>NC_132856.1:5007500-6257500 GCF_048164855.1 Canis lupus baileyi
CCCAATCTCCCCCTCCCACACAGGCAAACAGGCCTCTTTTAATGCAGTCCTGGAGAATTAAAAGGTGAGGATTTAGGGGATCCCTGGGTGGCTCAGCGGTTTAGCACCTGCCTTTGGCCCAGGGCGCGATCCTGGAGTCCTGGGATCAAGTCCCACGTCGGGCTCCCTGCAGGGAGCCTGTTTTTCCCTCCTCCTGTGTCTCTGCCTCTCTCTCTCTATCATAAATAAATCAATAAATCAATAAATCAATAAATCAATAAATCAATCTTAAAGAATAAATAAATAAAAGGTTTATTTATTTATTTTTTTAAAAAGAGGTGAGGGTTTAGAACAACAAGGCTAGGAGGGGCCTGTCTGACCAACAAGGCAGGTGGGTGGGCACTGACCACTCACCCAGAAAACCTCAGCCGACAAAACGTTGGGCAGCCAGGAGAGCTGCCGCCAAGGTGTGAGAGTGTTTACAGCAAGTTGATCAAATGGATTAATCCAGCCGCCTCTAGGATGGCAGGCCCTGGAGCAAGGCTATACATTGTGAAAGACGGAGTGACCTAGTGCTTGGACCTACCCCTTCTAGAAATCAGGCGGGAGACATGGCTTTGAAATCAGAACACTGGCTTTCCAAGCTGGCTCTAACACTTGGTTAGTTGTCAAAAGCAAAATGAGCCTCAGCTTTCTTATCTGTAAAATGGGACTCTGGAGATCACTCCCTCTTAGGTGGGGGGATTAAGTGAGGTAACACCAGAGAAGCTCAGGAGCTGGCTGGGGCTGAGTGTGCTCCCAGACACACTGTCATTGCTGCTGTGACCCGACTTCCAGGGCAGTCAGCATGCTCTCTCCACAAAGGAAGTCTTTTACTCTGTCTCTGTCTCTCTCACAGCTCCTCAGTTCTGCTGTTCTGGTGCCAAACCAACATTGGCCATGGGCAGTCCACGCTCTCCCGGCCTGCTTTCTGGATGATGGGGGTCCAGGTACTTGGGTTGAGAGGTGAGTGGGGCTGTTTCCCATAAAGCTGTACTTGGCTTTGGGTCATTCATCCTACTCTAGGAGGCTGGCTGAGGGGAGGAGTGTGGGTAGGTGGGTCTGAGTCCCCTGACATCATCGGGCAGAGGGGCGTGTGCCCTGGAGTCCACATCGCCCAGCCCCGAAGCCGTGGGGCAATCTGTAAATCCTGTCGCTGGGAGCTGCAGCGTAGACAGGAGCCAGTGCACTCCATGCCTTATTGAAACGACCTGGAAACCCAGTTGCTTGGGAGAGGGCATTCACCCAGGTCACCTAGGCTTAGTTCAGACTTCCTGGGGGCACAGTGACTGCCCCTCATCACTGTCACTGATGAGGGAAAGGCCTCAGGCAGCGGGCAGGAGGCCCTGCTGGGTCACACCAGCCCTGCTTGTCAAGCAGCAGCTCTGGGTGGCACGCGGCACATGTGTTCTGCCTTTTAGCACCTAAGAGAAGGTCCCTTTGGGAGGATCGGCTTTTGCTCTTTGATGGAGGGCTGACCATGTGCCAAGCACAGCAATCTTCAGAGTCTGGTTTGGAAAGCCTGGCACAGGGAGGTTAGGGAAGTTTCCAGGTCACGCAGCTGGTAGGGGCATGGCTGGGCGTCTGCAGAAAGCCTATGGAAGGATGTAGCAGGGACTGGCAGAAAGGCAGGTAGTGAGGGTGCAGCTTCGGAAGTCAGAAGCCATGGTATTTATTCCTTGGGGGGCACTTCAAGCCATAGCTCTTCCCGGAAGCCCTGGTCCCCAGGCCTGGCCTCCCTCCACCACTCGGCTGCCTCTGCAGGGCCAGCTTCGAGCGCTGCATTCTCGGCCCAGGTAACCCCCTGCCAGGGCTGGGGCCTGCTAAATCCCGCGGCGGCTCATGTCCCAGGTGAGGAGGGAAGCTCCACGGGGCTGGAGGATCACAAACTCAGATGCCTCCAGGGGCTGGGCCTGCACAGGCAGGGGCGAGCTCAGGGGGCAGTGGGGACTGTGGAGAGCTGGGGACACAAGCTCTGTCCCGAGGGAGGGCACTGCTCCAGGAGAGAATGGCCTGAGGGACTGTCCCAAAGGCAGCTGGATCTTCTCATCTCATACCAAACAGCAAGTACACCTGGATTTTCATCCAACACTTTCCAATTTACAAGTGTTAAAATTAAGTTTTTAAAAATCTAGATTTTGGGGCACCTGGACAGCTCAGTCAGTTAAGCGTCTGGCTCTTGGTTTTGGCTCCTATGTCCCTGCACCTCACAATGCCTCCTTGTGGAAATGCAGGGACACCTTCATTTCCCTACCAAAATCAGCCTTGTGGGGCAGCCTACAGGCTGCTGGGTCGCTGCGGTACTGGTTAGGGGCTCTCTGGGGGGCTGCCCTTTGCTTCCATGGCTCTGTGGCAGTCGGAGATACAGGGCCCACCCACCTCCCTGCATACACCCATTCAGCCCACTGAGCCCAAGCATGTTTACTCCCTGTGCTGTCGACTTGTGGGGACAGGTGAAGAGCTAGAGTTGGCCTTCCCCAGAGCAGAGCCCATGAGGAGAGTGGGTATGCCCTGACGCTAGGATAGTGAGCAGGATCCTGCAGCCCTAGGTGTGTATTGAGCACCTGCTGTGTACCTGGTCCTAGGTTGGGAGCTCTGTGGACTGTGGGGAAGGGGGATCCTGGGCATCTATCCTGAAAGAACCACATGATGCCTGATGATGTAGAGGGTTTCAGTGAGAAGAGGGGATACATCTGATAGGGGAGAGGGGTGGGTTCTAGGTGGCATCACCATGATTTGATCTGCTGGGGACAAGGACCAGGTGTGGGTGTCATTGGCGGAACAGCATTCGCAAAGGCTCAGAGACAGGACATGCAGGATGTGGGGAGTGGAGTGGATGTGACTGGGGTCCCCCAACTCCACCCTGCCACTGTATTGGGCCTCTTTCCTCCCTTCCTCTGTGATGACAGGGACAGCGAAGAGAGCAGCTATGAGTGAGCACTCCTGGGGGTGGGGGGCTGTTATCAGCTCTCTATTACAGATGGAGACACAAGGCACAGAGAGGGTGGCTGCTTGCCCAAGGTCATGGAACAGGGAGCTCTGCTATAACCCAGGCCCGGCAGCCTGTTTCCCTAACTACCCGTTTGTTGCCCAAACGGGTACAGGCCTGCGAGGACTTTGAAAGTGGTCTGATCCGTAGGGCCCATTGGATGCAAAGTCATTCTCAGGAAATAACCCTTCAACACCCACCTGCACACCCCCAGACACAGGGAGCACACGGATGCTCCTAGAGGCTGGCTTGGCCTCCCTGTGAACTGGGCCAGAATAGTCCAGGAGAGGTGGGGGACAGCCACAGGTCTCCCTGAGGCTTCCTGTCTCTGGCTAAGCAGCTCCAGTCCCCCTGGCTGTCTCTGGCAGGGGGCCTGATGGAGGTGACAGCCATGCGGCCAGGTGTGCAGTGGAGATGAGATGGTGGGCACAATGCATGTTACAAGGAGACACTCAGGTATTCACTCAACAAACATTAACTGCAATGTGGCCAGCCTGGGTCTAGGCCTGAGTGCCCAGCTGTGTATACACCACAGCCCCTTGAGCTGCTGGTTCCATCCTCCTGAGCCCCCATAACAGCCCACACAAACTATGCTGATGTGGGGGCTGTGGCTATGGATCACAGTGAAGGGTGAATTGAGGCACAGGACACTTAGGGCAGGGACTGACGGAGCACTGGGATGCTAGAGCCCGACAGCCTGGGCTCTGTGATCTGAGGCAGTGACCCTTCCCACCCCATGCCTCAGTTTCCTCATCCAGACAAAGGGGAACCTACTCGTACCTACCTCCCAGAACTCTCATAAGGGTTAAATGAGCTCATTGGTTTAAAATGCTGAGGCTAGGGTCTGGCAGTGGACTGGGCCTCCGCTCAGTAACAGCCCTGTGAGGAAGGTTTTGCTGTCCCCATTTTAAAGATGAGAAAAGCAAGGTTGAGAAGGGTTATGAGACCCAGTGCACACTCATCCCCTCTCCATGCTGCCCCCAAATGGGAACCTTCTGTCCAACTCGCCTGTGTTCACCTCCTCTCTCTGTCCCCACTGCAACCACCCAGCAAAGCAATTTTTTTAGGAAGTTAGTGCGCAAATGAACACTCAAGCCCCGTCCCTGTCTTGGGCTCTCGGAGCGTGGATGGGATGGAACACTGGGCTCCCTCAGACTGTCCAGGAAGCACAGAGCTTGAGCATCCCTTCACATACACCCCACACAGCCTACAGTGTGGGGACCTGGGGGGATGGGGAAACGGTGCTGGAATAGCCCCTCGGGGACATGCTGGGTGTGCAGAGCAAGACACAGGGCCCCTAAAGGTGGTGCGCGTGTACCCAAGTTTCCAGCGACCAAGGAGCAGGGAGTGGGGTTGCCCAGGAGGGGCAGACGACGGAGCCCAGGCCCCACTGCATCTCCTACTCAACCAGCGAAGGGGACAGAAGAGAAGAAGTGTCGTACAGCACGGCCACAGTGCTCCTGGCCTGCGGGTGCTGCCTCAAGGGTCAGTACATACTGGCACATTTAATCTTCCTTGAAACCTCATGAACTAGCTGCTGATTTCAGCCCTACGCGGACAGGAGGACTTGGTGACTTGCCCAAGGACAGCGCAAGGATTCGATCCCAGCCTGGCACCCAGGAAACATCCCTGTCCCTTCCTTTTATGGCTCCCTGGCTGCGAGGCAGTGCTGATACCCCAGTGCTGATACCTGGCACCACTCCGAGGGACACCGACAGAGCACACGGCCACAGATGCCCAGCCCAACGCTCCAGTCTGGCAGCTCATGTAGCTCAGTGTCCCGTGAAGTGGCTGTGGCCAGACCCACACACGGTGACACATGGGACTCCCCCAAGGTCACTAGACTTAGTGGGCTTAGAACCTCGGTCTGTCAGTCTATGGAGCTGCCCCCCAAAGAGCAGACCATCTCCCCAGGAATCTGGTCATCCTCAGCAGTTAGAATCAGGGGAGCTAAGTAGAGGTGGGGCGGGTGTGTCAGGGTATGGGCAGGGGGCAGTGGACCGGCGGGTCAGGAACCAATGCCCCAGAAGAGCAGCGACCTGAAGGGTGAGTGGCTTTGCGAGCTGGTGAGGAGACGAAAGGTATTCCTGCTGGAGGACCCAGCTTTGTGCAAAGGCCTGGAGGTGGGGCTCGCAGGAGCACCAGGCTGGGGCAGAAGGTGACCCTGGGACTCCCAGCTCCTCCTGGCTCCACCCCGGTCCTGGCAGCTCTGACTCCATCTATCCATCTCCATCTCCTGCTGCCCCAAGGCCCAGCCCCTAGCTTTCTCCTAAACATCTGTCCTGTCTTGGCTCAGACACAAGGATGGATCCCCACCCTTGAAGTGATAATTAAGCTTCTCATTACAGAGAGGTACGTCATGACATGTCCTCAAAGTTTAAAATAAATTAAAACTGAAAAAAAAATATTCAGACTATTACTGGTCTAATTGAGCACGGGAATAATTGCAGGCCCCTTAGTTCCTTGGGAACTAAGGATGAGAGAGCTCCTCTTGGTCCTAGAGGGAGGGAGGAGGTGCACTTGACCCACAGCATGGCCTGTTTCTATTCAATGTTTTATTTATACTCGCATTTTTTCTGAGCCCCTTTCTGCATCTGGCCCAGAGTCCTTAGAGAGCTCACAGACTGGGGAGGACTCAGAGGGTGATCACAGCCCTGGGATGGGGGAGGGGCTGAGGCCAGAGGAGGCTGTTGGGAGGGCGTGGGAATCAAGAAGGGCTTTAAGGAGGAGGTGATATCTGCACTGGGTCTCCAAGGACGAGCCGTCATCTAGCCATGGTGAATGAATGGAAATACATGATGGATGAATAAGTGAATGAGTGAATGAATGAAAGGGTGTCCACCTGACAGAGCAAGGGGGACAGCCGGCCCAGGCCAGGGTGGAAACACAGGACACCATGGGTGGGGAGGGGCGGTGGTGTGATAACTGCCTCACTGTCTTTATGGCCTTCTCACTGCCACGATAGCCTGAGCTGGCTGCAGGGGAGCCCTTATCTATCCTCTGCTCTGGGACACTGTCTGGGGTGGCCTCAGAGTCCCCAGGTGTACTTGTACTCACCTCCTGGGAGTTTGTGAAGAGGGGATGGCCGGTCTGCAGCCCAAGACTAAAGAGGGAGGAAGAGGATGGTGGGGAGCCCCACAGCGGTGGGATCGCGGGGTAACATGCATCAGAGGGGAGCAGTGGGGAAAGGCCCTGCATCCAGCTCAACGTCCCAGCTAGTCGTGCCTTTCCTCACCAAGAGGGACTTCATGGAGAGGAGACAGTCAGAGTCACCAGATAGGTGGAGCTGGACACAGGGGATAAAGGGGATAGAGAGTCAGGGCCAGATGGGATGGGATGGGGCAGGATGGAAGGGCCTGGAGGACATCCAGGACATTCAGCAATGGGTTGTCAAGGCAGAGACCATCATGTTTATGTCACAGCTGGGCCCAGGGAGGCCACCCAGTAAACACGTGCTGACTTGACCCAAATGTACCCATTTTTACTTTAAACCATTAGAAGAGAATTTGCTGAGTTCAACGGATTGATAACCCAGACTCAGGTTAGCTAGAAAGGTGAAACCAAGGTTTACCAAATGAACAAAATATAGACTCGAGAGAAAACTAAGAATCCACATTAATAATTAAGATGCTCACACATGCAGCCCACTGTGCCCTCAGGGCCCTTGCACTTGCTATCCTCTCAACCTGGAACACCGCTCAGTGCATTGCTTGTTTCCTAAATACCTGCAGGAATTTGCTCAAACATTCTTCCAGAGTTTTTTTTTTCCCCCACTGCTATACATACCGCCACCTGACTCTGTATATTGCATTCCTTGTGGCTGTCGGTTACAGGAGAATAGAGACCTCTGCCCGCCCATCAGCCACTGCTGTGCCCTCATGTCTGGAACCAGTCCTGCATGCCAGGGCCTCAGTGACTGTGCCCTGGGTGAGTGCATGCCGTAGACTGCAAACAACAATATTCTGGGCAGTGATAAGAGTCGTTTATTCACTGTTTATTGAGCCCCTACTAAGTGCCCAGTACTGACCTAGGCTGTAGGCACAGCAATGAGTGAGACCAAAGAAAAAACCCCCCAAACAGCTCTGCGGCTCCTGTGGTGCCGCCACTGTGGAGGGGAGACGGTGAGCACAGCAGTTAGAAGGGGTGCAGAGCTCAGTAGTGCCAGGGTGGGGCTGGAGCAAGCTAGGGTCAGCGAGCGCTGGGGAGGGGGGGACAGTGGGAGAAGAGATTGCAGGGGGCCTTGTGCCTGTGGCGAGGACCTTTCCTCCAGATGGGGGCATCATGGCTGGGTGCTGAGCTAGGGTGAGGCCCTGACTGCCCTGAAGGGATGAAGTGGGTAATGGCTAGGGAGGCACAGTCTCCAGCGGCAGCCTCTCCCCTACTGTGTAGGCAGGAAAGGCTCCTCTGAGAGGTGACATGTGAGCTGGGCGAGCCCTGCCTGCATATGCCTGACGAGCCTTGTTCTGCATCGCTTGGACTTGGCCTCTCTCACTCATCACTACCTCCCCCCACCCTGAAAGAATCCTCCATTTAGGGCCCACTCTCTAAATACAAACCAACCAACCCCACCACCTTCTTAATCTGCCAGGCTCTCCCAGTCCAGGCCACTATCCACCTACTGTAATCACCTTAGGCCTGATGCCAGGCAACTGGGGACAGCCCCCATTCCCCAGAGTCCTGAAGTCCTCCCCACTAGCCAATCCTAAGCCTGTGATCCTGCCTTTGCCTGTTCCTTCCAGCCACAGCTGTCCTCCGCATGTGGCCTTGCCTGGTGTGGCGTGCCCCCTCCTCTTGGGACCTAAAACACACTCAATGGCATCATCTCCTGATCTGTAGGCCCTACCAAACTTCACATTTTCTCTTTGTACACTTTATTTTAAATCAGCCCTATGAGACCCTTTGCAAACCTCTTTAGAGCAAACAAATAAATGAACTATATACTTTGTACAACATCTTTGACCAAGTTAATATGATTGGAATTCCTTTTCCTCATAAGGGTGGAGGGCCTATATGACATTACATGACAAGAGGAGACATCTGGGAAATCCTAAATATCTCATCTCCCCAGACTGAGAGCTCAGGTCAAGTCTTCACCAAGCCCCGGTCTCTACCTTCTTCCAACTGTGCGTGGAATTTGGTTGGTTTTCAAATTCGGCTTTTAAACTTGTCAGCTTAGCAGGCAACTTGTCAGTTCCACACTCATCTTTCTAGCAATAATCAAGTTACACCATGCGTGAGACGGCCTGTTCTCTGAGTTATTTAATTAGAATCTGCAGATATTAGCGGGGAAAGAGTCGGCACAGCATATTTCAAAACAAGCTACGTCTCCGGAAGAGAGTGGGGATGCATGAGGGGGGGAGGAAAGAACAAGATGAAGTCCCTGGAAGATACTAGCTCGGCTCTTCTCGGTGGGAGCATCCATCTTCATGCATTTCCAGAGAAGCGCCCGGAGAGGGGGTGGGCTGCAGTGGGGCTTGGCTGTCACCCCACGGAAGGGAGGGCTGAAAATCTCAGACAGCTGTGGCTCTGGGAGCAGCCTGACCCACAGGGCACCACACAGCAAAGTCCCCTCCGAGGCTGCTGTCCTGGTTATGGTAAGGCTCGGCTGCTGTCACAAGCGTCCTCCCCATGAGAGTGGCGAATGGACGTCTGCAGCTCTCTCCTGCGTGGTCTAGAGGTGGACAGTGCGGGGCCCGGCCGGCAGGGCTGCTCCAGGAGGCTCCTCTCCCCGATGCCCTGTCATCCCAGAGCAGCTGCCCTCGTCCACGGGGGCCAGGATGGAGCTCACGTTCCTGGCAGCAGGACACAGGGGGAAGCAGAAAGGGGCCTGATGCTCTCTGCTAGGAAACATCCCGAAAGTACAAATCACTTCCCTTCCCTTCCTGGAGAGAGAGCACAGTCACATAACCAGCCTAGCTGCAGAGGAGGCTGGGAGCTCTGCAGTCCTCGGCAGCCACATGCTCAGTTAACAGCCAGGTATCTGGTTGCCTGGGGTAGTGGACATGCTATGGGAGCCACATGGACACGTCTGTCACATACCTTTTAATGATTTATTTTTTAATTTATTTTTAAAAAGATTTTATTTATTTATTCATGAGAAACACAGAGACAGAGGCAGAGACACAGGCAGAGAGAGAAGCAGGCTCCCTGTGGGGAGCCCGATGTGGGACTCGATCCTGGGTCCCCAGGATCACGACCTGAGCCAAAGGCAGACACTCAATCACTGAGCCATCCAGGTGTCCCTCTCATATCCCTTTTAATCTTCTCTTCCACCACTGACCACTCCTTACCCTGAGTTCATGTTTTATGAGAGATTATCTACCTCAAAAACTGCATTAAGCAGTTTATAATTCAGGAACCACCTGAAAATCCACCAGTGGGTGTCAAATTGCTGGTAGGACTCCATTACTGTCTCTGAGGCTCCCCACCCAGAGCCCACTGTGCATGTGCAGCCAGAGGTGTCACCCGGTGCCCTGATCAAGGGTCACCCACTCTTTAGAACATGAAGGCTCTCCCTGAGAAACCACTTGGGCTAATGAGACAGCCAGCGGCCCCGCAGCCAAGGCCCTGAGCTCACAGGTGGAGAAAGTCTCCCTGGTGGAGAATTTTGTCCTCAGAGTGTACTCCTTTCCAGACCCCGAGCTAGAGGACTTTTAAGTTTAGGGATATAGAGCAAAATGCATCAGTGGGGGTAATCCTGGAAATAAGGGGTGCTGGTTCAATCCTCCATCCCTGCCTGCCTCCCCCACCTCTGTCCTGTCGGCATAGCTTCCTTCTATCTGGAAGCCCTCCTCCCATTTCCTGTGGGTGGGATCCCTCCTGGATGGGGAAAGTGGAAAAAGCTAGGCTCCTACATTCAGGAAACTCAGCTGGCCATTTCAGTGACCCCTAAGCCACTTTGGGGGCCCACCCCCAAACCACTTCCAACCCCCCCACACAGGCTAGTTCACGGGGCTTTATTACCCTGTTGTGAACTCTTGGTCATAATTCACACAGGCCACAGGACCAAATGTTCCCTTGGCCCTCCTGAAAACGTTGGGCAATGTTTGCATAGAAAGGTAACAGACCAATCTCTGCATTTCCGCCCTGCAATACTCCTGCACTTCTTACATCACTCCCATCTGTGGCTGTTTGGGCTCAGCCCCTGGCCCATCTCCTGTACCATGTTGCCAGGCTTCCCCTGGAACTCAGCAACTTTCCTTCCATTTATTTATTTATTTTTTTAATTTTTATTTATTTATGATAGTCACAGAGAGAGAAAGAGAGAGAGGCAGAGACATAGGCAGAGGGAGAAGCAGGCTCCATGCACCAGAAGCCCGATGTGGGATTCGATCCCAGGTCTCCAGGATCGTGCCCTGGGCCAAAGGCAGGCGCCAAACCGCTGCGCCACCCAGGGATCCCCCTTTCCTTCCATTTAAAATGCTGGGATGGTGGCTCAATGGTTCCACAGTCTTTCATTTGGCCCCTGCCTGGCCATGGGGGAGAAAAGTGGCTTGATTTTATTTCTATATTGGTTCTTAGGTCTAAAACAAAGATGCCTTAGAATAACATCGAAGAACCTTCCCACTGTACCCTGTTGGCCCTGGCTGTGGCCAGACAGAGGTGCTGGGGTCATTTCATCAGGCTGCCAGGTGCTCTGGTGGCCGTGATGGTGGAGGTGGTAGTAGTGGTGGTGGAGAGTGTCTCCGAGGATGCACTCTGGGGCCAGTTTTCCCTCTGGGTCCTCACTACTGCTGCTGGTGCTGGGGGTGGAGGAGGTCCCAGGGCTCTGCTGGGAGGCTGGGCTGGGGGTGGTGATCCTGGACTCCAGGCTGAGTGGGACCCTGCCGGGCATTTTATCCTTCTGCTCTGTCTTGTGGTCCCTGTCAGGCTGCTGTGTTTCTTCACTGAAGAACCAGGCAGGTATACAGTAGCTCATCGGCAGTATTTTTACTGACTCTGAGACCTGCTGAACCTGCAAACTTTTTGTTTTCATCTTGTGTATTTGAAGGGTGTGTCCATGTACACTGTAAATGTGAGATATTTTCTTTTCTACAGGTGGTATTGTTAAAATTGCTTTGAAAAAGTGCTCTAATCAGTCAGTTTAAAGGCAAGCGCTTGTGAGCATTGGGCATTCTAAAACACAGAAAGATAGAAACTAACCCAAATTGTTTCCCAGGTTCATGTGATTGTGGAAAATATTTGGTTTTAAAGCTAATTTAAGGTTGTTTGTTTAATTGAAATGGATATGCCTTTAGAATTGCCAACATTAAGTATAAAAGTTTTATTCTGCCTGCGTTTACTGAAAGTCAAGCAAGTTCATATTATCTCCGTTGCAAAATTCATCAGAAAAGAAAAAAAATTTTAGAGCTTTGTCTAATGCCTATGAAACTACATGGACAAACTAAGAATAAATATACAGATGTAAATAATTTTAATAAATGTCAAGACTCCTGGGAAAAAATAAGGGAAACAACTTAATATGCAAGGAAAGTGAGACTGGTTATTTAAAGAGGGAAAACCCAGCACAGACTCTGAATGAATATAAAAAAGAAAGTTGTAGAATGTTTGTGAGAAGGGAATCTCTAGAAAAGAATTTTATGCATGGTTGGGACTGAAATTATGGAGATCGGGATGTAGAAAGAGTTTATTAGGGAGGAATCAACACCAGGGAACGTGAAGGAAGAGCAAGAGAACAAGATTGAGCTGAAGTTGTGTGGTGATACAACACCAACAGAAGCTGTAGGTGACTCTCTGAGGAGTTCCAGAAGTTGGGCTGTCCTAGTCCCATCATAAGTTAGGTCAAAGGGGCTGGGATCTTCAGAATGACCTTTGGATGTGACCACCTGGGAAGAGGGCATGCCCTTGGCAAGGCAGCTGTCTGCAGTCCAGGCCATCCCTGATGGCATCTGAGAGTTGAGGACTATTGGCAGCATTCCTATAGCTGGGAGACCTTCGCTCCTGCTGGAGATTTTGGTCAGCACATCCCAATGCCCATCACAAGAAATAAGACCTATGGGGTGCCCTGGATGTCCTTGTCAAAATCACTATATATCAATGTGGGAGATGACACCGAGGAAAGAGGAGGGACTGCATAAATTTTTAAAAATGCATCTTGCAATGAATACGTTTTAATCTAAGTACGCTGGTATAAGATTGGAATTTGGGGTTTCTCTCTCTCTGTTAAAATGACAGAGCCTTCTTAGATTATTGGTCTAAATTATGAACAAAGGTTTTTCTTTATCTTTAATCCGTCTAGAAAAACAGACTTTCTATGTCTTGTCTTTGTTAGGTCTTTGATTACTTATGAAAGTTGACTGCTCAATGTTAAGAGAGCTATGGTTTGTTAACAACTCTGTAACCCCCTGCATTTACCTTGAGAATCTCTTCTTGCCCCCTTGGCTGAGTCAGGAATCGTGTTTTGTAATGATCTGTAATCCTATTTAGGCATGTGCTTTAAAAATCTTCCGATATTTAGCAAACTTCCAAAAATTCAACTTCTAAATGAAGTCTTTCTAATTAGGCTTGTTCATTTGGTACATCTAAGTACATGGGAAGCATTGTCAAACAAGTGACAATAAACCTTCTTAGGCTAGATTGTTCGGGTGAATGTTATAACTGTTTTTATGAAATTTTACAAAATTCCTAAGGTTTGGTATGTCCTGGTATAATGTCATCGCTTGTTATACTAATTATTGAAGTACTGTGTGTCACAGAATTTCCTTATCAGCTGCATTGTATTGACAAATACAGGTCTCTGATCTCTTTAAGATCGTAAAGTCAAACTGAGTAAGAATTTCCAAAACTAATGGAGAAGCTGCATTCAAACAGACTCTTGTTTGAAACACTGCTGGTTCTCTAATGTTTGGTCTTCTGGATTCAAGTCTACCTATGACTAACAGAAATTTGGTGAAAAAATTTCTTTGTTAAACAGATATGAAAAATTTCTCTCTATCTGATACCACCAGAAATCAGAAACCCTCAGTGAATATCTTATACTTTCATGGCAATGTATTTGTTTGCATAAGGTCAATGAGAATCTATTCTCCCTGTAAGAGGACACAAATGGGAACACTGATCACATTCCCAAAGCTTTGACTGGAATGTCATAGTTGAGGAAGATATGCACATACTCAGAGATGGCCAGATAGCATTAAGGAACTAAGGTTGATTCTATGGAGCCAATGAAGCCTCTTGGAAAAATCACTTGCTACCTTGCTTACAAAGTTTTGAGGAGCTTTATCAAGTGAATAAGAAAAGTCACTTCCTGGCAGGTGCGGGAACCTCAAGATATTTTGGGGATTTTGAGAGGGGAGGAAGTCACCCAAATCTGCAGGTATTGCAGGCAAAGCCTGATGGCAAGTATCTGGCTTGGCTGTTTAACCTCAAAAGGCTGTTAAGATTTCAATCTGATGTTCCTTATGAAAAGTTCCAGCATGGGCGCCTGGCTGGCTCAGTGGGTAGAGCATGTGACTCTTGATCTCAGGGCCATGAGTTTGAGCCCCATATTGGGTGTAGAGCTTACTTAAATAAATACATTTTAAAAATAAATGTTAAAAAAAAAAGTTCCAGCAAAGCAGATTTAAAAAAAAAAACCCAAATATATATGACCAATCACCATTGTTGCTACGCCTATGTAAATAGGCCAAGTTTGTTAAAATTGGACTTATTTTACAAATGAATTAGTCTTAATTTGGCTATCTTTGGTGGAAATGAGGGTGATTTTAGAGAGAGAAATTGTTTCAGTAACACATTTTGTAAATGTCGGATTCTAGTTTTGATGAACTGCCTTTGAGTGTTTGTTGGTTGCCTATAAAACCGGACTGGGGGGATCCCTGGGTGGCGCAGTGGTTTGGCGCCTGCCTTTGGCCCAGGGCGCGATCCTGGAGACCCGGGATCAAATCCCACGTCAGGCTCCCGGTGCATGGAGCCTGCTTCTCCCTCTGCCTGTGTCTCTGCCTCTCTCTCTCTCTCTCTCTGTGACTATCATAAATAAATAAAAATTAAAAAAAAAAAAAAAACGGACTGGGTCCTGAATTCTTCTGGTTTCCCTGAATATCAGACTATGACTCTCCAAACTACAGTTTCCAGTTTCCTCCCACTGTCTGACTTGAATCATTGAAAACTAAGACTGACCTTTTTCCTGAAACCCTACAAACTGAGGCTAACAACCCAAGGTAAGCTTCAGAGGAAAGCTGCCACAATGGCACATGTGGAGAGCATCTTCGTGCCTGTGCTCTAAGGGTCACTCAGAAACATCACCAGAGACACACGGATAACTGAACAAGCTTACTGCAGCCATCCCGAATGGACGATCTGCCATCAGAAAACCCAGACTTTGACATGTTCGTGGATGAGAAGTTTCACAGATCAAAGCTAACAAAGACCTGGATGTAGGGGTGGCCCATCAGCTATTGTTCACTGCTAAGGATGCCATAAATTGGCTGACTGCCCAAGGGAACCCCACTGGCAGCCCATACAAAGACTCCCAAACCCTCTGATGGCTTTAGTACCAAACACAGATTTAACTAAATATCAACCCCTAATGTTCCTTGGAGGACCGTAGAGGAGCTAAGGAATGGGGATTTGGACACTAAGCTGGCACTAATACTGGCTGGATATATAATGAATCCTTATCCCAGAACATCTTATGTAAGAAATAATTAGCCATATTCACCAAAGCACACATTATGGGAAAGATGCTATTCTTCCATGGATCCAGAAGTATATTATGGGTTCCAATCTTCAGAGAACTGTTCAAATATGTGCCACTTGTGCTAGAAACAATCCTAAGACGGCCCCCCACTAGTTCTAAAAGGTATACAGCTTAGAGGCACCACATCTGGAGAAGATCGGCAGGCGGCCTTGACCAGGATGGCAAAAACAACAGGTAATTCTTGGGATTTGCTAATATTTGCAGACACCTTTCCAAGTTGTGTTGAAACTTTGCCATGCTGTTCAGAGAAGGCCTCAGAGGTTGTCAAAACACCTGTAAGCAAAATCACTCCTAGGTTTGGACTGCTGCTAATAATTCAGAGTGACAAGGGGGCGAAAAATCTCATGAATGATGTCCAATGCCTTGGGCATTCAATGGAAATCCCATGCTTCCTAGAGACCCCAATTGACCAGAAAAAGAGAAAAAGTGAACTTTGGCAAAGATATGCCAAGAAACCAACTTAACTGGGGAAAAAGCCTTGCCATCTGCCCTGCTTTGGGTAAGAGTAGCTGCTAGAAGTGGGCTTGGGTTAAAGCCCCCATGAGATGTTATATAAAGACCTTCGATGTTCTTTTCGATGTCCTTTTCATCACTTAGGAATTCCTGGAGGGGCTCACATCAGGGAATTTGGATACTATCGGGTACACGGGATACATAAGTTTGCTTCCAGTCAGTTGACATACCTCCCACATGTGCCCTTACACTGACATCAAAACATGTCACTAATGACCTGAAGAGCAGGTGCCCAGAGGACCAGCTCCAACCTCATTGGATAGCATCCTTTGAGGTGCTGCTAGCCACCCTCAGAAAACCCCAGGGAAGTCAGCTGTCGATTCATCACATCCGAATTATGAGAATGCACAGGTTCCCTGCGCCATCAGGAGGGTGAACATCGAAATGGACCCCGCTCAGACCAGTGAGCTTCTGATGGATCTGAAATTACCACTTAGGGGAGCTGGTCCAAAGAAATCAGCTCATGAGTGCAACACGCTACTTGGTCACAACAACCCTCCCCTAAAGCCCTAGATAGAACACAGTACAAGGATTATTGACCCAAGTCCCGGTAATGCAGAGGGTTGGCTTACAATTTTGGAGCTAAAGAATAGTCCAGACAAGTTCAGAAAGCTTCCATTCCTCTACCCCAGTCTTCACCCCACTGCAGCGGGAAGAAACCAGAGTGGTCATCGTCCCAGCACACTCAGGACGAGAACCGATCAAAGGGCAAGCGGGGACTCAAACGGGTAACCAAAGGGTTAATGGCATGAAAAGGCACAACTGCAACCTTTGAACTAGACCTTTCTCCTTTGCCCCTAAGTATCCTTGATGCTCCTCTTCTGCTGGGCTGGGAGGCGGGCGGGTGTTGAGACTTGCACTCCCATCTCCCCGTTTGGCTGCCTTTGGAATACATAAACCCTCTCCTTGCTGCATACTTGATGTCTCAGTGATGGTCTTTTCTGCGCATCAGGCAGATGAACTTGGCTTCGCTCATACATACAGTAGGTACTCAATAAAGACCACTGAATGAGTGTCAACTCTGAGGTTTGGAGAGTTCAGTGTCTGGTCCGTGGTGACACAGAGGATAGGGACAGGGAGATAAAAGGATTTATTTAATTCAGAAGCATCTGACCCCAGTGCCTCTACTCCCATCCACGGTGCTAAGACATTCCAACTCCCCTCCCGAGGCCACTGGCTCAGCCCTTCGCACAGCCTGTGGACCGGGCTGCAGGAGAAGACCCCAGCCTGTCTCCCTGATGTGGAGCCAGCTCCCATTCCATCCTGGAGATGACAACTCTATCCTGTTTACTCAGCCCTGCAAACATCCCAGCTTTGTCTGCCACCTCTGGCAATTTTCATACCTCCTTGCACACACAAGAAATTGCATGTTCTCATTTTGGGTTTGGGGTGGTGGGGGTGGAGGGGATGGCCCAGATCATTACAGAGGCTGCCTTGCCTTGGCACAGAGTGATGGGACATGTGCACAGAAAAACGGATTAATTTTGACTAATTGCTTTCACTTATATGTCTTTGTTCCAATTAAGACAACATTTGTAACCGAGCTCGCCTTCTCCAGAAGTGGCTCCCATGCTCCCCAGACAAGCAGCCCTCAGGTTTCACCAGCCACTTGGGGTCTTGAGAATCTTGCTGGTTGAAACCTTTGGAAAATACCAATGTTTCAGGATTCCTCCTGGGGAGGCGATCTAGGGGATCTGCTGTGTTCGGTGTTTCTGAGGATCCATCAGCTCACACTTGGGAGGCAGGCACAGCCTGACACGGGACACTGGCCTGCTGAGAGGGAGGCTGTGTGTTCAGGCCGCTTCTTAGACTCACACAGGAAGTGGTTACAATTCAGAGTCCCAGGCCCCACTCTGAATATTCCTAGTCAGACTGGAGAAGGGCAGGGCCTGGAAATCTGTATGTTCCACACGCACCACAGGCCATTCTGACCTGGAAAGGCTCTGCGTTTGAGGTCTAGGGTCTGCATTCAAAAGCCGTATTATCTAGGGATGGGGAGCTGATCAGTATTTCTTTGCTTCAGTTTCCCAGAGCTGAAAAAGTGGGGCTCACCCTCTCTTGAAGGGGTGGGGTTGTTTGCACAGTTGAGGTGAGGCCCTGACTCACAGTGAACACTCATTAAATGGTACCTATTCCTAATAGCGAACATGCCTGGGTTCATTTCAAAGGGGTGATGAGAAGAAAAAGATAATGCTTTTGTGCTGCACAAAGTCCTTGCTCCTCAAATACAGTATCAGCACCCCCCTCTGAGCCCTCCATGCAGCTATTCATTCTTTCAAACGCCAAACTCTGCAAAGCTCTTCTTTTCCACCTATCCCCCAACCAATAAATCATTAGAAGGTTCAAAGGTCTGTAGCCTCCCTCGGAGGGGATTGGAAAACAGACGCACGCTCCCTGGAAACAAGGAAGCATAGTCCTACGTTTGCAAAATGGGCAAAACTGAGTCATTTCATTCGTGGAAAATGAATACATCTGATCTTGCAAATGTTTCGCCTCAGGGAAAAGTAGCGCGAACGCATTCACAAACAGGCTTCTCCTGGCAGACCCATTCCCTGCTGCTCTGGGAGGCTCCTATAGCCCACCAGAAAGGCAGGTGGTGGCTCATGTCTTTGGAGGGTAAAGAAAAAACCTCGCCATGCAGGGACCCCAGGGTAGGGGGTGGGGGAAGGAGGGTCTCTCAGGATTCATTTTCTTAACATTCAGCAAAGATCATCAGATCAGCTCCTGGTGTCCATCCAGACCCAAGCCAGGATAATGAAATGCAGACACTGCCTCTCTGAGTCGAACATAGCCCCCTCTGCCCACGATTTTTGGTGTTTATTGTGGAAAGGGCAACGAAGCAAGAGGAGCAGAGGGGTCCTCCACTGAGCAGGGTAGATGGTCCAATTTTTTTTTCCTTCCAGTTTATGGCCTGAAAATATTTATGAGTTCTGAAGCCAATTAAGCAAACATTAATTAGTGCCAGTGCTGTGGACAAGGCATTGTGCCCAGGGTTCCCAGTGAGTCCACGATGGCCTGTTGGTGCCTGCCCTGTGCTCTGTGCTGGGAGACAATGAGGGGGATGGGGGCCTCATCCAGGTTCCTTACTCTGCCTGTGGAGGGGGTGGGGGGTTAAGTGCTCAAGTCCCTAGGACACAAATCAAAGAGAACACAGGTATCAGAAATGAGCACAAAAAGCCAAGGAGTGCAAGCAGGGAGAAGGGCAATTTGACCACGACCCCTTCAAAGCTTCAGGGAGGCATCAGAGTGAGGGTTCTGAGAAAGGCCCAGGTCTGCCAAATGGAGGGGACAGAGGAAACAGTACTCATCCCACAGATGAACTGAAGGCAGGCAGGGAATCCATGGATGCATTTAGAATCAGTAAGTAGCTCATTGGGTGGCTGCAGGTCCATGGGAGACAGGAGCAGGAAACTGGGCTGCATAGGTGGGAGGTGCTGGGCCCAGGGACCTCAGTGAGAGCCACAGCTATGATGATGGACAACAGGGCTCCCCAGAGGGTGAAGCAGGGTGGGGGAGTGATGGGGGGTGCACAGGAGGCAGTCACTGTGATCAGATTTGAGTTTTAGAACACTCCCTTTGGAGGCACCTGGGTGGCTCAGCGGTTGAACATCTGCCTTTAGCTCAGGTTGTGACCCCGGGCTCCTGGAATCAAGTCCTGCATCTGGCTCCCCACAGGGAGCCTGCTTCTCCCTCTGCCTGTCTCTGCCTCTCTCTGTGTGTCTCTCATGAATAAATAAATAAAATCTAAAAAAAGAAAAAAAAAGAACACTCCCCCTTGGTGGGCCCATGGGAGAGAACACTCAGCAGAAGACCAGGGGCCCCTTAGGAGGGGACATCAGGGTCACTTTTCCCTGGGAAACAAATTTTGCAGCTGTCTGGGGGGAGTGCTGAAACATGGACAGTGGGTCAGATCTGAACTGTCCATGAGTTTGCTTCCTGTCCTGTGCCCCTGTGCCCACCCTGTGCTAGTGAGCTGAGCAGAGGGTGTGACATGTGTCAGAGACCTGACCCCTGTGGTGACAGCTCCCCAGGGACAAAACACATGCCTGGCCTGGGACAGAAATGCCATCAAGGCCTGACAACAGCATCTCAAAGTCCTAGCAGTGGCTTCTACCACGAGTCCTAAAGGTCTCTGGGCCTGTTCCCAAGAGTTTACACAGCAGAGTAGAAGTCTCTACGGGGTTGGATTCTTGAGCCTTAGAGAAACTTAGATGCAGCTTCCTCTGCTTGGACTCCTATCAGTTCTCCTCCTTGCCCAGCTCCTCATCTCCAAGTGTCCTGCTGAGAACCATTTGGCTCGAGCTGTGAACATATGTTTCAATTTGCATACAGTCCCTCCTCCCATTCCCAAGCCATTCCTTATTCTCACCACGTAGGTCCTTGCACATGCTGTTCCTCCCCACTGAAATGTCTTTCCCGCCGTTCCCCAGAGCAGAGAATCATACTCCTACTTCAGGGCTCTGTTCCAATAACTGCCCTGCAAAATCAGGTTCCCTTTTTTTTTTTTTTTTAAAGATTTTATTTACTTACTCATGAGAGACACACAGAGAGAGACAGAGACATAGGCAGAGGGAGATGCAGGTTCCCTGTGGGGAGCCCGATGCAGAACTTGATCCCAGGACCCCAGGATCACACCCTGAGTCAAAGGCAGATGTTCAACCACTGAGCCACCCAGATGCCCCCCAAATCAGGTTCCTGACAGCCCACCACACAGCCCTGAGGGGGCGGGAGGGGTGGGCAGGGTACTTCAGCTCTCTTTAGGGCCAAACGCCCACTGCACACACGTCTCCCAGCACCCATTCAATCAGGAACTTGGCTGAACGTATAGTGAAAGCCCACTGGTCTCAGGATATCTCGTGAAGTGTCATTAACACCTTCTGGGTGAGTGTATCAAACAGAGGGGGGAGCTCAGATCCCAGAGCAGCGAGAGGCAATGAAGAGTGGTGCTGAGGGGCTTCTCCTTCCTATTCTCCATGAGTCCCCTTCCAATGTCAGTGCATACCCCAGTGATGGGATGCTCACTACCTCTCGGCAACCCAACCTCTCCTCAGACGGCTCTTTATTTTTAACAAATATTCTGGATAGGTAATACATTTGTGTGGTTCCAAGCTCAAGCAACAGCACAGCACACGCTTTGAGGAGGCTCACAGCCACCCTGTCCCTGCCCGCCCCGCTCCCTACCTGCCAAGGGACCATTCTGAGTACCGCTTGCATCTCCTGTCTTCGTTTACTTATGCAAATGTTATAAGCAAGAAACCATGTTCTTATATCTGACTTTTCTTACCCAAAATGTAAGAAAAGTCCTGCCCCTTGCTTTGCTCACAAAAGCAGTATACCTGGGGCCTCTTCCCCATCAGCCCACTGAGGGCACCCTCCCTTGGCTCGCACAGCTGCACATATTCAGAGTGGGCTATCGATCCAGAATGCCCAGCTGCACCTCCCCCAGCATCTCCTGGTCTTGGCCATCCTCTGTCTCTCAGTGCAGCCCTCACCCCGTTGGTAGCCCTTGTATGACACTATTCAGCATCCCCCCCACCCTGAGTGTGCCTCTGCTTCCTGCTGGGACCCTGCCCCAGTGAGGGTCTTTAGGCCCAGCCCTCCCACTGCCCTCTGCCTTCCTGGCTTAGGACCACCATCCATGCCTCCTGGGTTAAGCCAAAGCCAAGTGATGGGTACAGAATGGGGGCTCCCCATGCTGCTTCCGGGAGCCTCCTGGGGATGCAGCCACCATCATCCACCTGCATTTCTCTCTCCCTGGGCTGCCTATAGAACCCCACCCAAGCCTGAAACTCCCAGCTCCATCCAGGCCCAGGATGAGCATCTTGTCTCCCCAGCCTGGTCACAGTGCGTTTCAAACCATCCAGAAATCTGAAATCCCATCTGCTGCCAATGGGCCTGGCCATCCTTGTGGCTCTTAAAGGGCCTCCTGACTTCTTCCCGCTTCTTCCACACTCATCACCAGCCCATTGTCTCTTATCCCTCATGGTCTTCTTGATTCCCCAATTCAGGCTTTGAGAACTGCCTGGCCCCAGCCCCCTGGGCTGAGAGGCTAGCACCCTGGGGTTCTGGTTCCTACTAAGCCCTCTCCTTGATCCAGTCAGTCAGTATCCCCAGCTGTGACCCCACTCCATGCCGACCCCTGACCCTCCACTAGTAGGGGTGGGGAGAGGCAGGGTCTCAATTGCAAGCAGCATCTGCTCCATGCACTATGGAGACACACTGCCTTGGTTATGGCTGGTAGGAGCCCGCCCCTCCACCAAACATCCCAAAGACTTGCCCCATCTGGCTCAGTCTAGTCTCAGGGGCTATCTGAGCAGAGAAGCTTCTGGTCTTAGATATGTCACAGTCTAGGTAAATCGGACACCACCACAGCCCTGAAGGGGACAGAACAACCACCAAGCCGGGTGACCCCCATGAAGGTCACTCTAGAATCAGGAAAGCCTGCACAGTAAAGCAGCACTCTTGCTTGAGGACAACGAGCCAGCAGACAGAGCATGGCCAAGGTCATGGAGTGGCAGGCCAGGGCCAGGGGCAGCAAGGGAGAAGGGCTCTGACCTGGTGAGACCTCCTCAGAGAGAAATCGAAGCACATGGTTTCATTGAAGTCCCCGCTCCCAGGACACAGAGGCACAAGGGGAGGCTGATGACACACATACCTGACACTCCGGGAGCTTTCTCCTTCAGACCTGCAAAGAGAGAGAACACACTTTTAGCATGCAATGCAAGTACAGCCCACTCTGGGAGATCCGCAGGAGGATGCTAGATGTGGGGACCCGTGAGGTCCCCAGCTACCCTGGGATCCCTTCTCTAGCCTCAGCAGACTGCCCCCAAGCCCAGCCCCCAGGGGGTCACACTGCTGGGCTTTTGACCTGGAACTCTGCCCTGAAAGCCACCTCCTCCTGGAAGCTTTAGGCTCATTTCCCAACCCTGGAGGGCAGCCTGTGGTTCCAGAACTCTGGGCCCTGGGCCCCGGGGGGCAGCGGTGGGAGGAATAAGTGAGTACGGATGGTGTAGTGGCCTCACTGCATCCTCTACTTGGTATTTCCAGCATATATCCCCACTACCAGCTCTATTTTCAAGTACCCAGAAATCAATTACACCACTTTACAAAGGAGACAAGCCTGAATGTCAAGGAACTGGACAATTAGATCGTATCGTGCACACTTGAACTTTCACAGAGGCTGAAATACACCATACACGGCATCCATTGACAGCGGTGACTTCGCGCTCTGTAAACCAAAGGAAAGGGACTTGGGGATTAAAATGCTCCCGGCTAAGGGCTTAAAACCACGGCCAGGCTCCCAGGGTCTGAAGGAGCAAAGGGCTAAGAGCAAGCATTCGGGAATCTAATCCCTGGACGTCCCAAATTGGATTTTACTGCCAGTGAGCTATAGAAATAAAAACACACTTTAACCCAAAATCATCTTTTTATTTTTTTTTTCAAATTGCCTTTTTCAGTAATTTTACAGACTAGAGACATGGCCCCATCAGCACAGAAGCCCAGTGGCTTCTCCCACGGGGCCAGCCTTGCTGATCTTAGAAGAACACCCCGTGCCCTTTCCCTATGTCTGCTGTGTCTGTTACAGATTTTATGTAACCACGTTGTCTTTCAAGCTAACTGATGACCTGGTGCAGAGAAGTTTCTCCAGGATGCCATAAAGGATCTTAAACACCAGCAGTTGTCAGCTGTCTGGAAGGTTCCAGCTGTCTCCAGCTCTAACTGCTGTCTCTAGAGCTGTCTCCAGCTCTAACCACGGGCCCCTGCCCAGCTCAGCCAATGCAGAAGTAGAAATAAGGCCAATGATGAGGATGATGATGAGAGACACCCCTTACTCAGTCCTTACAAGGTGCCAAGCCCAGGGCTGAGACCTGACCCATGTTTCTGATTTCATAGCAACCTGGCAGGCCCAGCATGGTCCTCCCTGTGTGGGAGATGACTGAGGCCCCCCAGGGGCTGTGTAAGTACACAGGCAAACCAGACCCCATCTGTCCTGTTGGAGGTCAGGATGGAGGTTCCTTGGCCGGGTGACCGAAGCACCTGGGGGCTTGCAGGTGCTGTTCATGCACCTGCTTGCAGCTGTTTGCCTCCTGATCCAGGCCCTGGTTACCCAGGTGCAAAATTACCAAAATGTTTTTTTTCTCATATATACTTGGCCTTTGTCCACAGTTCCTGGCTCAGAGCACCCCAAACTCTTAGAATCTTCTTTCTTTCTCTTTTTCTCTTCCTTTCTTTCTTAAAAAGATTTATTTATTTGAGAGAGAGGGGAAAGAGACTCACCCAGATTGCGTGCTGAGCATGGAGCCTGCCGTGGGGCTCGAGCCCATGACCCTGAGATCATAACCTGAGCTGAAATCAAAAGTCAGATGCTCAACCAACTGAGCCTCCCAGGCACTCCCAAACCGTTGGAATTTCCTGAGCAATGGGAACATCTTTTGTTCTAATATTTGGTCTCTTGTCCTCAGTGCCTGAAATCATTCAAGAGCCATTTACAGTGAAATGAGTGTCTTGTTTCTACCATAACTAGGTTCAGGTGAATGAAGTGACTTTGAAAAGCAGGTAAGGATGGGGGCTGGTTGCCAGGGGAAACAACCTGGAATAAAGGGTTGGAACTTTCAGCTCCTCCCCTTGACCTTCAGGGAGGGAAGAAAAGGCTGGAGGCTGAATCAATCACCAATAGCCCATGATTTAATCAATCAGGTCTATGTAATGAAGCTTCCATAAAAACTCTATGAAGGAAGTTCATAGAGCTTCCAGTTCGTGAACACACAGAGATTCAGGGAGAGTGGCACTCCCAGAGGGTATGGAAGCTCTGTGCCCCTTGCCCCGTGCATCGCCCCTACTTGGCTGTTCCTGAGTTATATCCTTTCAGAATAAGCCAGTATTTTAATGAGTAAACTGGTTTCCTGAGTTCTGTGAGCCACTCCAACAAATTAATTGAACCCAAGGGGAAGTCACAGGAACCTCTGATTTATAGCCAGTTGGTCAGGAGCACAGGTAACAAGCTAAGCTTGCGACTGGTGTCTGAAGTGTGTTGGTGGGGGGAGGTGGGCAGCCTTGTAGGACTGAGCACTTGACCTGTGGGATCTGAGGCTATCTCCAGGTAGAGAGCATCAGAATTGAGTTCAATTGTAGGACACACAGCTGGTGTTGGAGAATGGCTCAGTGGTGTGGGAACTCACCCCCTCTGCACACATGTTGGAATTGGGTACCAAAAACTCTACTGGGGGCCCAGGTGTGAACACCCACCCTGCCACACACTTAGGACATGAACACTTTCAGTATATGTGCTGTTTTATTAAAAAGTTGGAAAAATATAATATGAAATGGAGAAGGTAGGGGAATAGATAAGATTAGCAGTGGGCTGATAATTGTTGACTTTGGGTATATGGGGTGTGGGGGGATCTTACACTGTTTTGCCTACTTTTATGCATGTTTGAAGTTTTCCATAAGTTGAAGAAATAAAACAGAAGAGTAAGTGAATTGGGTGACTGTGTTCCCAGACTCCTGCTAGGTGGCAGGTGGTGACTGGGGCCCGTGATAAACTGTGGCTTCTCTGAGGTGGGTTCGGAGAGGCCAGGTCAACTACCACCTCTCACATCCATGCTACAGAGATGGATTCAAATCAAGTCTGTTGTCATGATCTTGGCACCCTTCTCTGGGTGAGAGACACATCAAAGAATCTGATCCAAAGCCCTGGACCTCACTCTAGGAACACACACACACACACACACACACACTCACACAAACACACACACTCACACACACAGCTCTAGTCATGAAGCCCCGGTGTGCTGGTCACCAACGCACCAGCTCCAGACGGTGGCATTTGGGACAACTGGCTCGAACTCTCACAGCTTTGATGTGCCCTAGCCCTGTATCCTCACTATTTGGGGTTGTGCTGCCTTGAGGAAAGAGCGGACCAGCATGTGCTCCGAGGGCAAGAGAATATGTGGCCTAGGAAGTGATGCCAAACCCAAGTGGTGGCAGCATTTACACAGCACACGGCTGAGAGAAGACAGGTCTGTGTGTTCATCAGGGGTGGGGAGGTGAGGGGAGTAGGTGTGCAGAAATGGGCAGATGTTGGTCAGAGGGTACAGGTTTGCAGATTTTGTAGGATGAGCAAATCTGGAGATCTAATGTACAGCATGGTGACTACAGTTAATAACGCTGTGTGGTGTACTAGAAATTTGCCAAGAATAGATTTCAGGTGCTAGCACCATAAAAAACAAAGACAATTATGTGAGGGGAGAAACACGTTAATTAGCTTGCCTGTAGTAATTGTTTTACTATATATATGTACAATGAAACACATGGTTCACCTTAAATATATACCATTTTTATTAAAAAAACAAAAAGACAAGTTTTGTGATGTGAGTGGCCAGTGGCTGTACCTGGATTCTGTGACTTCCTGATGGCAGAAGTAGCACCCTGCCATCTTCAGCCCTAACCTTTGAAGGACTGGCAAATTTGGCTTTCTTGCTCTTAGAAACCAACTGCCATGCTTAGAGGAAGCCCATGCTGCCACACAGAGGAGGAGGAGGAGAAGGAGGAGGAGGAGAGGAAGGAGAAGAAGGGGGGAGGGGAAGAGGGGGAGGAGGAGAAGAAGGAGGAACAGGAGGAGAGGAAGGAGGAGGAGGGAGAGGAGGAGGAGGAAGCGGAGGGGAGGAGGAGGAGAAGAAGAAGGAGGAAGAGGAGGAGAGGAAGGAAGAGGAGGGAGAGGAGGAGGAGGAGGGGGCTCCCAGCCATCAGCCCCAGCAGAGCCCCCAGCTGTCAGCCACAGTAGCAAAGCCTCATCTGATATACACCCAGCCCAGAGGAGCTGCACCCCCAAGTCCTGCCCAAACCGTGAACTCCTGAGTAAAGAAATGAAGTTCGCTGTTGCAGATCATTAAGTTTGGGGAGGGTTTGTGGAAACTCAAATGCTGACTCACCTCTTGCACCAGGAATGTTCTAGTCCTTCAAATCTCCCTCACCCCTGATATGGATTGAATCTTTATGTCCCCCACATTCATATGTTATAGCCGCAGCCCTCCAACCCCCCACGCCCCCACCCCCCGCCGAGTGTGGCTGTGCTTGGAGAGGGGCCTGTGAGGAGAGGTGGGAAGTGGTGGGGCCCTGATCTGACCAGAAGAGGAAGAGATACCCAAGCTCACTCGCTCTCCACCCCATGATGGCACCATGAGAAGGCGGCCTGCTGCAAGCCAGGAAGAGAGGCCTCAGCAGAAACCAGCCCTGCCAGACGTCGGCCTGCCTGCTGGCCTCCAGAACTGTGAGAAAATCAACGTCCATCGTGCAAGCTTTCCAGTCCGAGGCACATGGTGCCATGGCAGCCGGAGCTTCACCCTCTCTGGCCTCAGGGCTTTTGCACACACTCTTCCTCCTGCCTGCACCCCCCTGACCATTGGTCATTTTCCGCCACTGTGTCCCTTACTCAGGGGCATCTCTGGCCACCTTCTGCAAACTCGGCTAGGCTTCCCTTCTGTTCAGGCCTCTCAGGCAGCTTGCCCCTCCCTCAGAGCAGGTGCCAGTCTGCAGCTTAGATTTCTTTGGATAATGGTTCAAATTAATACTACTCCCCACTTCCCCAGCTCATCACAGCCCACAGCCTGGCACACGTAAGTGCTCCATTATGGAAAAGATGGTGTTACCCAGGAAGGGAAGAGCACGCCCTGACCCACTGCCAGGTACAAACACAAGTGAAACACACGACAGAGCCCTTGGGTGCGGTGCTCCCAGAGCTGGACTGGGCCTGTGTGTCACAGCAGGAAAATGGATGAATGTGGCCCATCCACACACAAAAAAAGGGATACCAAGCAGCCAGGGGAACACACCAGCCCCAGCTGTCCCCAGCAGCAGGGTGAGTGGCCTAGGTGGCCAAAGAAGGCATATGTCACAATGCACCTGACTAAAGCAAAACAGGCAAAACTCAGCATCTCACCATGAAGCCAAGCAGGGACACAACTGTCACAAAAGTCAGGGCAACAGTCACACCCCACAGAGGAGTTGCTGTCAGACGAACATTAAATGGTTTCCAGGCTGCTGGACTTGGGTAGTGAATACAGGTGCCTATGCCCTACTAAACTTTTTTTTTTTTTTTTTAAGATTTTATTTATTCATGAGAGACACACAGAGAGAGGCAGAGACACAGGCAGAGGGAGAAGCAGGCTCCCTGCAGGGAACCTGATGTGGGACTGATCCCAGGATCTTGGGATCATGCCCTGGGCTGAAGGCAGACTCTCAACCACTGAGCCACCAAGTAGCCCCCTAATGAATCTTTAAACTGTACACACACGTACATATGTATGAGTATACACATTCTATATGTTCTCTGTGCATATAAGCCACCATTTTAAAATGGAAAACATGAACAACTGTTCAACAGAGTGATCTATTATTTTAAAAGCAAGGACAGAGTCCTTACTTTGTTCCTCAAACCTCCAAACCTGTTGTCCCAGGTGGGCTCCCCTGGTAGCCCAATCTCCCTTCAGCACTTGCTGGTAACAAATAAAATGAAAAGCACATATTTCCCAGCCAATATGTTCCAAATGCTTGAATGTAAACCCCTTGTTCTAGAAGGACTGTGGACTCCCTGCCCAGCAATTCTAAGTGGACATTAGTACATTGCAACACAGACCACTGCTCCCTTTGCTGGCAGGTGAGGGAAGACCAGAATAGCCAACAGAAATGTGTGATGCTTCCCTGACCAGGGAATGCAACAAGGTGCAGATGAGCCCTCTGCTAGCTGGAAGACTCTCCAGATTCCTCCTCAGGGAGCCTGAAGCACAAAGCAAGCCACAGAAGAGTGAGCACAGGCTATCCCTGGGAGCAGCAGGAGAGGCGCTTGTTTTGTTTTGGCCGCCTTCTGCAAACTCGGCTAGGCTTCCCTAGCCTAGTTTTTCATTTTATCAGAGCCATGATAGAGAAGAAAGCAAGCAGTGTGTGTGTGTGTGTGTGCAAGCATGTGCACATGTGCATGGGTATGAGTACATGTGCACATGCGTGTGTGTGCAGGTGCACATGTGTGCGTGTGCATCTGTGTGTGTGTCTCCCTCTTAATCTCCATCTCGACCTCTCACCTTGGGGGAAGCCAGCTGCCCTGTCCTGTGAGCAGCTGTGGAGAGACCCACTTGGTGAGGACCTGATGCGTCTGCCACCAGCCGCACGAGTGAGCTTACGGGTACATTTCCCAGCCCCTCGCCGGTGCAGCCCCAGCCAATGCCTGCCTGGCAATCTCAGAGCCCCTGAGTCAGAACCACCCAGCTGCACTGCTCCTGGGCTCCTGACCCACATATGCCAAGACAAGAAATGGTTGCCTCTGTAAGCTGCTAAGTGTTGGGGGTCATTTGTTACACATAATAAAGACCCTCCTCCCTCGCATCACCCGGCTGGGTAGCCTTCACTCAGTTCCATTTGAATCGAGCCTCTTTACTGTGTCTGTCTTCCTCAATAAGGGGAAGCTCCATGAGGACAAAGGACTTGCTAGGTTCACTGCAGAGTCTCCAGTGCTAAGATGATATAGAAGCTCCTGGGTAAATGGCTGAGTTGCAGGGACACAGGAGCCCATCGCTCTGGAATGTCCTTTGTCCGAGAAGACAGGACATACCAGGGAATAAGAACAGATCCTGAGCCAGACCTTCCCGGTCCTGGCCCCAGCACCGCCCCTTACAGTTGTCAAGTGACCTCAGAATGTCACTCAAACTCTGAGTCTCAGTTTCTTCATCTATGGATTGGGGATGATAACAGCCCCCAAGAATGCTGTAAGGAGACAAGGCGCATGCATGACACAGAGCGGTTGACTAATAAGCTGCTTTTCTCACCACGTGACTGAAGGTGAAATTTGAGAATGCACACTCCCTGCCACTAGGCTGCTGGGCAGTTGCTCGTGGGCAGAACTGACGTGCAGGCGGGAAAGATGATTATCTAGTAGATGATGCATCCATATGTCCCAGAGCCCAGCACAGGGCCTGGTACCCACCAGGCTGCGGGAGGTGGCGGGATGTTTGTTGTGCAAACCTGTGATGGAGCTGGCTGCAAACTCACACACTAACAGCAGCACACAGCAGTTATCTCTTAAACCAAGGATGGCAGGTTTCGAACCCCAGCTTCCTATTTGAACCTCATGGCACATCATCATGGTCTTAGGGCAGGAGTAATAAATGATATAGGGAGAAGGGGCAGAGAGGGGCTGGGGAGAACTCTGGGGAGGGTGATGCCTGTCTGTGCATGCATGGTCACGGCGTCAGTGTGGGTGAGGTAGCAGGTGGCTGGGAGCATACTGGAGCCCTCTGGTTCCCTGCCAAAGAGGGTGAGAACCAGGAACAGGATGACTTTCCAGATTGGCATGAACAGATGCAAGGTCACAGATGCAGCCTCACACCTGTTAAACCAACACCGGGAGCCAGCAGGAGGCTCTACATTTGCGCATGCTTAGGCCACAGTGTCTTAGTTTGCCTGGAGATAAGGATTCTGGTGCATGGAGTTTATTTGGGAGGTGAAGGCAAGAGGTAGGGAAGTGAGAAAAGGAAGAGAAGGCAGCTAGTCATGGCTGTTATCAAGCCACTCACCATGCAGGAGCCCACCACTGTGGGAGTCCACCATTGTGGACAACTGGAACCCGGTCCACCAGGAAGCCCTGGGGGCCAATGCAGAGCCCTCCCAGCCAAGAGGCAAGGCAGCTGGGGTACTGGCTGAAGTCTCCCAGGGCTGCTAAGTCTCCACACTTCAGCCTGCGGCACAAGTGGCCAAGGGATCTCTAGCAGCAAGGCAAGGCCCCAGGCAGTGAGGTGCTGGCAGTGAGAAGTCAGGCCAGTGTGTGCTGAGGAGGCTATGGCTAGGACCTCTAGTGACCAGTGCTCTCTGGACTAAGAGAAAGCCTTCTGCTGTCCTTATGACAACACAATTGCATGATTGAGCCTTCAGGTGGGTTTCAGAAGGTCAAGGGCATGACCATTTTTGTGGCTCTTGTTATGATTCTCAGTGGAACTTGAAGACTGATTCATTAAACATGCATACCAATCCCCTCCTTCCATTCCTTGCTGTACATTAGTTAGTCTCTGGAAAAGCTGAAATCGACATTTCCCACACACCCTTGCAGCTAGGGTTCTGCAGGTGGTCTCAGCTGCTCTGGACAGATGCCTGCCCGAGGGTGGAAGGTGGAAGTGAGCTACAGGAGTAGTGGATACGGGATGCCTGGTTGGCAGGGAATGGAAAGGTCTGGTTCTCCCACAGCAGCAGCAAGCTCTAGTGTCTGGGCCTGAGCATCACAGGCAGTGGTGTTTCCATGGCAACAGTCTCAGGCAGGGTTAGGTGATTACCCAGACCATGTTGTCCCTGGTCATGGTGCATTAGCACCATGGTGCTTATTCCCCTGGTAGTCCTGGAATCTCCATCTCAGGAATAAATCCCACTCTGCTCAAACTAGAAAGAGTGGATTCTGTTGTCTGCAACTAATCACTGTGACTGGTCCAAATTCAAATTCTGAAATCACCTCTATTGTTTTTTCTCACATGGAGGAAATATAGAAAAGCATAAGAAAAACAAAAAATCAGCTGTAATTCCACCACCTGGAGGTAATGGCTATAATATTTTTGCATGTTTATCTCAAGGCTTTGTTCTCTACCTTTTATATAGTCAAAGTCAGCCTGTAGTTTTGGGATGCTGTATTTTCATTTTCATTTGTCCTGAAATATCTTCTAATTTCCCTTTTAGTTTCTTCTTTGATCCAATGGTTATTCAAGAACATGTTGTTTAACTTACATGTATTTGTGAATTTTCCCTTTTTCCTCTGTCACTGATTTCTAGTTTCATTCCATTGGTGATCAGAAAAGATACCTGGGATGATTTTCATTTTGTTAAATTTGTTAAGACTTGTTTTGTGACTTATCATGTGATTTATCCTGGAGAATTTTCTGTATATGCTTGAGGAGAATGTATGTTCTTCTGCTGTTGGGTGTTCTATATATGTCTGTTAGGTACATATGGTTTATAGTGTTGTTCAAATCTGTGATTTCCTTATTGATCTTCTGTTTGGATTTTCTGTCCATTACTGAAAGTTGAATATTGAAGTCTCCCACGATTATTGTATGCCTATCTATTTCTCCCTTCAGATCTGTCAATGTTTGCTTTATATGTTTAGGAACTCTGATGTTGGGTGCATATATATTTATAATTGTTACATCTTTCTCTTGAACTAATTCTGTTATCATTATACAATGACCTTCTCTATCTCTTATAGCAGTTCTTCACTTTGTCTATTTTATCTCATAAAGTATAGACCCCCCTGCTCTCTTCTGATTACCATGGAGTATCTTTTCCCTAGCCCTTCACTTTCAGCCCCTGTGTGTCCTTAAAGCTAAAGTGAGTCTCTTGTACACAACATACAGTTGGAACCTATATTTTTTATCTAGTCAGTCTTTCTATGCCTTTTGACTGAAGAGTTTAATCCACTTAAACTTACACTTAATAATTGATAGGTAAGGACTTACTTTTGGCATTTTGTTAATCATTTTCTGTCTCTTTTGTAGTTCTTTTGCTCCTCTCTTACTCTTTTGCTATCTACCTTAGAGATTTGATGATTTGTTGGTATTAAATACTTTGGTTCCTTTCTCTTTTTTCTTTTGTGTATCTTCTTTAAGTATTTCTTTGTGGCTACCATGAGGCTTACATAAAACATCTTATAGTTATAACACTCCATTTAAGTTGATGACAACTGGAGTGCAGCTGGAGTGGGGTAAGCCAGGAGGAAGCTGGATGCTGAGGAAGCTGGAGGAGGGAGCAGCCCCAAACTCTTCTGGCCTCATAGGCTGGGGATGGAGTGTGTCTTTTGTTCTTAGAGCATAGTGTTATGACAGTATATAGAGAAGCGAAGTGATATCAGTAAGACAGCAGAATAGTAAGACACAAATTCTTTAATTTCAATCACATACAAAAGCTCTATACTTTTATCCCACTCAACATTTTATGTTATTGAAGTCACAATTTGTATATTTTATATTGTGCACCCATTAACAAACTTCTGTAGTTATAGTTATCCTTAATACTCTTTTCTTTTAACTTTTATACTTGGGTTAAAAGTGATTTATGTACAGTCATTACAGTATCGTATTGTTCTTTGTCTATTTATTCACCTGTACCAGTAAGATCTATACTTTCATATATTTTGTGTTGCTGCTTAGTGTCCTTTCATTTCAAGTTGACAAACTCCCCTTAATGCTTCTTATAAGACAGGTCTAGTGCTAACAAATTCCCTCAATTTTTGTTTGTTTGGGACCTCTCCTCCATTTTTAAAGGATAGTTTTGCCAGGTACAGTATTCTTGGTTGGTGGATTTTTTCTTTCAGCATTTTTAATATATTATTCCACTCTCTGCAAGCCATCAAGTTTCCTGCTAAAAATTTTGTTGAAAATCTTAATGGAGTTCTCTTATTTACAACAGGTTGCTTTTCTCTTGCTGTTTTCAAAATTTTCTCTTTGATTTTTGACAATTTTAATATGCTTCAGTATAGACCTTCTTAGATTCAACCTACTTTGTATCTTTTGGACTTCATGAATCTGGATATCCATTACTCTCAATAGATTTGGGCAGTTTTCAGCTGTTATTTCTTTAAATAAGCTTTCTGCCCCCTTCACTTTCTCTTCTCCTTCTAGAACTCCCATTATGTTAAATTGGTTTTTTTGGTGGTTTCCCATAAGTCCCATAGGCTTTGTTAACTCTTTTTTGTTTATCTTTCATTTGCTTCTCTAAGTAAACAATTTCAAATATCCTGTCTTCAAGTTCAATGATTCTTTATTCTGCTTGATCAAGTCTACTACTAAGGCTCTCTGCTGAATTTTTCAGTTCAGGCATTGTATGGGCTCCAGAATTTGTGTTTGGGCTCTTTTTTGTTTCTCTTTGTTGAACTTCTCATTTTGATATTGATTGTTTCTCTGCTTTTCTAGTTGTCTGTATTCTCTCATAGTGCAATGAGCTTCTTTAAGATCATGATTTCTAAGTTTTTGTAAGGCAACCTATGGATCTCCATTTCCTTTTTAAAAAAGATTTTATTTATTTCTTTGAGGGAGGGAGGGAGGGAGGGAGGGAGAGAGAGAGAAAGAGAGAGCGTGTGCACATCAGGAAGGAGGAGTGGCAGAAGGAAAAGCAGACTCCCTGCTGAGCAGGGAGCCTGATTTAATCTCAGGATCCTGAGATTATGACCTGAGTTGAAGGCAGATGCTTAACCAACTGAGCCACTCAGTTGCCCCTAGATTTCCTTTCTTTGGAGTCAGTTACAGTTACTGGAACCTTGTTTTCTTCCTTTGTTGATGTCATGTTTCCCTGATTCTTTGTGATCCTTATAGCCTGTGTTGGTGTCTGCAAATTTGAAGAAGTAGTCGTTCCTTCCAGGTTTTCTGGCCTGGCTCTGAGAGGAAAAGACCTTCACTAGTCAGCCTGTCTAGAGATTCTAGAGATCTCTCAACTCTTTTCTCTGGATATGTCCACTCCAATCCATCGCGGGGAAGTAATCTTAGGATTTTGTGTCTTTTCTCAATTGCACAGAGCCATGCCAGGTACAGAGAGTTACCTGTTCCTTTTCCCTAGGGCAGTGCCCTGATATGCAAGTTACACTTCCTTCGCTCCCTTCTGAAAGTTATGTCTTAGGATTTTATGCCTTTCCCTATCCTACACAGCCATGTTGAGTGCCAAGAGTCATCCACCCCCTTTCCATAGAGTAGTGCATCAATATGCCAGGACAAAGGGTACAAGTTCCACTTCCTCCCTCCTCAGGGAGCAGTCTTGGAGTTGTGCACCTTCTCTCAATCCTGTAAAGTTGGTTGCTGAGATCCTCCCTGGCTGCTGAGATCTGCATGCCACCTGTGGGAGTATGTGGAGCACTATCTGTGAGGGACTGTGGTTTGGGGATATATAATAACTAATTGCTATGAGCCTCTACCCTGTTCCTTGTTCTTAGCTGCTCTCAGATGATTCAACCATACCAATTTCCTCAATGTTTTGGTGTGTCAAGATAAGCAGGGCTTTTGGATATTGCCCTCAAAGGCCACGAAGCTGGACCCTCATTTATTATTTTTCCTGTGGGAGAAGTCATGGGCTGGGGGAATCTCTCTTGGCTCTGAGTTTTGTTGGTCTTAGGGAGGGGTGGTGCAAGCAAAGACATATTTTCCCTTTTCAATATGGTTGATCTTGGATTTTGTGGTCCACTAGGGTCCCAGTGTCTTCAACTGAACTCCAGAGCTCTCACAAAGCCATTTTTGTCTGTAGATGATCACCAAATCAGTGTTTCTATTGTGGAGATAAGGGCCAGGTCCTACTATTCTGCTGTCTTACTGATATCACTTCGCTTCTCTATATACTGTCATAACACTATGCTCTAAGAACAAAAGACACACTCCATCCCCTGCCTATGAGGCCAGAAGAGTTTGGGGCTGCTCCCTCCTCCAGCTTCCTCAGCATCCAGCTTCCTCCTGGCTTACCCCACTCCAGCTGCACATCTTCCATTATATCCTTCAGACAGCCAAGCTCCCCAGCTCCAGCACCCTGGGTGATTCCTATTCCTTCTTCCTGGAAGATCTTTTCCAACATGTTTATTTTGCTGGCTCCCTCTCATCTTTTAGATTTCACTTTAAATCTCAGCTCCTGGGGCAAGCTTTCCCTATTGGCCCTATTTAAATAGCCCTCCAAACCCACCCAGGACTCTCTACCACATTATCCCATTCTTTCTTCAGTGTACTCATCACAGTCTGAAATTCTTTCATTTGTCCATTTACTTATCATCTGTTTTCCCCAGTAAAATGTTGGTTCCAAGAGGCCAGGCACTGTCTGTCTGGTTTATCACTATATTCCTTGAAAATTTCTTTTAAAGCAATATTTCAAATGGTAACATAATGGTCAATATTTAATGTGTCATACTTGACTTTGCCCTTTCCTATTTGTGAATATGTAGTAGTTTCTGAGTATAAATAATACCACAGTATTATTTATAGTACATAGTATTTTTCATATGCACTATATTATAGTGCATAGTATTTTTTTTTTGTCTCTGCCTCTTGTGATTTTGTTAACAACAGTATCAGAAGTAGAAATACTGGCTCCCTCAAACAGCATGAAAATTTTTAGGGTTCCTTCATACACATGACCACACTGTCTTCCAGGAAGTCTGAAATAAAGACCTCACATAGGTCCTACCACCCCTGCATGTGAGGGCTAAGAGATACAAATGAGTCTAATATAGACCAGCAGTGCATGTGAATCAACTGGGGATAGGGTTAAAATTCAGATTCCCATGTAAGAGGTCTGGAGTGGGGCTCAAGATGTTACATTTCTAATAGACACTCAGGAGAATTTCTTGAGAGGCTCTCATCCTTATGCCTTCCTGCCTGCTTTTTCCTACCAGTGTCTGGGTTCCTGACATAGTGCCTGGGCACCTATGCCTCTGTCCATCCCCCAGTCCCCCAGGCCAGCAGCCCCAGCAGGGAAGCCTTTGCTTGGTTTTACTCTCTTGCCTCCATTTGGTTCTCAGTTCCAGGTTCCATGACACCTGGTGTTCTGTGTGGTTCTTAGGGGTTTTGATTTGGGTTTTCCACCAGTTGTGGGGTGAACTTATCCCTTCAGATCCCTGGATGGGGCAGTAGATATCTGTGACTATTTTTCCTACCCCTATTTCCTCATCTTATGCCAATAATATCTCTTTTTTCCTTTGAAGACCTTGCCCCTCAGCCTTTTCTAGTCTATATGATTTGGGGAGATGTTGACTCTCTATAATATCAAAATCAAAAGGTGAGCACATAACCCAGATCTTGCCAATCAGTGGATTTCATCCCTTTGTTTCAGTAACCCATTCAAGGCTGGACATGTGACCCCTTGGGCCCAAGCAAACCCATTCCTGGACTTGCAACAGAACTTTTGTGAGTGAGAAGCTCTCTTTCCTTGGGCAGCTGTCAGGCCTCCTACATGCAGGAAACTGACCAGACAGAGAGACTGACATGGAAAGCAGAGCTAAGGTGACTCCTGATAACGTAATTTGAGCCCCTGAGTCAAACCAGACCTGATGCTGATTTGATTTGGATGGGAGTGGGCTATAGTGGAGCTACAACCAAAGCCATCATAGCAACACACTAGCTTGAGCACTGATACTTGTGCATGTCAGTGTATTCAGCATAAACTATGGAGGGAAGAGGACTGCAGAAGGAGAAACCCCAAGAGTGTGCACGCACGCACACATCACACTCATAGTTCATGCCAGAGTAGAGTGGATGATAGTGGGGGGTGGGGAGGACTTGCAGTCAACGGAGAGGAGGTCTGCTTTAGTTGAATAGGAGGTTTTACCACATTATTGGCATCTTTGTATGATACGCAATTAGCTTTGAAACAAGAATAAAAATAAGAGACGCATTAGTCAGCTATAAAGTAGCTTAATGGGTGCATGAATCAAAACAGCATTTAAATATGGTACAGCAGCCTATTTGGAGTCTTTAAAAAGCCTTGTGCCATTTATCTCTCCCCAAGGAGGAAATCCTCAGTGTTGTTGCTGTCTCTTTCTTGAGCATGAACAGGGACTTCAGATGCATCTCATGGGATCCATGCAGGGAAGACGGTCGGGTCAAGGTCACACAGGTTGTTGGGGCACAGCAGCCATATGGACAAAGTTCCTACTACAACCCTGGGTTTGACTCACCGGGGAGCCACAGGGGCTGAAACCATAGGACCCTCACTTGTATGGCCCTTCCTTAGAGCTGACAAATATTTCTGCGTTCTTTTTCTTAAAAAGTGCCACTCAAAAACATATGAGGCAAAAAAAAAAGAAAAAAAACATATGAGGCTTGGATCAACCCCAACCCCCCATCACACCCAAGGCTGTTCCCTTCCCCCTCCTCTTTCAAGAACCCCAAACCCACGGGTGGGCGTTGTCATAGACTTGAAATAGGTACTCAAAGGCTCTGCTTCCAGAATGTTTCTGCTTGTCCTTATTTGCAGTTTCCTCCCCATTACTGATGATTTAGATACTTGTTATGCAAATGACATCTACTGAGACCCATTCTGTGAAATGCTTACAGGACTCTTTTAAGGTCTTCTTCATCTTAAAAATAAAACCCAATCCTCCTGCTTCTCCCTGAGCCGGTGCTGGGGGTCCCAGTCTGCAGGAAGGGAGATGCCTCTCAGCCATCTGCTCCATGGCGCATAAGAGCAACCCCCACCTCTTGGTCTCAGGGAGCTCTGTCCCTTGCCTTCAAACCTGTCAGAGCTGGACAAGGGCTGGTTGTCACACTTACAGACTCCACTGCGTGGCCCTGATTCAGTTTCCACCCAGACATCCCTTCCCTGCACCTCAGGCCTCTCAGACTTTCAAGGGCATTCCAGTCGTGAGACTGAAGGGAGACACCTGCTCTCCCCAACGCAATGCAGAGGAGCCCCCAAAGCTGGCAGCACTAGACAAAAACGTGGGAGCTGCCCAGGGGGCTGGCACCTTGCCTAGAACCACCTCGGGGCTTCTCACCTTCCTCCCTAGAATGTGATTCTTCTTACTCCCTACCCCTAGTATGAAAGGGGACCCCCGTCTCTCCCAAGGTTACATGACCCATGTGAGTGATTTTGCAGAGCTGCTTGAAAAGGAACGGTTCTAGTAATAATAATAATAATTATTATTTTATTTTGTATTATTATTATTATTATTATAACAACTAACATCTAATTAGCATGTACCACAGACCAGGCCCATTCCAATCACTATACACATCCTGACTCACTGAATCCACATGATGTCCCAGGAGGCAGGCAAGACCTTTACTTCATTAAACTTTTCCACTCTCTGGGCCTCCTTTATTTTAATTGCAAAAGGAACACATGCTCATTGGAGCAAACTAAATTGGCCAGAGGTGTGCAAGAGCATGTTCACAGCGTCCCCTGTGCCACTACTCTCTCCCTTCCATCCCTGCTTCACTGGCGTAACCCAGGAGAGGGGTGTCAAGTACAGGGTCTGTGCTTATGCCAACGTGTGCAAGCACATATTGGGAGGGTCTCTTAGAATGAGCTTTCCCACTCTGTGGAGAAGGAAAATGCAGCCCAGAGAGGTTAAGTGACTCACTCAAGGTCACACAGCAGGCAAGTAGAGAGCTGGCACTTCACCTGACTCCCAAATTTAACGGCACAGTCTGTGAGTTGATCCACTAGCGAATATTGCCTCCGAAAGACTTATCAGCTTTGAACCAAAGGGGTAATAATGATCATAACAATAAGAAATAGCAGTGCACATTGAGTAGTGACCATGTACTATTTCAGGTGCCTTATACATACTCATCTAGATTTCCCCAAAGCCTATTATTTGCACAGCCTCTGCCCCATTTCACATATGAGGGAACTGAAGCACCATGAGGGGAAGCCACCGGTCCAGGGCACACAGCTCTCAGTAGTGACAGAGCAGGATGCAGACTCAAGGTCTCCGACTGTAAAGTCAGTTCAGGAAGGAAGCTGGGGCAGGAAAGGGCAGGATTTGGCTCTAAGTCAATGTGCAGGATGGCCACCATCCCCACCTTGAACTTACATGGACGTCTGAGAGTGCCTCAAACTGGCCACCTCAGGGCCTTTAACACAGGCAAGTCCTCCCTGATTCTCATCCCTCGCTTGGCCTGGATAATGCCTGCCCCCCCTCTAGCTCCGAGCTTATTTAGCAATGAGCCCCTGGAGCCCCTGGGTCAATTCCAGTGCTTCCCACTGTCATGCTGGGGCACAGCCGACATGGGAAAAACATGTGTTCAGTGAACAGTGTTCTGTGACTAATGTGTTCCCTTAGTGGGAAGGCTGTGCTGGGCTGAGGGGACACCAGGTGTGAAGGAACAGGGGAAGGTGTGCTGGGGAAGACCTGTGGCTCAACAGGCCTGGAGCCTTGGGAGGCCCAGGAAGGGCAGGGACATGGGGCAGGGCAGGCCTGGACCCTAGGAGCCACTGTGGAGGGTGGGATGTGGCAGGGAGGGAGGCAGGGTCACCAGGACCAACACCAGTGGAAGGCAAGAGGGAACCGGGAGGGACTACAAGCATCTGTCATTGGAGTTCAGAGCCAGACCTCACAAATCCAAATAATAGCACACCCAGCATCTCTGTGGGCAGTGCTGCTTCCTATGTCCAGAACCAGCCAATGGGGGAAAGCCTGGGGTGAGAGCCCTGCTTCCTGTGTGCCGAGCCGCCTGCGTGGCGCTGGTTCTCACGCCGCAGGGACGTTGCAGGGGCGCCGCAGGCCGTGCAGCTGCTGGGCAGTGGGCACACGGATCCAACTCTGTGCACGGGTCTGTGTGCCACACTAGGCAAATCCTTCTCACTCTGAGCCTCAAGCTACCCATCTGTAAAATGGGGATATGACAAACAATGGAAGGAATGCTCAAAGGGGTTTTGGAATAAGACAGGTAAAAAAAAAAATTAGCAAATTTCCTTTCCTGGGCTTCACACGAGAGAGGTGGTCAACTAAATGTTTCTGAATGAAGAAATAGATGACTGAGTGAATGATCTCCCTTCCCCTCACATCATGCTGAATGCTTTAATGAGTCCAGATGGCATCCACCGTACTTATTAAAAATCTCCTAAAAGCTTCCATCCACCAGGGAGAGGAGAGGGCACCTCCAGCGCTCTGAATCAGGACACCAGCAGCAGAGAAGGGCCAGTCCACTTGACACCACCAGGCCGTGCCAACCAGCCAAGGCCACAGACATGCAGTGCCCGCAAGCCAAGTGGGGACAGCAGGCACTCGGGCCAGCGTGTGCAGTCCCACGGTCAGCCCGGCTCACAGCTCCAGTGGTGCGGAGCCCAGAGGTTTCCTTCTGTAAATGTTCACCTGTAAAAGGTATTTGTGGCAAAACAATCGACACCGCCTGGGTCGGGCAGAAGGCAGCGGGCTGGAACCTTAGGAACAGTCCAATCCAAGTCGCCTGCCCTCTTTAAACGCTTCTGTTGTCCCCTTGGTGAGAATTACAAACTCTTCTGGACAAGATGATTTGCAGAAAGGGAGAGTGGATTTAGAATAACCAAACAGGCTCTACCCAACCCTGAGCAAGAGCTGCATCTTCAACGGTGCTGATTTAATCCTCTCATATCAGGCCTCATGGGCGTCCCGGGGCTTCTCTGCCGCCAACTCCCTGCTGGACAGTTGTCAAGGAAAGCACCAGGGAGAGGGTCTTGTCAGTGAGATGTGGGATTCTGGAGGCTGTGTTCCCCTAAGGCATTTTCTCAGCCACCAAGAGTCCAGCCCAAAGCTAACGACCTCACCTGCCTGAAAAATGACACTGATTGGGCCTCAGGTGGTAGTGGTGGGGAGTGAGGGGGGACACCAGAGTGTGCCCAGTGGAGACCCTTGGCCAGTGAGGGGTGCCCAGAGGCGATGTCCTCGGTTTGGGCACCGCTGTCCTGTGGTGGGGAAGCAGGTAGTCAGGGCCCCCAAGGGAGGTGACATCCCCACCAGGGGAGGCAGAAATTGTGGTTTTCCATCCTGAAAACTGTTAAATCACCACAGCTCTCTCGAGATGGAATGGCTGTGCCTGAAAAACAGCTCCTGTCTCCGGTGGTCTGCAAGAGTCTGGGTGGGTGGAGGGTGCCCACGGAATAGATAAGAGACTAGACTGTCTACCAGGGTCTCACTGGCCACCAGGAGGTGCCAGGATGCAAACATCTGACTGTTCTTCCCTGTTAGAGGAAGTGCAGAAACTCCCCGTCACTGGCCAGTGCCAGTCAATTGAGCATGGACTGTGGTTTGTAAGTAAAATAATTCTGCATCACATGTGCTTCTACTGGCAGGTGCTCACCATTTCACAGGAGACATTTGCAAAGCCCAGCTCAGTGCCAGGTCCTGGGAAGGATGTCAGCAAAGCTCAGCACAGAGCCACTTGCTCAGGGCTTGGGGTGTGCGAGGCTCCTGGAAGGGGCAGGGGCAGGGCCCAGGGAGGCAACCAGAGACGTTTCTGGGAAGGACACACCCTTGCTATCCAAATGACATTTTGGCGGGCGGGGGGAAAGTTTGTCACTTTCCACTTTCCTCCCCAGCAGGTCCTCAGAGGACAGCAAGGGTCTCAGCCTGCAGCCGGCCAAGGTGGGTGGGGGAGAGTGGTAGCTGGCGCACAATGGCAACCACTGCCAGAAGGTGCCGGGGCAGGGCCGGCGCACAGCAGGTCTGCCTTCCATAAGCAGTTATTGAATGAAGGAGAGAGGAGAGAACGGCAGAGCCCTGTGTGGGACTTAGAGCACTGAGAAAGAATGTCTGGGCAATAGGGAGCCACAGCAGGATCTTAAGCGGAGGAGTGACAGGATAAAAATGGAGTTCCAGAAAGAGTACGTGAGCCATCTGGCAGTGGTGTGCAAAAGAGACGTGACGGGGATGAAAATAACAACGATCAGAAGGATGAGCACTCCCTGAGAGCAGGTGAAGGGCCCAGCATGTTCTGAGTGCCAAGTCTCAGTTACGGCCTTCTGTCCTCCCACAGTCACTCTGGGGGTAGGAGGGGGGACTGCCACCATCTCCTTTGCACAGAGGTGCAGTGACCTGCCTGGGGTCACACCACAGGTATGCAGCAATGTCAGCTCCATGCTCGGGTGGTCTGCTCTGTGGCCTCTTGGCCCTGTGTCTCTGAGGCATTCCTCAGCATGCCAGGCCTCAGTCTCCCCATCCGGGGACTGGGAGTGATAGATGCTCCTCTCTCAGGGCTATTCTCTCTGACCCCAAAGGCGACCTGTGATGTTCCCACTGCACAACAGGCAGGACCTGCCCTTGGAGAAAGCCTCGCATGCATTTTCAGGAAGAAAAGAAAAAAAAAAAAAAAAAACCCTCTCAAATGGTTTCCTTGAAAGGCCAGTTTTAACCCAACTGGCTGGCATTTTGATTTTTTCCCCCTAAGAAGAGTCTGGAAGGAATGATCTAGTGTTGACACAATTTGGGAACCTTCCCAGGCCTTTAGGATTCCGTTTCCATTTCAGTTCTGGATCAGTCACCTTGAAACAAAATCCAATACTCTCTTTGACTGGGCACCTGGTCGGGAATGTTTAATGTGCTTCAGCCACAGTCACGTGCGTGAGGAAGAAGGGCAGACACCCTTGCCCTGTGTCCCCTCCCCCTGGCATGGCTGAGCCGCTGACCCTCTCCTGTCCCCAGAGACCCAGCCCTGGACAGAGGTGGGATCCAGGGTGCCTCAGGCCCTCCTCCTGGCCCCGGCACCACCCAGGCCCCATCGGTCTTCTTACCCAGCTGCCCAGCAGGGGCCTCCTGCTGCGGGCGGGGGGGCAGGGGGAGGCAAACTCCGAGAGGGTGGGCTTCCAGGGCCTGCTCTGGACTGAAGCCAGCCAGTGGAGCACTCCCAAGGTCTCCGAGGATGATCCAGAGGCCTCGTGCTGTCAGCACACTGTCCCTGCCAGATGCCTGAACCCAGCCCAACTCCAGGAAGGTTCTGCCTCCTGTTTCAACAAGATTTTCAACCTCCAAAGAGAATCGATACAGGCTGAAATCCGAACATTGGTGGCCAGACCCAGGCTCTCCCGCAACAGAGGCCGGCAGATCCACTGGCATTGGCACGTCCGTCCCCTTGCATGGCTGACAGGCATCTCAGACTCCTCTGGCTGAAGCTAACTCCACCACGGCCTTCCCGTAGGCTTTCCCTTCCCAGTCGGAGAACCGTTCACCTTCCAGGTGCTCAGGCCAAACAGCTCGGTCGGCCTGTATCCCTCCTTGTCTCACATACCCTCGTCTCACCCACCAGCTGGTCCTGGAGGCTCCACTTTCAGAATTTCCTGGAATATGCTCCTTCACCACCTCACCACCCCTCCACCCCTGCCCTGGTGGCCGAACCACCGCTGGTCCTCCCTCTCATGGCTATGCCCCCCTCCACTGCCTGACCGATCCCATTGAGACTGTGTCAGGCTGCATCCCTCATCAGCTCCACGCACATCATGGCCACCGTGGTGGCAAAGCCGGGACCTCCCAGGACCTACTGATGGGGTTGACCTCATTTCCTGCCACCACTCTCCCTGCTGGCCCCTCACCCCCTCCAGCCGAGCCGGCTGGCCTCCCCATCTTCTCCTGTGCACCCAAGCCTTTCCTTCCCTTGCCCTTGCCATCCCTCCTCCTCTCGATGCTCTTCTCAATGACCACGTGGTTCCCTCACCTCCTTCAAGTCTTTGCTCAGATGGTACCTCCTCAGAGAGGCATTCCCTAACTTCCCCCTCTCACTACACTGGCCCCTGGGTAATCTGTCTACGGGCATGCAATACATTTCCTCCAACCACATGTGAGGCCAGAATCCTGGCTCTGCTGCTTACCAGCTGTGTGACTTTGGGCAAGGTACTAACCTCTCTGTGCCACCGTTTCTCCATTTGTCAAATGTACCTTTACTCTGGGCCAAGGATTTTCATTGCTAGGCTCTAGCCCATCTCTGCCCCCACTCTCCATGTGATCTTGGGCAAGTCCATCTCTCTAGATATCATTTCCTATAGCTGCCAAATATGGAGATTGCCCCTGGGGTGGTTTTATTTATTTATTTATTTATTTATTTATTTATTTATTTATATTTTTAAAAAGATTTTATGTATTTATTCATGAGATAGAGAGAGAGAGAGGCAGAGACATAGGCAGAGGGAGAAGCAGGCTCCCTGCAGGGAGCCCGATGTGGGACTCGATCCCAGGACCCCGGGATCACGCCATGAGCCGAAGGCAGATGCTCAACCTCTGAGCCACCCAGGTGCCCTCGGGAGTGGTTTTAAAACGTGTCCATGAAATGTTTGGCATTCCTTTGTTCAAAAGGTGGGTCTGAATCCCCCCTCCATTTTTTTGGGGGGACACAGTATGGACTTAGTGACTTGTTTCTAATGAATAGAATGTGGCAGAAGGGGTGGCGGGTAGCTTCAGGTCACAACAGATGATGCTACCCCACCTCGCTCACTCTGGGGAAGCCAGAGGCCATGTTGTGAGGATCCTGGGCGGCCTCTGGAGGGGCCAGAGTGGGGAGGACGGGGGCCTCCTGCCAACAACCGCAAGGATGAGCCAGCTTAGAGGCGGGTCATCCCGCCCCAGTTAAGTGTTCAGATGATGCAGCTCCAGCCAACAACTGAACAGCAGCCCCATGGAGACCCTTAGCTGCCCCCCGAGCCCGACACTGTGAGCATAGTAAACATGTATTAAGGGTTCTAAACCTCTCGGGTTAGGTAACTTGCAATGCAGCAATAGACCACGGCTCTTTTTCCTCGGACACCTCAAACCCCTGTGAGAGCCCCCTCCATGCATGCCCCAGCTCCAGCCTGAGGCCTGCCATTTTGTGAGATCAACTGAGGTAACTGGAAACCTTTAGTGGGCTCTCTGACCAGCCTGCAAAGCAGCAGGAAAGAAAAACACTCAATATGGCTTTCAGGTTCTCATTCCTTTTTTTTTTTTTTTTTCAGGTTCTCATTCCTGAAGCAAGCCCCAAACAAGCACCAGGCCCCATGGAGCTGTGTGAGACCATCGGACATCCTGAAGGCAGGAAGCAAGGGGAGAATGAGGCCAAAGCAAAGCAGACAGTCCCCAAAACCCAGAGCAACTGTCCTGCCTGAAATAGTGAAATTGTATATACTCATTTTTAAATGTATCACTGAGCTATCTCAAAATTAGGGAACCAGTTGACACAAAACCAAATCAACAGATGGATGGCTAAAAATATATACATGGTCCATCCACACAGTAGAATATTATTCAGCCGTGAAAAAGGTAAGAAGCACAGCCATGCTCCAGCACGGATGAGCCCTGAAAACAGTGCACTGAGTGAAAGCAGCCAGATCCAAAACCACATACTGTGTGATTCCATTGATGTGAACATTCAGAACAGGCAAATCTACAGACACAAAAAGTCGATTAGCAGTTGCCAGGGTCTGAGGAGTGCTGGAGTAGAGAGTGGGTGCTAACGGGCAGCAGGGGTTTCTTTTGGGGGTGATGAAAATGTTCTGGAATTAGGTAGCAGGTGATGGCTGCCCAGCCCTGCAAATACATGGAAACCCAGTAAACTGTACTTCAGGTGGGCGGCCTTTATGGTTGGTGAGTTGTATCTCAATAAGGTTGTTTAAGCAACAGCGTGGAAGTGTGGTCCCCACCCCGGAGGGTGCTGTCACAGGAGGGCCACTCAGCTGAGGCCCCAGGGCTACATATCTGCAGGGGCTCGAGGTGAGTGAGCAGCCAGGAAACCTGCTTTGCTGTCTCCCTCAGTGCTGATCAGAGGGAAAAACAAAAACCTCCCTGGAGAATTCATAATGGCAGAGATGAGATAGGCCAGGAAACGTGCAGAGCAGGGCCAGGAATAACACCAGGAGTGGTGCCCTTCCTCCCACCAACCAGAGGGCTGGGGACATAAACAGCTTTGTCTCCTTTGGGGATGTTAACCCTGAAATGCCAGAAACGAGCCCAGTAGTTAGGGCTGCAGATGGACTGGAGGTGCTCCCATGGGCCCCTCACTCTCATCTCCTCCCATCCCGCCCTGGGAAACTGTCAGGTCTCTATGTTGAGCCTGTTCCTACGGCCCCTGGGTGAGGTGCAAGAGGCCCCTTGCTGGCAGTTTGTGAGCAGAGAAGGACGACAAACCTCATGGTGCCTGCCCCGCCTGTGCCGCCTGAATCCCCTGCTGGCCCTTCTGCTGGTCGAGCAGCTGTCGGTGCGCACGGCCAACCACACTGCCGGTCATGCTGTTGGTCACTCTGCAGTCCACACGACCAACCACACAACTGGCCATGCTGTCAGCCACAAGGCCTCCCATCCAGAGGAGGCAAGCGCCTCAACGTACTGCACAGCTGCTCCTGGACCAAACCAGCCAGCTGATGCCAGAGGGGAGAGAGAGAGAGACAGAACCCCCACCACATGACCTGTGGGAGCCCGTGTCCTACTAGGACTGGGACTTGGGGGAGAGAACCACCACCACTTGGATGGTGGGGCATCCCTTGGTGGTGCTGAAGGTCCGTACTGTCACACACACCTTGCGTGGGTCATAAGGCCCAGGGAACAGACATCAGATGCCAGTGATCTCTGAGATTCCCCAATCTACCTGAGTCCTGGCCAGTCTCTCTCTCCTGCATTCACTCATTTCTTTCTATCAACAAATATCCGAGTGCCTACCATGTGCCAGATGCTGGTGCGAGACAGTTACCTGGTCCCTGCTCCTGGGGAACTTACATTCTGGGCATGAGAGTCGACAGGGAGACAAATACACAAATGGTCATTTTAGATGCTAGGAAGTGAAGTGGGGTATGGTAGGGAGGATTCTGAGGATTTCGGGTGAGCCCTAAAAGACGATTTTCAGAAGGTGATAGTTACAGAAAACCTAATGGAGAGAGTAAGCTATCCACATAGGTGCCAGGGGATTGGACCCTCGAGGTTAAGGTCTGGGCTTTCTGATGTGGAGCAGAGAAGATCCACAAGCCCAGAGGGAGAACAAATGGTCAGTAAATACACGAGGAGTCGTCCTACCTCCCCAGACATCAGGGCCACGTACATCAAGACATCACAAGATGCCATGTGGGACCCACTAGACTGGTAAAATAAAGAGTCTAATCATTCCAAGTGTTGGCAGGGACTCTTATCACTGCTAATGGGGGGGGGGCTTAAGTTGAAAAACGTCCTATCTTATGACTAATTCCACTCCCAGGAACATGTTCAGTCTAAATCAGGAGGTGTGCGTATGACTTTTCAGAGATGTTATTCAAAACAGCCTTGAAATGGAAACATCTCAGAGCTTATCAGTAGGAAAATAGATAAACAAGTCACAACAACATACTCTGCAGCAGTGAAAGTAGACGGACTAAAGCTGTGTGCAATAACCTGGATGTAGCTCTGTTATTTAATAAGGAACGAGGAAAGAAAGTTCTGGAAGACCACACACAGTAAAATATCTTTAAAAAAAAATAAAGTTAAGAAAAGACAAGTCAGAACTTCCAGCTTCTGCTTACAATGCAGAGTGCCAGAAAGAGCCCTCACCCTAAAAGGACAGTGATGGCAAACCAGGTGATACGTTAATTCACGACTTTTCCTCACTCATAAGAGAACTCAGGCTGCAGGAGACCAACCAAGTCAAAGTCTAAGAAAAGGTAGACACCTCCAAAAAGAGAGAGGATGTGAGTTCTGGCTTACTTAAAATGTTGGGAAACATAATAGCTAAAGAACTTCCAGAGTGAATGACATTCACCAAACCATACAGCCAAGGAACTCAGAAAGCCACAAGCAGGTAAATACAAAAGAAAAACAAAAAACTTTGACACATCATAGTCAAACTTCTGGAAGATAAAGAAAGACAAAGAAAAAGTACTGAAGGCAGTCAGAGTAAAAAAGATAACACTATAGTAACTATAGGGGACTAAAAAAAAGGAGTCACAGCAGATTTCTCATTAGAAAAATCATGCAATCCAGAGGGCAACCTAGAATCTAAACTCAGATAATAACTCAGGTTTTGCTGGCCACATATAGTCCCTATCACACATTTTTGTTTGTGTTTCATTTTTATTCTTTTCACTTTAACACTGTGCCACAGGCTAGATCTGACCTGTAGGCTGTAGTTTGCTAACCCCTGCTCTGGAAGAACTGATCAAGAAAAAAAGGAGAAAACACATAACTTACAAATAAAGAGTATGAGAGACAACCATATGCTACTTAAATATCATGGCGAATTCCTCAGAAGACACAAATTGTCCAAATTCACCCAAGAAGAAACCGATAGTATGAATAGTCCTATAGCCTAATCTTTGTGAATTCCATCAGTCACATAGGGGAGAAATGATATCAATTCTACACAAAATCTTCTAGAATATAAAGGGAGGACTCACTTCCCACTCCATTTTATGAGGCTAATATTGGCCAAGATATCCCCCCCAAACAAAGGCATTGCCACAAGGAAAATGATAGATGGTATCCCTCATGAACACAAGACACAAAAATCCTTAACAAAAGCTAATGAATAAAGTTCAGCATGGAGGCTGGTTCAATGATTGAAAATTAATGGAATTCACCATGTGTACAAACCAAAGGAGAAAAAATAGATACAGATATAGATATAGATATAGATATAGATATAGATATAGATATATATCACATATATAGATGTAGAAAAAAAGCCCTGATAAAATTCAACTTTGACTTGTGACATAAACTCTCTACCAGCTAGGAGTAGAAGGAAACTTCTTCAGCCTGACAAAGGGCATCTGTAAAAACCTACAGCTCACATCCTCACATTCCCACTCTCCCACCCTCATCTGAGCCAGCACTTCCTCAGTCCTGGACCTTGCAGGAGTACTTATTTTCTAGAATGTTTTGCCCTGGGTGTTTAAAGAACTGGCACCCTGTCATCCTTCAGGTCTTGACTCAGAGAAGCCTTTCTGACCCCTTCCCTCCCTTGTCACAGTCTGTCATACCCCACTTTACCTAATGCTCTTGTTTCTTTGTATATTTGTTTATTCTATGTCTTCAGCCTCGAAGGTCAGCTCCAGGAGGACAAGAGCCCCTGTGCTTACTCATCACGGGGCCCAGCACTGTGCCTCCTCAGCAAATACTTGATTATGAATGTATTATGTATGATCACAGCTGCAACTGTGGCTTGATTTCTGCCACAAACTGGGAGATCATTATGTATGGGACACAGCCCATTTCATGCCTGGACACAATTAAAAATAAAGGCTGGAATGTTACTGTAGCTGGGAGGACTCTCAAATGGGGAGAGTGAGGCTCAGAGAGGAAAGCAAGTTATCTAATGTCACAGGACAGCAGAGATGACATTAGAGCCAAATGTTGCTTTCATTACGTCCTAATTGCTAGAAAGCACTTCTGACCCACCAGGAGACCCATCCTCTGAGGAGCAGGCATATTTTAGGATGCTGGTTTGGATGCCAACTGCTGGCCCACTTTTCTGGGCATATTTTTCTTTGTCCTTTTCCAGGACAGAATGGCTACAGAGCACCTGCCCCAAGGTAAGCCCAGTCCCATTGGGAACATCCTTCAGAGGAAATAATGGGCATTGGGCTTTGACCTCATAACTCACTCTGGCTTGTAAACTTCTTTACCCTCATTTGACATATTCAGCAGGATTTAAAAGAGGTGCTCAGCAAACCTTGTTAGCACTAATGGGAGAGGGTTTATTGCTCTGTTCCCATCCCAGGTGGTACAGAGGAGAAGAATCATATCTTCTCTGGAAAGTTCCCCCAGCTGCATCAACCAGGCATGTGGCTAGAAGGGGCTGCTAGCAGCCAGGTCCTGGAGTACATCAGGCCTGGAAGGTGGAGCCCCAGCTAAACTATTTCTGGAAAGGAAGTTCACACAGCAATATAACTTCTGGTCATTAGGATCTGTTTCGAGAATATGAGTATTCTTCTGTAAGAATATTACAATTTTGTCCTTACATGTAACTTTAAGAAGGAGCTGCTTTCTCAAAATGTGAATCAAAGGATCAAGTTCCCCCTCCCTCCCTTCCCTGCTCTTGGAGGAAAGGAAACTCGCTTTCATTGAGGACTCACTTTGCCCTGGTCTCCTGGACAGGAGCTTGCAGACATGTCATCTAACCTGCTTCTGCCAGTGACCCTGATGGGTAGGGCTGGGAGAAACTGAGGCTCAGAGTGAGCTTAAACACTGTCCTCAGACTGCAGCATGAGGCAGTGCCATGGTTCAACTTTGACCTGAGTCTGCTGGACACGAAGTGTTCATGGATTTTAAACCACAGAACATGTGTTAAACCCATAGCCAGCTTTAACACATCCTTGCCTTCTTAGAGCCAAGGATGGCATGGGCAGACAGCAGTGCTCATACACAGGGTGGGCAGCTGATGGAGAAGCCGCCAGCGTGGAACAAGTGAGCCCAGGCAGGAAGAGACAGACACACAGACACAAGATACTGATTAATTTATCTGAGACCTGAATAAAGCCACAACTGAAGCCAGACCTTGTCCTGGAATTCTCAGTTCCATGAACTGAGACATTTATATACTCCCCTCCTCTCCTTTTTTAAATGTCTGTTTAAAGTTGACCTTTCTGGGGATCCCTGGGTGGCGCAGCGGTTTGGCACCTGCCTTTGGCCCAGGGCGCGATCCTGGAGACCCGGGATCGAATCCCACGTCGGGCTCCCGGTGCATGGAGCCTGCTTCTCCCTCTGCCTATGTCTCTGCCTCTCTCTCTCTCTGTGTGACTATCATAAATAAATAAAAATTAAAAAAAAAAAAAGTTGACCTTTCTGTCACTTGCAACAGAGTTCTCACAGTTACCTGTGTAGGGCTGGCCTGTGTGTCTTCTTTCTGGACTCTGGTTCCAGTTGAGAACATACAATCCCTTGTTCCTTCACCCTCCTACATCATGTTCTTTCTCCCTGAACCTTCTTTCTGCCTTCCTACCCCTGCCCCTCAGGGATTCGTCTCCTTGTTTCTAATGCTATTGTTGGCGGTTCCTGGAGCAGGGACTTGAATGCACTGAGCACATTCTTTGCCCAGGGCCTTTGCACCTGCTCTTCCTTTTGCCAGACTTTCATGTGTCCTGCTCTCTTTCTTCACACTGGATTTGATTGAATATCATCTCATCAAGAAATCCACTCCCAGCCAGGAGGTCCTAGAGAACCTCTCATTGCCCATAACTCTTACGCCCTTCCTTCCTGGCTTGTTTTCCTTCATTACGCTTAGCACTACCTGAAATTACATACTGTTTACTTGTAGATTCCCTGCCACGCACTGAAATGGCAGTGCCCTGATGGGGAGGCTAGGTTCGCCTTGTCCCCATCGGGCCCAGCACTGTGCCTGGCTCTAGATAGAAGGTCTATAAATATCTTAAAACTTGAGTTTGGAAAAGATCTTTTCTTAGACCATGAATTGTGATCAAGGAAGGAACAGTGACAGAATTTGTATAAATACGATCATTACCAGAAATGAAAAGTCTGACAAAAATGGTGTTTACAACTGCTCAAAATACCCCACACCTGGAAAGAAGTCATTTGGGGGTGGGAAAAGCTGGGAAATTAGGCTCTTTTACATTTTAAAGACTCGCCTACTTTTCTTACTTTAAAAAAAGAATTGATAGCTGGGGTTCGAGGCTCCTGGCACTCAGAGAGGACCCACTCGTCAGCCCGGTTGAAATGTTTCTGGCATTTCCATGTACAGCATAAGTGTCTGGAGAAGGAACTACCAATTCTCTGATGACCCAAGAATGTGGCAGAGCTGACCCAAAAAGTCACTGCGGTTTATCCGAGCAAGGGTATTCTGACCCCACCACTCTGCACAAGGTTGAGTGGTGTTTCACCATCTATGGCACAGTGGCTTGGGCACCCACGAAGGATTTGAACCCTTTGATAGATGCAAGCTCCCATGAGGATTTAAGTTTTATCTGGAAACCAGTCTTTCCTAGGACCTGCCCCCAAACCTCAAAGGAGACATCTAACAGCCAGGAATAGAATCCAAATCCCCATAAGATCAGGGGCAAGCACATTCAGATGCTATAGAAGTTTCCTATATCAAGATGCCCTGGACTCACTGTTCCCTAAGTCTAAGTATATAGGTTGGAAGAGTTTGGTTGGCAAATGGAGTATGTGGACAAGTTCCTTCTTCCTTCCTTCTACATGTCCATCCATCCACCCATCCATCCTACCATCACTGCCCATATATCCACCTATTCTTCTACCCATGCACTCCTTTATCCATAATTTCCATCCACATACCCATCCATCCACCATCATTTATACACTCATCCATCCATCTGCTGATCTACCCACTCATCCATCCATTGCACAAACCCAAGCTGGGCATCTGGTACAGATGAGGCACTATACTAAGTGGAGATGCCTCAAGCCCCTCATGGAGCTTACAGTCTACCAAGTAGACAGACCTGTAGACAAATCACTCCTCCTGCAGCATGGGTGGTGTCATCATAAGACATATGCAAAGGGAACAGCAGGGCCACTGAGGGGCGTGCAGAAGCCCATATATCCAGCATCTAGCCCAGCAAAAGCCCTTGGTAAATGCCTGATGAATAGATTTCTCTTACTGGTCTTGAATGTGTTCTGAATAGGATTTTAACATGAAACATGGAATATAAATTTTAAAATTATGAATATATTTTAATTATGAATATATTAAATTATTGTATGAATTATCTCATTCATTGTCCATCTACCACCCTGCCCCTTCCCACAAGAATGTAGCTTCCAGAAGGGCAGTAACTTTTCCTTCCTTGTTAACTCCTAAACCCCAGGACTCAGAGTGATGGCTGGCACATAGTAGGTACTCAATACATACTTATACTTAAATAAATGTCCTTTCTAGGTCCTGACCCTGATTTGTGTCCTGTTTTCAGCCATTCTCTTTGCCTTGGAGTACATCAACCACTCTTGGTCTGCAAGTTTGCCTTTGGGAGCTTTTGTAGGGTCTGGAATTGGAATCCCCATGGTTCTCTCTCCTTCCCTGCCTGGTCCTGGGCATCTACTAGCTCAGCTAATCAGAGCCCTGCCCTCCTGAGCACTCTGACTGATCCAAAGATAAGGTACTGTTAAAAGAAATTTTCATTTGCTAGATCCTTCAATCCCTACAACAAAAACACTACAAGACAGGTATGTTATCATTATCCTCATTTCACAAAGGAGGAAACGGAGGCCCAGAAAGCTTAAGTGACTTGCCTGAGGTCACACAACTCTAAAGTAAGAAAGCCAGGACCTGAACCCTGATGTTTGGCTCCATAGTTCAAACCCTAAACTACCACGTCTTTTGAGCAAGGGCCAAGCCAAGTCAGCCCCCAGCCCTGGGCTCCACCTACTGACAGGTGTACTCTCCTCACTGCAAGAATGGAGCTATCAGACTAACAAAGAAAGAGGCTCCAGAGGAAGAAACCCACCAGAGGCAAAGAGAAGTGAGAGAGAGACAGAGACACAGGGCTGGGATTTGTGCCCCTAGAGCCGTCAATGCCTTAAGTCTGTTTGAAATTTTAATTTTTATAGCCCCCAAATTCCTCTACTGGAATTTTAGTGGGCCCTTCAGTCCATTTGAGTTGGGTCTCTGGACCGACAAGCCTGATTGCTTCCACTTGCTCTAAGCCAGGGATCCAAGTTTGCCACCATCCTCCCATGAGGAGTTTAGACTTTGCGTGTTGGTTTCTGTCTTGTCTCTCACCTGCATCCCCAGCTCCTTCCATCTCTTAGCCCAGCCTGTCCAGGACTGAGTCCACCCTGCAGCTTTCCTGCCCCATCCCCAGATAGGCTGAGGGGAGCTGTGTCATCAGGCCCCAAATTGCTAAGTGGGGACCCCTATAGCCCACAAGCTCCCCATACTGCAAACTGTACCTCATGATACTGACTCCCTCTGTGCTAAAGAACTTCTGCCTCAGTGCCCCTTAAAGCCCTACACCATCTCCCGGGGCTTGGGGACACTTGGAGATACTTCCCTGGAGTGGACCCCATCCCTTGCCCCCCAGATGCTGCCTAGAGTCCTGCTTCAAGCCAATGGGCCCATACCTGCCTCCCTCCCCAAATACCCTGGTCTAGAATCTTCTGAAGGCCCTGCTCCTCTCTCTTCTATCCAACCATGACCCTCCCCTAGACATTATCGCTCCCTGCTTCCCTCTCCTTTGCCGTAACAAGTCCTCCAGAGACACACCCTGCCCTCAGGGCACACCCCAAGGCTCTCCCTGCACCCCCTGGCAAAGACAGCAAACTGCAGATGGCTCAGAGGACAAGTTGTGCCATAGCCCCTCCTTCTGGCAAGTGCTCACAAGGTTTCCATGAGCGCCCACCCTCTGCCCTGGGCTTGCTCCTCCTGGACTCCCTGTCCTGCTGTCCCCTGTCCTACAATGCTCTCCCCCATGAGCCCCTCCCCCCCAGGTCTCAGCTCCAAGGCCACCTCCTAAGAAGAGCAGCACCTAGCCACCCTCTGCTGGATTCTGGCTGACTTCCCTCGCAGTGCCTGTGTCATTGGAAACGACTTTCTTAATTTGTGTACCAATGACTATCTCACTTTCTCTAGCTGGAATGTCATCCCCTGAGGACAGGAACCTTACGTACCCTATTCGCTGCCTTAGCCCAGAATCTGTAAGGTACACAGTCGGCACTCAATAAGTATCTGCTGAGTGAAGGAATGGTCCTCTGTGCACCTGCTGCAGCAGGATAAGGAGAGGCTGCCCTGGTTGGTGAGCATACCCCCAGAGCAAACGCACATGGCCTAGTAGCCTGGCTCACAGGTTCTGACCCTCAGCCTCTTCCTGGGCTGCCCAGGGCTTTCTGAGAACCACATGAATGGCAACAACCACCCAGAAAGGCCCAGATCCCCAGAGCAAATCCCAGCCACCAGGCACTAAAAGTAGCCCGGGTGCCCAGCACAGTGTCAGGCATCCTGGGCCCCTTGGGCAGCCCTAGTGGAGGGACTACTATTGTTCACTTAGAGATGGGAGGTGGCATGACTCACCAGGGCCACTCGGCCAGCGAGCTGTGCAGCCTTGGGACACCCTGGACTGGGAAAGGGTGGCAAAACAGCCCACTGTGAAGGCTAGGTCAAGTATCTCCTTTGAGCACCCTTAGAGAGATTTGACAGCTCTTTCTGCTGGAAGCATCCATGTGACCCTGTGTCATCCTACCACCAGCCAGTGGCTGAAGCATCAGAGAAGCCAGAGCCAAAACAGCTGAATGCTGAACCGGAAAAGCCAGCTCTCTGGACGGCAACGCCCACTAGCCCGGGAGGTCAGGATGCCAAGCAGTGGGGTTTCAAGCAGGGGGCTGACTCATGGCAGGCCCTGCCTGGGGGCCCCATGCAGCCCCTAGATGCCAGAGCCCAGCACACAAGCCAGGTTGTAGCTGCCCCACTCCCTGGGCAGGCAGCCCATCCGAGGACAGCCCTTCTAAGTCAATGCCAGGGCTCCTCACCCTGGTGCTAACTTCTGACCCCTTTCATTGCAATTCCCTTCTGCCCCTGTCTGTCCAGAGAGCCAGTTCTAAAACCGTCCCGGAGGCCCAGAGCCCCACCCGCCCTGACCACCTGAGCTGGTCCCTGGGAGAAGGTACATACCCTGAACTCAGGCAGTCTCCCAGGCTCCCCATCTCAGACCTCCAGTGCTTAGGCTGCATCATCAGTCTCTGGACAGCCCATCTAGAACCAACACCTCCGGGGCCAGGCCCTGATGGGACATTTCCAGGTCCTTCTCCGCTGTGCCCCAGCGCCAAGCAGAGCATGTGGTCCCAGAAGCACTGTCAGCAGACCAATGCCCCTCCTCCCGGCACTCTGTCACACCGTCCCTGCTCTGATTCACTCTGTTCTTATCTCCTCATCCTCCTTATATATTAGCTCAGAATGCCAGACCTTTCTAGAGCCAGGTGTGTTCTTTTTTGTTTGTTTGTTTTTGAGCCAGGTGTGTTCTGAGACCACCCTCCTCACATCCCCAAGGTTCTTCACGTCATCTGATTTATTTGTTTTGCCTTGTATGAGCCACAGGGCAGACCCACAGCTGTGTTTCCAGATGTGCCTCTATCTGGAGTTTTGAAGGCCCTGGTCCTCAGGGTAAGTCATATATTCCAGAGCAGCAGTCCTGGTGGGTAAAAATCCAGAAACACATGCATATCAGTGGATAAAGAGCAGCTGCCTCCAGCTCCCTGGACACCCTTCCCCTGGGGACTCCAGGACCTCCCCATGATTCAGAGTGAGCCCCTAGAGCAGAGAGCTACAGCCAGGCCCTTGTGAATGGCCCACGCTCAAGAACTCTTGCTCAAGATCTTCAATGCCCACTTCTATCCTAGTGCACTCCTGAGTTGCATTTATTCTGTAAACATTCTTTGAGCACCTGCCCTCTGGTAGGCCTGGGGTGGGAGGACTCTCAGGTGCAGGCTGTGAGGCCAGCTGACAGAAGCACAGTGTTGAGGACACACGCACACAGATGGGCTTGTGTCCTGGATGCATGACCACGGGAGCGTCCCCGGGGAGGCAGGCTCTCAGGCGAGCCGGGACACCCATTACAATGCTGCACACACTAAGGCACAGTTGCCCCACACACATGACTCTCAGAAATGCCCCTCTTCGTGGCTCCGAGGCTCTAGGTGGGGCTGACTTGGGTGATGGTCTATCCCGCCCACAAACCCCAGGGCACAAAGGCTCCAGAAGCAGCTTCGTCCCGGGGGGCAAAGATGAGAGGAAAGCACTATTTGTCTTATTTCCAAGATGGTGCAAATATTCTTTAGCTCTTTTATTACATTTCTCCTTTTTTCTATTAAATCTCTGAGAATCTTGGACGCCAGGGACTGGAAGGTCCCTGAGGTCATTTGGCCTGATCCTCCCCCGATGCTTCAACATCCTTTTTGACTCACCGACTTTACAAAGTCAGTAAGTATTTTTGAGAACAAAAACTAACAATGTGCTTCTGGGTGATAACCTTTAAGCTGCTGATCGCTTTCATTCTGCCACGTAGGGGTGGGGACCGCCCCCCACCCTCTCCCCTGCCACCCCAGCAGGGCCATTCACCCTGAAATGCAAGCTCCTGGCTTCCTGGCTGTGCCTGTACTGTCTACGTGACCCAACCTGGGGGCTGCTCCAGCTCACCTTCCACGCCAGGCCCCACGAGCAGAAGCTTGTCAGCAAGGTGCAGTCCCCCGCTGGGCAGGCATGGCAGCGACAAACTCCCCACCCTCCAGCCCCCAAAAGCCCCTTTGAAAGGGGTGGGAGCTGCAGAATTTTCCATACCTATGAAGGATGCCAGGAATCATTTCGTTAGCCTCTGGAGACAGCCCGCGTGCAAGTTCATTACCTCAATGTGCCGGCTGTCAGGGTCCTCTTTCGATTGCAAATGCACTCAGGCATTTCCATCCTTGCCAAAATGCTGTTAAATCCTCCCATTCCTCATCTGTATTAATTGCGTTTGCCATAAAGAGAAGAGGAGCATCAAGAAGAAGCCGTGTGTGGTGCTGGCAATGCCTGGGGAACGGGTCTGTTTGCTTCATAACAAGCAACTTTGAAGACTATTGATGGCTTAAGGACATCCCCATAATGGGCTAGACAGGGTCTAACTTTCATTCCAAAGATTAAAACAAAACAAAGCGAAACAAAACCATGCACAGGCAGGAGACCAATTGTCTGTAATAACCATCCATTTCTAACTGGCATGAAAGAGGCCCTTCAGGCAAACACAAGCCCTATAAACAAACCGCCAGCCGCCCCAAAGCCCAAGACCATAATAATGATAATTATTATTACCGTTCTGATTATAATAGTAACTTGCATTTTAATAGTACTTTGTACTATAAACAAAATATATGCTGGCTGCAGCTGAGAAACCCAGAAGCAGCTCACTCTTGGGGAGACAAGTGAACCCACAATTTGAAAACTATATAATGGATCTAAATATAGAGCAGAAAAGTTAAATCCTAACTGAGCCCCAGAGGTCAGAGAGGGCTGCCTGAAGGAGGCAGCCTCTCTGTTAAGCCTGGACAGGATAAGGCAGATGTTTTCCAGGGAGAAGAGCCAGAAGGGTGCCTGGGTGTAGGGAACAGAATGAGCAAAGGCTTGAGGGTGGGAACAGCATGTTGCATTTTGGGGAACTTGGAGCTACGCAGTGTGGCTGGAGCCCAGAGTTCCAGAAGGTTCTGTCTGGTGAGGTGCACACAGAGCAGGCACTAAGGGGTCTTACAGGCTGTGTGGAAGACTTTGGATTTTACCACAAGGCAATGGGAAGTCACAGAAAGATTTAATTACGCTCTGCTCTGTGTGTGTGTGTTTTACCCAAGGAAGACTTGTGCTTCCTTCCATTTGGTCTCAAAAATATTTGGAATTGATCCCTTCCGTGGCTTCTCCTACTATCCTCTTAATCTCAGCTTCTAGAACTGCTGCATCAGAGCCACTCAGCCTGGCATCCAAGTCCCTAACCTGGCTTTTCATAGATTTATTCTTAATTCTTAAAGAAACATTCTTAGATAAGGAGCTAGCTGGGGCTGTGTTCTGGGTGAATTCCTCAGGACTCATTTCAAAGCTACTATTCTCTCTCTTTGATGATTCCCTGCGTTTGACCGTCTGTGGAGGTTTACAACTATCATTTCCATGATGAGTTTTTAATTTTTAGGATGACTAACTGGTTCTTATTCATATCTCTCGATCCCTGTCTCTTCTGCTTTCTGTTTGGATGTCACAAGTGTTTGTTCTTTTCATGGATGTTATTCCTCCTTTTTCTCTTAAAGAATCTTGCTATGAGCTGAATCCTCCAGAAAGACATGTTGAAATCGTAGCCCCTAGAATCTCAAATGTGTATTTGGAAGTAGGGTGATTGCAGACATAAGTGGTTAAGATGAGGTCATCCGGGGCGGGGGCGGGGGCGGGGGGGGCAGTTTCATACAGCTGGTGTCTTTATGAGGGAGATCTGGACAGAGACAAGCCCAGCGGGAAGATGACACGGAGATGGGGGAAGACGGCTGTGTGAAGACCCAGGCCGAGGCAGGAGTGACGGGTGCACCAGCCAGGGAGTGCCAAGGACTGAGGACACCCCCAGAGGCCAGGAGACAGAGGCATGGAGCAGGTTCTCCCTCGGAGCCCTGAGAACCGCCAACCCTGCTGACCTGCTGGCTTCGGATCTCAGCCTCCAGAATAGTGAGAGAACAAACTTGGGTCCCTTTCAGCCCCTTCCTTCCCCTCCCCTCCTGTCTGGGACATGTGGTTACGACAGCCACAGGAAACAGATCCCAAACATCCCTCATTTCACAGACATTTCATGTGACCTTCTGTATGGCTTTGCGGTGGCCTTGCACTGCGTTAGTTTTGGAATTCTGGTGTGCAGACGCAGCTCATGTGGGGTGCTTTTCCTCCCCACCCTGCTCAGCCTTCCCTGGCTAGCAGAGTGTGCTGTCCCAAACCAGTACCCTCCCTATCCCATGAAACTGCAGACAGGGCCAGAGCCAGGTCTCATGCTGGCGCCCAGGACCCCAGCTCCACAATGACATTGACGGGTTGCACCTGTGGCTGGGGCCACCTGGCCCACCCTGGCCCTGCGGCTGCACCCCTGCCTTCAGCCTCTGGCGGTCAGACAGACACCCCTGTCCCTGTAGTGATAAGAGAACCTCTTTTCAGGCTCCTCCTATGACCAGGGGGGCCTGCTCTGCCCAGGGCTCCAAGAGTGGGCCTGGTGCCTGTCCCCAACTTGTCATGGGCCCGCTCTGGTCCTGGCACCCGCCAGCTCCTTCTGCTGCATCTGCCTCCAGAGTTGAGCAGATTCACTGCTCCCGGCCTGCTGATGACCTGGTGTTTCTTTTTTATTTATTTATTTATTTATTTATTTATTTATTTATTTATTTATTTATTTATGATAGTCACAGAGAGAGAGAGAGAGAGAGAGAGAGAGAGAGAGGCAGAGACATAGGCAGAGGGAGAAGCAGGCTCCATGCACCGGGCGCCCAACGTGGGATTCGATCCCGGGTCTCCAGGATTGTGCCCTGGGCCAAAGGCAGGCGCTAAACCGCTGCGCCACCCAGGGATCCCTGACCTGGTGTTTCTGAACCACGTTTGGTCCGTGGCAGTGTCTGTCTTTGCTTGTGGAGCAGCTTTGCCCTTCCCATTTCTGGATGCGTATTTAGGAGTAGGGGACAGGTGCTGAAATCCACTGGTGAGCACGACAAGGACTGGAATGACTAGGGTACGGCTTTCTGAAGATGGCTCTGGCCACCGAGCAGAGGGGATGGGGAAGGACAGCAGGGGTGGAGGCCACATGACATGACTCAGAACAGGGCCTGGGAGTACCTGAGAGATTTAGAAGAACTGGCAGCTCTCTGTGACTCCATTGGGAGGGAGGGGACAGCAAGGAGAGGGCAGGTCAGGAGGGCTGACCTGAGCTGGCAGGTTTACGGTAAGAGATGGAGGACAGAAGGCACATGGGTGTGGGCTGGCAGGGAGAGGACGCCGCAGGTTCAGTTTGGGGCACACCAAGCTGAAATGTCTAGAGCATCCTCAACAAGCTAAGAGGCCACACGTATGTCTGAGCTTGAACTCCCTCCCTTTGGCGAGGCTTTCCCTGTCCTCCCGTGCTACACACTGTGTGATGGCCCCTCCCCGTGCACCTGCTCTGCACCCAGGGCCTGACCACGTGACACCACCCATGGCCAACTGGCTTCCAGTCTGTCTTAGCTCCAGGTGCCATAAGTGCCACGCAGCAGGGGCCGACACGACAGTTGTGGATTGTCACACAATCCACAATCCGCTGGATGTCTGAGGGCAAGGTGTTAGCAAGGCTGGTTTCCTCTGAGGCCTCTCTCGTTGGCTCACAGATGCCATCTTCTCCCTGTGTCCTCACGTGGTCTTTCCTCTGTGCTGTTAGTGTTTTAATCTCTACCCTTCATAAAGATACCAGTCAGACTGGATTAGGGCCCACCAATAGGACCCCATTTTAACTTAATTACCTCTTGAGAGCTTTTATCTCCAAATATGGACCTATTTTGAGGGACTAGGGGTTAGGGCTTCAATGCATGAATTTTTGGGGGAAAAAGTTCAGCCCATAATACAGTTGGATCAGTCATTGGGCTCTGATAACACACCCTCCCTCCTGAGCCCCCTCAGCCTGGAAGAAGCAATGGCTCCCCACCACTGCCAGGCCCCAGGTGCTATACTGTTCCTGTCACCTCCACCACTGTCACCACACCCCTCTATGGATCCATTCATTAACCTATCTTCAGTTTCCGTTTAACTGTGTGGGCTCTTCCTTGCCAAGACCCTGGTGATAACTGGCCATCCACTTTCCCTTTCCATCCCTTGGTTCTAAGCTAATTTCTTTCTCTCTTCTTAAAAAAAAATATTCATTTGAGAGAGAGAGAGGGGGGGGGGAGAGAGAAAGAGAAGCAGACTCCCCACTGAGCTGGGAGCTCAATGGAGGACTTGATCTCAAGACCCAGAGATCATGACCTGATCCAAAGGCAGATACTCAACCATCTGAGTCACCCAGGTGACCCACAGGGCTAATTTCTATAGGAATTTTACAATCACCTGAAATCTATCACAGACCTGCAGTCCCAAAGGAGCAGGGCCTTCCTAGAACCCAACGGCACACTGCATTGGTATAGTGGATTTCCCAGAGATTGAGGGGTGGGGTCAATGCTCCCACCTCCCCAGCTGCCCTGAGCAGTGGAAATCATGACACCGAGTGACTTTCATTTTTTTTTTTAATTTTATTTATTTATGATAGTCACACACACACAGAGAGAGAGAGAGAGAGAGAGGCAGAGACACAGGCAGAGGGAGAAGCAGGCTCCATGCACTGGGAGCCCGACGTGGGATTCGATCCCAGGTCTCCAGGATCATGCCCTGGGCCAAAGGCAGGCGCCAAACCGCTGCGCCACCCAGGGATCCCCCCGAGTGACTTTCAAATTCAGACATCCACAGGTGATAAAAGCGACCACAACTTAAACCTCATGCCTTAAAAAAACAACAACAACAACAACAACAAAAAAAACCTCATGCCTTATACAAAAATGACCTCTAAATGGGTTACAGGCTTAATCAAAAACTGCGAATTTATAAAACTTTTAAGTTTTATGGACCTGGACCTAGAACTTCAACCAGAACTAGAAAAAGGGTTCTTAGACTTGATGCTGAAAGCATGCCCCATAAGAGAGAATGCCAGTAAGCTGGACCTCAGAAAAATTTAACGTTTTTAATTTTTTGAATTTTTTTAGATTTTATTTATTTATGAGAGAGAGAGAGAGAGAGAGAGCACACAAACACCCCTGCTTGTGCAGAGGGAGAAGAAGACTCCCTACTGAGCAGAGAGACCAACACAGGGCTCCAACCCAGGACACCATGATGACAACCCGAGCCTAGGGCAGATGCCCAACTGACTGAGTCACCCAGGTGCCCCAAATTTAACGATTTTACCTCATGCAAGACGCTCTGAAGAGGATGAAAAGGCAAATGCTGACTGGAAAGGATATCTGCAACCACACGTCTAACAAAGACCGGCATCTGAAACATTCACAACTCAACAGTACAAAACCAAACAATTCAACTGGAAGATAGGCATGAAGGGACACTTCACCTGAGCAGCTATACAGATGGCAAATAAGCACGCGAACACATTCACAATCACCAGCCCTTGGAGGAACACAGATTACCACCAACAGTGAGAAATCCTCACACAGTTATGGTAACAATGGCAATGAACAACAGCACCATACTGGATGTTGGAGAGAATGTGCTGGTAAAATAGTGTGGCCACTCTGGAAAAGAGTTTGGCAGTTTCTTTCAAAACTAAATGTGCAACTATCATACAAAGCAGCAACTGCACTCTTGGGCATTTAGGCTGGAGCAACAAAAACCTATGTTCACACAAAATCCTCTACATGGATGTTCGTAGAAGCAGGATTTGTAATGGCCCCAAACCAGAAACAACCCAGATGCCCTTCTGTGGCTGATGGTTAAACTGTGGTCCATCCATGGCACAGAATACTACGTGGGAGTAAAAAGGAATAATCCACTGAAGACACACAACCACTTGGATGGATCCTGAAACCATCATCCAGAGTGAAAAAAGTCAATCCCAAAAAGTTACATTCTGTATGGCCCATTTATATAACATTCTGGAAATGACAACATTATAAAGATGGAGAATGATGAGCAGGTGCTGGGGTGAGGGGGGCGGGAAGGAGAGGAAAGTGATTTATAGAAGGGTACCGTGAGGGACTGTGTGGGGATGGGACTGTTCTCTACCTTGACTGTGGTGGGGGATAAAATGGCCCATCCCTCTCCTTCTGTCTATCTTGAGACATTCACTCTTGGGACCTAACTGCCATGCTTGGAGGAAGCTCACGCCACATGATGTGGGAGTCCCAGCCAAAGCCTCAGCTAGACCCCGAGATGACACCAGTATCGTCAGCAAGACACGAGAGTGACAAAGCCTCCAGATGACCCCAGCCTCAGCACCAAGTCACCCTGAGCCTTTGAATCTTCCAGCTGGTGCCCCAGCTGGTCTGGAGCTGAGGCTGTCCTGACCCATAGGCTCCATGAGAGAGAATACAGGAATGTCATTCTAAGGCACGAAGGCTGGGGAGCTTTGTTTCACAGGCTGAGCTAGCGCCTTGGAATCAGGTCTGCTGTCCTTGAGGCGTCACACACTCTGCTCACCTGCCCCATCCAGCCTTCACTTTGCTCCACTTCCGAGTGGACGGCTGTGGGGAGGGCCGTGTGAGCAGCCTACCAGGTCTCCTTGCCTCCCTCCTACCTAGATGACTGTGCGTTCCCAAACCCCTCAAACACCACGGTGGAAAAGGTAGGCCTTAGGTGAACCTCCTCTTCTTTGTACATGCATCAGTGTCCTGGCCAAGACTCTTCTGGGAGGGAAGGAGCAAACCACCTCATCCATGTCCTTCATCTGCCCTACCCCACCCTGCAGCCTGAGATCAGATCTAGGGGCTTGTGAGGGGGCAGGGCAGCTGGAGAACCCATCTGAGTAAAGTCAGAAAGAGCAGGTGTGTGTGTGTGGGGGGGAGTCCCAGGGAGGGGAGCAGGTGCTCTGTGGGCCCACCAGGCAGAGCTGATACCCACAACAGGGGTCTGGGTGGAGGTGACATAGGGCTGCGGACCCAGCCCAGAAGCAGGCAGAGACAGGCAGGGATCACTTAAGGGTCTCCCAAGGCCTGCTGCAGACAGGATCTCTGCCCCTGAGGCCCACCCAGACCTGGAGCTGGAGGGGTCCCCTGGGGCCTGGGCATCGATGGCTCATGGGCTGGGATGGCAAGAACTTCAAAGGCAGCCTCCCCTCTTGGTGTTGTAGAGATTTGCTAGCCTTTCAGGAGGACTCTGCAGAAATCTTAATGGGTTTTCTTAGAGGAAGATCCAGGGGATGCAAATGAACCCATGTCTTCCTTCATTAGAATGGGAAATGCTTGCTCATTGCACACAAATGGGATTTAAAAAAATCAACTTTGCCAACCCACGCAGAGTGCCTACAGCAGCATGAAGGAGCCATGTTCTCAAAGGGCGGCCTCCTGTCAGGGTGGGATGGGTGGTGAGGGCCGCTGGCCAGCTGGATTATGCCTGTCCCACCTGGGCTGGGGGAAGGAGCTTTCCATGTGAATCCTCCTCTGACTTCCCGTCTGGCAGCCAGGAAGCACCATGCCTGGCCCTATCTCCTGCTGCAGGGAGGGTGCCAGCCAGGCCAGCATTTAGCGCCAGACCCTCCCCTCGCATCAACTTCAGGGTGAAGCTACAGACGTGACTTAGGAACCCACTTGGCCACAGGGGCCATGGGGCCTCAAATGTCACTGGCTGGAGAATGACCAGGGCCCCTACGATGAAGCCACTGTAGCCAGTGGCATCTTGACGAGTACCCGGACTGAGGCCCTGAGGTCATCATAACTGCATGACGTAGTCACCAGGTGGGGCCCCATCTGATAGATAAGGAGACTGAGGTTCAGAGAGGTGCCCTCCCAATCTAGTAGGGGTCTGTATGCCCCTTTCACAGGGGGGCACACTGAAGCCCAGAGAGGACATGAAGGAGGTCAAGGTCACACAGCCTCGTGTGGCAACAGTGGGAACTAATGTTCTGAGCAGCCATTTGCTGAAAGAATTTGGTGATTCGATGTCACATCAAGGCCCTGAAGGTCCAGCTCCTAAGCTTACTGAGCCCCTTAGGGGCCCACCACCTTGCCCCAGCCTCCTGGGACAGCCCTGCTCTCACAGCTCGCAGGCCCAAGAGGGGCATCCACGATGTTCAGACTGCCTTGCTAGCCAGCTGCATGTATTGTCCCTCAGAGCAGGCCAGTTCCTCAAGGTTTACCCAAGGATGGCTGTGAGGTTGGTGGGAGTGAGCCCCAGTCAGCGGAAAGGGGAACCCAGGCCTCGGTGGGCCTGCCCAAGGTCACGGGGCAGGGAGCAGAGCATGGTGGCTGCAGCCTGCTGTCCAAGTGCAGAGATGCCCCAGCCGCCCCGGCCTCTCTGCTGACAGGGCTCTGCTCTACGCCCCGGGAAGGGCTCCTGCTCTGCAACCATGTGCAGTCTAAGATGACAACGGGATGACTCCTGCCCAGACAAGGTTGGTGTAGAGCAGCACCAAGCCCATCCAGCACAGCCGAGAGTCCAGCAGTCTGTCTGTTTTCTCTGATTCTAACAATTTCCACTCATTCCCCCACAGAGGACCTCTGTAATTTAGTTTTATGGTCCATAAGCTTATCCGGACATTAAAAGTTAATTTACTCTCTGCTCCTCCTGCCTGTTCTGGCTCGTGTGTGGGCTTCTTTCCCCACAAAAGCATAACCCCTGCATCCTTGTGAAATTCAACACTCAAACAGCAATTCCAAGAATCAAGGTGAGCAACTACCATCTTCCTGGGGGCTCTGTGTGGCTCATGACCAGGGCTGAATAATACCTGTGGTCCTGGTGGACCCCCAGTGTGAGAACGTGCCAGCCAAGGCAGGCATGCCACAGGAAGGCGCTCAGCCCAGAGTCAGAAACAAATTCAGCACCCAGTATTGAATAGAGCTCAGCACCCAGACAGTGTTAGCCTGCTGGAATGTTCTATTGCCATGGAGAGTCCTGTTCTTGATGGTCTGGGCAGCACAGGAAAATATTCACATTCTGGTGGTGAGTGTGGCTCTGTGACCTTTAGAGCGGAGACCCTGACACAGTGACCTGGCTCTCAACTCAGGCTCCTACGCCAGCTGGCTGTGCCCATTTGCTCTTGTGTGATCCAGGGCAAGTCACGTCAGTTGTCCTAGCTTATGCTCCTTGGCCACAGAATGGGGTGAAGGCTAACTACTCCCAAAGCATTGACGTGGAGTATGTGAAAGTTTAAGCCCTGCACCCAGCTGAGAGTTAATACCCACAGAGTGGGGGTTATTATTCTACTGAAGAAAAGCAGGATGCTGGATTTCCTGCTACTAAGACAGAAAAAGCACGCAGAGGAAAAAATTTACGAGGAGGGAATTCACCAACATGATACTCGCTGTGCTATGGGAAGGTGGATGGGTCCTTTTTGGTTTTATTTTAAGTCTTTATTTTCCAAATTCTCTGTGGCCTTTTCTATTTCTTTGGTAACAAAAACACACGGACATTAAAATAGTGCATGTGATCATTTGTGCATTCAGTAGCCAGGCGCAGTCTGCTGGTGGCAGCAGGGAGAGACCTGCGGGTGTGTGTGTGTGTGTGTGTGTGTGTGTGTGTGTGTGTGTGACAAAACAGACAGATCGGCCCTGAGACACAGGGAGCTGCGGACTGGGAGGAGACCCCCAGTCCAGCGTGAGGGGGAGAGTGGGGTGGGGAGGGAGAAAGCCAGCTGGAGAAAATGACGTCTGACACCTTCCTAGATGGGAGGAAGCCATTTGATGTCATCCTTGTGAAAGGTTCAGGGGTGGATATGAGGGCTCACGATTCAGGTCCAGCTGTTTTGACTCAGAAACATGACACATGGGACGCCTGGGTAGCTGAGTTGGTCAAGCACTGAGTCTTGATTTCAGCTCAGATCATGATCTCGGGGTCATGGGATCGCTGGTATGGGGCTCCGGACTCGGCAGGATGTCTGCTTGCCCCTCTCCCTCCCGCTCTGCCTCTCCCCTTGCTCATGCATGTGTGTGCCTGCACATGAACACTCGTCTCACTCATAAATAACATCTTTAAAAACAAAAAGGAAATGTGACATGTGTCAAAACTCAATCATGAGGCATGTGCCAAGCACCCCCAATTCCTCACTTGGGGACATCCTGAGGGTGGGGACCATGTGCAAGCCTTGCCACAGAGTAATGGCTACCTTCTGAGCTAGGTACCTCATGTGGGACTTCATGGCCAGCACCTCAGATTCCCCAATAGCCCAGCAAGGTTGGATTCCTTACACAGTTGAGGAAACTGAGGCTCAGAACACTCTGGGGGCTTGTCTAAGGTGATCTGATTTGGATCTGTGGGCCACCAGCACTGGCTGTCCTTCATCACTTGCCTCCAGGCTGCCTCTGTGTCCCAACTGTCAAAGTGGGCCCCTACCTACTTCTGCCCATTGGCTTTCCTTTCTGGCCAGCCCCAGAATGGGTGGTCCCACACCCTCTGCTCAGGGGGGTCACATAGGCTTCCTTTGTCGAGGCCTGTAGGGGCCACCTGGAGGCCCAGCTGCTGCCTTCAGGGATCCACCGATCCAGAACGACACCCCCTCCCCAGACCTCTCTGATCTCAGCTGGCTGTGCCCTGCAGCCGAAGCAGCTGGGCTGACCACGAACTAGGAAGGGCATCCTTCCCTCAGCCTAGAGTCAAAGGCCCTCCAGGAGACTCTCTTCCCTACAAGGAACTGGCATTGAGGGCAAAAGCAGCCCTACAGAATTCTTTCCCCAGCTTTACTGAGGCATAACTGACAGTACAGTGTGATGAATGGATACACGCATACCCTATGAAATATTTGCCACACTCAGGTTAATTAACACATCCATCACCTCACACAATTACCTTTTTGTTTGTCACTTAAGATCTACTCTCTTAGCAACTTTCATGTATGCAATATGGTCTTCTTTACTCATCACCATGCTGTACATGAGATCCTTCGAACGTACTCATAACAGGAAGTCTGTACCCTTTGACCAACACCACACATTACCCCATGCAACCCACAGCCCCTGGCAATCACCATCCTCCGCTGCACTTCTCAGTCTGGAGCCAGTTTCAGATTCCCCAGATCAGCGATACCATCTTTCTGTGGCTTATTTCCCCAGCATAAATGCCCTCCACGTTCATCCACGTTGTTGCAAATGGCAGGATTTCCTCCTTTTTATGGCTGAATAACGTTCACAAAAGCCAGGATAGGGAAACAATCTAAGTGTCCTTTAATAGACTGAGTGGATAAAGAACATACAGAAATGCACACAGTGGACTATTATTCAGTCCTATAGAATTTGTGGGGAATACACCCCCTCACCATTTATCGGCAGTCTACCAAGTTGTTTTGACTCTGAAAAAAACTAAAAATGCATAGAGAACAGACTGGAAGGGCATTCGCTTTGGCTCAATACAAGCCATGCAAGGTTTATTTTCTTCTTCCTGCTTTCCCAGACCCTCTAAATCTGGAACGATGCTCAGGCATTACTTTCGTAATCGCCGACAGTAACTTGTTAAAGAGGACCTTCATCAGAATTCAAGGCCTGGCCTTTTTCTGATGAGGGCATTGAGCTGTTGAACGAAGTGCCCAAGGTCACAGGGCTGAGGCCTCGCAGGGAAAGGAGGAAACCCACGTAAGTCTGACTCCCACCTGGCAGGTGACCCTGGGGTAGAGACAGGAGTAAGAAGGCCCTTGTCTTCCTCTCAGGACTCTGGATGCTTTAATGGGGGGAGGGAAGGTCGTAGAGCAAGAAGACAGATCACCACACAGGCTCCCAGCCGACATCAATGCCTTACACCCTCACTCTCCATCCTGTACTCTGCTCTTTGTACTTAGCGCTTTGCTGTGTGATTTTGGGTGAGTCACTACACTTCTCTGTGCTTTCATGCCCTCATTTCTGAATCAGAGGTGAAGATTTCTTGGGACAATCAAATGAGATCCTGAGTGAGAGTTAACTGTAGAAGGCTGTGTAACACGGGCCAAGAAACAAAGGTATGTATAGGATAGGGAAATTGGGGTAAGACCACATTCCAGGTTTCCTGAGTCCTACCTTACTTACTGCACTACTGCATTCAACTCACCTTTGGGTGGAACTGCCTCGGATTATCTCTCTCTCTCTCTCTCTTTTTAAGATTTTAGTTATTTATTCATGAGAGACACACAGAGAGAGGCAGAGACAGAGGCAGAGGGAGAAGCAGGCTCCCTTTGGGGAGCCCGATGTAGGACTCGATCCCAGGACCCCGGGATCACAACCTGAGCCAAAGGCAGATGCTCAACCACTGAGCCATCCAGGCCCCTTCACCTCAGATTATCTCATATTGTCTTCACGATAAACCTGTAAGATGAGTTAGGCTGCTCTCACTCTGTAGTAGACAGACTGGTGGTGGGCAAAGAAGCAAAAACCAGCTTGCCCAAGCCACACAGTTAGGAAGAAAGGTGACTGGAAGTCACACACAGGCCCCCTGCACTCACCAATGTCCCCTGTGCTCATGTGGGCCACCCTCACCTGTCGTGTCAAAGCCAGGCAGGAGGCCAGGAGAGGGGACACAGGGAGGGGCTGATGTAAGAGGATTCTGCTGCAAAGGGCAGGCCTCGCGGTCACAAGAGGCATCCTGGACAGATAGACCATACTTTTGTCCAGTGATGGTTTAATACCACAGCCTTCTCCGTAGGGAGACGTCAGCATACTCCTCTCCAGCACTGCAACCAGATGTGGTGGGCTCTACCAACCATACCAAAGTACGCCTGCTTATTCAGCCTCAATGCCATGTGTCTGTGTTGCTAAGTGAGTTCATCTGTAGTCACCAACACTGTGGCTTTTGGGAAGGCTTTGTTTGATCAAAATTCTACTAGGAAGGGCAGCCCTGGTGGCTCAGCAGCTTAGCGCCACCTTCGGCCCAGGATGAGATCCTATGGTCCTGGGATTGAGTCCTGCATCAGGCTCCCTGCATGGAGACTGCTTCTCCCTCTGCCTGTGTCTTTGCCTCTCTCTCTGTGTCTCTTATGAGTAAGCAAATAAAATCTTTAAAAATAAATAAATAAATAAAATTTTACTAGGAGGACAAATGGGGAAAGAAGGGAAATTCTTACAGAGCACTTTAAAAGAAGTATTGTATTATTTTCCATCCCACAGAGACACTCCAGCTGACTGGTAGCCAAGTGCCACCAACAAGAGTCCTGCTTTAAAGAATATCTGCTCCACGAAGTATAGGTGTATTATTATCTAAGTATTTCTTCACTTTGGTTATTAATTGATTGATATATTTGGCAGCTCCCACATTCGGGGCATATATATTGAGGATTGTTAAGTCCTCTTGTTGGATAGATCCTTAAGTATGATATAGTGTCCCTCTTCATCTCTCACTACAGTCTTCGGGGTAAATTTTAGTTTATCTGATATAAGGATGGCTACCCCTGCTTTCCTTTGAGGACCATTTGAATGGTAAATGGTTCTCCAACCTTTTATTTTCAGGCTGTAGGTGTCCTTCTGTCTAAAATGAGTCTCTTGTAGACAGCAAATAGATGGGTCCTGCTTTTTTATCCAGTCTGAAACCCTGTGCCTTTTGATGGGGTCATTAAGCCCGTTCACGTTCAGAGTTACTATTGAGAGATATGAGTTTAGTGTCACCATGGTATCTATTCAGTCCATGTTTTTGTGGAATGTTCCACTGAACTTCTTAAAGGGGAATTTTAAGAGTCCCCCTTAAAATTTCTTGCAGAGCTGGTTTGGAGGTCACATATTCTTTCAGTTCCTGCCGGTCTTGGAAGCTCTTTATCTCTCCTTCCATTTTGAATGAGAGCCTTGTTGGATAAAGTGTTCTTGGTTGCATGTTCTTCTCATTTAGGACCCTGAATATATCCTGCCAGCCCTTTCTGGCCTGCCAGGTCTCTGGTTGGTGGGAATGTGAACTGGTGCAGCCACTCTGGAAAACTGTGTGGAGGTTCCTCAAAGAGTTAAAAATAGACCTGCCCTAAGACCCAGCAATGGCACTGTTGGGGATTTACCCCCAAAGATACAGATGCAATGAAATGCGGGGACACCTGCACCCCGATGTTTATAGCAGCAATGGCCACAATAGCCAAACTGTGGAAGGAGCCTCGGTGTCCATCGAAAGATGAATGGATAAAGAAGATGTGGTCTATGTATACAATGGAATATTCCTCAGCCATTAGAAACGACAAATACCCACCATTTGCTTCAACATGGATGGAACTGGAGGGTATTATGCTGAGTGAAGTGAGTCAATCGGAGAAGGACAAACATTATATGTTCTCATTCATTTGGGGAATATAAATAATAGTGAAAGGGAATAGAGGGGAAGGGAGAAGAAATGTGTGGGAAATATCAGAAAGGGAGACAGAACATAAAGACTCCTAACTCTGGGAAACGAACTAGGGGTGGTGGAAGGGGAGGATGGCGGGGGGTGGGGGTGAATGGGTGACGGGCACTGGAGGGGCACTTGACGGGATGAGCACTGGGTGTTATTCTGTATGTTGGTAAATTGAACACCAATAAAAAATAAATTTATTTAAAAAATAAAAATAAAATGCAGGCAAAAAAAAAAAAAAAAGAATATCTGCTCCATCCTTCCATCCATCCATCCTTACTGTGTGAAAAAGTCTGTGCTGGAATCTCACATGCATTAGGATGGCTAGCATCAAATAAAACCCAGAAAATAACAAGTGTTGGCGATGATGTGGAAAAATTGGGAGCCATGTGCACTGCTGGTGGGCATGCAAAATGTTGCAGCTCCTGTGAAAAACAGTATGGCAGTTCCTCAAAAAATTAAAAATAGAATTACCATGTGATCCAGCAATTCCACTTCTGCATATTTACTGAGAAGAATTGAAAGCAGGTCTTGAAAAGACATTTGCACACCCGTGTCTATAGTAGCATTTTTCACAGTAGCCAAGAGGCAGACACAACCCAAGTGTTCATCAACATTTTTTTCCCCAGTGATGATAAATAAATGTGGAATACCCATACAATGGAAACCCTTCAGCCTTAAAAAGGAAGGAAATTCTGACATGTGCTACAACATGGAAAGCCCTGAGGACACTGTGCTCAGTAAAAGAAGCCAGGTGCAAAGAGACAAATACTGTAGGATCCCACTTATATGAGGTCCTAGAGTAGTCAAATTCCTAGAGATAGAAAATACAGTGGTGGCTGCCAGGGGCTCCAGGGACGGCAATGGGAAGTCAGAGGTCAGTGGGCACAGAGCTTCTGTGAGGAAGATGAGAAGGTTCTGTGGATGGATGGGGGGGGGGGGTGTACACCGACATGCATGTACTTAATGCCACTGATCTGGACACTTACACATGGTTAAAATGGTAAATGTTGTCATGTGTATTTTACCACAAAAGAAGTCTGTGCTGGATATTTTTTATGAGGGGTATAAAAAGTCATAATAATGGTAATGACCATTTCTAGGAGTGTTCCTGGGTGCCAGGCACCATTCTGAGCATGTTACATCCAATATCTCATTTGTTCCCTGCAGCGCTCTGTAAGGTATGTACTCCTACTATGGCCATTTTACAGATGACCTCCCTGCTCGACCCTGACATGGAGCTGGGAGTCGACCTCTGGGAGGTTCATTTCCACAGATGGAATCAGCCAGCCTCCCCTGTGCTCTTGGCTGAGCTCTTTCAGGCAATGGGAGGCCCCAGGAAGAGACTGGAAGGAGGGGCACCTGGGTGGCTCAGAGGTTGAGCATCTGCCTTTAGCTTGGGGTGTGATCCTGGGGTCTTGGGATCGAGTCCTGCATTGGGCTCCCCCCAGGAATCCTGCTTCTCCCTCTGCCTGTGTCTGCCTCTCTCTCTCTGTCTCTCATGAATAAATAAATTATCTCTCTCTCTTTTTTTTTAAAGGACACTGGAAGGAGAGAGGCTGGGGGTTTATTTGTCCCCTGTTCCCTCCTTGCTGGCCTGGAGCTCTGCTCCTCTCCCTACACACATCGGCCCTGCTCTGCTGTGTGGCCCTCTCTTGAAGCTAATTTGCTCACTGGCTTTCACTAACACCACATAGACACACGTACACACCACCTGTGCGTGTGCACACACTTACATGCACACACACACAACTGGCTCCCTACTGCTGCTCATCTCTGGGAGCTGCATCAGCCCTGCTGGCTTCCTTGACTTCACTCACACCTCTGCAAACTGTCCCTTAGTGAAACCTCCCAGTGAGGATGCTTCAATTTCCCCAGCACCTCCATGCACCTGTCTCTCTGCCCACAGGTGCAGACAAATTTCTAGTCGGAGCACCTACAGACTGGAGGCTCCTGAGCCCATCCCTGCAGTGCCCACACTCCAGGCCTGCCATGGGACTGGGGTGTGAGTAGAGTGTGTGGGACACTGGAAGTATGCAGGAGTAGAAGTGTCAGTCTTCCCCAGGATGAACAGATGTCACCTCGGCAACAGCAACGAAAATGTATTTGCCATGCACGTTAGTAAGGTGCACAGAACGTGGCAGGCTTAAAACTAAGTCTGGAGACCCATCTGCTGGCAAGTGGTAAGTGAATAACCAAGGGCTCTGAGTGAACGGACAGCAGACCCTGCCCACGAACAGGTGAAGACTGACCTTTGCCACATGGCCCAGGTGCAAAGACGAAGCTTTCCTTCTTCTGTTCATCCTTCCTCTCAAGTTTACTCCCCACATGCTGGCTCCTGTGCCAGCCTGCAGGAATACACTTGCTAGCAGACAGGGACTTGGGTGGGTGTCTGGGGGGAGACCCAGGCCCCATGCTCAGCTTTCTTGCTCCCGTGTCCACTGGCCTGCGTGCAGGTCACACTGACGGTGGAACTGGGCTCCTCCTCCCCCCGAGTAGTTCCAGTTCCACCTCTCCCTGCCCATCTGTGAAACCCCTTCCAGAGTGGGTATTGTCCAGTCTTCAAAAGTGAGGAGCTGGCATTTCCCATCATAATAGGCCGCCGTGATAAGTCCCTGCTGGTCAGGGAAGATTACAGACCAAAGAAAGCGTGTGCAGAGCTGCACAGTGTGGGGGCAGCCTCTAGACCTCCCATGGCCTCCAGGTGTGACTGTGATAAGCAAAGCCCTCAGCCAGCCGCTGGTGCAGCAGAGCCACCGAGTCAGCAGAGGATAGGGACTTACAGTGAGCAGCTGTGCCCATTGGAGCTTGGGCCCGGGAAGGCCCAGTGGACAGTCACTGGGCTGTGGCTGCAGTGAGGGCGGCGTCCACAGCAGGCCGTGCAGTCTGCAGAGCCCTTCCACACTCCTGTCGCCCTCCCTCTCCCACAATCCCAAGAGGTGGGCCCTATTCTTATCCTTGGTGTGCTGAGGAGGAAACTGAGTCTCCAGGAGGTGAGGTAACTCATCCAGGCAGCTTGAAGCCAGTAAGAGGAGGCTGATGTCGAGCGTCAGTTTTGATCTCGACAAAATGGGGACAGCAATGCTCGGCTTTGCAGAGCTTCGTGAGGCCCAGATGGCATAAATAGGCGTGAAAACCTCAGCTCAGCTGGGCCGGCTCCCTGTTCCTCCCCTGCTTTTTTGTGCTGCACAATCTCTCCCGTCGTCCTGAGTCACAAGCCCCGCTGTCCCGGGCACCGGGGAGGAACCCTGCCAGCCTGTGTTTTCCATTCCCATCCTGAACAATCAGACCATGGCATAAAGGCAACATAACGTCTATCTCAAAATTGGACCCCTCGAAGCACTAGGGACCACTGTGAGCCACAAGACCACCGCAGGTGGGATCCGCCAGGCTGTTCCAGCCACTGTGCCCGTCCTGGACCACTGGATTGTAATATAAACACTCACATCACACCCCAACGCCATGGAACTGAGGCCACACAGATTAAATGGGCCCAACATTCATACAGCAGATGCTTCCTAGCCATCTCGTCCATCTGTCCATCCATCCATCCGTCCATCCATTGGTTCAACAACCCACGTGTCAAGCACTGTTCTAAGGCAACACAGACCAGCAGCAAGCAAGACAGAGATGAACCCCCACCTTACAGAAGGTAACATAGGGGAGTGGGCCCGGGGCATTGTGTGTAGCAGGAAAAGATGAGGAAACGCACATGTTCGCACCATCCCCCCCTTCCCCCCCCCCGCCCCACCTCCCAATTTTCGTGAATTCCACTATTATTTTTACATCATCCAGTTTTCAAGCCTCCATTGCATTCATAAGTGGATTTCGTCTTCACTCTGTATTGAGATGGATTAAATGTTCATCCTGCCCCCTATCACAGCCTCATGTTTCCTGGATTCCTCATTCTGATTCATCTGCAAACTAAACGCACTTCCCGTGTTCATCTTTAAGAAGGTCTGCCCGTTGCTTTTACATATAAACAAAAGCAAGGCTGTGTGTATGTTCTTCTTGGGGGGGGGGGCACACACCCTGCCCCCACCCCCCAACTCAGAACCTTATGTCCATTTCTCCATCATCCTGGAATTTCTGCTGTTGTTGCAAGGTGATGCACATTTTCTGTCTAGATGCCTGGAGAATTTGTCCTCTCATCTGAACCTGGCTATGTCTGATCAGATGTTTCTGGAACACAGAGGGCTTGTCCAACCCTCACTTCTGTAGTGCCCCACTGGATGCTTCTTCTGTCTCATTGTTAGCTGCCACCCCCATCAGAGTGTAAACTATGCTTCTGAGCATCATGGGCATTTCTTCTACCCCAGCTGGGTCTCCACTAATTGCTTTTATCTCTTCCTCTCATTCCTTCCCAGCTGCATTCACTCTGGTTATCTTCAGTCTTCCACTTCTGACATTTTCTCTATTTCAGTGGTATATCTTCTATTCCTTGCTGCTCCTAATTTATTTATTTGTCCTTAATAATCCTGCTTTGATCTTCAATTTTTTTCCTTAGGTCCTTCAATCTCTCTTTTCATCTCACCCTGATTTTTTTTAAATCTTCTATTTTTTGAGCTCCATAACCGCGGTTCTTATTGCTTTATAGCATGAAGCAATTATGAGAAAATTTCATTTACGATCTTCTTTTCGAGGTGAGATTCTTTTTTTTCTCACCATCATGTTACAGAAACTTTATAGAGAGTGTGATTGGAAAATAGCTTTAGGTTGAACCATATGAAATTGCTGATATGTGGCCATTTTTGACCTATAAATATAGTAATTTCATGGTTCAACCTAATATCATGAATGCCCAGTAAAATACTTATCTACACAGTTTTTATTTTTGCTGAAAAAATATAAGTTACTGAGCTCATGATACTTCACTCCTAAAGGTTTCAGCAGGACTCTTCTAAGAAGAACCATGCCCTATAAAACTACAAATCTGTGTTGGTTATTTATCTGTTCCTTCCTTCCCTCTGCCTTCCCCTCTCCTTCCATCTTTCTTGCTTTATTTTATCCTCGAATGTGTTTGCACAGCATCTATATCATCTCATACATGCCTGGGCAGCTCCATGCAGACGCTGCAGTTTGCTGATACGGTGGGTGTGGACCCTCACTCTCCATGAGTCTGCCGTTCTCTTCCAGACACAGTGGGAGGGCTGAGAATCAGGGGTCCCAGCCCCTCTTCCCATGCCTGGAAGGCTGGCACAGAGCTCAGGGAGACTGTGTGCAGTCCTCGTTAGGACACCCAAGCTTTGCTCTGTCTGCAACCAGGGGGTGGGAACCTAATTCCCAAGTCATCCTCCAGCCCAGTGCAGCAACCTTGAGTCATCCTGGGGCCGCCTGCAGAGGGCTGGGAGAGCCAGGGAAGGAAGGGCACTCCAGAACTTTTTGCCCTTTCCATGAATAATTCCTTCTGCTTGGACTCCTTCTTCCCTTCTCACCCTCCTCTTTGCCTGCCTGCCTTTTCTATCTTTCAGAGATCAGCTAAGATGTCACCTCCTCCAGGAAGCCATCTACATCCCCCACAGGCTGGCTTAGGGAATCTGCCTTTATACACCCACTTACGCATCTGTCTTCTGTTAGGCTGTGGGTATCTGAACGGCAGGGACTGGGTCTTTTTCACCACATACCCTCTGTGCCTGGCATAGTGCCTGACACATACTTCAAAACATGTTTCAAAGTAAATGAAAAATCAGGCAGTGTCCTATGAAACCTGTGTCACCTATTAAGAATTATACAAAGATACACATTGAATTTTAGTAAAATTAAGAAATTCTGTTTGCCCTAACATCGTAAACAGAAATAAAGACAAACCACAGGGTGGCTAAAGACACTGACCACACATAAATCTCACAGGCGGCTTGCATCCATAATACATATATTTTAGAACCTCCTACAGCTCAATAACAAAAAGACAGCCCAATAAAAAAAATGAGCAAAAGACTGGGTCATGCATTTCCTAAGGAGGAAATTCTAATGGCTATGAAAGCTATGACAGGATGCTCAAATCAAGCCACAGTGAGATCCCACTGCACACCCATCAGAGTGGCAAAAGCCAAAAAAGGCCGACAATCCCAAATGTTGCTGAGACTGTGAAACAACAGGAACTCTCATTCTTTGTTGGTGGGAATGCAGAAAGTTATCTGAAAATTGTTTCTATGAAATCCCTGGGCAATTCCACCCCCAGTACATACCCCAGCAGATACACGCATTTGTGTCCACCAAGAGACAAGGAATACTGGCTGAGGGGGATGGGGGCAGGGCAGTGAAAGTGAACCAGCCATGATAATACTCAAAAATGTGCACCTCTCACATAAAAATGAGTGTAAGAAACCAGACACAGGACTATATACTATATGATTCCATGTATGTAAAGTACAAAATCACACAAAACTAATCTATGCTGATCCAAGTCAAAACGGTGGTTGGGGTGGGGAGCCAACGGCCAGGAGGGGACCCGAGGGAACATTCTAGAGCAGTGGGGAGGTTGTCAGTCTTCACCTCCGTGGTACACATGAGGGTGTATATGAATGCAAAAATCCAACAAGTATGCAACTAAGAAGTATGCCCTTTGCTCTGCAAATATATCTGAATAAAAAATTTTAAAATCATAGACAAAATCTTTAAAAATACTTTTTTGCATGCATCACATAATAAAGCAAAGCCAAGGTGAGAGTTGGATATAAGATTGAGGATGGTGGTCACCTGGGGAGGGGGCAGGGCTGGGATGGGGAGGAGCACATGGGTAGGTAAAACTTACTGGTAATGTTCTCAATATTCCTGCCGTTTGCCAAGCACACCCCACCTCTCCCAGGAAGCCCTCCCGCACTCCAGTCAACTGTTCCTGCCACCCCAGTCACGTTGTCACATCACCCGTGTGCTCTGCTTTGCCTTTTTACTTACCTGTTGATTCCATTTATCTACAGCATAAGCACCCAGAGAGAACAAGTCTTTCTCCCTGCCTTGCATACAGTGGGTGCTCAATACAGTAGGTGCTCAATACAGTTGGTGCTCAATTAATACATCTTAAATGAATGAATAAATCACTGAACATTTATATTAAGGACATCTTTGACTCATTAAATAGTTTGCTGAATAATGCAGCTTTTAAATTCAGGTTTTTAAAAGTGTCTAGTAGTTTGGAACCTAGTGAGGTCTGGGTGGGTCGGTGGCCAGACAGAGATATGAGCAAAATAAAGAGTGGCTCTTAACTAAGTTTGGAATAGCCACTCAAGCTAAACTGAACAGTTTAGGCTGGAGAATAACTTGGGTGGGAGGGTAGGGGAATAAATTTTTCCTAGGTTTAGAGAAAACTTCCCTGCTTCTCACTGCTACAGGCAAAAGCACCACTCCAGAGGGCACACGGGGTCTGACCACCAACATCTCCCTCCCAAGTCCCCAGAACTCTTCTCAGACCCTAACCTCATGTTTATTCTCCCCTCTGCTCATTCCTTGTCCACCTGGCAAACTCCTATTCACCCGGAATAGCCCAGGCTCAGGAACCCACTCAGGGATGCCTCCTTTCATCTCCCCCAGCCCAAGCCCCTTAAACACCACCCATGCGTAAGCCCCGCACCCATGCTTCCTTGCATGGATTCATCTGCACACCCACCTCCCAGGTCAGTTCATGCCTGACCCACAGCCAGAGCTAGATAAGTAGTTTTGAGTGAGGGACCAAATGAACAGTTTCTGAAGGGAAGTGGGTGGGTGAGCTTTCCGCGCTGTCAAGCAGTGTGCTGATTCGAGGCGAGCCGCTGGCTTTCCATGTTCTAGCTGCCTCTCTCCCTAGGCTGCTCACCAAACCCCAAATTGGTTTCCCAATTGCTTCATGTCCACCGCTTGGGGAGGAGCTAGCAAGATTTGCCCTCTGAGCCCTTTCTGCCCTGCCCATCAAGCGCCCCCAGGGGCCATCCCAGGAGGCAAAGGCCACATCTAAGTCCAGGCAGGGCAGCTGGACCAAGCCAACAGCTGGGGCACACCTGACCAGAAGGCGTCGGCGGGTGGGGGGAGGGTATTCTTGTGTCCAAGAATCCTAACCAGACCAACACTCTACAGAAACAGTGTGAATCACCCATACACAACAGCTTCCAGGGATGGAGCGCTAAACCCTGAGCGTCAACTACACTCCAGCTGCCACCGGATGTCTGCAGGGTCATTTGTCTTTGGCAGAGGTGGCTGTTGTCTCTGGCTGAACCCAGATGAAACAACTGGCTTTCCTTTGGGGACCAGAGCATGTGTCGTCAGACACTGGAGCCATATTCCGCAGGACATAAGCTTGCAGCACGAGGCATCTGGAACCTAGAAACCCGGCTTCCTGACTCTGAACAAGCATGTGCCAGGAGAGGTGGAAGCCAACGGTGTCCACTACTGTTCTCTGCCTTCCAGCCTTCTCCCTCCCTCCCTCCCACCCTCCCCTTCTCTCCAGTGTGGTTAGAGAACAGATTAACACGCCTGTACTGTGATCTGCTGGATGCATTCCTTGCTGGGTCCAGTGAAGCAGCCAGCCGAGGTTCACTGAGCCCACGGAATCATTCTCCAGGCTTCCGTGGAGGGGCTGGCCTCTCCGAGCCGGCTGGGCTGGGCCCTCCAGGCCAGTCCGGGTGGGGCATCAGCTCTGGCAGCCCGGGCCCACCCTGACGCTCTCCTCTACCCACCCCACCCTGCGTGGGGCTTGGGCCTGCCTGCCACTGCTCCCTTGGGGGACCACATGGAGGTGGCCTGTGCTGGGGGGATCTCATTCCCACAGCCTTGTAGCAGCGTCTTTCCAAGTCCACAGTAGCTCCTCCTAACAGCCCAAGGACGGTGGGCCTGTGCTGGACGCCGCTGTTTCCTTCATCAAGAATTTTCTTTCCCACTTTCCAGATACTCTGTACTGGAGCCACTTGCTCCTCCCACTCCCCAAGGCCACCGCTCCCATCCTTTTGCCATCTTTGGGCAAAGGAATGGAACAGGGCAGAGGAATGAATACAATGTGTCACTTGATATCTTGTAGCAGAAGCTCGAAGAGTTGGAGCTGAGCTGGAGCTGTGTCAGGCGATGGCTGTGTGACCTTGAGCAGGTGGCTTCACCCCTCTGAGCCTTGGATCCTCAGCCAGGGTGGGAGGCAGCACAGCCTGGCTGGCGAGTATAGACCTTGGCTGAGTTTCCAATCCCCAATCCATCAAATGACAGGGCTGGGATGTGGATGGAGTGGCTTTACCTTCCCAGCCCTCAGTTTTCCCATGAGTAAAATGGAGGTTTTAGTAACATTCCCCAGCTGGGGGATCCAACGAAGCAGTACACATGTCGAGTGGCACATAGTATGTTCTCAGTTAAGGGAAGTCGCCCTTATCCTCTGGTGACATGCAGGGACCTCAGTTCTATCCACATCTAGTCTCTCGTGTGCTCACGGTGGGAGGTGCTACGTGAAGCTGGTGGGGGGGGTGGTCCGCACCTCCTTGTGCTGCCCTGGGAAGAAGGGGAACCCCAATCCCCAAGCCTCCCACCCCCACCCTGCAGAGGCACCAAGCTGCCAGGCCACCTGCTCCTTCCCTGGGATAATTGTGCTGAGCCCTAGGGAGCAGGAGCTAATCAGTGCCAGGGCAGATTAACCCCGAGAGCCCCAGCAACTACTCCAGATGATTCCAATTTACAAGATGAAGTCTGGCCCCTGAGAACTGCAGTCGGACCATGTCACAGTGTCCAGAGCCCGCTAATGGCCTCAGGCACCTCTGCTCTGACTTTGCCTAACAAGGAGAAGGCTGGGTGGCCAATCTCCAGGGGGCAGCGTGGACATTCAGGGATCCTCAGGAATCACGTGGGTGTGTTCTCCATATTTCCAATTCTACCTTCCTAGGAGAAGTTGGAGGAGACTGGCCCCAAGGCCCTTTAAACAAATGCTGCCCACGTGGAGGGCTTGGACTGCTCTGGACTGAAATGACAACTGCCTGGTTAATGAGGCAGGTCTGGGAGGTCCGGTGGGAGGAGAGCAAGCTGCGAATCTACAATCACAGTGGAAGGGACAGCAGATACATGCGCCTGGTAGGATGCACTCAACAAACATTACCACTCTGTTCCCAGTGCCCAGGGAATTGGCCTGAGGCTGGATACTGGGGACAAAAAGACAGGAGTCCTCTAGAATGTAGGCACCTGGGGGGGCGGGGGCTCTGCTCCCTGCTGTGGCCTCAATGTCTAGCATAATGCCCAGCACATAATAGGTATTCAGTACAGGTTCAGTGAATGACTTGAGTGATCTCTATCCTCAGGAGCTCACAGTCTGAGGAAAAGACAGATGAGCAGGAGAGCAGTGTACCTCCACTTGATCCCTACATGCTGGAAAAACACAGCCTGGAGAAGTGAGGATCCTGCTTTCATACCTGTGGTGACAGGTGCCTCACCTCCTACCAAATAGCACTGACCAAGGCAAGCCTTCCCAGCAGTGAGCTCTTCATCTTTTTGTTCCTGAACCCATTATTTCCAGGAACTTTCCAGAAAACTTACTGAATTAGGAAGGAAGGGAGGAAATATCCCTGCCAGCAGTCCCTACTCTGCTCTCTGGGCCCACCTGTTCCCTGTCCCATGTCATCTCACAAAGACCCTGACTCTGGGTCAGGTGTCCATCTTCTGATTCCCTTTCAGGAACAGGGTCTTCAGTCATCTCTCCCCCAACAGGTCCGTCCCCCAGTAGGAGCCCCCAGGGCCGGGGGATGGATCACTTTACTTGGTTCTCCAAGGATCCCAGAAGAAGGACTAATCCCCTTAGCACATCCCCGAGGGCCAGGCGGGGTCCCAGTACTCTGCTACCACTCCAGTGCTGCTCAGTAGCCACTTTCAACTCAAATGGAGCTGCCCCGCCTCTAGGCCTTTGCCCTTGAACTCCCCTCCTCCTGGAATGCCTTCCTGCTTGGCCACATCCTCTCCCTTCCAGCTGCATGTTCGCACCTCTCTTCATCCCGTCCAAGCACCTACCACTGTAACAAATACAAGTGAATCACACAGCTTGGGAGAGACCTTGGGGCAGTGGCTCAGGGAAACCAGTTTCTGGAGTAAAAAGGCTAGCAAGCCAGCGGTGTTCAAGACAGGTCTGTTCTAGATGGATCCTGGCCTGGGCGTGTGGGACACAGAGGCAATGAAGGGCCCTGTCTGTCAGCCCATGGGAGTTGGGCTTGGGATTTACACAAACAGCCCCAGCTCCAGCAGCTCTGGCCTAGAACTGCTGCCGCTGGAGGTCTGCATGGTCAGCCTGTAGTCATGGCCCTCGGGCCTGGCCTCCAGGGAGTGGTGGCAGCAGCTCCCAGGTGGCTCCCAGCTTCCACTTCCCAGAATGCTGGGAAGATGGGCAGGCTGAGCCCAAAGGCTCCTTCCTATACCCTGAGCCACCTTGCCATGAGGCTCCACTCCCAAACCACAGGAAAACCAAGCATCCTCAAGCTGAGAAGCTCGGAAGCGGTCTCCCCATCCCCATCCCTGTCCCTACCACTCAGAACACCGCCAAGGCTTCAGGTGGTACCCACACAGATGGAACTTTTTTTTTTTTTTAAGAATTTATTTATTTGGGGCAGCCCAGGTGGCTCAGCGGTTTAGCGCCGCCTTCAGCCCACGGTGTGATCCTGGAGACCTGGGATGGAGTCCCAAGTCCAGCTCCCTGGATGGAGCCTGCTTTTCCCTCTGCCTGTGTCTCTGCCTCTCTCTCTCTCTCTCTCTCTCTGTGTGTGTCTTTCATGAATAAATTTTAAAAACCTTAAAAAAATTTATTTACTGTGAGAGAGAGACAGCAAGAGAGAGCATGATTGGGGTGGGGGGCAAAGGGAGAGGGAGAAGCAGACTCCCCACTGAGCATGGAGCCTGACGTGGGGCTCCATCCCAGGAACCTGAGAGGATGACCTGAGCCAAAGGCAGACGCCCAACTGACTGAGCCACACAGGTGCCCCACAGATGAAATTTTTATGTTAATATATTTATTTTCACAGCAGGCCCATTGTACCCATGATTTCCTGGTAACGCCTGCTCAGGACAAAGCCTGGCACAGACACGTAAAGGGCACTTTTATAAGAATCTGCACTGGCAGCTGTGCTCCTATGACCAGGCCACCCTCCTCCTTGGTCCTACTGCTCCTTCCATCCCTCTGGAGCCCCTTCCCCCAAACCCTCCCATGCAGGCTTTGCCTCCATCTACATCCAGAGCCAGACTACACACAGGCCTAGCCTCCACTGCAGGCTAGGCCACAAATCCAGTGCCTTCCCTAGTGACTGGCAAAATGCAACTCCTCCGAGAGAGTATGTTTCACAGGGGACAGCTGACAGGCGCCCTCTTACAAGTACCAGGGTGGCACCATGCCCAGCCACTGTGTGTTTGCCCCCAGCACTGCAGTTGCCTGTGCGTTCCCTTGAGACCCAGCCCTGGCTGCACAAGCACATGCTGCCTCCTGTATATCACTCGGGCTGTCCCTGGGGCCCAAGCGTCCGGGTCTCTCAGTCCACCGTGGAGATGGTTCACCGAATGTCCATACAGGCCTCTCCTCCAGCTTCTGTATCGACAGGCCGGGGCAGGGAGGGGGCCTCATCTGGCCCACCCAAGATCCAAGGGAGAGCACAGCCATCTCCACAGCAGTAACTCCTGGCCCAGTGGCCAGGCCTGGGGCATTTCCACGTGCCCTCAAGATGGCTCCACTGCAAGGATTGTCCCCGTATGGGGCAGCAGGTAAAAGAAGGGCCAGGCTGGCTGAGTGGTGGTAGACGGCACAGCTCCACCATGAAGATCTCAGCAACCACACTATTCGTACATGGAAATCGATGTTCCAGGACTTTGGAAAGCTAGTCTATGGGCTGCAGGGCATATGGGTCAGAGGCCCATCCACATCTGTGTCCCCAAGTCCCATGGCCAGCTTCAGCAAAACTCAGCAGGTGTTTATGGCTCCGAATACATCATTAATCCCATTGATCTACTGGTTAGCAAATCAATCAAAGAGGTCAAGTTCATAACAATCCCCCTATTTTATCTGCCCCACTCCATAGCTGCCTCTGCCAATCCACAACATAGAAGGCATTTTGAGAAAACCACAGAATGCCAAGTCCCACAGGGGTCGGGAAAGATTGAAAAGTTGTATCTCAATAAAGATGTTTTAAAAGTCATCCATCCAACCCCCACCAAGGTCAGTAATCTCTTTTACGGCAGTCCTGGGAGACAGCCATGAGATGCTTTGTTCTTGTTTTGTTTTTTAAAGATTTTATTTATTTATTCATGAGAGACACAGAGAGGGAGGCAGAGACACAAGCAGAGGGAGAAGCAGGCTCCCTGCGGGGAGCTCCATGTGGGACTCCATCCCACAACCCTAGGATCACATCCTGAGCCAAAGAAAGGCAGACACTCAACCACTGAGCCACCCAAGTGACCTGTGACCCTCATTCTTGATCAACATGAACATGCAGGAAGGATTTTACCCAGGGTCCCTTTAAAACTTCATGTTCTTCACTTTGACTCAAGTTTTCAGCCATAAAAGGTCATATTAAACCTGATCGAATCCAATCAATCGGCACATTTAGTAATTACCCAACTGCAAATTAAAGTGACTGGTGCCCTGTGAACCTACCTGGCACGACCAGGTCCCCAGTGTTGGACTGAACACATAAAGCCGTAAGAGATGGCTGGATGGAAAATAAGCAGATGCCCCAGGGTCTCAGGAATGGCTATCACCACCACCACCGCCATCTGTCGATGCTACCTCCCCAAAATCTCACATAACACTCTCCCTCCATCCAGAGCGCAGACCCCACCAGTGCTCCCCTGGGCCTCCTCCTGCTATAACGTCCTCCCCTCCCCATGTCCACTGCGCTGCTATGCTGTCCCTCCTCACAGCCTGTGGGAAAGAGCCAGGCCCTGGATCCGGGGTGGTTTGACCGTTCTCGCCTTTGCTGTGCTCATCTCTCTGCTCCCACGTCCTTCCCCTCCCGCCAAAGGGCCCCAAATCCCTGATCTGATAAACACCGCTTGCTCTCAGAGATGGTTCTTTCTTCATGCTGCGTTTCCCTCTCACTCGATTACATACTTGAAAGTCTTTCCATACACGTTCAACAGATATTTATGGACTGCCTGAGTCAGTCAGAGTAAGTACTGGGGATATAGTGGTGAAAAGTGCTTCCACCTTTGTAGTAACTGCATCCTAGCAGGGAAGACAGCTAACAGGCAGACACATGAAGCAGAGGAGGGGAACTGCCGGGACACAGAGCAGCCATGAATTTAATTTGAATAGGAAATGGCAACCCCCTTCGCCAGCATTACAGCTTCTACTGCCCCACGGGAGCACAGAGTTCCTGTGGCTCTATCTCCTCACCAACACTTGGTATTATCATTAAGTATCGTTCATTGTGTATTTCCTTGATTACAGATCAGTTCAAATACCTTTTTGTTTGTTTATTACTCATTTGCATATATCATTTTGCAAGGTGCTACCCTCTGCCAGCCCCAAGTAAGGTTGACTGAGTTTTGCTCTGTGTCCCTAAGTCATCGACACAGATCTTCCTCGGAGGATCCATAATGCATATCCCACCTGGCTCGCTACCACTCACACCACGTTTGCCAAGGGCTACTCTTCAGCTCTGTGTGCCCTGTTTCCTGCCGGAAACTTTGGTGGTGACCCCCCATTCTGGCCGTGACCCCCCACTGCCGGGTTTGGGGGAACTTCTCCTTATCAGCCTCCCCTTCTCTAAGGCACAAATGAGAAACTCGCTCTCTGAGCCCCCAGCGCAGTTCAGGAGCAGCATGGGGCCTCGCTCTGCCAGTTGGGCACCCTGTGGGCCAGGAACTGGGCCAGAAGCCTGCAAGGTGAGGAATCCAATCTGGCCAGAGGACAGAGCATGGCAGGGGAGACAGCTGGTGCTTAAAGCATGGTGGCACAGCTAGAATCCAGTGGGGCAGGGTCCCTAGGGAACAGACTTGTGGTCTCGTTTGGGTGCTGTTCCTGACCATGAAGCTAGTTTCTCTGGGCCTCCTGGCTGGTACAGAGCACCTGACATCCTTCCACAACTTACTTCTCTGCTTCAACTTGCAAGAACAGATTCTGTCGTTTGTCACTGAGCTCTGAGACCAAAGCGGGGTTCGAGAAAACACTGGTTGAATGAGTGGGTGAGTGAGTGAATGAATGGATGGGTATCCCGCCACCCGCCACACTGTGAGCCCCAGTGCCTGGCACAGAGTAGCCCTGGGACACGCTTTGAGGGCGGGCAGAATGAATGCCTACGGAATGTTCGGAGCTGCTGCCGCCGGGGATGCTACACAAGGGTTGGGAGGAGGCGAGGAGCAGATGGCAGGGGCTCAGCAACTCGTTTGCCGTCTGGCAGCGGAAGGGAAGGTGACTCCTGACTCGCCCGTCACTTCCACTTGTGCCTACACGGCGGGCAGCACAGCCTTAGCTCCCAAGAGACGGTCCTCAGAAAAGGCTTTCGCAGCACGTGAGATGAGAGGTGGAGAAGGATGAAAGAAAACCCTCAGCCTGGGAAATGAAAGAGATTCCAAAAGAAACGACCGGCCAAGGTGCAGAAGGGCCGGCTCACGGACGGGCCCGAGGACCGCGCGCCACACGCTGCTGCCTGGTGAAATCAACAAGGACGCCAATTAAGTTAGCGAGAACAACCAGCTCACAAGCCCAACGGCCACCCAGGGGCCGCACGCCAGACACACACACAGTGACGACGATCCCACGGGCAACTTCGGGGTAACTGTGATCATCCTCAGGCTCCCTCGGAAAAGTGAAGGACGGCAAATCACAAGGTTTTTATTGAAAATTATTTTAAGCCTAAATTGCTTAGGCTGTTCCAAGTCATAGGAACAGGGGGACACAGACACAGCCCCTGTATCTTTTTTTTTTTTTAAGATTTTATTTATTTATTCATGAGAGAGAGAGAGAGAGGCAGAGACACAGGCAGAGGGAGAAGCAGACTCCATGCAGGGAGCCTGATGCGCAGCCCCTGTATCTTACCCCCAGGCTGGCTGAGCGAAGGCCTTGGCATGGCCAGTTCACTTCAGTTGTCTCCACAACTCCATGAGGCTCAAGCTCAGAGGGAGCCCTGGACGGCCAATGCCACACAGCTGGGCTGCGTGTGAGCCTATTTCCACCTGGTCTTCACCAGGTTTCTCAACAACACCTGTGATTTCTGACCCACAGCTGTGACTTGTGAGCCCACAGAGCAGGTGTCATGTCATCAAGGCTCCAGAATAAACCAGTCCCCCAAACCAGATTGCTGTTTTCAGCCTTTTTCTTAATGATTCATAAACGTCCCCAAGGCTGGGTCTAGGAGACTGTGCCTCCAAGTGGTGGAATCACACCCCTGGAGCCGGGCTGCCTTCAGGAGCTCCATCCTAGCTACTGGAAATACATTTAAGTGGGCATTCCTTCATACATTCTAGGAATCTATCCAAAGCACATAATCATTGCACAAAGATGCAAGAAATATTGGCAATGACCAGCTGCTCACCAGATTAAATATATAATGATATCATACACATGACATGGGAAACATGTTGTGGCCACTAAAATGCTGCTGTAGAACAACCTTTCCCCAGTAGAAGTCCCACATGCCACCAGCCCATGTGACCTCCAAGAGAAACACAAGGTCAAATATGTTTAGGGTATGCTACCCATTGGGAATAGAAGGCCCTCAAAAGGGGCCTGGAGCACACTATATGAAAGACTCGGGTTAGGGGAGCCACCTGGAGATGCTGAAGCTCCCAGGGCTGCTAAATGCCTAGTCCTAAGAGACAGGGGAGGGAGCATTTACAGAGCCTGCATGGTGGGCAAGGGGAGACCTTCTCAACGGGTGTTGTGGCTGTGGACAGAGGACACAGCCATGGCCTATCCCCCTGGCCCAGCAGAATGAATATTCCAGCCTCTTCCCATCCTGCCCACTGACAGGGTGTGCCCAACAGGAGGTCAGGGGGCACGGGGACTAGTGACAGAGGGCATCCTTCCAAGGCACAGAACATGGTGGAGGGGAGCAAGCAGAGTGGGTCCAGGTGGATGGAGGCACATTTGCAATATGCAGGTGCATCTCCTCCTCTCAGAGAATGAAAACATGCATTCATTAGTATGTTCCACATACATTTAACTTCATTTCCTACAGCCTCTTCCCAAAGCTTTTGACCCTTTTCTCCTGGGACCTTGGGTCACCTTGACCTAGAATAGTTGATGTTGGAAACAGCATATCATTAGGTAGGTGAAGTGAACAGACTACAGAACTTCAGTGACGATGATATCAGCTCGGTGGGGTGACGCCCAGGAGAAAAAGTCAGGGGGACGTTCTCCCACATGGTGGACAATCAATCTTCATTTTGTTCCTAGTGATTTTCTTTATTTTTCCAACCAAACTAAGTGAATGTGACTCAGGTTTGTTGGTCGGATGGTTAGTTCGCTTTGCTTTACAGCTTAATGATTTTTAGTGACTTTATGGAGTGGTACAAACCACCTGCATAAATCAGTCTTAAAACGTTTTCTTGCTCCAATAAGGCCTAATTACACACAGTGCATCATGTTCTCATCACCAGTCCCTGGAAACCACTCATCTACTCCCCTCCCTAAGACTGGCCTCTTCTGGACTTTCTGAGAGTGGAGTCCTAAGGTATGGGGTCTTATGTGACGGCTGCTTTCCCTGAGGATAACATTTTCAAAATCCATCCATGACGTGGGATGTATCAGTAAGAAATTCATTCCTTCTTCAGGGCTGAGTAGTGTTCCATGGTATGGATGTATCACATTTCACCTCTACATTTACACAACTTTCCAGAGCATTCCCCCTGGGAGCCACAGAAAGGCCCAGAAAGAGGACAAACTGGGGCACCTCCACATCTGTCCAAGCAGGGCTGGACCTAAGCACCTCTGAATTGTGTGGCATTCATAACACCTGTTTCCAAGTTCACCAGCAAGGGGAAGTCGACCGTCAGCAGACTCAAGAATGGGCCATTCAACACACGGTCATGGCGCCCACTTTGTCCAAGTGCAGGACTCCCTTCCCGGGGTTGCTCATAGTGGTGTAAGCCACCCCCCCCCCCCACTAGAACCACTTTCTGGAACTTTCCAAACTGGAAAACATGCCTGAACACGGCATGGCTGTGCGGCCTTTGAGGAAGTGCACCCCCCCACACCCCAGCCCCATCCTGGTGGGAAGGAACATTAAACAGACACACCAAACATAATGCTGCCTCACTAATATTCATCACAACCTCACCAACTGCCCGCTCGCCCAGTGGGCCCTGGGGGAACCAGTGGAGGATGTGAAAAATGGACTCATTAAGATGTTAAATAATTCAGCAGCAAGCAGACACTGCCAAATGCTCGGCAGGCTTTCTGCTTGGGCTGCGGCACCAATGCTTGCCCAAGGACTGGCCATCACTGCGGGACCCACCCAGTATAAGGGACTGTCCATGCCAGTCCTGTGGCGGCCAGAGAGAGCTGGTGCCCCTAACAAGGAGGGAGATGGCATTTCTTTGTCCAAAGATTATCATTCGTTTCTGCAAGGCCCCTGGAGCTGTTCCTGCCTTTTATCAGTAATGCTGAGGTTGCCCCAAACAGCCGGGAAACTTGACTTTGGGATGTGGATGTGTTTGTGGACGAGAGAACCAGGCCAGCCGGGGCCTGGGGCCAACTGGCCCTTCTGAAGGGGCAGTGCCACTCAGCCCGGCATCACATCCTCCAATCTCAAACCTGGAAAACATTATAGGGTAGAAAGGTGGTTTCTCACCAACAGCTGGGCGCCCAAAGAGGAGGAACCTTAATAATTACCCACCGAAGTGAATGACTAATAATCAAGACTCTTTTCCGGTCTAAAGCAAGGTACAGCCTCAAAGCAAGAGCTGGTTTACTCCTCTGGTTTACATTATTATCTCAGGAGCAGTTCCCTGAAAAGCAGCATTGCCTGAAATGTTCTGCGGTGCACAATCTCCTCCCCAGGTGTGAAGGGCAGTGCCCATCTGGATGCCCACGTCCTGGGACGTACAGCTCAATCAGCCTCATTAACAGTCTGGCCAAACCACTCCTCACACATCCCTTCATCTAGATCTGCATGGATGGGGTTTTGCTGCCAAATTGCTGTTACTATTAATAGCTACCAGCTATGGGAATGCTCCACAGGCATTTATTTCATTTGTTTCTCAAAACAACATCGTGAGCTGCTTACCCTGTTCTTCGGTAGAGAAAAGAAGGAGCAGAGAGAAACAGTGATGAGTCTGAGGGGCAGCAAGGCCAGTGATGAGGGAAGCCATCACGGGCCCAGAGTGTCTGGCTCTGAGGTCATGCTCATAGCCATACCCCAGGGCCGGCCACTGGAGTGATCTCGACACCATAGGAAGGCCTCAGGCGAAGACACCAAGTAAGATGGTGAGACAAGGGGCCAGTGCTTCTGCCCAAGCACTGCCCTGCATGCCCTGTGGGCAGAGGCAAGGCCTTCCCGACCTGGTCTGCCTTGGAAGTGGCCCCTGGGGGGATACATGTGGTCCCCTGCTTGTCTGCTCTCAGGCCCCCTGCTCCTCTGCAGGCCCACCTGGTTCAACCAGAAGGATAACACTGTTCCTGCAACTGGAGGAGGAGCCAGAGAAAGGACCAAAAAAAGGCCAGAGACACAGGACAGACCTCTCCCTCACACCTCATAGCACCTCTGGGAGGCATGTGGGAAAGCTTCTCGGCAAGCCCGAGTGGAGCACCCATCCTTGTAAGCAGTAGAGGGGGCACTCCCACCCTGCCAGCCCACCCTGGCTACCAGGCACCCTGTTCCCCCATGCAATGTTGGGTCCACGCACCCAATGAGCTCACAAGACTTGCTCTCAGCACCTCTGGGAACAGATGCTTGGAGCGGGTCGGTGGCCCTCCTGAGGCCTGCATGGTGCTGCCATAGCGGCAGTCAGGGATGCATGTGGTTTGGAGACGGAATCAAGGGGGCCAGGCCTCCTCCGCAAGGAGCTGCTGGCACCAGCATCTGCCACAAGACAGGACGTTCTGCCTTCAATTAGCGATCTGGAAAATGAAGCTCGGCGCCCATGGTGACCAGATTCATTTTAAAGGACCCCAGGGCCAGGCAGCTGCCTGGTCTCACAATTTAGTGTTTCAAAGACGACTGAGTTTCCTGAGCCAGGTCCAGATCTTGCCCAGGGCCAGGAGCCCCCAGAGCAGAGGAGCAGGAGGGGCAGGGAACAGCCTGCCCAGCCCTACACCCCTGCAGCCCCAGAGGGCTGGCTCACTTGCTTATTTGCTTGCTTGCTTTCTCTTTTTCTTTCTCTCTTTATTTCTTGTGGTTAAAAGATATCCAACATGAGGGGCACCTGGATGATTCAGTCCGTAAAGCATCTGCCTTTGGCTCAAGTCATGATCCCGGGGTCCTGGGATCGAGCCCCACATCAGGCTCCTCACTCAGTGGGGGTGTAGCCTCTCCCTCCCACCCTCATGCTCTCTCTCTCTCTCCCTGTCTGAAATAAATAAAATCTTTTTTTTTTTTTGAAGAGGGGTATCCAACGTGAAATTTGCCATTTTAAGCACACAGTTCAGTGGCATTAAGTATACTCATGCTGTTCAACCATCCCCACCATCCATCCCCAGAACCTCTCATCTTCCCAAGCTGAAACTCTCCTCATTACACACTAACTCCAACTCCCCTCCTGCAGCCCCTTGTACCCACCATGCTGCTTTGTGTCTCTATGGATTTGACACCTCTCGGGACCTGCTCACCTTTTGTGACTACTGATTTCACTCAGCACCATGTTCTCAAAGTCCATCCACGCTGTAGCCTGTGTAAGAATTCCCTTCCCTTTTAATCCTGAATAATATTCCAGGGTGTGGACAGACCCCATTTGGCAGATCCATTCATCCATTGATGGATGCTTGGTTTGCTTCCACTTTTTGGCTACTGTGAATAATGCTGCTATGAGCATGGGCATGCATGTATTTGTTCGAATCCCTGCTTTCTAGTACTTGGGGTACAAACCCAGAAGTGGGATTGCTGGATCATATGGTGATTCTATGTTTAACTTTTTGTGGAACTGCCATACCGTTTACCCCAGCGGCTGCACCATTGTGCATGCCCACCAGCTGTGCATGAGAGTTTCAATTGCTCCACATCCTCACCAACCACAGATGAGCTGCGACAGGCCAGAGAAAAGCATCCCAAGACCAGCCAGGTTCAGGAAGTGGTTAGCATGTTTCTTTCCCACGGGGGTCCTCACAACTATTCATATGCCAGTGAACTCAGGGACGGACGAGGGACAAGGTTAGCGGGACTGTTCCAAACTCTGCTTTCTTCTGAGCTATTGGGGCTGGCCAGTCCCCAGGCTAGAGGACCACAGCAGAGAAAATGCAGAAACACAGAGTCAGCATTCAGAAACATTCGCTGCCTTTTTACAGTGTTCTGACATCCAATGTGGGATTTTATATTTGACCAAAGTAATGCAATGGATTGATAATAACAAAACAAGGAGTCTTCTTTCAGAAAGAGAGAGATTGAGAACTGTTGTTCTAGAAGACATTGTTACAGAGATTTAGGCAGGAGTAGGAGAAAGCGTACCCCACTTCCTGCCCAAGCCCCCTTGGCTCTCCCCTTACGTATGCTGTGGTGCACCATTGTACCTGGCTCTCCATACTTTGTAAATAATCCCCCAGGATATTATCTCTTAATGGAAAAATGAATGCTTTGTTGTATAAGTGGCCTCTTCTTATATGTCTTAGAGACATGGGCTGCAGAAGGAAATCACAGAAGGACAGAAGCTCAGGTTTAGGAGCGACCCTAAAGACTCAAGTGCTTCTGAGAAGATGAAAACTCTCCAGCTTGTAGCCAAGTGGCACCTAGCCTCTGCTTCCCTGCCCATGGGTAAAGGGAGCTCACCACCTCCTGGGACGGCCTCCTCCAGCTCCAGGGAGTGAAAATGCCTTCCCTACACACTAAGCCAAACCCTCCTGTGCATGGGGACTGCCTATGGCCAAATCCCTTGACCTTCTGCCGCAGAGAGAAGCTGGGGATGGACCAAGAGATGGGCGAGCCCAAGTCCAATGTCCCTGAGGGAGGATATGCAAACTGGCCTCCCACTGTGTCCACCCCTGTCCTCCCTGCTGGTCAAGCCAGATATTAGAACCCAAGCTTCTGCCTACCAGAGTGATGTTGGGACACCATGGAGACCACGGCCGTCTGCAAAAGGAAGTCAAAACAAAGGCATTACAGGGATGAGGAAAAGCTTATTAATTTTTGGGCCTCGTTCCAGATTTGACACCTGGCCCATTTCAGCATTTTCTGAACTGACAGACTTGGGCAGAAGGAAGGAAGGAAGGGGACATCTTGTGTCCTAGAAATTTACTGCCCAGAGCCACCTACTAAGGCAGTGTTGATTTAGAATCACAGGACATTAATTATCTTTGGATGAGAATAGGAGGTCAACACAAGGCCAGGATTCAGAGCCAGGCTCTAGAGCTGGATGGCTGGGGCTGAGACCTCACTTGGCCACATACACACTAAGCAACCTTGAACGAATTCTTCACCTCTCTGAACTCCAGTTCTTTATCTGAGAAATGGAGACAATAAGGATGCTGACCTCCCTGAGGCCATGGGCAGGCTTCGGTGGGGAAAGATGAGGTGATCCAGGGCTGGCCTGGAGGGAGCACAGGAGGGGGGCCATTCCGACTAACATCCCCAGCTCCCCACCCTGGCTGGGAGTCCCCACAACCTGGTCCAGGCAGAGGGAAGGGAGAAAACTGAGGCCTGCCCCAAGCCCCTCCAGGTAGAGCCAGAAGAAGGATGCTCACTACACCTAGTTAGCAGACTCCAAGCGGAGCTGTAGAAACGCCTGTAAGGGGAATTATTTCTGTGCTGGGTGTCAATGCCAGAACCACAGGTCTTCACCACCTCGAGGCCCTGGGCTCAGCTGCAGCAAGATCAAATTGTCACATGGGACAAAGGGTTTTGCAACCCATTGTCTATACCTATGACCTCTGGTTAATACCTTTCCACAGAAGTTAATGCATTTTATGACCACCAAGATTTCCATCCCCAATGGGATGTTAATGTCCCCTTTATCCCCTAACCAAGTAGATTTTGCTTATGACCAATTAGTTTTATAGTCCACACAATACCTTTTGATCCTGGGGATCTATTGTAACTTTACATCAGGCAACATTAAGTGTTTGTGTTTAACACACCAAAGACAGAGCGGTATTTCACCAGAAGCATTTTCCTCTAAACAAATGACATGAAGAGTCATCACTAGATATGATTTTACTAGATTTCATTATGATTTGGGCTGATTTTTCTCTCTTTGAAACATATGGATGGTGTTAAAATGAAGGTTCATCATAAACAGGATTGAATATGCATGTCCTCACTTGGCAGGTGGTAAGTGTCAGAAACACTTCTAGTCACACATTCAACAAATATTTATTAGGCCCCTAACGTGTTAGACACAGGCTGGGAGACACAAAGAAAACAAAACAAGGCCCTTGCCATGAAGAGACTCAAATTAAATGGAGATTCAGAAAGACACATAAATAGGTGAGTTCTAAGGAGCCTGACCAAAGTGTGTCCACAGGGCAATGAAAGCAAGGAAGAGAGAGAAATTAACTGCCTGGTCGAGACAGGAGCAATTTAGTTTGGATTTTGAAGAATGTATAGGAGTTCTCTACAAGAAAGGGCGTTCTAATAAGATGCAACAGTATGGCCAGACTGAAGGTAGGAGACAATTGAGAGCAAGAAAAGGTTTGATGTTCTAGTACAGAGCGGAAGAAGCAACAATCTAGAAAGGCTATTTGATTCACGAATTCCCCAGTTTCTAATTCAACAGACAATATAGCTTAGGAATTAAAAACACAGGTTCCAAAACCAGTCTGCCTGGATCTGAATCCCAAGTCTGCCATTTAGCACCTGAGTTACCCTGAGTAAGCTCATTTCCTTGTGCCTCAATTTATTCATCTGCAAAATGTAGTAGCTATACCTACCTCCAGTCACTTATTCCGTCCTTTTGCAAATAATTCCTGAACACCTGCTTTTGCCAGGAATTGTTCTAGGCTTGGGACCCGTCAGGGAACAAAACAAAGATTCTTGCCCTCTTGTAGCTTACATTCTAGTGGGAAATAGTAGACAGAGCAGAAGGAAGACCAGGAAGACACGGAGTCAGAGGGCTGACAGGGACAGGCCGTGTAGGGCCTGTGTCCATTTGCCCTGGGGAAGACAGCAGTCACAGCAGGGTGCTGAGCAGAGAGGGACGCGTGCTGACTGGGGTCTTCTCAGGACTCCCATGGCTGAGAGCAGGGGCCGTGCAGGGGTGGGGAGGGGTGGGATTCCGAGTGGATTCTGGAAGGTGAGCCAGCAGGATTCACTGATCGATGAGTGTGTGAGGGACATGGAACAGTCTACATACATGTAGTCTACATACATGGAACAGTCATACATCCAGAGGACTAGATAAGTTAATACATGAACAGCACACAGGGCGGGGCGGGTAGGTGACAAGCTCCCAGGTCGCAGCAGGAAAATATTTAGGGGGTGCCTGCTTTGTGCCAAGGGCTCTGCTACATGAAGGCCTGAAGAGTTGGGACAAGACTCATCCAGAGGCAAAGGGAAGGCTTCTGAGCAGGGGGCCCATCTCCCAGCACAGACCTGCAGGGGTGAGACCAGTGGCCAGGCGGTCCAGATCAATGGCCACGAGGACTCTCAAAGGTAGCATTTCGTGGGAAGATGTCCACACGCTGGGGGCAGGAGGGGTCACAGGCCCAGCTGGAAGCTGCAAGGGCACATGTGTCGGGCAGGGTTCCCTCCCTGGCTGTGGTGGCACCTGGGGCCAACTACCCACATGCCAAGGCCTGAGGGCCGATGCCCCTAGCCAGGCTGCTCCCCCTCAGTTACCCTGCTCCTCACCCTGGAGCCCAGCCCCAGCCCCAGAAGCCTGGTCTCAGTTTCCAAAGGGGCCAGGAGAAGACATTCCGACCCTGACCCTCACAACCCTCCCTGTGGGCCCACAGGGCGGGTTCCCCTCATTCTCCTACTACAGTTTGTGCTCCCCTGCAAACTGGCCATGGTGAGTCGGCATCTGTAGCAGGAACTGTGATTACTCATCCACGGGCCCCACATAGCCTGACTCTCGCTAATAAATGAACCTAAAAGTCCATGTTTCCCGGCCCTCCTGCGCATCTCAAACCCCATCACCTGGGAACAAGCTGATGTTTTGATGCCATTTGCCAAGAAGTTCAGAATTACTTCTTTACAAGGCTGGCAGGATCACATCGCTGTAAGAATTTGCCAGAAGTTGCAAGTTCCTCAAAGATCCCCATTCCACAGACAGAAAACAAAGGAGCAGAGAGGATGGATTCTGCAAAGGGCGGGTGAGCTGGAACCTGAGCTGGGTTCCTCCATGGCCCAGCCTCTCACTCCTGGAGCCCTTCCATTTGGAGGGGCTGGGAGAATGTGCCTGTCCCCGCCCTGAGCCCAGCTGTGCAACCGTGCAACCCCAGAGCCTCCCTTCTCATCCCTACGCTGCAGACAATAATGACCTTGTATCCTGCAGGTGTGGGCAGAGTGAATGTCAATATGCGTAAAATGCTTGGTGAAGAGTCAACGTCGACAATTATAGCAATTATTTTTATAGATTTTAAATTGAAATCTATCTTGGAACTTTGAACAGCCAAGTCTTATTTTAACTCCCAAAGATCTTAACACTTTTTAAAAATACTGAAATGTTTTAGAACATTACCAACCCCTTTGCATGGCCTACAGGTGCCAGGTAATCTGTTCCTACTCATTTCTCCCTTCCTAGCTCCTCTCTCTTACCCTGCCCTGCATGCTCCAGCCTCACCAACTTATTAAAATCTCCAAAGAAGAAGACTTACGCTCACCAGAGGGCCTTCACACATGCTGTTCCTCTGCCAGGAACACTGTTCCCTCCACTGGATACCTGGCAAGCTCCTTTCCTCTCTCTCCTCAGGCTTCAGTGTAAATGCTACTCCCTCAGCAAGGCCTTCCATTCTGAAAATTTAACTCTCCCCCCACACCCTGCCCCATCTCACTCAATTTCTTCTTTTGACACTTAGAACAATTTCTCTCTAAGGTATCTGTCTTTTTCTTTTTACTAGTAGAGCCCAGCCTGGTACCTGACACAAGGTAGGCCACACAGTACAGAATACAGTATAGATAAATAAATCTGTGATATGAGTTGGCACCATTTGTGTACGCACACACTTACACACACATGCATGTGCACACTCACAGTCACCACAGCACAGCATGGAGTGGTGTCAAGCTCTCAAGCGCCTAGGTTCAAATCCCTCTTTTGCCCTAGCCAGCCCTTAGATAAGTTTCTTTTCTTTTCCTTTTTTTAAATTTATTTATTCATGAGAGACACACACACGGAGAGAGGCAGAGACACAGGCAGAGAGAGAAGCAGGCTCCATGCAGGGAGCCCCATGTGGGACTCGATCCTAGGACTCCAGGATCATGCCCTGGGCTGAAGGCAGACGCTCAACCGCTGAGCCACCCAGCCGTCCCTTAGATAAGTTTCTTGCCAAATTTTAGGGCTAGAGTATTGCTTCAGTTGGCCAAGATCTCAGCATCACGACATTATACCACGATTGTGTGCTGTCTGATGTGTACATGGCACGTACTGATGGCTACATAAACGTTAACTGTCGTTGGTATACGATGATCACAGATACAGACTGTTCCAGCCCCAAATACACACTGAGCGTCCATGGGCCAGGTACCATCCAGGGACACTGAGGCAGCAGTCCCCTCCCCGCCCTTCACAGTGCCCATGGCCTCCTGTGTGATGATTTAAACAGCAGTGCGAGAGAGGAACAAGCAGTTGAGACAACACGGCTAAGCTGTCCTAGGCTGCCAGGGCCTCGCCGTCGCGTGAGTGATCACAGACCAGTGCAGGGGATGCAGGGGGAGATGGCTGAGGGCTCACAGGGGCCTCTCCGAGGAAGACAGGTGGCAGGGGACTCATATTCATCTACTCATCCCCTCACTCATCCCCAAACTTCTATCGCTCCTGGTACCAAGCACAGGGGGTCCCAATGATGATCGGACCATCACACAGAGCAGAGGAGCAGCACCAGGGGGGCAGACCCTGCACGTGAGCCTGGCCAGCCATGACTCCTGGGGCCTTGTCCAGGACATGGGGATCGAATTCTTTGCCACGGAGCATGTGTGCTGGGCAAGGACACCAAGTACAGAGATGCAGCATTGCTGCCATTTCTACCGGTGCAGACACACCCCCGCCTGGCAGTGAGGTCCTGGGGACAGGCTGACTGGGTCACCCACGAGCCGGGGACTTTCAACATGTTCTCTTGTCTGGAGCCGATGAGCCTGTGGTCTCTCCCGTGGCGCTGACTCTAGACCATCCTCCTGGCCACTGCATCAGCAGACCTGCCACCTGCCTGCTCCCCACAGGTCACCGCCCTGCCCAGGGGCCTCCCCACTACCATCCCACCTGGCTCGGGAACCTGGGGACCTCACCTGTGGGTTACTACTCTCATTACCAGCCTCGCTTGAGGCAGACTCTCACTAGAGGAGCTGAGGCCATGGGGAGGAGGAGAGGATAGGGGGTAGAGAGCAGGGGGGGGACTGGATGGGCTGGATGGGCTCTCAAACAGACAGGTGGCAGCAACAGGCATGGAAAAGCACCTAGCGTTGGTGTCCTCACACCTGAGCATTTCCACCCATTCACCTGGGCACCTGGCCCATTTTCTTGGCCTCCGTGAGCCTCGTTTCCACCCCTATCACCCCTATCAGTGCTTGTGCATGGGTCTCAACCCCACCCGACCAGCCCATCTGGTGCAGCACACATTTTACGCCTTTCCTTTAATAATCTGAAGTGAAAATCACAGCTGACCAAAGCACGCCCACCAAGTAAAAAAACCAGTACTGGGGCAGCCCAGGTGGCTCAGTGGTTTAGCACCGCCTTCGGCCCAGGGTGTGATCCTGGGGACCCAGGATCGAGTCCCGCGTCGGGCTCCCTGCATGGAGCCTGCTTCTCCCTTTGCCTGTGTCTCTGCCTCTCTCTGTGTGTCTTTCATGAATAAATTAAAAAAAATCTTTAAAGAAAACAAACAAAAAGAAAAACCCAGTACTGTGCCCTCTGTATCATAAAGAAGAAATCAAAGAAAATCACTTATGACCAAAATAATCCAGGTTTTAAGACATCAGTGTAGCATGTCAGTGCCTAATATGACCCTGCTGTGGGATAAGGCAAAGAAGCGACATCCACATCTACACCTGGCCACAACAGATGCTGTCAGGAATGGGCAGGCGTTGAGTGGAGGCTCTGACGCCATTCAGGGCGTGCCAAGGTGATGTGATTTTTCTGAGATCATGAACAGCTCTCAGTTGAGATCAACACTAAAGGGGACACCTGGGTGGCTCCGTGGTTGAGCGTCTGCCTTTGGCTAGGGTCAGGATTGAGTCCCACATCAGGCTCCTTGCAGGGAGCCTGCTTCTCCCTCTGCCTGTGTCTCTGCCTCTCTCTGTGTCTCTCATGAACAGATAGGTGAAATCTTTTAAAAAACAAACAAACGAACAACTTCTCATAACTTAGAGACCAGCTGTGCTCCTGGGAGTGTCAGCACTTAGGTGGAAATCAGGGTCCAGGCTCAGAGGATTAAGGGCAGCATCTCCTTCCACGAAGGTCTGACGGGGACATTCAAGAGTCACGAGGTGCACATGATAATTCTCCACCCTGGAGACTGTCCCACACATTGCTGTACAGCATGTCCACCCCCATGACTGCCGGTCACCCCAAGCCCCCGGACAGGCAAACACCCCAGCCAGCACCTCCAGCAGGGAACACGCAGGGACAAGTCTCGCCCCTGCACCAGGAGTCAGGTAATGGAAGCCGATGGCCACCCAAAGGCCTCTGTTCTCCCCAGAGCCCTGGGAACAGGAAGAGGTTGGTGGGGGATGAAGTCAGAGGTGGAGAGACAGGTGAGCAGGCTGTTAGAATAACTCAGGTGAGAAATAAAGGAGTCTTGATTGCAAGTAGTGCCAGGCAACAGAGAGCCACAGGGAAGGCTCCCACTGCAGGCAGTGGTGGGGGTATGTTAAGGACCCATAAGCCAGTGGTGAGTGGTTAAGGGGGTGAGAGAGAGCAGGGCGGGGGGCTGATGACTCCCTGGGGCTGGCCTGGGTGAGTGGGTGGGTGAGCCCAGGACCCTGAGGGAGGCACAGATCTCGGGAAGAGGACGAGCTTGCTCTGGACCATACCCAGTATAGCCTGCGTGCGGGTGTCCAGCAGAGGCCCCATGTGCATCTAGATGTAGCCCAAGGCCCCACAGACTCAGGAGACAACCCCCTCACAAGCCCCTGGCCCACTGCGAATATGCACAAATTATTGCTACTCTCCCGACCCCTGCACACCGCCCTATTGAGTATCCTGTCCCCACGGTCCACCCTGGGGCACCTCAGTACCCACCTCACCCGCAAGCCCCTCCCACCATCCGACAGGGTGATCTTCACCCAGCGTCACCACCATCAGCCTCAGCCAGGAGATGAGCCAGACCCTGAGGGAAGGGGCTTGCCGAATGGTGTGTACAGAGTCCTTGGTTTCTCCTCTGCTCATTTGCAGCCAGAGCCCGGATCCCAAAGCCAGGACTGAGACATAGCTGGAGTCCCCGGGGGCGCAAGGGGGACTTTGTGTATGGGCATCAAAGCTGCCCTGTTTGGCCTTAGTTCTCAGAGTTGAATTTCTGGATCTGATGACACTAAGGTTGCCCTGCCGGTCCTGGGGTGGGGGAGATGGAAGCTGAGAACCCCAGGGGCCAGGCTCAGTGGCACCAACATTTAACAACAGGATTCCTAAAGGGAGGAGGAGTGGAGGCTCTCCAACATTTGTGCTCAGTACAGGGGGTCCTAAAATAATTAAACAAAGAACTACTGTATGAGAGACCTAGCAATCCTACTTTCGGGTATTTATTTATCTGAATTGAAAGCAGGGACTCAGATAATTTGTACATCTATGTTCATAGCAGCCACAAGAACCAAGAGGCAGGGGGACGCCTGGGTGGCTCAGCAGTGGGGCGTCTGCCTTTGCTCAGGGTGTGATCCCACAGTCCCAGGATCGAGTGCATGGAGCCTGCTTCTCCCTCTGCCTGTGTCTCTGCCTCTCTCCCTCTCTGTGTGTCTCTTATGAATAAATAAATAAAATATTTTTTTTTTTAAAAAAGAGCCAAGAGGCGGGAACCACCTGAGCGTGCACCCACAGATGGATGGACAAACAAAATGTGGTCTGTATGTACGATGGAATAGTATTCAGGACATTCTAATGTGTGCTACAATGTGGATGCACCTGGTGGACACGGTGCTAAGTGAAAGAAGCCAGTCCCAACAAGACGGTGTAGGGTTCCACTCACACGAGGTCCTTAGGGTGGTCAAACTCACAGAGACAGAATGTAGAGGGTGGGGTGTAGGGGAACGGGGATTTCGTGTTTCATGGAGACAGTTTCAGTTTGAGAAGATGAGAAACTTGTGGAGACGGGTGGCAGGGATGTTTGCACAATAGTGCAGTGTACTTAATACCCCTGATCTGGACACTTAAAGATGGTTAAAATGGCCCAGCCTCTACCCTATCCCAGCTCCACACAGCCTCCCCCCAAAAGCCTCCTTTCTCTGACTTTTTTCACATTAAAATCCTCAAGATCAGCCCAGAGTAGCCTGCTATCTTATTTTCTAGTTCTTGTTTTAAAGAATCCGTGTCCTCTCCCTGAGAAACAAAACCGAAAGGCACTCAGCTCCCCACGGGAAGGGCGTGGACTCTGGGGCTTAACCCTTGGGCTCAAATCTCAGCTCCACTGCTTACAAGCTGTGTGGCCTTGGGTGGGGCACTTGACCTCTCGGTGCCTCCCCTGTAAAATGGGAACAATTCTAGTACCTAGCAACCCAGCCAGGGTGGCCGGGAGGGTTACACGGGGTAAAATGTGCAGTGCGCTCAGAACAGAGGCTGGCATCGGGTGAGTGCTATTTACGTGTCTGCTGCTGTGATTACTGACGACGTGAAACAGACGCTCTCTGTTACTTCTGGGATCTTTAAACACACACACACACACACACACACACACACACACACACACACACACAAGCTTCCTCTAGCTCTGGAATACTAGGTTGGTCTTAATTTTAAGCTTCAAACCTTGGGCACAGAGTGGGTCAGTGGGTGCCTGTGTGCGGTTGTGTGTCCCTGTGTCTGTCCACACGTGCCGATGTCTGCAAACATGATGGCAGGTCTCTGCCGGGGGGAGCCGTCTCTGCGACAAGCCCATTACCAGCACCCGTCTGCGCTTTTGTGCGGAGCCTGCGTCCCCGCCGCCGGGCCCGTCCACCACACACACTCAGCACCGCAGGCGCCTCCGGACTCCGTGCCCCTTTGCCTGTGCTGGCTCTTGACAAGGAGCCTCTTCTCGGCCCCCGGGAGAGCCCGACTGGCTCTCAGAGCCCCCTGCAGGGCCCCGTGGCCTTCCCAGTCCTGCTCTGCCCACACCTGCCTGGCTCCCTATCCCTCCTCTGACAATCCCTCCCACAGCCCTCCTCAGAGGACGGGGTGCCCTCTGCCCTCCACAGCAGCCTACAGGGCTGCAGGGCTCCTGGAGACACCCTGCGCCCAGGTGGGGTATGCGTGTGCCTCTGTGGCGGGGTTGCCCTTGCCTTCCTGCCTCCCCTGGGCAGTCACCACCCCATGGGCCTCCTGCATTACTGCCCCCCACCCTGCCCACATGCACCCCTGGGGTTCAGCCCCACAAGAAGGGGCTCAAGACCACGGCTGAATGGCACGTGGGGCCCCCTCTCCGAGGGGACGCCCACAGACCTCCTCTTCCCTCCGGGAGACCATCCCCAGCCTCGCTTCCGGGCAGCACTCTGAATTTCCCCTAAATTGACTTCCCCCTCCTTGTCATCTTGTCCTCTTGCTGGTGACACTAATACATTCTTGCAGCTAGGCTGGAGAGATTACTGCAGCACCCCCCAAACCATCCTCTCCAGGGGCCGGCCTGGCTGCTATAAAACAAAACAATACAAAACAAAAACCAACTCCCAGGCAGTTCGTGCCTCAGCGATGGCGAGGGTACAGTGAAATGGCCCAGTGGGTGCGCAGCACCCAAATCACACATGTCAAATCAGCTTTTCCTCCCTTCCCCTCCCCGACCCCTCACAACTCTTGTTGTGCTTGATTAAAGACAAAAAAATATTAGTGTTCCTTAATTCCTTTCCGGCATTTACAACTAATGAGAAATGTATCCTATTATTCCAGTGCTTGCAGTTTCTCACCCCATGAAAGCTAATAAATCTCTCTCTCGCTTTCCCCAACCATTGCACACGGTGTTTATTTTGAAATATGAAATGTGAAATTTGAGGCAGTCAGCTACGAGACGTGGATTATTGCTGAGGCGCTGGGAGAAGACGGGGAGCAGAAGGGGCTCCGTGTGTGGATGGGGGACTCGGAGACCACAGACCTGGGGCCAGGCTCCAGGAATCCGATGACATATACAGGCTCTGTGTGTGTGCATTTGATTTTCCTTGTGGGAGAAGATCCAGGTTCCTCTGTGGGATCTGAAAGCCAGAGAAGGATTCAGAGGGATGCCCTCATTAGAAGCAGCAGGGCTGGGCTGCCCCTCTCTCTCAAGGACAGGGGGCCTGGGAGGCGGCTTGGTTGGCACTCCCTGCCCCCTCTCCCTGAAGCCTCACTTCCGGGTGCTGGTCCTGCACCTGCCTCCAGGAGCTCAGAGATGGGGCGAGCCCAGATCCATCCAAAACATCCCTATTCACAGTGGGGTCTGTGCACCCCACACCACTCCCAACAAAAAAATCCCCAGATGACACGGCCCCCGAGGACTCTCTCTGGATACGTGCTCCCTGTTTCTGGGCCTGTATCTCCAGGAGTCAACCAGTATTCCAAGCTGGTCATGGGGGTGCTGGTGGTGGGGTGAGTGGGGCAGATGGACGTGTGAAAATATGAGAGGAGGAGGAGGAGGGGGATTCCATCCCAAAGTGCCTTTCTGGGGAGGGTGGCTGTGCAGTCTGCTGCCACTGAGGCCGGCCCCTCTCCTTGTGGGACCCAGGAAATTTAACAAAAATCCCCTACCCCTGGACAAGCAGAGCAGGACTAACTCCATTTTGTGCTACACCTGCCACCTCCTGTATGACCCCCATGACCTGCTTATTGCTTAAGGCGCTGCCCCACCCTAGTCAAGCCCCTGGACACACCCTAATTGGAAATCGGCTCATAACAATGTAACCCCGCCTTGTGCCCGCCAAAACTGCGCTCTGATTCCGACCAGAGTGATAGGCCAGCTCAAGTGGTCACTGTAGGGTGAATCGTGATTCAACTGGCCACCTGCGTGTGGACTGACATGACTGTGCAACTTTCTATGTGTGTTACAATCCCATGGGCCACTGGCCCCTATAAAGCTGCTAAGCCTCTTAGCCTCGGGGTCCAAGTCCCTGCTCCGCTGTGTCGGGTGCACTTGGACCCAAGCTCGAGCTTGTAAATAAACCCTCGTGGTTTGCATCGGTGTCGGTGGTTTCTTGGGTTCGAAATCTTGGGCACAACATCCTAAGGCTTGGAGCCTGCTGGTCCCCGCCTGTGGACATTAATCCAGGACCCCGGCAGCCTATGCAGCCGAGGACAGAGCTCCTTGTGGTGGTGACAAATGTCTGAGCAGGTTATTCTTATATCTGTGAAATGTCTTCGGGTCCTGCTGCTACAGGCTTAATGCAGGGGGCTTGTTATTTGAAGGTATGGGGCAGTAGGGAGGGGCCTGTGCACATCCTAGGACAGCCCCGTGCGTCTGGGCCTTACGTCCTGTTCTCACACTGCCTCTCCCTCCTCTGAAGCAACTGGCACATCTGAGCCAGCGAGCTGGGGCAGAAGGAGCAGAAAGGCCTGCGTCTAGGCCTGGCCCTTGCCACTGCCATCGGCCTGACCCCCGGAATTCAGGACCGACCTCCTGGACTCAGTCTTGACTCCCTAAATCAGGACTGACTCCCTGGACTCAGGCTGACCCCCTGGACTCAGGACCGACCCTCTGGACTCAAGATTGACCTTCTGGACTCAGGACCAGCCCCCTGGACTCAGGTTGACCCCCTGGACTCAGACTGACCTCTTGAACTCAGGTTGACCTCCTGGACTCAGGCTGATCCCCTGGACTCAGACTGATCTCCTGGACTCAGGCTGACCCCCAGGACTCAGGTTGACCCCCTGGACTCAGGCTGACCTCCTGGACTCAGGTTGACGCCCTGGACTCAGACTTACCTCTTGAACTCAGGACTGATCTCCTGAACTCAGGCTGACCCCCCCAGACTCAGACGGAACCCCCTGGACTCAGACTGACCTCCTGGACTCAGGACCGACCCCCTGGACTCAGACTGACCCCCTGGACTCAGGCTGACCTCCTGGACTCAGGACCGACCCCCTGGACTCAGACTGACCCCCTGGACTCAGGCTGACCTCCTGGACTCAGGACCGACCCCCTGGACTCAGACTGACCCCCTGGACTCAGGCTAACCTCCTGGACTCAGGACCGACCCCCTGGATTCAGGCCGACCTCCTGGACTCAGGCTGACCTCCTGAACTCAGGACTGACCCTCTGAACTCAGACTGACCTCTTGAACTCAGGACTGATCTCCTGAACTCAAGAGACTCCTAGAAGCTTCTGCCTAACTGTCAATCTTACCTTTTAGAAACTAATGAACTACCAGAATGGAAAAAAGCAACATTTGAGGAAGCTGCCTATGCAGATGAATCAGAAAATGCAGGAAAGTGCCTCCACCTCATCATAATGTTAAAATCCCCCTCTGAATATTCATCCCAAGCCCTAATGAAAGGAGCCTGCTTTCTCTTGTCTGGGAAGTCACGGCTTGGGAAATTATCCCGTGATCTCCTTATTTGTACAAATAGAGTGACCTTGCACCTGGTGCAGTCTCTGCAGAGACCCATTTTGGTCCCATAACACCACCTTCTAGATGACGGGGGGGGGGGGGGGGTCCTCAGCAAGAGATACAATTTCTTTATGCCTTTGCTTCCTGCAAAATGAGACGACTGGGTCTCCCCCGAAAGGACTTGGCAAGGGTGGATGTGACCACGCACAGAGAGCCTCGCACCTGGCCAGACACCACCAACATTCACTAACTACTGTTCTATGGCTCCCACTGCAGAGTTCAGGGGCGAGACCTCACTGCAAGCTTGCAGCCAGCTGGGACATGAGCCCTTTAGAGGGGCTCGGATAGTTTAGCAGATCAGAAGCTAGATCTGCAGCAGAATGCCACGAAGGCTGAGGTCTCAGGCTTTCCGGTGCCCAGGGCTGCACCCTTTATAGTCTGACCGTGCTGGACCAGAAACCCCTCTGACAACCCCATCATCCAGCTTTCCAAATGAAACTGGCCACCCTGTCTTCTCAATTGAAATTTTTAGGAGTTGGGCCCTCTGCCAGGAGTGGGGCCCAAGTCTGCCCTGCTTTCACTTATGGGGAGCTATGGTTCCAGGTGGTCCTGGGAGTACCCCAAACTTGCCCTCCCATCTCACATCACCCAGGAAGTCTGGAGGGATTTCTGAAAAGAAGAAAGCTAGTGCCCTGTATTAATTAATTCATTCCACCCTCACATCGGCTCTGTGGAGTGGGTCCCACATTTTATCAGATGAGGGAACTAAGGTCATGGCATGTATGCTGCCAGGATTGGTACCAGGCTCTAAATAACTGCAGCACACTTACTCTGGAGAAGAGCTGGTGGATAAAGTGGACAGGGGGGACAGGGAAGCAAGGCCTCTTGAAGCCCAGGCAAACACCCTTTAAGCCTCCACTCCTCTGTGCTGTGGATATGCGGCCCTGCCTGCACACACTCCCGCAACAGGAAGCTCACTATCTAACAATAGGCCCTGGCCCCATCCTCAGGAACTTTCAAGTTGCAGAACCTTCTTCCGTTGAGCTGTCAGACCCCGACCAACCTACCTTCTCAAGGCGAGAACACATCTTTTCCCTCTGTCGCGACCACCCCACAGAGATGCAGACCTATGAAGGTACCAACTCCATGCTGGGCCTGGGATGGGGATAGGGATACAGTGGGAGGGATGTAGTGGCTACCGTTAGCTCCCTGGGCTGGCTGTCTGCAGCTGGGGGGCCTCTGGTCTCTGCTGGAAGCAGCCCCCACTCTTGCTGGCTGGCCTTGAATACCCTGGGGACTTAGTGAGAGTCTGTGTTGTAGAAGCGACAAAATGCTCCCTGACCAGGTTTTGGGGGTTGATTTCCTTGTCTGAGGCTCAAGGCCTGGTCTGGAGGGCCCTGAGTTGGCCACAGGCTGCCCTACAACTCGGATGCTCCTGCCCAAGGATCTGAGTCCTAGAAGCTGGGTCCAGGGGTGGGGCCATCTTGAGGGATGCCCTGCCCTGTCTCTGTCCCAGAGCATGTCTGCTGTCCTCTGACTTACCCATCCTGGTTCCATATTTGGACAGAGTGTTTGACTGATAAAAAAATTTTAAAATATAAAAGGTCTAGAAACCACTTCCACAAAACATCCATCTGTGTGGAGCAGGACAGCACTGAGTCAAGGGTAATCCAGAACAGAGTCGCTGGGCTGACAATGACTGCCCCATGGAGGAAGGCGTCGGCACCTGTCACCCTCCTGTGGCTCCGGCTCTGCCCACCCCCCACCATCTGTATACAATCGAGTACTGCTGGCCCTCCTTACAGAGTCAGGACTCCTGGACCAAATGCAAACGTTCCCCATTCTGAATTTTTCCTCCACTGATCTTTGTTTACCCCTTCGGCCAACCGTCTCCGAGGGAGTGCACCCAGATGACAAAATCATGGACCGAGGAAAACGAACATTAGGGGGCGCTCTGGAACAGGCGCAGGGCCTGGCCCACCCTAGACAGGGTGAGTTGGACAGCCTGCACATCACAGCAGAGGCTTTCTCTGGCGAAACTACTCCAAGGCTATGGGGCAGAACATGATGGGAAAGTAGAACTGCCTTCGGCCCGCAGCCTTGCCCTTGGAGATGTGTGAGCTTGGGAAAGTCGCTTCGCTCTGGATTAGCTTCCTCATCCATAACATGGGGTTGATACCTGCCCGGAACACACTCTGTGGAAATTAGATCAAAGACAGCACCTCCTCTGGTATCTGAGCAGATGTTTCCAACCCCAGCTCAGCCTTTAGGAGGAGACTAGGACCTTCATAGAGGCCCCCAGGGCTAGAGGCAGCCCCGTCATAGCTTGGCCAGGCCCCAAATGCTTCCTTGGTCACTCCCAGATCCACCATAAGGAGTGCTGAGCTATGGTCCTGCCACCCCTGCCCTGGTGTACCTGGGGCACCGTCGAGCTGAGCATCCACATGTAGATAGGACATCCATGGTCTGCAATCAGGTGGCCTATGTCAACCCTGGCTCCCACTATACTCTGAGTGACCAAACCAGCCAGCTCCTTCTGTGCCTATACCTGTTCATCTGGAAAACCAGGTACTAGCCTGCCTCAGGAGTCGAGGGGACAGGCACTGCCCACAACCTGCTCTCCTCTCCTGGTCTGTTTAAGACACAAGTAGGAGCCTATGATGCCTCCATGCAACCACGATGTATGCACACACCTCACCCCCCTTGCCTCTCTCACTCTCTCTCTCTCTCACTCACACACACACACACATACACACACACACAAGCTAAGCTGCAAGAGCCTCTGAGACCTCCAGCACGTAAGAGGCAGCTGTGGAATAGCACTTTTAAAAAAGAAACCTGTATGATGTTTCAGTTTGGGAAGATAAAAAAAAACTTCTAGAAATGGATGGTGGTGATGGTTGCACAACAGTGTGAGTGCCACTGAACTATATGCTTTCAAATGGTTGGTCATGATGGTCACTTTCATATTATGCATATTTTACCATGATAATATAAATAATAATAATAATATGTGTGTTGTTTATTTAAATGAGACAACCCATGTGGGGCAAAGAGACAGCCCCTGTGTGACGGCAGGGACAGTGCCACATTCACGTTGGCAGCCCAGGGCCCAGTGTGAGGCTGGGCACTTGAGCGCCCAAGAAATAGCTATGGAAGAAGAAAAGTGTCAGGCGGTGCTGGGTTGGAGCTGGACTCTAATTCTTCATGACCTGGGTAACCTGCTTGGCCTTTCTGAAGCCCCAAACTGTGGGAGACACAGAGACATGCCGGGATTCTTGGTGACCTTTCTGATGCACTCTACTGACAGGCAAGATGGGCAAATAGTGACTTAAGTAACTTGTCCTGGTCACGCGCCAGCGGCGCACAGTGGGTGCCTTGGCTGCACGATGCACGTCTTCACCACACCGAGCCATCTCAGAGCACATCCCTGTGCCAATCCACCTGCATGGTGTTTTCTGAGGGGGCATGTGCTGGCTGCACTCTCCCCTCGCCCTCAGTGGGCTACTGGAGCACAGTCACTTGGTGACAACCCTTCACCACACTCCTCACAGGTGCTTCTGCTTCTGCCACAAGCAGCTTATTTTAAAAATGTAGTATTTTGCCTTTGTTGAGCTTGTTCACGGGCTTTACTTACCAAGACTGAACTGGAGTTTCATGTTAGGTGGATGTCAGGTTTTAATACCCATGCGTGAGGAAGAAATCATGCACAGGCAAAGAACACTTGGAAGTTCCTCAAATGATCTGCTGGTGGGGGAAGAGCATGGGCAGGGAGGGCTTGTGTCCGGGTAGGTATTGGGGCCTGACAGGAAACTTTAAATCATTCTGGGTAAGTCAGATCTCAAAACTGCCCTGCACAGAAGCTCGAGGCTAGTCTCATGACTGTGAGGAGTTCAAGAGAAAATACAGGGAAAGGCCTCAAGCACAGGCCTGGGCACAGAGAGGCGCTCAAAACATTTCCTAACTTGCTGGTTTGCCTCGCAGGGCCGAACCCTCTGCCACATGTCCTCGGTGGCTGCCTCTTCCAGCCTGCCCAGTCTACTTGGACAGGGAACTCATGACAACCCTGCATGTCAGCTTCGAGGAAGAAAAAGATTCAGCTGCCCCTGAGCAAGCTCCAGCATGTCCACCCAAGGCTGCCAGCCAGCTAACAAGTGGACAGAGGGCTGTCTGGACATCTGGAGCCTGCTTGGACCCCCCCTCAACCACAGACCGCACCCTGCACCCCCGACCCTGTCCAAGGCCAGATAAGAGCGTCTTTGAGAATAAGCGTCCAACAGACCCTTCTGGAGCAATACCTTCCTCCTGTGGGTGGTTCTCAGCTCCAGATGGCTGGAAGGAGGGGTTGCTGGCCTGGCGCCCACCCTTGTCTCACTGCTGCTCACAGAAGCACCCACACCCGGTGGAAACTGAAGTCAAGCAAATGCGCTCAGCAGAGAGATGGCTGGGGACCGACAGCTGGACAGCCCTGCTTCCCGAGCTTGGCCCCTGAGGACCAAAGATAAGTTCTAAGAACAGATCTGACCCTCATGGGCCTATTCACTTCCTGCGGAGGCATCCTCTTCACTGCCTGGGATAAATCAACGTGGGTGGTCCCCCTTACCCCCCAGTCCTCTTCCTAGAAGGATCTGGATTTGTGGCTGTTTTCTGGGCATTCTTTATATTTCTGGGGAGGCAGTTTGGCAGCACGGGAAGCAGCTAAAGACACTGGATTTCCCTTCTGCTGCCTCTCCAGCCTCACCGTCCTTCTGGGCCAATTTCCTCATCTGTCCATGAGGCCTCACAGGCCACACTTGGAGGTGAAGAATATTCAACGATGTGTTGTGTTCTTTCATTTGCTCTGCACACATCTATGCTGCATCTGCTCTGTGCCAGGCACTGTTCCAGGTGCTGGGGATACAGGGTGAGCCAGGCAGAGGGTGGCCCCACTTTGTGACCAGAACTGAAGACCAGCCCCTGGCCTGTCTGACTCTACAATAAGCCGCTGTCTAAAAAAAGCAGTTGATTAAAAAAAAAAAAAAAAAAAGGCAGTTGATCATTAAATACCACTCTATTTCTTTAACACTCAGAAATAGCTCCTCTGCAAAAGTGCAGGAAAAGGTGAAACCACAACAGTTATACATACAATCCGGGTGATCATCAGGAAATGTAACTCATCTATCATTTGCATGTTGGGCCCTGAGCTTGGCATACAGTGGTGCTAAATAAATGTCTGCTGAGTAGATGAATGGGGAGGTTCACTGTGTCAGAATAACACAACCCCAAAGACTGGACAGCCAGCCTACTGACAGCAAACATGTGACCCTTAGGTGCTCAGGGGCCAGACCTCTACTGCTCAATTGTGAGCAGCCAGCCTGACACTTGATGGGATCTATTCCCAGTCTCAGGCATATATGATCAACCAGAGACAAAGGACTGTCTTGGGGTGAACAGTCTTCCTTTGAGGAAGACTGCCATCTCCTCTGGCCTCCCAGCCACCATTACCCCACCAAGCAAAGACTGAAGCAGGCCAGCAACTTCAAGTAACACAGCACAGTGACAGGCATCGCAGAGCTGGCCATCTGCTCTGCTCTGGGGTGGAGAGGGAGGTCAGTGACCCTCTGCCAACCGGAAATCCCAGCTTCACATGCCACTGAAGTACCCTAAGAACCTCAGTGGGGGGATCCCTGGGTGGCGCAGCGGTTTGGCGCCTGCCTTTGGCCCGGGGCGCGATCCAGGAGACCCTGGATCGAATCCCACGTCGGGCTCCCAGTGCATGCAGCCTGCTTCTCCCTCTGCCTGTGTCTCTGCCTCTCTCTCTCTGTGTGTGACTATCATAAATAAAAAAAAAAAAAAAAAAAGAACCTCAGTGGGGACATACTCCAGCATCCAGAGTCTTAGGGAGCACAGGATATCAGCCACCTGCTGCTATGATGCCGCTGCCCAACAAACTGCTCCAAAATGCAGTAGCTTAAAACAGCCACCATTTGTCATATTTCCCGAGTCTACAGGTTGGCTATGTGTTTGGGGCTGGGCTTGGCTCATCTTGTCATGGGTCTGTGCTCAATGGGGGCCAGCCGGTGGCTGGCCGGCCCGGGGATGGCTGAGGTTTGACAGTGACGACTCAGAATCAAACTCATGGAGAAAGGAATCAGGATAGTGGGTGCCAGGGACTGGGGATTAGGAACGGGGAGTTATTGTTTAACAGATATGGAGTTTTAGTTTTGCAAAATGAGAAAGTTCTGGAGATGGAGGGTGGTAAAGGCTGCACAATGTGAGCATACCTAGCGCCACAGGACTGTACACTTAAAAATGGTTAAGATGGTAGGGGTGCCTGGGTGGCTCAGTTGGTTAAGTATCTGCCTTTGGCTCAGGTCACGATCCTGGGGGCCTGGGATCAAGTCCTGGATGGGGGTCCCTGCTCAGCAGGGATTCTGCTTCTCTCTTCCCCTCTGCTCCCCCGCAGATTTGCTCTAACTCAAATAAATAAATAAAATCTTTAGTCAAAAAATCATTAAGATGGTAAGTTTTATGTTGTATGGGCTTTGTCATAAAAAGAACAAAACAAAAACCAAACAGCACAAAGGAAGTACAGATGGGCGAAGACTGTGATGGAGGTTTTCCGAAGCCTCTTACTACAGAGCCCTTAATCCACTTTGAAGTCCTCAGCCCAGTGAAACTAGCCATGAGAGCCAGGCCCTGGGGGCCGTCGGGGCACTAACTCAGAGATGCCTACTCCCATGTGCTCAGCCTGAGTGCAGCCACAGGCCACACTCCCTAGGGGAATTCCATGTGTGCCCCGCTCTCCGTACTTGCAGTCGAGTCCAGAGGTGTTGCTGGTTAGCATGAGGCACCTTCAGGAACAGAGTCTCACAGACGGAGCCAGCAGCTTGCTAAGCAGCGTGGCTGCGATGGGAATGGGTCCTCACTGGCCCGGTGATGGCATTCCCACCAGAGTCCTGCTGACCCCTTCCACTCCCCCCTATGAAAGAGTAGGAACAGCCAGTAAGAAGCCGGTGTCCTTGAGGGGGGTAGGCAACTGGGTCCCCACACGGACCTGACTATGACCGTGGGTGAATGGGGAGGATTTTCACTGTTCTGCTGACCCAGGCGGAGGCTCATGTGCAAATCCTACCCCAGGAACACAGACCTGCGTGCCTTGGGTGAGCATTTCAATAAAGTAGGTTCCAAACACCCAAAGGACTTCCTCGAGTTTCCAGAGTGGGACGCACAGCTCTTGATGCCTTCTTGGGACAGGCATCTGGTCAAATACCCCAAACAGAACCTGCTAGTAAAGTCTGCAAGGGGCAGCTATTAATTCATCCACAGTCAGCTTGACCTCCAAAATCTACTAGAAATTACCTAATAAATACATCTGCCCCAACTGGTTTTGCCTGAGGCCTCACCCCTCCCAGTTGCCCCCAGGATGCTCTGGGACTCCATTCCATTCCCTCGGATAACATGACCTCCTGGCACCTTGTCCCTGTCACTTCCTCCCCTGGCCCCCGGCTCCTCCTCTGGACCTCCCACGATGAGTCCTCACACTCAATCCAAGGAAAGCCCAAGGCACAGGCCTGGGCTCTAGACTTCTGTGGCCTCACCCCCCCTGGGGGCCCCCAGGAGCTGTGGGTCTCTCTCCGGCTGGCGACCCCTGCTTCACCTGATAAAGGGCTCACCTCATCTCTGCCCTCACTGTGTCAAGTGAACACCAGGCCCACTTCTTTTCTTTAACTGAAACCTAGGCCAGATATTTATCTCCAATAATTTTCACTACATGAGCTCTCGCCCAGCAGTTAGGGGTGTCAGAACCATTTACAGTCTTCATTCCATCACATTAGCAGCCTTCTCAGTTCTGTGTCAAGTGCAAATTCGATAATGAGCTTCCGGGTCTCCATGTGGATCTCCCAGGAGAGGCTTCGGGGCCAGGAGGGGGTGGTTCGGGGGCTTCCTCTGGGCTGGCCCAGCCACCTCCCCCAGCCTTCTCACAGAGGCGTGACAAACGTGATGGCCTGGTGGACGCCCTGGGAAAGGCACCTGCAGGGGCTATCCTCCGGGCGCCAGGCTCTCTCACTGACCCTGCGGTCCTAACGCTTCAATGGTCCTTCCCAGTGTCCTGGCTGAAGTCAATGCCCAGCTCACAACAGTATGGGTTTGGATGTGCTAATGCTCCATGTCGGTAAACAGTCCACGTTGGAGTCATCCAGGGTTGGGGGGCGATCCCTCTCTCCATCTGCCTTTCAGAAGCTCAGGAAGGGAATGCTTTGGGCTGAGAAACTGGTGCTCTTTCCAAATTCCTCACCATGTCTCCGAGGCTACTGGAAAGTCAGAGTCTATATTAGTATGAGGGGAAACTAGTTTTTCCCTCTGAATTTTTTTTTAAGATTGTATTTATTTATTTGTATTTGTATTTGTATTGTATTTATTTATTTATTTATTCATGCGAGACACACAGAGAGAGGCAGAGACACAGGCAGACAAAGAAGCAGGCTCCCTGCAGGGAGTCCGATGCGGGACTCAATCCCAGGACTCCGGGATCATGACTTGAGCCAAAGGCAGATGCTCAACCACTGAGCCACCCAGGTGCTCCATCTGAACTTCTTACCGACGACTCTCACCATATCACTGTGCACTGCACAAAGTTCTCCAAGGGTATTCAAGGCTGCCCTGCTCTGACCTTCTGTCTCACCCCTACCTCCCACCGTTGACTCCCACCTGCACCCAGACCCTAGGCAATAAGGCTCACATGTCCACCTGTTCCGCAAACCTGCTCCTAAGTTCCATGTGGAATAACCACCTTCCTCTCTGCTGGACCCCACCCCACCCTTCAAGACCCATCTTCACTGTCCCCTTTTCCAGGGAGCCTCTCCTGATGCCTCAAACCACACACTGTGTCCTGCTTCCTCAGATGCTTTTGGACCTTAACAACGATGATGGCCAACATTTACGGAGTGATCAGTACATACCAGGCATTGTTCTGAGCACCTTACTTAGGGGACTTTAATCTTGGCCGTGACTCTCAGGATACTTGTATAATCTCCGTATTACACACATGGAAATGAAGCCCAGAAACATTAAGTAACTTGCCTGAGGTCACACAGCTGTCAGCAGAGAGCCGGGACTGGGCCCTGGTGCTCAGGCCCCAGCATCCATACCTCTGACCCCTCTCTTCCCGAGCAAAGGCTCTACCCTCCGCCCCAGGCTGTGGGCAGCCATCACCTTCATCACCGAAATCACTCGTTGGGTCGCAAGTCTACTTCCTTAAGGGTAGGACTTCATTGCTTGGCTGGCCGGAAGGAAGGGCATTTCCTTCGGGGAATTTCCTTATGGCTTCAGCACCATTTCATTTAATAGAGTTTATTTTATTTATAGTCCTTAGTCATTGCTGTCAGCTTACTCTCATTTGTTTCAGTTGACTTCAGGAGCCAGTGTGGAATAGTGAAGAAGAGTCTGCTAGCTCGGGGTTCGAGTCTCCACTCTCACTGTGTGACCCGAGGCAGCTTACTCCACCTGTCTGGGCCTCACTCACCTCTTCTGACAAGTGGGGTGGAAGAGCCTACATCCTAAGGGACGTGAGGTCAAGACGAGGTGGTGTGCAAGTGCAGACCCCCGATGCAGAAGAAACAACGTGGACAGAGTGGCCACCCGCTGACTTCATTCTCTCGGGTCAGGACGGAGACTCCCAGGTTTCCAGGGCAGCTTTGGCCCCCAAAAGCCTTACGACAGCTCACCTTTCTGGGACCACTTCTCAATCTGTACGGTGAAGTCCCTTCCTCCTCCTGCACGTCGGAGGTTCAGAGGTTTTGTTCTGATGTGTAACATCCTGTCTGCTGCCACTGTGGTTACTAGTTTATGGTGGTTCCACGTTGCCACGTACAACACACAGATAGGACATTTCCTTCTTGGCTTTTTGAGGGCTTGTCATAAACTGTCAGGGGACAGACCAAACAGCAAAAGGTCTGCAGATTCAAAGACCAGCCAGGTCCTCTGGTTTGGAGCAACCGTGGAGGAGATGCCCCACTTGCCAGCCACCATCATGGCTTGCCTGAATTACTGCAATGGCCTCTTGGGTCTCCTGCCCTCCACCCTCATGGCCCTTGGTCTCTTCCTCATGCAGCATCCCGGGCAATCCAGATCCAGACCAGGTCTTTCCTCTGCTCAGACACTTCCATGGCTCCCCTTCCCTGGCATAAAAGCCAGAGAGCCCTACGGAGCCCCATGTGGACTTTCCTTCCCTTGACCTCTGTATCCTCACCTCCACTTCCCTTCCCTCACTCACGCTCAGCCAACCAGCCTCCTCACCATTCCTTCAGCATGCCAGCCTCAGGGCCTTTGCACTGGCTGTGCCTTCCGCCTGGCTTGCTCCTCCCAGAGATACACACAACTCATTCTTCATTTTTTCTGGCCTTTGCTGCTCACTCTATCCAAAATTCTAACAACATCCCACCCACCCCTAGCTCTCCTTGCCCATGCTTCCTTTTTGTCCTAATCTCATTTCCTCTTGAACACACTACATATTGTGCATATTTATCTCAATTATCTGTTTCTCCCCATTGAAATGTGAGTCCATGAGGTCAGGGCTTTTCTTGTTTTATACACTGCTGAAACTGCTCGACAACTGGAATAATGCAATGGCACATGCAATGGTTAATAAATATTTCTTGAATGAACAAATGAATGATGTTTGCTGAAAAGACCTAAGCACTCAGGAATATTTTAATGTTGCTGTGATTTGCAGCCAGCAAAATGCAGAGGAAAAACTTGAGTAGCTGTCACAGACATCACTCAGAGGAATGAAATCACAGTGTTTACGCACCAGCATCTGAGTGAAATATGCCAGCCTGGAGCTGCAGCCTGGTTAAGGAAGACAAAGGTCCTGATAAAGACTGAGTCGAGAGGCAAGGAAGCCTCACCAAGGAAGTTTGAGAAACCATTCCTGCACCTCATGCCAGAATTAGATGCCAGGCAAGGGAGTCAACGAAGGCACCCCTTCAGTGCTGAGTGCTAAGACCACAAAGCCCAAAATGGGGATTTCTGACCTCAGGTAGCTCGAAGCTTAGTAAGTACAACAGTAGCACACAGGAAAGCCGGTGCTCATTACAGACCAGATACCATTTTAAGTGCTTTGCAAATATGAATTCATTTAAGCCCCAAACGTACCTGTGGGGTGGGTATCATGATTATCCCCCGTTTTACAGATGTGGACACTGAGAGAGATTTAGTATCTTGCTGAAGGGCAAAGAAGCAAACACTGTAAGTAGCAGAGCCAGGATTTGAACTTAGAATGTCAGAGTTCACAGAGAGTGCAAAGCTGCCCTCTCCACCTTCTCTGCCATCAGAGAGGGGGCCTGGCACTCACAGGGCAGCCAATTCCATCCTGGAAGTCATCACCTCACTCCTGAACAGCGTAAGACACACGCCTACCCAACTGAGCTGGACTGGCGGCGGCTGGGCAGTGCAGGGACACCGAGGAAGGTGCTCGAAGAGCTCACATCAAGGTCAAATGAAGCCTCAGCGGTACTTTATTATGAACGCATCTCAGTGTTGCCACAGAGAAAACCAAATTCAACTCCATTTTCATAAAAGTTCCATCCATCAAATATTCGATAAGGAATAGTCAGTCTTTGATTTCTTAAATACAAAATGGAAGCACACACGGGGTGATAAATGTAATGATACTCTTAAGCAGCTCTATTTTTGAAGTATGAATAGCCTCATTTTCTGGGTAGCTTACTGCGTGTGGGAGAAGCAGAGATGCTTTAGATGCTGCTGCATGACCAGGGCTCGATGGAGCCCGGGGGAGGCAGGGGGAAAAAGGCCAGGACTCCCCACACTAGAAGGTAACCCAACACCATGCCTTCCCAAGCATGGTGATGATCCTGTCAAATGGCTCTGGTCCCCAGAGGCTCCCTGGAAATGGAAAACATCCCGACACACAGAGTGACATGCACCGGACTGGGGCCCCTGATGCCTCCCGCCATCAGGTGACCTGAGGATCCGAGCTCTGGCTGACACAGGGTTGCAGCCCACCTCTTGGCTTTTTGTCTGATGAGAGGTGCTTCATATGACGGCGATCACCCAAGCATGTTCACCTACATGTCCAGCCGGGCTTCACAGTCCCGTCTGTACTTTTCCTAGGCGTTTGCTCATCTGCCCACGTTAGAGTCCACGACAGCTTTGGGTTATCTGTGCACTCAGCAGACACAGATCCACGCCTACTCTGTGCTGGGCTGGTGGGCCCCGGCCGGACATGCCAGTGGCTGAGTCTGGAGGGATGAGGGGATGGGGACACCCCGGCAGTGCCCTGGGGGTGTTGTGCACCCCGGCCCTGCTGCCTCAGCTGCCTTTCCTCCTGGCTCTGTGGCACCTGCAGTGATGCTGAGCAGAGACTGTCCAAATCACCCTGAATAAAGGTGTCAGCGAGGCATCACTGCAGAGAAAGCAGACAGGAGGTGGAATTCAGCAGCAGCATACACCTGCTAGAGGCTGGGAAGAAGGACAAGCTCAAGCCCCACACACTGCAAACTCTGGCAGCAAATCCTTGCCACCTCTGCTGGCAGCAACCATGTCCTTTCCTCCTCCTCCCAACAGCTTCCTGCACACGGCGAGCAGCAGAGCTCACACCACATGGAGAATGCTCTCCATGACCCCATTCGCCCCCATGCTGGAGACAAGGAACCCCAGGCCCAGGGCTGCTCGGCTTTCCCAGGCTGTTAACCACCGTGCATCTGCAGCCCCAGCACAGGCCTGTCACAACTACGCACCTGACGAAGTTCCACATGGCATAAGTCACATCTGTGTAGTTCTCACCCTGGCTCCACTCTCCACTATCCAGAGCCAGCGGCAAAACTGTCCCAGATGGTGGACATGCTCTCAGAAACATCTAGAAGGGCCATTCCAAACCTGCACTCCCAGGAGCTCTAGAGGTCGTGTTCATTTGTCGTGTTCATTGGTAACAAGGAAAAAAACCAGAAGCCAGTCATTTTCTTTCCAAATCCGACAGCGGGCAGGTAGGAGGCAGGCAGAGGTGCCTGGCCACAGGGAGGGAGAGGTCACTGTACTGATGCTACCGCCTGAGTCCCAAGGCTGGTCCACCATGTGTGACAGGCCTGTCCCCGCCCACCCAGGGACAAGGGTGTGTAGCCGTGGATGGGGCTGGGTCGCCCTGGCCCAAGGCCCGTGTTGGTATTTAAAAGGAAGAACGTGTGCCTAAATTCTAGTGCCCCCAGCACGACTCATGGTCTCCATCTGTGGCTGCCTCAAAGCCAAAAGCGTCAACCTAACACAGGCCAAAGTCCACACAAAGGGCCACAGGGCTCAAGGAGCCAAACAGTAAGAAAGGGCTCTTCCTGGTGGCTGAAAACGCTCTGCAATGTGTCTGTGGTTGATTTGCTCCCCAAAATGAGGTACCTGGTTTCCAATGAGCTTCAAACTCATAAGCAGGTGGCTCCCAGTCAGAGGCAATGTCCAACCCCACCCAGGTGGCACTGGCCAATGTCTGCAGGCATTCTTTACTTGCTATTTATATATTTTAAATAAAAAGTATATGCGTGAAGGTGCAAAACGTGCTAGTCTGGCATACATATGCACAGTGAAGTGGTTACTATAGTCAAGCTGATTAACATATTCCTCCCCTCCTGACAGCTGCCATTTGTGTGTATGGTGAGAACACCTGAAATCCCCCCTCGGTGTATATCCAGCGTCCAGTGTGTGTGGCATCACTAAGGATAGTCATCGTCTGCCTACGTCAGATCTCGATGCTCATTCATCCCACGCGACTGCAACTGTGTACCATCTGGAGACATTTCTTACTGTTAAGGCTGAGGAGACGGCACCACTGGCATCCACAGGGTTAAAGCCAACAATGCTGCCCAACATCCTACTATGCACCAGATGGATCCCACAACTATGTGGTGCAGAACATTCGGCAAGCCCAGGCTGAGAACCTCTGTCCTCAACATGTTAGCTGAAGTCGCCTCAGGAAAAAATAAGGGCGGACCTTCACAATATCGTACATAATGTTTGTTTAATGGGGACAGGGCTTCTGTTTAGGAAGATGTAAAAGTTCTGGACATGGATGGGGGTGATGGTTAAGACTGTACATTTTTAAAAAGAGATTTATTTATTTGAGGGAGGGAGGGGGAGAGGGGAGGACAGAGAAACTCCAAGCAGACTCCACTGTGCATAGTGCTTGATCTCACAACCCTGAGATCACAACCTGAGCCAAAAGCAAGAGTTGGATGCTTTAACTCACTGAGCCACGCAGAGCCCCAAGATGGTACATTTATGTTATGCATACTCCACCACAATAAAAACCTATAAATTATGTTATTAATGATATCATATAATTATGTATTACATGTTATTACGTAATTATAATTATGCAATAATACTAAGTGCTCACCATATAACCCATGACTTTCGTCCCACCCTTATCCCCTTTGGAGGGGTGAGCAACCTGAAGCCGAGCGTGTGCAGTGACTCGTCCCTGGCCACCGAGTGGGAGTACCTGGGCAGGCTTTGGACTCGGGCATTTGTCTGTTGGGTAGGGAAAGGCCTGTATTCCTGGGGCTCTGTTCTCAACTGAACTGACCTCACCAACCCAATGCAGCCTTCAGGATAGTTCGTTAGGCAAACAGCCATCGGGCACTAACTCTGAGCCAGGCCCTGGAGATGCAGAAGGAAGATGTACAGACACCCCTCCCTCAGGGAGCCAGGCCAAGGGGGGTGCGGGGACAGAACACAAACCAGAAACAAAACCCACAAGGACACACTGTCAGGCACATCAGATGGTAAGTGCCACAGAGAGAAGCAAAGCACACAGAGGTGACAGCCAACAGTCGGGAGAGAACACCTACTGAGAAGGCATCATCCAGATAAAGAGGGGTAGGAGGCCCTGCCAGAGGCCAAGGAGCCCCCCCAACCCCCAAAGAAACAGCCCTTCCCCCTCCTTCTCTGCTCCTCAGCCTGAGAGCAGGCACTCTGCACGGATCCTAGCCAACCCGCTCTGTGTTCACAAGCAAGTTCCTTATTCTCTCTGTACCCAGTTCTCCGTTTATAAAATGGAGAATAAAACCTACCGCTCAGTGTTGTCCTGAGGACTAAACGAGCGGTGTGCAAACTCCTTACCACCTTGCTGGTGTGCACGGGGTTTATAAAATGCATCATTAGATGTGCAGCTAATAATGACAAGAAGAATGATAATGCCATCCTCTCACAGGGGCACACCCCACCCCCACCCTGCGGCTGGGGACTCAGAACAAATGTCTCCCAAAGTGTGGTCTCTTATCCTGATATTTGTATATAAGTGTTCATGAGGAGCTTCCCCCTTGAATGTGTAAGACAGACAGACAGACACAACCTTCTGGCAAGGTCGGGAGTTTCCAAGGACACCCGCACCCGTTTCTCAGACCATACTAGGCACCCACACTGTGGTGTCATGTGCTGGGGGACTTGGTCCCCCTCTGCTTCATGTAGCCCCCTAACTGAGCAAGCACATTAGCTTTGCCTCCACACAAGACCAAACACAGGCCAGCACTTGCTGACTTTCCCTCCGACCTTCCCTGCTTCCAGCCTGGGGGAACCCAAGAAAATTCAGAGGCTCAGCACATTTTCCTTGTTTGTGTCCGCCTGAGATCATCACGTTCTGCTCCCCATGCCATCCACATGGTCTGAGAAGGCTGGGGAGCCTGGAAGAGGGCCTGGGGGTGGCATGGGGAATGCACTGGGGTCTGTGAAGTTCTCAGAACCCGTATGGCTCCTAAAAGGGGTCAAAATCTAGAACCTCAGGAGTGCCAAATGGCATGGCCACTTTGGAAGCCAATTTGGCAGTTTCTGACAAAACTAAAATTACTCTCACCATATGATCCAGCAATCACGCTCCTTGGTGTTTACCCAAAGAAGTTGAAAACTTATGTCCAAACAAAAACCTGCACGCTGGTGTTTATGGCAGCTTTATTTATAGTTGCCAAAACTTGGTGGGTGAATGGATACATCAACTGTGGCATATCCCGACAATGGAACATTACTCAGCACTAAAAAAAAATGAGCTACCAAGGGGTCCCTAGGTGGCTCAGTGGTTGAGCATCTGCTTTTGGCCCAGGGCGTGATTCTGGGGTCTTGGGATCCAGTCCTGAATCAGGATCCCCACAGGGAGCCTGCTTCTCCCTCTGACTATGTCTCTGCCTCTCTCTGTGTGTCTCTCATGAATAAATAAATACAATCTCTAAAAAAAAAAAAAAAAAAAAAAGGAAATGAGCTATATCCTGACACGAGAAGACCTAGGGGAACTTCAAATGCATATTGCTAAGTGAGAGAAGCTGGTCTGAACAATCTAACTGTATGACATTCTGGAAAGATTCAAAAGATCAGTGGTTTCCAGGGGTTTAGGGGGAGGCAAGGATGTTCATCGGAGCCCAGGGGATGTTTAGGGCAGTAAAGATACTCTGCAAGATACTGTTACGGTGGATCCGTGTCCTTATACACGTCCAACCCCACAGAATGTGTGACACCAAGAGCAAACACTCATGTAATCTCTGGGCTTCGGTGACTGACAGTGAAGCAAGACTGGCTCATCCCTTGTAATGACTGCTCCACACTAATGCGAGATGTGAATGCTGGGGGGAGCCGGAGCCGGCAGGTGGTCCTGGCAATGCCCTGTGCAGACTGCTCCCTTTTCCTAAAAACCTAAAGTGTTCTCAAAACATGAAGTCCTTTCTTTTTTTCTTTTTTTCAAATCTAGAACCAGGAGAAGATGGCAGAGGCAGGGGCCATGAGCCAGAACGCAGCATAACCAGCAGGGGAAGTGAAGCGGCTCACACACACCCCCCACTCCTGGGTCACCCCACCCCCCAAGCCAACAGTTGCAGCACCAACTATCCACTCACTTACTCAAGCCAGAAACCTAGGGGGGCTTTCAGAGATTCTGAACATCATCCCCCAGCCCATCTGTGGATCTTGTGGGCTTTGCCTCCCAACGGCCCCCAATCTGGGCTTCTGACCACCCCTCTCCCACTTCCCCAGCCCGAGCCCCATCATCTCTCTCCTGGACCACGGCTGCAGCCCCCGCCCCATGTCCTTGTGACCCATTTCCTACCCCGGCCTGGGAGGTCTTCTAAAATGATACCTTGGACTTTACCATTCATTTCACAGCAGCCATAGCAAAACCCGAACTGCCCTGGCCCCCCCGCCGACCTCTGCCCTTCCCCTGCACGACCCTCCGCCACGCTGGCACCTGCACATGGTGATGTTTTCCACTAGAATAGGACCCGGCACACAGTGGGTGCTCCACGAATCCTGTTGAATATACCAAGGAACAAACAACCCTGCAATGTGCTGGATAGATGCTATCATCTGCATTCTGTAAGTGGGGAATCAGGAAAGTACTCCCGGTTCCCGGGGGGTTGGAGGCATGCTGATGAATGGAGTGTTTAAGCCACAACTGTTTATTAACTTGATGATCACAGAAGACCCATTACCCGGCTCCACTGCCATTCTAAACTCTCTGCTTTGGAACCGGCTCTTCCCATCCTACCCCACCCCCACCCCACCTCTGCTCTATCCCTCCTGTGGGAAGCCTCCCTGCCTCACCTCCACCTGCTGTCATCCTCTGATTTTTGATAGATGCCCAAGGGGCCAGGAGACACTACCATCCAGCCGAGACCACCCAAGAGACTGGTCAACGGGGCTCTCCTGCTGCAGTGCTCAGCGGGAGGAGGTTCAGCATATACGGTTATTAATGACTTTATTTATATACCAATATTTAGTACTGCTTGCAATTAAGCAGATCTGCTTTCAAAATATGACTAATTAAAATAGTCGTGCTGGCAGGGAGACTTCTGCAAGGAACACAGAGTGTTCCAGCAAAAGTTGCCCCTGCCAGTAGCAAAACCAGGTGCTGGGGCACAGGAAGGAAGGCAGGAGGAAATGGGAGGGCAGAGGGAGGAGGGTGGGGGGCGGGGGAGGTGCAGTCCTCAACCCAGGAGCCTTCATTTGTATGATGCTAGTTAACTACATTCTCTGGCCTGACATTTTCTGCTACTTGGAAGCCAACCAGAAAGGTATGGGCTGCCTGATTCCCCAGGCTGACATTTTGCAGGGAGCCAGGGGAGGGAAACCTGGGTGGAGTGTCAAACTTGGCATTAATCACCCATGGGCTCCTGTCCCCACAACACCCTCTCTGATTTGTGCCCAGTAAGGGGCAAGACTTTCTGATTTTACCCTGGTTGGCCATTTTTGGTCAAAATAGGTACACCGGCAAAGGGCAGGTCAAAAGCTCAAGTTCCTAAGGTACTTGATTGCCCCGTCCCGGTGTCCTCAGCATCCTGGGAACCAGTGTCCCTCAGGAGCATCTACATCTAACTTTGTCCACCTGACCCACAGCTGCCTCTTCCCTGACTCCAGCTCAGGCCTCTATTCTGTGCGAGGCATGGAGACCAAGACGGCCCGGAGGCTAACTCTGACCTTGACCCTGACCCCAAAGTCCTCCAGGTGCATGACATGGACATAGAAATAGACAACCATCCTGCCCAGTGACCCTGGGGACAAGGCCTAAAACGGAGGCCAAATAGAGGAGGAGGAGGCTCAAAGCTGAGGGCATGTGGGGTCTCTGGGCTGAGCAAGCATGTGGCAGCATGAAGCTGTGAGGTGGGTGCAGAAAGCCTCCAAAGTGGCAGGCTCTGGTCCCCAGGGGCCTACTGCTGAGAGCAGTGGGGTACCTCTAGACCCACAACTCTCACCCCTCACTTTCATTGCTCTCTGCATTGCTCAAGGTCACCCACCAGAGGCCCTCCCCAACCAGACCACCTTAAACTGCACCCCATCACTCCCCACCTCCTTGCCCTGCTCCCTGCATAGTTCTGTCTAGCGCCCCCTCTGCTGGACATTCCTATGCACACTCACCTGCTTCTCTCTTGGAGCTTGTCCACCGCCCCCCACCCCCCACACACACTAGAATAGAAGTTCCCCAGGATGGGGAACAGTCAGAACCCCCACAAACATGGGCTGAGTGAGCAATGAGGAACAAAGTGAAAAGCCACCTGCAGGCCAGAGGGGTGTACCTGCAAAGCCCCTGGCAGGACCAGAGGGGAGCCAGCGGCTGTGACCATGGGAGCCACACTGTCTAGGCATGGGGCTGGCCACCCTGCAGCCAGGGATCCTCACATGCAAGGGAGGGGGCATTGCTCAGTGTTCGAGAAAAACTGGAAATCTCAGGCTTCATGGGAAAGCTCCAGATCTATAAACGTTGGCAACTAATTCAGGCTTTAAAAATATATCTGTCATCTGGGCGTAGTCTGAGGGGCCCGATTTGCCAACTCAGAGGAAAACAGCACAGGAGGGGTTTTCAGAGCAGAAGGGATGCCCTCTGTTTTACACATGGAAAGAGCAGCCTGGCCAGGTAGACTGGACACCCTGGTGGCCACCAAGGCCCCCCTTTGGCAGGGGGCCCAGATCCTGCAACTGCTGGTGGTGCTGCTGGCTGGGGCCTCTCCCCCAAGCCCCTTTCTGCAAGCCACCCTGGGCCAAGGTTATGACTCCCTTCCTCAGGGGCAACCACATCCAATGTCTGGTCCGTGCAGAGGGCCAGAGGACCAGTCTCCTTGCCTCAGTTAGGGACATCTCTGCAGGGTCATCCCAGCTCTGGAGCTCTCACCAGCATCCACTGAGGGAAGCCTCTGTCGGGATTATGTCATGGCCCAACATCACCCCAGCCCTCCCTACCCTCTGTAACCTGTGGCAACACATGACTGTGCCTCTGTGCCCTGGGCTCCTGGGGCAGAACCGGGGCAGGGGGCAGAGGCCAGGGATGTGCGGCCCCAGGAAGGTTGACAGAGCCAAAGCCTTACCCCAAAGGTCCGAGGTGAATCTCCCCTGGGCAATACATCCATGAATTCATGGCAGGCAGCTCTGTTTCCTTGGTAATTTATGGTCCTCCACACTCCAAGCCTTTAAATGTGACCCCAGTCATTCCAGGTGGGTCAGCCAGGAGCTAGTGTTAAAGAGCCCTCTTTGGGGGCTTTATGGGTTTGTAAAATATCTGCTCCATTTTTTCTTAGGCAAATTTCATAAATCGGTGCATTTTATACCTGGAGGCATCAGCAGCTCCTGTGACTGCATGAAGCCGTTTTTGCATGCACTGCTGTAAACTCAGGTGACAGGAATAAGGATCTTTGCCTGTGACTGTAAAACCAGGTTAGAACGGGCCAGCCCCTCGGTGTGGGGATGTCAAGAGCAAAAAACCCCCACTCCCAGGTGCACTGGGTCAGTCACATATATAGGCCATGATACTCATCATAGCAATAAAAAGAACAGCCAGCGTGTGTTGACCACACCCTACACGCCAGGGTCTCTGGGCCCACACTCTGCCCACCTTTGCCTTCAATGACCTTTTGAAGTGCAGTCATTACCCCATTTTACAGCCACAGGAACTGAGGCACAGAGGAGTTAAGCACACCAAGGTCACATGGCTGGCCTTGGACCCCGGGTTGTCTGGCTGCAGGGAACAGCCTGTATTATTAAACCAGTAAATCATTGTCCTGGAAACAAATTCCAGCCTGCCTGCCTGCGCGGTGGTGGTGGAGGACCAGGTGGTCTTTACATGGGTAGGTAGGAGCAGGCCTTCCTGAATACCTGCAGGGCACTAGCCCTCCTGAGTTTCAGTAACCCCCTGGGTCCTCCTCCCAATCCTAAACGGTGGGGCCATTTATACCCACTGAGTGGCAGAAGGGGCAGCGGGGATGCCACTAAGGCAGCTTTAAAGCCAGGAGGGCATGAGGAGCAGAGAACCACCAAGAAGGAGGTAATGCCTGGGATGGGGGTGGGGGTGAAGACACAGCCCTGCTCTAGGAGCACAGCCTGGTGGCACCTTTCTGGAGAACAATCTCACCATGCTTGGGGTCCTGCACCCCTGACAGCTGGTAGCTGCATGCAAAGTGGCCACTCCTGCGAAGGAAACATTCACACAGGCCTCTGAGGTGACATGCAGGAGGACGCCGCTCAATGAGCGTGAGCTGCTGTGGAGGCAGCTCAGGGTCCATCCCCAGGAGAGCAGCTGGCAGATCGGTGGACACCCCGCTCCCCGCCCCTAGAGGATTCTGGTCAGGGAGAAGCAACCAGCCGGGCATGCATCAGCCTTGACACTCATGTCGGAAACACAGAACTGAGTGACACGAGAAAGATGAGATGCCTCAGCGTGGGTTTCTGGCAGTAGGGACCTTGGCAACTGAGGGGTGCTCTCAGGGCAGGTCTGCAAGGGGGCGAGGCAGAGTGAGGGCTCCAGGTGAGGCTGTCCCCGCCCGACCCACAGGGTCCTGGACAGTCAACTCCCTTGCCTCGAGGTGGGCTGTGTGGTCACGGTCGCTGAAGCATTTCTCCAGGCAGGAGCTCCTGAGAGTGACGGTGGTAAAGGGGATCTGCTCACAGCAACCCAGAAACACGTGCACAAATCACTAATGTGCACTGAGGACGGACACAGAGGGACGGGGACCTGGAAGAGCAGAAGAGGATGGCCACCCTGCCAGGGGGAGGGAATGGTCAGACATGGAATCGGGGGAGAAATGAATGGCCGAAGCTGGACAGGGGCCTTGGCTGGACCGAGATGATAAATGCACCACGCCTGCCGAGTGTGATTAACTCAGCCTCCTCACGGGAGGTCAGACACACAGCGGGGAGGGCTGCAGCCGCAGTCACTGTGCGGTGTGCGTGGTGGGGACGCCTGCACACAGCAGATGGGGTCACTGCATCGGAGATGCTCCCAATCGCCAAACAGCACCCCTGAGCCTGAAGCAGCCAGAGCCTGTCGGAAGCCGAGTTAATAACTTGGAGTGGTGGAGGGACGTTCATCACTGTCAGCCCTGAGTGTAGGGCCAGGCAGGGCCGGGCGTGAGGCCACTGGGCCTGGGCTGCCCTTGGCAGCTGCTCTGGGTGCAGAGAGGAGCTCTGTTGGTGGGGGGAACGAGGCCAGGCCTGGGGGCAGGTGCAGGGCCCCTCAGCTGGACACCCGGGGACCCCAGCAGAAGCATTGAGAAAGGGAGAGAAGGCCCGCTTTGTGCTATCAGCCACCCGGTGAGTATTTCCTGAGGGCCTACTGTGCGCAGCTGCTGGAGCTTCCAGAACAAGCAAACAACAAAACCCTGCCCCAGTGGAGCTAGCATCCTGCAGGGGAGACAGATCATAAGCAAATACATCCAGGACACAGTGTGCAGGGATCAGTGCCAAAAAGGAAAACGGGGGCTGGGGGAGAGTCTGCGGGGGAGAGCCAGAGTCTCAGAGTCTCAGACTGAGTGCTGAGGGAAGGGGGACCCCCCCAAAAGGAAGTGAGGAAGCAGGCCACATGCCTCCCTGGGTAAGAGCCAAGACAGAGGATCGTGTGGCTGCCCTGCAACCGCCCCTATCTCCACCTCCTCACATTCCTCTGCCTCAGTTTCCACATCTGTGAAATCCTGACAGTAGCACTCAGCTCAGCAATATTGTGAGAGCTGAGTTCCTCTACCTGAAAGTCTCTAGCACCTCACCATATAAGCCAGAAATTCCGCCCCTGGGCAAACACCCCAAGCAAGCGTAAGTACGGTCTCGAAGAGACATCTGCATGCCCATGTTGGGAGCAGCCCTATTCATACTTGCCCAAGGTGTCCATCGAGAGAGTGAGTGGATAAACCAAGTGTGGTCTATCCATGTATCCACACGTTGGAATAATGGCCAGCCATGAAGAGGAAGGGAATTCTGACACAGGCTCTGACATAGATGAACCTCGAGGACGTTATGATCAGCGAAAGAAGCCAGTCACAGAAAGAGAAATGCTGTAGGATTCCACTTATACGAGGTCCCAGAGACAGGAAACTGAATGGTGGTCGTCAAGGGAGGGGGACTGGGAGCTAGTGATCAACGGCGACAGGGTTTCAGTTCTGCAAGATGAAAGGAGTTCTGGAGACGGCCGGCAGGGACAGCTGCCCAACGCTGTGCGTGCACTCAGTGCCACTGAACCTGACACCTAAAAAATGGTTACAGTGGCACATTTCATGTGACATGCATTTGCCACAACTTTTAAAAGTAAAATAGACCACACTCTTCTGGACCAAAAAAAAAAAAAAGTATCCAGTATATAGTAAATGCTGAGTAAAACTGAGGCCTGCTGTCTTCCAGTGCCCCTTAACCCCCTCAGGACAGAGCCCGGGCTTGGCACACCCAAGCTGTGCCTGTGGCCAAGTTCTCCGCCCCCCCCCTGGGTTCGGGTGTGCACGAGGAGGTCCTTCCTGCCCAGCCCTACTCTGAAGTCAGTTCGTTCTTGCTCCCTGAGCCTGGGACCCAGGAGAGCCAGCGTGCAAAAGCCAGCACGACCAGGCTTTGTGCAGGATCATAGAGATCAAAAGATTTGCTGGAGTGGATATAAATAGCCCCAAAGCTCTGGCTTCGCTGCTGAGCTGGGCGCCGGCCTCGCAGACCAGGGGGACCCCGGTAAGCCTGCCTCCGAGCTCACCTTCTCAGAGCTGTGCTCCACAGACCCCAGCGGCTGACTTGCTAGACCCCTCCCCACCACACCCCAGGTTCAGGCTTTGTGCCCCAACCCCCACCTCACTGCCTGTCACAATTCCTCTTTTAAAACTTAAATTGGTTTTTGAATCAGAGCAGGCCCCTCCCCTGCCTGTGAAAGCATCTTGTTTGCTGGGTAAGGATGCTGGAGGACTTGGGGCGGGGGGACACAGCAGGGCTGGGGAGCAAACAGTAAAAATGCACCCCCTTGTCCACCTTACTGGATCTGGGACTCAGTCTCGCTTTCGCCCGACTCCTATAATAATGATTCTCATTAGTCTCAGCATGAGCCTGCAGCCTGCAGTCTCAGCCTACAGCACCCCCAAAACCAGCAGCAGAGGCATTTTCTGATGGGCGCACCTCCTCCCTCCCTCCACCTCCCGCACATCAGCAGGCATCCCCCTGAGGGCTGACTCCAGCATCCTGGCCTGCAGGTTGGCACTCGGAGGCTCGGCAAGTGCTGGTTAAGTGAATGAATAAATGAATAAATCAATGACTAATTCAACACATGTGGGAAGAAAGGAAGGAAGAGAGAGGGAGAGTCCCAGACATGTGGTTGCCTACATATCTCTCAGCCTCTGCCTCTCCCTGGGGCTCCTTCTGTCCCTCTGTCTCTGTTCTCCACCCTCACCACAACCCATCAAGATCTGTCTGTCTGTCTGCCTGTCTCCCAGCAGGCACTGAGAGCAGAAGGACCAGAGGGCCATGAGCTGCAGCTGTGTTGCCTCTCCTCCTCCCAGCTCTGTCCACATGTCCACCTTCCCACTTTCCAAAAGGCCAGCTTCTTCCCCCTCTTCCTGGCCCGCACAGCAGAGAACCCTGCCGGTGCCCATCACTTCCCACTGGGTGCCACCATCCACTAGTGCCAGGGTCGGGGGGGCCTGAGTCAGCCAATCCACTGCTGCTGTGACTCATACTATATGAAGTAACTGGCCCTCATCTACTGAATAAGATTAAATTTAGCAACAATGCTAACAATCTAGGGTCCCTGGGGGACCCACCTCCACTCCCCATGACTCAAACTCTGAGGCTTCAGGCTCGCAGAGATGTGGTCAAACATCTTCAAATCACAGTTGTAAAACCACCATCACCGTAACCTTAGGATTCAGTAAGAGGGGCCAAAAGCAGATGTACTAACACGAGCTTAAACGCATGGTTTTATTCACTCATATAAGAGCCTGGAGGTGGGCAGTCCAGGTTGTGTGCTGTAGTTCCCCAAGATTATCAGGGGCCCAGGCTCCCTCCAGCCCACTTCATCTCTGTGGGGCTGCCCTTGTCCTCACAACCCACAAATGGCTGACTGTGCACCAGCCATCACTTTCTCATTCCATCCAACCAGATGGAGCAAGGGGCAAAAGACCCACCCCTTCTTTAAAAGACGCATCCTGGAAGCTGCACACCACACTAAGGGCCAGAACAGAGTCACATAGCCATCTTGAAGTACCAGGGAGGCTAAGAAATGCATTCTGTATTCTGATTGACCTCGTGACCATCTAAAAAAACAAAACACAAAACACATAAACACACATAAAAGAAGTTTCAGTGTTAAAGAACAAAAAGGACAGCAAATATTGGGGACACCCGTCTGGGTCACACACACGGTCTCATGCAGTGCAAGGATCACCCTCCCTTTTTCACCTCCAACACCCCTTTGACCATTTCTCCCACAATTTCCAAAATAATGACAACAGTGGACTGCGACAGAGTGAGCCTTCCTACAGCCAGTGCTGGACTTACCAGCTTTGTCCCATGGGAACAGCCCTGTTCCCTCCTCTTGTGCCTCCTTTCCAGGTGAGGAGACACATTGCAGCTACTCAGGACAGAGCCGGTCTCTGAAGCCAGACCTGCATGCACCCACCACATCAGCAATTTTTGTCGATCAAACTGTACTTGGCAAATGGGGCCTGAGAAGTGACAGTGTTCAATACTGACCACACGGCCCTTGGCCTCCCTGTGCAACCGAGACCACATCTAAGCCACTACCTGAGACAGCGTCTCAACTGTGGAAGATCCCTGAGGACCCAGCATGGGTCTCACTACAGCAGCATTGGCCTTTTACAGACAAAAAGCCAAGCTCCACTTGCGACGTGGCCAGGCAGGGCTGAGCCCACAGGCCCCACAGGCCCAGAGCCTAGCTGGGGACTTTTCTAGTCTAAACTTGGGGAGCAGGCTGGCCACCAGCTCATGTGCTGGGGAGGAAGTGGTTTGTTTCCATCAAATTGAAGCAAAGGAAAACCATTCAGAGAGAAAAACTGAGCTTCAGCTGAAGCTGTCACCTTGAGAAGAAATAGAAAGCCAACCCCCTTCTAGAGGGACACAGGTAAAACTCAGGACATGGAGTCCCTGAAGGGCAATGTGGAAGGGGTACTCAGACTATCTGGGGCTCCCTGTGCCTCCTAACACCCTCCCTCACCTCCCCAGCCCAGCAGCCCCTCAAGCAGGCTCTCCTCACAGCCGACTGCATAGGGGAGAGGCCAGGGCACCTGGGCACCTCCCTACCAGGCTGTGAGGCTGCCTCCCTGTGCTCCCACCTGTCCCTCTCCCTGGTGCATGTCTGCATCCACAAGGTTCCATGACTACTTACTCGATTGGACCTGAAGTTCCAGTTCAGCAGAGAGATTAAAGATGCTACCTTTTACAATAAAAGCAGTCCTTGCCGAGAAGAGCTGACATTCTGGCAAAACAAATGCTGTTCCCAACCTTATGGTCTCCTCCAGCTGAGGAGGACAGGACTTTTGGCATCTAGTGAAGGGAGATCTGGGAGGATGATAATGAATAAGGTCCCCCCCACCCCACCCCCATGCTGCTGAGTGCCCCCAGGGGCCAGAGTCTTCATGTTGCCACTGTCCTCCAGATCCATCCATGTCCTCTCCTGCTGGGCTACAGCTTTCAGGTTTCTGGGTAGACAAAAGACACCAGGCTTGCTGATTCCTATCCACGAGAGTGGAGACTTTGCATGCCACATCCAGAGCATGGCTAGCCTCTCCATCCTCTCCGGAGACCACAGAAACACGGTGGAGGCCAGCTCCCACCACCTGGGCAGAGCCCGAGAGCTTGGCCAGGGGTAGGCCTCAGGACCCCAGATACAAAGCAGAATGGATAAAGCACCACTTTGGGAGTCACTGCTCATGTTTGGCCCTGCCACTTGAGAGCTCACGCTTCACTTCTCTGAGCTTCAATTTCCTCATCTCTAAAGTGGGGCTCTAAAAAAATAAAATAAAAAATAAAGTGGGGCTCTGCAGATAAAAAGGGGATCAGCTGGGGGCACCTGGGTGGCTCAGTCATATAAGCATGCAACTCTTGATTTCAGCTCAAGTCATGATCTCAGGATTATGAGAGCAAGCCTCATATTGGGCTCCCTGCTCAGCAGGGAGTCTACTTGGGATTCCCTCTCCCTTTCCCTCTGCCTCTCCTCCTGCTCTCTCTCTCTCTCTAGCACACAGAGGGTGCTCAATAAATGCTTATTTCAACCAATCTCATGGTAGAGACTTCCAATGCCAGAAAAGTAGCTGGCTCAAGGAGAAAAGCAGTAGAAACTCAGCCAGTGGACTTTTTAATGAGAGTTTGAACACACATCCATACAATAAACGTAGGCACAACTCTACTGATGATACGCACATAGCCAAAGAGTCCACCAACTGATACTGATGGATGAAATTAAATAATCAAGGAAAAGAGAAGTCCCACCGTTTTTTCCCTATACCTCAAGGATCATGTTTTTTTGCCTCCCCCCCCACACCAGGGTTTGCACACCCCATTTTGGAGACCCTGGACTTGTCCAAATAACAATCATGGATTTATCCAAAATATCTGATTTTAAATATGAGTAGTTTGCTTGGAGACCACTCAAAGGTGGGCAGGGACCTGGGTACTGCTCACCCCAGAGACAGGAGAGGCAGGCGCCCCGGCACGGCATGATCATGGGAAGTCAGGCGGGAGGCTCCCAGAGGAAAGAGAGGACTGATCCCAAAGTGTATAAAATCATGAAAAGTTGTGAGATGGGAGCCTGTCCTTAGAGGACACGTGAGGTTTCTGGAGGCAGGCATGGAGGTGTGGGAAGGGCATGCCATGCAGAGGGAACAGCGTGGGCAAAGGCATCAGGGTGTGACAACAGCACCCGTCTGCAGTGGGTTGGCAGTGCAGTGCACATGCAGCCACCTGGCCACCCCACCAGGGGCGGGTTTCTGAGCAAGAGAAATACCTGTGTGTGTGTGGCTGAGATGAACAGCCCCGGGGAAGGAATGGAAAGGAGAGGGAGGGGGTGACCACCTCCCACTTGCTCACCGAGCGACCACTCAGGGCTCAGCGCACCCTGGAGCATCCTCTCCCTGGAGCTGGTCCGGAAACACGTGTGACTGCCCTGCTCGCTGAGTCCCCTGAGGTCCAGATGGACAGGAGTGAGTTGGTGGGAAGCCCCACCTGCCCCCACAGGACAACAACGTCCCTGGGCAGGAGTGATGGGCTCACAAGGTCCATGATGCCTGGGAGACAGCGGGCAGGGATGAGGACGCCACGCTCTTAATGACTGCAGTGATCCAAAACGCATTAGCATGATGATTTCCTCCAGACCCTCTTTCTCTCCCCTGGATGTTTTGGCTGCTTCACCATATGGCAGGAGTTAAAAATACAGCTCAGAGTGAGGGGGTGCTGGCAAGAGTGGGCAAGTGTTCCCTGAGTAACGGGGTGGGAATTCTGGCCCACTCGGGTCCCCTGCCCAGGTCTCGGCCCGGTGGCAGAGCTGGGGACGTCCTAGGCTCCTCGGAGCTGGTCTCCGAATGAAGTGTAGAATGACAAGTTACCCGACACCGACAGGTCGCCACAATGGGGCTGGACAGGCTGCACATGCCATGTGGAGCGAGAGGCCCAATGCGGACCCCACTGGTGCGCAAGCTCCGAGGGCAACTTGTGCCAGCCTCAGACCACGTGGCCTGCGCACACCTGGGGTGGCAGATTCAGGACAGCTGCGGAGACCAGCAGGAGGCGGCAGGAGGGACCTTCCAGGACTCCCAGGGGCAGGTCAACACAAAGCCTCTCAGCTCCCCCTGGACTTTCCGGAACACCAGCTCTGGGATCCCTGGCCCCTGAGAAAGAGTCCTGACTCTTCGAGCCCACCATGCTGGAGAAGCCACATGTGCAGCTGAGCCTGGCCTCCCACACTTGTGCACAAGTTCCCAGATATGTGTGTGAAGTCGTGCTGGCCCCTCCAGACCAGCTCACCTCGACGTGAACACCACCAAATAACATCCACCCCCAAGGAGAACAGAAGCCCTGCCCAGGCCCTGACCTGCAGCCTCCCGGAGAGCGAGCTGTTACACAGCCACAGGTGACCAGAGCCTGTAGCCTGGTAGATTGAAGGCGTCCATCCCTCCTTCCGCCGCTCCCTCCCACCTTCCCTGCCTCCGTCCTTCCACACTTTCATTAAAACCCACCCCGAGGCAGGGCCCCTTACAGGCACAGCAGAGACAAAGAATTCATCCTCCTTGTCCCCATGGGAGCTTCTGGGCTGGATCCTCAGCACAGACCCAGTTTGTCTGGGTCCATTCCGTGTCCCCGTCTCCCTGTTCGGCAGCCTTCTCGAACCCTGAGGCCTGTCACTTCTGGGTTCCATGACCAAAGATACTTTTGTCTGGTTCCTGCCTCTGCCTTCATTCTCTCTGGGTGAGGACAGAGATATGTGGGATGTTTTGCCCTTCAAACGGGTCTTGGTCAGCTCTAGAAAGTCACCTACAGGACGCCTGGGTGGCTCCGCGGTTGAGCCTCTGCCTTCAGCTCAGGGCGTGACCGGGGTCCTGGGATCAAGTCCCTATATCGGGTTCCCTGCGTGGAGCCTGCTTCTCCCTCCCTGTGTCTCTGCCTCTCTCTGTGTCTCTCATGAATAAATAAATAAAATATTTTAAAAAATAAAGAAAAGAAAAAGATATAAAAGTGAATATCACGCAAATAGGAAGCCAAAGAGCTGGAGTGGCTACACAGATATCAAACATAGACATTAAGACAAAAACTCTTACTGCGGACAAAGAAGGACATTCTGTAAGGGCAAAAGGGTCAGTGCATCGTGAAGATACAATCCTTACAGACATGCATGCACCAAGCAACAGAGCCCCAAAACATATGAAGCAAAAACTGACAGCAATTAAGGGAGAAAGAGGCGTGGAATTCTACACCCATCGTGGGAGATCAGCACCTCACTTTTCCTAACAGATAGAACAACTAGATAGAAGTTCGACAAGGAACCAGAGGCCTTGAACACCGGGAACCAACCAGACAGACCCGACAGCTGGCACAGAACACCTCCCAGCAGCCACTGCGTGTTCCTCTCAAGTGTACTTGCAATATTCTCCGGGACAGATCACGTCTTAGCCCTTAAAATGAGCCTGGAGGGGCGCCTGGGTGGCTCAGCGGTTGAGCCTCTGCCTTCAGCCCAGGGCGTGACCCGGGTCCTGGGATCAAGTCCCTATATCGGGCTCCCTGCGTGGAGCCTGCTTCTCCCTCTGCCTGTGTCTCTGCCTCTCTGTGTGTCTCTCATGAATAAGTAAATAAAATCTTTTTTTAAAAAATGAGTCTGGAGTCGGGGCACCTGGATGGCTTGGTCAGTTGAGTGTCCGACTCTTGATTTTGGCTCAGGTCATGATCTCAGGGTCGTGAGTTCGAGCCCCATGTTGGGCTCCACACTCAGCCTGGGGTCTGCCTGGGATTCTCTCTCTCCCTCTCCCTCTGTGCACTTCCTACCCCTGCCACAATCTCTCTTTTAAAACAAACAAAAAACCAAAAATAAGTCAATTCATTTAAAAGGACTGTAATCATACAAAGTTTCTTCTCTAAACACAATGGGCTGAAATCTAAGGAATCCCCTAAAAATGGCTAGACAGCAGCTCTCTTGGGAACGTGCTGGGGTCATCCCTGTCAAACCCCCACTCTCCCTACCACCCTCGCCTCTCTGTGCCTCTGTTTCCCCGCCTGTACAATGGGCACGACAGTGGTACTTCATAGAGCTGTAGAAGTGTTTATAAGACACCACTCAGTTAAAAAAAAAAAAAAAAAAGACACCACTCAGTTGTCACAATCATTCCCTGTTATCAATGGAGGGTGATAATGATAATCCCTTATTCCATCTCTGGGTGAAGAGACATTCATACAACGGGTTAAGACTTTCAAAACGCCTCCGCTCCCACTGTTTAACTTGGTCCTCACTGCAGCCCTGCAAGATCATCTGTTAAATGGGGAAAAGTCGCTAGTGGTGAGGCCCCAGTGTGCTGGCATTTGTTGAGTCTTTCGGCCACACCCTGGCTCACCACAGGGGCCAGGGAGGGAGCAGGTCGGCCTACAGGTGGGCATCGAGTGGGGACAGGGGTCAGTTCCCTGGACACCACTTGTGGGTGAAGGATTTTACACATCTCTTAAGTTTAGAAGTGCTGAGCTGGGTAAAGCAGAGCCTTGAAGAAGTCTAGACAGAGATGCAAGCCCGTAATGGGCGGGGGGCACAGAATATTCTAGACAGCTCTGCCTTTTTGTGGGGAGTCCTCCATCCTTTTGAAACAATGTAAGTCTCCCCCTTTAACTGCAGGTGAAAGGGATGGTGATGGCATGTCTTGCAAAGGGTTGGATTCATGATCAGCTACATTAAATGTGCAGAAGCCAAACAGATAACAGAGAGATAAACGCCAAGACCCAGCCACTGGACTCTAGATCCCGTGACTCCTCTCATGTCTTATTTCTTCTCCATCTAAAAAAGAGGAAAAAACAGCAACACAAATTGGCAAGGATGAGGGGTACTCTTCTCTGCTTGTATTACAGATTTAATCTTCACACCCCCCTCGGAGGGAGGTGATGTTTCATAACCCTATTTTATAGGTGAAAACACTGAGGCACAGAGAGGCTTCGTGACTGGCCAGAGGCAATACAGCCAGAACGTGGTGGAGGGAGTGATCTGGCCCCACAGTGTGTGCCCTGACTATGCATGAGTCTGTGCTATGTGTGTATCCTGACCAGGAGCCATCTAGAACCCCTAGCCACCCTGGGGGAGCTGAGTGTCCCCACCTGAGCTGCTTCTCCAGAAGGGTGTGTGAGGGGGGGACCTGGAGGCAGGGTCCAGGGACATCAGCCAGCCCCCACTCACTCACCAGTCCAAGAACACCACAGGCAACAAAGATCTACATGTATTCCTCCATCTGGAGCCTTTCCTTCTGGTTAAGCAATGCTTCTCTCCTTCCCATCTGGACAGGTAGTTGGCTGAGGGGACAGGATGGGACCACATTCCTTTTATCCACAAACCATGTGCTTCTGCTCAGCTCCACCAGCACCCTGAGCCAACCTCCTAGCACCCCACACCCCAAGTCCTGTAACATCTACCGCAAACTCCTACTCACTGGCCCTATGCCTCCCCCAGGAACAGGTGTCCTGTCCACACCTGAGTACAGTCCCAGCCCTCCTCTGCACAGCAACCCCAGTGACACCTGTCTCCCAAAGTCTCCCCGGGCCTCTCCAGCCCTCTCGCTCTGCCCAGCCCCACTGCACATACCCTACCCCTCCTCTCCTTTGCTGTCTTGTTCCCTTGCTCACTCTGCTCTGGACACACTTGTCTCCTCACTGTGCCTCAACCATGCATGCTCCCCTCTCAGGGCAACCCTCAAAGGGAGATCTGGTTGTCCCCCTGGATCCACTGTCCCGTTAGAGATGATGAAGCTGAGGCTCAGAGAGGTTCATTTCACATGCCACAGGGGAGGAAGGAAAGCTTGGGCTCCAGGCCATGGCCCCATCAGAGTCTTGGCCCCAAGTTGACCACACAGGCCACCAGCCCATTCAGGTTCAATTTCAGGCTGTCCAGAGGCCCCTGCAACCTATCCCCGAATAATCTACACTTGTGTACTAGAGGACATCTCTGCGAGGGTCCCTAGCAGCTGCCCTAGGACTGCTAGATACAGGCTGAAAACTTTGCCTTTGAGCACTGGGGCCATCCAGGAAGACAGTGGGGTCCACAGTGGGACCCCACACAGCACCTCATTCAGGCCTGCCACATCAGGCACTCTGCAGGCCGGTTGCAAATGACCTGCCGTGAGAGGCTCCTCTAGATCTGCCATCCCAGGACACCCTCCTCGGATGCCCTATTCCCTGTGGTTCAGAATGAGGAGAGCCAGGTTCAGGTGCCCTGATTCTGTGTAAGGCCTGACACTCTTCATGCAAGGGCATACACAGAGCAAACAAGCTGTTCAAATCAACAAGGGATGCAGGGGTGGGGATGCAGGGCCAGAAGAGGGGCACATATGTCAACACCCCATATGACCAAGTGTCCCAGCATGTCCTGGGTGAATGAACACATGGAGAAAGGCCTGAGGTTGCTTCACAAACAGCTTTCTAGCAGGCTGGCAAATGCTCGAAGGTTTGGAGTGGGGAAGCGGAATGCCTGGCACTGGCTGGGTGGCACTTGCCAGCTTTAGAGAGTCCCTTCCCCTACACGGACACACACACCTATTGCCTGTGACGCCCCACCAGCAGCAGGCTTCCACCATCATTCTCCCAAAAAGGGATCTGCACTCCTGGCAGTGAACTAACTCTTCCCAGGTGACCACAATGAGAGGCCAATTCTGACACTCAAAGAGAAAAGTCATAGCTGTCCTTGGCAGGGGGGTATGGTGAGGGTGGGGCGTCCTGGAGTTAATTCTGAGTTGTTTGGGGGAGCTGGCCACACACAGATTTGGAAATGGCTCCATGTTTTGCAAAACATTTACACAACGTAGCAAACGGCTTTGAAGCTGCACAGTGGGGTGGGGAGCCTCACAAGCTCTCCAGGCAGACAGACCTGGGTGTAAATCCCACCTCTGCCACTGGGTGACAGCGGGCAACCGGCTTAACCTCTCAGAGCCTCGGTTTTCATATCTGCACAATGGGATGATAACAGCTCCCAGCTGTCACAGGGTTAGCTCAGGAAGAGAGACACTGAGGAGAAGGTGTCAGCTCAAGGCACAGTGTGGAACGGGCTCAGTTATTACTGTGGTTTGGCTATAATCGGAGCATTCTAAGTTTAGGTGCAAAACACCCCAGGATTTCTGTCCTGCTTCTCTGTGAATCTTGCCTCCTCCAAGAAGGAAAGCCAAGCATTTCACAATCAGGGCTCAGACACAGCACAGCTTGGGAAGGGTGAGCCAGTCTTGTTTGCCACTCCACACCCTCAACCCAGCTGAAATCTGGGAACTAAGCAAGTACCACAGGCTGGTCCCTGCCTGTCTGAACCTCACCTGGCCCAACTGTTCCCACTTGCAGGCCTGGCATGGCCACTGGCAACACCTCCCACCCCTACCCCTGCAAATCTGCCAGGCACCTCTCATCTCCCTTTTCACATGTGTCGTTTCCCTGGCTTGATACCATCCTCCTCCTCCTCCTCTTTCTAGCTCAACTATCACCTCCTCCAGGTAGCCCCTGTTGACACCTGAGGGTGGCCATCTGCTTCCTGCTCCGGGGCTGCACACCACTTGACCCCACTTCCTATCCTGGTCCAATATCTCTGCAAACTTTCTCCACAGGCCTATGTCCATGTTCACGGGTTTGCAAGTAGAGGCAGTGGGGGAGCTTTCCAGATCAAGGATAACAATCACTGAGGTGCTCAAGTGTTCAACAGTTAGTGAATAAGGATGCCTGGATGGCTCAGCGGTTGAAAGCCTGCCTTCCATCCAGGGTGAGATCCTGGAGTCCTGGGATTGAGTCCCCATCGGACTCTCAGCATGGAGCCTGCTTCTCCCTCTGTCTCTGCCTCTCTCTCTCTCTCTCTCTCATGAATAAATAAATAAATAATCTTAAAAAAAAAACAGCAAGTAAAAGCACATGCAGATAGCATAGCATTCATGTAGTGTTCGGCCTGGTTCCTGGTATACAACAGGTGTTCCATAAATGTTAGCTTCCCATCAACATGGTTCTAAATACCCTCAAAGAAGGACAGGCAGGTAGTACAGCAAATAGTATAAAACTTTAATTATAGAACTGGAGAGGGTAGAAGGGCAGAAGCCTTGTACAGTTTTCTCCGTTTCTCTGTATATTTGGAAATTTTCATAATAAAAGGTTAGGGAAAACAATCCTCAAAAGTATTCTCAATATCGTAGCTGTTCCTGCCCCTGGAGCTACCATTCACTGCATTCTCTAATGCCAGGCACTTTATGCAATTCCTGATTCTGATCTTTCTGAGCAGAAGTAGCCCTCCTCATGTACATGGTGGGGTGGGCGGGGGGCTGGAGGGTACCAGCTTCAGAAAGCCGAGGGTGATGCTTTGCCCTACTTGGAAAGCCCACACAGGACGGGGATCGCCCACACCCACTGCCAGGACAGGGCTTAACTCTTCAGGTGCTGGTCACTGGGTAGCCCGGAGGGTCCTCAAAGTGAGGCCAGGGCAGCTGGGGTGGGGAAAATTTTGAAAAACTCAAGATCGTAGCTCTTCACCTATTATGACAGAAGCACTTAGTGTTTCTTTCTTATTTTTTTTTTTAAGATTTTATTTATTTGAGAGAGAGCACGAGTGGGGTGAGGAGCAGAGAAAGAGAGCACGAAGGGAGTGAGGAACAGAGGGAGAAATAGACTCCCTGCCAAGCAGGGAGCCCAAGATGTGGGGCTCCATCCCAGGACCCCAGGATCATGACCTGAGCTTCACCGACTGAGCCATCCAAGCGCCCCGCACTTTGTGTTTCCAAGAACTGGTCTGGCATATCCTGCTGGAAACACAAGCCCTAGGAAGGGACAGGATTCAGATGCCCAAGGCCACTCGGTGATGTCACCACCCAGTGACGCCTGCCTCACAGCTGGGGCCAGGGCAGCAGCAGCCTGGCCCGGGGCTGCACTGGGTGAGGGGTGGTGGACTCCAGTGGGCCGCCGGACAGCCTCCTGGCCTCAGGTGCTGCTTCTGCTCCATATCACTTAGGTGGGTTCGTCTTCCCCATCCCAGGTCCTGCGGCACACCCGGCTTGTCTGACTTTGTGTTCTCTGCTCCTCTGTGGCCATTATTCAGATGACACTCCCCCCCACCCCTGACAAGCTCAGACAGTGCCCTTCCCAAGTTAGGCAGAGCGGTGTTCTTTCTTACAAAAACAGACAGTAGAGAACAAAAGCCATCATCAGCTGTTGAAACCCTGCCGTAGATGAAACAGCTGACAAGTAGCCACCCAGCCGACAAAAAAAGGCTGCTGCCCCTCAAACTCCTGATGCCATCCTCACCCCCCCCCCATCCCGGCCCCAGAGATCTCTGCAGGCTCCTGAGATCTCTGCAGGCTCCGGGGGCTGGAACCCAGGGGGTGGAGGTGGACGCGGATGTGGGAACGGGAGCCGGTCCTGGCTTCATCTCACACATGGCACTGCTCCCTGTTTTTCTTGAGCCGAGCCAGATAAAGAAGCTTTTCCCGATTTATTTTCCAGGTTGTAAAATAATCATTTGCTTAGCTTGTCAGACGGCTGCGAGGGAACTTCAGAGAAGCACGCTCTCCGCAGCCCTCTGCAGGCTCTCCCACCTGCCGGGGAAACAGGAGCGGCGATGGCCCTGAGCCCTGGGAGTCGGAGACACTGTCCCAGCCGGCCGCCTCCCACCGCGTGCTGCAGCTCGTTCTGGCCGACACATCCTCCTCGGCATGGGATACTCTGCCTTCTCTTGGCTGGGAGAACAAGAACGTTATTTCATGAAGCCGTGGACACCGTATCTCCTTCCGCTGCCTTGGCCTCCACCCTCTGGGATCAGGAAAAAACCTCAGGTCCTCTTGGGGCCTGTACGTGGTCCCCACTCTAAGAGGGGACAAGGAGGCAGAGACAGAATGCTCTCGGGTCCTTGGAGTTGGGACCACGGGTTTGCTAGCTTCCAGAGGCTCCTTCCAGGACCCTCCCAAGTACAGCCTGTGTCCTGACTTCTTGTCTGCCGTCCCTTCCGCACGGGCCACCCTTGTGCTTCCCTCCGAACTGCTTGCACCATCATCACGGTTAATGTCACCACAGACCCGGGGAGAGCGCTTGTTTGATAAGTCAACAGAGACTGGATGCCACTGGAAACCTCCCCCAGAGTGAGTCACCAACTCAGAGCTTCAGCAAAACGTCCTCTCCGAGTGATGTGACAGCGCCTGAGGGCTGGAAGGGACTGGGAAGCAAGGAAGGTCGCTTAACAGGGCCTTCCTTCTCTCCAACCTCTGGGGGTCTGGGTTTACTTCTGCTGAGACACCCTGGAAGATCAGAGGCTGGGAGGGGTCAACTCGTTCAACCGCTGCCCCCTCTCACCTCGGGTGATGTTGATCTCACATGCCAGGACAATGCTGGGCTTCCTCCAGCCTTGGAGGCCGGGCATCATGCAGGATCTCAGGGGTCATCTGATCATCCTGCAGCACGGAGGGCGGGTGGTGGCAGGTGAGAACAGGAGCTAGAGCCAGACCACCTGAGTCCCTACCCCTTCCACTGCTAGGGGGTAGGAGAGCCTGAGCAAGTCACCTGACCTCTCTGAGCTTCAGTCTACATATCCATAGAATGGGAGCAGCGACTGTTCTTGTGGCCATGCAGCAAGCTGGTAAATGCAAAACCCTGCAGCAGAGCTGGGCATACAGGGGGCCTTCGGTGGGCGTGGCCACGAGGCACTCACCCCTGCTAACCGGAGATTTGGTTCTGCAGGTTCCCTGACACCAGCCATGTCTGCTCAAGTTCAAGCTGACTATCTAAAGGAAAGCACAGCAGTTCCAATCGATCTGGCCTGCCTTCATCCACTGTGCCTGGACCTCCAGTGGGAGGGGGTGGTCCTGGAAACATCATTAGGAGGTAGCCGACTAAACACTGGTTATGAATTCTGATGTCAGAAACAAATCAAGTAAATAAGCCAACGTAACCAAAGGCATCTTCTTTCTTCCCTGTTTTCACCCCGTTGTCCCCAGAGCTGAGAAAGTCATGATGCTATCTTTCAACAGAGAACTTCTGAGAAAGACCTAAAGTTTGGGGCTTGAAAGTTTCTGCTGTGCCTGGATGAGGTGGCTCAAGATCACTACTGTCCCAGGATGAGCCTTTTCAGGGATCTTTCTCCTGCATCCATCATCCCTCAGCAAAAGGGGGACATCGCACCTTCTGGATATGCAGGGGCAGCCTGTCCACGTGGTGGCAGGTGGTGAGGGGCCTGTGACTCAAGCTAGAGCAGCTGGTGGCTGCTTAAGAAAAGGTTTTTAGCCAGGCCCGCCTGAGCCTGACATGCTCAATACACCTTTGCCTTCGAGGACTCCTGTCTGCAGCGCCCACTGGTAGGTGTGCACCAGCATGGGGAGGAAGTAGAGCCGGGTGTCCCAGGGAGAAGTAATCCCAATGCCGTGGCCTTGCACTGGCTGTGGCCTCAGGAAGCTCACCCGCAGATGTTCCTGGCTCAACTGCAGGTGCAGGATCTCAGGAGGTCTCACCCAGGTTGTCCAGAAGTTTACTCACCTCCTGCCCATGCACAGTTGGCCCCAAAGAAAGGAGAAACTGACTGACTTGGGAAGAATCTGAAGTGCATTAAGCACCTACTGTATACCAGGCTCTTCCATGCCCATTATCTTCCCTAAACTCTCAGAAAAGGTATGGGAGGCGGCTGTGATCATCCCCATTGTGTGTGCATTAAAACAAACAAACTCTGAGGCTAGTGAGGAGGCATGACTTGTCCCATGGTCACTGGCTGGCAAGTGCAGAGCCGACCAACGGACCCAGGTCTGCCCACGTCCCTTTCTCTACTCAGAGCTGTTTATTCTCTTCCTCGGCTCTCTGCTTTTGCCTTGGTGTCTCACAGCACATGACTAACAGTTCTGCATGCAGTAGGCGCTTCATCAAAGTTGGCTGCTCTCAAGGAGGGGTGGTAGTGGTTAAACCATGCTGCTTGGGCATAAACCACTTTGCTACACCAACAGGCAGTGGGCACCTTGAATCCAGATGTGGGAAGAGGAACCCTCAGCTCATTCCCCCTACACGGTCCAGTGACCCTGAACCCCAAGAGTCTGAGAAGGCAGGTACGAGCCCACTGCCCCGGGTCTCCTGTGACAGGAGGGAGACTCCAGCATTCTCCCTCCCAAAAGGGCTGTGAAATAAGGCAGATGCTGGAAAATGGACCCAGCGTGCTCTACCCTGAAGGAACCCAGTGCTCTGTTAGTATGCTAGTGCCACTCGGTCTCGTTCGTCACAAGGCGGTCTGGGGGCCAGCAGCAAGCACAGCTCCTGGGGGCTCGTGCGCCCGCCCCACACCTCCTGGTCTGAATCTGGATTTTAGCAACATCCCCAGGTACGTGGTATGGATATTCAAGTTGCAGAAGCTCCCCTGACCCAGAACTTGGCCGGCAGTAGTGTGGCCACCGCTCCTCTCAGAGGGGATGCCGTCATAGGCTCTGGCTATAGCTCAGCGAAGGGAAGCCAGTGTGAGACCCCGCAGCCACATCCCCGGCTTCCCCCCGTCCCAGGCCACCGCCCAAATGTGACACTGGGGATTCCCCCACAGCAAGCAGGACTCACTGTCCCAATCTTCCCGTCCCCACACTTGGTCACCAGAGGTGACTTTGAAGAGAAGAAAAAAAATGCATTCCCCTGGACGGTGCTGGGAGGCATCTGCCAACAGCGTGTGTCACTGTTGCCTATGAAAGTGGAATATGCATCCCTGCCCTTGTGTGTCACGTCTCTAAGCTACTGAGAACTTCACCTGGGCAGCCCCCAGCTTTTCTCTCAGTCCCTGCGGGGGGTGGAAAAGAGCTCAGCCCCCTGCAAGTAGCACCGGGTGACCCACAGCCATTGTGGGAGGGACCAGTGACACCAGAGAGCCAGGGGTGGGGTACATGGAGGAGGCAGCAGGGTCCCTGCTTTTTCTCAGTGACACCAGCTAGGAGCTGTCCATACGCCTCCCTCCTCCCTCCTCCCTCCCAGGATAAAGAGAAAGCAGGAGTTTGCTGCCCCGCCTGGCCTGCGACCACAGAGCCAGGAGGGTGACCCACACCTTGACCTCACCCTCGCACCCTCGCAGCCCTCCTTCTTCAGAGCCCAGAGGCACTGCCGGGCCGGTGCAGGACACAGGGTGGCAGGCAGGCGTCCTGTCCCACGGCCACAGCTTAGCACAGCCCCACAAGGTGGGGGAGACACCAGGTCTGAGATGACTGTACCTGGACTCAGGATCAGGAGCCCCTTCCCTCCCCCCCCCCCCCCCGCAGGATCTGGAGTGGGGAGCAACTCCTCCCCCTCGTCCCTGCTTACCCCAGGCCTCCCAGGAAAGCTTTCCTGAAGCTGCTGACAGCCAGCCGGGCGCCGACCCCGGAGTCCCGCGAAGCCCCCGCGCCCCGCCTCGCCCCAGGTGCGCGCCCCGACTTCCGCGGAGGGGACCCCGCACCGACGTGGGCCCCCGGGGGGCGAGCCGCCGCCGCCGAGAGCTGGAGCGCGCCCGGCCCACCCGCCCCCACCGCGGCCCGCTCTTAATCCTCGCCGGAATAGCCCGGGCGATGCGCGCCGCGGCGGGCGGGGGGCGGGGGGCACCGGGCCGCGCCAGGCAGAGGCGAGGGGCCCCAGGACGCGGGCCCGGGGCGCGCCCCTCGCCGGAGGCCGCACGGGGTCCCGGGCACGGCGGCTCGCGACCCACCCGGGCCCGCGCGGGGCGACGGCTCTGGCCGGTCCCCGCCCGCCGCCCGGCCCGGGGGAGCGGGCCCCGGAGAAGTTGGCGCCCCCGCCCGCCCCGCCCCGCCCGCCCCCGGCGCCCGCTTACTTGTCGCGGCGGCCGCCGAGCTCCGGGATGACGCCCAGCGGCTGCGGGCCGGGGCCGGGGCCGGGGCCGGGGCCGGGGTCGGGGCGGCGGGCGCACGCGGCCAGGTGGCGCCGGTGCCGCTCCAGCAGGCCGGCGTTCTCCCGGCTCAGCCGCGCCACTTGGCGCTCCAGCTCCTCGATGCGCCGCCGCCGGCGCGCCAGCAGCTCCTGCTGCGCCGCGACGATCCGGGTCAGCTCCTGCAGGTACTCGGCCGCCTTGCCGGGGGGCTCGGCGGCGCCGGCCATGGCCCCCACCCGCGGCCGGCGGAGCCTCAGGCGAGCGGGCGGCGGGGCGGCGGCGGCGTTGGGGCGGCCATGGCTGCGCGGCGCGGCGCGGGGCTCGGCCCGGGGGGCGCGGCGGCGCGGGGCTGCGCGGCCCCGCCTCGGCTCCGGCCCGGCTCGCGGCTCGCGGCTCGCGGCTCGCGGCTCCCGGCTCCCGGCCCCCGGCTCCCGGCCCCCGCCGCCCGCGCCCGCGCCCGCCCCCCGCGCCGCCGCCCTCGCGCTCCCCGCGCCGCCGCCCTCGCGCTCCGCCGCCCGCTGCCCCGCGGACGCGCCGGGGCGGGCAGGGCGCGGAGCTGCGGCCGCCGCGGGCGGGCGGGCGGGCGAGGAGTTTTGCAAAGTGCCGGCTGCGACGCGAGCGGGAGCGGGCGCCCGAGCGGAGGGCGCGGGAGGAGGCGGGCGGGACGGAGGGAGGGACGGAGCGACGGAGCGACGGAGGGACGGACGGACGGAGGGACGGAGGGACGGAGGGAGGGCGCCGCCTGCCGGCCCCGCGCCCCGCGCCCCGCGCCCCGGCCCCGCGCCCCGGCCCCGCGCCCCGCTGGGACGACTGTCGCCCCATCGCCCGCCACCCCCCCCCCCCAGCAGCTCTGATGTGTACATTTAATCTAAAAAGAAATTCGGCGAAATAGACCTTCGTACTCCTATCAGACAACGATTTTTGGTGTGAACAGAAAAATAGCGAATAAACTCCTAAGAACTTTGAATTCAAAAAAAAGCACACGAGTCTCCTAAACGCTGACGTCCCGCGGCCGGCCCAGCGAGTCCCTCCGCGCCCTCCGCGCCCGGGGCAGGCGGTCCCCAGGCCTCCAGGACGCCCACCCGCAGCCGCGAGGTCCGTGCCGCGGCGCCCGGGCTCCGGGAGCGGACGGGACCGACTGACCCTGCGCAGGCGCGAGACTCGCCCGCAGCTGGCGTCGAGGCCTTGGGCGGCCCGGCTTGTCTGCGAGCTTCTGTTCCTGCCGCCGTGCTTTCTGTTCCTTGACTTTTTGTCATCTTTATCATTTTCATCCTCCAAAATTCTTTGGGGCTAAACTTACTTATCAATCCTTTTGGTTTGAGGAGTTAGGTTATTTCCATCGTTTCTCGTTTTCCAGCAAATGCCTTTAAGGCTATAAATTTACCTTTGGGTAAAGCTTTAGCTACATCTCATAAGTTTCTAAAACTCTACAATAATGTACGTTTTGGTGGAAAACAATAGTTTTCTTTGTCATGCGTAGCATCACACTGGCTTGGCTGACTCTTGATATTCCACACCCGTGTTTGTTGACTTCTCTCCACCCCTAGGAGACGATAAGCCCTCCAAGGCCCTAAGCCCTCCTTGGGTCTCTCCTGGGCATGGCCTATGGAGAGGGAGAGAATAGCAGTGGGGTCATTTATTGGGATACTCAAAATCAAGAAATATTCCATCAGGATAAGGTTATATACACACCTTGGTGAATGAAAACGCAACACTTAATTTTAAACTCGGCCCTCATCACTGGGCCAGTAATAGGCCTGTAGAAATTAATATTATGTTTTACAAATCCTGCACTTGTAGTGGTCTAGAAATTAACATCATTTTTAGAAGTCCTGTAAGTATACTCAGAAGAACACAATATTACATTCTATTTGTGTGTATGAGTCAAAGTGTTTATCACTTCAATTTATACATTTAAAATATACCAACATCTTTACAGTCCTATTTTAATATTTCCTCATTTAGAAATACTCCAGAAGCCTCCCTAAAAGGGAGGTGCCCCTGGCTTCTCTTGGCTTTTGGGGGGGAGACCTGACCCCAGAGTCAAGCACAGGGCTCCTGCCAGTGTTTGGGAGGGAAGGAAGCTAAATTTTAAATCCTGGCAAGGTCACCGAGGATGGTGGTGAGATGGAGTAGTGGGCCCCTCTCCCAGCCTCAACCCCTATGTGCCTGTCTCGCATCCCACCGCCACCCCGGAGGTGCCTTAGCGCAGTTCCAGATGGAAGCCGACCTCTCATTTCCATTTCCCCACTGCCTCCCTGCTCTCTGAAACCTGCCACCTCTCCACTTAGCAGACAAAGGGCCCAGTCAGTGCCAGGCCCTTGTGCGTGATTGACACCCCGGGCAGAAGTTTCTCTGCCCCCTAACTGGAGTTGGTCCTGAAAGTGCTCCCCAACAAACCTCCTACAGGCAAACCTATATCTCAATTTTTCCCTGGGAAGTAGCCGAGGACACCCCTCCACCCTGACTCTGTCTGCACATCATTACTTTTACCTTGTTATGATTCATGAGGTTTCCATGCTATTCCCTAAAGCTAGTTTAGGTCTCCCTGCTTATACAGATCAATTCTAAACCCTGAAAAGCCAATAATTAGCTTTTACAGTGTTATAATCATATAAATACAAGGCCAAATAATTTACCTTGAACTTCAGAGAAAAAGATGCATTCAAAATAAAACATAAGTAATGAAAATTTGAGAGGGACAGGAGAAGGAGATGCCTATTATGATCATTTATTAATTTTTACTATAATTATCCAAATTTGGCTCCTCAGTAAGATCGTCTATCTTTTTTAATATTACCATTTGTTGTAGCTTCTTTATTTTTCTTCTTAAAAACCTTCTTCTGAGAGCTCTCTGATTCACTGTTATAATTTGAGCTGGCTGTTTCCTTGGCCTGCTACATGGCTATCCTTGCAGATTTCTTGGCATTACACTTCTGGATTGGATCCATGGTTTCTTGGATTCTATGTATTCTCTTTCTTGGAATCATTTTTTATTTTGCTGGGTACATCCTCCGGCAATTCTCCCAATGACTACCTAGAAGAAGATCTTGAGTCTTTGTGGGTCTGAAAGTATTTATTTTGCCTACACACTTGATTGACAGTTTAGCTGGGTATAGAATCTAAGATTAAAAATCAATTTCCTCAAAACCTGGAAGGGTTTGCTCTGTTTTCCTCTATGACATAGTGTTATTAATTTTCATCTGATCATTGTTTACCTTGAATAAGAGATTCTCTGGGAGGTGGGGGTGGTAATGACCCCAATCAGAATGTGTGGAACTATGGTGGGGGGCATTTCAATCATCATAATGATGGGACACACTCTGATATTAATGGGCAAGACCCTGGGATACACTGTGTAAAGTCATTCCACCCAACCCAAACAGTCTCCCTCAAATCACCAAAAAAGGAACAAAGTTTGGGGGATTCATGCTACCTGATTTCAAGACTTATTATAAAGCAAGAGTAATCAAAATGAGTGTACTGGTATACATACAGACATAAAGATCAGTAGAATAGGAAAGAGTCCAGAAATAGATGTCCACACATGTAGGGAGAGTTGCTTTTCAACAGAGATACCAAGGCAACTTGAGGGAAAGGAGACTTGGGGACCCTACTCTTCCACCATCTTGCCCCCTCCTCTGGTGAGGGAAAGGAGAATCTTTTAACACATATTGCCGGAATAATAGGAGATTCACTTGCAAAAGAATGCCTCTTGACCCATGCCTCATAGCATCTATGAAAATTAGCTTCGAATAGAAAGTAGACCTAAATTTAAGAGCTAAAAACATAAAACTTCTAGGGGGAAAAAAAAAAAAACAGGATGAAATGGCCTTCAGTTTGGCAAATATTTCTTAAGTATGATACCAAAATCCTGAACTTTGAAAGAAAAAAGGACAGATAAGTTGCACTTAATCACACACACAAAAAAACAAAAACAAACAAAAAAAAACTTGCTTTTCTATAGACACTGTTAAGAAAAAGAAAAGGCAGGGTGCCTGGGTGGCTCATCAGTTAAGTGTCTGCCTTCGGTGCAGGTCATGATCCTGAGGTCCTGGGATTGAGCCCCATATCAGGCTCCCTGCTCTGTGGGGAGTCTGCTTCTCCCTTCCCTCTATCCCTATCCCTGAATTGTGCTCTCTCTCGCTCTCTTTCACTTTCTTTCTCTCTCATAAATAAATAAAATCTTAAAAAAAATAAGTGGAAGAAGTCAGTCACAAAAACTACTGATTGTATGATTCCATTTATACACAATTTCCAGAATAGGCAAATCTATAGAACCTGAAAGAATTGTGGTTGCTTAGGGCTGGACTGAGGGTAGCAGGTAGGTGAAGATTTCTTTATGGGGTGAAGATAATATCCTGAAATGGATTGTGGTAATGTTTGTAAAACTTCATGATTGTACTGAAAGTCATTGAATTGTACACTTTTAAAGGGTGAACTGTGTGGTATGTGAATCATATCATAATGAAGCTATTAAAAGGAAAAACCCGGGCAGCCCAGGTGGCTCACCAGTTTAGCACCACCTTCAGCCCACGGCCTGATCCCAGAGACCTGGGATCAAGTCCCATATCGAGCTCCCTATGTGGAGCCTGCTGCTTCTTTCTCTGCCTGTGTCTCTGCCTCTCTCTCTCTCCCTCTCTCTCTCTCTCTCTCTCTCTCTCTGTGTGTGTGTGTGTGTCTCTATGAATAAGTAAATAAAATCTTAAAAAAATAAAAATAAAAAATAAAAGGAAAACCCCCATGGTATCTACTAGAATGGCTTTAATTAAGAAGATGGACCATTCTTCTTCCAGAGTCCCCATCAGGTGCAGGGCGGAGGGGTGGGGAGTGACGGGCAGGTAACCAGCTTCTCCAGGCTCAGCATGAAGCCCTCCCAGGGCCCCTACCCACTGTAACTGGGGGGAAGCCTGGCCTGCCTCTGCTCAGTGCGCCTCTGCAACCTCCAGTCAAGAAGCCGCAGATGTTCCTATTGAAGAAATAGCTGTGTGAGTCACTGCGATGGACACAGTCAAGTTATAGGTCTCAGCCCCCGGGACTGAACTGGACCCCAGGACAAAGGTTGCAAATGGGGCAGTTGGCTGCCCACTCCAACCCAAGATGGGCAGCGCTAGAAAATAACGTGCAACATTTTAAGGGCAGAAGTTTTCATACAAAGAATCTAATTTGGGGCCCCTCTTGGACAGGCCCCTCCTGGCTACAGTTATCCCAAGTGGATGGTGGATGGCTGCCCTTAAGTCTTCTCTATGCTGTCACATTGCCGCCTGTCACTCGGCCCCATTCTGTTGGCCAAGCAAGTTCTGAGGCCAGCCAGGTTCAAAAGAAGGGCCGGTGCAGGGCCCTAGGCAGGCTCCACAGGGTGGGGGATGGAGGAACCTGAGGTGGGGCTCAACAGGGGGCAGGGGGAGGGGCTTGACCGAGGGCTCAATCCTAGGACCCTGAGCCAAAGTCAGATGCTTAACTGACTGAGCCACTCAGGCACCTTCTTGCTATTTTTAAAAGATGGGTTTCACCGCGTTGATGGGTTTGTGGGAGGAAAAGCACTAATTCTTAGTCACTGCTGGGGTGGCAGTTGCCACAAGTTCCTTGAAGGACAACTGGAGAATCAAACTGTCCACTGGATTTCAAATGCATATACCCTTTGACCCAACAACTCCAGTATTAGGAATTTATCCCACAATAAATTCACTCACATGCTCAAAGGAATCATGGAGAGTATGTTCTGTGGCACGTCTGCAGCCTTAGATGACATTGGGTGTCGCCCTATGGGTTGATGAGAGTGACCTCAGGATAGAGAAGGTGACAGAAGTCAGGCCCAGAGCTGCAGCCATAGATGTTTCTAACAGTGTAAAGATATGAAGGAATATGCAGATTGTGTGCTTGAATATGTATAGACTACTTCCAGAAGGATGCACTCCAGATAGTGCTGAAAGTGAGTGCCTCTGAAATTTTTATACCTCCTCGTGTATATTTTACCTTTCTACAAAATGGTGATAGCCTAGGGGTGGGGAGAAGATTGACCCTTTGGCCTTTTGAAAAGTTCAGAGATTGTTTTCCATGCACATGTATTCCCTTTTCAAGATAGAGCCGTAATAATCAACTGACAGAAAACAAAAAGGCTTGGGCTATTACCTTCTCCATGCACGTTAGCCTCTCATTTCTACCACATTCTGTGGGCTGGAACCGTGTCTGATGAATCCCTGCTCCCCTGCTCCCACATTCTGCTACCAAGAAGGGCTCAGGAAGCATCTGATGAATGGATGGATGGGTGGATGGATGGATGGATGGATGGATGGATGGATGGATGGATGGGGGAATAAGTGACCAAGAAGCCTACGAGGCGGGGCCAGTCCCTGAGCTCCTAGTTCAGACCTGAATCAGCATAGGGGGCCTTCCCAGAGCTCCGCTGGGCTCCCTGCTGCCCTGGACCCTCACTAGCAGGAATTAGGGGCCCGACAACCAGGGAGGAACCCCCCATTTCCCCTTGCACACCCTTACCCCTACCGCCGGCATTCCTTGTCTTCACTCTCCAGCTAGCCTGACCCTTTGTTAGGTACAGACAAGTAATGCACAGGACCAACAGTCAGACAGACAGACAGAGTGGTAGAGCCAGTACTCAGAAGTCTCAGTTGGCCACCAATTTGCTGATAAACCCAGGACGACTCTCTTCTCTTAACTCTCTCTTAAAGCTTCATGTTCCCTATCTGTAAACGTGGAGATTGAGCCCCCTTCCCAGGCTGCTCTGAGGGTAAAATGGGGTCACAGACGCAGACACACAGAAAGGAGCCTGGCACGAGTCAGGTGCCGTAACACTGTCCTGCCCCTTCTCCACTCGCTGATCCCTGCCCCCGAGGTTTGTCAGCATCACCAAGACCAGGTCGGGATAGAGACACTGTTAAACAACAACCCTTAGTAGGAAACTAAGTATGTGCATTCACATAGTAGCCTCTAGAAAAGTAGAGATAGAAGGCATAATTTTCAAAGCAATAGAGGCAAAAAAAAAAAAAAAAAAGAAGGAACAAAGACCAATTTAAAAATGAAACAATGGGGATCCCTAGGTTGTGCAGGGGATCCCTGGGTGGCTCAGCGGTTTAGCGCCTGCCTTTGGCCCAGGGCGCGATCCTGGAGACCCGGGATCGAATCCCACGTCGGGCTCCCGGTGCATGAAGCCTGCTTCTCCCTCTGCCTGTGTCTCTGCCTCTCTCTCTCTGTGTGACTATCATAAATAAATAAAAATTTTAAAAAATTAAAAATAAAAATGAAACAATGAAATTATGATGGATTGCAAACATAAACCGATGTGGCCAAATGAGTCCAAATGTACCAACAACTGCAATAAATATTCATGTTGCCAGCTCCCCTATTAAAAGGCAGAGACTTCCAGGACTCTCATGGTGTCCAGCCATCTGTACCTACAGGAGGAAAGGTGAGACAAGCTCTCCCTCCAGGGTGGAGCCCCGGCCGGCTCCCCATCCCACCTCACCTGTCCCAGTGTTCCGGACCACCAAGCCTCAGCGCTGGCCGTTTGGCCCTTTGCCCAGTGGGTGGCTGAGGAGCACTTTGTCGTCGGCTGTGTGGGGCTGGCTGGGGTCTGTAGGTACTTAGTCATCGTTTTCCTATGGATCAGGAAAGATGCTCACTCCTCAGCTCTCCCCCTTCCACAAGCAGGTAACTGGCTATAGTTGGGAGCAGCTGCACACAACAAAGTGGGGTTGAAGACCCTCCTGAGCTCTGGCACCTGTTGGCTTCTGGAGCATACGTGCACAGAGCATAGGATCAGGACTCAGGCCTGTATGCTGGGCCTAAATGGAAGACTTTCATCTTCCCTTCGGAAAACGGGTCTTCAGAATTAGATTGTTAGTGCTATAGCTTGCTGGGGCCAACAATCCCTTATTGCAAGTGAAGCGGCTCAGAGAGGGAGAGTGACTTGTCTGAGGATGCAGAGAATGTTAATGGCAGCCCACCTCCCAGGCAACCCCAAATTTGGTCGTTCAGATACTGCTTTTGTGAATTTGGCCACCACTGGATATGCCTACATGCCCTCTTCATTTTTCTCTTCAACTTACTTTAAAAACAAACAAACAAAATATCTTTGATTTAAAAGCTCTCTTACCAAAAGATTTAGTCTGAAAGTTTTGTATCACTTACCATAATTAGAAAGCAATCCATAGAATAAAAGGGAATGAAAAAAATGTTAATATCTGGATAAAAACTGTTGTCTTTCTACACTGTGAGTTGAGGCCTGTTCTTTCTGGATTAACAGACCTATTAGCACATAGCTGAGCCCTTCTCTTTCATATAATCAGAAGGACTGAAGCAGAGACCCCCCCCCCCAGCATCCTTTGTTGTTTGGGGTGCTTTTTCTGTCCACACCTCAAACGACCTTGGGGACTTGGTCTCAGGGGTCCTAGGGCCCCACTGGGCTTGTCTAAGCCTCACCCAGAGTCTCTGGCTTTCTTTCTTTCTTTTTTAAAAGATTTTATCAATTTATTCATGAGAGACACACAGAGAGAGGCAGAGACACAGGTAGAGGGAGAAGCAGGCTCCCTGTGGGGAGCCCGATGCGGGACTCGATCCCTGGACCCTGGGATCACGACCTGAGTAGAAGGCAGATGTTCAAACGCTGAGCTGCCAAAGCGTCCTGAGTCTCTGCCTTTTAAATGTAAGATAAGGATGTGTAACTGTGGGGGATGTTGGAAGCCATACATTTAATTGGAGAAATATGTAAATCACCCAGTTCTGCAAGGGACACGGAGGTGCCCTGAGGGGTGTGGCTTTAACGAGCTGCTCTCCTGTGGGAGGAACGTGCAACTCTCCCATTTCACAGATGGGGAGCCTGAGGCCCTTGGACAAGAACTTCTCCCCTAAAGTCTGCAGCCTCTCAGGGGCCCATGAACATGTTTGCTAAGGGGGGATGAGGAGAGGAGGGAAAAAACCACACTGACAAACATGTCAAAATGAATAAATGTTTAATTAAATGTCCAGAGAACATAACATTAGTCAACTAGTCAATTGCATCTCAACTCCGCGCTGGGAGAGTTATATATAAATTCTATTTAATGAGGCATGTGGGTGCCTTTTAATATGTTTGACGTGACATGGTGTGGATATGCCAAACAGGACCCAGCGGAGATCTTAAAATAGCCCTGCCCACAGAGAAGGAGGGGTTTGCAAAGAGCCCACTTGCATTCATTCATCCAACTATTCCTTCGGCAAGCACGGAGTCTGTGAATTCAGCAGAGCCCATGTGACAGTCCCTGATTCTGCTGGAGGATGGCTCAGAGTCACTGCCTCCCTCGGGCCCTCCCGAACCTCACTCCTCCCTCCATCTCCCCCAGTGCAGGGCCTTCCTCCTATGCACGTGGAGAAACTGAGGCTCAGAGAGAGCAGGGCAGGCGTGAGGTCGCAGAGGACCACCCAGTGGGTGGCAGGGCGGGGATGAGCACCCGGGCCTCCCTGCTTGCCTCTCCCGGCCGCAGGCAGGCCCACGTCGCCCCCCATCTCCTCACACCCCCCACCCTCTCCTGGATCCTCATGAATATGTACAGAGCTGACCCCGTCCAGCCTCCCCCTTCCAGAACTCCGCAAGGAAGCCCATTACAGATTCATGTGGCACCAACTGCATTTCTAATTAAGAGAACACGGTTGTTCTAATTTTAACATCACTCCGTACTACCTCCGACCGCCGCCCCTCCCTGTCATTTCTATAAGGGATGTTTTCGCCTCCGAGGAGCATGTGCGGCCCCAGCTCTTGTCTGTTACTTGGGATGAGTCATCTTCTGGAGGGCTCTTCGTAACGTGGGTGACTCGAATCACTTGTTCTGGGGTCCCTGACAGATGCTTCCTCCATTAAGTGGAGACCGCCCGCCCACCCAGTTAGCACTGGGACCAAGTTGGAGGCTGGGGGCCACGGCCCCTGTTAACCCTGACCCTGAGAATAAAACCCAGCCGCCTCCCCCCGGGCTGCCAAGCCTCCGCTGCTGACTCATCTCCTCCAACTCTCTCTCCTGCTCCCCCCACCTCCCGCCTAGGATTGCCAGATGAAATACAGGGTGCCCAGTTAAACTGGAATTTCAAATGAAAGGCAAATGATTTTTTTTTAGTTATAAGTATGTCCTACGCCACGTTGGGGACACACTTATACTAAAAACTCATTTGCTACTTCTCTGAAATTCTCATTTTAGAAATTTAACTGGGTATTCTATATTTTTATTTGCTAAATCTGGCAGCCATATTCCAGGCACACCATCCCGTTGCTATTCCACGATCACACTGCTGGCGTTCCCGCCTCAGGGCCTTTGCATGTGCTGTTCCTTCAGTCTGGAGCACTCTTCCTGCCCCATCTTTGCTGATTCCTTGACACTAAGATCTCAACTCAAATCTCACTGCTCCAGAAGTCCTCCCTGACTGCAGACTGAAGTGGCATCCCACCATTGTTGCCATCATCCTCTCTTCTACAATCTGGTTTTGTGCTTCTTGTGGCACAGACCATGATCTCTGAGATGACCTTGTATGTGTGTGGTTTTTCTGTCTCCACAAGGTAGAGTCAGCCTGTGAGAGGAGCAAGTGTGCCTAGCAGGGGGACACACAACATGTGTGTGTCGGATGTTGTTGAACATATACAGGCGCCCCTTGCAAGAGAGCTTCCGTTTTGCCCACACTGTAGCTGCGGAAACCGAGTGGGGAGGTGACTGACCTGTCCTTGGATCCAACTGGCCCTTTATATGCCAGGAGCTCTGCCACGATTTCCCATTCACTAACTCATTTCATCTCAAATCAGTCCAAATGACGGAGGCATTACTACTGCTTCCATTTCCCCCCTAAGGAAATGGAGACATGGAGAGGTTCAGCAACTTGCTCAGTCACACAGCTCAAGAGAGGTGGAGTCAGGATTTAAACCTAGGCCTTCTGGTTCCAGAGGCTGCACATGGAGGACAGTGGCCTGGTCCCGCCCCTCACTTCACCCACTTAAATGTTTACAGAAGACCCACAGAAGCCCTGTCCTAGCCACACAATCTCAACACTCTCCTGACCTCATTGGTGCTCCTCCCTGCTACCTACCACCACTGCCCCTGGCCGACTTGGCAAGTGCTGTTCCCTCTTCCTGGGGACTCTTCTCTTTTTCTCTTGTCCACGAGAAAATCTTTTGCCATTCCATCAAGATGCCTGAACAAGTGTCTCCTCTTCCAGGCAGCCCTCCCTACCTATCCCCTCTCCACACTAGGCTGGGGCCTCCTCTGAGCTTCCTCAAGACTCCTCCCACTCTGGCCTGGCTCCACACTGGACCGTGAGCCCTGGCAGGGCAGGGGTGGTTTAGAGGCCTTCCAGGGCCCCCGTGCCCAGTGCAGGCTGGGCTGAGAGGATAATGGACGTTCAGGATTGTGAGGACCATCCCTCCTATCAGCAGGGAGCCTCAGCTGCATTTGCCCTTTGTGTCCTCAGCAGGACTTTAGTTCCCATCTCCGGCCGTCCCAGGCCAAACGGAGTTGACTCCACTGATGTGACTGGAGCAGGAACGGCCACAGAGTCAGGGGATCTCGTTGATGGAGGAGCTTCCAGAATTTACATCCAGGTTGGGATTTTGGCTCAACAAGTCTCAAGGCCCACTCAGAGGAAAGTTTTCCTAGGGAAAGTTATCCTACGGAAATAACCAGACAAGTGCACAGAGCAATATGCATGAGGATGTTCATCTTGGGGAACAGTAAAACACTGGAAACATTTATAAGAGTAAAACGGTAGAAGCAGGCCGAGTGCCCATCCCCAGGGATGGCTTTAGTGACTTGTGCTGCATCTACGCCGCGCAGCTGGCCTCCGCCTGCACCTGCTGTTCCTCCCGCTGTCTGCCATCATAGCCCCATCCCCTTCAACCTCAAGTCTTTGCACGCACTGTTGCCCCTGTCCAGATCACTCTGCCCTCACCTCCTTACCTGGTTAGCTACTACTCACTCTTCAAATCCCAACCCAATCATCACTTCCTCGGTGTGTGTGGGGGGTGCCCTCCCTGTCCAGGTGAAATTCCAATAACATGGGTCTTCCAGGAGCCCATTATATTTGCAATGGTCCCTGGGCTGGTGTGATTCTCGATTTATCTTTCTCCCCAGTTGGACTATAAGCTCCACAAAGGTAAGAACTGATCTGTTTTGTTTCCTGATGTAAGCCAGAGTCTAGCACCATGCCTGGCACACAAGGGGTGCTCAATATTTGTTGAAAGGACGTATGTATTAGTGAATAACTAATGGATACAGACCCACACTTGCCAACATGGCAAGATGCCCGTGATATATTTACATGCATGAAGAACGTAGGTTACAAAATCTCTACAGCTTGCTGACATTTCTGTAGGAGAAACAATTTCTCTGTATGCATATATATAAAGGAAAAAAAAATCTTGGACGAAAGCACAGCACATTGAAATGGAGTTAGCAACCAGCAGAGGGGCTGGGGTGATGTTTCTTTTCTTCTCGCTTATCTGTAGTTTCTGCTTCAATTAGCTCAGATTACCCTGTAGTTAGAAAAGTGCATACAAATCCCGGGGTGGGGGGGGGGTGGTCTTGTTGACATGCAGGTTCTGATCCAGCAGGTTTGGGATGGGGCTCCCAGGGGACTCCCCTGTTGTCAACTAGAGGACTAGTCTCTCTCTTAGATGTCCTGAATCAGGCAGGGAGAGCCAGGAGCTGCCTGTGGTGTCCTTCAGACCCTCACATTGGTCATTGTTGTCTAAATCAGGCCAGGGTTTGGCGGGGGGGAGGGGGGAGCTGGCCCTTGAGCCCATCTAGACCAGCTTAGCTCTCCCTCTGAGGTTTAGCCTCTCCCCTGTGTGGACAGGGCAGTCCCTTGAGGGCAGTAGATGTGCTCCCCAGAGACCCGGCTCAGTGGGCAGCTAGGACTGGGCACTGGGGCTTCTCCTTCCTTGAACCCTTAGTCCCTCGGAGCTGCGAGCACCTCATCACAACCCAGGGGGACACAGAGACCCAGAGAGAGGAGGAGACTGACTAGATAGTCAGAACCAGAAGCAGAAGCCTAAAGGAGACTGGATAAAGGACAGAGGGGCAGAGCAAGGCAATGGCACCTATTTTCCCCAGAGACAGCCCAGCTACTCCCCCAGTTGACCTATCAGGGGTGAGGGCATCTGAGCCTCACATACATTTATCCCTAGGAGACCTCTTTTAGCCCAAACACACCAGATTCCTGCTCAGGCATGGCTCCCCATTGCCTATGGGAGAGATTTTACAATTTTTTTGACTTTCATAGAATTTTCACAAAACTGTATCCTCCCCCAACCTTTATAAGTTGGCATCTATAGCTTCTCACCCTACATTCATTTATTTTTTTTCACCCTACATTTAAAGGTATTCCTTTATCAATAGGAAATAGAACGTATTAAACATTTTGCAGGATGAAATGCAATGACCATCTACCATAATTAGAATATTTTATGATATGACTTGACAAAATAGATTATAATTATCAAATTAAATATCCTTCTCAGAATCTGAAATTACGTGAAATTTTATTGAATGGGTTTTATCCATTTCGTAATTCAAAATGTAAGAAACCTTTTCAAAAAGAGTCCAGGGAGATTGGAAAGAATGAGTTTTGCTGAGTTGTCTTTGGCTGTCCTGACTTCAGAACATCTCCTTGCAGGCCACATGTCCCCCGGGGTGGGTGTGGGGGATGTTACAAGGCTGGGAGAGACAGGGAGCTTGTAGTTTGAATTAGTGATCCCATCATCCTAAGTCAGTACTTGCCATCCTCCCTGAGTCTGGGAGCTGGGAGCTGGGAGATTTTTTTTTTTAATTTTTATTTATTTATGATAGTCACAGAGAGAGAGAGAGAGAGAGAGAGAGAGAGAGGCAGAGACACAGGCAGAGGGAGAAGCAGGCTCCATGCACCGGGAGCCCGACGTGGGACTCGATCCCAGGTCTCCAGGATCGCACCCTGGGCCAAAGGCAGGCGCCAAACCGCTGCGCCACCCAGGGATCCCTGGGAGCTTTTTATACCTAGCACAATATGCCACAGCTCCATTCCAAACAGGTGAGTATTCAAACCCAGGCTACTAACTGTTCCTGTCTACTGCTCACTGCTTACTGTCCCTACGTGAGTTTCTGGTCTTGGGTTCAAACTGGTTCCTCTGCTGAGACTGTTACAGTCCAGGTTGCCTCCTCCTAGGACTCTTCTCTGACCCACCAATATGGCACCTCCCTTCTCTGAGGTTCTAGCACTTCCATCCCATAGAAGATGCTTGTCTGTTTCCCTCCCAGCCCCTCCATAAAGAAGCCCCATCTGACTTGCACTCTCTTCCCCTTCCGCTCATCCCCGCTGGCTCCTTGGGAAGCTGCCAACACATAACCTGAGCTAATAAATGCTTGGAGAATAAATACATGGGCAAGCAGGGCATTGATAAAGAGTGCCAACATCCCTTGGAGGTGATAACAGCAACTCAACTTTCCTGGCTTAGGGAACAGAAGTATTGACTTGGCAGCTAACATGAATTAGTCTTCAACCTGGGTATCTAAGAAAAAGCCCTTGATAATTGTTCTCTCCCACTGATGGGAAGGGTCATTTCAGTGGTTCCTGAAAGCAAAAAAGTGATTACACTTACATATTTGAACTCCCTTACCCCCCACCCCATGAAGTCCTCTTGCCCACTGCCTTCGGGACCTGTGGGTGGTAGGAGCAGGGAGCTGGGGTTGCAGCCATCCCCTTCTCCTTCTGCATTTTAAGATGCTTCAGCTCCAAACCTGTAATTTTTAATGGGGGTAAAAAAAAAAAAAACCCTTCTAGCATACACAGGATCTTTTGGCCACCCTGTCTCCTCCTCTATCTGTGTCCATCCCGGGCAGGTTGCCAGAGAAAAGCCTTCTCATCTGCTACCTGGCTTGTCATGGGGCCCCCAGGGAGGGAGCGCCGCTGCCCTGGGATGTTTATGCCTTAATGCAGTGAAATAGCTCACATCTTTCATTATGGGTGAGCTAAGACCAGTCCTTGTCCATCTCTAAGATGAAGGGCTCCTCGTCAACGCCAGCTGACTGGCTCCGGCTGCCAGATTAAGTCCTGTCTGAGCAGAGTGGGAGGAGTGGGAACGAGGGCTCAGAGCGATTGGCCATGTCTGCGGGGGCCACAGGGAGGGAGCATGGAGATACGTGCATAGAATTTTACCATTTATGAAATTCAGGTTGAAACCTGGTGGACTGAGGGTGGGTTTCTTTGACCCACACGAGTTGCTTTTCTCTACTCTTTAACCTTGAATTTTATTACCACTATTTATAAAGTGGAAGGTTTTATCCCCACAGCCCCCAAATCTGGATTTTGGGAATCTCTAGAAAACCACGAGAAATGGTGCCACTGGCCTTTATTCCCCACGTGGTGGCCGGAGTCAAGCAGGTGAAGCCATGCACCCAGGTCACAGCCCCACTACCAGCTCGTTGGGCGTGACATCTACCTGGCCTGTCATGGTGACAAGCCCGTGCTGGATTACCAATTTGCTCAGTCGGCAGCTGGCTGAGGGGACAGTGGGGAAAGTTTCCGAGAGGGGATGAGTTGTGGCTCCTGAGACCATGTATTCAAGCACCAAATGTCTGCTCCCACTGCGCTCAGAGAGATGATGTGACTTACCCAGGGTCAAGGTCACCTGGCTGGCCGGTGGCCGAGGCGGGCATTGTCTTCAGTGCCTGGGCCTGTCCACCAAGCTCTGGGCTGCTGCCTTTGCCTCACGTCATCTCCATGGGGAAGGGCGCCCAGGGAGGCAGCGTCGCTGCCCTGGGATGATTATGCCTTAATGCAGTGAAGCAATGGGTCCCTCGGATTGCATTTTCCTGACTCTTATAAACGGGCTTTATTTGCTTTCAGTAAATACTCCCCAAATGAAAGTGGTCACCTGATGAGGCTGCTAATGAAATCCTCCACAGAATTTTATTTGCTAATTACATACAACATAAAACTTAACTAAATAATAGATGATCACCAAACCCATGGTCTCGGGTTTTGTTTTCTTCCTTTTCTCCCTCTTTAACGGTGATTGCTCACTTTACTTGATGTAAAAATTGTAGATCTTAACTGGCTCCTTGAGAATTAATCACAGGATAACATGCTCACAGGGATTCGTTCCTATACCCGTGCGAGCTGTCTCAGCTGCGGAGGCCAGCACCCGGCTGGGTGGGGACCTTAAATGTCAGGGAAAGGGGCTAGGACATGGTGTGTGACTCAGTTACGACCCTGGGCTAGTCGCTTCCCGTCTCTGGGCCTCACTGTTCCCATCTGCACAGTGAGGGAATTGAACTGGATCAACGGGCTTCAAAATTTTATTTCAGAAGCTTAAGACCTCAGACAAAATATCAATATGTAAAATATCAATGTGTATCTCAAATACAAGCCACCACTGATCAATACATAAAAGGCAACCGTGATGAATTTGCATCAATGACCTTGTTTCTTCACCCCTCCTTTCACACCCTGTGCCATGTGGCTTTGTAGGGCCTCCCAGCAAAGGGTGAGTCTATTCTCCAGGCCCTGATTCTAGGTCCAGACATGTGACTTGTTTTGTCCAATAGGATGAAGTTCAGAGGATGGTACGCCAGTCCTGGCCTAGCCCTCAAGAAGCTGGATGGTGTTCCCGCTTGTTCTCTTCCCTAGGTTGTCACCATGAGGAGGACATGTGTCACCCAGCCTGTGGGTCCTGGGAGGAGGATGAGAGACACACAGAGTAGAGACACTCCCAACTAAGCCCAGGCTAGATTAGCTGATCACTGGACTCATCAGAAATAATTAATGTTAGCTGATCCAGGTCACTGAGATGGGGGGGTGAATTTGTTACACAGCAACAGCTAACTGATACATTGAATACAAAGTTGGGTACATGAGTAGGTATTTTATAGTATTTCTCTTTTCTTAAAAAAAAAACAAACGATTTTATTTATTTGTTTATTTGAGAGAGCGCGCATGAGTGGGGTAGAGGCAGAAGGAGAAGGAGAGGCAGAAAATCCCAAGCAGACTCTGTGCTGATCATGGAGCCCAAAGCGGGGCTCAGGCCCATGACCCATGAGATCACCACCTGAGCCAAAACCAAGAATCAGATGCTTAATCGGCTGAGCCACCCAGGCGCCCTAGCATTTTGTCACTTGTCCTTTTGGAGTGACAAAGTTTTGTTTTGTTTTTTTAAATCAGCATTTGAGTGGAGCATAGGCAGTTCACAGAGAAAAATATAATGGCCAATATACAAACAAAAAAATTCACCTTTGGTGGGGATCCAAGAATTTGAATTAAATTTATAAAATTTAACTTCACTTACCAAACCAGCAAAAATAAATATACCTGGATGGCAATGTGACGTGCTGACAAGGACAGGGGGAATAGAATCTCTTGCATCCAGCTGGTGGGTGTGAGAACCGTGCAATGCTTTGGAAATGAATTTAGCAGCATTGAGGAAAGCTGATAACAGACACACCCTTTGCCTCAGCAGCTCCCTACCTTGACATGCCCCCTGAGAAACTCCGGCCCCTGGGCCCATGGAGCCTTGTACAGGAACATTCGCTGGAGCACTACTCAGTACAACAAAAACTTGCTGCCCAACGATAGGGGAATGAAGAATTAAATTGAAATGAAGCTTTATGATAAATGACATGACATCTGGAGAAAGAAACAAGAGCCGAATGAGATAATATATCGTCACCGTCATGCAAAGTTATGAAAATACACACAAAAGAGCAATATTTTATTTACTGATGCTTATTATTGACAATAAATGTTGCTTTGGAAGGATATGTTGTGATTTATAAAGGTAGCTGCCTCTGAAAAGGAAGGGAAGGCAGCAAAGGCAGAGGGTAAGTGAAACTTGAGTCATATTTGTGGTTTGTTTTTGTTTTTTTTAAAGATTTTTAAAAATTTATTTATTAATGAGAGACACAGAGAGAGACAGAGACAGAGAGAGGCAGAGACACAGGCAGAGAGAGACGCAGGCTCCCTGCAGGGAGCCCGACATGGGACTCGATCCCGGGTCTCCAGGATCAGGCCCTGGGCTGAAGGCAGCACTAAACCGCTGAGCCACCGGGGCTGCCCTGTTTTTGTTTTTAAACACCACTGCCACCACAGCCTGGTGTGGCCACACCGAGTGGAAGGCACAGGAGGCTGTCCTACCATTCTTTGTACTTTTTGGTATTCAGGTTTTTTCCTTATGAAAAAATAAAATGACCCATGAGATAGTCTGAAGAAGAGGTGCTCAGAAGGGAGGGAGTGCAGACCTTGGCTCCCTGGCCACACAGCACCCGCCGCCCCAGAGTGGATGCCCTCACCATCCATTCCAGGTGGGCACAGGCAGGAACTGCTGTGGAACAGGAAACCTTGATGCCCGCCTGCGTGGATTTGAATTCTGCTTCCACCATTTGCCAGTTGTGAGACGCCAGAAGAGGTTACACAAGGTGTGACTTTGTGTGCCTCAGTTTACCCATCCGTGAATTGCTGAGGTGACGACAAAGCAAGCTAGAGATGGGGAAGTGTGGTATGTGCGTGGTGCAGGGGCGGTACAGTGGAGGTCAGCAGCCTTACTTGCTTGTGCAGCCCGAGGCCTCTTCTAATGGCTACACTCGCCCCAGGGAGCCACGGCTGGCTGTGGGAGGTGGTGGCTACCTGCCAGGCTGGCTTTGCTTGGCCCTGGGCCAGGCGGCATGGAGGTGGCTGGGGGAAGTGGTTGGGCAGAGGCCAGGGCAGGGGCCCTACCCCATATGAGCCTTTGCAGTGAAATGGACTTAAGAATTTCAGCCACCACCTGCCTCTCTCAGCCTGGGTCCTCTGCCCACTGGCCTGAAGCTCAGGGTTCCAGAAAACTAGAGCCCGTGATGGGGGAAAACCCACATGTCACTGAGCCCTTCAGTGAGGCTCCTTCTTGTATTCATTCAACGAACCATCCCAAACACATCCTTCCCTGTGTGGTCCCACCTCCACAGTTTTTGTTTGGGTACAGGACCCACACTGATGGAGCAAGGGGGTCCTTCAGAGCCATGTTTCCATCGATCTCTGGCAGCCTTGAACATGTGGCTGATGGCGTCCCCCCAGCTAGGTGGAGGAAATTGAAACTCGGGAGGGGAAGGCCCTGCACCAGACAGCCTTTCCGTGTCCTTCGTCTTTGGATGCTCCTGCCTGAGTGCCAGGCCTGGTGCCTTTCCAGTCGTTTGCCAGGGCCACCCGGAAAATCCCAACAGGATGGACTGAGGGGGCCCCACCCAAGGCCCGGCTATGTCAGTCAGACTCTGTGACAAGCGGCAGGAAGCTGGCCCTCAGTGGCAGCCAGAGGGGAATCCATATCACATTTTGTAGCAGTCACCTACTGCCATAGGAATGCTGCCTAACAAACTGTCCCCAAAGTCAGTGGTTTTTCACAACTGTCATTTATCAAGTCATGGGCCTGCTGATCATTTGATCCAGGATGGACAGATTCATTTCAGATCCCTTTTAGGTGTCTCTCCTCCTTGCACCAGCAGCTGCTGAGCTTCCTTATTACGTCATTGGCAGAAGCACAAGAAGGGCCAAGGGAAGCTTGAGGCCTCCTTAAGCCCAGACTCTGAGCTGACGTGCTGTCATTTCTACCACATCCTACCAACTGAAGCGAGTCACAGGATCATGGCCAAGGCCCATGGGGAGGGCGTACGCTTCAGCTCCGGGGGGCGGCTCTGCAGACTTATGTGCAGGAGGGCGTGCAGATAAAGAGGGAGAAGCCTGGAATAATAGCGCACCTGCTTTCCGCCGGTGGGCGGGGGGCAGGACAGATATCAGGATGGCCGCTTTGTGGAATGAGGCACAGCCTGGAAAGGTGGAATGATTCCCCCTAGCTCCAGCAAGTAGGCCAGACTCCTGGCCACCTGATCTCTAAGCTTCACACACTCCCCACTAGCCCAGACCTTCACCCCCCATCCCCTAGCCATTCCATCAGACCTTGAGATGGAACATTTCCAGAGCACCCAAGACACACACACACACACACACACACACACACAGAAGCAGGGAGAAATGGGCACAGAGAGTTAATTTTTGTCCAAACTTAGGAAATCTGGAGAAAAAAAAAACTATATGCAATACTATATTTTTAGTGCTAAATGGTGCTAAAAGCATTTTTTGGCACCCTTTAGAGAGCGAAAGTAGCATGGTTAGTTTGGGAGCTGAAAGCTGAATGTGCTGTGCGTCCTCTGGTTTTGTCAATGCCTCACTTCTGGCAAGGTCGGCCTGCTTCCGGCAGCACATGCATCTGCGCCGTGTGTGCTTTAAGATGGTGTTCACCTCTGCAGGTAAGGCCCAGGCTTCCCACCCGTGTGTCTGGCTAACTCTAGAGTATCCGAGATGGGTAAAGGGAGGAAAATGCCATTATCAGAGAGAAAACCAACTGAGCAGAGGCTGAGGCCTTTCTATTTGGATCCGAAACCAGTTGAGAGGGTTGACACGCTGACATCCAGTCAGCCTGATGGGCCACATGGACACGACCATCCCATCGCCCTCACTAGCCATGGGACCAGAATGGCCATCAGAGCCCACCCCAGCTATAGATAGGAAGGGAGCTGTCTGCTGAGGAGCCTTCCAGAACGAAGTCTTTAGTGCTCAGGAGACAGGGAGAGCTTGTCTCTTGCCTTTTCTCTTCTTCTGGATGCCGCCATGTCTGGATGTGATGTGATGCCTGGATCTTGGCAGCCGTCTTGTGTTGCTGAGGGGGCCTCCCTGAAGGCAATACTGACACTTACCGAGTGCTGCATGTCAGGCAGGCCCTGTGCTGAACACAGGACGTTGATTGAATGCTTTCTAGCTAGGTCTTCTTGTGTGCCAGGTCCCGGGGCCGTAGTAGAACCGGCCTCAGGGAGGTCCCAGCTGGGGATAGTGAGGTCCGACAATTGCAACACAGCATTGGGCATGACAACAGAGGGCCAGGGCGCTAGGGGAGCACCCTCTCTCTTTCTCACCTGCTGTCTATCTCGCCATTCTCCAAATGAACGCTCTTTCTCCATCTGGACCCTCATGGGCCCCGTGCCAGCTTTTCCCAACAACAGTGACAGCAGCATATGTGGACACAGCGCCTCCCGTCTATCAGCTCATTTTGTCCTCACAGGATCCTTGCGAGGACAGTGTCTTCCTCATTTCCCAATCCGGGGAATGAGGCCTGGGGCACTGACGGTGCTTTTAGCTTCTTAGCTTCCACACACAGCTTCCCAGCGCGGGCAGGCCATGACTGGGGCTCACACGTCCTAAAGTTGGCACTTAGCCGCTAAGCATGTCTGTGCCCTGTCACCCCCATTGCCCGGGGCCCTCAGTGCCAGATCTGCCACACAGAGCCTCCCACGGGGAGCTGGGGCCTCCTCCCCACACCCCCGGCCCGCTTCTCCCTCCCCCATCATCCCCTCCGAGAGCCAGATCAGCCATTTACTCTGGGAGAGAGGACACCCTGTTCACCAGCCCACTGCCCAAAAGGAAGGCTTCACACCTGGCTTCTTGCTTAGTTTTATAGGAACTCTGCAGGCACCGCTGTGCCCACTTCACAGAGGAGAAAACTGAGGCCCAGAGAGGGGAAGAGACCAGAGCAGCATGCAGGAGGGAGAAGGTGGGTGCAGGACCCACCCCAGCCCTGGCTGGTACCAAAGCCCCAGGACCTGGGGTGGGGGGATAGCCTAGGTGGCGGCCTCTCCCTGAGGATAAAGAGCAGAGGGGAAGGGGCTGAGCCTGTCTGGAAACTGCAGTTTGCTGGGTGTGTACCGAGGGGCCACAAGGACCGTTGCAGGGTTGAAGCAGGAGGGCGTGACGGTCAGGCCTGTGAGCAGCTGGCTGGGGAGATGGGGCAGCGGAGATGAGGAGCCGCCGGGGCAGGGAGGCTGCTGGGGATGGTAGATCCGCGGGCACGGAGAGACAGGCCCGATGTAGGGTGTGGGCGGGGAGGGTCTGGGGAGGGGACCTCAGTGTGCAGGGGCGAGTGTCCACGGTGCGGGTGGGAGCGGAGCTCCGGCTCTGGCTCCGTGGCCTGCAGGAGGCGGGCGGGGAGCCGAGCGCCAGGCTTGCTGTCAGGGGCTGCCACTGAATCGCTGGGGATTAGGTTTGGCTGCAGCGGAAGACCCACTGGATCCTGAAGCTGTGGGGAGCGTCCTCTCTCATGTCAAGGGAGGCTGTCCTGCGTCCAGGCACAGGCTCCCCAGCCAGCGGCCTAGCTATTCGGGTCGCCCGCACGCAGCCTGCCTGGCCAGGTGGGGGCGCACCTCCCGTGAGTCCATTTCAGGAGCTGCATGGGACACCATGCTCATGCTTTGGCCCCACAACGCAGCTGCATGCTGCCTTTCCGGCAGCCTAAAGGGCTGGGAGACCTTGACGGTACTGTGGCCACTGTCCACCCAACCCCGAGCCAGGGGTCTGGGCCCGCGGAAGAAGGTAGGTGATGTGGGGGGACGGGCGGCCTCTGCCAGAAGCTCTTCTGGGTGGCCTGCCTGCCTTGGGCGGCCACCTGGTCTCTCCAGGCCTCTGCTCCACTTCCACACCCGTGACGCAGGACTGCAGAACCTTGGGCCCCGGGTGCGCCCAGGTGCGTGCTCTGTGAAGGCAGAAGGCTAGGCCCTGGGGGTCGCAGGGGGCAGAGGACCATCCCTGAGGGGAGTAAGCACTGGGACAGGCAGAGGGCGAGGGGCTGGGGACGTGGAGGCAGGTGCTGGTGGGCAGGGCGGGTGGAGTCCAGGCTGGAGTCAGTGTGGGGAGTGGTGGCCTCAGGGAGGTCAGCTTCTGAGAGCAGGGGTGAAAATGGGGTGACAGGAGGAAGGGACAGATGCAGAGTGAGAGGTGCCCAAGGGAGAGAGAGAGAGACAAAGGGGGGCCGTGGGGCTAGCCAGTGACGTGTGGGCAGGGCCCCATCCTCGGGCACCTCTGGGGACCCTGGGCTGGCAGCCGGGGGACGACAGCAGGGAGGGAGGCCTTGGTGGCCAGCCAGAGAAGGGAGGAGTGGCGCACTGGGGCAGCAGGACGGACTGCTCCCCAAGCCCCCGCGACCAGAAACAAAGTCACCAGAGCCTGGGTCCCTCCCGGGCAGCACGCATGCAGTTCCAGCCATGAGCACGCCCCTCGTAAGAAATGATATAGAGCTTTATTAAATAAACCCAATAGAAATGCGCCTATTTACATCGAAGTTGTCAGTTTGAGCTTAAGTAATATGCAAAGGCACAATTCTTCCTGTCTCCAGCTTTAGAAAAATAAATCGCACAGCCCAGCCCTGGAGGCCTGAAGTGGACTCCCATGTGCGGCTTGGAGCTGAGCGGATGACTCCCGCACACGGTGAGCACGCGTGCCTGGCTCTGGGATGCGTCTCCAGTTCTTCCTGAGAGTGGCACGGCGCTTGGCTCGGAGGCCTCGGACGCTGCAGGGACAAGGGGCTGGGAAGGAGGAGGGCCCCTTCCCGGAAGGCAGGCCCACCCTCCTCACTGGCCAGGGTCGGGCTCCGTGGCCCGGCAGGGTGCTGCCACGGGGAGACCGGTCCCGCGCCGGGCGGGCCGGAGGCTCAGGTCTGCGGAGGTGCATGACCATAGTACAAAAGGGTGAACAGGTAACACTGGGTCTTTGTGCTTGGGTGGAACACAGTGGCTTCTCCAGAAGAACAAACAGAAGGAAAGATCCCGGCCTCTGGCTCAAGGATGTTTTCCTAACTAGGATCCCCATGTCCCTTAGGTGGGCAGAGACACGGGGAGAAGGAAAAGGAACCAGATGCCACCAAACATCCCACTGGGGCTGCGGCCCAGTCCAGGAGACGTTTCCATGCTTAGGAAACAGAAACAGAGGATGCCATTGATTCACAGTGGCCCACAGAGGGGCAAAAAGTAGCCTGGCTCGCAGCTCCTGTGGCCCCTTAGTGTCCCCCAGGGCAGGGGGAGCCAACGTGGGGTCCCCATCGCTGCGTTCCTAAGGCTTCTGTGCAGTCACGGGGTGAGCACCTGACATTCACATGTGTTCACTCCCCTCATTTCCTAGCAGGAGCCAGACTAGGGGTGAAGTTTCCACATGGTCGGGGGGAACCCCACACAAATTAAGAAGTAATTAAAAAGTCCTTTCCCTGAGGCCACCGCAGTAACATCCCCTCCTAGTAAACGGAGCTTCTGCGTGCTCGAAGTCTTGAGAAGAGAGTGGTTCTAGAGACGGCAGGGGAAGAAAAGCATGGCTGCACGTTGTCCGGAAACCCTCGACAACCAGGCATAAAGGAATGAGCCAAAGTCTTAGCAAAGGCTAGGAACAAAACCAAACAAAGCCAGCGGCAACTCCGACGTGTAAGAATAAGCAGAGCCTACAGGACACCACAGAGCAGCCAGCGAGGGGGCCTGGGCTCCGGGCCGAGCTGAGCGGGGCTGTCCCCACCGCGGGGGCACAGGGGCATCAGGACCGGGCCCGCTGACTAGTGCGAGGTGTATGCGGGGCTCCACAGCCCTGAGGGCGGGCTGGCTCTGCGGCTGGGAGGCAGCGCGTTGAAAGGCGTCGGTGACGAGGCAGCGAAATCTAGGGTGGAAAGAGAGACGGCGTGAGCGACAGAGCAAACGGGAGAGCCGGGCATTCCTCAGCGGCTGTGCCGAACAGCGGCTGCCTACCTCGGCCACCCGCCAGGCCCGGGCCCCCCCCAGGCAGCCCTGTGCTGGCGGAGAGATGTCACCCAAGGAACGTGTGATGACTGGACATGCAGAGAGGCCTGGAGCATAGGCCCTGACCTCCCATAGCAGACCTGTGGGGGAGGACACGTAGTGGGTCTCAGGGCCACATGGAAGTGTCCGTGGGTCCCCAGGGAGTGTGGGGACAAGGGCCTGTGCACCTGGGCAGGACCACGCTCCTGGGCAGAGAAAGCTGCATGAACAAAGACTCCCCTGTGTGCAGAAGTCTCTGGAGTGTTCGAGAGAAAATGCCAGTATTCCGCAGTGGTTCCAGCACACAGAGGGAGGGGTGCATGGGGAGACGGGGTGAGAAAGGGGCAGTGCCCGCTGCAAGGACGGCTGGGGAATGCTTGTGGAAGGCTATGGTTCTAGGGGTCCAGAATGCATGTGGGATCTGGTCACCAGGAAAATGCAACCCTATACAAAACTGTTCTCTTCCCCAAAATTCAGACTCTTTGAAGCCTCCCATGCCCCCTTAGGTCAGCAAAAACCTGTTCAGGGGAGAGAAGCCTCAGATGGAAAACAGAAGACAAGAAAGGCTGCCATGTGCCCTCCTGGCCGGGCACTGCAGTTCTCAGAGGTGTCCCGTGGAATTGCCCAGGGTCACCAGAGACAACTGGACCATGAGGAAGACGGGCCCTTGTGATTCTTCTCCATCGGGGAAATCCGTCATCAGGCCAGTCCAGAACCCCCACCTCCAAGTCAACAGGTCTGACCCAGCTCAGAGCCCTCTGCAGCAGCCCGGCAGGTAGGAGCCAGTCCCAGCCACCTGCAGAGACAGGTCCCGGCCGCCAGCCCTCCACGCTGCGAGGTTTGGCCCGGGGAAAGCTCTCCTGGCCCAGGGCCGGCATACTGTCCCCCTCCCCAGCATCCAGGTCTGCCTTCTGGGCCTCACACCTCAGCTGCCACTACTGCCCAGGGCCAGAGCTTCTGAGACTGGGGGTTTGGGGCCCCGATCCCTGCTTCCTCCCGCAGCCACAGGTGGCTACTCACAGTGGGGGCTGTGGCGAGGGCTGGCTCGCGGGGAGAAGGCTGGAGGTGCGGTGAGCTCCCGAGGCGCGCAGACCGTGTGGTAGGCTGCAGGAGCACAGGGCTGGTTAGCGTTGGGGTGGGGGTGGGGAGCCACCAGGGGACACAAGGCAGCCCTCCTCACCTATGATCATGACAGCAGTCCCAGCCAGCAGGGCAAAGAGTGTGAAGAACATGACTTGGTAGGAGTCCAGGAAGTGCTGAAAGAGGCTGGCTCCGTCTGCGATCAATGGAAAGACAGGTCACCAAACCAACCCACCGAGTTCCCTCGTGTCTGTGTGCGGTCAGAGGGTGAGGTGGCCTGCCCTGGGCCTGGGGCCGCATCTGGCCCTGGGGGGCTGTCTCCCCAGTGCTCTGTCCTATTCCATCTTGGGCCACTCGAACCGACCTGGTTCCACCTGAGGCCCTGCTTCCTTGGAGTGGGTTAAGGGTCCATACCCGTTCCAAGGAAGGACAGACCTGTCCGGGGGAGTCCAGGGGAGTCCAGAGGGTGTGGGCTGCCCGAGAGTCAGCCAAGTTGCCCGGAAAGGCAAGGCAGTGTTGAAAATGTCAAGCCATGAGCTGCAGGCATGACAATGGAAGTCAGGGTTGGGCAAAGGTACTGGACAGACCCGAAGCCCATGGACCAAGGGAGCCCACCCCTCCTCTTGGGGCCCCGCCCCAGGGTGGCCCAGACAGTGGCTTCCTCTTCTATCTCCCTCTACCTGAACCTGCATCCCTCCTGCACCCTCACCGGGCTGTCCTGGGTCAGGACACATCCCTGCTTGGTAGGAAGAAGGCGGGACCTCTTCAAGTGCCCTTGACCCTGATCTGACCCCATCCCTTTGCTCCCAGCCACACCTGACCTGGCTATTCCCTGCTCTCAAGAAAAAGCCTGAACCCCTGGCCTGGCGTTCAAGGCTCCTCATCCAGCACATCGCCCCAGGGTCCTTCTGACTGCATCACCCTCCCCCTGCCTACTCATCCTTCCATGCCCCTTTGAACTACACCCTCCAGCCAGCAGAGGTATAATCACCCACCCCCTCTGGGTGCCGCCCACTTCTTCAGCCACATTAAGAAGCAGCCACATTTAGAATCATTTCTTTTTTACTGTGTTTATAATCCATGCCCTATTTGAGGCTTCTCAGGCCTCTGTCCAGCACAGGGGCTGGCACACAACAGGTGCTAATAATGACTACAGAATCGATGAATCATCCATTACTGAGCACCTGCTGTATGTCAGGTGGGCCTTGTTCTAAGCGCTGTCCCCACATACAGCACTTAGTCTCTAGTTGGGGAAGACTGGTAGAAACCCAAGCTACTGTACTAATTATTCTACAGGCTGACAGCTGAGAATAGTGCTATGGAAGAAGAAGGGTTTGAGTGGAAGTCAAGTTCAAGGTTTCCTATTTCATGAGCAGAGAATGTCTGAGGGAAGGTTGGTTTGATGGAGGTGGGAGTGTTGGCCAAGGGGGGAAGGCATCCCAGGCAGAGGGAAGAGTGAATGCCAAGGGCTTAGCTGGGGGCTAAGCCTCTTTGGCTTCCCAAAGAGGAAGGAGGCCAGAGTGGCTGGAGCAAGGTGTTCAAGGGGGAGATAAGCATAACTGGGTCAGGAAGGCAGATTATGTAGGGCCTTTCAAGACGCTGCAGAGACTTGGGCTTTACTTCATGAGGGAGGTGGGAGCCATAGCAGAATTTTGAGCGAGGAGGGGCATGACCTAGTCACATTTCAACAGGATCCCTCTGGCTGCCAGGTTGAGAATAGATGGGGAAGCAAAGTGCACATGGCTGCTTGAATGAGTGATATTTGCCTTGCAGGACATTCTGTAGTTTTGAGTTGTCCAGTTCTTGACACCCCCAGTTTCCCAAAAACAACTGAGACGACCCAGCCCAGCCCTCCCTGCCCAGGTCCATCCCAGCTGTGTCCCATCCCATGACTCACGAGGACCAGGCCCTCGGCGATCCATCACAAAGGCCACGGTGACCGGAATGGTGATGGCTTGGTTAGTCATGGGGCTGGAGAAGGTCAAGGCGGTGGACAGAGGCCCTTGGCTGCCGGCCGCAGGATCTGAGATGCCGACTGTGTAGGTGATGAAGCTGGGGAGCCCCAAAGACTTCTCCTTCTCAAAGGCCAGCACAGCTGGGGACCCTGATTTCACCTGGGAGAGACGTCAGGGCTGGAGAGCTGCACCCTCGCTGCTGTCTGACATGCTGTGCTCCCCTCCTGAAGGCTAGGGGTGAAGACCCCTCCCCAGCCCCACTTCCCAGGCCAGTGATGATGCCTGGGTACTTCTAACCGACAGCGTGAAATCTGCAAAGTCAGGGAAGGAGCACACTGTGTGTACGTGGAGTGTTTTTGAGGAAAGGACAAATCAATATCATTGAATTCTAATCCAGTGCTCTTTAAAAAAATGCTAAACTAACATGAACTATCACCAAACGCCAACTTTCCAAGGGAACAGCCTGGAGCTCTGTTAATGGCCGATTGCCAGCAGCTCAAACCCCAGGGCCTGGCAGGCCTTCCGTCACCAGCAGTGGATTCATCCCTGTCTTGCTCCAAGAATATTCAGCCACATTTGCGGCAGTGAGACATGGATGGAGTGAATAGAGGAGCCAAAAACCTCTTCACCACATCACCCCAGGTCTCCTCCCAGCTTGCTGGGTGGTAGGACCCAGGACATCATTCATCCAGCATCAGCAGATGGAGAAACTGAGGCCCAGAGCTCAGTACAGTTGTGCAGGAGGCAGTGACAGGTTAGAGACTGGAGCTATTCCCCCTGCCCCATGGCAGCGCGCATCCCTGCACTGACTTCATTCATCGAACATACTAAATGTTCACTGAACACTAGCAGGTACTAGGTAAGCCCTATGCTAAGTACTGCCCTCCCATGCTTAACTCCTGGCTGGGGAAGACTTCTAGAAATCACAGTAATTAACACAATTATACAGGCTCACAGGTAACAGTGGTGCTGTGGAAACAAAGAAAAGGATAAAGAGTATTTACTTTTATTTTTAAGTTTTAATTTTAAAGAAAGGTGGTCCAGGGCTTCTATGTTCTACCCAGAACTCCCTGCCTCCTCCTGGTCCTTTCAAAGGCCCCTGGTTCGTGTGCGGATGCCACTCACCTCCAGGTTCTCGAGAATCTCCATGGCACCAAAGACCTTGACCTCGGAGCTGGTGTAGTGGTTGCTCAAAAGGATTTCAGCCTGGTCAGTGTATAGCCCTGGGCTGAAGGGCACCTCGGCACCCACATGCTCTCCAGAGATGTGGCTGCCCGGGATGGAGGCAGTGACCAGCAGTGCCGTCTTCTTCATGCTGAGGTGTTTCAGTTGCTTGTCCGTCAGCCTGTGCATCGTGACCAAGCAGAGGTACCGGCCTGTGCAGACAAGGGTGTTCCACACTGTCTGTCCCCTCTCCCACCCATGCCCTGATGCTACACTTCCTCCTTGCTTTTCTAACTGGACAGCTCCTACTCATCCTTCAGAGCTCAGGTGAGGCATCACCTCCTCCTGGACCCTCCAGGGATGTCCCTCTTTGGTACCCCCAGTCCAGCTTGGGCACCCTTTCTGTGACCAGCACTCTCGCTCCCTTCTCAGAATGCTCTGTTCATCAGGTCCCTATCGTTCCTGGGAGTAGGAACATGGGGGCCAGCTCTGCATCTCAGGGCCCAGCCATCCTGGCTCAGAGTGCCAGTGAGTAAATGATGAACAGACATCATGACCCGATCGATGCTGGGCTACAGGTCAGCTGGGGCTCACGCCCAGCACAGCCTATGGCCCCAGATGCAGCAGAAAGTTCTGGGAGGGTGTGGATCAGGACTATTTTGGTACCTGTTGGATCCTCTATGCCTGGCCCTGAGTAGATAAACGAGTTAAATGAACACTTGAGTGCTGCCCTGGAAGGCCCCTCCAAGCCTGGAACCAGGGTGCCTGCACTGGAGTCCCTTCTGTGCCCATGCCAGGCAAGCACCCTCAGTGAGTCAGCCTCCTTACCGAACTAGCATTGCACCCCTCATGGCACCATTTAGGGAATAAATAGGGCATAGGACCACCCACTGCCTGCTCTGTGCCAAGCCCAAAGCTTGGGCCCCACATGCGATGTGCCCTGAGGATGTACCTCCTGCATCCTAGGCAGAGGCCTAGGTGCTGACCCGGGCCACGGGGAGCTGCAGCTGGGCTTATGGCCTGGCATCATGCTGTTGCTAACTCCTCCTAATTAAGACTGGGCTGCATGTTCTTGGAAGGAACGGAAAAATGGGCCAAATGCTCATCAACAATCATTATCATGACATTGGCAGCTACCATTGAGGACTCCTAGGAGTGTGTGCTGGGCACTGTGCTAAGCATGTCACAGGAACTATCCTCCTAAACCCTTGAAGCACCCCAGGGGGGGACCACTCTTCTCAGGGCCAGCATGCTGGGGGTCCAGGTGGTCACTCCAGACTGGGGTTCCAGCCTTCAGCTCCATGGACGGTGGAACAGTTATGCTGAGACACACAGTGTGGCCCTTGACTAGTTAACCAGGCCCCCTCCAGCCATCTCTCGCGTGCACCACTCAGCCCTCTCATGTAGGCAGAGCAAGGCACCTTCCTGCCCATTTCACCAAGGGAAACAGCCTCAATACCCACTGGCTCAGCACTAGAAAGAGCACAGAAGGTCTTGAACCTTGAACCCAGGTCTTCCAACTCCGAAGCACGTCCTTCCTGTGTGTGTGTAGGCAGCTGTGGACAATGGCCATCACACAGCACAGGACTGCCAACCCCTCCCGGTGGCCGGAAGGAACCAGAGGCCAGAGTAGTGGCATCTGTCCCCGGGCTGGGTTCCTGATGGCGCCTCCACGCAGATGGCTGTTGTGAGCCAAACACCTCAAGGGAGCCAATTTTCTCATTCAACCCCCGAACTTACCCAGAGTCGTGTCAAATCCCGGTTCTGCTGTGAAAATGTCGCGTGCTGGGAAATCGAAGACCTCTTGCTTGAACCGGAGCTGGCAGCTAATGAGCGATTCTGGGTGCAGAGTCTCTATGACTTCCATCTGGGTGGGGGAGCACTCACCTGGAGACGGGAGGTGGGTAAGAAGGGCCTGGGCCAGGACGACTGGCCGCCACGCCCAGGCTGGCTGGGCTGGGAAGTGGCACCTGTGCCCCACGCTCCTTCTGCACGGGGCTCCCAGGGCAGCCGGAAGCTTCACAGTGGTGCCACAGACTATAAAAGCTGAGGGTGACTATAAGGATGAGGAAGGTCATTCTGAGTGGTGGGCAACCTCAGATCGGAATTTCAGCATCTGTGCGAGAGCCTGCATCCAGCAGCCCGGCAGGTGGGTCGGGCCACTAATGCACGTCCTCTGTCACCGGCAGCAGGGGAAGATGGGCAATTTATTCCTGGGCATCAGGAGGGCAACACTTCTCCGCTAATACACTGAGTATCACTTTGGCAACGGCACAGTGCAGCTGCCCTCGTGCACGGAGGTGGGAAAACAGAGGTTACTGGGATGCAGTAAAGCTGCCTCATCAATCCGAACAAGAACAGCCATATTTAATCCTACCGGTTAAGTGGTTTCAAAAAGAACCAACCAAACAAAAAAACAAAAACAAAACCCAAACAGCCTGTATTGATGTATTTATTTCTGACAGCTGCTGTCCAGGGCTGTCAGGGGCAGGGGACAGGGTCGAATGTTCTGCACGTGAGTCAGAAGAGGTAATTACAAACACCCAAATCAGCAGTGAGGCCTGCTAAGTCAGTACCCGCTGGGATGAGTGGTAGAAAGGGTGGCTTTCTTTACTCGGGTGCCCGAGGGCTAAAGTGGCATTTCTGACTCAGAAACAGGACGTTTCTGGGTGCCAGGCTCTTTTAGGAAGATCTCTTTGCACCATCTCTACTTGTGGAGGACTGGGATTTCTCAAAAGCTGGAAGGAATGGGCCCATGGGGGGTTTAGGTGTTCTCTCTGGCTGTGGGGTGAGTTTGTGTGGGAAAAGCAGAGAAAATCGCAGCAGACAAGGGCATGAGGAGCCCTTGAGCTTGGCAGGGCCCCTCCCCAGACCAAGCAAGCCCCTCACTCTCTACCTCTCAGGTTAGAGCTTCTGTCTCCCACGGTGACGGTCACTTTGGAGGCCTCCTGGAAGCCGGTCTGGCCTGGGCGGACGGAACGGGCCACGATCCTTTGAGGGACACCAATCACTATCTGAGGAGGGAGCCGAGGCAGCTGCAGTGAGCACCGGCCACGTGTGGGCTCGGTGCTGGGCACTCTCTTGACCTCACCCTGCTGCCTGTGACGGGATTCTGCCCCTTGCACAGGGCACAAGACAGGCTCATCATCTGAAAGACGTGCCAAGAGGTGATGGAGCTGGGCTTAGGCCCTGGCTTGGTCAGACCCTGCGGTCTGGCTCTGTCCCTCTGAACAAGCTGCTTTTCTTGAACAGCAGAGCCTGGAGCTGAACAGCAGGCCTGAATTCATTGAACAGTTTGGGGTGGGCTGCGGATTTTGGTTCTTGTGACAGTTGCAATCACTTCTCTGTTCATCAGTTTGGTTAATTAGTCTTTCAGCAATGAGAGAAGGTGCTATTTTACTTTACTGTCATTCATTCAAAATAAATCACCCTGGCCAAAATGCAACTCACACAGCCTGGGCAGTGAAGCAACCACCCCCATCACTTGTCCCTCTACCCAGATACAAGTCCTCCCAGATTTTTCCCTGCCCACCCCCTTTGCTCATCCTGCACTGGCTGCACCCAAACACCCCAGCTGTGGGTCTTTCTTAAGCTTTCAACCTCCCCTGCAGAGCCTGACCCCACTGGCCCCTGAAGGCCCAGCTCCTGTGTCACCCCCTCCAGCTGGAGGCTGTCTACCCACCTCTGGGCTGCCCCTGAGCGCTTCCTGCCTCCCATGGGTCTGACCTCCACCAGAACATGATCTCCCTGAGAGCAGGGATAGGGTCTCAATCCTCCCCAAAGCCCATACAGCTCCCAGGGCCGTGGCTGATGTAGGATCATAGGAAGGCCTATGGGCTGGGCCCACTGCCTCCAGACTGCCCTCTGAGCAGAGGCACCTGCTCTCTGGCCCTAGTTCTTCCCATTTTCTCCCATACTTCTGACCACCACGCTACTGTCTTCTCCCCTCTTCCTCTTCCTCCTCCTCCACACCTTGCAGAGGAGGCCCAAGGCCTTGCCCCTGCTCCTCCTGCTCTGGCATGTTCTGCATGTTCCCATCAACTCTCAGGTCTTCGAGAACCACTTTTGTGTGGTAGACCCCCACCCATCTTCAGCCTTCTGCCCTGGAGCTCCAGGAACACCTGCCATCTCACCCCTAGCCCCAGAGAGGAGCTGCAACCACCTCAAACTGGCCACATCTCAACTAACTCATCTTCCACCCACATTAGTTCCCCCTCTTTGCTTTTTGCTTCCCTGTTAGGGTAAAGGATCAACATCCACCTTGTCACCCAAGCTAGACCCCAGGGGAGTCCTCCTCAGAGCCCACTCCTCCCTCAACCCCTACTTCCAAATGGTCACCAAGCTCTGGTGACCCTCCCTCTGAATCTCCCCTAAATCCACCCTTAGTTTATGCCCACCCGATGGGGTCAGCTGAGGGCCCAACCTCAGCCCCTGGCTGGCTACCCTGTAGCTCCTGCCCTTCCTTTGGGTTTACAGACTTTGTCAGGCACCAGTACTCATTCCAAACCTTACCTCTGATATATATCACTCTCTACTTAGAAAGAAAAAATCCCTGATGAGTCCCTACTGGGTTTGGCATAAGCTTCCACCTCTTTATTCTGGAATAGTAACAGTTGCAGCTAATATCTACTCAATATTTGCTAAGCGCTGCCTACCATTCTAAGTGCTTCACATATATGAACTCATTTAATCCTTACAACACTCTTCTCTCCATTTTCTAGACAGGAAAACCAAGGCACAGAGAGGCAAAATGACTTACCCAATGCCACACAGCCCCTCAGTGCCCAGCTGGGATGCGAACCCAGGCAGCCTGGCCCCAGAGCTCCCATGCCTTAAACACTCCACGGAACTACCTGGAACCCAGTGTGTATCATGATCTGATTACAACGCCGGCCTCCACTCCCGCCTGCACTGCCTGTGTTCCAGCCATCGGGGCTGGGCTCTCAAGCCCGGCATACCTTAGCCTACACCATGCTCTCTCGTCCAGCCCTCCGCTGCCCCTGCCCACTCTCGGCGGCTCCTCCTGGGAGAGCACAGCTTCATCAGTCACAAGGTGCTCCTATCTGCAACCAGCTCACCCGCTGCATAGCCCCGGCACTAAATATGCGAGCTATTAGGTTAACCTGCTGGATTTGATCACGTGCACACTGGCTCTAAAATGAGACACATTTGGAACACAGCCAGACGTTGCTCATTGATTCATTCTCGGCTGGAAATAAATAGGAGAGAGAACAGTTTTGTTCGCCTCCAGAAAGACTCAAAAGGTGACTTGCCGGGGAGGCTTAACTTCCTCAGTGACGCCAAATCCAAATCGCCATGATGGCCCGCCCACGCCGAGACCCCTGGGGAGACGCCCGCAGGGGATGTTCCTGCCTATCCCCAGAGTGCATGGGAGCTGGGGGGCAAGCCCAGGATGTCAGCCCTTGCCTTGACACCATTTGGAATGTGGGGAGGTGGGAGGTGGAGGCCTATGTAGAAAATCCCAGTGGGCAGCAGAACCCAGACTCATGACTTCGGATCCTGCCTGCTAGCACGCTGCTGGCGCTTGTTTTTTAAAGAAAAGGGAGTCATTCAGTATAGAAAGCTAAGGGTTTCACCCCAGAGGGCCAGCTGTGCATTCCCCGAAGCCCCACCTCCTTGTAGGTCTTCAGGTACCCAGCGACCTCGTAGTAAACCGTCACAGATCCTGCCTCTCGAGCGACAGCCACACCTGTCCTGGGGTCGATGTGGAGGATGCTGCTGGCTGAGGAGCTCCAGGTTCCAGAGAGGCCTGGGAGAGGAAGCCCTGGCTGTCACTCGTCTTTCCCACAACTGATACTCTGGCCAAACCCTGTCCCCGGGGTGATGGTGCCAGCCTCCTGGCTGCCCTGCCCACCCCCATGCTCCACACTGCTGTCAGGGGAGCTTACGCATCACCCTATCACTCTCAGGGTAGAACCCATGGCTCCCGCTCTGCACCTCACATCTGGCCACTCCCTTCAGGCTCCTGGCTGTGGCCATCTGGAACCCCCTGCGGCCCTGACCAGAGTGAACCTCTGGCCCTTTCTCCCCAGCACCTCCCTGCTCTGAATCCCATGATCATTCCTTGTCCCGGGATGACCTGGGAGCTGGCCCTCCCCACAGCACCCCCACCCCCACCCCCGCACAGCCCGTAACTGTTTACCAGTCCCTTTTTAGCAAACAAAGCAAGTGTCAAGGCTCAAGAGCTGGCACTAAACAGCATTTCTTAATTAAAAGCCAATCCCATTATATAATAGATACAACACAGTAACTCAACAACCACGTCTACTTCTGGCCAATTATATATATATATTTTTAAGTGCAGTATTTAACTTCCTTTTAAAATGAATTTCATTGGGTGAAAAAAAAACAGGGACTCAAGGGACGCCGGGGTGGCTCAGCAGTTGAGCGTCTGCCTTTGGCCCAGGGCATGATCCTGGAGTTCCGGGATCGAGTTCCACATTAGGCTCCCTGCATGGAGCCTGTTTCTCCCTCTGCCTGTCTCTGCCTTTATCTCTGTGTCTCTCATGAATGAATACATAAAATCTTAAAAAAAAATGGGAAGTCAATTTGAAAAAAAAAAAAAAAGGAATGTAGGTCATGCATATACAGGTGGCATGTGAACGGCTGAAATCTGGAAATCTGCTGAATGGGGCCAATGGCTACTCTTTGCTCACATTTCCTTCTAGATGTACACTGTCCAACATGGTAACCACTGGCCATGAAATGAATTAAAATGGAACAGATTGCTCCTCAGTCGCATTAGCCACATTTTGAATGTTGGGTTGTGAGGGCCTCCCATTAGACAGTAGATAGGGGGATATTTCCACAGAAACATCTACCACTCAGCGCTATGCTCGTGTAAGAGCTGGAAGCCTCTGTGAGGGACCAGAGGGTACACACATCGGGCTGTGTGGGGCCGAAGGTCTTGGATGCCACTCCCCCTGGCTTTGTAGGGTGAAAATGGCTACCGAGGGCTCATGAATGAATGGGGGCCGCAGAGTTCTAATGCAATTTGGTTGGCAAAAAGAGGCAGCACACTGGACTTGGCCTGTAGACTCCGACACCTGCTCTTGAGCCTCACACGAGCTCTGCTGGTCTTAGCCCCACAGCAGGAGCCTAGTCCCATCCCTGGGACTGCCCCTCACTCAGAAGGGCTCCCTGACCAATGTGCATCTCTCTTACCTTCTAGGCCGACCAGAACTGTGTCCAGACACAGGACATCACCTACCACCACGGCTCCAGACAGTTCCGGGGAGATGGCCTGGAGCACAGGCAGCGGAACGAAGTCAGACAGGCCCACTTGCTCCGTGTCCCACACACTGAGCAGCGTCAGGCCGACACTGATGGTGCGCACGACGCACGTGTTGTTGGTGCTGCCCTTCCCAATCTGCACAAACTCGTCTCTAGGCACAGGAGGGAGAGGCAGGCTCAGTCTGAGGGAAGAGGTCCCAGGCTCCAGAGGGACAGGCACGCTGAGTCCCCTGCCAGGTGAAGCCAAAGCCTCTGGCTGACTGTGGCCCCTGATGTCCCTCGGGCTCAAGTTTATCCAGCAGCTGCCAAGATCTGAGGTCACCGCAGGCCACACGAACCAGGCCTCCTCTCCTCTTCTGTGGGAGGAACCCATGGCCTGCAGCTGACGTGGCCCGTAGCGCATCCCCCACGTCCCAGGGCAGGAAGGTGGAGGCCGAGGGGCAAGGTGAGCTGCCCAGGCCCTTCCCGACAGTGAACCGGGATATCTCGGGAGGCACCACCTCTGCCCACTGGCTCATCTGTAAAATGGATTTGATGATGCACCTGCATCCCAGGCTTGCCGTAAGCATTAAACCAGGTTGGTAGCTGTAAAGCACCGAGACCAGCAGCTGGCACATGGTGAGTGCTCAGTCGACACCAGCCAATGGCACTCTGATGGGAAGGCCTGGACGGGCAGGCCTCTGGGGTAGGGTCTCTGGCTTCATCACTTTCCTCCACTATGCCTTCTGATTCCAGAGCCCTGACCCGTCTCCAGGAGAGACGTGCTCCTACCACAAAAGGGCCAGCAGGACCTCTGTGCTCAGGGGCTGGGAGGACCCGGATCTACTCCCTCCAGGGCAGCCGAGGTCCCAGACAGATGCATGGCCCCTACCACATGCAGAGAGGCCACAGTTTGCCAGAGGCCTTCATGACTTGGGGCTCAGTAGGTGGCCCTGAGGACGAAGACATGGTCCCCACATGACAGGTATGGAAACAGGCCCAGAGTGGTGAGCTGCCTCACCCGTGGAGGCCCCACAAAGGGCAGAGCTGGGGCTTGAACTGGGTCTCACTCGAGGCTTCCTTCTCCACCATGCTTCGTCTCCTATGTCTGGCCCTGGGTATGCAAGCAATCGGGGCCACAGCTGGTGCAGGCCTGGGGGGAGGCCAACTTGCAATGGTCACCCACACCTGGATATGATCCTCTGCCCCCAGACTCCCTAGACTCCGGCCCCAGCTATCTTCCCTCCCTCTGTGCCAGATGCTTCTCTGTCCTCTTAGCTGTTCTGTATGCCCCTGGGGCAGTAGTCCTCAAGCTTTAGAACTGCCCAGAGGCATCCTTACCACACAGACTGTTGGGTCCTGTAAACGTGCATTTCCTAGGGCTCCCCAGGGCTGCTGGTGCTGCTGGTCTGGGAACTACACTTTGACACTCAGTGCTCCAACAGACCCAGTCGGAGGTTTCACAGGCCTAGACTGAAGCCACGGCTCTCCTCCTGCTGTGGACAGTGCCCTCTCTCCTCATATAAGGCCTGCGGCCACAGGTATAATAAGAAAGAGCCCAAAATGAACTGTGTGTGGAAGTACATGGGACCTGGTATTCAGACCCCACTTTCTGCCTGTGTACTGTGGGCAACTGGCTTGACCTCTCTGGGCCTCTACAAATGAGCTACCGGGAGGAATTAGCAAGATGTCATGTGGAAAGGCCTGTACATAATAGATGCAGTGGATGTCAGATTTCTTCCTCACCAGCACTGGAGCACTGGAAGGTGTGCACCTTGTGGGGTGACCAACTTTCATAAAGCCTATGATGTAATTTGCATCCACTGTTCACAGAGCCCACGAATGGCCGGGTTGGTTGCATCTCCCCTGCAGTCGGCCGTCACAGGTATGCAGAAGTCTCACCACAAGCCCTCCAACCACAAACCCTGACACCTGTGTCTCGCCTCCTGTATACCAGGAGACATCACCAACAGCTTCTCACGCCACATGGTCATAGAGACTCTCGACCCTGCTTTACCCTCCCTCTTGCCTCCTGACCGAGTGCAGTGCTTCTCCTCGTGGCCCTGCCAGCATGGCACATCCCCTCCTCTCAATAACTGCAGGTAACAAGGCTGTCCTCTCAGTGGCACTAGTCTGTCCAGTTGCCACTCAGCCACCTGCACAAATTAGATCCAGGTACAACCAAGACTCACCTTCAGGTGAGAAATGAGTGTCACCTACACCCTACCTGTTGGTTGCAAAGCTGAGGACCGAGTTGTGAGCATGGAAGATGTCGCCGGAGCTGTCATGGAAGTGGACCGTGAAGGTCACAGTCATTCCCAAAGGCACGGCTGCCAGAGCCTCCTTGTTCTGAGTGTGCAGGGTGGGGCTCATGGAGATCCTCAGGTAAGAAACAGGAGACACCTGAGAACAATGAGCGGGTGTGGGGGTGACCGCACTGGGGACCAGCCTCCCTTCAGAGGAGGTGCCTGTCCCCAGCCGGGCCCTGCCTCAAGAAGGACTGGGGGTGGGGTGGGGGCTGGATTGACTCAGAGGTCACAGAAAGAGGAAAGGCCTTGGCCTCCTGAGAGCCCCAACCTAATGACAAGATTCCCGCCTTCCCACACAGCAGGCTGGCCTTCTGAAAACAAAACCCAACCAACAGTAGTCAAAACCCATGACTTTGAAAAATCATTATTCTCATTTGTAAAAATATCCCCAGGGCTTTGAATGTTCAGTTTCTTTAGGAAACCTGGCCCTCTCTGGGTGTTTCAAGTGGAAGTAATGCCCATTTGAACTGCAGAGGAAGCATTAACTGGGAGTCACTGTGTGCCTGCTGATGGCCCAGGGAAAAGAGGATGGGGAGGAGGGAACCTGAACTCCAGAGAGCCTGCCCTTGGTCCCTGAACTCTGACTAAAATCTATCCAGAAAGCTCGCCCCTTCAAAGACCTGATATCTTGGTTAAAGATCAGTGGGTGCCGTGACCGGTACACAGCTGGTGCTCCACACATATCTGCTGAAGTAGGATGAGCAGTGAGTCCCTTCCACTTACTCAAAAAAGTAGGATGGAGGGTTCCCTGTAGGGCACCCACCTTCAATCGAAAAAGCATTTATTAAGGAAGCAGATCTGTGACCGAGGTAAAAATCTCAGACTTGAAATACTGCATCCTACCTATCACTCGGGATTCAGAATGTGGCTATGAGGAGATGGAGGAGAGAAGTTCTTGGGACGGATCCCAGGACACCTGGCACTAAGGAGCATGGAATGGCAGGGGGAAGTGGGAGGCGTTGTGATGCATATGAAGGACACACATGGGCTAGGGTCCAGATCTTGACTCACTGAGTGACTCACTTCTATGGTGAGTCTCAGTTTCCTTGCCTGTAAAATGGGTCACTGAATTGTCTGTCGTTACATACGTCATGCAAGGATTTCAGCGCCAGGGATCTAGCACAGGCAGCCAATGCTCATAGGCACTGACCCTGTTCCAGGTCCCAGCTACCCAATCAGGACACTGGGGCACCAGGCCCAGCAACTCACAGACCTCACTGGGCCTCAGTTTCCCCATCTGTGAAATGAGGCCATTGAAATCAATCATCTCCAAGGACCTTCAGCTCTGACATCCAGGAGATGCTATTGTTTTTCCCTCTGGGACCTCTGCCTCCACGTTACTCTTTAGTAAATTCTTAGGTACAATTTCCCGGCTGGAAGGTGAATAGGTCCATCTTACCCCCACGAGGGGAAAGCTTTTACCTCAACACTACTGCTTTTATTCCTACTCCAAAGAGGAAGAAAACACGATCCTACCTTTACAGCAAAGATGATGGTTTGGTTGGCCCCGAAATGCTCCTGGGCAGTCACTTCGATTGTGGACGTCCCAATCACAGGCCCTGACATCAGGAAGCCTTTCTCGTCCACGTGTACTACAGGAACCTTCTCGGGCCCATCCAGGACGCGGTAGCTCAGAGATGCCGCACCATCCCTTTGGAAAACACACAGACCCAGCTTTACAGAGCGTGGCAGTGGGAGAGGTCGTAGTGAGGTGCCCGGCAGCCATCTGGGCTTCCCGCAGGCTCCTGGGAGGACAAGAAGGCCTGATCTTGGCCCCCACGCATCAGGACCTGGGTGGGCTGCCTGACTACGGCCTCCTTAGTCATCCATCGGAAACCTGACTTGGAAAACGGACGGTTCCAAGGAGAGCGCTGCTTCTGGGAGAAAAGACTGAGTGCTGAGCTCCTCTCATCCTTTGTAGGGGACATTTGCTGTAAAAGATGGTTTCTGGGGCAAATGGTTTCTCATTTCCCGACATGAGGCAGCCTGGCACAGTGGAAAGAGCATGGGGCTCTGAGCTGAGCAGAATCTGAGCGCGGTCCCAATGCCCCACAGACAGCCATGTGCCCTCAGGCACCTTGAATCGCCTCTCTCTGCCTCGTTTTCCTCCACTGTGCAAGGGAAGCCATGGTCTTGTCCTGTCCTATTGCCAAGGGCAGGGACCAGGACGAAAATGGGCTGCTTGCTCAGCAAGTGGTCTGTAAAGCTACTAATGATCTGTACTGGGTAGAAGACAAATTCCAGTGTTTCATATGCTCTCTCATGTTTATTATATAATAAAGCATCAACAGGAAGGAAAGGTGTTCAGCCCCTAGGATGAGCCCCCTTTACCTTGCTGTTTGAATGCAGCTCTACAGACCCTCCTCAGATGACATCACATAAATGTTATTGCTTCTGCTTCAACTTTCTCTCCTATCACCAATCCCTTCTGTGGAACCTGCAGAAGTCCTGTTCACCCTTCAAGACCCAGCTCAAGGGGCGCCTGGGTGGCTCAGTTGGTTAAGCATAGGTCATGATCCCAGGGTCCTGGGATGGAACCTTGTCTGGGGCTTGCCACTCAGAAGGGGAATCTGGGGCAGCCCCAGTGGCCCAGGGATTTAGCGCCGCCTTCGGCCTGGGCCTGATCCTGGAGACCTGGGATCGAGTCCCGCGTCGGGCTCCCTGCATGGAGCCTGCTTCTCCCTCTGCGTGCCTCTCTCTGTCTCTCTCTCTGTCTCTCATGAATAAATAAAATAAAAAATCTTAAAAAGGGGGAGGGGGGAATCTGCTTCTCCCTCTCCCTTCCCCCTTGTTGTGGGCTTTCTCTCAAATACATAAATAAAATAAAATTTGAAAAAAAGAAAAAAAAAAAAAAAAAAGACCCAGCTCAAGCATCTCTGTCTCTGACATGCCTCCCTTAAATCCTCACACAGAAGGCCCCTCTTTGGGATACGGCTTAACCATTATACATTACTTTATTTTAAATATTTTATTTATTTGTTCATGAGAGACACACAGAGAGAGGCAGAGACACAGGCAGAGGGAGAAGCAGGCTCCTCGCAGGGGGTCCCATCTGGGACTTGATCCCAGGACCCCAGGATCACGACCTGAGCCAAAGGCATATGCTCAACTACTGAGCCACCCAGGCATCCTTATACCTTGTTTTATTGTTGGCCTTCTCATGCTGTACTTCTCTCTTCCCCACTAGAATGCCACCCAACTCTGTTCTAGGAGCCTAGCATACAGCCTAGCGTTTAGACACTTGTGGTTGAATGAACACCATGTGTGTGTTTCATGCAACACGCAGGTACTCCTGTGGTCCTTACAGCCCCCCACCTTGCAACTGCACTTCACAGTACCTGCAACACGCAGGTACTCCTGTGGTCCTTACAGCCCCCCACCTTGCAACTGCACTTCACAGGCAAGTCATTGCTACCAAAGGTGCCCCATGTGAATGCAAGGTAGGAGTTATGTTTGCAGATTTGCTTGTGCCTTGAAGACACCAATGTGCGTCCCCATCGAGTGGGGATCTTGTTAAGTGCAGTCTGGAGTGAGGCCCAGGATTTGCATTTTAACCTGCTCCCAGGTGATGCTCATGCTGCTGGTTCAGGAATTACACCCATTGAACAGCAAGTCTTGAAGACAAAAGGGCACTGGAAAATTTAACTCTTCTGAGGTGGTACTTCTTTTCCTTTGAAGTAGCAGACGTGAGCAGTGGGCATTAAAAGCTTTCTGGGTGACAGGGAAGAAAAGATGGGCCCACGGGGACCAGTGATGTGGAACAGCAGGAGAAATCCCTGGTGAAGAGGAGGGGGAATGCAGAAGCCGCACCCACTCCAGACTGAGAAAGAAGCAGTTCGCTTGAAGCATCCACGGGTCCTGACAACTTTGACAAATGAGTCGTCGGACACAGAGCGCAGCTTCTCAGCCCTGCTGCAAACAAGCGCTGAGTCACGTACCTGTTTGTCTGAAGCTTTATAAATGAGTTGGGTGACATTAGTATTTGTTCTGCTTCTATTTCAGGGTGCAGCAGCAGCAGTTTTTCGAATACCTGGAAAAGAGGGCGAGTTCTGTCCCCTGGGATGCACTGGAGTCATGTCCAGGTCCCTGCTCCCCTCCTGGCAGTGAGACCAAGGGGACCCAGAGATGAGAAGCACCACTGTGAGCATCTGTCAGGTGGCAGGTGAGGGAAGGGCTGGCTTTTTTTTTTTTTTTTTAAGACTTTATTTATTTATTCATGAGAGATACAGAGAGAGAGAGGCAGAGACACAGGCCGAGGGAGAAGCAGGCTCCATGCAGGGAGCCCCATGTGGGACTTGATTCTGGGACTTGAGGATCATGCCCTAGGCCAAAGGCAGGCGCCAAACCACTGAGCCACCCAGGGAAGGGCTGACTTTTCAGAGAGGCCAAAGGTGTGAGAGAACAAGCAGAGAGGCTCATGTTAGCACACCCTGACAGCAGCTGCTTCGTGAAGCCAGGGAGCACGGGGACCTCCCTGAGTTCCTAGGTTGGGAGATCTTTGTGGGCATGGAAGGCAGCACGTGGAATTACAGGGCCTGCAGTCTGGTCCTGCTGCTCCTCACTGTGGTCCTCTCAGAATAACCCCTATTGGCCCCATCAACCCTCATCTTGCCCCCTCTTGTCGTGCTCTCATGGAGGCACAGGGGGTGGAGGCGGGGGTGGGGCGTGTCCATGAACCAGGCCAGCTGATGATAAACCTGGGAGTGTTGGAGCCAATTCGATCGGCACTCCCCAGGAGCCCCAAGGCCTTCCACGGCTCCCCACCCCAGATCTTATGGAAACTCCAGACCCCTCCCTACAAGCACCCTAACTGCCCACCACCCTGCCAAGTCCCTTTCCCTAGGGACCCTTGGGACGACCTCTCTTGGCAGCTGGGCCTGGATGCTGAACACAGCTTTGAGCTCTCCACTGGCTTCTGATCTGATCAGACTGGCCAGAGTCTAGGGGCCCAATTTTCCAAGAAAACCCCTTCCCTCCCAGCACTGCTATGTTCTGATCATATACATAGGCTTAGATTTCTTCATCTGTAAAATGGGTCTAAAACCAATAATCCTTGCCACGTCTGTCTCAAAGAGCTGTGGGATTCATGTGGCAAAGTGAGTGGCACTTCCTGAGTGGTGAATGATAAATGGCCTATGGGAGCCAGATGGGCTCTGGTGTCAAGGAGCCCTTTTGCTGGGCCGGTGGTACCGAGTGGAGCAGCCTCACTGGTTCTGACTTGGACACACGCACACAGGAAATACACCCACAAACGGGTTTCCTCCTGTTTTTCTTAAATGCGTATTCTTCGTTGCCCCTCTTCATAAGGAGGTGAGGGTACAAGAGAGATCTCACTTTCTTGTTAACTCAAGTGTAAGAAAAGCAACAGTGCAAGCACCAGGTACACAGTGACAGACACGTGGCCTCACCATTGGGGGCCCAACGGGGGGAGTGGTGGGGACAGCTCCATCAGGGGGGAGGCTGCTTCTCATCTGCTCATTCAGCCACGTGGCAAGACGCTGTGGCTTCGGGACAAGCTGCCTACCAGATTTTTATACAACATCTTCCTATTTTTAAATATTGGCAACAAATAAAAATCGTTTCAGAGCACTGCATGAGCCAAAGCAAATACATCTGTGGGCTGGATCCAGCCTCTCAAAGTTTCCAATGTGCTCAAACCTCCAATGGCTGTCAGCTAGGGAAACTGAGGCCCAAGGATGTTAAGGGACTCAAGTGAGGTCACAGAATCTGGGAGCTGCAAAGCCCCATCTTTAATCCCGAGAGATACCAGACATTATCTCACTTTATTTTTAACTGGAAAGAACATATATTTGTGTGTATTTGTGTCTGTTTGTGTCTATATTTACCCATGTATGTGTGTGTCTGTCTCTGCACGTGTATGTATGTTTACAGGTCTGGGAGCGTCTGTATCTGTGTGCACCTGTGTGTGCGTGCACATGCGCGCAAATGCAGGCAGGTGAGGGGGTTGCTGAAATGGGTGTTCCTTTCTTTGATAATCTTTACCCCTGATGAGGTAAGTGTCTAGGTTAAAAATGGTTCATTTCATTTGAAGAAGGGGCTTGAATCTGGTTCTCTTCTCATGATATTTAAAAGCCCCTTTTAGTTTTTCTTTGCAATTTTGGGAGACCCCGAGGTTACTGAGTCCCAGATTAGCAGAATGGGGCCCTTGAAGCTAAAAATGCTCTTCAGAAGCAACTTGTCACTTCCCTAGCTTTACAGATGGGTCTCGAAGGACAGGGGAGGTGGGAAGCAGGGTGGAGAGAGAGACACAGGTGCTGAGCCCTGGGTGGGAGAAGAGCTGGTGGGTTCTAGGTCCTGACTCAGTGGCGTACCCCTGGGGGCTCCAAGCAGCGCCCCTCCCCCTCTGAGGCCTGGTTTCCACCTGTGAATCAATGGGTCCCACTGTCTCCCAGGCCGTCACACAGCACAGCCCTCCAGGCCTTCCAGGGCCCACCACCCACTCACTGTGACCTGAAAGGGGCACTTTGACCCGTACCCCTCAGGCTGCAGGCTCATAATCCAGCAGCAGCACCCAGGGCTCCTGCCCCGCTGGCTTCACGGGAGCACCTCATAGGTGAGACAATACTGGGAAGCAGGGGAAGGCGGGTCTGCCTCTGTTAAAGTGCTCTGTGAGCATTTGTGAAATAAACACAGACAATTCAATGAAAGTCCCACTCACGATTTCCCAGCTTCTTTCCACCATGAAGGTGCCTCGGACTCCAAGCGCAGAATTATCTGCTATTTGGGGAATGAATACAGCAAGCTATTTCAGACCTCCAGGCCTCTGTACCCGCAGCTCCTTCCACCTGGCCTGCCAGCCATCCACCCCCAGGCTGATGCCCTCGGGCAGCCCCATCTAGGGGCTCCTGACCCCTGAAGGTGGAGAAGTCATCAGGTACAGGGTAGTAGAAGGGTGAATGTGGGCCCTGATGGCCCCTGGGCGGGGGAGGGCCACTGGGTTGGCACTCGCTTTCCCTCTAACAGTGGCTTCTGCCTGCCTGCCCTTTACCTGGATTTGGATCTCGTCGGTGAGTTCTTTGGCGAGGCCATGCAGCTGCCCGGCTGTGGGGTCCAGAGCCTTCACCACCACCCTCAGCCCGGTCCGGCCTTTCACTCGGCCGTGCACGTTCATGGCAAAGTTGTACTGTGATGGCAGCCGGAGGGAAGCCTGGGACAGACACCAAACACATTCTCAGGGAGGGCCTGGGGCCCCAGTAACCCCGACAGCTGCCTGCCTGTCCTTGAAGGCTGCTGCCTCCCTGCTCTGGCCGGGACCTGCTAACCCCAGCACCAGGGCAGCACGCAGCATCACGCAGTTCACAGGTGCAGGTGGGTCATGTTGGGTCAACCCGGGTGGACAGGCAAGCCTTCTCAGAGCCTTCAGTGTGTGGATTGGGCAATGAACAAAGAGGGATGGTAGGCTTGGCAGTGTTTCCCTAAAAAGCCCTGCTGTTGTGAGATGTCTAGGCTATGGGAACAGTCTGGGGAAGCCCCCTGGTACTGGGGACAGGATCCTCCCAACCACCCTTTCCCCACTGGGCACAGGGAAGACAAGAAGAAACCTCTTCAACCCACCCCCACTTGGGTCCTGCATGACCAAGGTCCACTGGGGGTGGCAGACTGGAGTCACCAGGGCTGGCACCCTGTCTCATTTCCTCCCTGGCTCACTGGGTGACTCTCACAAATCCCTTACCATATATGGGCTCTGGTCAACACAGAGAGGGGGTTAGACCAGGGAAAGGCCAGGGTCCCTCTAAGAAGGGCTAAGTGGAGGGGAGTTTGCTCTCGGGGGTAAATCTGGAGAAAGCCCCAGCACTGCCAGGCATCTCCTCAGAGAGAAGGTCAGAAGTTACAGAGCAGGGACCTGACCAAGAAGGCCCTGTGATATTCTGGAACTCCTGCGACCTCCCCACAGGGCTGCCCTCTGAGGTGGGTTCCTACAAAGCCTGACTGTAGCGTTTGGCAAGTGCGTGCTTGGAGTGGAACGGGCTGTGAGGAGGGAAGCTGGGAGCCCATATTCCTGGACACGAGAGGACTGGGAGTGGAGGAAGGACACGAGGTGAAGATGGTGCACTGGCAGCATTTTCTAGGTGTCCTAAGAGGGCACAGAACGGGGCCAGGACCAGCCTGGGAGTCAGGATGCAGACATCATGTGCACAGATATGGGGATAACCTTCCGCGCCTTGGACACTGGTGCACATGGTCGGGAGGGGGCTCTGGGGGGGGGGGGGCAGTTACCTCGTGGTGTCGTCCCCGGATGTCCAGGATGTCCCGCTTGGTGACGGACCAGTGGAAGGTCAGGCCTGGCACAGCATTGCCAAAGGAGAAAGGGTTCTGACTGTTGGTGATGCCAGTGATGTAGACAGGCATCTGTAGGAGAGGAGCCGGGCCCATGACCACCGGGGTCCCGCAGCCCAGAGGGCCCCACAGAGACCCAGGGCACTGCCTGAACTACCCCTGCATTGCCTGGCTACTTTCCTATCTCCCCGCTGCATAGGAAGCTGCACCCCATTCTTCCCTCACCAGAGATGAGCCCAGCATGGATGTGGGAAGGGTGGTGGGAACAGCAAATGATTAGATAAGAGACAGAGCCGGCCCCTCTGCGCAGTGTCCTTGGGCTGTGGACAATGTCTCACTTGGCTGAAAGCCACCCGCCTTTGTGATGGGAACCCCCCCAGAGCTCCAGGGAGCCTGCAGCCTCCTGAGCAGCACAGCTCATCCTGCCCCTTGGTCCCTGCTCATGGCAGGGGGGCACAGGTGGGATTCCAGGCTCCCTCAATCTGTATTTCCTGAGTGACTGCTAGGGAAAACATGCACGGGAATACTGCAAAAGCTAAGAACAGACTCATGCCCAGCTGCCTGGGCCAATCTCCAGTTCCATCCCTTACTAGCTGTGTGACCTTGGGCAGAGGCCGTAAGCTTTCCACGTGTTCATTTCCTCATCTATAATAGAGAGGTGACATGGGTAGCTACCTCACGGGTTGTTAATGACCATCAAAGGAATTACTGCACAGAAAGCACAGAGTAGAGTACACGCCATATAAACCTTAGCTCCTGATATGTGCCAGGTGCTATTCTAGGTGTGGGAAGGTGGCAGACTCGGAGGTAGGGGGGTGGGGGGCAAAGGCGTCACTCAGTAATCGTGCCAACATGGAACTGGAGAGGGCCAAATGCTCTGCAGACAAGGAGCTTTGTGCTGAGAGACAGAAAACCCCAAGTACCTGGGTGGGGGGGGGTCTGGAGCAGAAAATGCAACCAAAGCTCCTAAAGCTGAAGCTAAGCCCAGGGACAAGCAAGTGTTGAGCAGGAGAGGGAACAGGGACCTAGCAACACTCCCCCCAAGCTCCTCCTGAACCAGAACTCTGAGCCTAAGACTTGCCAAGAGGCTGCTCAGACAGCAAGCACAGCTAGGAGGGGCCAGAGGGGTTCCCGCCTCACCTGGGTTCCCGTTCTCATCCGAGTGATGGGGGCACGGATCCTCACGGCCTGGAGAAGCAGCACCTCCACCTCCACAAGGTCCTAGGGAAAGGGTTTTGGAGTTCAGGCTGGCCGCAGTAGGGCCTATGTGCTCACAATGGCTGTTTCATGAAGGGACCCCTCCAAGGAGGATCTTGCCAAGGCCAGCTCAGCATCCCCTGGCTAGTAGGCACTCACAAGATGCCCAACACCATGTTCCTCTTCCCAAGGCAGCCTGGCTTTGTGGGTGGCTCATCCCGTGCAGATCTGGCCACTGTTTTTCCCGTTCCCTTAGGGGTCCCAGCCTGGTCCTCTGAGCTTCCAGACCTGATTCAGTTGCTCCAGGTCAGTACCATGGAGACTTGGGGGCAGTGGCTGGGGACTGTTCTTCTCTAAGCTGGGTGGCCCTCATAGGACAGGATTCCAGATCCTCCCAACCCCAAATCTAGCATGTTTCTCTATGTATGTGAGCAGGGTACTGTGACAAATGTAGACACGGATAGAGTCTGGTTAGAGCAGACTGTATATCTATCCTCTTTCATTCTGAAGTCTATACTCCCATTCATCTGGTCAAAGATTAACTTTATTAGGCTTCTTTGTAGTGCTACTGACTAGCTGACACCAGGCTACTAAGACCCTTAAGCTTTCTTTGTGTTTGCTCATACCGCACCCACCTTCTGGGTCTTGTGACCTGGGCTAATGCCTGGCATTCAATAGGTACTCAATAAACACCCATCCTCTTCCTTCCCTTTGTCTTTTCCATGGCCTAGTCTCCTTCTATCCATCCTGGCCCCTACCTCAGCCATGGGTGCGGATTCTGTGACCTGGTTTGAACAGATGGGACTGTCCAAACTGGGGACTTCTGAGCAGAAATCCCATACACGTTGTGGACACAAGGGCCTCAAGCTGGGCCCCTGCTGACCTGGGCTCAAGAAGATGGCTTTCAGATGGAACTGGAAGCACAGCCTCTCCATCTGCCAAGGGGCACCACCAGCTCCTCTCCTATTCCATCAGATGGGAGACACAGAGAGAGAGGTGGCCCAGCAAGGTCAGATCACAAAGAGAAGTAGCCGGAAGGGAAATGCATGGCTGCCTGCCCCTCTGGCCAAAGTTCCAGCCAGCTGCCATTTCAGCCACCTGGGCCCCCAGGAAAAGAAAAATAAGCTAGTTCCTGAAGCCATAATCCTTTCTTTAGAAAGGAAAAAAAAAATAGAAAAGAAAAAAAAAAAAAAAGCAAGGCCTCCTTGGTCCTTCATCTTATTCTCCAGGATGTCTATCTGAATCCTGCTCAATGCCACAGGACAGATTTCACATTCCCAACACCTTCTTGTCATCTTTATAAAATCGATAGGTAGAACCAGGGCAGCTACCTTCATGATTCAAAAAGACTTTGTGGTCTAACCAGGATATTTGCAGAGACACTGAAACTCCTGCAAAAGGGAGTAAATCAATGAATTCAATGTCGGATCAAAGTCAGCCTCTCAGGGAGGAGGATGCATCTGCCTCCCCTTCCCTGGGATGGTGCACGCTCCTGCTCTCCTGGGTGCCCTGTGTTCAGATGCCTTGTGAAGTTGGGGGAGCTCATGGACTCCTTCTAGGGGGGGCCCTGAATGCTGGACAAGGAACAAGGTGACAGGTTCCGAAAAGACTGTCCAATAGTCATGTTACACAAAATGATGCTCTCTTAGAGCCTAGATTTCTGGCATGCTGGTGACCACTGCAGCCTCCTCAGAGATGCTTCCACAAGTCACCACAGGCAAAGCATGTCAAGAAGAACAGGAACATTCTGAGCCCTGTTCAGGAAGTGGAGACTCATCTCCTGTCTCCCTTCCAGAGCCCAACGAGTGCCCACTCCCGGGAAACAAGCGACACTATCAGACTTAGAAACCAACTTTCGGGGCGCCTGGCTGGCTCAATCAGTGGAGCATGCAACTCTTGATCTCAAAGTCGTGAGTTCAAGCCTCACAATGGGCGTAAGCCTACTTAAAAGAAAAAAAAATCAACAACAACAACAAAAGAAACCATAGTAAACAGACCTCCTTGCCATCACAGCTGACCAGCTCACCAGCTGCTGGGGGGAGCAGTGCACCCCATCACTAGTGGGCCCCAGTCCAGGGAGGATTTGGAAGCAGCCATGGCCGGCAGAGCCCATGTGCAATACCTGAGACACAATGACGAGCTTGCCGGTTTCAGCATCCACAGCCTGTACGACCCCAGACACGGTGCCATTGCCGACAGCCAGGCCCCGCACCAGCCCCGCGCTGTTCACCACGGCAACGCTCTCGTTGCTGATGGAGAAGAGGATATTGGACTGGGGCTGTGGGCCGCCCTCTGAGGTGATCTGGAGTGGGGAGAAACAGCACTGTCCAATCAGCCCCTGCTTATCCCTCAGAGGCGAGGGCATCGACACCCCCCGAGCTCTCCATCTTTGCCCTCTGATGCCCCCCCGGGAAGGGGGCGGGCATGGGGTGGGGGCAGTGAGCAAGCACGAGGCCTTTGGCTCCTACCTGCATCATGGCCCCAATGATCAGCGTCACTTTCCTGGGAATCAGCCTAAATGGAGGAAAGACCTGCATGTGGAAACACAAGAAAGAAGGGGCCACTGTGTTCCAAGCTTACACAGCCGGGCAGAATTCACCCTGAATATGTTCAAGGAGAGGGACACCTGGCGCCTAGACATCCCTCCTCTGTGGGAGGGGACTGGTGAGGAGCCTGGAGGAGCCTGAGGGTCTCAGCCTACCCGTGGGCCTGAGGATCTGTGGTTCCTTAGGACACTCTCTGCTGTTCGCAGCCATTCATTTTGCCAGACGTGAAACCCCATGAAAATAAACACATCTTCTTCATGTAAGACGCCCCCTTTAGGGCGTGGTTCTCACCGCATGGTCCCCTGAACCAGCAGTAGCTGTGTCACCTGAGAACCATCGGAAATACACATTCTCCGGCCCACCTTAATCTATGGAATTGGAATGGGGGAGGTCCTGAAATCTGTGTTTTAACAAGTCCTCCAGGGGATTCTGATGCTTGTCAAAGTTCACATTCCACTGCCTTCAAGATTCTCCTCCTTGCACTGAATTTCTCCAATTTCTACTGAGAAGTTGCCTGTGAACAGTTATCTTCCTCAACGCCCTTCAAACTTCTCAGATGAAGAAAGAGGGGCTTGGGGAGCGGGCAGGGACAAGGATGCCCTTGTCTCTGCCGCACAGAGAGCCCAACCTCTTCCCCTTGCCTCCCCCAGTCCCTGCCTAGCAGGAGCATAGGAAGAGCCTGTACGGTGAACGAACATGCCAGTCGGCCAAGGGGCTGCTTTGTGCATAAGGATTAGTCTCTGTAGGGCTGTGCTATTTATAGGCAGACATGAATTCTTCTTCAGCAAAAGAAAGGAACCCTTGCATCCAGAGGCACAAACCACAACCACCAGCTCCAGAACAGTTTAATATCCAGTCTCTAGCCCCCGTGTGGAGACAAGACCTGTGGTGGACGCTGGCAGGAGGCAAGCAGTTGAGGGCTGCAGCAGCAGGAGAAACTTGGACATGAATTTCTGGCCATGGCTGCCTTGGCCCCAGGGACTGGGAGGCTCCTATGAAAACCTGATGCCACAAGACAGTCCCAAGTCACACACGGAGAGTACTCCAGAGCTCCCTGCTTGCTCCAGGACCTGCCAGCTCCAGGAGCTTCCACCAGAAAAGCCCACTGTCTCACGGTCAGTTCAGACTGGCTACTAGGACGTGCTTCTACACGTGAGCCTAATCAGTCTGCAGCTTCTCCCCAGCCACTCCTTTCTGGCACTTCAGGGTTTCAAGGCTAGTCCACCACTGCCCTGCTGTGTGACAAGTGGCCCCCCTTCTCTGAGTCATATCCTGCCCTCCCCCACGTCCCAGAGGGAGATTCAAGTAGCCCGGCCCCCTCCCTCTGGTGCTGCCTCCCCAGGCCTCTAGGACTGAGGATGGTTCCCTTTTAATCAGAGGACATCACAGAGCATAGATTTTAATAAGGGTTCTCCACAGCAGCTTCCTGGATGACCCCTAGGACTCCTAGCCCATCACAAAAATGACACGCTTCCTACTCCAAGCGCATGCACGCTGGACTGATCCCACAGGGCGGGAGGGGAAACCGCTTTACCTCAATCTGTTGTGGGGCCGAGTTGATCCGCTGTCCAGCTTTATCAGTCACAGTCGCGGTGAGACTGGTCTGGCCTATGGCCACACCATGGACACGGAACGTGGCGGTATAGTTGTCAAGGGCTTCGTCAAGGGCCCTGGAACAGAGGGAAGGGATGTGACTTCTCCCCAGAACCTGCCAGTGCTGTCCCTGAGATGGCTTCCTTTGACCCCCGGGGGGACTCACACCAACGTGATGATCTGAGAAGCCGCTCGGAGCTTCAGGTCCATGAAGGCAAAGTATTTGGCCAGGAAAGGCTTCTTGTGAAAGTCCAGCACACGGACATACGCCTTGACTGTCTTCCCAATCTCCACCTGTATCATGGGGGACAGAGATTCAGGGTGGCCTTTTTTTAAATAATTTTTTTAAAGATTTTATTTATTTATTCATGAGAGACAGAGAGAGAGACAGAGAGAAAGGGGCAGAGACACAGGCAGAGGGAGAAGTAGGCTCCATGCAGGGAGCCCGACATGGGACTCGATCCTGGGACTCCAGGATCACACCCTGGGCTGAAGGCAGATGCTAAACCGCTGAGCCACCCCGGGATCCCCTTTTTATAATTTTTTTTAAAAATATTTTATTCAGGATGGCCTTTGAATGACTAATGCTATCACCTGTGGCACTCTAAGGCTTTCTACTAAAGCGTCTGTGACCTCCAACCCACAGACCCAGGGTGAGCTCCAATCAGCCAGTCAACAAATGAAAATCAATTCAGCGCTTATTGTATACAAGGGGCCTTGGGGGATACTTGGATGCATAAATTACACTCCCTGCTCTTAAAGAACTAAGAATCTAATTACAGTGATAAGATGAGGCCAGAATAGCATACAGTAGGCATTCAATAAGTGCTCATTGACCAGCTCACACCTGGCAGCATATAATACATACAGGAAGAACCTTAGGCTAAAAGAGTCAGAAATGCTCAGTGAAGAAACAGAAGTCTGATCAGGAAATAAGACCACAGAAGGAATATTTGAGGCTAAGAGGATACTGGCTTTTCAAGTACTCTAAGCAGCTCAAACATTCCCCTTTTAATTACTAACCATCCTCTCCAGTCCAAAAAATAGGAACCTGATAGCAACCTCTGTAAGCCTACCTGTAGTTCCTTCAGGTATTTGGAGCAATAAAAATGCCCTCTTTAAAGAAAAGCTTAGATCTATTATGTATTCCTTTTACAAAAGCATTGGCATTTATGCATTTTATTCACTTGCCACTAAGATTGCCAAGAATCCAAAATCCATGTACCAGGGAGAAAATTGACAATCAAGAACCTACAGCAGCTAGAGGTCAGGAAGTCTCAAGTTGGGGCTAATGAGGAAACAACTTCGGGCAGGATTTATAGCTGAGCTTTACTGATGGCAACTGGCATAAAGAAGTATAGCCTCAGAGCTCGCTCTACATTGTGCACATGGAGGGACCGAGGCGAGACAGCACTATCTGCTGGAAGCCACTCAGGGGGTGGGTACGGGGACTCAGAAACCAGGAGAAAGAGCAAAGGGCACAAGGAAAAGAACTCTCCTAGTCTCACCATTCTCCCCATCTCTGTGAACCAGCAGCGAGGGGCCGTATTTAGGAAGCTGCTACTGACCTTGTCAACCACGCGGACATAGAGCTCCTGAATGTCTGAGACGTATACGTCTGCCTTTGCCGGGGCCGGGAAGGCTAGGCACAGGTCATGGATCATGATGGTCGACATGCCCGGGAACAGAGGGTGCACCTGCAAGGTTGGAGAGGGGCTCAGTCCTTCGGGCCACCACCCATGAGGCACGGTCTCCAGGAGACCTCCAGACCAAGGCTCAGAAGCAGCAGACAAAGAAAATCCTAACCCAAATACTGCCCCATCTACTCCTCATTAGGAGCCCCTGCTTCCAGCCAGGGGAAGGGCCTGCAATGTAAAATAGTAGAGCTGGGATGGATCCCAGAGAGCATTTACTTCAACTTGGTGCAATTTGTGAGAAGGAAAAAATGTAAGTTGCTCAAAGCAGGGCAGTCTGTGGCCACGAGGCACCCAGCAACTGGGAGGTAGAACAAGGGTTCAAACCCAGGATTTCATGTTCCCTGTGCAGGCCACCTGCCCAGAAGCTCTGGCAACAGTAGAGTGTTATACATGACATAGCTCCTTTCTGAATTCAGCTCTCACCTCACAAGTCTTAATCTGACCCCACAGAATCTCAGAACCTGTCAAGGGACCCCAGAGGCCACCATGGTCTCAAGTGTGAGCTCTGTGAGTCTCATTCATCCTGATGTTCATTTCTGCCTCAGCCATGTTTGAAGCAGAGACCTCATGAACACTGAGAGGATGGATATACCTGAGCCACTGTGTTCCAGTCTTCATTGCAGACTCCCCGCCCCCCACTTTAAACCTCCTTCCTGCCCTATCTGCTTCTGGGATCCCACTTTCACAAGCACCTCTCCCCAGATGAGCTGTACCATACTCACTGTCTCATGCTGCAGAGAGACTAGCAGTGATGTGCGGTACTGCTTAGGCATGTATCTCAACTGGGTGGTCTGGGGGCTCGGCAAGTGGGGGGCAAACCACGGAGCTGGTGGGGGAGTCTAGAGGGCTGCTTCCCATCTCTGTCCGGCCCTGCTGGCTGCAGTTTGTGGTGTTATAGTCATTTGGTGGTGGCAGGGGGAGAAGGGTGAGTTATAGTGAATAGGTGCTTGCAAAGCTAGAATTTTGATACCAAGAACCTGTTGGGGCAGAGGGGAAGGAGGGAGAACAGGTTTCTGGCTCTAAGGAGACAGCCAAGTGTGATCACATCATATCCAGCATAAAACCCTTCAAAGACTGCCCAGAGAGGGCATCCAAATCCTTAACATGTCCTATAAGAACCTGGCACGAGCTGGCCCTTGCCCATGGCTCTCATGTTATTACAAACCACGCTCCCTCACTACTGTCAGGCTCCAGACACAGTTCTGCTCTGTTCCTCAATGCCAACTAGCGCCTGCCTGCCTCAGGGCCACACAGCCCATCTTAACAACCTGGGGCTTTCCTCCCCACATACCCCGTGTTCACCTGCTGGCTCCTTCTCATCCTTCAGGCTTCTGCTCAAGCATCCTTCCTCAGGAAAGTCTTCCCGAATTAGAGAAAGCTTCTTCACTACCTCCGCTCATTTCTCCTGGTGCAGCTTTACTGCATGTGATTCGGCCATGTCAGAGCCCACGGTCTAGTGTCCATCCTCCCACAGGTTGTGGCCTCAGGACTGGGCCTAGCATCTGGCACAGGCTCACCCCCCAATAAATATGTATTGATTAGACCAAGATCCAGGGTCACAGCTCTAGGTCACTGTAGTTACAGCAAAGAAACCTGGCACTCCAGCCTGCTTGCTTAGCTTTAATTTTAGCTTTGCTAAGACCTAGAAATTCTAGGGGGAAGAAAAGAGTCTGTAAATCCATGGACCCTCATCTCTTTGGGAAGCGCTGATTCTGGTCCAACTCCTTCAATGCGCATATGGGGAAACTGAGGCCCACACAGGGTGGGAACCCAGCCTCAAAGGGGCAGCACTGGGGAGGAAACCCAGGTGCCCAAGGTCCCAGTTTAGGGTTCCTTCTACCACACTCTGCCACTTCCCAGAGTGGGACGTCTCTAGCAACCACAATGGAACTGTGAGCAGGGGAGGACAGGGCCTGCTGGAACAGGCCAGAGCCGGGGCAGGCCCAAGCCCACAGTTAGCTGGGGGCATGAGGAGTCACAAGCTTGGCCATGCTGGAAACTGCCAGTATCACTAAGCTCAAGGGCACCTCAATGCAGATGAGGCGTGCCCAAGTTATGCCACACGGTGACTTAAAAGTCGATTAACAAAGATCCCAGAGCGGAAATCATGATGGTATTCCACTGCGATGCCCGTGCAATCTGAGCCGTCGCCAACCCAAGTGTGGTATTAAATAAGGGCTGGGGAGTAGGCGCCTGGGAATCACCAGGCCTCCCATTTTGCCAAGGACGATTCACCCTGGCTTATTCCTTTTCCCTCAACGAAAGCACATTTAAATTTTGAGAGAGAAATGAGAACTTTCTTTGAAAACCTAATTCAAGGCTCCAATCTAATCCTCCTGCAGAAGTTATTGCTGTCAGGAGCTGGCACGTCCTTCACAGCACCACGAAATTACATGTTGCACTGGCTGCTGATAGACCCACGCAGGGGAATGCATGGCAGGCTTTTTCTTTTTCTTTTTTTCTCTCCTTCGAAAGGACCATTTTGCACATTTTAAACAAAGACAGAAAATGGTGATGGGGAAATCAATCTGTTTTCCACTTGATTTCCCAGAGGCTGGACGTCCAGCCACCTTCCGGGTGACAGACGCAAGGGCGGCATCAAGTGGTCTGGCCTGCACCCTCCCTGCTGGCCCGCACCAGCTCACCTCGCCCCTGCCGAGGAAGGCTTCAAGGGAGAGCTTGCCGGGCCACTTGGGAGACACACTACTCTTGGGGAAGCGAAGGCATTTGCCAGGCAGCTGGTGGCAGAGCTGGGAACTGCCTCGCCGCTAACCCTGGGCTGTGGCGTGTCTGGTTCTCTGGTCTGGGCATTCTGGATCTCCTTGCGTGACTGACATTCAGGAGGATGTGCATGCAGGATAGGAGGAGGGGAAAATCCAGGCCTAGAGTGAATTCTAATTTCTAAGTGTTGAAAGCGCCACCTCAGAACTTCAGTGAGTACTGAGCCAAGAGGAAAGTCCTGTCATCTCTTCAGAGACGATGAATGCATTACTGCTCATTAAGACACTGGTGGCAGAGCCAGAGGCGGCCCCCCTCCCGAGTAGGCTGTAGCTGTGAGGTCTGTTTGTGCCCACCCGGACCCAAGGTTTTGCCTGTGCCACTTCTGTTCCTCGCTTCCCTGGGCCCCCACACACTTCAGACTTGTCCCTTGATGGGTGGCATTTATAGAAGAGCAAGGACCCTATAAATACTTGTAATCATCACAGGAACCATCAGCTCCTGATTCCTATTATAGCATGCCTGTCAGTGGTATGTGGTGAATTGGGCCATGCCACGCGAGTGTTGGGGTCCTTTGCCCCTGACTAGACACCCTTGAGACCTGTAGGGGGTGACCACGAACACATGAAAATCATAGGCACTGAGAAGAGCCCTGGCTTGGACACTGGATGAAAATCTGTCCAGGGACCCCAGCTGGCCCTGAGGCTTCTGGCATGGCCAGGACTGGAACAGGTCCCTCTGTCCTCAGGTCATCCCCAGGGAGAAGAGCAGGACACACCCGAGTTCAAACCCTACGGCTGCCACCTGCTACCCACCTCAACTTTCTTCCTGATGCACCTCCTAGGATGTGCAATGTCACGACAGGCTGTGCAGCCCAGGACCAAGGAAATGGAGAAACACCGTGGCTCATGATTTGTTCACCACTGACGCCCAGCCCCAGGACCAACACCAATTTTTGCAGAATGGATGCATCACTTAAAGGTATTAAGTGCCTGGCACACAGTAGGTACCTCCCCCTGCTCTTATAATCACATGGATTCAGCGTGGAGGACTTAATTTGAAATGTAAAGAATCGGTGAGAAAAAAGAAACTCTAAATTTAAGTCAGGTAAACACTCCCAGGGGCAAGCCAGCCAAAAATGAAATAAAGGCCCCTCGTGGAGAGTTTTGGGGGTGCGTGCGCGCAGAATTCAGTGCAGCCAGGCGCGGCCCTTCATGCACTGTGTGGGCAGCACAGCCTCCATATGGCCCTGGTGCGTGAGCTCCCGGCTCCCTTCCAGAGACCCTCAGAAGCCGACACACACCCAGGAGCCATTCTTGCATCCTGAATGTATATCAATAAGAAAGAAAGAAACATTTTCTGTGAGCTAATTGAAGAACTGCTGTGGGCTTTCTTGTCTCTGTGATTAAGGGAAATGAGAATGTTGCTAATTAGCAGCTGGAAAATGCCAAAGAAATGTGTAAACGTCCTTCAGAAACAACCGTCTGAGAGAAGCTGCTAGGATCTGTCACCGATCATCAACGCTCCGTGAAAAATTTCTCCGGCAGCTTACGGAAGAGGCAGAGGGAACCCACCTTATCTCCATCCTGGGTGCAATGGTCTCTGCGCAGGCCCACACCAATGGGAAGCTGTGACCCCAGGGGTTGAGGTGCCTCCAGAACATCTTGTGGCACCTGCCACATGGGAGGCTCCTGGTGCTAGGCTTGTCCTGGGGGTCATGCCTGCACTGGACACTCCATCTCATGCCACAAGAGCCATAAAGGGATGAGACATATGAGCAAGGGCCAGTCCACAACCAAGAGTGAACCGCTGTGGTTCTTGACTGGAGAAGCCTGGCATCTGTTGCTGACGGGAATGGCACAGGGGTAACCCTACAACTGCAACATTGTAGGAGTTGAACAGGGGCTCATAGGTCTTCTAAGGAAACTTGACTCCAATGGTGGGATCCCATCCTGAGTCTTCCAGACAAGTGTCCCAGCTTGTTTGGCTGCCTCCAGAGATGGGGCACTCACTACCTACAGAGGCAGCTGTTCCAACATGGGCTCTCAGAAGCTCTTGTTCTTGGAGGAAAGTTCTCTGACTGCAGATCCATCCTCAGGGCTTATTCAAAATGTAAAGTGCGAGGTAAATGTGAGTATAGGGGCCCCCATGTATTGTTGGCACTGTACACATACTTCTGAAACTTGAAACTTCCCTCTTCTTGATAATGGGAGTTCTTTTTTTTTTTTTTTTTTTTTTAAGATTTTATTCACTTAGGGATGGCTAGTTGGCTCAGTGATTGAGCCTCTGCCTTTGGCTCAGGGCGTGATCCTGGAGTTCCAGGATCGAGTCCTGTGTCGGGCTCCCTGTGGGGAGCCTGCTTCTCCCTCTGCCTGTGTCTCTGCCCCTCTCTCTCTCTCTCTCTCATGAATAAATAAAATCTTTTTTAAAAAATATTTTATTCATTTGAGAGACTGAGAGAGACCGTGAGAGAGTGAAAGAGAGAGCAGGAGCCGGGGTGGGGGTGGGGCAAGGAGAAGAGGAGCAGAGGGAGAGGGAGAAAGAAGCAAACTCTCCACTGAGCAGGGAACCTGATGCAGAGCTTGATCTCAGGACCCTGGGATCATGACTGGAGCTATAAGGCAGACGCTTAACCACTGAGCCACCCAGGAGCCCCACTGGTAACAGGGAAGTTCTTTTTTAATCTTTAGAAATAAAGCAAAACAAGGCATATCTCAAGTAGTCAGAATTATTTACGATTTGAGCTTTTCCTTTTAATATGAAGGATGTGACAGCGAACACTCATTTACATGGCAGGAGCGATGGCCAGGAAATTATTCTTTCTTTTATAAAGAGAACAAAAATGCTCAGGGGACAGCTTCCTATGATCTCAGACCGCTAGCAACCCTCATGCTGCCTTCTAACAACACTCATTTATTCCCAGGTGCTGAGAGACAGTGTTTTTTGCTCGGATTTATAGTGACATGCCTACGAAGTCCTGCCAACTGAGACTCTGCCACTGAGAAGAACAGGAATATTATGACATGCTTCCTCACCCTTCACTGAGGGACTGAACCAGGAGAAGAGGTCCTCTCCACAGACAGGTAAAGACCAAGGTCAACCCCTGGAGGAGTTGTAAAAAAAACGTGTAAAAAAAAAACAAAAACAAAACAAATAACAAAAAACAAAAAAACCTGAATTGTCCTATAAAGACTCAAGCTACCAAAAAAGACACAAAAAGAAACAATGTGAATAGACCTATAACATAGGAAGACATTGAATTAATAATCAAGAAACTGCCCAGGAAGAAAATATCATGTCCTGATGGCTTCACTGGTTAATTCTACCAAACATTTAAGACTATTTATTACCAATTCTACGCAAACTCTTTCAAAAATAAGAAGGAACAGCTAAGTCATTCTGTGAGGCCAATGTTACCTGATACTCAAATCGGACAAAGAAATCCCAGGAGAGAAAAGCACAGACCAGTATCTCTTAGGACTATGAACATAAACTCAACAAAGTACTAGCAAATGGAATCCAGTTACCTGTAAAAAGAATTATACATCATGATCAAGTAGCATTTGTCCCAGAAATGTAAGGTTGGTTTAACATCTGAAAGGCAATTAACGTAATACATCGTACATCATATCAACAGAATACAAAACAAAAGCCATATCATTATTTCAAGAGACATAGAAAAAGCATTTGACAAAATCCAACACTCTCTTGTGTATGTATGTAAGAACAGGGAGGAGACAGCTAGAGCATATGGATGCTCTCAAGGTGATGAAAATCACCTGACCGTAGTCCTGGAGGTACCTATGAGTGTACTAAATACCATTGACTTGCACCCTTTATTTTTTAAAAATATTTTACTTATTTATGTAAGATAGAGGGTAAGGCGAGGGAAGGAGCAGAGGGAGAAGCAGACTTCCCACTGAGCAGGGAGCCCGACAACGCTGGGCTCAATCCTGAGACTCTAGGAATATGACCTGAGCTGAAGACAAATGCTTCACCAACTGAACCACCCAGGTGCCCCTGTATACTTTAAGTGCATGAATTGTATGGTAATGTGAATTAAACCACAAGAAAGCTGTTATTAAAAAAAAACAAAAGGCAGGGTGCCTGGGTGACTCAGTTGGGTAAGTATCTGACTCTTGGTTTTGGCTGGGATTGAGATCTTGGGGTTGTGAGATCAAACCCCGCGTTGGGCTCTGCACTCAGTGTGGAATCTGTTTGGGATTCTCTCTCTCTTCCTCTCCCTCTGCTCTCTCTCTCTCTTCCTCTCTAAAATAAATAAATAAATCTGTAAAAAGCCTATTTAAAAAATCAGCCAGCCTATATAGCACATGGAAAAAAATTACGGTGCAATCCCTGACAAAGGCGGAATGCTAAATCCTTCTATACCTCAGGCACAGCTAAGTCAATATTTGCCCAAATACAGAGAGGGTCAAGAATATGGAAAAATAGAAAAAGCTGATACACCTTTCAAAAGCAATCTTTCTTATTGTTGTTAGAGTGGTGCTCATATAACAATGTTTTAAATGAAAGATTGAAAAGGAACCGTTAGTTAACTAATGGTGCGGGTAGTTTGTGGACATGGAACAAAAGTCACAAAGGTAGCTCACAAAGGATCCAAGTTTCACAAATAATGAATCAGAGACTCTAAAAACCTTGCTAATTGCATCTGATTGTGATTAAGTGCCTACTTTTGAAATAACCAATCTAATCTGTTAAACCCAAGGCCACTGGGATGAGGAATGACAAGGAAGGTGGAGACAGGGCCCTGCACTCACCGTGGCCACGCCTCTGGCCTCCTGGTAGGCCACCTTGATGATGTCTGTGGTGCTGGTGTTGAGGAAGAAGTAGCCAGAGCCTTCTCTGATGTGCAGCTCTACCTGCAAGGAGGGGTCAGCCTGGGTGTCAGAGGCGAAGGGGCCCCTGGGGGTGACGTCCTGGTGGCACATGGCAGGGCAAGGACTGTACCTGCACGCTGGGGTGGTGGTAGATGGTCACCTCTTCAGGGCTCACCCTCACGTCCTCTACCAGGATGAGTTCTATGGAGGCCGACACAGGCACAAGAGGATCGTACTGGAGGGGCAAGGCAGCACTATCAGACCCAAGGCAATGATGGGCCAACCCTGGGCCAGCCCGCGGGCTTCCCCCCTGAAAGAGCAGCACTCAAATCCCCGTGTCCTGGCGTCACCCCAGGGCACTCTTATGTTGGAGACACAAGACCCAGTAAAACCATCACGCTTCGAGCCCAGCCAAGAGGCCACATCCCTTTGAGATGTCCAATAATTCTGTCAAGGCTGGCACCCTCTCCTGCCTGGCAGGCCCCATGAGACGGATGATTCACACACACCCTAGGAAAGCGGGGGTACATAGTTAATGACCCCTGCATGTGCAAGGGATTGGGCCTGGGCAAACAGTGAAGGCGCTGAGAAGAGGAGGTGTCCTCACAGTGGGTTCACAAAGACACAAGCACAGCCCCTCACTCCCTTGGGTGGTGCACATATCTGAGTGTGTGACACCTGCCACGTGTCCTTCCAGGGAGACTGCTGGACCCACCTGCTCCTCACGTGCCTGAGCATCTACATAGTGCCTGGCACCGTGCTAGCCCTTGGGCAAGGATGCAAATTTAATCTAATGTCAGGATTCAGGGGATCCCTGGGTGGCGCAGCGGTTTAGCGCCTGCCTTTGGCCCAGGGCGCGATCCTGGAGACCCAGGATCCAGGATCCTGGAGACCCGTGTGTGTGTGTGTGTGTGTGACTATCATAAATAAATAAAAATTAAAATATATATATATGTGTATTTCTAAACAAAACAAAACAAAACAAAACAAAACAAAACAAAAATGTCAGGATTCAAACAGGAAGTAAGGGTGTGTCAGAACCCAGGGTAGGTTGTGAAGGCAGAGGGGACAGGATGGGGGTGGGAGGGACTCTCGGGTGAGCAGACACCAAGGAAGTGAAGGTGTGGGTGATATTACTAGAGAAATACCCACAGGCCATGGAGCCTAAGTGAAGAGGCCCTGCAGGGGGAGGGCCAAGGGGCCATCCACAGCCAAGGGACCTCCTACACAGGTGGGGACAGGCAACCCAGGCTTAAGCCACCAGGGGCATGCAGGTGTGCTCCTCAGGGCTACGTTCCCCAGGCTGGACTCAATGCTGCTCCCACTGGGCCCCACTTTCTCCAAGTGCTTCCCTTGCTCCCCACTACCCAGGAGACAACGCCAAGCTCCTTATCCTATCCTGGCACTGAGGAGCTCTTGGAACCCAGTCTACCTTCTCCTTCCAGCTATTATCTGCTGCCTTCACCCTCTACACAACCATGTTGACTGCTGCCCCTCCCCTGATGATGGGGTGGGATCATCCAGGCAGGACCACTCCTGGGGAGCCCTTCCCATGCCTTTCTCATATGCACCCACTTGCCACCCACAAGCAGCACCTCCCCTGAGGGCCCAGGAGATGCTGCGGTAGGGAGGTCAGGTTCAATGGGACTTGGCCCTGGGCATGCAGACGGTGGCAACAGTGTACATGGGGGAGGATGGTGTCTGTATCATGGTGGGGGGAGGGGGCACGAGGGGATCTGAGACCTGGGGCAGCTTCAGTGCCTAGGTTTCAGGGACCACTTTGCAGAGAGGCTGCCATCATGGCTGGGACAACGACCAGGAGGCCACCTGGCAGGGAGGAGTAAAGGGAAGGAGGGGGACGGCGTTCCAGGCATGCAGTCACAGAAGCCCGAGCCACCTGGGCACATTCTTGGCTGGGCTGTGTGGTCAGGGCCGTATGGGAGAAGAGGCTGGACGCATGAGCATGAGGGTTCCCAAAGCTGTGTGCCGGGACCGCGAGGGGCCAGGGCCAGGCTGCCTTCAGGTTGGATCCTGCCAGTTGCCTGGATGCCAGGCATGTGGGATGGGGTAGTGGAGGCAGGGGGCCAGCAGGAAGGCACCCCAGCTCAAGGGAGCCCACAGCACTAGGTTCCAGGACAGGTTAGTGAATGGAGGGGGCTCAGGGGGCTCAGGACGCTCAGACAGCGGGCAGGATGTGAGCGGGGGAGGGAGGGGACTCCCTGCCCGGGGCCCAGGAAGATACCAGCTGCTCCACTCTGGCTCTGTTGAGGTGGGACTGCTGGTAGCCCATCGCAGTGGCTGAGATGGCTGTGGTCCCCGATGCCTCGTGAACCAAGATAGCCTGCAAACCTGAATCCAGGGAGAGGAGAGCAGATGTTGGGTTTTTGCCTGCTGGTGGCCTCTGAAGCAGCCCCTCCCTATTCCTGGTTTGCAATCTCCACGGTCCTAGGAGACGCCTGGGAGGCTCAGAGGTTGAGCTCTGAGGTTCAGCTCAGGGCGTGACCCCAGGGTCCTGGGATCAAGTCCTGCATCCAGCTCCCTGCAGGGAGCCTGCTTCTCCCTCTGCCTGTGTCTCTGCCTCTCTCTGTGTGTCTCTCATAAATAAATAGATAAAATCTTTTTAAAAAATCTATCTCCACGGTCCTAAAAATACACAACTGAGTTTGTTTAAACTGTATGTACCGTAAGAGTTAGCAGGCCCTGAGCAAAGTTCCACAGTGCAGCCTCGGGGAGCCGCACTGGCCTCAACCTTTGGCTGCGGTCAGCTTGATAGGAGCGGCATGGCTCAAAGCAGAATGGGTCTCCGGGGCCGGCACAGATGAGTACGACCTGGGACGAGAGACTCACCCACCCTGAGCCTGAGCCTGTCTGCCCACCCCTGAAATAGGGATTCAGCCCATCCCAGGTAGCAGTTGCCAGGAGCCCTACTCAGCACACCCGTCGTCTGTCCAGGGTTTCACTACACTCTGTCCTCCTGGACATTCGGCACCCAGCTCACCGTGCAACTTCTTCTGGCCACTCCCATCATCCCGGGCCACCAGCTGCATGGGCAGGTCAAGCTTGATGCTGGCCAGCAATGGCCTGGTTGACTCCCACTGGATGTTCAGAGAGCTGAAGTTGTCGAATCTGCGTCCCTGCTGGTCATAGGCAGCCAGGTCCAGCAGGGGGTTGCGGTGACTAGAGACTGGTACCTGCAAGAGGCAAGAGTCAAACATCCTGGCCACTCTAGAACCAGGCACTGCTGCTCTTGACCACGCAGGGCATCCTGGCTCTGGCTGGCTGTGTTTGGGGCTCCCTGGTTCCTGGTGATAGAGGAGGGTAAGTCACTGCTACCCAGTTGTCAAGATGCCTCATAGCCCCCGTCCAACCTGGCCTACTCCAGCCCATGGTTCTCAAGGAGGGACAAGTTTGCTCCCCCAGGGGACACTGATGTCTGAAAAGTGTTTTTGATGATCACAACTACGGGGGGTGGGGGGCGCAATGGGCATCTAGTCGGTAGAGGTCAAGGATACTGTCTAATATCACACAAGGCACAGGACAGCCCTCAGGAAATAAGGATCTGGCCCAAAACGTCAGGAGTGCCAGGGCCAAGAGACCCCCGCCTCAAGCCCTCCACCACCATAGCCAGGCTGCTCTCCTTCCTCCCTGGCCTCACCTTCCCACATCCTTGCCACCTCCTCCCTGCCCCATGCACGCCCAGCCCCTCCAGGATGACTTCCGCCCCCCAAGGTTTAATAGGAACATCAATTACAACCTCTAAAACGTCCAGACTTACTCAGCTTGCAAAGCTCCTTTCAGAGCCAGGTTCTCACCTGATCCTCAAATATCCCAGTGTGATGGGAACTGTCATCCTCATATTAAAGGTGAGGAAGCAGAGTCCCAGGGAAAAACAGGGATGTATCAAAGGCGACTCGGCAAATGAATGGTACGCTTTCAGGGTTCAGCTCCAAACCCTGAATTACTAACCACTCTACCACCACCTCTTGCTCCCCATGCAACTCCACCCCTTGGAACCCATGCCAAGTCCACCTCCTTCCTCCCAGATGCTGGGTCATCCCCTCCACTCCCTGCCTGAATGGCAAGGGGGCAGGGAGTGAAGCAGGGACCCTGAGTACAGGACATCCAAGTCCCGCTGCCTGCACTGGAGCCTCGGCCTCTCACCACCCAAGCAGACAGAACCACGCATCCCAACAGAACCCACCTCCCAGGACTCTGTTTTAAGTGAGGGTAGTATGAGATCATTTTAGGGAGCCTGGTTCACTGTAACAAACACGCAAATCGGGAAACAGGTAGTCAGGCTGCAAGCACAGGTCCAGAAGCCAGGACCGTACTTGTCTGGTCCTTGCAGTTAGGAGTGACTGTGTCACTTGCTTGGACTATGAAAGGGAAAGTGACTCAAAACAACTCTGCAGGAGGAAGGCACCTGGGCGGCTCAGTGGTTGTGTCTGCCTTTGGCTCAGGTCATGATCCCAGAGTTCTGGGATCGAGTCCCACATCGGGCTCCCTGCATGGAGCCTGCATGGACCTCTGCCTGTGTCTCTGCCTCTCTCTCCATCTCTCATGAATAAATAAGTAAAATCTTAAAAAAAAAAACAAAAACAAAACAAAAAAAAAACTCCAGGGGAAGCAACCTGCCAGGCTCTCCCCTCTGCAGTGGCATCTGGCCATGTCCAACATGGTGGCTGTCCCCATCTACTGTGTCTTGGAAGGAAGAGAACAGTGACACAAAGCCGGGTCCCCACTCACTGTGATGAAAATGGGGCTCAGGCAAGAAGTGAGTGGTGTGCTGTGTGAAGGTACTGGGATCTGTGGCTGCTTGTTACTGCAGCCTAGCCTCGCCTGTCCAGACTGATGCTGTCACCGAACTTCAGGCTGGCACCAGGAGGGCCCCTCCCCAGGTCCTGCTAGCTCTCTTGCCCCCAGACAACACTGAACCAAAAGCATATTGCAAATTTTAAATGCAGGTCAGCACAATCCCTGGGGATGCAAAGTATCTTGTAACAATTCTGGATTCGAGTCAGGAGTTGTGACTCCAGGCAGGGACAAGAAGTAGCATTTTCTAGATGCCCCGCTCTTTCTCCTTCCCTCCCCCTGTGCTACCAGGGGAGGACATGAACACCCTGTGCCAGGTAGGCTTGGATCCTTCCAATGGGCATTTGGGACAACAACATTATCCCCATTTTATAAACAGGAAGGCTGAGGCTCAGAGATGTTAAGCAACTTGCCCAAGGTTGCACAGGTTTAGGAGTACAACTCTGCTGGTCTGATTTTAAAGCATACAGGCCTCCCCCAACTTTGTGGCCTCCCCTCCAACCCCCGTGCAGTGGCTCCATCCAAGCCCCAGCTTATCAGTCTCCCGGCACACAACTGGTGCTCAGCCACAGTGAGCTGAACAAAGGATGACCTATGCAGAGCACTGGGGTCAGGCCAGAGTCTCGTTCCACTCTGTCACTCTGACTGGTCAGCTCCGTTCTGGTGATTGGGCCTCACCAGTAATTTACTCTGCAAACACATCTTGGGTGGCCTCTGGCTTTGGAGAGGTATAAAATTAAATTGATACTGCACCCAGGATGCATGGCAGGGATATATCTTTCTCAAGGTCCCCTAGTGAGATCATAAATCGCAGGGGCCATGCCCGATCAGCTCACAGCTCTGGAACTCCAGGCCTGATGGATGGCCTCGCAATTCTGTGTCTGAGGTCCATTATTTCCTGGCAAGTGAGATCGATGACACACACGAGCCAATTCAGAGCCGTGCTCCGCTGCCTGTCATCTTTGAGTCCAAAGAGACAGCCCTGGGCTGACCCAGAGGTCACAGTCAACAGATGGCCAGACACACAGCTCACTTGGCCAGTGCCCAACATGTAAAGACACTTACACAAGGAAGATGCACAGAGCTGCCTGCTTTTTCTTTGCAAATAGGAAGGTTTGGCCAGCCTGAGGTTGAACAGGCTATCCTGTGGACAGGTACTTGCTCTCCATCCAGGTCTGCACTCCCACCCCCCTACCCCCTGTCTTCAGCAGACCCCACCTGGCTTCTCCAGGCATTTGAGCCCGACAGAACCAGGGGCAGAAGACACAGGGACACAGGCACGGTGTGCTCATTCATCCATCACAGCTGACTGAACTCCTCCCATGAGCTGGGCTCTTTTCTAGAGACTTGCAAAGAAGAAAAGAAACATGTAAATTCTACAGTGTCAGATGATGTAAAGAGCTTGGGGGCAGAGGAAGAAGGGAACCAGAATGTGAAGTGTTGAAAGTTCAGGTTAAGGTCTAAATGCTGAGGCACCCTCCCGAGGGGTAACATTTGAATAAAGAAGTGAAGGAGGTGGGGAGGGAGGCCTGGGGACTGGGAGAGGAGGGAAGTCAAGCCAACGGGAACAGCATCTCCAGGATGCACACACGGCCCGTTCCTGAGTGCTCACGGCACAACGGGAGTCCAAGCATGGGTGGAGTGGGGTGGGACGTTAACGGGGGCCAGGACTCGGGGATCACAGGCCACACAAGGGCCTTGGCTTTTGCTCTGGGGGAATGGGAAGCTGCTGGCTGGGTCTAAGCAGACAACAGGGTAAGAAGTGTAACATTCTGCACTCTGAACACCTTTGGTCCACTTATGTTTGTCCCCTACAATCCTAGGAGACCACAGTCACCCAGTGTCATTTGAGGAGGAATTCTGACCCAGCCGTCAATCCCTACTGATATCAGCTACTGTTGGACTCCTGGCCTCACACCCAGTGGACTGATAGGCCAGGTTTTCCAGAAAAGTCCAGACTTAGCATGATTACATTCTTCAAGGATAATCTGCTATACATATAAAAGTGATCTAAAATATGAAGCTTTTAGGACATTCATCTCAACAGCCCCCAAAATCAGGGAGACTTTCCTTAGTCCCGAACACACAGACTTTCAGCTTGGGAATGACAGCCATCTGCTCCCTGCCACCAACACCCAGGCCTGAGCTGGAGGTGAACGTGGCTTCATGGTGACAAGCCTGCAGAGGAGCTCTATCTAGGCTCGGAGCCGGGTCTCCTCACCTGTCAAGAGGGAACACAGGCAGGTATGCCCTGGCCGGCCCCTGTGGGGTCGGTGGGAGAGCGCTCCGAGGCTGGGCACCAAGAATCCTCACTTGAACCGACACTGCCGAGGCACTGACTCCTAAGGGACCAGCATTGGGGCAGCAGTGGGGCTCCCACGCCCACTCACCTCAGAGCTGAGGGATCGGGAGAGCCTGAGAGAGGGCAGCAGCCCATCAGAAAAGCGGGGAGAAAAGTCAACCAAGCTTGCAGGGGACACGAAGGCTGAAGGCAGAGAGGCAGAGGCGCACTCCAGACAGGGAGAACTGTTGGAGTCTGGGACCCCCCGCAGAGCTTCAAAGAAATGTACTTTGACCAAACGCAAAGCTATTCTCCTCCTGCACCCACAGGGGAGCCAAACCCCAAATCTATCTGCCTGGAGGAGAGGCTGCCCACATAAGCAGCTTCAGAAAGCTTCCACTAGGTGCCGAGAGGACATGCAGTGAGTCCTCTCAGGGCAAACAGCAAAGAGGTAAGAGGGCCCTGTCCCTAGAAGGGGCTCCAGGAGACACAGGGCCCCTCAGAACCCACCAGGACAAAGGCAGCTGGACACGCCTTAGGGGTGATCACAGGGCCACGGCTGGGAGAAGAGAAGCGGCCGCAGGGCCCTCCGAGGCACTGCACTTGGAGCTGGGCAGATCCACTCTGTCTCTGGGACCCTGCCTACATCTGAGCCTCATGGGCAAACCCATGAAGGGGATGGAACAAGCCGGGGCCTCCCAAATGGTCCTGGTGACAGGGAACAAGGCATATGGGTCAGAGCTCCTGGCACATACAACTGTTCTAATTACCGTGTGTGGGCAGCAGGGACACAGAGACCTAGTCTAGCCTCAGGGCCTTTGCACTTGCCATTCTACCTGCCTGGGACCCCTTATGTTAGCTCTTTTTGGCCAGCATCTCCTGATCACGGGGCCTGACGTGGTGTGTGTCCTCCTGACCGAGGCCTTTCCTGGTTCCACCTGAAGTGGCCTCCCTGGTAGCTGTCCTGCACCCCCTCACTTGCTCCACAGCACCTCCCACCTCCTGTCCTTCTTGTCTACTATTTGTGGACCTCCTGGTCTCCTGTCCCCTCCAGGCAGCAGGTGCCTCACCTGTATCGAGTACTCTGTATTCTAGAACCCAGAACTCTGGGCCCGGCACACAGAAGGTGCTGGATAAATATACATTGAAGGAATGAGGGAAAAGCAGCCTGCCTAAGTCTCTACCTCTGAGAAGGGACTGGGGGCCAGGGCGAGCCCAGAGGGTGTTCATACCCCTGACCCTGAACAGAAGGGCTTTGAAGTCCCCCGCATCTGTCATCTGGTCTCTGGGTGTCCCAGGGTGGAGGGCTAGACTGGCCGTAAGCCCAAGGGGACCAGACCTATGGGTTTCACTTCCATCCCTGCATGTCACAGCCACCCCCAAGTGATTTTCTTCTCCCTCCCACAATTATGTTTGACACAGGCCTCCCCACCCCCACCAACAGAGAATGCTAGAGCTGGTCACCCCTCCCTGTAGCTCCCACTCTGACCACACACACATACACACACACACACACACACACACACACACACACACTCTGCCCACAGACCGCAGCCCCACCTCAACATCCCTAAGTCACAGAAGCAGATGATGAGATTTTACCAATGGCCAAGTGCCACACAGTGAGGGGAGCCGAGTCTGGGACCAGAGGCACTCTGCTTCCACCCGGCACTGCCACTAGCCTGTGACTCCAGGCGAGTCTCCTCCCTGTGTGAGTCTTAAGCCCCCTGATAAGCTAGAGCTGGATAAAAGCAGGTGCTGTGCAGGGGTGCCTGAGCACGGAGATGAGGTGGCGCAGTGCCGACCCGTCACCTTCACCACCACCCCCAGAACCACTCACTTACCACCTGCTTGTTCTGCTGCAGAAGTGGACATGACAGGTCTAGCTGGGGGCTGGCGTAGACGGGGGTCAGGGTGAGCCTGGAGGGCGGGGTGCAGATGAACTTCACCACGGCAGGCTCCAGTGCAGGGAAGGGGTTGGTGACGCTGGGCTTGTTCCCCACGGAGAGGGCGATGACCTGCCAGAGTGGAGGAGCAGTTAGAGTAATGAGAGGACAATGACCTGCCCCACATGAGCCTGGCCTCACCATCCAGCTCCATCAGACTCAGTTTGCTGCTCTGTAGAATGGGAAGGTGAGCCCAGCACCACCAGGGGCTTACAAAAGTCCAGTGACACGTATGGGGGAGTGCTCTCTCAACATGCAAGAGGCCTTCAGACAAACGCTGGCCGAACCACTGTCTGCTCCGCGACCCAGGGAGGAAGGGGGTGGGTGATGCCTCACAGCTTCCCAGGATTCTCTGAAGACCCCAATAGTCATAAGAGCGAATTCACAAGCCTGTGGTTTTTTAAATGAGGAGCCCACACTGACTCGGAAGATCCCTCGTAATGAGGTGCAACCGTGGCAGGCTGTGAAAGGCAGACTGGCCAGAGAAGGGGCCATGGGGGGCCCACCCTGTGAGGACATGCAGGGGGCCTCGGCCTGCGCGCCCTCTCTCTCTTTGAGAGAAGCTCACTTGGCTGCATAGAAACCAAGATTAAAGATGCAACAAAAGAGGGAAATTTGAATCTGCTTTTAGAGCTGGGACCTCAGAAATAAAGCTCAGCCTGAGTTTGTGAGGACCACATCTAATGACCCGTCCTGAGGGAGCACCTCGGGCCCCTCAAATGACACACGCTTTCCGTAGGACCCAGCGGTCTGGTCCTAGCGCCCCTCACCCTTCCTGACCACAAGACAGGACTAAGGGTGGTTTCCACGCTGACCTGCAGCCCCTCGGCCTCCACTGCAATGCCCCAAGGACGGGAGGCACAGAGCACAGCAGAGGGAGGGCCCTGGAGGCGCCAACTCCTATGGCCCAGTGGGGACTCAGATAAGCAAGCCAAGCTAGGGAGGAGAAACGTCTCTAACTTCGTTGTGGACTAAATTTATGCTCTTATTAATTTTTCTTATTTAATTTTTTAAACATTTATTAAAATTTTTTTAAGACAAAACAAAGTGGGAATCAGAGCCTTTCACTGTGCATCTCTTCTGTGCACACCAGGCAGTCTTGGCATGGCAAGCTCCATAAAGGTACCTTGGGTGATGTGGGCACGTGTGTTTTAACATCAACTGAGATTCTCTGCATGTGCAAGGGGATTCTCCACTTCCCTTAAGACATGGGCTCTCTCCTACTTTTCTTGATCCCCGCTGGTCTCCCACCTTGCTTTTTGTTCCCCGGCTCCGGGGCACCCTATGAATGGTGGGCTATATCCCCACTATAAGCAAAATGAGCATGTGGTCCTGACTTCCGGGGCGGCAGGCACAGGGGCCTGGACGGGCGAGCCATTGCTTTCTCTAGCCCACTCCCGCAGTGCAAGAGTTCAGGCCACAGACATGTGTTCAGCCCACCCAGTCTCCTGATTTCTCTGGTTTTTGGCATTGTGAGAAACAAAACTCAAGAGATTTCACAGAAAAAAATACCTTATCTTGAAATGCCAAAAAAAGATCTGCGAAACCTGGGCTTAGGTCTCGCTCCTTTATGGTAGCTGCTTGACTCTGACTGCGACCCCTGGTGTCATCCCATCCCCCAATTTGGCAGCGGGAAATGAAGCCCAGAGAGAGAACAGAGTATCCCAGTAGTGGAAGGGGAGCCAGGACTGGTGCCTCTAGCAAAGCCACTGTGTATCGGCAGGGTCCCATCCAACTCCTGCACCCTGATCAACCTGCCTATCCAGTCATCCCACCTCACTGATCCTCAGTTTGCCTCTCTGAGAAATGGTGCTGTAAGCACAGCAGGGTACTCAAGGAGTGTGACTTTAGACCCCTCCCTCTGGACGTGATGGGCCTAGGGACGGTCACCCTCTCACCTGCTCGCCCAAGGCCCGGCAGGTTACAAGGATCCAGTGCTGCTGGTAATTCCGGGAGGTAGAAGGCCCAAAGAGAGCCAAACTAATGCTGTCTGCGTCCTCGGAGGTGATGTTCCGGAAGAACTTGGAAGGCTCAAGGACCCAGGGTCTGGGACCTCCTTCGAACAGCATCTCCTTTGAGGAGCCGAGAGTCACCAAGGCGACAGAGGAGGGATCCACGGTCTGTGGAGGAAAGAAAGGAGAGTCAGCATTCCTCTGGACTGCACATGCAGGGAGGCCTTGCCCTGCCACCGACTTGCCCCCGTGGAAGGCAGATAAGCCCCAACCCCTCTCTGGAATTTGGTGTGCTCATCAGCAACACCGTCAGGGCTGCTGTCAAGATCCAAAGGCATATGAGAGCCCTGGGAAGAACTATGTGCCCATCCTGATGTACTACTGAGGGGTGGGAGGTAAACTGATTTGTGTAGCCCGAAAAATAATCGGTAAAAGCCTTGAAAACATCAATAGCCCTTGAACCAGAGAACTCTTCTTCTGGCATCTAACCAGTAACACTAGAACAGGAAGGAGAGAAACAAGTTCATGTGCAACAAGACTTCCACGCGCTATTATTTATTATTATTGGCCAACAATCTAAAATCCACAACACGGCACTAATTAAATAAACCATGGTATGTCCATATATAATAGGAGGTTATACAGGTCCCCAGAGCAAGTATTTACAAAGAGCTGGATACGAAGCTGACTGTAGAGTGTGATCACAGCCACGTCGTTTTACAAAGCATAAAGCAGTCCAACAGAGAAATACACCAGATGATGGGGGAAAACCACAGATGGCCTCTCCTTGCTGGCAATTTGTTTCCTTTTTACTCCACTGACTTTCCCACACTTTCTACAACATACGGAGGAGCTTTGGGGGGGCCAACCTTCTTTGCCTGTTTTGTTCCCAGCACCTAGGACAGTGCCTGGCACATAGTCGATGCTCAATCATTTGTTGAAGGAGAGAGCAAACAGTAAGTCGGAAAAGTATCCAATAAAGGAAGATGAATTAGAATAATTTTTTACAAAAAGCTGTCGTGTGCTTTCACGATCTTTGTGCTGAGGGTCCCGGGGCCTCTGTAGGGTCTGTGGGAAACAGCAGGGAGAGGGGACAGGACGTCTGGGAAGATGTGGTCTGCTCTGTACAAGGGCATCTCCCCTCGCAGACACAACTGGGGTATAAAGAAGGGGGTCTGTCTGAGGGGGGGCTTGCAGCCTTGCTCTCACTCCCTGCTGGGCTTGGCTGATCTCCCGCTCCAGAGGCTCTCACTGAGGTCACCCCGAGTCCTTACGTGTCAGCTGGCTTCCCTGTTGGACCCTCCCCTGCCCCCAAACTCTACCCTCCAAAGGGCTGCCTGACATCTCTTCCGAAAGCACAGATCTGACCATGTCCTCCTGCACTAAGTCAGCCTACAGTACCAGCTGCCCTTGGAAGAAAGGCTTCGTTATTTTAGGATGCAGGCTCTCCCCACCTGGCCCTCGCCTCCCCTCTCCTGGTCCCACCTTCAGAAGAGCCTGTGCTCAGGCCCTCACAGAAGCTGCCCTGCCGTCCTTGGAGCCCTACCCACTCCTTCCTCCAAGAAGCCCCTGCTTCCTCCCTCACCCAGTGACGTCTGGCCTGCCAGGGAGGCCAGCTTATTCTGTGGCCCCTACTTCATCTGGTGTCAGCAAGGAAATGACTGGTCTGGGTGTCTGCTTCCCTGATCAGCCTACAGGCTCATGAAAGGATAGGGCCTGTTTCCTTGTGTATCCACAGCGTGATCAAACCATATGAGGACTGAAAAGCCACAGAGAGAAAATAAAATACTTTTTATAAAAATAGGAAATGACAATGACACCTTGATATTATTTCTTAACCGTGTGACTGGTAAAAATCCTAGAAAAACGTGCCCCCTTTCTAAAAAATTTATTCACTTTCTTCCTGAGATATGATTGGCAGTGAACATTATATTAGTTTCAGGCATATAGCATAACAATTCAATATTTTTATATGCAGGTGACCCTTGAACAACAGAGGGGTTAGAGGCGCTGACCCACCAGCCACTTGAAAGTCCACATATAACTTTTGACTCCCCAAAATGGGGATGGAAGCAAGACTTCTGAGTATCCTTCTAATAGACACTTAGCTTTGGAACCACACAAACAACTTACATATACATCAAAACGAAATAAAAAAAGAAACACCAACAAGCAAACCCTAAAACTGAGAAGAAACCAATCTTTCTGACAGACTGGTCACCTCAAGGCTGCAATGACTGAACCCGTACCAGTTCCCTACTCTTGGCCTAGGCGATTCCTTAACCTCTTGTGATTCCTAACACCTTTCAGAACAAGTGTTGCAAACACCTGTCAACTTGACTGCCTTGCAACAGCTGGCAGGACAGAGGGTGGGGGTGCATGGAACTAGTTCCTAAAGTAGAATCAGCACCAGGCAAAAAAGTGTGCCAGGATCAATTAGCAATGTCTGTGGTGGACAGGGCCCGGACATACACAGGGCCAGGTCTGCATTAGACTGGAGTCCACATGGGCGGCAGCCACTTCTACTTCAGAGTGGCCAGCATGCTGGGAGTGTGGAGACCACTGTTCACACACATCAAGTGAGTCCTTAGTTTATTGCCTAGAACATACAGAGCGCTTGACAGTTAGATCCAGCATGGCTTCCCCAAACTCCACTCTCCCGAATCCTACAAGCCCTGAGTGTTCATGCTGCTCCGGGCAGAAGACCAGCCTCAGACCTGTCTGCAGGTAGAGACCAGGATGTGTTGCTGAGATATCACAAGCCTGGACTGAGCCACAGTATCCCCATGCTCCTTCCATTTTGGCCCAACGTGTGTGAATCCCCCTCACACAGGGCTGCAGGGTGCCAACCCATTGTTGTAGTCACCCACCAGGACCAGAGTCTACACTAGCCCACTCATCAGGGCCCCTGACCCTCCACCCTGCTCCTTCCATGGCCTCACCCCCTTGCCAGCTGGATCTTCATCCCCCAACTGCCAAGACAGAAGTCCTCCCAGGTACAGACTGATGACCACTCGGCTGCCACCTGCAGTCCTGGATCTGGAGCAGTGCCCCAGCCAGCTGCACCTTCAATATGGAGGGGGAGTCATCTGAGTGGCAGCTTTAAGATGTATACACCCTCCTCCGGGATGGGAGCAGCGGGGCAAGGTGATGGTCTGCTGAGGCCTGTGGGGGCACAGGCTCTCCTGGTTGGGTACCTACACTAAACCTTAGCCAAGAAACAGCCTCACTTGTCAATGAGAATTCTGTCCTTTTAATCTTTCTTTCTTTCTTTTTTTCTTTCCAATATGGGCACTCTTCTGAATTTGCTATTGGTTATCAGTTCTCCAGGCATCGCTCCCTACACACATGTGCACATGAGTGTACACACATGCAATTTCAAAATACCTGGGGGCACACCCACCTGCAGATGCAACCTTGCTGTGTGCCCAGGTGTTAAAACCATCAAAAGAGCTCTTCTCTTGCGTGAATGGTTAAGCATCATCAGGGCTCTCACTATTTCTCCTGAAGGAGTCTCATGGCCTATGTCACTCAGACTTCTGCTCAAACATCATCCCCTCGGAGAGGCCTTCTCTGACCCCTGAAGGCAGAACCTCTTGTTACTTGTTACCTCCTTTCCCGGCCCAACCGCCCTTCTCACTACCTGCCACCATTTTCCATATGGTCATTTGTTTCTCCGTTCCCACAACTAGAATGAAGTTGTTACTGGCCAGCTGTGTGACCTTAAGCAGGTTAACTTCTACAAGGCTCAGTCTCCCCATCCAATAAAATGGGTACAACAAGAACCCGTGGCTCACAGGATTACTATAGAGATTCAAGGGAATGTGAACGAAAGCCATGAATACATGTCCAGTGAATGCTCAATAAATGGCCCTTCATATCATTTGTATATCATATACATGTCATTTATATATCATTTATATCAACCATCATTACCATTAACTGTCATCCCCTTTTTACAGATGGAAAACATGAATCCCAGGAAAGTGAAACAACGTGTCCAAGTTCACTCAGGCTGTTCAGTCTCAGATGCCCAGTTCTTACCCATTCTCAATGCTACAACCAGCAAAACCTCTATGGGCAAAGCAGGTCACTGTAAACCTTGCCAAAGGATATTTTTTTCTATGACCATCCCAAAGGGAAAGATTGTGTAAAGACGCCACATGGCCCATAATTGACAGCTAGATCTAAAATTATCACCTTCATGTGTAGTTCTCTTCCCATTCAGGCATAAAAGTGTCACAGAATCCTGTGCCAGGAAGAAAGGTTAATAATCAACACAGCTAATGAAGGACAGTCATAAATTGTACAGCCTCCTCAGTGGATGGCAAAGCACAGATATTTGAACAGGCAAAGCCAGAGAGGAGAGGACCCATGCACCTCAGGTGAGACCTCTGCTCAGGGCCTTGGTATCCTGGTTTGCAGAACAAGAGAGGTGAGTCTAGACATCAAGAGGCCCCTCGCACTGACTGTCTACGCTTCTAGCAGATGGCATCCACATGCCCCTTCACAGGGATACTCACACCTGCTCCAGGACAAAGAGACGGAGGAGGAGGGCGGGGTGGTCAGAAGTCAAGGCCCCACTGCACCTGGCTGTCCCAGAGGCTCGGGCGTTGTTATGTGTAGTCATGCTAACACTGTGAGAATGGACAGCCAGGCAGGGTCCCAGACCCGGGCACTAGGGACTCCCAGAGAGTTACCTACAGGTGGGTCAAGGGACACCCAGTCCCCACAGTAGACAAAAGCTGAAGAGTAACTGGGGTGCTGACTGCAGAGGGAATCTGGTAGCTGGCAAACATAAGCCCTCCCAAGGTCCAAATAGAGGAAGTTACGTGTATGGGGGGGCTGAACAGTGCCCATCTTACATGTGGACCTGATTTTCCCTGACCTTCACCAGCTGTCCACTGCTAGGTTAGAATAGAATAAATATCCAGCTCCTAACCCAGCATTCAAACACCTCCTCGGTCTGACCCACGGAGCCTTCACAGCCTCTAAGGCCACCCAAGATATGCTGTTTCTAGTGCCCTCACCAGCCAAGCTTCGGGCAACCAGGCCCTCCTTCTAGACGTCTGCGTTCATCAGTGACCTGTCTGTGCCCCCTGCGTCTCTTTATTCCTTCTACCATGCCCACTGCATGTCTGAGCACCTTCCCCACAGACCGGTGGCCACCCAGGGCACAAAGTGGGCTTTCTCCCTGCATCTCTGTCTCCCCAGCCTGGACTGTGTACCAACAAAGTGCCCAGGGATGATCTGCAAAGTAAACTGATGAATGGACAAGCAATCATTGAGAGTCACTTTCCCAGTTTCCACACTCCTCTCGTCCTTAGAGAAAGGACTCTCATTTGTTAGGGTAGGTAACTGTCCAGCTAAAATACTCCCCAGCCTCTGTTGAAAATAGGTGTGGCCAATGGATTAAGTTCTGGCCAATGAGGTGCAGGTAGAAACTACTCTTTTAAATTTCTAACAAGGTTACTAGAAGAAACTAACTCAGCTGAAAGGAGAGCTCCTTCTTCTTCTAGCTATATGGGATGCAGATGTGATGGCTGGAGCTCCAGCAGCCATTAGGACTATAAGGCAAACTTGAGGATAAAAGCCACATACTAGAATGATGAAAGATGACCTGGATCCCCGGTCACTATGGAGCTGCCACACTAGCCCCATGGGAAGGCTCTCATATGAAAGAGAAATAAACCCTCTATTGGCTAAGCCACTGTTTTGGATTTTGTTATCTGTAAACAAACTTGATCTTAACTGTTATCAAGATGGAAAAGAGATAAAAGAAGAAACCCATATCCTTCTATAATGTGTCCAGTCAGGAAGTCTTGACTGGGGACATATCTATATTATCTTCACCCTTAATCCCACCTTGGGATAGTGAGCTCAGTTGGTGGCCTTGGATACTTCAGCCACATACCCCAGATAAATAGGGTGTCTGGTCATGTGAGGCAAGCACCCAGGAAGAGCTCTGAAGATGCTCTCCCCAGGGACCTAAGGAAACTCCACCTCATGGAAGGCTGTGGCAGGGGTTTCTCGAGAATGCTGCCATCTTAGGGATTTCCACCCTCTTGAACCCTGTTCTCTGAGCCCTGCCACTGCTTCCTGGTCAGTAAGGGGACCCTGGGTTTCTAATTTTGAACTGCCACCCTCCCTTCTCCTATCCTCCGTCTACCACCATCTCCTTTTCCCATGGTAAGCATTGGTTTATTACTGTCTGTCTCTGCCAGAGTGTCAGTTCATGAGGACAAAGATTTCTGTGTGGTTTTTGCACTGTAGTATCCTACGGTTTAGAGCAGGGATTGGTCCAGAGTAGGTATAGATACAGATTTTGCGGGTGGGGGTGTGGGGGTCAGGAAACATTGGTTTTCAGCCCTGGCTGGCAAGCCTGGACACATTTGCCCGTTCATTCAATCTAAATAAAACAACCCTTCTCAAAAAATACCCACTTCTGGGTATTTAACCAAAGGAAATGAAAACACTAATCAAAAAGGTATTTGCACCCCCATGTTCATCGTAGCATCATTTACAATAGCCAAGATGTGGAAATAACTTGTGTTCAGTGACAGATGAATGGATAATGATTTGATACACACACACGCAGGAATATTACTCAACCATAATAAGGAAGGACAGCCTACCATCTGCAACACCACGAATGGACCTTGAGAGCAGTAGGCTAAGGGAAATAAGTAAGACAGAGACAAATACTATGTGATCTCATTGTAATTTAAAAGAGAAGGGCAGCCCAGGTGGCTCAGCGGTATAGCGCCGCCTTCAACCCAGGGCGGGATCCTGGAGACCCAGGATCGAGTTCCACGTCGGGAACTCCCTGCATGGAGCCTGCTTCTCCCTCTGCCTGCGTCTCTGCTTCTCTCTGTGTGTCTCTCATGAATAAATAAAATCTTTTTAAAAAATAAAATAATAGAGAAAAAGAACTCACAGAATGGATTGGTGGTTGCCTGGTTGCTGGAGAGGGGTGTGTGGCAGCAAATAGGTGAAAGAGTCAAAAGATACAAACTTCCAGTTATAAAATAAATAATTCGTGGAGATGTTATATACACCACAATGACTAGAATTAATATGGTATTGCTTTTTTGAAAGTTGATATGAGAGTAGATCTCAAAAGTTCTCATCACCAGAAAAAGATCTGTAACTATGTATGGTGACGGATGTTAACTAGATTTACGGCAGTCACCATTTCACAACGTATGCAAATATTGAATCATTACACTGTACACCTGAAACTAATATAATGTTACATGTTAATTATGCATCAATTAGAAAACACACAAAATCAATCTACTCTGTATCAGGCACTATGCTCAGGGCTAGAGGCTCAGAGATGAAAGGCTTTAACTGACCCCGTTTCTAATGGGTGAGGGGGGAAGAAAACCTGTTGCCACAAACCAAGGGGACCAGAGCTATCCTAGAGTCTGCCGCTGGGTGTCAAGGAAATGCAGCCCTGACTGGCCCAGCCTGGGAGGCTGGTGGGGAGGCCCCCCCAGACAACTCTTTCACCCTCCACTGAAAGAGGAGCCCACTCACCCTCTCTGGGCCTCTTGTACAAAGGGCAAGGTTCTCTCTCTTTTTTTAGATTTATTTATTTGAGAGAGACAGAGAGAGGGAGGGGAGGAGGGGGAGGGGGAGAGAGAGAGAGAGAGAGAGAGAGAGAGAGAACAGAGGCAGAGGGAGAAGCAGACTCCCCGCTGAGCAGAGAACCAGATGTGCAACTTGGTCCCAGGAATCTGAGATCATGACCTGATCCAAAGGCAGGTGCTTTGCTTAACCAAGTGAGCCACCCAGGCACCTCATGAAAGGCAGGGTTCAAATAAAGTCGACCATCCTGCTGTGAGGTAGTTTCCCAACCACCCTTGGAGGAAGGTCTGGTTCTCTTTTATTTGCTTTTTAAAAACTAACCCTATTGAGCACTTACCACCTCCCAGGCACTGTTCTAAGCCCATTTTGTTCATTAGCTCAGCTAATCCTCACCACAACCCTATGGTATCATATTAACTTCATTTTACAGGTAGTGAAATGGGAAGCCCAGAAAATTAAATTAGCCAATGCCACAGAGTTAGTGTCAGATCTGGATTCAAATGGCGGGGTGGGGGTGGGGGTCAGTCTCAAAGCCAAGGCGGTAAACTCTAAGCTGCGGGGGCTTTAGCTGCCTCTGGCCACAGATGGACGAAGGGGCCTCCCACACTTGCTACTTGCCTGACGTCAGGCAGACAGCAGAATCCAGATCTGACTCACATCTCCCAGACCCCAGAACTCCACACTACATGCCATTCTCGGGTTCCATGATACCCTGCAGGATAACTCTGGAGTGAACCAGAAACCCTCCTGTCCTGACCCCTGCAGAGAGCATTTCCTCCACATGGATGCCAGCAATCACTGCCATCAGGGAGGCTGTGCTCCTTCTACATACTTCCCTGGCTTCAGCATGGAGACAATAGGGAGCATTAGTTATTCTGACCAACTGGGGTTTTAATACAAATTTGCCAGAGCAAATGAATTATTCATATCCCTTCAGAGGGCAGGGACCCCGGGCTCACCTTGAGAGGCAGGTAGGCAGCAATGGTGATCCGGGCACTCAGGTGGATGTGGCCGTGTGTGTAGCTCACAAGGAGTGTGGTGTAGCCCTGGACCTCTGCTCTCACCTTGACTCCACTGCAGTGTTCAGACCCTGGCTGCAGCCTCCCTGCAAGAAGAGAGCCAAACAGTTACTGGGAACTTACCTTTGCCTGGAAAAACACAACAGGCTGACAGTCCATCCTTCGCTCTGGGCTGGATGTGCAATCTAATTTTTTCAACTTAAAAATTTGAAGCATAATTCCCATGCCAGAAATACACTTAGCATAAGCATACAATTCAGTGTCCCCCCCACACCTGCAAAACTGAACATGCCCTATATCCAAGATTTAAGAAACACTATGACCTGTATCCCTGAACCTCCCATATATCTTTCTGGTCACTAACCCTCCCCAAAGGAAAACCACTGGTACCTGACATCTAACCAGCTTAACTTTGCTGGCTTCCATATTTTACAAATAGTGAATCACTAAGCATAAACTCCTTTGTGTCTGCCCTCCTAAGCTTGATATCGGTGGTGAGAGCCCTCTTTTATTTTGCACAATGTAGACCTTTTATGCATGTTTGTATATATGATTGCATTGTGTGAATAGACACCAAATGACTCCCCCATGCTGCTGCAAACATCTGGGCTGTTTGCAGTGTGGGGCTTTGACTCAGTGCTGCTGTGAACATGCATGAGTGTTTTCCGGGGTGGACATATTCTGGCATTTCTGTTGTGTGTATCCCTAAAAATGCAGTATGTTAACCTCTAGTCCTTACTGCCAGGACCATGGGTATATTTGCGTTTCATCATCATTGCCAAATATCTTCCCCAAAATGGATGTATCAAGTTATATTGCTACTAGCAGCTGCACGGCATCCCTGCCAATGCTTGGTATTTTCCACGATTTTTAAAAAAGCCATTCTAGAAGGAGTGTAATGACATCTTACTGTTTTTTTTTTTTTCATTTAGAAAAAAAATCTTACTTTGAAACCCCACCCATCCCCTAGATTCTACAATGAACATTTTGCTCTATTTCTCTTACTGTGTATCAATCCATCCCCCTACCCATCCATCAGCTGATCTTATTTTTTAATGCATTTAAAAGCAAGTTGCAGGCATCAGCACACTTCATTCTAAATGCTTTAGACACACATAATTATCCGCAGTTCAGTATTTCCTCACGGTTCTTGTTTTTTTTTTTTTTTTCTTTTTTTCGGTTCTTGTTTTCTTAAGGTCAAATTTACAGAGTGAGAGACACAAATCTTAAACAGACCACACCATGAGTTTACACAAACACATCCACCCGTGAAACCCAAACCTCTACCCAGATGCAGGACATGACCTGCCCCCATGGTTCCCTCCTGTTCTTCCTCAGGCCATCCCTGCTCATCCTTTCCCTAGAAGCAACCACTATGGCATTCTGATTTTTTTCAGCATAGTTTAATTTTGTTTTGTTTTTTTTAAATAATACTTTTATTGAACTATAACTCACAAACCACAGGTTCACCCATTTAGAGGGCACATACAGTTCAGTGGCTTTTAACCTAGGGTTCTGTAGCTATCAGCACTAATTTGAGAACATCTCATCTCCTAAAAAGAAACCCCACATCCATGACCAGTCTCTCTCCATGTAAATTGGTCTGCCTCACAATGCACATCAATGAAGTGGGCTCTTTGCATCTGGCTGGTTTCATGCAACATGTTTTTGAAATTCATCTATGGTGTGGCATGATCAATAGCTGGTTCCTCTTTACTGCTGAGTATTCCATTGCAAGGATGTTCCACGGTTTGCTCATCCATTCACCAGCTGAAAAGCACTGGGGTTATTTTCAGGCTGGGGCGATCAAGGAGCAGGGTATGCTGTGCCCTGGGCAGAAATCCCTACACTGCGGAAAGAGTAGGCTATAGGGCCCACACACAGAGCCCATCAGCTCTGGAAAACTGCAGGTCTGCCAAACGGGCCTATTTGTGGCCATAACTACACACAGCAAATATGGAAATGCTAGGTCTGAGGACCGTGCTGACTTCCAGGCGGGCTCAGAGAGTCTGAGCAAATGCTTTTCTGGACACGGCCTTGAATGACGAGACAGGATGCCAGGTCCTCTGCGTGGCTCGGAGGAAGGTTCTGACGCACAGCCGAGGAGCCTCCTGGGCGTGATGCCCTCTGCCTCCCACCCCATCCTGTGACCTCAGCCTTGGCAATGAGAGGCCACTCGCACTGTGGAGTGGAGCATGCCACTCCCTCTGTGGTCTCTGGCTCTTCATATACTCTTCCCACTCCTCAGAACACTCCTGGTCTCTTCTCTCTCATCCTTCAGGTTCAAGTCACATTTCCTCTATCTTCCCAGACGCCCCCACACTGGTTTAGGCACCCATCTTCTGCACGTTTCTGCTGAGGACAGAACTCCCGGGACCTACGCTCACCCACAGGTACACCCTGTCCCAGGCACCACACTGCCCATAGAATCATGGGTCTTGCAGGGATATATGGCCCCTTAGGGCAACACCATGACTCTCATGGTTAGCAAGAACCCCCAGAGCATGGCGCTTATTAGACGCTCAGTGACTAGGTTGCTGAAAACTGGCCGAGGCTCCAGAAGGGGCCAGGGCAGAGCAAGAGCCAAGGTGTGGCTACCCTGGGCGCTGATTCTAGCCAAGCCCAAAGCCCTGAGGCTCCAGCAGAGGTGGTGCCTACAGTCACAGGGCTTTCAGGGCGCCTTCAAGGAGGACAAGGAGGAAATGAGGTCCCAGCAGCCAACTCCAATGGGAAGAAGGTGGGGTTCCAAACTGACCCAGATGGTGCTGGGGACCTGGGGCTGCCCCTTCCTAAGAACCGTGACCTGGGTCACAACACACATCCTCCCTACCTGGGCATGAAACTGAGACAGACAAAGAAGGAAACCTCATGTGGGGATCACCTCTAAGCCTCCTACGCCCCAGATAGATGTCTCTCAATCTGGTCTCTAGTCCCACATGGTTTCCATGACACCAGCATCTCTCTGCCCAGACTAGGCTACAGGTTGTAAGACACATACCTCTCAGATGACCTGGACCCTTCACAGAGGCTTCATAAAGCCATACCAAGTCTACACTGAGGGACATTTCAGGAGCTTCCTAAGGGAAATTTTGATGCCACAGGGTTTTGGTCTTGGCCGCCGTCTTCAGAACCAAACTCCTTGAAAAATGCTTCCGCACTGGGCTGAGGGACATTCATTTGTAACTCTCACAGCAAGTGAGGAGCTAGGATCCCCATTTTATCCACAAAGTGGAGGCTCAGAGACGTTGGGCAGCTTGTCCACCATCACACAGCCAGTATGTGGAAGAAGTGACGCTCAGACCCATAGCTGTAGAACTCCCAATGTTGTCCTCACTCCCAGAACCTCCCGGGCACTGACCCAGTGCCTGGGGCCACAGCCTGCAGACTCTTCCCTCAGACATTTGTCAGGGGTGACACACAGGGAGCAGGCTCCTGTCTTGACATCAGGTCTCTCTCTCTCCCTCAACACTGATGTTGTCCTCCATCCTAAATGGCTGCTTCACTGAGGACACTTAAATTTCCATAAAGCTGTTCTTCCTGGATGGTCAGAGAGAGCACAGCAGCACCCTCCAAGAAAGGAAGAATGTGGTTTGCTTTCAGAGACACTTCCTCCTTCTTCTGTGTGGCTGCAGGCTCACACAGCTCCACAGGTAACCACAGCTACAGCAGGTGCATGTGAAGCTGCTTGGCATTGTAGATGATCCTACAAATACCTTTGCCAGTTGAGCTTCTCAAAGTCTCTGCTCAACAAACAACAGTGTCTCCCCACTGCCTAGACTCTGAAGTCCAAGCCCTTCATGATTCATGATTCAAAAGGTTCCCTTCCCAGGGCCACTATAAGTGCCCATGTCCTACGGATATGCCCACCTCTGGGCCCTGACCACAGAAACCCTGCCCAGCTGCCCAAACCTTACTCCTCCCTCAACAGATGGTCAGTCCTTGGGTCTTCTTGGTCCACAGAGGAATCCCCCTGCTGCCCCTGGCTGACTCTCCTGGGAGGCACCATTTCTCAGGGAACAAAGGTTTCACAGTGTCAGACCCACCCGGGTCTATCCCATCCCACCCGTGCCCTTGTGTGACCTTGGGCAGCTAGGCAGCCCCAGTCTCTTCACATAATACGTGGCCCAACCACAGCTTCGCCTCCCACTGCCAGAAGTCTGAGGAGTCACGCACACCAAGTGCTCACTCCACGCCTGGCAAGGTGATGTTCCTTGAACTAACTGCCATCATCACCACCGATACCACCGCTGAAACCCTGATGGGCGTGCCAGAGAGGAAAGATCAGTGTGCATGGCTTCGACTGCTCGGGGGGTCAGACCTTGCATGCCACCAAGGTGTCAGGATCCTGTCACTAGCCAAGATCCCTATCGACAGGGTATTCTGAGCATCTACTACATTCTGGACACTGTCGTGGGCACTAGGACATGCAATTCTATTTAGGATGATGCTCATTTTAGAGATGTGGAACCTGAGGCTCTGAAGGCCCAGGGACAGGTCACATGATGCACAAGAGCCAGCCAGACCAGACCATTGCTAATGGTGGACAAGGGGACAGATACCATTCTTTAGGCTGTGACCCCCCCCCCCACTCCAAACCCCACCCCCACTCCACCGCTGCTCAAGACCTCCATTTAGGAAATCTGGGGCAGCCCACATTGAGAACATAGGTGGTCTGGCCTGACCCACCATCTGGCACCCGCTCATCAATGCTGGCTTACCTGGGAGCGGCTGGAACACACCCTGGTTCTCCACCTCAATCGCCAAGTCAAAATGGGAGCAGTCACTCAGGGTGACCACTTCGTTGGCCCCGCCAGGGATGAGGCCATTGATCCTCAGGGGCAGCTCCAAGGTCTGGCCCACACGTGCCTCCACCTGGCACGGGGCAAACTCCATGCTGCTGGGCTCAATCACATATACCTGGAGGGCAAGGGCATGGACTGGGGTCATCAGGCTCCACAGGTGACGAAGGGCCTGCAGTAGTATTTACTAAGAGATGCCGTGCACTAGGCACTGAGGACATATCAGTGAGGAGACTGAGCCTGGGGAACATGTGTGCTGGAGACAGGAAAGATTTCAGTGACAGAGCTGTCAGGGAAGGCCCCTCTGATAAGGTGAGGTAGGAGCTCTGACCTGAGAGGCATGTCAGAGGCAGCCAGACAGAAGCATGGGGAAGAAGTGTTGTGGGAAGAGGAGACAGTCTGTGCAAAGGTCCTGAGGCATGTGCTAGCTCAGCATGCTGGAGGAATATAAAGGCCACAGGACGGCATGAGAGGCGTCATCACCTACAGCTAACACTTCTATAAAACAAAACTTTCCACACTCCAGATTCTGTTCTTTTTTTTTTTTTTAAAGATTCTATCTATTTATTCATGAGAGACATACAGAGAGAGAGTGAGAGGCAGAAGGAGAAACAGGCTCCACACAGGGAGCCTGACGTGGGACTCGATCCCGGGTCTCCAGGATCACGCCCTGGGCCGAAGGCAGCGCTAAACTGCTGAGCCACCTGGGCTGCCCTCCAGGTTCTGTTCTAAAAACATTTCTAAATTCAATCCCCTCAGCCTATTTGTTAAGCAGATTCTTCTACATAATCTCTACATGATGAAGAACCTAGCACAGGAGGTGAAGGGACTTGCCCAAGCACAATGGGGTCTGGACTGGGCAGCCTGGCTCCAGAAACCAAGCTCTAACTGTTACACACACTGTCTCTCAAGGAACGGTCCTCAGACTTCTGGCTGAGCAGCTGGGTGAGAGGTAGCGCATTTAACGAGATAAAGAAGCTTGAGGGGGAGCAAGGTGGTCACAGTCCACATATTTGACAGTTATGCTGTAGCTACAGGGTCTCCTCATTCATGACTCTTTTATATGAGAATGAGATCAATCTTTAGACAGGGGTGTGCATGCATGTGTGTGTGTGTGTGTGTGTGTGTGTCTATGCAGATCCAAATAAAAAGACTAGAATAGGGCAGCCCGGGTAGCTCAGTGGTTTAGCGCTGCCTCCAGCCCAGGGTGTGATCCTGGAGACCTGGGATCAAGTCCCGCGTCGGCCTCCTGCATGGAGCCTGCTTCTCCTTCTGCTGGTGTCTCTACTTCTCTTGTCTTTCTGTTTCTCATGAATAAATAAATAAAATCTTAAAAAAAAAAAAAAAAAAAAAAAGACTAGAATAACCTGTCCCTCCATGTCCCAAATAATATAAGAGCAGGTCAGGACTAGATGCACTGCATATGGCGTTTTGACTTCTGCCCTGAATGAAGTAGCAAAGGCAGGCTGAGGTCAGGGTCAGGAAGTCAGGAGGCTGAGGTAGGCTGGCAGAGGCTCAGCCACAGGTGACCACTCCACCCCAGGCCTGTGCTTAGTGAGTCAGTCCCGCATCACCTGGGGTCAAGAGCCAGATGAAGGGAACCCAGTACAGGGAAAGGAAAGGAGTCAGAGCCAGGCCTCACAGAGTCTGGGGTCTCCCTTTCACTGTGAATTCACCAACATTCAGTGGCCCTTCCGATGTGGAGATTCATACCTCTCAGGTCTGAGTTTTCTAGAATGACTCCTTTGAGGATCTCATGTGTTCTGTGTTCCCTGACCCTCCTTCCAGAAAATTCCAACTATGCTGACCCTGGCCCTTCTGGTCCCATTCTTGGCTGTGACGTGCGCTCCTCAAGGGCAGGGCTAGGGCCTGACCCTCACACTCCTGCCCACCACCAACACCAAATATAAGACTGAGGGCCGAAGTGCTTAAGCCTGAGGGCTGGATGAGAGGAGGTGGCTAGAGACCGCCATCCTGAGCCTCCAGGCCCCTGAGACCTCACCTTCATCTCCCCGAAGTGCAGTGGGTTCTGCACGTCATGTGCCTGGATCACACTGAGTCCAGTGTCACTGCCTGTGGTCATCATACCCTTGACAGTGACTGTGGCAACCACGTAGCTCGACGAAGACCAGCTGAAGTTCCCACTCCCACCGTGGGCCTGGAGAGGAAAACCATCGTGTCAGCCCACCTGCCTGGTCTCTCTGGCTGTCTCTTTCCATCACACATTCACACTCACTCTCTGGCTCGCATGGTCAGACCCCACGGAAGACCATGGCTGTCAGGCTGACATCTGGTTGGAGGCCCCCTCCCCACCTCATTCTCTCCACCCTGCCTTGTTTCTGTTCCCCAGATTCTGGGGGCCTTGTGGCTGACACACACATATGCACATGACCCCAGGAGTGGCCCCAGACCCGGGAGAACCTACACTGGAAAGGGCCATACACCCAGGTGCAAGAAGCTCCCTCCGGGCATGCACCCCTGCCGCCCCTAGTCATCCACCATGAAGCAGAGACAGTCCAGAGGCTTCCCCAAGCCAGGACTACCACCCCAGAGCCCAAGAGAGGCCGAGGAGGGGACACACCTGAGTGAACAGGCAGCAGGTCCCGTGACAGTCATCACTGCCAGGGAGGCAGCGGGGACTGATGGGGACATGATTGGCCACAGGGGCTCAAGCCCCCATGGGAGTCAGCCCCTGCCAACCACGGCCAGGTGGGCAAGGGGAATATTGGAGACAGAGCTAGAGATATTCTTCCCTCAAATCTCACATTTTTTTTCTCCAGGGGTAGTTCTACTGCTTTTAGGAAACCACTTATTTTTTTTTTTTTTTACAAAAAAAATGAAGGCAAAAGTTAAATCTGTTCTAGGTTTTCTTTATTATGCTTTCTTTTTCTGTTTTTCAGGGTTGTTTTTTTTTTTTTTTCTGATTACCAAAATATAATGCTGTGATACAAACCCCAGAAAATATAAAAAGCATAAAACTCCAATTTTAAATTCTCTCCAATCACTAGAAAGTAATATTAAAAGGAACAGAGTAGGTGAAAAGCCCCAAACCCATGGAAACACCCAAAGGAATGCACCCAGATGTGGGGTGTCACAGTTACCTTTATCGTGTACTGATAGGCGCCGGTCTTTGGTTGCCACGGAAACGTCAAAATGCTCGGATAGAGGGTTATGGGGATGTGAATTTCTACCTCCTGCTGGTTCCACACAGGCACCTGTAATGTGTGGACCCCTCCGTCCTACAAGGGGGTGAGGATGCTGCATGTCACCATGACAACCAGGTCATCAGAAGTTTTCCCAGTCGAGCAGGCCCCCCGCCCCTCCCTGGAGATCAGGTCACAGAGAGATTCTGTGATTGTCAGGGAGCAGGAAGGAAGATGCTAGATACCCTGCAGCCTTCTCAGTCTCCATGGAGACAGCGTTCCATGGCTCTGTAATAGTCACTCAAGTAAATGCTGCTTGACTTCATCCTCACAGCACCCCAGATGGGGTGATGTGGGTATCCCACTTCACAGCTGGGGAAACTGAGGCATGTAGGGCCCTATAGCCACTTGCCCAAAGCCCCCAGAGCTGAAGTGACTGACTGGTAGGAACTGCTGCCTGACCCGCAGGCCATTCTTTCTGCTGCCCCCTACAGGTCCGGGACAGGTTTTGTGCAGGGTGGGAGGATGAGAACGCCCATGCCAATGCTCCTATCAGTTAAAAACTGCTCACACCTAGAACTGGTCTTTTAAATAAAGCGGGAAAGCGAAAAGACTCTGAAGGACGCTAGTAGCTAAAACAGCCAAAGGGATGCTCATGGCTCCTAAAAGCCACACAGCTAGACACATTGGCCCAACACTGTCTCCCCAACAGGGTTTCTGCCCCAATTCCAGGAGGGCAGGCTCACCTTTACAGAGGCTGCCAAAGGGTAAAGGAAGAGGGGCATGCCATGTGAACACAGGAGACAGGGAAAGCCCAAAGCCTTGCCACCGGACACCCAGATGTCCGGCCCACCCTGTGAGCCCAGATAGGAGGCAACCCCCACAGTGCCCATGAGAGCAGCGGGCCAGGCTGAACTTGGGACCCCCGACTCTCCGGAGCTCATGTTCAGCCTGGAAGGGCACGGGGGGCAGAGAGAGCAAGCTGCCAACTTGCCTGGTCCACCACAGAGGTGAAGGCTGCCTCGATAGCTGTCTGGCCCTTCTTTGTTGCCCTGACATGATGGTATGACCCATTCTGGGAAGAAGCGAGCACCTCAAAGAACTCAGGAGGCAGCACGGTTTCAATGCGAATATTCTGGAAGAGATGCAAGATGGGAGAGAGAGGTGTTTCTGGGATGAGTCAGGAAGTCAGAATGCAGGAAAGGAGCAACGTGACCCACAAAGAGCAGCCAGGCCAGGCCAGAGGCTTCCAAAACCAGTAGACGAGTTAGACAAAGTCCTAGAACTGAACTCTGACCACTCTGGCCTTTGTCTCCTCCCTGCACGGCCTGATGACCTAGCGCTCCTGCTGTGATCACCCATGTGGTGCTGACAGGAACCCAAAGCCTACTGTCGTTGGCATTCTCAGACCCTGAGATCCCAACGAGGAAAGCACCAAACACAAGAAAAGGTCATCAGTATCTGTGAGAGCTTCCCCGCTCCCCCAAAATGGTGATCAATTAGTCTCTGTTCAAAAACATAAGGAAAACAATGACCTGCTATGCTGCCCAACGGGACCTTTACCTCCCTCTAAAACCTCAATGCCACTAGTAAGGTTCCAGATGTTCAAACTGATGATGATCCTGGAAACCTCTCATGAAGGGTCAAAACATGCTGAGACTCCCCTCCCTCTGCCAACGTCTGCCGTTCCTTTCTAGAGCCAGAGAGCTAACTAGGATTGGCCTAGGTCATCTGGGACTTCCGAACAGAGTTCTAGGTATTCCTGGCCCTGCAGGGAAAGGCCAGGAAGTGTCCTGATCCTCTGTAGAGCAGGAAGAGATGGATTCTCAGCACCATGAAGCCTCAGGCTAATGACAAGGGAGCAGGAAGGCAGCTGGTGGGTGCTGCTCCCCCATCACTGCCTCCTTGAACAGTGCTGCCTGCGGCCTCCTCTCCCCACTCTGGCCCTGCAGGGATAGGGCTGGGGGTGCAGACTCGCAGGTTCACAAAGTCTTGAGAGGCCCCAGGGATGTCACAGTGCTGTCTCCCAGGGACCCTGCAGCACCACCAGGAATGAGTGACTTGGCTTGCCTGCATGGGGGCCCCACAGCTTTGGGGGCTGCTCCAGGAAATAAATTCCACACTGACACCCCACCAGAACCCAAGGCAGGCACTCACGTCTGACAGGTAGACCTTGTTGCCGGACTTGTCAAGCACCTCAATGGTGATTTCGTACAGGCGGCCCGTCTCCAGCACCCACCTGTCACCAGGGTGGACTGTGAACCCTACAAAACAGGCAAGCAACAAAGCCTGACCTCTTAGGCCACAGGGGCGTACCGCTGAGGAAGAGAATGGTAGCAGGCACACCTGTAGGACTCCACCGTGCCCGCCTGCACTCCTCCAAGGAGAAAGAACAGCTGCTCATCACGGTGAGAGCTACTGCCCACCATCAGCCCTGAGCCCGCAGAACCTGAGGTGAGCTCTCGGCTTCCCCAGCACCATCCTGAGCATATCCCACACTGACTGCTCAAGGGCTCATTCAGACTTGAACCTGTCCACTGAAGGTCTAGAGGTCTAGACTCTGAATCCACAATAGGTCTGCACTCAGAATGCACAGTGAGTCTCTGCTGAGTCCACAATGGGTCTACCCTCTGAGTCCACAGTACAGAGTCTACACTCTAAGTCCACAGTGAATCTACATCTGAATCCACAGTGGGTCTACACTCTGAATCCACAATGAGTTTGTGCTCCAAATCCAGGGAGTCTGTGCTCCAAATCCAGTAAGTCTCTATCTGAATCCACAGTGAATCTACATCTGAATCCAGTGAGTCTACCCTCTGAATCCACAGTAGGTCTACACGCTGAATCTATAGTCACTAATGCTCTGAGTCCACAGTAGGTCTTGGCACTGAGCATTCTACCCGTGTGTGCGGCCCTCCCTCCTGAGCCTCTGGCTGTGCTCCCACACAATGCCGCACCAGGTGCTCGCTGAGCCCCGTGAGGCCATGTGCTTTCTCACCACAGCCTTGCCAAGCTGTTACCTCTGCCAGGCTGACCTACCTACAAAGGAGCAACTTCAGTGAAACACCTGCCTCAAATATCATCTCCCAGAAGCCTTTCTTCTGCATTCACCTTTACCACTGTCCCATCACCATCTGTTTACCCTGCTTTCTCCTGGCAAAACCAAGCACAAGGACCTAAGCTTCCTTCCTTAGGGCAGGGCCCAGCCTAGGCCAGACAGAAGAAAAGGTAGCAAGAAAGTCTTTCTGAATAAATGAAGCTCCTAACGCCCACAGGGCTACCCTGCCTGGTGTTGCTACATTGTCAACTCAGGTCTGCCCCAAACAGCAAGCTCACCTGGCAACTAACAAGAGGACTTAAGGGACTTTGCTGCATGTCGGTCAAATGTTCTCTCGCCCAAACCAATTCAGTATGCTCAACAGGTGAGTCAACTCATAAGGAAACTCAAAGGGAGCATGGCCTCTATGACCTGGGGCGACACGTATGTCCTGGGTATCTCCCAAGCAGCATCAGTTCCAGCAGCTCTCGAGCCCTGGCTCTGCCCACACGGGTCCTCCATGACTGCAGACTCTTCCCCTCCTCTCTTGGTCAACAGCCTCCCCTTCCTCTCCACTGAGACTTCGATGAGTGTCTCGTTCTCCCCCTCTGGAGCTGTTCCCCCACCCTGACCCTGGCCTGCCCTCTGCTTTTTCTGTACATCATGCGGGAAGGACTGGGGAGCAGCCCTGGCGAGAACTGGCCGAGCAGGCCAGTGTGAAGCATTTTCTGGGGAGCTGTTGCCTCTATTCATTTTGTTTAACTCCTGTAAATCGTTTTAACAGTCTTAAGATAGTTTTAACTCCTATAAATAACATCCAGGAGGACACATGATGACCAAACTCACCCAGGTATCCAGGTTCAACCACGTAGATGGTGCTGTTGGGTAACCTGGAAGCACCCTGCATGCGGATACCTGAATTCTCACTTAAGGAACAAAACAGAAGAAGGAAAACAGACCAGCTGGCAGCATTCAGCTTGGTTTGGATGGCTTGATTACCATCAAGACATCACAGGTGCAGGAGAGAGGATGAAAACCCCCTTGCCTGAGGCCAAGTACAATGAAGCCGAGTTCCAGAATCAGAGGCCACGCCACTCTTCCTACACTAGCAGAGGAGGATCTCTCCAAGGGACACTGGAAATTGCACGAATAAGTCTAGGACAGACAACCCACAGGGAAAAGAGCCTTGGCCAGGCCCCTCGGATGAGGATGGTCATGCCAGAGAAGGTTCTGGAGGCGAGGAGTGAGGAGAGAGGAGTGAAGCTCTGCTCCTGCCACCACTTCCCATCCCGGAGCCTCTCCACAGAGGTAAGTGATTCCATACAGCCACGTTGCTATTTTGGTTCTTTCTGATTTTCAGACCTTGAGGGAAAACAGGGTTATTTTTAGCCTCGCCAAGCTTTCAGGAAGAAAAAATGACTTCCAAACAGCAGATCTCCTGCACAGGACACCCATATGTACTTGCAGATCGGCCGGGGGCAAAGGATACTCCTGTGGCTGAGAACCAGGCTGCTCTGTCCCAGCTGCACTGCGGTGACCATCGACGTGTCCTGGTCCAACACAGCCACGGGCCGGCCCGCATCTCCCTCAGGGCCCGTGATGCTGTTCTGAAGCTGGAGCTCATACTGCTCGGAAGGCATTGACAGCTCTAGCCACCCAGAACCAAAAAGGCACAAAGTTGGGGAGACAAGAGCAAAGAGAGGAAACATTAGAAACCAGTATGCCTGTCCCACTCCAAACCCCTGGACCCAGCTATGAGTACTACTGCTTGATTTTTCTTTTCTTTTTTTTTTTTTTTTGCCAAGCTTCAACACTTTTTAAAAATTCCAGTATAGTTAACATACAGTGTTACAATTTTCTCAACACTTTAAAATTTAACATATTCTCCATGCCTGTGGACAAAACTGACACTCTCCATGAATTTTCAGAAGCAATCAGTTTTTTTAGTGATTGCCATAAACTACTTTTTTTTTTTTTTAATTAAGCACAGCCTCTGATACCAATTGCAGACTACCTGCAGAATACAGGAGTTCAGTGAATTCTGCTGCTGCACTAAGGGGCCCAGGATGGGGCTCACTGGAGCCATAAAGCCTCTGGGGGGTTCCAAAAGAGCGCCAATCCATGGCTTCCCAACCGAGTTTGGGGAGCTCAGTCTAGGATTTGCAAAGAATTTTCTCTATTGCTATCCTCACCATCCATCAATGTTTCTCTGCTGTGTCATGTTGAAGTCACTCAATCTGGGCCAGCATGAAAAACGATTTCCCCAGGAAATAATGGGTCCTACAAAACCCACCACTTCTGCGTCAATCTTCTACACCCTAGGGGTAATGATCACGGATGCTTTTGATATAAATGGCTATCGCTGACCACAAAATTAAGACGTGGCAAGACTGTGACTGGTGTTTTATGTGCACATCACCCTCATTTTATCCTACAACCACCCTTGAAACGGGTACTGCTGATGCCCATGCCTTCAAGGTGGTGGTGCTGTGGAAACTGGGACAAGAAGTCCGTTGGAGGTCCTATAGTGGGGAGTGGCAGAGCTGGGATTCAAGCCAAAGAGAGCAGGAGTACTGTTGTTTATTATTTTTTTCTTTTAAAGATTTTATTTATTTATTCATGAGAGACACACAGAGAGAGGCAGAGACCCAGGCAGAGGGAGAAGCAGGCTCCCTGCAGGGAGCCCAATGTAGGACTCGATCCTAGGACCCCAGGATCACATCCTGGACCAAAAGCAGATGCTCAACCGCTGAGCCACCCAGGTGTCCCTCTTTATTATTTTTTAATTTAAATTCAACAAACCAACATACAATGCATCATTAGTTTCAGATGTACTGTTACATGACCCCTCCTGGTCTGTCAAATTTCCTACCAAGCCACCTGCTCACAGAGCCTGCAGGTGTGGTGGCCATGTCCCTGCACCCCAGCAAGAGAAAGAAGAGAGAACACCAAGAGGCACAGACAGCACCCCTCCTCACCATTCCTCTCTGGTCCCAGCTCAGGATGCCACAGGAGGCATCCAGCATAAGGGCCAGGAGGAATTTCAGAATTCCCAAGAATTCTGGGATCCCTGGGTGGCGCAGCGGTTTGGCGCCTGCCTTTGGCCCAGGGCGCGATCCTGGAGACCCAGGATCGAATCCCACGTCGGGCTCCCAGTGCATGGAGCCTGCTTCTCCCTCTGCCTATGTCTCTGCCTCTCTCTCTCTCTCTCTGTGACTATCATAAATAATAAATAAAAAAAAAAATAAAAAAAAAGAATTCCCAAGAATTCTGATGGGAACTCAAAAAGGAAGGCAACCGGTCCACTTCCTGTGTTAGGGTGTCTTTTGTGTGTTGTAGTAAGTCTCCAAAAATTTGCCCTGGAGCAGCAGGTTCTCAAAGTGTGGGCCCTGGACCATCAGTGACACCTGCCAACTACAAATGACTGGGCCCACCCCAGAGCTGCTGAACCTAACTCTGGGCCCAGTGCTCTGGGTTTGAACAGGCCCTCTGGGTGATTCCAGTGCACGCTGGAACTGAGAATCCCTAGTGTATACACAGACCATTTCCTTGTCCTCTACATAGTGGAAGCCCAGCCAAGCTGGGCTGTGTTCATAATATGGCAGCAGTGCATGGAAGATCCATGCCATAATAAAATAATGCCATTGCTCAATAAAGTAGTACTTTACACTGCTTCATGAAATTCTAGCTTCCTCCCTTATTTAAAGTTCTCCAAATGAATAGGCCATTTTGGGAAATGAATATACAATTCTCAAAAGATCTTGCACAAGATAATTACAAAATCCTAAGACAATGAAAATAAGGGGGGGCATTGGACTCCTGAAATACCTCTTATAATGCAGAACTCACTACTTGTAAGAGAAACTGAATACCGAAGGCTTTGCAGATGCTAAGGGTCACTGTCTATCTGTAAAAATAGGAAGGCTGTTCTTGGGGCACCAGAACAGCCCATCTGCCATCTGCAGAGGGTACAGGGCCATCCCCAAGGCTGCCCTTCCGTAAGCCAGGAGGCCCACATGCCTCCAGGAGACAGGCTCTGTGACCCTCCCAACCCTGGCTGACCCTTCAGATGTGCTTCTAATGCCCCTACCCCACTCCAAGTAGGCTCCAGGGATGACCATGGAGCTCCTGGAGAGGTGGATCTGAGTACAGGAGGATGAGGAGCTCACTCCCCTGCCTCTGGCTCTAGCCCCTGCTCACACAGCCCATGTGAGCTAGTTCTGGGCAGCCATGGCTCAAGGGTGTGCTGGGTTCCAAGACCCTTTGATACCTGGGTCACCGACACCAGCCTATACAGGTGTTTCTCCCTGCCCCTATGCATTTTCTCTCTGCCACTTCCACCGTTCCACTCTTCAAGTTCTTTCAGACACCAATTCCCTCAATCAGCATGGCCTTCCCACACTTTGTACTGCCTGATAATTTGGTTCCTATGCCAGCTATCTGCAAACAGTACAAACACGAACGGGATTGAGGACTGAGGGGGGAGATCTGTGCCCTGCCCCTACTCCGGAAACACTGCCCTGCATTAAGAGCACACATACCCCTGTTATAAGTTCCAAGGGCCCCTCTCTCCCTCACCGCTCCCACCTGTAAGAAGTTTGCAGAGTAATCACCAGATTGACTACTGGGCTGTGTGCTCTAGGAACCCAGGCAGCATATGCAGCACCCAGCAGACTATGGCACCAAGTAGGTGCTCAATAAATGGGCTTGGAAGAAAGCAAGCCACCTGGGGCATGTAGGTGGCTCAGTGGCTGAGCATCTGCCTTTGGCTCAGGGCGTGATCCCAGGGTCCCAAGGATCCAGTCCTGCATCAGACTCACTGAGGGGAGCCTGCTTCTCCCTCTGCCTATGTCTCTGCCTCTCTCTGTCTCTCACGAATAAACAAAATCTAGAAAGAAAAGAAAGAAAGAAAGGAAAGAAAGAAAGAAAGAAAGAAAGAAAGAAGAAAGAAAGAAAAGAAAGAAAACCAGCCAGCCACTCAATAAAGGGAGGCAGCCAGAAGGGAAATAAAGATATGGAAGAAAAGAAGAAAATCACATGTTTAAGGAAAGAAAACTTAGAAAGAGAATAAATTTGGGGTTACAATGATCTGCATGTTAATAAGTCCAGGTGGCTGGCCTCTCACTAGAATTCTCTGAGCCAAAGAGGGATGCCATGTGAGACAGACAGCAGCTGAAATTCACATCCCTGTAAGGCCATCACTCCTGACTTCCCTGCTTAGTCACCTTGCTTAAAACAACAGTGATGTGAATTATATCTCAATTAAAAGAAAATGAGCCCAATCCATCTAAAACAAATGGACAGAGTTTCCATCTGTATGACTTGTCCATGGTAGACCTTTGCTGTGTATTCATTTTTGAACAAACTTTCTATCTCATTTCCCTACTGATAAAAGGGAGGCAACATTCCTATGCCTGGCCCTGGGGCATCTTTTGTGTGCTCTACTCTTTGACATCTATGGAGGGTCAGTGACTCAACCCAAAGTTTTCTGGGTCCCTTGAGATGTGTCATTCCTCTGGACTATGACACCTGAACTAACTCAGGGTGAGCTCTCAAGACCTCTCCGTTAAATCACCCACCCTTACCATGGTGACTGCCTTCCCTGGTTGGGGCACAGCTCTCAGATCTCTGACCAAGAGGCCCTGCCCTGCTTCCTACCCAGAAGGGGCCCATTCTCAGCTTCCATGGCCTGAGGGGCAGACTCCTCTGCCACACTGTAACTTCTGACCAGATCCACTGCTCTCAGGTGACACGGACCTGAGAGGACCCCATCTATACAACAAAATCCGAGTTTCTTGGATACTGAAGCATGTATGTGCTTCTTAAACAACACCCTGCATCACAGACAGAGTGACCCTCCAACCTGGGGGCGGCACCTGCCTGAATACATGTCAAAGCCCTTGGACAGGTGATACTCCTGTACCTGAGACCCTTGACATCTTGTGTTCTGGTCACAAAACATTAATATACATAGTGGAATACTATTCATCCTTAAAAAGGAAGGAAATTCTGACACATACTACAACAAGGATGAGCCTTGAGGGCATTATGGGTAAGTGAAATCAGCCAGTCACAGAATGATAAATATGGTGGATTCCTCTTCTTTGAGATCCCTACAGAAGTCAAATCCATAGAGTCAAAATCCATAGAGACAGAAGTCAAATCCATAGAGACAGAAGGTAGGATGGTAGCTGCCAGGGGCTGGGGAGCAAATGATCCATGGAAACAGTTTCAATTCTGGGAAGATGACAAAGCTCCAGATAGCCAAGGTGGCGATGATTGCACCACAATGTGAGTATGTTTGATGCCACTGAACTGTGCACTTAAAAATGGTTAAAATGGTAAACTTTATTATGTGTATTTTACCATAAAAAGGGGAGCCTCTGCCATGATTACCATGCTGAATTCATGACCCACCTGTAATCTTCCCTTGCCTGATCTTCTGCACCTTGTAGCGAATGGAGGTCCCCATCATCAGGTAAACGTCGTAAGCTGGGTTCAGAAGGATGTTCTCCAAAATCAGCAGCCTGACCTCTGCAGGGCGCACATGCTTGGAAGAAAGAGGAGGATAGAAAAAGTGAGGGGGAGTGTTGTGCTTGGGTGGTGCAGTCAGTTAAGCATCTGACTTTTGATCACAGTGAGGTGGGGTTGGGGAACAGCGAGTAGTGTGGTCAAGATAAAGAATCTAGAACTTCTCAGGATTGTTATGTGGGGACAGAGACGTTAGGGGTGAAAAAACAAGGCAATGCTCATAGCCCCATACCTTCAGACCCCCAAAGCCCCAGGGGAATCCTGTGCATATACTAGACACATGTTTAGTGGCTACTGCCAAACCCTATGGAGCACATCACTTTACATTATGCACATTACAGCTCAACATACAATCATAATAGTTAAACCACTGGAAAAGTGAGGAGTGGTATCCATGGATACTATGGCCACCAGGGGCTCGGGGGTGCCGCCCACAAAAGCCCAAAGGCCAGGGCAAACCTGAGAAGGGGAGAGATGTATGTCCTTGATGAGTGCTCAGCACCCCCCTGGCCACCCCCCAATGCCATGACCTCCTCATCAAGAAAAGACATGGGAGACTTGAAATGGGAGAAAGACCACCAGTCTGGAGTCCAGCGCACCCCTCGGGTTACCAGAGTCTACATGGGCCCCCACCTGGCAACTCTTCAAATTGGAGAAAACTTGGCAAAGGAAATGATTCTCATCCACAGAAATGCAAATACATCATCTCGGGTGGAGGTGCAGTCAATTGTTGTCCTGTGGATATTGACCAGTTCTGCTTCAAGAATTCCTAAATTCTTGGGGTTCTCCTCTGCTGCAGCTGTAATGTCTTAAAGGTTTCCTCACTTACTAGTAAGTTAAATGTCTTTGACTCATCCAAAGAGAAAAAAGCAGCCCTGGGGCCCAGCTCTGTGGCCCAGCACGGCAGGGGGAAGCACACAGGTAACTGGCAGGACAGAGGTGGACGGGCTGGGCTCGGGGCCCAGAATAAAAAGAGGCAAATGATCTCCAAACACTAACTGCAGGGTGCTACAGGACTAACCCCTGTAATATGGCATGTCCCGCACTTCTAAAAGCCTCCAGGACCCCCGGCCTACTAGCTAAACCACTAAAGAGTGAATCAGAAGGAGTTCTCTCATCTGTCACTTTAGAAATTCAATGGGCAGATGGAGTGCTGCACTGTTCCTGCATGAGCTCTAGGAACCAGGCAAACAAAAGGAAGATCTCACGGTTGTAGTTCAAAGGAGGCAGGGGCAGGGCAGACGTGTGCCCACAACACGCAGGTGCTAGTGAGGCCAGGGTAATTTGGGGTACAGTGAGGTAAGGAGCTTGAGCCCTGTACAGCTAGGACTACCAGTCTCAGGGCTCGAAATGGGGCTCAGAGACAGTGTGGAGGACACCAGGAAATCCCCAGTGTTTTCAGAGCCCCAAATGCTTGGATGCATCCCTACACTGGGACAGGAGAGTATTTGCTGAAAATCAGCTAGTTAATAAACATCCCATTGCTCCTAGACCTCCCTCAAAAGTGACAACACATCAACTCCTTTGTGACTCTGGAGGTGGTGTACTCTGGCCTCCAACTACCTCTCTCAAAAGCTGTGGTCCCCACACACCAAACCCAACAAACAGAAATATGGAATCACACCTTGAAATTCCCATTTCATGAACTGTGAAACTTTCACAGTAGAGCAACTCATTTCCACTCCTAAATGTGTGCACAGGCGTGAGCGGGAACAGGCAGCCTGGTGCCACCCCTAGGAAGCCCAGCACTTCCCGGGCCCAAGGGTCCCACCTTGTAGACGGCCTCCTGGATGCGTGCCTTGAGCTTGGAGCTCCCAGTCTTCATCCCAGACACCAGGATGGTGTCCCCCTGCTTGGCCACCTTCTCCATCTCTGAGATGTAGGAAGGAGGGATGTATGTAGACTCCAAGAACGTGAGAATTCTGGAAAAGGAAAGTGTCATCAGACCTGATTGGGGAAGCAAAGACCCTAACAGATTCACTGTCTACTGGCACCTCCTAGTAGGGGCCAGACGCTGAAATAAGTGGTGGTGCCCTACCCAGTGCTGCTCAGAAATGTGTCCCTGAAACTTCTTCCTACATCAGAATTGCCAACCTCTTCATGAAAAATGCAGATTCTTGGCCCTGGCCCAGGCCTTAGTCTGCATGAGACTGGCACTGTGCCTTTTCTCAAAATCTGCATGTGATTATGGTAAACACTGAAATATTAGGACCATCTCTTTAGTCAAAATGCTTCACTCTCATAGATGGGACAGGTGAGGCCCAGGGAAACTAAGAAGCAGGCCCAAGACCATGGACCCAGCTGGGGTGGTGCCAGCAATGCCCACCAGGCTCCCGGGGCTCCCTGCTACATTCTACCCACACCTCTGGGCCAGTTCCTGCCACTGGGAAATGATTCTCAATGACTCTCCCTCTGAAGTGTCAGGAAGAGGGGATCACACCCATCTTCTCGCCCCTGGGGTTAGGCCATGGGGAGAAGCCCCAGGTGGAAGAGAAGTCAGGATGCGGTGACACGGGGGAGGGTTGGCAGGAAGCAGGGCTGGCTTGAGGGACCCTTTCCATAGTCTCTTTTGCAGCCTGTGATTTATAAGTTAGCCCGCCTCTCCACTTGAACAAGAGCAGTCCACTGGACACGCTTTCATTCTCCCCAAGACCTGCCGGGTGCTGTACTATGCTGTGATTTATTTCCTTGCCCGGTTTTACTAGATGTCGTCACATCCTGAATTTAATGAAAATCCAGGACACTCTGGTTGCAACATGCCTTAGCGCCTTAGATTTTTGGTTAACATTCAGCTCACATACAGAGTGCCTGGAAGCTCAGGGGGCTGTTGTGACAGGAAACACACCTGGCAGCACAGAATGGGGCAGGGAACCAGCATTCTCTGAATATCTAGTGTGCGTCAGGCCCAGAGATGGGCTCTGAAATCTAACCCACACAGCTGCTCTCAGAGGTAGGCACAATAATCCCCTCCCTCTGATAGAGGAGGGAGCTGATGCCCCGATGGGCTGCGTTCTTGACTAAAGCCAACAGGCAGGAAGCAACCCAGCCAGGATGGGAATCCAAGTCTCTGACTGTGCAGCCCATGTTCCTGGCTTTATGAGATGCCAGAAATTCTAGAGCTCATTCGGCAGACAAAGGTTGAGGGTCCCATCCCCCCAAAGACCTCTGACCCAAGGGCAACCCAGCTCGCAGAGTGTCAGGGCATGAGAATGTCTGCCATGAAAATAGTCATGAGCTGAGCTGAGATGTTCCCCAAAGTCCCGAGCTGGACTTTTAAAGATGTAGATAAAAGACCAGACTCTTAATTCCCCACAAAATACTTGCTAATTAGAAAGTGGTAAGACAGTGACTTCACAGTGGGGGCACCCCAGGAGACACCACCTAATGCAAGTGATGACAGTGAAGATCATCAGAGATAGACCCACAAAATCATGATAAGATGCAATCAGAACACAGAAGCTCAACTCTGTGATATTCCTGCCAAAAATGCAAAGCTCTGAGGCTAATCAGGAGGGAGTATTGGATAATCCCAAAATGAGGGACATTCTACAAAATAACTGGACTATATAATCTTCCTAAGTATCGAGGTCCCAAAAAAAAGAAAGACCAAAAAATTGTCCCAGGCTGATAGAGATTAAGGGACAGGACAACATATGGCAAGTGACTCTGGCTGGATTTTTTGCTTCATATGAAGGATAAAATTCGGGTAGGTTGGCAAGGCCTGAATGAATGCTAATGACAGTAGGCATCAGTGTTAATCTTCTAATTTTGATGACATGGTGGCTATGCTGGAAAATGTTGTTACTGATAGTAAATGTACACTAATATAATTAGGAACATCGGGTCGGCTCTCGGTTCAGGGAGGGACACCACTTTTTGTACTAGCAACTTTTCTGTAGGCTGAAAATAGCTGTGAATTTTTTTTTTCAAAATTAACTCTTCCTCTGGAGCTACAGAGTATAATCCTATATGAAATAAGCCCATCAGAGAAAGACAAATACCATATGATTTCACTCACATGTGGGATTTAAGAAACAAAATAAACAAGCAAAGGAAAAAGAAAAGAGAGAGACAGAGACAAACCAAGAAAGAGACTCTTAACTATAGAGAACTTGTGGGTTACTAGACGGAAGATAGTGGGAGGGGGGAGGGGGGAATAGGTAATGAAGATGAAGGAGGGTCCTTGTTGTGATGAGCACCAGGTGATGTACATACCTGTTGAAACACCACACTGTACACTTGAAACTAATATAATAGTTTCAAGTTTTATAATATAATAGTGTATGTTAATTATACTGAAATTAAAATAAAATTTTATAAAGACTGTAAGAGAATACTAAAAAAAATTGACTTCCTTTAGAAGAGACTTTATTCTTTTTTTAAGATTTAAAATAAATAAATTTAAATAAAGATTATTTATTTATTCATGAGAAACAGGGAGAGAGAGGAAGAGACACAGGCAGAGGGAGAAGCAGGCTCCCTGTGGGGAAGCCTGATGTGGGACTCAATCCTAGGACCCCGGAATCACCTGAGCCTAAGGCAGATGGTCAACCACTGAGCCATCTAAGTGACCCACCTTAGAAGAGACTTTATTTTTTATTTATTTATTTTTTTAAAGATTTTATTTATTTGTTCATGATAGACATAGAGAGAGAGAGAGAGAGGCAGAGACACAGACAGAAGGAGAAGCAGGCTCCATGCCGGGAGCCTGATGTAGGACTCGATCCCGGGACTCCAGGATCACGCCCTGGGCCAAAGGCAGGCGCTGAACCACAGAGCCACCCAGGGATCCCCAAGACACTTTAAAATTTTATTAATAAGGCATGAGGCAATGCAGCATACAATATGCAGTAGCAGGGGATACAAGCCCAGACCTTGGGTCTGCACAGCACTGGCCAACAGGACTTTCTGGTCCACATTTGCTCTGGCCAATGTGCAGTAATCACTAGCCACATAGCTAACAAACACTTGAAACATAGTACATCTGAGGACGTGGATTTTTCATTTTATCTCATTTAAATTTAAATAGCCAAGGTTGGGTTAGTGATTATTATCATATTAGATAGTGAATATTTATGTAGATCTGAGTCCAAATTCTAGCTCCACCACTTACCCACCTGACAAATGGCTTAAACTTTCATTTCTATGTCTGAAAGATGGCAACAATGGGGGTATGTGAGTCCATACAGCTGTTGGAGGGATTGAGTGAGTCAAGATGCCTACCGACCCCATCTTGTAAGGAGTCCACCTGCATCCTCCAGTGCTGGGGAACATAGCCTCCTGCTCCTGGGAAGGGCTGTCACTGCTGGAATGTCTTCCTAGCCACAACCTGTCTCCCCTCTCACTTACCCCAGGGGAGGGCTGCCCTCTGAGGCCATATGCAACCCTTTCCTGCACCCCGTGCAGCTTCCATTATCTGGGGCAAGTTTTCTCTTTCACAGCCAGACATGCCAGCCTCCTTGACAACTTCCCACGGCCCACCAGTGGGCTGCAGAAGCGGCAAGGCTCCCACACAGCCATGTGAGCCATAGTACTCTTCCTTCATCAGTCATGGGGAATGCTGGCCAGCATCCTAGGAACTGCCCTGGGCTCCTTTGCTGAGGTTGATGATGATGATAAAAGACCCCAGCCTACAAGGAGCCAACGGACAGACCCCTTCCTGCTTTCCTGCAAAGGTGAGGCGCCTCTTACCGCAGGGCATTGTGGGAGTCTGAGAACCCATTGGCCTCCGTGTCCTTCACAATTGTCCAGTCAAAGACCAGCCCAGCCAGGGTGCTGAATGTGTTCCCTGTAAGAGCAGATGGTGGGGGGGCAGAAATGCAGCAGAGTTAACTGGGGTCCAGAAGAAGGGGAAAACACAGTCAGTACCACCCCTCTGCAAAGCAGGTGTCATGCCTCCATTTCAGGAAAAGAAGAACTGAGGCCTACAGGGTCAGGGTCACATGAAGGGCTCACCTGGGATGTGAACCCAAAGAAGAACTGAGGCCTACAGGGTCAGGGTCACATGAAGGGCTCACCTGGGATGTGAACCCAAGTCCCAGGTGAGCGCTCGTGTTCTTCCCACTGCACCTCCAGCCTTTGACTGCTCATGACAGGCCCAGGGTAGCATGTGACACCCACCCCTCACATCTACAAGTACTTTACAGTCTAGGCGAGACTGGAGTCATTTATTCCTCCTTCCTCTCCCTCTGCAGAGAAAGAAGCTGGGGATGAAGAGCAGCATCTTGTCTCTTTGCCTGGATGCCGAGATTCCCAGGGTCCCAGTGTAGAGGAGATGGCAAGCCACCCAAGCTGGCCTTAGCTCTGAAGTTCAGCTTGCTGTCCGTGAGCCTTCTGACCAGATGTCAGGACAAGCAGAGCCTAACCGATGACTGGGCGATGATTTTGGAGATAGGACTCAGAGGGGGTCCTAACACTCTGCAAAGACCTTCTTAGTGTAAGTACAAGGTCTGGTTCCGTGTAGATGCCCTACAACAGGGTGGGAGATAGAAACCAGTAGGTCTAAAACCAGATCTCTGAGGAGCCATGGCTTTGCTTTTACCTACACAACGCTGCTTTTACATTTTTGGGTTATTTCCCATCGTTTCAAATTAAGAAATGCAATATATATATATATCCAGCTTCCAAGTTGTCTTGAAAAGTCTACTGATCCACCCAGTCCCTCTGCTTAGCCTTCTTGAAAGGATCATGGTCTCAGATTTGCCACATTCCCCACCATGCTCTGTTGTCGCCCTCCCCATAGTCTTCATCTATATTCCCTGTCTGCCCAGCAACCCAAATAAGAACATCTGAAATCTAGAAAAGCTCTTTCTACAGTGCAAAGGGCAAGGCATTTAGAGTCTGACAGGCCCCAGGTCCCACCCCATCCCACCTGTGAGATCTCAGAAGCCAAGCACAGCAGGGCGTGGCAAAAGCTCCAGAAAACTGGGCCGTCCTGGCCATTACTTTTAGGGCAACATAGAGTTACTCTGTGACCCAGTAATTCTACTCCTGGGTATGCGCCCAAGAGAAATGAAAAGCTTGGTCTTCACAAAGACTTGCACATGAATATTCAAAGCAGCATTATTCACAACAGTCAAAAGGTAGAAGCAACCTAAATGTCCATCAACAAATGAATGGATAAACAAATGTGCTCTATCCATACAATGGGATATTATTCAGCCATAAAAAGGAAGGAAATACTCAGTACAATATGAATGAACCTTGAAAACATTATGCTAAGTGAAAGAAACCAGACTCAAAAGACCATACGTTGTATGATTCTATTTATATAAAATGTCCACAATAGACAAATCTATATACACTAAAAGCAGCAGCTGCCAGGGGCTGGAGAGAGGAAAGAATGGGAACTAACTGCTCAAGGGTACTGAGTTTCCTGCAGTGATGAAAATGTTCTAAAATTACCTAGTGGTGATGGTTGTACAACTTTGTGAATATATCAAAAACCACTGAACTGTACACTTTAAGTGGATGAATTTCATGGTATATGAATCTCAAAAATAAACAAATCTTTTTTTAAAAGTAACATAAGACAGGAAATAAAACAGAGCGGTCAAGAGCAGGGCTTGGCAAACCACATCACACTGCCAGTTTCTGTAAATTAATTTTTATTAGAACACAGTCACTATGCATCCTCTATGATTGCTTTGGAGCAACAGCGGGAGACCAGAGACAGTGTGGCCATATGCTATATGGCCCTTCACAGGAAAAGTCTGCAGAGCACTGGCCAAGAGAGTGGACTTAGGGGCCAGGATGGAGCTTAGACTCTGGTTCTGCTACACACTAACTACATGTCTTCTCCCTGCACACACGTGTGTTCATACTCTGTGCCTCGGATTCATCATCTGGATATGAAATGAGGTTAGAACATGCAAAGTGCTCAGAGGAGTGCCTGGCCTCCGCGTGGCCTCAAGCTTGGTCATTTGTTCCTAAGATCATTGAGTAATTCCCACAGAACCCTGCTCCTATCATCTCACTGCACAAACCCTTTCCCCGGCTCCCTCTGCTTTCAGACCAGTGCAAACCCCCATGTCTGACATGCAAGATCCTTTACATCCTGCATCCCCCACCATGGCACCTGCTTCAAGTTTAGTCTCCTCCAGAATAAAATGGCCTTCTGAGGTGGTCAAACACCATACTCCTCATGACTTGGTCAAACAGCATGTCCCTAAGAATCTGTCTTGACCTCTGTCCCCCACACCCAACTGCCAACCCTCCCTGAGGTTGCCTCACATCGGATTTGATGACAAGCAGCACTTACTGAGATGCATGTGGGCCCCCCATGGCCTGAGCTACTGAGACAGAAGCCAGCCCTTCCTTCCCAGCACCTGGCAGGATGCCCAGCAGGTAGAACTGCTCAGGTGCCACCTGGCTCGCTGAGACCTACTACGGGCTGCCCAGCTCTAAGCCCTTTACACACTTCTCACCAAATCCTTGCAACTCCCCTGCCCCCGATAAGCACCACTATCTCAATTTCATAGACCAGAAAATAGTTCAGAAAAGTGAGGCAGCTTATCTGATAAATGAATAGACAGGAAGGAGAGACCTGAAAGATGCTCTAGAACAGGGATTTTTTGTCCCCAGGGGACATCTGGCAATGGCTGGAGATACTTTTGGTCCTCAAAACTTGGGGAGTTCTACTACCTTTCATAGGTAAAGGCCAGGGAGGTTGCTGAACATCCTATAACATCCTAGACAAAAAAAAAACAAAAACAAAAAAAAACATCCTAGACAGACTCTACCACAAATAATTATCCAGCCCCAAGTGTGGATACTAGCAAGCTGGGAAATTCTGATCTAGAGAACTTTATTTTTAAGCAGAGGGAGCTGGAGAGGTCAGGGAAGATTTCAAAGACAAGGGAAGGCAAGGACTGGGCTTAAGTTTTGTGAGATCCCTCACTTGAACGGTGTCTATTGCCCAACTTTCTCCCATAGGAATCTTAGCCTACAAATTTCCCTTTGCTCAGCTTCCCAAGAGGTTAGGCTGCAACCAAGACAGCCCAAGAACAGATCTTCTAAGAACCCCAGAACAATCCAATATTGGATCCAGTGAAGTAAAGTGAAAGACGGTGCAAGGGACAGCACGCAGACATCTCCCAGCGTGCACACACATTCGCATGTGTGCCCTGCAGTCTGGACCAGGAAGCCAACCCCAGCCCTCAAAGCCAGGCAAGGAGAAGGCTCCCACTGTTTCCAGAGTGGTGATTCAGTGAGCCTCTCCCAGCCTCTCATTGCTGCCAAGACATTGGATGTCAGCTTCCCAAAGGTATGCCTTTACCCAGCACAATCCCGTGCACAGGCATGGAATCTGCCTCCAGGGATGCCGAATCTCTCATCTCACAGGCCCTGCTGCAGAGGCCAAGGGGTGCCACCTCCCAAGGCCTGGGGGCTACTCAGAGTGGTCCTGACCTCTTCAGCGTCTCCCCAGCACTAACCCTGCCATCCTGGCTGGAACAGCCCTCCACGGGGGAACAGCAGGGCCAGACAAGCAGACTGTCAGGGGCACGTCCTCACCTTCAGAGTCCAGAGCCTGGATCTTCAGCTCCAGGGGAGAGTCCTCCAGGTAGAGTTCACGGGTAGTGGAGACAATCTGAATGCCGTGGATGAGGTCGACGATGGCATCACAGCGCAGGACCTGGCCCGTGGCTGGAGGGATGGGAATAGAGGGGTTGGCACAGAAGGCGGCACCCCGACCCCACCTCCAGGGTCTCATAGCTCAGGTACTCTTGCACTTTGGCAAAGATGAGAGCAACCAACAAAACCACGGCCATGAAATGGAGCCGGGTGATCCTCAGAAGCCAAGCTGCTGACCAGCACGCAGGCCTTCTCAAAGTCAGCGTGGACCTGTACGGAGTAAGGGCTCGGAGGCATTTTCATCACCCCTCTTGCACTTTTGCAAGGTGAGCACCAGCATTTTAGGCTGTGTATGAGAAAACTCCTCAGAGAAAATCTGGTTTTGATGGGGTGTGACCATTAAGTTAAATGGCCAGGATACATTGTGATGAGTTAGCATCCAGAAAGATAACACTGTTCTGAATGCTTGCCCCTACACTAAAATTAGGAACTGCACCCAGGGTTTGTTTGCTTTGCACTGGTGTTTTCACACAAGACTATCAACTGTACTATAGAATAAAAGAGTTGTGTGAGCAAGCACAGAGTTTTTTACTTGCCCCATAAATAAGATACATAAATGGCATTACCTGGAGAATTCTCCAGTTAAAAATAATGGCATGTGACACAAAATCATTCTGACCATTCTCCAGGCACCATATGAAAACCTGTGTACTGTTAATGGTACCTTGTTTGAAAGCACTACATCAAAAGCCATAAAATATATTCATATGTAAAACTGGGAATCTATCCTTGGCAGAAAATAGCTTCAAAGAATCCAAAATTGTTCTCTGTACAAACATATTTACTTTTCTGTATATGCTGGAACAGACATCTGAAAACAATCTAAAGTCCAATAGAAGGGGATCCTTACAGGACAACCCCCCATGAGGAATATTATTCAGCCATTAAAAATGACTCTAATAAAAATAAGAACTTTTCATATCATGTTAAGTGGAAGAAAACATGACAGGAAATGACATTAATTGTCTTCTAAGCATTTTACAACCATAGGATGTTAAGTTAAATATGGGGTAGTAAAAGAATTGCAACAACTTTCTTCACTTTGACTCAATACCCACAGAGGAGTTATCTGGGTAACAAATAATTATTTATAAATTAAAGTCAGGGGATGCCTGGGTGGCTCAGTGGTTGAGCATCTGCCTTTGGCTCAGGTCGTGATCCCAGGGTCCCAGGATTGAGTCCCACATCAGGGTCCCCACGGGGAGCCTGCTTCTCCCTCTGCCTATGTCTCTGCCTCTCTCTGTGTCTCTCACGAATAAATGAATACAATCTTTAAAAAAAAAAAAAGAAATGAAAGCCAGCCTCCACGAGAGGGAAAACAGGACACAGTGCTGTTGGGAGGAACTAGAGCTGGTGCTGCTTGCTTGGCCTTCCCTCCTGCCTGAGCATCCTTTGCCCCAACAAGAGAAAGAGAAAGCACTGCCAAGGGCAGGCTACATGGCCAAGGTCTCAGTGGGGTAATTCCCAACTCTTGTCCCTGCCAGGGTTCCCACAGGGCACTCGAAGCTCTTACTGATGTCCTCGGCGAAGATGATGCTGGTCAGGCGGGCAGGCTGAGACAGGCGTGCCTGCACCACTGCCTTTTGGGAGCACTGCGCTTCATCCGCTCCCAGTGGCTCTATACTGGCCACCTCTGGCCGGGTAGATGACCTGCGACAAGAAGGTAAGAACTGACTCTCTGAAGCATCCCCAAGAGGCACAGCGGGGCCCAGAAGCCAAAGGTGCAATTCCCCATCTGGAGCTCCATCCCAGACTTAAACGGAGAACAAAGGTGGGCAGCATCCAGGATCTTCACACCCAGGAAGACATGGGGCCTGGCTGATGCCCCTCCAAATAGGAGAACGATCACCTGAGTGCATGGGACCTCTACACACGTTTCTGCCGAACAAATTACAGGACACCTAACACATGGGAACAATCTCCGTGATCAGTAGATGGTCACCTTACAAGACTAATCTATGCAACTAGAAATGACTATTGGTGGGAAAACTGCCTATGGTGTCTGGTTAGGAGGAACCGCTGTGTATCCCTGCTGACCTCTGGGCGAGCCTGGCACATAGCAGGTACCCGGACAGCTCTAAACAGGTCTTATAAAACCTGGACATCCTCAACTGTAAGGATAACAACAATTGCGATCATAAAATCCTGATGTGCACAAAGCTGACATTACAGAGAAGATGGGGAGAGAGACCAGTAACATCTATAAGGTGACTTTCTATTGGGAGACAGGGCTTGACAACAACAGGATGAAGGGATAGCATGGCTGGGGGAGTGAGCCAAGGTTAGTGCCATGGTTTCTCACCTATGACACAGGCTAACAACAGTTTCCGAGTTGAGGCGGGATGGGAATGAGTGGCTATGGGCAGAGCAGATACTTCACAGAAAGTACTGAGTGAGCATGTGTCATTGTAGTTCTCTGCAGACAGGAAGCTCAGGGGAGCCTCTGGGGGAGACCCCTCAGTGAATACCACACAAAGATCTGGTGTTTCAGGCAAGGTCCTGATGTGGGAACAGCCAGGAGCGCTTCAAGAACAGGAGGGCTAGTGTGATCTGAGACCTGAGACTCAGGTCAGGGAGCTGGGCAGCGGCTGAGGTCAAGGAGATGGGAGGTACTGGCCAGAGCCTGTGCTCTTAACCAACACCCTGACCTGCTAATGGCTTTTATTGAGAATTGTTCAAAATTTGGAGTCTAATCATCAGGGAAATGTAAGTCAAAACTACAATGTGAGATCATTACCTCACACCTGTTAGAATGGCTATTATCAAAAAGATAAGAGATAACAAGTGCTGGCAAGGAGGTGGGAAAAAGGGAGCCCTCCTGTACTATTGGTGGGAATGCAAGCTGGTGCAGCCACTCTGGAAAACAGTATGGAGGTTCCTCCAAAAAAAAATTAAAATAGAGCTACCATATGATCCATCAATTCCACTTCTGAGAATATATCCTGAGGAAATGAAATCACTAACTTGAAGAGATATCTGCACTCCCAAGTTTATTGCAGCACTCTTCACAATAACCAAGACATGGAAACAACCGAAGTGTCCATCAATTGTCAAATGCATAAAGAAAATGTGGAACACACACATACACACACACAATCACACTGGAATATTACTCAGCCACAAAATAGGAAATCCTGCCTTTTGTGGCAACACGGATGGGCCCTCAGGGTGTTATGCTCAGTGAAACAAGTCAGAGAGAAAGACAAATACTATATGAGCTTACTTATATGTGAACTCTAAAAGCAACCAAACCCATAGATGCAGAGAACAGATTGGTGGTCGCCAGAGGTGGGGCAGAGTGGGGAGGAAATGGGAGAAGGGGATCAAAAGGGACAAAGTTACCTTTAACTTACTTTAACTTACTGTAACTATGTATGTGATGGGTGGTAACTAGACTTACTGTGATCATTTTGCAATATACACATGTATCAACTCATTATGTTGTACACCTTAAACTAGTACAATGTGATATGCCAAGTACATCTCAATAAAAAAATCCTTAAAGGAGATGGCAGGAACAGAGATCAGGGAGGCACTAGAGGCCAGAAGCAAAGAGCTTGGATCTGTTCCAAAAGCAATGACAAGCCCCTGGGGGATCTTAAGCAGGTGCACGATCCAGTCCGCTGCACACTCTACAGAGCAGAAAACAAGGTGTTCCCCTCAGGGAGTTGGCAGTATAATCCAGGACCTAGGGAAGGAGGGCCCCCCATGCAGAGTGTCCAACACTCATTCCCAGGGGCTTGCACTCAGCACCCTGATCACAGCAGGCTCTTCCAGTCTTAGCTTCCTTCCCTGCCCTTTGCTTAATTAAATTCACTGGAACACCATCGATCTGGGATATTCAGAAAGAAACTCATAAGAAAAAAAAAATGCCTGGTATTAAAAAGCAATGGTGTGAAATGTAGCCAAAGAGACATCTCCACGTCTGCTGGCATGTCACGGGTTGGGTGTCTCTCCAGGGCCAGGTAGGCACAGCAGCACCTCCTCACACACCTGAGGATGCTCTCATGGCACCAACACCACAGACATGCCGAGCTGCTGGTGGGGTGCCTGGAGACGCATCAACACCTCCACTCAAAGTACTCAGAACAGAAACCTCACCCACTGTGTTAAGGAAGGAGCCCCAAGCCCCTGAGGAAGTGCACTGCAGTCCCCTCGCAGAGGGTTTTCTTCTGAGAAAACAGCATGTCAGAGACTAAGGAAAGACAAAGTGGGCAGGGACGCATACACAGGTAAGAAAGTGAGAGGAGGTGCCTGTGACAATGCGCCTCACACCATGCTAGAAACACACTTCATTTAGCTGGTGGCAGCTCTGGGACTCAAAGATAGTTTTGTTTCTTCTTTTTAAAGATTTTATTTATTTGAGAGAGAGAGAGCATGAGAGAGAGAGAGAGCACAGCAGAGGGGAGAGGCAGGGGTAGAAGGAGAAGCAGTCTCCCCACTGAGCAGGGAGCCTGATGTGGGGCTCGATCCCAGGACCTCAAGATCATGATCTGAGCCAAAGGCAGATGCTTAACCGACTGAGCCACTCAGGCGCCCCTCTAGATAATTTTCAGGGGCACCTGGGTGGCTCAGTGGTTGAGTGTCTGCCTTTGGCCCAGGTCGTGATCCCCAGGTCCTGGGATCCAGTCCCACATTGGGCTCCTCGCAGGGAGCTTGCTTCTCCCTCTGCCTGTGTCTCTGCCTCTGTCTCTCATGAACAAATAAATAAAATCTTTAAAAAAAATTTTTTAAATTAAGATAGTTTTCAAAGACTGTTAAACAACACAAACACACACATATATAAAACACGTGGAACTGAGTGTGGAAACAAGAAAATTAGAAAACTCACACGGATGAGAAGAGGCTAAGAAGGCAGGACAAAAAAACCACAATGTGGATCCCATCCAGGAACAGAAGAAGAACATCCATGGGAAAACTGTGACATGCAAATAGTCTAGAGGTTGGTGACTATTCACTGGTGTTCATTTCTTCATCTTGATGAACGTTCCTGGTTGTGGACACATGAACTTCAGGGAAGCTGGGTAAAGGGTATAAGGAATCTCTATATTATCTTTGCAACATTTCTATAAATCTAAAATTATTCCAGGGCAGCCTGGGTGGCTCAGCAGTTTAGCGTGCCACCTTCAGCCCAGGGTGTAATCCTGGAGACTTGGGATCGAGTCCCGCCCGCATTAGGCTCCCTGCATGGAGCCTGCTTCTCCCTCTGCCTGTGTCTCTGCCTTTCTCTCTCTCTGTGTCTCTCATGAATAAATAAATAAAATCTTTTTAAAAAAATAAAAGTAAAATAAACTTATTCCACAATTTAAAATTTAAAAAAGACAAAAACAAAAAACAAAAAATAAATTAATTAAAAAAAGACGCGGTGGGGGTAAATACACCAAGCACAGAGGATGTTTAGGGCATGAAACTATGCTGTCTGATATGATGATGATGACACAAGTGATTGTACGTTTGTCCAAACCCATGGGACGTAGGATGCCAAGTATGAGCCATGATGTAAGCTAAAGACTTTGGTTGCCAATGATGTGTTGATGTAGGTTCACTGATTCTAACAAATGTTGACAGTGGAGGATGTTACAGGGGGTGCTCTGTAATATGGGATTTCTGTGATTTTGGCTCAATTTCTGTGAAGGCTGAAATTGCTCTCAAAAATAAAGTTTATTTCAAAAGACAATTCATCATATCCCACTTCTATGCTTCAGAAACAGTGTGGTATATGTCTTGCTTGCTCCCTGGCCCCTTGGTGGCCAGACCTGGGGGCTCCCAGTCTGGGCTGAAAACACCTCCTCACTTTTCTGAATCTCAGTCTCCTCAAGACTAAAACAAGGACAGCTACCTCTTCTCCCGCTACCTCACAGCAGCGAGCTAATCTGAGACGGAGCCCCGGGTAATGAATCAATACAGGTAAGAACGGTGCTAGGCCAGGAATCAGGAATTCTCTCTCCCGCATCCCCCCGCCCTTGCAGGGCTGCCACCTAAAGGCCCTGGCAGCCTGGAGGTCTGGCTGGAAACACCCCACCTCTCCCTCTAGGCCTGCGTGCTGCCAGGTGAGGTTCAGTCCAGATGAACCTGTCCGAGAGAAAGCTGGCAGATCACATTTAGCCTTAACAATCGCCTTAACAAAACTCACAGGTGAAATTAATTTAACAGACTCTTGGTTAGAGCAGTTTGAGATTCACACAAAATTGAGTGCTAACTAGGGAGAGTTCCCATACTCTGTACCCCCCACACACTTGTCAACATGCCTCAAGGGAGGGTACGTCTGTGACAACTGGGAACCCACACTGACACATCACCATCACCCAGAGCCTACAGTTTACGTGGGAGTTCATTCTCGGTGCTGCAGTCTGTATGAGGACATGTATCCAGCATCTGTAACCCACACTTAGTGGTTTCACTGCCCTAGAAAACCTTGTGCTCCACCGATTCATTCCTATTTTTTAAAAAGTTCCTATTAAAAAGACATTATTAAGGGGCGCCTGGGTGGCTCAGTCAGTTAAGCGTCTGCCTTTGGCTCAGGTCATGAATTCAAGGTCCTGGGATTGAGCCCCAACTTTGGTTTCCTGCCCAGCAGGGAGCCTGCTTCTCCCTCTCCCTCTGCCTGCTTTTTTTTCTCTCTCTCTCCCAAATGAATAAATCTTAAAAAAAAAAAAAGCCATACTAAAGCAATAGAGGAATTAATTTTAATTATACCTATGATGTAACCCAATACATCCCAGACGTCCTCATTCCAACACACTGCCCAGCGACACCCCAGGCACTCATCGCCACTTGAGGAGACGATGGCCCAGGCCAGCCAGCTCTGCGGACTGCTCTGCAGGTGGAGAGCCAGGTAGGCACATACTCCTCTCGATCCACCTCCTGTCCCGGGGTTATCTTCTAACCCCTGCCAAGGCCTGGCTTGGGAGTTGGCGGGTGCTGAGTGCTCTTAGCACCTCTTGAGAAAGTTTCCCCTCTTCACCTTTAGGGCTGATCCAAGGGTGCTAAGTCTCCAGATAACAGCCTCCAGATAAGACAAAGCAGCATGCTGGACCTCCAGCTGGAAGGAGGCGCCCACCCCATCCTGAGGCCTGCAGGCTGTCCTAGCATCCCAGCCAGGAGACAGGGGGATCCCACGCAGGGGAGACAGGCTCCAGCACAGGCTGGCAGCAGGCTTCAGCCTCAGTCACTGCACCTGCTCAACTCGGCTAAGCTGGGGCAATGGGAGCCACACTCCTTAACAGGGCATCTGGGAGGGCCAGAAAGCACCTCATAAGAAACACTAAAGTGCCGAGAAACGTCGGCAGATGTGGCAGACGGCCAGGCCTGGGACAGACCATGCCACATTCCCTACCCGCTCATGTCGCCAACAAATTTTCTCTGATCTCCAGGATGCTGCATCTGAAGCTTCTGGAATGGCTCATGCCAGCCCCCTACAGGAGGGTTTATGACAGCCTAGGGTTGTGTTTCTGTTACCAGCAGAAGGGCTCTTTTCAGTTATCTGACATTTTCTGGGACATCCTGAGGCCTGCCTGCTTCAGCTGGTACTTTAAAGAGGCACAAAAGAACCTCAGAATCCAAAAAATAAATAAATAAATAAATAAATAAAAAATAAAAAAAAAGAACCTCAGAATCCAGTAATTGTGTGTCTCTGTCACAGTGAGGTTCACATGGAATATAGGTGAAAAAGCATATTCGAAAGTGTTTGTCGGGAATGTGTCAGGCAGGCATCCTTGGGACTCGAAGCCCAAACGGAGACTGCCAGGGGAAGGGGGTAAAAACACTGGGCAGCAACCAGGACAGAGGGGCACCTGGTGGCTCAGTTGAGCATCTGCCTTTGAGTCCCACGTCGGGCTCCCTGCAGGGAGACTGCTTCTCCCTCTGCCTGTGTCTCCGCCTCTGTCACTCTCATGATTCAACTTCTAAATATAAATATTTCCCCCTAACAGTGAACATAACTTAGAGAATGGCTGTTGTGCCCTCACTGTACAGGGAAGTAAACAGAGGCTCAGAAAGAGGGAACTGGTTATGGGCCATGCTGAGGGCCAGGGCCAGCACACATGTGATCCAAGGCCAAATTTGGGTGTCTTCTGCTCTTCAAGTCCCCTTCTGGATACACAGAAGTGCTCTCTCTGCATCTCACAGATCTCCAAGTGGGCTTAAAAAACCGTACAGATGCTCTGGAAGGGTAGGCTGGCTCCATCCGGGGCTGGGCATGAAGACCTGGCTACACATATGCAATTCTGGCATATTTCTGCTTCCAGGATCTGGCAAAAGAATCACCTTTTCCAGAGAGGGAGAACGGGTAATTCTCAAAACACAACAGTTAATCACACGAAGCCAGGCACACAGGGGCAGGGAGTGGCAGAGGAGATAAGAGAGGGAATGATGAGCAAGAGCACCTCACATCTGGCTAGTGCTGAGACCTCAAGGGACTATTTTTTTATTAAAAAATAAAAGTATGGGACACCTGGCTGGCTCAGTTGGAAGAGCATGTGACTCTTGATCTTGGGGTCATGAGTTCAAGCCCCATGCTGGCTATAGCGATTACCCAAATAAATAAAACTTTAAAATATAATATAAAAAGGTGCTGGGGAAGTTCAATAATCTTATGTGTCAGCTTGACTGGGTCAAGAGGTCACTTGGGTAAACATTATTCTGGGTGTTTCTGCAAGGGTATTTTTGGATGAGATTAACATTTAAACCAGTAGACTAAGTAGATTGCCCTAATGTCAGTGGGCCTCACCCAATCAGTTGAAGGCCTGAATAGACCAAAAGAGCTGATCCTCTTCCAATTAAGAATTTCTCTTGTCTGACTGCCTTTGTATTGGGACATTGGCTTATTGCCTTCAGACTCAAACAAACATCAGCTTTTCCTGGGTCTCCAGCCTGCAGCCTTTAGATGAGAGTTTTATCATTGGCTTTCCTGGGTCTCTAGTTTTGCCAACTCATCCTGTAGATCTTGGGGTTTGTGAGCCTCCAAAATCACATGGGCCAATTCCTTATAATAAATCTCTTTAAATATAATAAAATTATATACTATTGGTCCTGTTTCTCTAGAAAATCCTTACTAATACAGGGAGAAGGAAAAAGATCACAAAGGGGATTGTCCACCATGTGTTATGCCCAGAGCTGAAAACTGATACCCATCAGATTACTTATCCTCCAGCATGCCCATCTGGGAAAATGAAGCTGAGGCTTAGAGAGGTCCAGCAATTTCCCCAAAGCCACACAGCTGTAAGTGGCAGGGCCAGGGATCACAACAAGGTCTGTGCAACAAAAGGTCCAATATTTCTCCCACTTCATGAGTCTCTTCCTCAGGGTATGGCACACACAACACTGGAGAGGAGTGGTACACAGATGAACTGATTTCAATGGACTCTTTATGTATTTCAATCGTTATTCTTTCATTTTAAATTGTTTTAGGAAAAATAAATAAACTCATGAGCTCATAGACGTTAATACTGAATGAAGACAACATCAATATCAAAAAAAGAGAGAGAGAGACATTTTGTTGAAATAGTAAATTCCAATATCGTCATACATAAAAAGGCCCAACTCTGACAGGGGCACAAAGCATCTGCAGTTTGACAGCATGGGTGGCGTGGGGTCTAGGGAGAGTGAGGGGCTGAGCCTCGCCACACCAGCCACATCTCCTCTCTGGTACTATTGTATCCACTACCATTTCCCAAGGTTTCCAGAAACACAAAGACAGAGCAGCCTTGCACAGTGATACAAACAGCTCTGAAAACACGTCCTGGCTTGTACATCTTTCCACTTCCCCCCAGTTTAAATTAACTGCCACTCCGCAGAAAGGACTGGTGGTGCCTCAGCTGGCACACACTTGCTTCCTCCCTAGGTCTCGGCAGGGGCCAGCAGGTCTGTCCCACCATCTCACACACCAGCACTCCCCAGGGCCCCCGGGACAGGCTCCAGTGGCTTTCCTGGGCCCCTGTGCAGGGTGGTAAGCAGCACTTGGTGATGTTCTCTCACCCGTGGCTGTCTGCTTGCTACCAGGTAAGGCCCTAAGATGGCACAGTGCTGCCACTCACCAGCTGTGTGGCCTTTGGCAGATGATTCAACCTCTCTGGGCCTCGGTTTCATCTACACAATGGAATAAACATCATTCCTGCCACAAAGGATTGGGGGCTTAGATGGCATAGAAAATATTAAACTCTTACCACGGGCCTTGTACATAGGAAGCTCACAAGTTCAGGAAACAGAAGGTGGTTCCCAAATGAGGGGTCTTTGGTACAGTTCTGACCACAAGAACTTTGCTTGTTAAAGACAGTTAGACAGGGATGCCTGGCTGGCTCAGTTGGTGGAACGTGCAGCACATGATCTTGGGGTTGTAAGTTTGAGCCTCATTTGGGTACAGACGTTACTTAAAATGAAATCTTAAAAATGAATGAAGGCAGTCAGGTAGACAATGCAGGTCCTTCTATACCGTGATCACTTATGCCTCACGCTGTCCATCCCCTTCCCTGAGTGATGGTCCCTGCTGTCAGGGCCCCCACGGCAGCTTCACCATGAGCCCCACCACCCACAAAGGCAGACATCTTCAGAAACACAAGCAAAGATTCAAGTCCAAGACAGGGTTGCTGGCCTGAGGCCACACTGCTGGCAAGATCCCAAGCCACTGGACTTGGAGTCTAACCTCTACTCAGAAGCCCACTTCTCCCTCCACCCTACCCCAGCTCTCACACCTTCATTCTTTTGCTGCTGCTGTTCCTGCCACTTCACACACCCTTCTCCAAGCTCTCTGGCTACACAGCCTTCATAGCTCACAGTAAATGGCAGCTCTTCCATGGACCCATCCCCAAGCCTCCTCACACCTCTCCTCTCAGGCCCACAGCCCCACAGGTCCTCCATGGGGTCCCTAATACACACATTCATTCATTCATTCATTCATTCATTCACCAAATCCATACTGACTGGGTCACATGCCATATTTCAGGTACTGTTCTAAGTGCTGGGGAGTACACCAAAGTACAAAATCTGCATTAGTCCCCACCTTCATGAAGCCTTCATCTCAGTGAGAAACAAAACAAATAAGCGAATATAGGATCTTACACAATAGGGCTGTGAACAAACATAAAGCAGGGATGGGAAAGGTTGTGATTTTCAGGAGGATGATCAGAGGAGGGCTAACAGAGAGGATGACTTTTTTTTAAAGATTTTATTTATTTATTCATGAGAGACACAGACAGAGAGGCAGAGACATAGGTGAAGGGAGAAGCAGGCTCCCTGTGGGGAGCCCAATGTGGGACTCAATCCCAGGACCCCGGGATCACACCCCAAGCCAAAGGCAGATGCTCAAGCACTGAGCCACCCAGGTGCCCCAAGAGGGTGACGTATGAACACAGCCTCAAATGTGTCTGAAGCAGAGGCCATCATTGGCTCTTTGAACATCTGGAAGAAGAGCATTCAAGGCAAAAGGATCAACATGCCCAAATGGCTCAAGCCAAAGGCTCAGCAATGACCCTCTTCCTGTCCAACTTCCCTCAGAGACAGTGTGAGGACAGAGCCTGTGGCCTGTTCCTTCCTTGCCCCCACTGGCCCTAGCACAAGACTCTGGTACAAGGTCCTATAGATGCCTTGTCAGGCTATAGATTCTCTTCTATTCCTCATTTGCTACAAATTTTTATCATGAATGGACACTGAATTGCTTTGCACCTATGGAGACAACTAATTATATGGCTTTTATTCTTCATTCTATGGATATGGTGAATTACACTGATTGCTAAAGTTAAACCAACATTGCATTCCTGGGATTTACCCCAGTGGGTCATGACGACACATCACTCTATTTTAGATTTTTCTGGATTTGATTTGCTCTTATTTTATGAAAGAATGTTTTACCTTTGGCCTGTGGATTTCTTTTTCTTGTAATGTTTTCGTTTGGTCTGCAATCAGTGGAATGCTGGCCTCATAAAAATGGCCTAGGAAATAATCACTCTTTGTCTCCTTCCCAGAAGAGTTCATAAAAAATGTGTACTACTTCTTCCTTAAATGTTTCATAGGATTTACAGACAGGTCATCTGGGCTTGGAATTTTCTTTATGAGAGGGTTTTTGATTATACACCTAATTTTTACCAAATGCCCTAAATGGAACAGAAGGCAAGGAGGATGTCACTCCTGTAGGGGGCTTATGTTGGATTTTGGCTGCCCAGCCTCCATCCACATCTTTCAGTTTACAGCACCCAGCTTTTCTGTGAGTGGTGCCTCTCCTCCACTCTTAGACACATAAGGCTCCAGAGAGTTTCACACTTCTCTGGACACGAGAAGGCCGGTGGCTGGGGCCTGACCAGTTGGCTCTGTGTTCACCTGGCCAGAGAGGGTTTCAGCCCCAAGCATGTGCCCAGGTGAGTTAGCCAGAAAGGGCCATGTGGCCTCTGTTCCACTAGACTTGCCTCTAGGGGTTGTACGGCTGGAACTGTGATCTTGCTTCCCCAGGAGAGTACCTGGCCAGAGCCAAGACAAGAGGACTGAGAAACCCAGGTCCTGCTAACAATCAGGGAAACCCTGCAGGACAGAATTCAGTGCCAGGAGCCCAAGCAACATTCCTTTGTTTTATTTAAACTGTTTTGGCTTGAGCCAAATGCACCACAAATGTTTCATTTGCTCCAAACATCTTATTAAAACCCCCATCTGACGGGCGCCTGGGTGGTGGCTCAGTCGGTTGAGCTTGGGAGCCTTGATCTCAGCTCAGGTCTTGATCTCGTGGTCATGAGTTCGGGCCCCACACTGGGTTCCATGGTGGGTGTGGAGCCTACTTAAAAACAAAAGACCAAAAAAACAAACAAACAAACAAAAAAAGACCATTTGATACCCCAGGAGACCCCCACATGGACATTAAGTCACCAGCCCGAGCTCACATTCCCAGAAAAACAGCTCGGTCCAGCCTAGTTCTGGACTCCTGCTCTGGACACTGCCCTACTCCCTAATGCTGAACACACAACTCTTCAAAACAGGGCCAAAGGCCTCTGGCACCATCAGGCCTGCCCATGGGGAGGGCCTGGGCTCCCAGATTCCAGCAGAAGATGGCCTCAACCCCCTCCTGAATCATTACCCCACCTGTATCTTTCAGACTGCTTTTGAAAAGTGTCATTGGTTTTATTAAACCAACCAATGGCTGAGAAGCACCAGCACGGCTCCCCGTGTACCCCAGAATCACGCCAGCTCTGGGGTAGGTGACCTGGTTTTGAATGTGGCTCTTCCACTAACTGGTTCCTGATCTCTGGCTCCCAAATTGCACAGGGAGTGGTCATTCTTACCAAAAAGGGTTTTGTTTTTAGGATTAAGTGGGGAGTAATAGAAAGGGACTAGCAAAAAAATGGGTTCTGCTATTCTGGTTCCCACTGCCACACACCCCCTGTGTGATATCTGAAGCCTCTGGATGTGCATCTGTGGCCTGTGGGGGAGCCAGCTGGACACCTGCATGTCTGCCAACCCCTCCCCACCTTCCAGGCCCCCTCCCGGACCAGTCACATCCAAGTACACCCTTGTATCTTTCCCTTATTTTTTTTTCTTTTAAATTGATTCTTCTTTAAAGAAAAAGTACTTGGAGAGAAAACCTTCTATCACTAGTATAAATGGAAAGCCAATACCATTTGCCATACATCTCAGGTAAACCATAAAAACAAACATGAATCAAAACAATGTGACTAGGCTCTGGGGGAGGGGGCACTGCTTCCTGCAAAGGTTCTGGGCTCATGTCCCTGCTCACAGGAGACAGGCAAATATTCCACGGTGTTAAGGAAAGCAGAATGGTGGCTTCCGGGGGCTGCAGGAGGAGGAAGGGGGGGGGTGGTGTTCCCTGTCTGATGGGATCAGAGTTTCAGTTGAAGATTATAGAAAAGTCCTGGAGGTAGATGGTGGGGATGGTGGCACAACAGTGAGAATGTCATTAAACACCACAACTGTATACCTAAAAACAATTAACACGGCAAATTTTACAGCATGTATGTCTTACCATAATTTTTTTAAAAATGTAAATAGCATATTGGCATCAGAGATACATTTTTATGTTGAGGAACTCTAAAGACTGACTGTGGCTGTTGAAGGGGTTAATCTCACACACGGTGGGTGCTCTGGAGCCCCACTGCCCCAGGGGAGCCATTCCCCACTCCTCAGAACACAGGAACAGGAGCGGGGCAGGGGAGCTCAAGGACACAGGAGCGTCAGGCCAGAAAGCAAGAGTCCAAAAGGAGAAGTGAGAGATGTCCAAAGAACAGGGGTGGGTGGGGGCGGGGAAAGCACAGCCCACCCGCCATCCACCTGCGTGCCAGCCCCTCTGCAGCAGAGACAGGGCCTGCAGGGAGGAAGCCACCCAGAGGGGCTGGCAGAGGAAGCAGGAAGAAAACAACCCAGCACCAGGTCAACTCTAGTCAACATACACTTCCCGGCACCTCCCTCAGCAGGTCCATGAGGGGAAATGAGGGAGGCCCCACCAGCCCTGCGGGGACCGGAGTTGCGGGTAGCCCCCGAGGCTGATGCAGAGCAGAGCAGAGATCCAGGCCCTGAGAACCAACTGGTCTCAGGCTAACACAGCCCAAGTCCTGACCCCAGCAAGCCACTTCCTATCTCCTAACCACGGCCCACAAGGTCCCACATGGCCCGGCCCTTGCCAACTTCTCTAACCTCACCCTTCCCCTCACCGAGCTTGCCTTCTCTGTGCCCCTCTAGCAAGTCTGGCCCCTCCTCAGGCCTTTGCACTTGCTGCTCCTCTGGCTGATACGAGCTCAAGTCCCAGGCCAGCTTCAAAAAGGGTTTTCTCCTGACCACGTTCTCCAGAATGGCACATCACCCTCTTCTGCAATCGTTATACACATGCTATTTTATGTCCTTTGCAGACTTATTACCACACAAAAGGCAGCCCCTGTCATCTTCGTTTATTATTTAACTCTCCCAACCAGCTGCAGGCTCCAGGAATGGAGCCTATGCCCACTATTCCATGACCCAGGATGAGGAGTAGTGCCCGGATGGGCTGTAAGCACAAACACGCATCACCTGGTAAGTGGATCCCCAGCCCTCACCTGGCAATCAGTGTTGCTGGTCAGGGCTTGTCCTCCCAGGGAATCTGGGCAGGCTGGTTCTTCACAGTGAGCACTGGTGGGCCACTGGCTGAATTAAACCCACTTTTCAGGTTAAGCCTCCACACTATAAATGCTTTATTTTAATTTTAGTGCCTGACTCTCCAATTTCCCCTGGGTCCTACTGCCTCCTCACCAATCCAGCTTCCAGCATGCAAACACCCCCGTCCTGCAGGTTGAGTCGGTGGGCTCAGCATAAGGCAGCTGGGTGGAATGACTTTCCAACTTGGCTCAGTGTGCAGAGGGGTTTCTGGAAGAGCCCAAGGAAATGGCAGGCCCCCTTTCTCTCCCACTTTCCCCAGGCTACAAGGGGACTGGTCACTTTCTTCCATTGGGGGCAGGCCCAGAGGCCCTGAGAGGTGCCACTGGCCTTGGACCTCGCACAGCTGCAGGTCAACAGAGGGGCTGTTGGCTCTTCCATGCCTACTGCTTCCCAAGGATGATCTGAGGTATGTGGGACACAACACCCACCATGACAAGTTCCACCGAGTGGGGACCCATGCAGCAGGACGGGGGTCCCATTTGCTCCTCCAAGAAGGCTTATGCCTGTGGCTGAGAAGTGCACCGTGGCAGAGGGGCTGTTGGCTCTTCCATGCCTACTGCTTCCCAAGGATGATCTGAGGTGTGTGGGACACAACACCCACCATGACAAGTTCCACCGAGTGGGGACCCATGCAGCAGGACAGGGGTCCCATTTGTTCCTCCAAGAAGGCTTATGCCTGTGGCTGAGAAGTGCACCGTGGTTCAGGACCAAGCCTGGCAGACACACCAGGCAGCTCCAGGGTGCCTCGGGGAGACTTTCAGGAGCAGGAAAGGGGGAGAATTCTGAGCACAGCAGTTTAGTGGGGGCTGCAGGATGCCCTGCCTGGATGTCGATCCAACTCCCCTCAGCCTGCAGCGCTGCATGCAGCTCACGGTGTACACACACAACCTTATCCAGTCAAACACCCTTGACCAAGAGGGCTGCCTCACCCAGAGGCCGGGGAGGTTGCACAACACCCCCTTCCCCCTGCAGCAGCCAATGGCCAGCTGATCACGGGTGAAAGAAAAGCTCAAAAGCTTGCTCTATCCTGCACCTCAAGGGAGGTGGACCTGAAGTGGAATTCAACTCCACAGGGTCACAAGGGCCATACAGACTTTCTCTAGGACCACATCCTTGCTCATCTCCTTCCTCTTTCCTATCCTGCCTCCCAGGAGAGCACACTCTCAAATAAACTACATACAACCAAATCCTCGTCTCTGGCTGTACTGGGAAACCAACCCAAGATACTCACTTTCTCCAAGACTGGGGAAACCAGAACACTGTGGGACTTTGATCACAGGGAAAAGCATAAGCAGATGGTGGAAGAGCAACCAAGCAGAATGGTGCTCAGACGCTCAAAGCTTAGGAAGACAATGAAGCACCATAGAAGAATACTTGAGTCTTAATATGAGCTGGAGAAGCTAGGGTCAGTTGGTGGAGCATGCAACTCTTGATCTCAGGGTCGTGAGTTCAAGCCCCATGTTGGGTGTAGAGATTACTTAAAAATAAAATCTTTAAAAAAAAAAAAAACGGCCTAATGAAAGATATTTCATAGAACATTTTCAGTAACACGAAATAGCCAAAAGAAGAATAAGAAACTTGTCTCACAACCAGCAATGCAACTAGAAGGATTCAATCAGTGTCTAGCAAACACACCAGAGGCCACAAGTCCCTGAGTGGGGTGGGAATGGGGGCATCCCTGTGAGCTCCCACTTGACTCAGAAACTATCACCACAGACCTTCCTCCACTTATGACACTGTTAGGCCCCAATAAACCTACCCTGAGTTGAAAATATCTCAAGTCGAAAGCGCATATGATACACCAAACACACCAGAGATCATAGTGCAGCCTGGCCTACTCTAATCATGCTGGGAACACTTACGTTAGCCTGCAGTTGGACAAAATCCTCTAACACAGATCTGTTTGATGATAAAGTACTGAGTATATCATGTAACTTACTGAATACTATATTGAAAGTGAAAAACAGAATGTTGTATGAGTACAGAATGGTTGTAAGGGTATCTGTTGTTGACTCTGTGATCATGTGGCTGAACTGGAGCTGAGGCTGCAGCCACTGCCCAGCACCATGGGACAGTGTCATATTGCATGTCACTAGCCTGGGAAAAGATCCAAATTTGAAATTCCAAGTACAGTTTCTACTGAATGAGTATCATTCTTGCACCTTCATTATAAAGTTGAACAATCTAAGTGGAACTATTGTTAATCAGGGTCCATCTGTATTTATGTGACATCACACACAGCCCTTCCTTCTGAGGCTCAGAGTACAACATGGGCAATTTATACTACATGATCTCTATGACTCCTATGGCCCAAAAATTGTCTAATGATCTGATGCTATAAAATCAAGAAACAGGAAAAGTGAACTTAGACCCACTGGCTGAGGCATGCAGTAATTTCTGTAAGCTTGGAGCCTGGCACCAAATTCAAAGGATTGAGTAAGAATTCCCCCAATGTCCAGGAGAGTTTTTATTTTTCATTTTTTTAATCTTCATGTCAGATTTAACAATGAACTTCTTGGATGAAGAGGTTATTTTCCTCCCAGGTTTAGATAACTGCAGATAAATAGCTTGTCTGTATGCCAACTCTTAAAATTTCCAAAAGAGTCTTCAAAAACTACAGCAACAGAGGACCAAAGTAGGAACAGCACTACTAAAAATAAATATTTTCAATGCTTGATTGATGGAAGGTTTTCCTATGAAGTTAAGGGGAAAATCACAACCACAAAACACCTCTGAGGAGACACTTAAGTGAGGCAGTCACACATTTGCAATAAAAATTATGGATCAGATGCCAAACAAGCTATAAGGTACTTAGCACTTCTCTGATGTATAAGAGATTAGGAATCATTTTTTTTCTTCTCCCCCCTCCCTTCCCTTCTTCCTAAGAAGCTATACAAATAAATTAAAAACCACCAGCCTCTCTCAGAAAAGAAAATGTATTTAGAGAAAGGGAAAAAAAAAAAAAAGGTTACTTCAGAAAAAAATAAAAAAAACACAGCTATAGAATCTCAAAGGAAGTAGCGTACAAATTCATTTGAAGCCAGCTGTTTTCAAAAACTGGCTTCCTCTTTTCTTGCCTATCTGTCAAGAAGAAAAGACACCTTCAACCAGAGAGCAGGTTTGCATCTCCTGAAAGGAGGGACTAATGGCTCATCTTCCCACACCAGACAACGCCCGAGGGCACCTGGGTGGCTCAGCGGTTGAGCCTCTGCCTTCAGCTCTGGGTGTGATCCCAGGGTCCTGGGATTGAGTCCTGCATCGGGCTCCCCGCAGGGAGCCTGCTTCTCAATCTGCTTGTGTCTCTGTCTCTCTATTTATCTCATGAATGAATAAATAAAATCTTAAAAAAAAAAAAAAAAAGACAATGCCCTAGTCAGGGATATAGAAGACTTTATGCTGAAGGTCAGCCTCTGATACCAAGGCAGGAACAAGACCCTTCAGGTGCATGAGGCACTAAACCCAAAATGCGATTGGCTGACACAGCATGGCCTTATTTCAGGAGGCCAACTTTCAGAAAATAAATAGCTGCTGTAGTACACTTGAAGAAGAATGCTCCTCTGGGCTCTGAGGACCATACTTGCATATATGCGCAGACTGACATACAAACAGACTTAAAACACACACACACACACCCCTGGTTCTGTAACAGAGATCGTGCCTTGGTAAGCCTCCACACTGACCTTGGCAAAAGACAGGTGAAGAAAGGGAGAGGCAAAAAGTGTAGCCTACAGGCCAGCAGCCAGAGAGCTGCCTTTGATCTCCCGTCTCCACCCTGCAGGAGGAGAAGCCGCCTTCTCCTCAAGGTGCTGGAGGGAAGGTCAGGACCACATCACCCTGCCCAGCCAGGAGCTAGCCAGGTCTCTCTGTCTCGGGGGAGGAGGAGGAGGAGGAGGAAACGGGGAACAGAGGCCTCTAGTTTCATTACTTTCTGGGGTTTCCAATATCCCATCCCCCACCCCCAATGCAGGATTCCGGAGTTCCCCCAGGAAGCCAGGAGGAGAGTTGGGGAAAAAAAGCCTGGGTTTTGAGCATAAAGGCCTAACCTCACCCTGGACAACCTGGGGTGAATCACCAACCATTCCTTGCCTTTCATTTCTCATCTGTAAAATGGGTCCCCGGGGTTTCCCCGCGCGAGTCCTTTCATCACAGGTTTAATGTTCCTCCCAATGAGGCCGAACGGGTGTAATTCTTCCCACACACACACAATTCCCACACCAGTCTGGCGCCGGAGAGGAGGCTCCCCCCACCACTAGACAAAATCAAGAAATCTGCGTCTCCAGACTCGGCTCTGCAGGGCCCGGACCACCGCCCGCCGGAGTCCCGGACAACAAGGGGAAGTTAGGCAACGTGGGTGGACCCCCGGCCCCGGGGCACCCCCTTCCCGGGGCCCTCCGCGGCGTCGGGCGCCCTCCTCAAGTGAGGCCGACCCGGGGCCCCTCCTCGCCCGCAAACACCGGCACACACCGCCGCCGGCCAGGCCCCGCTCCCCTCGGCCCCAGCGGCCCGCAGGCCCCGCGGCGCCATGCGCAGGGGCGGCCCCCAGCGCGCACGCCGCCGAGCCCGCCGCCAGCCGCTCCGGCCGCCCTGGCCCGGGGAGCGCGCCGCGCACCTGCTGCGCGCCCGCCTGCCGCAGCGCCCCCGGCCGCCCCGCCGCGCCCTCCCCGCCCCCGGCCGCCCCGCCGCGCCCTCCCCGCCCCGCCGCTCCCGGCCGCCCCGCCGCGCCCTCCCCGCCCCCGGCCGCCCCGCCGCCCCCGGCCGCCCCGCCGCGCCCTCCCCGCCCCGCCGCTCCCGGCCGCCCCGCCGCGCCCTCCCCGCCCCCGGCCGCCCCGCCGCCCCCGGCCGCCCCGCCGCGCCCTCCCCGCCCCGCCGCTCCCGGCCGCCCCGCCGCGCCCTCCCCGCCCCGCGCCCGCCCGGCCTGGAAGCCGCGCGCCCGCAGGCCTCGCCGCCCCGGCCAGCGACTCGCGGCCGCGCTCTCCCCGCCCTCCCCGCGCCGCCGCACCTGCCGCGCCCCCGCCCGCCTGCCCGGCCCGGCCCGGGCCCCTCCTCGGCCGTGGGCCGCGCGCCTCACCAGCGGTAGCAGCCCTCCGAGGCCTCCAGCGTGAAGTTCACGCGCGTGGCCCGCGTGAAGGGCAGCAGCACTTTGGGGATGTTGAGCTTGGCCGCCGCGGCGGCCGGGCCCAGCGCCAGCAGCACCGGGAGCGCGAGCAGCAGCCTCGGCGGCCCCCGGCCCCGCGCCGCCATCCTCGCGGCGCTTCACCTCCCGCGACCCGGCGCCCGGCCGCCCGCGCGCTCCCCCTCGCGCTCCCCCTCGCGCCCTCGCTCCCGCCCGCGCGCCGGGCCGGCAGGTGATAAGCGCGGGAGGGAGGAGGCGGGGCGAGGGCCGCGGCCCAGGGCCACTTCCTGGGCCCGCGGGCCCGAGCGCGGGAACTGAGGGGGCCGAGCCCGCGGCGACCCCACCCCCGGCCCAGGCCCGCGCCCCCTCGAGCGCGCGGGGCGGAGGGAGCGTCTGGAGCGCGCGCCTGGGCCACGCGGTGCGGGCCCGGGGGAGGGGGCGGAGGGGCGCGTAGGTGGTGGGGCGCGCGCCCCGGGGCTCGGGGGACCGGGCCTGAGCCCGAGCCGCGGGCGGCGGGAGCGGGCCGGGGCGCGCCCACGCGGGGCCGAACTGCACGCGCGCGCGCCTGCGGGCCACCCTCCGGCCGCGCGGGAACCCCTGCGCGGTCTTCTGATGTCCACGCTCACCCCCGTGGGTTCAAACTCTGGCTGTACCCGGCGCGGTGCCTTCCAGCCGCCCGTGCGCCCATTCGCTGGGCGAGTGAGCCTGGCGGGTTGGGGGGGGCGCGCAAACGAGGCCGCGGAGCCTCGGTGACCCGGAGCTCGTCGGAGAGACGGACAGACACCCTGGAAATCGGGAATGCGGAGCGCCGAGGTGCACCGCATTGCGCTGGTACTTTCTAGAAGAGGGACCCGGGTTCCGCAAGCTGCAGCGACCTGCTGAGGCAGCGGGCCCCGCTGGGTGCTTCCTCCCTCCTTAACCTCCACGCAGCCCTGCCAGAGGGAGGTTATGATCCCCATTTCACCAGGAGGAAACAGATTGAGCGGTCCAAAGATCACCCAACAAGGGCACCGCTAGGATTCTCAGATCCCAAAGCCCTTGTTTTCTGTGCTACACATCTCCTGTCTTCTTTAAGTCTTAGGGAGGTTACCCAAAGGGTGGATTTAGGGCACCAGCCGTGCCAGAGCACACTCTCCCCCACCCCCTCCAAAACAAAAAGAATGCTCAGCATCACTGAATTCATCTGCATGCAGAAGTCCTAGCTCTTAAATTCAGTCTACATTTTGTGTTCTATGGTTTGTAGGTGTCTTTGCCATGACTAGCAGGAGCGGTAGGTTCAGAGGGCACAACGTTCGCTGGGCCTCTAAAACTTTAATCTATTGTAGGAGGTTGGGGGACAGGGATGGGGGAGGGCAGTCTAGTGAGAGGCCAGGAAAGGGGTGGGGCGAGGGTGCACCAGCCCAGCTCTTGTAAAAGGTTCAGGAAGTATGCACTGAATTGTAACCAGAAAGGCACACATTAATACTCCTGCCAGACAAGGAAGGAAACACTGAATTTCTGTCAGGCTGGGAAGGCTTCTTGGAGGAGGTGGCCCCTGGGCTGGACATAGATACCTGACTGGGCTTCAGAGAGGCCCACAATGTGTCTGTGCCTGCCCCTGAGGGGTCATTGGGCTTTTGGATGGTGATGAGGTGTGTTTTGGGGTCCAGGACAGGGAATGTGTGCATTAGGGAAAACTAGATTCCAGAGCTAGGGGTTTTTCCTTGTGTAGAACCAGGTCTCTGGGAAGGGAAATTCCAATGGATTCTCTTCTCTGAAGAAACCTAAGAGTCGGTATGGGAAAAGCAGAGCCAGAGGGGGATATCTGTAAGGAAATTTTAGTGTTCTTGTTTGCACATTTTATTCATTTTTCAGTAGATTATACAGTCAGATGGTTTCAACTAAAAAGGCCCCAAAGGGCTCATAGTAACAATGATTGCCCCTTGCTATCACATCACTGGATACCCTTCCCCATAGGCAACCTGTGTTTTCTGCTTGAGCAGAGAAATTGTAGACATGTATATATATAAAACTCATTGTGTTCCAATTCTGCTCACTTAAATTGGTAAACCAGGAGCCTTGCCAGGCAGGTAAATAAATAAAAGGGACTAAGCAGGCAGCAGGGGACTGGAGTACTCTGGCCCATTAGGATCACGAGCTGCTATACCCAGTCTTTCCAGATTATTGTGGTTACTGAAGAGAATTCAGGAACATGGATTTTTTTTTTTAGGTGAAATATCCTGATTGTAAAACATGGCAATTAATTCATTAAAAACAAACATGCATCCTTTATCCTGGAAAGATGAAAATTTATGTTCACATGATAATCCATAAATAAAATGTTCATAGAAACTTTATTCATAGTAACCCCAAACTGGAAACAGCACAGAAGACCGTTCCATGGATGACCACTGAACAGACCTGTGGTCCACCCATACAATGTGGTTCTCCTTGGCAGTAAAGAACAAGCTATTGATACATGGACAACTCAGATGAATCTCCAGGGTTGTGGGGGCGGGGGGGGGGGGGGGTGAGCCAATCCCCAAAGGTTATGTATGATTGCATCCATGACATCCGAAGTGGCAAAGTTCTAGAAATGGAGAGCTGCTGAGTGATTGCCAAGGGTGATATGAATATAAGGTCAACAGGGGAACCTTTGTGGTGATGGAAATGTTCTGTGTCTTGACCGTGTCAGTTTTCTGGTTGCAGTATTGTCTTCCAGTTTTGCCAGACATTACCATTGGTGGGTAAGGATGCATGGGACCCTTCTGTATTATTTCTTACAACTGCATGCAGGTCTACACTTATCTAAAAAAAAGTTTACACAAACCCAAAGCAAACATACAAACAGCTGTAACAAAAGAATCTGGGTAGACATGGCTTGCTGACCACCTGTAATGCCTCACTTAAGACAGGAAATTTCCCTCGCAGAAAACAGCCAATGGGAAACAACAAAATGATGGATAAAACATTTTCCCATTTAAGATTTTCCCCTTTACGTTGTCCTTACACTTATACCCCTCCTTTGTTTTAACTGACTCTGAACCTAGGACTGGATGGTGTCTGGGGCCCAGTTGGGGTCCATTCTGGCAGCCAGCTCTCTCTGTGTGATCTGTTTCCACAGCCTGCTATTGCACCCTCTTTCTTCTCTGTGTCAAGTGCTTTGTCTGAAATTCAGGGAGACTGTGGGCCCGAGCAGGCCATCTTGCTTCAGGCAAAGAGAACCTCCAGGATGAAAGGGCCCCCAAATTTGTGTTAGATGGTTGTCCATGTGAAATATAAAATGAGAAAATGTGCCTCCCACACTTCTATCATTTCCTCCCACCCTAAAAAAAAAAAATCCTACAATATCTGAGTACAAACTGTACTATTTGTCCTTTTTTTTCTTAAAGATTTTATTTATCTTTTGAGAGAGTGAGCAAGGGTGAGAGAGAGAGCAAGCATGAGCAGGGGAGGGAGAGAGAGAGAAGCAGACCTTCCACTGAGCAGGGCTGGATCCCAGGACCCCTGGGGTCACGACCTGAGCCAAAGGCAGACGCTTAACCGACTGCGCCTGGCATCCCTCTTCTTTTAAGTAGGCTCCACACCCCAGCACAGAGTCCAATGTGGGGCCTGAACTCAATCCTGAGATCAAGACTCAAGCTGACATCAAGAGTTGGACACTCAACGGACTGAGCCATCCAGGTACCCCTGTTCTATTTGTCTTTAAATCAGAACGTTTACATACATTTATTTAAGAAGAAATCTTTGTCCCTTCTGTAAATAGAAAACCAGCATCAGATACAAGAATAGAAGTAGCCAAAAAATAAATACAATGAAACAAAGGGATGCCATCAAGTTACAAATAGACACTGTGTCCCGCCAAAGGCTCAGAGCCCAAGGCCTGCTGTCCCTGTTCAACAGGGATATGATCAAGCATTAGACAATATCAAACACAGACTTGCCCAATCAAAGGGCCTTGCTCCTTGAGCGGATAAGGGCAGAGAGATAATTTAAAAAAAAATTTTTTTTGTATTTATTTATGATAGTCACAGAGAGAGAGAGGCAGAGGCACAGGCAGAGGGAGAAGCAGGCTCCATGCACCGGGAGCCCGGCGTGGGATTCAATCCCCGGTGTCCAGGATTGCGCCTTGGGCCAAAGGCAGGCGCTAAACCGCTGCGCCACCCAGGGATCCCCGCAGAGAGATAATTTAAAAGCAGGTAAGGGTCACCTGAGTGGCTCAGTCGGTTAAGCATCCAAATCGTGATTTTGGCTCAGGTCATGAACTCATGGGTTGTGGGATCCAGCCCCGCTTCGGCTCTACACTCATTGGGGAATCTGCTTGAGATACTCTTGCTCTCTCTCCCTCTGCCGCTTCTCTCTCTCTCTCAAATAAATAAATATATATATTTTTAAAAATCATGAAAAGCAGGTAACTTTTTTCCTAGTGGGATGTTGTCGTATTAGAGCCTATCCACCATCTTTCACAAAAATTTCTTTTTTTAGTTCTGCAATGGAGAATCTCATTCACAATAGTAGGTAGGGTAGTATAATGAAGGCTATGACTGTTCAGTCCCATGATCACAATCCATGGCCAATCCTGTGCCTTCTGCAGACAACCCCAGGCTCCGCACCGTGTCACTTTGAAACAAATCCAAGAGATCCTATCATTTCATCTGTATTTCAGCGTGTTCATCTCTAAGATAAGGAGCCTTTTATATATACACTATAATCACAATACTATTATCACATCTAAAAAGTTAACAATAATTCCTCCATTATATCCAGTCAGTTCAAATTTCCAACTGGCTCATACATGTCACTTTTTTTTTTTTCAGTTTGTGTTTTAAGAATCAGGATCCAACTAAGATTCAGACATTGCAATTGGTTGAAATAAGCCTTTAATTTATAGATTGCCCTTTATCTCTGTTTCTCTCCTGGTGATTTCTGTGTTTCCTCTTTCTCTTTGGAGTAGAAGTGTGTATTTTAGAGCATCCTCTTGCAGAACCTGCCGGCCCTGTAACATATCTGTGGGCACCGCCACAGCAGCAGTGGTTTCCTTGTTGGGTGAGTCTGCAGCTTGGTTTTGGTCATGGAAATTCAGGGAAGAGGTACCCAACACGAACCTTCGGGGGTCTCTGAGCTGGAAAACTCAGCATTTGGGAAAAATAAAAAAATAAACCGGCTGGGGGCATTGGAATGGTCTTTGCAAAATGATTTCCAAAACATCATCATGTGTAAGATAATGGTGCTATTTAGTTAGAGAAATTGCTGTTCTCTATCAATGTGCAGACAAGCTGCCTGCTCGTGAATCCGATTTCTGTCTGTGCATTTACTCTCACTCAGGAAGGTCTCACACTTGCCACATTCATCCTCCATCGGAGTCTGTGGCCATTTATGTCAGTCAATTCGCCTCCCGTGGACTGCTGGAGTCCTTCATCCTCGATCCCCAGCAGATTGCAGCTCCACACTGTCAGATGCCCTCAGAAGCTCAGGCACATGTATTTTACCCCAGTTGGCTAAGCCTGACACTGACAGCCCTGGCTGGACACACAAAGGGGTCCTCAGACATCTCAAGGGTACACAAACTGGAGGAGGGCAGATCCTACTCCCAGACTTCCCAAAACTGCCCCAGCCAGCCAGGCAGCTCCACATGGGAGCCAGCACAGGCAACACAGATCACAGTACACCTCTCACCTGGCTGCCCCCCCAGAGCCTCCCAGATGCCTTTGGAAGAGAATCCAAACTCTTCCCGTGGTCCTCACGCCCTAAAAGATGTCTGTCCCGAAAAGACCGCACAGTGTCACCTCTTACTTCTACCTCCCATGCCCCTCTCCTAGGCTGGACACACCTAGATATCTCATGTCTCCAGTATCTGATGCCATAGGAGGATCAGTTTTTAAATTTCTTTTCAGTAATGAACATTAAATGCAACATAATAATGGCTGGGAAAAATAATTTTTACTGTTTTATTGTACTTCAGGTAACCCAGAAAAAAAAAGGTTTTAATAAAAAATAAGATAAATATTACTCAAAAAAAGGGAAAGATGGTGGATTGATAAATAATTACCCTCGTGGGTTTTTTTTAACTTACAGTTATATATTGGCCTGTTGCAATAATGAATAATGTTAGAGTGTACTAATCATTAAATAAAAAAAGAATAACAATGAAAAAATAGATTTCCATTTTAGACTAGCATACAGATTCAGTAAACTAGTTCAAGTATAAGATAAGACTTACACTTAGCCAAAATATTACCCCTTGCAGCTGGCAGTCTGTTTCACGTTTTAAAATTTAAGCCAAGGCAGCCCGGGTGGCTCAGCGGTTTAGCGCCGCCTTTGGCCCAGGGAGTGATCCTGGAGACTTGGGATCGAGTCCCGCATTGGGCTCCCCACAGGGAGCCTGCTTCTCCCTCTGCCTGTGTCTCTGCCTCTCTTTCTGTGTCTCTCATGAATAAATAAATAAAATCTTGAAAAAAATAAAATAAAATTTAAGCCAAATAAGAATTCGCACAGAATGACTAAATCACAAAGAGTTTGTTTGTTTGTTTTGTCTTCACAATCACTGTACTATCATTGCTTATTTTGAAATTACTGTTTAAACATAGGAATATGTATTGCCTTAGGAGCTGGAGATAAGAACTATCCCCGAAGCAAATTCAAATGATGCCAAAAAAGTTACAAACTTACTCTGGAAACAAACACAATAGCTAAATCCATATGTCTGGGGAACCCACTTGTGTAACTAAGCATTTTCTACATTGTTTATTAAAGGGAAGTTTTGTAAGTATTATTTTAGGGATTATATGTTATTAAAATTTGACAGTGTGCAAGCACCAAAAGTAAAGATAGATAAATTGGACTACATTAAACTTCAAAACTTCTGTGCATCAAAGGATATGACCAACAGAGTGGAAAGGTGACCGATAGAAAGGGAGGAAATATTTACAAAATGTTTACTGATAAGGGGTTAACATCCAGACTACATAAAGAATTCCTAGAACTCAACAACAAAAACAAAAAGACAAATAATCAATTTAAAAATGGGCAGAAGGGGCACCTCGGTGGCTCCCTCTCTTAAGTGTCTTGACCTAAGCTCAGGTCTTGATTTCAGGGTCATGAGTTCAAGCCCCACATTGGGACCCTTGCTAGGCATGGAGTCTGCCAAAAAAAAAAAAAAAAGATAAACACTTCTCCAAAGAGGATCTACAAATGGCTAATACTCCTATGAACAGATTTTCAACATCATTATTCATTAGGGAAATGCAAATAAAAAACTGCAATGAGATATTACTTCATACCATTGGCTACTGTAAAAATAATATGCACCCACAAAACAAGGGTTGATGAAGATGTGGGGAAATTGGAACACTTGTGCACTGCCCTGGTGGGAATGTTAAATGGTGCAGCCAGTATGGAAACAGTCTGGTGTTTCCTTAAAAAGTTAAAAAGAGATCTACCATATGATCCAGCCATTCCCCTTTTGGGTATATACCCAAACAACTGAAAAGCAGGGACTCAAGGAGATATTTGTATACTCCTGTTCATAGCAACACTATTCACAGTAACCAAAAGGTGGAAGCAACCTAAATGTTTATCAACAGATGAACAGATAAAATACAGCCGAAGCATACAGTGGAATATTACCCAGCTTTACAAAAGGAAGGAAATTCTAACACGTGCCACAATACAGATGAACGCTGTAAGTGACACTAGCCAGTCCCCCCCCCCCCAAAAAAAAAAACATGCTGTGTGGTTTCACTTACATGAGGTCCAGAGATCAGTCAAGTTCATAGAGGTTGCCAGGGGCTGGGGGAGGGAACTGGAGAGTTCCATGGGGACAGAGTTTTACAAAAAGAAAACGTCTAGAGATTGGTTACAAAACAATGTGAATATACTTAAACTGTGCCCTTAAATGCGGTTAAGATGACAAATTTTATGTTACGTGTATTTACCACAGACACAAAAGATTTCTTTAAACCCCCCAACAGTAGCCAAAACACTTCCTTAGAACTCACACCTGCCAGAGTTTTTTCTGAGATTTGTGTATTTTATTGCTGTGATAAATAATAAACACACCCTGACATTATTTAATAGTGCCTGTGCGTGGTGATAATAAAGAGCAGATGACCTTCAGTCCATTTTTATTGCTGTTTTGAAATTCTCTATAGAGGATGCATCCTCTTGCTACCTGCATATAGAGCAGACCTGTCCCAGTGCCCGCCTTCGGATGATGCTTACCCTGATACTCTTGGCACTGGCTGGCCAGATCCTGACTCTGCTACCTATGGGCCCTGAGAAAGTTACTTGGTTACATTTTCAGCTATCCATAACATGGAGACCTTCACAGTATCTCCCTCACAGAGTTCGGACAAGCATTCTATTAATAATACACGTTCAGTGCTCAGGACAGTGCTTTAAACAGTATTCAAATATTTACTCTACTAGGAGTCCTCTACTCCCTTTCATCAGCTGATGAGAACACCTATCCAAGTTTCTTTAATTTGAATTTTTGCTAGCATTTAAAAATCAGAGCATTTGATATTAAAATCTAGATTTATAATCTCTTTTGGAAAATCAGAACTCTGGCAACCCTGGGCCACATGGTAATGCTATGCTGGGGTGGCAGCAACCTTCTAAAAGAATGATTTGTGGGATGCCTGGGTAGCTCAGTGGTTGAGCACCTGCCTTTGGCTCAGGTCAAAGGCAGGCCCCATAATGGGGGCCCATCATGGCCCCCATGATCTTGGGTATCCTGGGATCGAGTCCCACATCAGGCTCCCTGCATGGAGCCTGCTTTTCCCTCTGCCTATGTCTCTGGCTCTCTTTCTGTGTCTCTCATGAATAAATAAATAAATAAAATCTAAAGAAAAAGAAGGATTTGTAACCTCTGTTTTGCCACAGTCCCCACCACTCCCTACTGCCTCCCAGTCAGCTTTCATTGTTTCCATTACCTACCAGCCCAATAGACCCTTGAGTATGTGGCCGTTGTTCAAGATCCATCTATAACTTCTCCCCCTGCCTTACTCCCTAAACCTGCCTCTTAGGTGAATTAAATAGAAATCACTTCCTCTCCCAAAGCCTGAGTTTTCAGGACTGACCAATGGGACCAACAATTTCCACCTCGATGAAGTATGAAAAATATCAGGGGTGTCTAGCTAGCTCAGTCAGTGGAGCATGCAACTCTTGATCTCAAATTTGTGACTTTGAGCCCCACATTGTGTGTAGATATTGCTTTAAAAAATCTTTAGAATATTTATCAAAGAATATATTTAATATAAAAGAATTTGGTAGGGTGACATAAGCCAGGGTGACTTAGTCAGTCAGCATCAGACCCTTGATTTCAGCTCAGATCATGATCATGATCTCAGGGTCATGAGATCAAGCCCCATGTGGGGTTCTATGCTTAGCGCAGTCTGCTTGGGATTCTCTCTCTCTCCCTCCCCCTGCCCCTCCCCCACCTCTCTCTCAAATAAATTGAAGAAAAAAATTGAGCAAAGGACTCTTCAAATGTAAATATTTTTTTATTCTGATTAAGATGGGGCCAGAATATTCTACTCATTACATTCTTCTGAGTGTATCCTTTCATCTCCATTGAGTAACTGCACAGAAGCCATAAATGAAAATTCACACCCAGGCAACAAAATATGTGTTAGGCAACTCCTTTCATCCCCAGCCTCACCAACACAACGATCAAGAGGAACTTCAGGTTTTCCATAATTTTCCATTATATTCATTGAAGGAGGAAGCCACAGGTTTACCTCCACCAACATCAAATCTTTCAGATTGGCTCCCCTCCATCTGTGACTTCTTGTTGGTGAGATGGTGACTTTTCAGTGAGATGCTCCAGTCCCCCTCCCTGCCCATAGAGGAAGTTGCTTAAGTTAATCATTAAAGTGACCAGCCAAGTATATTTAGCTCAACTGTTGACATTATCTCAACATTGACATCGCAAAGGTACACATTAGACTCCAGTGGCAAACTGGAGTGTCCTTTAAGTCATAACCTGGCTTGCCTGAATATTTTAGGTTTTGCATCCACTAGAAACTTCAATGAGTTCAAATTTTAATTAGTTAGGGGGAAGAGGAGAAAAATATTTTTCTGCCATTTTTACTCTATGGAGCCTAAATACTTCTTGTATTGAGAAAGGCAGAAATCATCCAGAAATTTGCAATTTCTTAGTTTCTTGTCTACATTTGTTATCTCAGGGGGGAAAGAAAACATAAGTTTGTCAGAATAAACCCAAATTCTCCAACAGTTGAAAATTACAGTTACTTGAATATGGTGTTGGAGTCCATTTGTGGGAGAGCCAAAGAAATCATAATTGAAAAGACAGACACATGAGCAGACAATTCCCAGGAGAGTAAACCCAAATGGTCAAGACACGAAAGAAAATCTGTTCATCCTTTTCAATAACCAGGGGAATGCGAATTAAAACAGCACCAAGCTGTCTTTTCTCACTGATCAGATAGGCAAAACATTTAAGGTCTGACTCTATCAAGTCTGGACAAAGATGGGGGAACCTGAACTCTCTCATGCTGATGGGATAAGTGTAAATTGGCTCAGCCAATTTGGAGAGCTTTCTGGTACATAAGTCTGCAAGCTCTTATTGGAAATCTTTGCGACCAGATGTGTCTTGGAATTTTTTTTTTTTTTTACTTGGAATTAAAAGGTACAGATACCATTTTTACATTACCATTCCTAATGAGTTCAGGAACAGCATCCAATGTCAACACATTGATTTGTCTGCAGTGAAACATGAATATTCAGATTAAATAGGATAAATATAGAGCTTTAAATAGACTTAGCTCATTTTAGGTCACTTCTCACTGCCACAGGACTTCGTTGCAAAGTTATAGGAAAAGGGGTTTTTAGAATTTTTTCGCCTTCAAAATTGCAGAAGAGAAACTAGGGTCTGCACTTTATAAACTCAAGCATGGGCCTGCTCTATGACCTAGCAATTCATTTCCTAAGTAGATGCCTTAAATTAATGGGATTTGAACTTCTTTGAATGCAATCCACAATAAGAAACACAATTCACATATACAGTCATATGACTAAAACCAAAGTTTCATGAAACAGTACCTACCCTTCCTACAAATGATCACCCTGATAATCACATATTCCAGATTTCATGTGTTGGATGTTTAACACATGCACAGTTTAATACGTGTCTGCCCAGCTCTAAGCATTTTTTTCTACATTTCAATTTTTAAAAAGTTGTTGGATTACAGCTCAATGATAAAAAGATAAATAGGGATCCCTGGGTGGCGCAGCGGTTTGGTGCCTGCCTTTGGCCCAGGGCGCGATCCTGGAGACCTGGGATCGAATCCCGCATCAGGCTCCCGGTGCATGGAGCCTGCTTCTCCCTCTGCCTGTGTCTGCCTCTCTCTCTCTCTCTCTCTCTCTGTGTGTGACTATCATGAATAAATAAATAAAATCTTTAAAAAAATAAAAAAAAATAAAAAGATAAATAAGCCAATTATATAATGGACAAAGTACCCAAATAGGGCATTTTTCTGAAGAAGATATACAAATGGCCAATAAGCACATGGAAAAATGTCCTACATCATTACCCATCAGGGAAATATGACTCAAAATCACAATAAGATACTACTTCACACCTAGTGGCATGGCTACAATAGGACAGACAGATGATCACAAGTCTTGGTGAGGATATGGGGAAATTGGAACCGTTGAGGAGGAAAAACTTTTCCTCTGACCTCTTACATTCAGTTCTTAGAGGCCTGTAAATTAAGCTAACAAGATGCAGAATAGCAAGAGAAAAGACAAAATTTATTTACATATGTATGTGGAGTTCACAGAAAAACATGACTCCCTAAACCATTTGAGATGAGAATTTATATACCTAACTTGATAGGGGAGAGGGCCTGGGAGGAAAAGAGGTTTCTGGTACAAATGAGAAGAGCAAATGAGTTTCTAGGGAAACAAACAGGACATAAAGTTTGTGACAATATTTGTTTAGATAGATACAAGTGATCTTCTTTGCATTCTTTCTGGCAAAGAAGGTAAAATTCCCCTAGAAAGATTTATGGCAGCCTCACTTCTAGAAGTTTCTGCTTTTAATCAGATCAGGGAAGCTCCAAAAAGGCTCTTTCTGCATTTCTTGAATCTTAAATGTATTTAGTTTAAAATAATCTTCAAATTATTTTATGAATAATAAAAATAAAAGGAGGGTTCAGGTGAGTCATTGCAGAACCCTCCAAATAACATTGATGGGAATGTTAAATGATGCAGCCACTTTGGAAAACAGTTTTGCAGCTCTTCAAAAGTTAAACATCTAGAGTTCTCATATGATCTAGCAATTTCACTCTCAACAGAAATGAAAACATACCTTCACACACTCATAATAGCCAGTGGAAACAACTTAATCATCCATCAACCAATGAATGGGTAAACAGAATGTGGTATATCCATACAATGGAATATTATCTGACCAGTAAAAGTCATGCCAAAAAATACATTCTATAACATGGGAGAACCTTGAAAGCAGTAGGCTAAGTGAAAGGAGCCAGACATACAAGGCCACATACTGTCTGATTCCATTTATGTGAAATGTCCAGAACAGGGAAATCTGAAGGAGCAGAAAATAGATTGGTGGGTGCCTGGGGCTGAAGAAGGCTGTGTGGTGGGGAGCAGGAATGAGAAGTGACTGCTAATGGTCATGAGGTTTGCTTTGGGGGCTTTGAGAATATTCTAAAATTAGATTATGGTGATGATTTCTCAACTCGGAAATACTAAAAAACATGCAGCTTTACGCTTTAAATCAGTGGGTTTTATGATATGTGAAATGTATATATCACTAAAACCATTTTAAAAATTGGTTAAAACCCCTTACATTGATTTCTCAACCTACTAATAGGTTATGCCCCTCAATTTGACAAAATGACTACAGAGAAATTCTCATGTGTGTACAAGGAGAGGTAAGGAAGGATATTTGTTGCAAGATTTGTTTGTGAATGTGAACCAACTGGAAGCATCCCTAATTTCACTAAGTACAAGAATGGATAAGCAAACCACATTCATGAAATAAAAGAGATGAACTAAATCTACAGAGTGACACAGGTCACAAATTCCGTGTTTCATGGAAAGTAAGTTTGCAAGGATTGTGTATTTCCAGTGCCATTCGTGTTTTGTTTCTTGGTCTGAGTGATGGTTTTGAGTGTTTGCTTTGCAAACTTTTATTAAACTGAACACTTTTCTGTATCTTCATAATTTATAGTTTATTAAAAGAAGAGGAAGAAGAAGAAAGAGGAGGAAGAGGAGGAGGAGGAGGAGGAGGAGATGATGCAGGGGCGCCTGGGTGGCTCAGCTGGTTAAGTGTCTGCCTTTAGCTCAGGTCATGATCCCAGGGTCCTGGGATGGTGCCCCACATCAGGGTCCTTGTTCAACGGGGAGCCTGCTTCTCCCTCTGCCTCTGCTACTCCCCCTGCTTCTGCTCTCTCTGTCAAATAAATAAACAAAATCTTTTTAAAAAATAAAAAAGGAAATGCAGAATTTTATATGCAGCATGATGCTGTTTATATACATTTTAGGAACATGCCAATCAATAGCACTGTATCCATTCATGCCTGGCCAGGAAAACCGAAGTTATTCTACCAATTTCAAGCAGAAAGGTATTTAGTGTAAATAACTGATTTCAAATATGTTGAAAGGGATGGAGAAATAACAGGAAAAAGGCTATAGTATGCGGACCTCAGGAGGCTGCCTCTATCCCTGGACTGAATAGTTGACACTAGGTACTGTCCTGCCCTTGACTGTGACTGCAGCAACCTATACTCTGTGGCTGTTGGCCGCTGATGAAAGTACCACCAGCCTACCAGAGATGGCGCCACAAAGTAAAAATAGTTAATTTCTTCTCCAGGTTTCCATCTCCCACCAGGAATGCCCCAAAACCAGCGGGGAAGGGGGAGGGAAGTGTGGTTTGGAAGCTTCTAGTCCCATGTGATAAAGCAGAGAGCAGGGAAAGGTAGGAATAGAGCTAACAATCTATCTATAGTTTATATAGGAAGGAGTCCCACCCAAGTCATGATAGCAATTATAGTCAATCTTAAAATAGTTTATGTCTTTAATTTAAAAGTGAAGGCAAATACAGTATTAGTGATCGTTCATTCCAAGTTTGGGGACTATGGGCGTTTTATTCTTATGTATATTTTCTATTATCTTCTCCGATCCTAAAAATCTAATAAATTCTAAAAATCTAAAAGTAGATACTAAAAATTCAACCAAAAAAGGACTTACTGAAAAGAGAATATACCAAAATACAAATGTTTTTTGTGTTAGAGTGGGAAAGCTAGGACACTGCTTTTGTTTTAAGATTTCCAAATATTCAAAATATTTCCAAATATTCATTGACACGCATTTAATTTACAGTAAAATTTCATAATAGGGATGCTCTTGAGTTATTTATTTATTTATTTATTTATTTATTTATTTATTTATTTTTGGCCTAATTCTACATGAATGCTATAGTTTGGCGAAAACACCATGCTATTGAAAACAAGACAACAGGCCCAAAGTAGAGTCACTTATGCTAAGTCCCACGTCACCAAACCGAGACTTAATTACAGTCTTGGCTCTCTGAGAAATGGAATCTTAAACCAGTTAGTCAGGAGTCACCCAATCAGCACTGGTGACGTAATCTGCGTGATAGAACCTGCATCCCCTACAGGAAAGCACTTTTTGGAATAGTACAACTTTATTATTCCCTCCACCTATGAAAATCCTTCATTTTGTACAGCTCCTTTCTATCTGCTGGATGGGATGTTGTCTGATTCCTGAAGCACTGAGTGAAGCCAATTAGATCTTTAAAATTGCCTTCATTGAATTTTTCTAACAATATCAAGAAAATGATCTTAAGCTCTTGTAACTATATGAAAGATTAGCTTTGGACATCTATTAGTGTGGACATCTTGCTTTAAAAAAAAAAAAAGAAACAATGAAGTCAGTGGAGTGCTTATTCATCTAGTAGGGCATATGTTGAGGGCCTTGGTATCCACTCCTCCAATGGACGAATTGGGAAATACAGAGATACAGAGAAGAATAAAAGGGTGTCTTGGTTGTTCACAGTGCATGAGATATTATACTTTATAGGAAATTATATTTTATCTTTCAGGTGATCAAAATGTATTTCTCATACATGTTTGATCTACATCCACAGTTCCTGGCTCCCAGCCCCTCAGACCTTTGAACTCTCCTGAGGAATAAAACAACTTTTGTTATAATATTTGGTCTCTTGCCCTTGGTTCCCAAAATTGCTTCAGAGCTCTTACAGTGAAATGAATGTCTTGTTATTCAAGTCCCTTCCCACCACCACTACGTTTGTGTTAATGAAGTAACTTTCAGAAAGACCCTAAGGATGGGGGCTGGTTGCCAGGGGAACCAACCAGGAATTAAGGGTTGGAACTTTAGGTCACACCTCCTGACCTTCAGGGCTGGAGGTTAAATCAATCACCGATGGTCAATGATTTAATCAATTGTGCCTGTATAATGAAGACTCCATAAAAAATAAATTTAAAAAAGGAAGGGGTTCAGAGCTTCCAGGTTGTCAACCAGAATACTTCTATGTACTCCTGTGCCCCAAACTCTGTGAGGACAGGTTTCTTTGTCTGGGACCTCACCCTAGGTACCTCTTCATGTGACTGTTAATTTGTTTCCTTTAATATCCTTTGTAATAAATTCACAATCTAGTGTGTAAGCAGGTTTCCTGAAATGTGTGAGCTGCTCTAGCACATTAATGGAATCTCAAGGAAGGGGTTGGAGGAATCTCTGATTTATAGCCCATTGATCCGAAGCACAGGTGACAGCCTGGATGTTTGAGTGGCATCTGAAATGGAGGGCAGTCTTGTGGGACTGGGCCTTTCACCTGTGGGATCCGGTGCTATCCCCGGGGTAGATTGCATCAGAACTGAGCTGAATTGTAGGACACTGAGCTGGCATTGGAGCATTGCTTGGTGGTGTAGGGGGACTTTCCCCACAACCCCTGTTCCATATCTGAGCTGGTGACCAGAACTTTTAATAGTCTAGTGGGGAAGACTGACAACCAAAGTTTTCATTTGGGACATAGAACAGTAGACAGGCTTTTGTTTCTGCCTATATATTTTCCTAGAGTTTGGATTTTTGCAAGAACATGTCTCATGGCTGTAAACAAAAATAAAAATAACTGGGTGATGGGCATTAAGGAGGGCACATGATGGAGGGCACCAGTTGTTATACACAACTGATGAATTACTGAACACTACCTCTGGAACAAATAACATACTATATGTTAGCTAACTGAATTTAAATAAAAATAGGAAACAAATAAAATAAAGTTTAATAGAATACAAGCTACCCTAAAACAGTGGAAAACAGAGGATGTTCTGGGAACCCATCAGATACTCTACAACTCAGTGTCAAGTAGGGGTGGGGTAGGGCACATTGTCCCAAAGGATCCTTTTCAAGCAAGGAGCATGGACCTTTCCTGCTGGGCGATGAACTCTTTACAGGGCTAGAACTGTGTTCCTAATGTAATTTCCTCCTCACACCTTGGCAGGTGTATAGACAGAGCACTCCTGCGTTTCCACTTTACTCTCACACTGCTACCACACTTCACTTCACTTCTGATACCAGATCCGCGGATCTTCCGCACATCAAGCAATTCTTCACCGTGTGGGTGTCCTACGATCTAATTCATTTCTGACTCTAACCACCTGGACATAGTGTCAGATCCCACAGGTTAGGTCTCAGTCCCAGAGGACTGTCCCGACTTCAGACACCAATCACAAGTTTGGGTTGTCACCTAAGCTTCTGACTGACCAGGTCTAAACTGAGCTTCCCATGATCCCCTCCTCAGGTTTGATAAATTTGTTAGAATGGCTCACAGAACTCAGGGAAACAATTACTTACACTTACTGGTTTAGTAGGAAGGCTATGGATGAACGGTCAGATGAAGAGGTACGTCAGGCAAGGTCAGGAGTAGTCCCAAGTACAGGAAGTTCTGTCCCTGTGAAATTGCAGTGCGCCATTCTCCTGGCACATGGGTGTGTTCAGCAACCCAGAAGCTCTCTGAACACCCCAGTTTGGGGTTTTTATGCAGGCTTCATCATACAGGCATCACAGAGCACTAATTTAAACCCAGCTTTTCTCCCTTCCCTGGAGGATTGGGGATGGAGGAGAGCTCAAAGTTCCAAACTCATAACCATGGCTTGGTCTTTCTGGGGACCAGCCTCCAGCCTAAAGCTATCAGGAGCCCACCAAGAGTCACCTCATTAGAACAAAAGACACTCCTCTATCATTCAGGCAATGCCAAGAGACTCAGGAGCTCTGTGTCAGCAACTGGAGTCAAAGACCAACTATTAGGAGATGCCTGGGTGGCTCAGTGGTTGAGTGTCTGCCTTTAGCTCAGGGCGTGATCCCGGGGTCCTGGGTTTGAGTCCCACATCAGGCTCCCTGCATGGAGCCTGCTTCTCTCTCTGCCTCTCTCTGTGTATCTCTCATGAATAAATAAATAAAATCTTTTTTTAAAAAGATCAAATATAGAACAAAAGATGTTCCTAGTGCTCTTGTGACATAGGAAATTACAAAGGTTTTAGGAGCTCTATGCCAGGAACTGGGGGGTAGAGATCAATATATATATATTCTGTTATGTCACAGGAGGTAAACCAACCCCCTTTATGGGTTTGGAAACCGAGCAAGCTAAATGGATTCTGAAGGGTTGCATGACCACTCAGTTGGTAGAAAAAGAATTTATTTATTTAAAATTTATTTAAATTAAATTAATTAACATATAGTGTATTATTAAGTATAGAGGTCAGTGATTCATTGGTCTTATGTAACAGCCAATGCTCGTTACATTTCATGCTCTCCTTAATGCCCATCACCCAGTTACCCCATCCTCCCACCCCACCTCCCCTCCAGCAACCCTCAGTTTGTTTCCTAGAGTTAAAAAGAGTCTCTTATGGTTTGGATAGACTAAGAATTAAAACCCAATTCTCCTGACATCCAGGCCACTGCCAAGGATATTCCCAACGACATATTTTTTAAAAATTAGAATTCTTTCCTTGTTTTTATTCTCCGTGTTTGAGATGTCCATGAAAACAGGAACTGGACCCATCTGTATTATCTCTACACTAATTAGTCTCAGTTTTATGTTGCTAGGGTCAGCTCAGGGACATGCCGACCCAAGGATATTAGTCATTAAAAAAAAAAAAAAAAAGTAAAAAGCTTGTCCAGGAGCTGCCACGAAACATTTTGTTGTTCTCAAATGCCAATCTCTGATCCCTGAGGTGGGACGAAGTTTCCCTGTCACAGAACTAAATGTGTTTTTAGGCAAAAATGGGCTGCATTTGGATGCTAAAGAAATGATATCCTGCATTTCTTTTCCTTCCAGGCAGGAGAAAATTATACCCTCTGTGTGCACTCAGCTTTTAACTTTTCAGATGCTGTTTTCATCTGTGATTTTCTTATCCTCACTGAAAATCAAAGCACAGAACAGCAATTGGAAAGAGACTCAGCAAACACACCTTGTTATTATGCCCACCTTATAGAGGAACTCATTGACACCAAGGGAGGTAGAGTAACATGCCCATGATCCCACAGAGTCTGACCCAGAACTTGGGTCCAGTGTATTTGGGGGCTTAGGCTGAAGTCAGAATGCTCTCTCCATACTCCGGAGGGCAAGACAATTTTATTTGTTTAAACATTTCTGTCCAGACAGGGAAATGGACCATGTTCCTATTTAAAATATCTTCATGGTCTTTAGACCAAGAACCAGAAAATTACAGCTTGTAAAAAATAATCCTTAAATAAACCCAAGATAAATTAGGCAGAACATGATAGCTTCTTGAAGAGTGTCCACTAAATCCTGGTTTGAACATCAATTATAGGGGTTGACTGTGAGTAGGGACAAGTTATGGTCTGACTTTGCTCTTGAATACCTCCAGGGACAAAGAATTCACTGCCATTTGCGTGACCCAGCCTGTCATGTGTTCTGCTCTATGTCAATCTTAAATCTGCCTTGCTACCTAGAGCTGCTCTCCATCTACTGTCCAAATTCTGCCCTCAGGAGCACCACACAGGATTAGCCTGACCACCATCTTCTCCCCAACTGCTATCCTCTGCAAGCTTGACTCAAGCCAATGGTAGGTATGTAAGCCAAGATGCAGCCTGAAAATTAAGCCCTGGACTCCAGAGCCTGGCTGTCTGCATTCACCTGGCTCTTCCACATACCGACTGCAGACTGCCTGTCTTTAGAGGGTTGATTCTTTACTTTGTCAAAAGTTTATTCTCTTCTGGTATAACTGTTTATAGAGCTGTATCAGCAGGCCTCTCCAGAGAAATAGAAGCAATAGGATATGCATGTATGCAGGTGTATGTGGGATAAAGAGATGCATTATAAGGAATGAGTCACATGATTCTGGAGGCTTGCAAATCCCAAGAGCTGTGGTCAGCAGGCTAGATACCCAAGAGAGCCATTGGTGTAGGTGCAGTCCATGTCTGAAGGTCTGAGACTGGAAGAGCCCATGGGTCTAAACTAAGCTCCAGTCTGAGGACAGGGGACCGATGTCTCTGCTCAAGTAGTCAGGCAACTTAAGTTGCCTCTTACTCAGCTTTTTGTTCTCTTCAGGTCTTCAATTGATTGGACCCACTCTGGGGAGGGCAATCTGCTTTACTCAAGTACTAATTCCGATGTTGACTTCCTCCACAAGCATGCTCACACAACCACCTAGAATACTGTTCCTAGAATACTGTTCCACCAAATGGCTGTGCACCCCCTGTGGCCCAATCCAGCCAACACACAAAAATTAACCATCATAACAGCTTCCAATTTCCTCTAAGCACTGCTTTCCTGGCTTCTCACAAATTCAAGATGCTGTGTTTTCGCTTTAAGTTCAAAATATTTCCAAATTCCCTTGTAACTTTTTCATTCATCACCATCTAAAAGTGGATTGTTTAGTATTCAAGTATTTTTGAGATTTCGTAGATCGCTTTTAAATTTTATTTCTAATTATGGTGAAGTAAACATAACAGAAAAACTACCTTCTTCACCATTTGTAAGTGCACAGTTCAGTGACACTAAGTACATTCGTGGTTTTGTGCAACCATCCCCACCATCTGTCTCCAGGACTCTTTTCATCTTGCATAATTGAAACTTTGTCCCCACTAAACAGCTCTCACTGCCCCATCCTCCAAGCCATTGACAAATACCATCTACTTTGTGTCTCCATGAATTTGACTCTAGGAACTTTTTTTAATAAAGATCTTTCTTTTTCTTTTTTTTTTTTTTCTTTCTTTCTTTCTTTCTTTCTTTCTTTCTTTCTTTCTTTCTTTCTTTCTTTCTTTCTTTCTTTCCTTCTTCTGAGGGAGGGAGCAAGGGAGGGAGACAGCAAGCAAGCAGGAGGAGAGGCAGAGGGAGGAGAGAGAATCCCAAGCAGAATCCTTGCTGAGCACAGAGTCCGATGAGGGGCTTGATCTCATGATCCTGAGATCATGACCTGAGCTGAAACCAAACGTCAGATGCTTTAGCCACTGAGCCACCCAGGTGCCCTGACTCTAGAAACTTTGTATGAAAGGAATCATACAGGATTTGTCTTTTTTGTGACTGGCTTGTTTCATGTAGCACAATGCCCTCAAGGTGCATCCATGTTGTAGTGTGTGTCAGAATTCCCATATATATATTTTTAAAGCTGAATAATATTCTGTTGTATGTACAGATCACATTTTTAGCCATTCATTTAGCTGATGGACTTTTGGGTTGCTTCCACCTCTTGGCTCTTGGCTACTGTGACATGGGCGTGTGACATGGGTGTGGTCTCTTTGAGACCCCACTTTCAATTGTTTTGGGTATATACCCAGATGTGGAATTGCCAGACCATATGATAATACTATTTTTACTTTTTTGAGGAACTGCTGTACTGTTTTCCACAGCAGCTGCACCAGTTAACATTAGTGAATAGGGTTCCAATTTCTCTACATCCTTCCCAATACTTGCTAGCTTCTGTTTTTCTCTTGATAGTATCCATCCTAACAGGTATAAAGAATAGCTTATTTTGACTAATATTTAACTTAATATAATTTTTGAGATGTATTTTACAGACCAGCATGTGGTATATATGCAGTGGATATTTCATGGGTACTTGAATGTGTATCTTGCAAGTGTCCAGCATAATATTCTATACATATCAATTTAGACAAGTTTTTTGTTAGTGTTATTTAAATACTCCATGCCTTCACTGATGTCTCATTTTACTTTCTTGTCTGCTGAAAGAAGGCATTGAAATCTTTAATATCAAGGGCATCTGGGTGGCTCAGTTGGTTAAACATCTGCCTTTGGCTCAGGTCATGATCCCAGGATCCTAGGATTGAGTCCCATATCATGCTCCCTGCTCAGTGGAGAGTCTTCTTCTCCCTTTGCTTCTCCCCTGTTCATGCTCTCTCTCTCTCTCTCTCTCTCAAATAAATAAAATCTTTAAAAAAAAAAAAGAAGAGAAAAAATTTCAATATCATAAACAGCTTATGGTAATACATTTGGCAATCTAGATGAAATTAATAAATTCCTTGAAAAACAGAATTCACCAAAACAGATACAAAAAGAAATTAAAAATCTGAATGACCCTTTGACTGCAAAAAATATTAAATTTGCAACAAAAAACTTTCCCACAAAGAACATTCCAGGACAAGATGGCTTCTCTGTGGGAATTCTATCAAACATTTATGGAAGAAATAATTCTAATTTACACAATCTCTTCTAGAACATAGAGGAGGTGAGGATGCTTCCCTACTCTTTTTAGTGGGCTAACATAATCCTGATACCAAACATTATAGGAGAAGAAAATTACAGTTCAATATCCCCCTTAACTAGAAACACAAAAATCCTTAACAAAATATTAGGGAATAGAATCCAGTGGCTTATCGCAGGAATGCAAGTTTGGTTTAACGTTCAAAACTCAATCAATATACATCATCACATTAGCAAGATAAAAGGGGCAGTTAACAAGACCATCTCTGCAAGACAGAAAAAAGCATTTGAGAACATTCAATATCCATCTGTAATAACAATTTTGAGCAAAGTAGGAGGAGAAGGGAAAGTCTTCAGGCTAATAAGGTGCATGTATGAAATACATGTAGTTAACAGCATGCTTAGTGTTAGTGTAACTTGGAAACAGTGAAACATGAAAGGTTTACCTCCACATCAGCAACAAGGCAAGGATGTCTAATCTCATCCTTCTATTCAACATTGATCCAGAAATTCTAGCCAGTGTAGCAAAGTAACAACAACAACAAAACACATATTGGAAGAAAGAAATAAAGTTCTCTACTCACAAGCAACGTGATCTTGTATACAGAAAACCTAAAGAATCTTAAAAAACAAAAGCAAAAAAAAAAAAAAAACCCTTAGAAAAATTAAGTGAATTTAGCAAGGCTGCAGAATACAGGAAGGAATAGTATACAAAACTTGTGTTTATATATACTAGCAACAAGCAAATAGAAAAGGATGTAAGAGGACACAATTTGTAATAGCAAAATAAACAAAATATTTAGAATTGAACTTAATAAACAAAATGCATTATTTGCACATTGGAAACTATACAACAATGGTGAGAAAAATTAAAGATTTGGGGATCCCTGGGTGGCTCAGCAGTTAAGTGTCTGCCTTCGGCTCAGGGCGTTTTTCTGAAGTCCCGGAATTGAGTCCCATGTTGGGCTCCCTGCATGGAGCCTGCTTCTCCCTCTGCCTGTGTCTCTGTGCCTCTCTCTCTTTCTCTCTCTCTCTCTCTCTCTCTCTGTGTGTGTGTGTCTCTCATGAGTGAATAAATAAAATCTTTTAAAAATTTTTCTAAAAAATAAACATTTAAATAAATGGGCAAATACACTATGTTCATGCATTAGAAGACTGGAAAATTTAAAGTTGTCCATTTTTTCCAAATTCACCTGAAACTCCAACACAAATCCAAGAAACAAACAAAACTGGCAAAGCAATATATCAAGTAGATATATTGACAAGCTGATCCTAAAGATACATAGGAAAATGCAAAGGGTCTGGATTAGCCAAAATAATTTTGGATAAGAACAGATTCAGATGACTTAATCTTTTGTAAGACTCACGATAAAGCTAGTAATTAAGCATTTATGATATTGACGTAAGAATAGATGAATAGATCTATAGAACCAGGGCAGTCCAGAATAGACCCTATCATATACCATTAATTGACTCACAAAGATGATAAGGTGATTCAAGTAAGAAATGAAAACTTTTTTTAAAAAAAGTTTTTATTTTTTTATTCATGAGAGACACACACACACACAGAGACAGAGACATAGGCAGAGGGAGAAGCAGACCCCATGCAGGGGAGCCCGATGTGGGACTCGATCCCAGGACTCCAGGATCATGACCTGAGCCAAAGGCAGATGCTCAACCACTGAGCCACCCAGGTGCCCCAGAAATGAAAAATTATTAATGAGTGATGCTATAACAACTGGTTAATCAAATCCATAAAAAAAATAATGTGAGATCTCATAGCTGGAGCCATAAGCCCTCTAGAGGAAAACACAGGAGAATAGCTTTGTGACCTGAGGGCAGGCAGAGATTCCCAAATAACAAAACCAAACAAGAAAGAACAGATAAACCAGACTGTATCAGAAATTGAAATCTCTGCTCTTTGAAGACTCTAGTAGGGGAATGAAAAGGCAATTCACAGACCAGGAGAAGATACTTACAAATCATACATCTGACGAAGGACTATGTATTCAGAATACATAAAGAACCTTCAAAACTCAATAAGAAAACAAGCAATCTAATAAGAAAATATATGAAACATTTGAACAGACACTTCGCCAAAGATAAATGAGTGGCACATAAGTACAGGCAAAGACAATCAACATTCTTAGTCATGAAAGAAATGCATATCAAAACCATGATAAGCTACCATTATATACCTACTGGAATGGCTAGGACTGAAAAAGGCCACCAAAGGTTGATGAGGATGCAGTGGCACTGGAATCGCATGCTGGTGGGAATGTAAAGCATCCCAATCATTTTGGAAATCAGTTTGGCAGTTTTTAAAAAGCCAAACATATACCTATTACATGTTCTGGCAATGTCACTGCTAGGTATTTACTCAGAAAAATGAAAGTATATGTCACAAAGACTGATATACAAATGTTCACAGTGGCTTTGGTTGATATAGCCCCAAACTAAAAACAATACAAGTGCCCATCAACCGATGAGTGGACAAACAATGCGCAGTATACCCATACAATGGAATACATCTCAGCAATAAAAATGAATGAGATATTGACACATACTACAACATGGATGAATCTCAAAATAATTTTGCTGAGTGAAAGAGGCCAGACATAAAAAATATTCCATTTATACAAAAATCTAGACAATGCAAACTGTTTATAGTAACAGAAAGTAGATTAATGGGTGTCTGGGGATGGGTGACAGGAAAGGGGGGTACAGGAGGGAGGAATCACAAAGGAGTACCAGGTGATAGATATGTGTAGTGTCTTGATTACAATGATGGTTTTATATATTTACATACATACGTCAAAACATATCAGTCTATACACTTTAAATACGAGCAATTTATTGTTTATCACAATAACATGCCAAAGTTGTCTTAAAAAGTGAAAAAAGTGAATAGACAAGACAAAACTGGGAGAAAATATTCTCAATACTTGTCTTTGACAAAGGGACTATTTCCAGAAGATATTTTAAAATGCCAACAAATCAATACTGAAAAGACAAACAATGTGATTTAAAAAGTGGGTAAAAATGAACAAATACTTCACAAAAGACATACAAATGGCCAATAAGTACATGAAGAAGTGCCTGCCATCATTAGTCGTCAGAGAAATGTAAAGTAATGCCACAATGAGACCTCATTTCCCACCCACCAGACCAGCTGAAGCAATTAAGAGTGACAAGCTCAAGTGTTCCTGAGGCTGTGGAACAGCTGGAACCTCCCTTCCTTGCCGGTGGCAGTATGGAATGGCACAACTGCCATAGCAGTTACTTATAAAATTCGGCCAGCTCTATGACCCAGAAATTCTACTGCTAGGTATTTACCAAGTAAAGTGATATGTCCACAAAACCTATCTTGTATACAATTGTTCACAGGAGCCTTATTCATAATAGCTCCAGGCTGGAAGTAACCCACCTATCCCTCAACAGTAGGATGCATAAATAGTGGTGTATTCAAAAAATGGAATACCAGTCAGTAATAAACGAGAAGACAGAAATCCTGAAGGCATAATGTTGAATGAAAGACACAAAACTGTATGATGTGCAAACTGCATGATTCCATTTCCTTGAAGTCTAAGAACAGACAAAAAGCATTCTATCCTTGTAGAAATCAGAACAGTGGTGGCCTCTAGTGGGGAGGGAAATTAGTTGGGAAAGGACAACTCATTTCTGAAGTGATGGACATGCTCCATGCCTTGATTTGGAGAATGAGTACATGCATGTATATTTAAGATCTGTGCATTGTACCTGGATTAAAAATTTTAAATTTATTTTAATCTCCACTCAGTAAAATACACGTGGATGCCCAGTGCATGCCCGTGCGTGGTTTCCTGCATGCTGCCATCACTGAAGCTTCATGACACCTGGTGAAACAGGTGCTTTGGCCGCTCCCACTTTATAGATGAGAAAGCACAATTACAGAACAACTGGTTTGCAAGGTGGGGATGTAGGTAAGGGCGCTGAACCCTGCAAGTCTGATGGGGGTGAGCTGTGCTCTGTCACCACACTACCCGTTCTAGTCCTATGCTAGCTGCTGGGAGCCCTTTGGGAGCCTCTAGGCTGCTGGACGAGAGAACAAGTGAGTGGTTGATGACCGCAGAGGGCACCAAGGGCTCACGGGACCCGACTTCACCAGGAGGATAGTGAAGGGGGAGCGGGGAGATGGTGGAAACCTGTTAACCCAGTGAGCATGGTGGCCAGGAGGAGGAATCTTCCTAAACCGTGCATCTGACCTGGTGTCTCATCTGCTAGAGCCTTCTTGAAAGTATCCTGACTTCCATTCCCAGACCAGGTTGCATCCTGGATCTACCTGGGAGCATATTAATAGTAAAGATTCCTCCAGCCTCTTTGGAAGTTCTCAAAACTGAGAGAAGTAACCTCCAAGGGGAGTGTGCCAGACATTGTTGTCCTCTTTCCTGACTTTTGCTCATCTTTTGGAAAAGGGGCTTATAGAAGTTGGCATGGACCTCAGTCACACTTGGTTAATGACTGCTTGCCTTCTGGGAAGACAGGGAAGGTAACTACATGATGGGTATCAGAGGGTCTCCAGACCCACATGAGGACTGGATCAACGGCATCCCATTAAGAGTAGTACTAAGACTGGGATTCCAGAGAGCCCAGAAATAAACCCAAGTATATTCAGTCAACTAACAAGGGAGCCAAGAATATTCAATGGAAAAAAGAAAATTGGATATTCACATGTAAAAGCATGAAACTAGACCCTTAGCTTACACAATTCACAAAAATTAACTCAGGTATTAAAGACTTAAATATGAGACCTGAAATCATGTAACTCCTACAAGAAAATACAGGAAAAAAAGCTCCTTGACTTGGCTCTTGGCAATGACTTTTTGGACGTGACACCTAAAGCACAACCAGCAATATTAAAAATAAACAGAAGGGACTACATCAAACTAAAAAGTTTTCGCATAGCAAAAGAAACCGTCAACAAAGTGAAAAGACAACCTACAGAATGGGGAAAAAAATACCTCCAAACCATGTATCTGATAAGGGGTTAATATCCAAAGAATATAAAGAACTCAGACAACTCAATAGAAAAAAGAAAAATTCAATTAAAAAAGGACCAAATGGGGGTGGTTGGCCAGCTCAGTCAATGGAGCATACAACTTTTGATGTTGGGGTTTGCAATGAGTCCCATGTTGGGCATAGAGCTTATTTGAAAAAAAAAAATGACCTGAATAGACATTTTTCCAAAGAAGATATACAAATGGCCAACAGGCACATAAAAAGATGCTCAGTATTGCTAGGTGTTAGGCAAATACAAATCAAAACCAGGAGAGATACCACTTCAAGCCTGTTAGAATGGCCATCACCAAAAAGACAAGAGATAACAAATACTGGTAAAGATGTAAAGAAGAGGGGACCCTTGTGTACTCCTTGTAAGAAATGTAAATTAATGCAGCCATTATGGAAAACAGTGAAGATTCCTCAAAAAATTAAAAATAGAACCACCATATGATCCAGCAATTGTACTTCTGGGAATATATCCAAAGGAAATGAAGTCACTAACTTGAAAAGATATCTGCACATTCACTGCAGCATTATTCACAATAGCCAAGACATGGGAACAACTAAAGTGTCCATCGACAGATGAATGGACACACACACATACACAATGGAATATTACTCAGCCATAAAAAAGGAACCTTCTACTTGTGACAACATGGCTGGACCTTGAGGACATTATGCTCAGTGAAATGAGTCAGAGAAAGACAAATACTGTATGATGTCTGTTATATGTGGAATCCTAAAACAACAGCAACAAAAAATCTTACAGAAACAGATATATGGTTACCAGAGGCAGAAGGTAGGGAGGCAGAATCAGAGGAAGGTGGTCAAAAGGTACAAACGTCCACATGTAAGATAAATAAATATGAGGAATGTAATGTACAATACGGTGACCACAATAGTTACCACCACTGTATGACATATATGAAAGTTGTTAAGAACTAAGAGGTCTCATCATGAGGAGAAATTCTTTTACTACCCCCCCCCCATTTCTTTGTATTGTATCTACATGAGGTAATGGATGTTAACTAAACTTATTGCGGTGATCATTTCAAAATTTATGTAAGTCAAACCTTTATACTGCACCCCTGAAACTCATATGGTGATATGTGTTAATTGCATCTCAGCAAACCTGGGGGAAAAAGATTGGTATTCTTTCTAAAAGAGTCCTTCCACCTCTCTATGCTAGATGGCAGAGAAAGACTTGGTCTGCTTTCTTCCAGGAATTAGGTAAAAGTTTCACCTGTCCTAAAACAGGAGAGTCCATGGAATGTGGAGGATAAAACCCTGGGGCAGGACCTGGGATGTATCAGTGAGCAATTGTTGTGTAACAAAGGCCATTCCCAAACTTAGTGGCTTAAAAAAAACAAGAAAAATCACTATTGAGACGCCTGGGTGGCTCAGCAGTTAAGCGTCTGCTTCAGCTCAGGCATGATAGCAGAGTCCCGGGATCGAGTCCCATATTGGGCTCCCTGCATCGAGCCTCCTTCTCCCTCTGCCTGTGTCTCTGCCTCTCCCTCTGTGCCTCTCATGAATAAATAAATAAAATCTTTTAAGAAAAGAAAAAAAGAAGAAAAATCACTATTGCTCATGACACTATGGGTCAGCTGTGTGGTTCTGATCTGAACCAGGCTTGGCTGATCTTAGCTGCAGTCCGATGGCACCTCAGCTGGCTGGCAGGTCTAGTATGGTGCATGCACATGCCTGACAGCTGGCCAGCTGTTGGCTTGGGTGACAGGAGTAACTGGGCCACGTGTCTCTCATCCTCCAGCAGGCTAGCCTGGGCTTGTCCACATAGTAGCTGGGTTCCAATGAGAGTAGGTGCATGTAGGGCCTCTTTGGCATAGGCTTGCAACATTCTAACCACCAAAGAAAGGCATCAACCAGCACAGACTCCACCTCTTGATGGGAAGGTGGGCCACATCACATTGCAAAAGACACAGATATTAGGGAAATGCATATCAAACCCACAGTGAGATAGCACCTCACGTGCATTAGGATGGTTACTATCAAAATGACAGGAAATAACCAGTGTTGGCAAAAATGTGAAGACATCGGAACCCTTGTGCACTGCTGGTAGGAATGCAAAATAGGGCAGCCCCTGTGTTAAACGGTAGGGTGGTTCCTCCAAAAGTTAAAAACAGAATTACCACATGACCTAGCAATTCCACTTCTGCATACGTGCCCCAAACACAAGACAGCACGGTCTTAAAGACATATCTGTACACTCATGTTCACAGCAGCATAATGCCAAAAGGTGGAAGCAAATCAAGTATCCATTGACAGATAAATATGGTACATGCACACAATGGAATATTATTCAGCCCAAAAAAGGAAAATGGACACATGCTATAATATGGATGAGCCCTGAGAAGATTAGCTCTTGTTTTTTTGGTGATGAACATCCTAACAGGTGGGATGTGCTCACCCTCCTGGTTTTGATTTGCATTTCCCTGTTCATGTGCCTGTTGGGCACTTGTAGATCTTCTTTAGAAAAATGTCTATTCAGGATCTTTGTTCCTCATTTTCACCCTGTCCCTGATCACTCTGGGTAAAGTGCCCCCACTTCACTGTTTTAACATTATCCTATTTTCGTCTTTTCCAGAGTAGTAATGGCTTATGCACTCATTTGCTTGGTGTCTTTCATGTGTCTTTCTCACCTAGGACATACTATTTCTGAAGCACGGGAAGCAGTCTGGGTTTTGTTGTTGTTGTTCATTTCTATATCTCCAGTAGCTACGATATGCTCACAAAGTATTTGTGGAATGAAGGAAGCTGATCCTCAAAGCCCTGTGAGACTGGCTAAGTACCTTCATTTAATGGGTGAGACGACAGGCTCAGAAAGGCCGAGTAACTTAGCGGAACCCCACAGCAGGTAAATGAAGAATCTGGGGCTGAAAGGCGGAACACTTGATACAGTCTATCATAGCCAGCAAGGTGGCGAAACCTCAGCTTGATTCTTCGTGGCCTGGGGATACAGTGCCCATGAACCAGTCCCATGAATTCCCATGAGCATGAAGAGTGTGATTCACTCAGAGCAAGAGCAAGAGCAGGGTGGGCATTGCACAGTAACATGCCCTGACTCTGAGAGGCCAGTGTAGCTCCCTCCTGTTCCTCACTGCTGTGCTGGCTTACACCCACTAAGTCACCTTCCCTCTCTGGGCCTCAGTTCCTCTCCCTGTACAATGAGGAGCCGAGGGAAGGAGGAGATAGTGGTCTGGAGTGCTCTGTGAGGTCTGTTCTGGAAGCCCCATTTTCCTTTGCTTCACCCAGCGGCCTGCTTCCTCTTTATGTGGGAGTGAACAATCCCTGAGGGGCAAACCACTTCCTGTCCAGAAGCTCATCTCCCTGACTCCAGGGCGAGGCTGTACTCCACAGCTCCCTGGGCCTCACAAAGTAGAAGCAAGATGTGCCCCGATGATTTGGGACAGACTCTACCCTAAAGGGGACTGGTGCCTCACTATTCACTTTTGTTGTTAAGTCTAAAGGAGAGGGTTAGAGGTTTGATTACCCTGACTAGGGGCAGCACCAGACACAGGTCTTGTTGGGCCTAGTAAGGCCAAGTGTGCTCCCCATGGACCAGATGCAGATCCCCGGGAAAAGGGCGAGACCACGGGCTGTTGTTAGAAAGCCCCTACCCAAGACTTGTTCCTTCTGAGGGAGGACAACTTCAGCAGCAAGGCCTGGAGGGGTGTGTGACTATCACACGGGGCATAGTTTGGAATTTCTTAAGCCAGAAAGTGACCAGAAACTATATCTGTCTAGAGGATGGGGAGACACAAGTCCCCAGAGCTGGTTGGAAAGGGGCAGTTGTGACAAAGAATAGAACTGATTCTTGTTTATTTCCCACCTACTGGGCCCCATGGTGTTAAACAACCCAGCCACACCCTGACATTCTTCCTCCAACCCCCTTAGAGGTGCACTAGATTAGAGGCTTTTGGGTTGCAAAGACCAGATGCTGGCTCTGGCTGACTTCATCCCAAAGGATTCTAGGAGATCCCAGAGGTCTGGGCGCCTGGAGGAACAGGCTTGCAAAACGGGCCAGAACCTAGAGTGCTGGTGGCGGGGGGTGGTCAGGGAGTGGGATCCCTAGCAGAGGCCCTGCTGTGGAGCTGGGCCACTCAGCCTGTCCTCACGCCGGGAGTCCGTCTAGCCTCCAACTGTCCGTAATCGCAGCTTCCTGCTGAAGTATCCCATCTTGGGTGACAGCATTCTGTTGGCCAAACCTAATTCCATGCCTTTCTATGCTCCCCTGGCTGGGCTGGTGAGAAAAGGAGGGGGATGTAATGGATGCTGTGGCTCCAGAGCTCCTTCTACCACCTGCTTCCCAATCCTGGCATCTCTTGAGGCTTTTTTTGGCACCCATGTGGCAGTTATATTCCTCCCAACACCCAGTGCTGCTTCCTTCACCCCTGATGCCCTTCTGGGTGTTGCTCCCCATGGCACTCCCGAGTACACCAGCACACAAACATGCCTCTCAGAGACTATTTCCCTGGGAACCCAACCTGCAGCAGAGAATGTGACTCTTCACCCTCTTCAGTGGGCTGCTCCATGTACTCTCACCAAAAATCCACTGCCCAGGGGTGGTTGGGAAAAGACCCTTCATCCCCCAAGACCCTTCTACTCTTCCTGCCTTGGTTACAGCACCCAGGTATTTCATCCCCGTGGGCTGGTACTCAGCTAAACACATTTCCCAGGATCACTTGCAGCTGTAGCCATATGATTAGGTCTGGGCAATAGTATGTAAGCAGAGTCATGTGAGGCACCCTGGCCAAAGAGCCATGCATAGAAGATATCAGAGCAGCAGTTAGAACCTGAATCATTCCTGAGCTGGGTTACCTGTTCTGGACACCCCCTCCCCGAGACTAATCTAAACCTGTTGTTTCTCCTGGAATCTCTGTCAAGAGGCCAATTTTTAATCCTGATTAATACAGAGGATTCAGTAAAAAAAAAAAAAAAAAAAAAGATTGAATACTGAAGGGTCTGGAAATAAAAGGGTTCTGGTACCCGAAACAGCATGGACACAGCCCTTTGATGCCATCACCTCTCTGCCATCCCCAAATCTCTGTGTTTCCCTCACTCTGCACAAAGTTCCAGTACAACCAAGGCTGCCTGGGAAACTGAACCATGATTAGAGGGAATTCAGGTGTATTGACAAGGTGATCAACTTGACAGCCCTGGATGGATGCCAGCGCCGGGGGGAAATTGGAATTAATTACCTTAAATGCAGTACCTGGCCTCCTTTACCCTTTCCATTTCAGGTGGGAGGTAATTAAACCTTATCCCAACAATCAAAGCCAGGATTTTGCAGTCACAGCCACAGACCTAGGAGCTAACAAGAAAAAGAAAGGAGAAACCTCAGGTAGGGGCTGCGACAGGGGGTGGGTGGGGGGTGTTAATTGAAGAGACAATTTAACAAAGTCAAGGTTCACTTGTGCTTAATATAGTAGTTTGGGAGTACAAATAAAGTTCACCTCTAATTTTTCACATTAAAACAGACTTGAGCCTGCATATACTTGGTAAGTTGTTTCTCTTCCTGAATTGTTAGAAAACTTTGAGGAATTACTCGGTCTAGCAGTTCAAAGGAACTCTTCCCCCACTCCAACCCAAAAGGAACTCTTGGATAGAGAGCTGGACCAAGCCTGTAGCAGGGCCCGGTTTTAAGGTGGGATTATTTCCATTCCTGCCACAAGGTGTTTCCTTTGAACATTAGTCGGGTGCAACCTGACCCAGTGCTGAGGTTCTCACTAGAAGGTCTGGATCATTCTACTGCCACAGCACTGTCCCATGCTGTTCAAGGCTGTGGCATATACTCTCGTGGTTGGCCATTATCTTCAAACCATGCTCACCGTGCCAAGGTTCCTAGTTTTGGTACAGTACAAGGCTTCCCTCCATGCACATGACACAGACCTGGACTTGAGCATGAGTCACTATGCCCCAGGATGATTTCTTCCTGTCCATTCTTGCAAGGGGTCTTTAGTCAGAACACCCCACCCTGCCAGACAGGTTTGCTGTAGTGGAATCTCTAATGAGAATGGGTTGGGATCTTGACTATGTGCCCAAGAGGTAATTTGGCCCTAGTGCCAAATTGCCCAACTTTTCCCCAGCCACTAGCTTTGATGAGCTAGTGGGTCCCATTACAATCCCCTCCAAGGCAATCAGTACTCTCTGCATTTGTTTTTTTAGGTAAGCTAACTTAGTGACCTAGATAAACTGAGAGGAGGCATTTAATAATTCTTTGGGAAATAACCACAATTTGCTCCAGTGACTTTTTAAAGTTCATTTGGACTAGGAAGTGAAATTCAACTTCTAAAAAGCAGCTTCTGTTACTTCAAAACAAGACCAAAACTCTAAGTCCCTCTACTTGGGCACCTGCAACACCAAGTAAGTGACCATCTATCATCACAGCACCTTGTCACAGCTTACAAATGATGTCTGTGTGTTCCCTTCTTGTCCTTGACCAACATGTGCAGACTTATCTTTACAGAACTATTCAGGCATCTGGGCCAGGAGAGACTCTCCAAGGCAGAAAAACGAGCTTCCCCCAGACTTTGCAGGGCTGGTATTCCACAGTTTCACCTAAGGCAGCGACACAGGCAATGAATCTATAGATGGGACTTGCCAGTTGGTCCTCCCTTTGCCTGGTGTTCGCCACCAGGACTGAGGCCTCTGGGCTAGCCCCTGGCACCATAGATCCGATGGTTTGGCAGAGGAGGTGACCAGGGGGACTTGAAGGCACTTTTACTTTATGTGGCAGTTGGGTTCTAAAGCCTGCATGTGAGACTCAAAATGCACTATGGTCACTTTACCCTTGAAAATTCCTGAAATTAACAGAATTTAGGGCCCTTGGAAGTTCAAATCTAATTATCAACCTTTTTCCTTTTCATTTTGGCTACGGCCTTGTTTTCCTTGGGACAGTGAAGAGCAAGGCTTAGTTTGAACGGGTGGGAGTGAGGGAAGTGTTAAGGAGTTGATAAGAGCTCTCTCTCTCTCTCTCTCATATTTAACTCATTGCAGGTAAATGTGCCTAGGATGTAACTCCTGCATATACATGGTAATGTATGGTAGGGTGGAGTAGTCATGGATAGCTTATGTTGTTTAATTTATACAATAACTATATGAGGTACATAGTATTTCCCATTCACTCTTCATAGATGTGGACATTGAAGCCCAAAGAGGGCCCATGTGTAGTCTCCAGTCTTGAAAATGGCCACTTGGTGTCTCTTCCTTAGCCCGGTTGACTTACCACATGTGCCTGGACCACTCTGAATGCAGAGCAAGCTCAGTAGGCTCAGGCTCAGGCTCTGATACTCGAGACAGCACAGAATGCTCTTTGCTCCAGGTCCACAGCGAGGGTTCTTGGAGACTGTCAAACTGGCATAAGTGCCAATTAGGGGGACAGGAATGAGGGACATGTCTCTGAGGAGGTGGCAGTGTGCTGTGTTTCTATAGATATTCAACGAGTGAAGGATCGGGATGACCAGGGCAGAAAGGCACATCAGGCAGAAGGAATAGGAAGAGGAAAAGTGTAGAGGTTGAGAAGGAAGCAGAGCCTGTTTCCTGGGCGTTGGAGTGGGGCTAAAGTCAAATGGATGGGGAATGTTCTGGACTAGAGGGATAGGAGGGGGCCAAATTAGGGTTCACCTCGAGGGCCACCGAGGGGGGACCTGGGGGAGCGGGCATGGAATACAGGTCATATTCCTAAAGTCCTGCTCACGTTGTCCACAAAGTGTGGCTATTGGATCCCAAACACTGATAAAAATTGTCTGTCTTTTGCCTATTTCATGATTGGATTGTTTGTTTCTTTGCTGTTGAGTTTAATAAGTTCTTTATAGATCTTGGATACTAGCCCTTTATCTGATAGATTATTTGCAAATATCTTCTCCCATTCTGTAGGTTGTCTTTTAGTTTTGCTGTTTCTTTTGCTGTGCAGAAGCTTCTTATCCTGATGAAGTCCCAATAATTCATTTTTGCTTTTGTTTCTTTTGCCTTCATGGATGTATCTTGCAAGAAGTTGCTGTGGCCAAGTTCAAAAAGGGTGTTGCCTGTGTTCTCCTCTAGGATTTTGATGGAATCTTGTGTCACATTTAGATATTTCATCCATTTTGAGTTTATCTTTGTGTATGGTGTAGGAGAATGGTCTAATTTCATTCTTCTGCATGTGGATGTCCAATTTTCCCAGCACCATTTATTGAAGAGACTTTTTTCCAATGGATAGTCTTTCCTGCTTTGTCGAATATTAGTTGATCATAAAGTTGAGGGTCCACTTCTGGGTCTATTCTGTTCCATTGATCTATGTGTCTGTTTTTGTGCCAGTACCACACTGTCTTGATGACCACAGCTTTGTAGTACAACCTGAAATCTGGCATTGTGATGCCCCCAGATATGGTTTTCTTTTTCAATATTCTCCTGGCTATTCGGGGTCTTTTCTGATTCCACACAAATCTTAAGATGATTTGTTCCAACTCTCTGAAGAAAGTCCATGGTATTTTGATAGGGATTGCATTAAGTGTGTAAATTGCCCTGGGTAACATTGACATTTTCACAATATTAATTCTGCCAATCCATGAGCATGGAATATTTTTCCATCTCTTTGTGTCTTCCTCAATTTTTCAGAAGTGTTCTGTAGTTTTTAGGGTATAGATCCTTTACTTCTTTGGTTAGGTTTATTCCTAGGTATCTTATGCTTTTGGGTGCAATTGTAAATGGGATTGACTCCTTCATTTCTCTTTCTTCAGTCACATCGTTATTGTATAGAAATGCCACTGACTTCTGGGCATTGATTTTGTATCCTGCCACACTGCCAAATTGCTGTATGAGTAGAAATTTCACAGAGGAAGACATAGACATGGCCAACACGCACATGAGAAAATGCTCTGCATCACTGGCCATCAGGGAAATACAAATCAAAACCACAGTGAGATACCACCTCACACCAGTGAGAATGGGGAAAATTAACAAGACAGGAAACAACAAGTGTTGGAGAGGATGTGGAGAAAGGGGAACCCTCTTGCACTGTTGGTGGGAATGTGAACTGGTGCAGCCACTCTGGAAAACTGTGTGGAGGTTCCTCAAAGAGTTAAAAATAGACCTGCCCTACGACCCAGCCATTGTACTGTTGGGGATTTACCCCAAAGATACAGATGCAATGAAACGCCGGGACACCTGCACCCCGATGTCTAGCAGCAATGTCCACAATAGCCAAACTGTGGAAGGAGCCTCGGTGTCCATTGAAAGATGAATGGATAAAGAAGATGTGGTCTATGTATACAGTGGAATATTACTCAGCCATTAGAAAAGACAAATACCCGCCATTTGCTTCGATGTGGAGGGACCTGGAGGGTATTATGCTGAGTGAAGTAAGTCAATCAGAAAAGGACAAACATTATATAATCTCATTCATTTGGGGCATATAAAAATTAGTGAAAGGGAATAAAGGGAAAGGAGAGAAAATGAGTGAAAATATCAGTGAGGGTGACAAAACATGAGAGACACCTAATTCTGGGAAATGATCAAAGAGTAGTGGAAGGGGAGGTGGGCGGGGCGGTGGGGGTGACTGGGTGACGGGCACTGAGGGGGACACTTGGCAGGATGAGCACTGAGTGTTATGCTATATGTTGGCAAATTGAACTCTAATAAAAAAATAAAAAAAAAAGAAATTGTCTGTCTTGAGGTTTGCCTGTTTAAGGCATCCGGGGAGCAGTCACTCAGCGTGTAGGAATTGTGTATGAATGCACCAGCAACACCAGGCTGAGCCACTGGAGGCTTTGTCTTCCTTTGAAGCCTCTCCCTGGGTGTCTTGGCAAACTGGAGCAGTGCATCCATCAGCGGCAGGAGACAGAAAATCTAGCTCAGACTAGCACAAAGGGGGTTTACAGCCTGCAGGGAGAACTGATTGCAGGCACTGACTGGCTTCAGGCATGGCTCAAACAATCCGAGGTCTTGTCCCTCCGTCTCTGCATTTTGCTTCCTGATGAGTTGGTCTCACGCTCAGAGACGCTCTCCAGATTTGGAGGCAAAGCGATCACCAGCAGCTCCTGATGCACATTCCTTATCCATTAACTTAGTCGCCTCCATGGAAAAGCTGCCTTTTCAAAGAGCTCCGGCAACAGTCCCAGGAAGGGTTCTCATTGGTCCAGCTCAAGTCACGTACTGTCCCCGACCAATCATGCGCTGTGTGTGAAGTAAATGCCTACCCCTGGAGAACCTCGTGGACCGAGCAAGGGATGATGGAGAGCGCAGGGGAGGGGGTATTCCCCAAAGAGAAAAGATGGGTTCTTTAGTTTTTAACCAATTTGGGCCACTTCCTTACCATTCATTTTATTTTACTGTGGTAAAATACACATGACATAAAATTTGCTACTTAACCATTTTTAAGTGAATACTTCATTGGCATTCAGTACCTTCACATTATTGTGCAGCCATCTCCACCATCCGTCTCCAGACTTTTTCACCTTCTCAGACTGAAACTCCATCCCCATGAAACACGAACTCCCCATTCCCCCTCTCCAAGCCCCTGGCAACCACCACCCTACTGTCTCTGCGCACTTGACTCCTCTAGAGACCTCATATAAATGGGATTGTACAATATTTGTCCTTTGTGTCTGGTTTATTTCACTTCATATACTGTCTGCAAGTTTCATCCATGTTGCAACATGTGTCAGAATTTTCTTCCCTGTTAACACTAAATAATACAGGGCACCTGGGTGGCTCAGTTGGTTAAGCAGCTGACTCTTGATTTTGGCTCGGGTCATGATCTCAGGGTCCTGGGGTCGAGCCCTGCATCAGGCTCCCCACTCAGTGTGTGTGTGTGTGTGGGGGGGGGGGTCTGCTTGAGATTCTCTCTCTCTCCCTCTCCCTTTGCCCCTCCCCTTGCTCAAGTGCTCTCTCTCGAATAAATGAATAAATCCTTTAAAAAAAGACTTAATAATACTTCAATGTATGGATATGCTACATTTTGTTTATCAATTCATCTGTCAGTAGACATTTGGCTCATTTCCACCTTTTGGCTGTTGTGCATAATGGTAGGAACATGAGTATACAGTCATTCCTTTGAGATGCTGCTTTCAATTGTCTTGGGTACATAGCCACAGGTGGAGTTGCTGGATTATATAATAGTTTTATGTTTAGTTTTTTTGAGAAACTTCCCTATTGTTTTCCACAGAGGCTGCACCATTTTACATTCCCACCAGCAATGCATGAGGTTCCAATGTCACCACATCCTCACCAACATCTGTCATTTTCTGGTTTGTTGTTGTTTTTTTAATCATAGTCATCCTAATGGGTGTGAGGTGGTATCTCACTGCAGATTTATTTGTATTTACCTAATGATTAGTGGTGTTGACCATCTTTTCGTGTGTTTAGTGGCCATCTGTATATCTTCTATGGAGAAATAGCTATTCAAATCCTTTTCCCATTTTGAATTTTGTTTTGAGTTGTAGGAATTCTTTATATATTTTGGAAACAAATCCCTTACCAGTATGTGATCTGCAAATATTATCTCCCATACTTTGGGTGGCTGGGATAGGGTCTTTTAATAAGAGGCTGTGCTGGGCAGGCAGTTCCACTGACATCCACTCCATCAGTCCAGGCTTCTAGAAGGTAGGAGTCAGATGCAGCTAGCAGAGGCATATCCAAAGCCTAAGGACAAGATGGGAAAGATTCCACCCAAACTGATGCATGTGATCACCCTGGATTAGTCAGGTCCCTTCCCAAGTGGGAATTTGAAAGCCCAGCTTGTCTAGAGAACCATTCCAGCTCTTTCTGGAATCAAGCCCAGGCATGACTCTTTCCCAGCACTTCACAGATTTTTTTCCCCTAAAGTATCTAATTCCTTATCAGTGCATAGCAGGCTGAATTGAGATTCTGGATGAAATTTCACTTTATGGAAGAATTCTGAAAAATAGTCTCGCATTTGGTTTCTTACACAAATGTCTTCCAGATTGTACTGCCATCACCATTTCTCTTATTTGGTGGAGTGTGTCACATACAATAGGTTCTTAATGTTCGAGTTTGTAGCACATTTTGCAGTCTATAAAGGGATTCTAATGATATCTTTTCATTTGTGCTCACCTGGTCTTGAGAGAAAACCAATTAGGGATTAACACGTCCATTTTACCATTTAGGAAACTGAGGCTCAGAGAGGGGAAGTGACTTGTCCAAGATCACAAAGGGGTAAGTGGCAGATCTGGGATTCATACCAGGTATGAATTATCCCCAGCCTCTGCTCTGACACCTGCCCCTGGCTGCTCCTGTAGGGCAGAGTGGAATAGAACTATTCATTTGGGGTAGAGTTGTCAGACAAAATATAAGATGCCCAGTTAAATTTTAATTTCAGTTAACAACAAAAGGCTTTAGTATTAGTATGTCCCATATTGCATGAATATACTTACGCTAAAAAATTATTTATTGTTTCCTGAAATTCAAATGTAAATGAGCATTTTGTTTTTATTTGCTAAACCTGGTAACCTTAATGTGGGGGAGATTTTAGTGGCCACTGAGGCTCAGAGACAGACAGAGATTTACCCAAGCTCACACAGGAAGTTAGTGGCAAACCTAGTAGAGTGAATCCAAATGCCCCGTGTTGACCTTCTGGGGTTGTGAAGTGCTTGGAAGTCCCTGGAGCAGGGAGTGGTGGGGAGAACAGCTGTGCTCTCTCCAGAGACAGCTCTCAAGCCCTGTCCCCTCCCCAGCTGTCCTACTGGGCTAAAACCATGAAGCAAATCCCTGTGCGAAGGACGTGAGAAGAGAGAGGTCACACCAATTTAGAGATGATGATGTTGATTGAGATTTCCAAACAGGGAGCACAGGCTGCTCAGGAAGCAGCTAATTAAGCAGGAGACTCCAATTAAGAAGCAATTTGAGTGTTTGCAGCAAACCCCAGCAGCAGCCCAGCGTAGCAGCGAGCAGCACAGGCACGGTTTCTCACCTCCTGCGTTATTAGCACACTGTGAGATCTCAGAGGAGTTAGTTAACCTCCCTGGGCTTCTGTTTCCCAGGCTATGAAAGGAGGGGATTATGCTGGCTGATATTTAAGGATGCCGCTGGCCCCCAAACTGGCAATTCCAAGGAAGTAGGAGGCTTCCTTCCCTCCAACATTGTACACTACTACTCTAGTGTTTTATTGCCCTCTCTCCATTCTACCCAAGACCAGTTATTTTCTCATCTGTTGTGGATTGAATGCTAGTCTATAAACCCAGGTGTGCAAGAATTGTACTTTTATTTTTTTGTACCCCAGTTTAATTTTTCTTTCCAGATCTCATTCCTCTAGGGTGGTGATTCAAGCATTCCCCTCTTCTTATTCCTGTGATGCACCTATATCCCAGGGGGATTAAATGTGATGTAGGCAGGTCAGCAGCCTCCAACAAATTGTTGTGGTACCTTCTGGGCCTCAGTTGTCCTTGCTGGTTGCTATGGAGATCACATTTCCATCTGTCAAAGATGCAGCTTGTGGTAGATCGATTGTAATAAGGGCCCCAATTTTTCTTGCTTCCTAATATTCACATCCTTTGGTAGTGTCATCCCACACTGGCCACAGACTTTACCCTGTATCTTGCTTTGACAAACAGAATAGGGGGAGACGTAGTACAAACAGAAGCTTGACAAAGCACTTGATCATTGTAGCTTTGTCTCTTGGAATCCTGCCACTGCCACAAGGACATACCTGGGTTAGCTGGTTGGAAAGATGTAAGAGATAGTTAAAAGACTAACTCAGAAGGCTGACTCACCCCAGCCAAGGCATCTTAGCTGACCTCAGCCAAGATCAGCAAAGCTCAACCCAAATTAGCAGAATCACCAAAGTGAATTGTAGGCTTCCCAGAAATAATGACTATTTGTTGTTTAAGCTTAACTTTTGTAATGCAATAGCTAATGGATGCATGGCTTTTTCCTATATTCCTATTCCCAGGAAATGCACCCTTCTTCCCAAACCCACCAGGATTGTTGGCATTTTATGTCATATATAGGGGCGGTTCTCCCCTCATTTAAGGAGCTTTATAATCCAAGGCACAGGAGGTCTGTAGTGGTAGGCAAAGCCTTCTTGTGAGGTTCTCAAGAGTGTAAATAGGTATATACAGAATGTGATTTGATAATGTATACCAAGGACCTTTAAATTATTCACACCTTTGGTTCAGTTTAGCTAAAGAAGTGCTCTGAAATTCAGGAGGGATTCCCTATATACGAACAGATTTTAATTATAGTGTGATACTAGAAAAAATACCCCATCTAAGTGTCCAACAATATATTACATTCAGGTGATGATATATTATGGGTAGCCATTTAACATTGTTTACAAGAAATTCATAAGCAACATGAAGAAATTGTGTGCTATGCTGTTAGCTAAAAAAACAGATTATGAAATAACACAGGATACAATATCACATATTCAAAAAATGTAGGGAATGGTAATAGTGCTACAATTTAGGTAGGATTATGGCTGGTTTTTTATTTCATTTACATATGTTCCTGGATTTTCCATATTTTTTTACAATGAACACACCATTTTTATGATCTGAAAAAAATTATTGTTCTCCATCAGTGTAGGTATCAGTCTAGGTATAGCCAGGAAAACACAAACCACCCAGAGGGAATTGGTTCCTCAGTTAATAGAGGAGTTGGAAGCCAAATGGATGACAGTGAAGTATCCCACTGATTAGCCCAGAAGAAGCCACTATCATTCCTCTGGATAATGAGAGGCATCGGTGTTCTGGGTTACCCAGGAGTTGGGATTGCCTGGCAGGAGCTAGAATTATGGGAGGCTTTCCTGGTAGGAGCTAGGGCCACAAAAAGTGTCTAGAGAGAAGAGGGAGAAGCCACAGAAGAAAACCACCTCCCACATTGCCAGAGATGTCACAGGGAGCTGAGAAAAGGAGAAATTTTTTGGCTTCTCTTTTCTTCCTACCTTCAGTGTTCTTCCACTGCTGACCTTTGGCCACACATGATGCCAGAGGGCAAGAGAAGGGTAAAAATGGATGTGGGCACACATGGGAAGCTGACCAACATGGTATAAATGGCTTTTACGTAGCCAGTAAAACGGGTTATTTATAAACAGTTCCATGGAGTTCTGCTTGGTTAAGATACACAGTTCTACATCTCCCCAGAGGCATCATGGAACATATTTCCCCTAACTGCAAAGTATTCCACTCAGAGGCTTAGCTGTTTCCCTATTGTTTGGTATTTGGGCACGTTCCAGCTTTGTGGCTTCTACAGAAAGCAGCACCTTTATATACAATGATTTAAAATTCCATTTAAATTCTTTCTTTCAGTTCAGCTCTCCCAGGATGGATCATTGTATGTATCATATGATCTTATTGGCAATTAAAAAAAATATATTAATAGGGCAGCCCCCGTGGCCCAGCGGTTTAGTGCCGCCTTCAGTCCAGGGCGTGATCCTGGAGACCCGGGATCGAGTCCCACATTGGGCTCCTTGCACGGAGCCTGCTTCTCCCTCTGCCTGTGTCTCTGCCTCTCTCTCTGTGTATCTCATGAATAAATAAATAAAATCTTTAAAAAATAAAAAAAAATAAAATAAATCTTTAAAAAATATTAATAGAGGAAAACTTTAGTGTGATGGCATGGGTTCTGCAATTAGAATCATACTCATGATGTCAAGATGCTGCTAGGCTTCACTCTTCTCATCTGCAGAAAGGGCACCCCTCTGGCCTGTCCCAACAATCTTTGGGAAGATCAAGGTAGTGGGTGCTGCCTGAGTGATGCACAGCTGCGTGGTTGAGAGGCTGGCGACATTGTTGATGATGATGGGGATGATGAAGATTTGGCAGTTGTTTGATGAATGTCCCTAAGATGAGGACCAAAGGGCATCATCACTGGTACTAGGGAAGGGCCAGTTCCCACCAAAGACTTCCCAGCCCTGTGATCCAATAATCTGAAGAGAACTGTGTCTAGGCCCAAACCCAGCCAAGTGTGCGAACCTCAATTTTCCTGAAGCCCACATACTTCTTGGTCATGCACAGCATGTTTTAATGACAAAAACTCAAGAAACTAAAATGGATGAAAGACCTCTAACTGTAAGACCTAAAACCATAAAACTCCTAGGAGAAAAGTTAGGGGGAAATCTTCATGACACTGGATTTGGCAATGATTTTTTGGATATGACACCAAAAACACTGGTAGCAAAAGCAAAAATAGATAAATGGGGCCACAGCAAACTTAAAAACTTCTGCACATCAGAGAAAACAATCAACAGAGTAAAAAGGCAGCATGCAGAATGGGAAAAAAATATTTTCAAACTGTATATCTGATAAGGGGCTAATATCCAGAATATATAAACAACTCCTACAACTCACCAACAGCCAATTAAAAAATGGGCAGAGGACATGATTGACTTTTCTCCAAAGAAGACATAAAGATGGTCCATAAGCATATGAAAAGATGCTTAACATCACTCAGCATTAAAAAAAATGCAAATTGAAACCACAATGAGATACCACTTCATGTCCATTAGGATGGCCACTATCAAAAACACACAAACAGGGCACCTGGGTGGCTCAGTTGGTAAGTGACTGCCTTCAGCTCAGATCATGATCCCAGGGTCCTGGGATTAAGTCCTGGTTTGGGTTCGCTGCTCAGTGGGGAGTCTGCTTCTCCCTCTGCCCCTCCCCCACTCATGCTCTCTCTCTTTCAAATAAAATTTTAAAACACACACACATGCAAATCAGCGAATAACAAATGTTGGGAAGGATGTGGGGAAATTGGAACCATTGTGCAGTGCACTCTTTTGGGGAAGGTCCTATGGAACTTCCTCAAAATATTAAGCATAGAATTACCATATGACCCAGCAAATTACACCTAGGGGTATATATCCAAGAACTGAAAGCAGGACGTTAAAGAGGCATTTGCACACTCATGTTCATAAACAGCATTATTCACAATAATGGACGCAATCCAAATGTCCATCAGTGGAAGAATGAATAAAGAAAATAGGGCATATACATACAATATTATTTGGACTTAAAAAAAAGATGGAAATTCTATCACATGCTACAACATAGATGAGCCTTGAGGACATTATGGTCAGTGAAGTAAGGCAGTCACAAAATGGCAAATACTGTATGATCCCATGTCTATGAGGTCCCTAGAGTGATCAAATTCATACACACAGAAAGTAGAACTTTCTGTGTGTATGGCTTTACCAGGGATATGGGGAGAGAGGGAGTGGGAAATTGTTCTTTGATGGGTAGTGAGTTTTGGGTTTGTAAGAAAAAAGTTCTGGAGTTTTGTTGTATGACAATGTGAGTATGTTTAACACTACTAAGCTATAAACTTCAAAATATGAAAAAATTGATGTCAGAATATCACAAAACACCATAAATGAAGTCAAAAACAAAAGACAAACTGGAAAAATGGTTAGAACACACGTGCCAGAAAATGAGCTACATTTTCAGGGTTTTTCTTTTCTTTTCTTTTCTTTTCTTTTCTTTTTTTTTTTTTTATATAAGATTTTATTTATTAAAAAAAATTTAAAAAAAGATTTTATTTATTTATTCATGGGAGACACAGAAAGGCAGAGATACAGACAAAGGAAGAAGCAGGCTCCCTGTGGGGAGCCTGATGTGGGACTTGATCCCAGGAGCTGGGACCTGAGCCAAAGGCTCAATCGCTGAGTCCCCCAGGTGCCTCAAGCTACATTTTCTTGATTAACAAAAAGCTCAAATTGATAGTATGATTCTGACACCAGTTATAACTCTGCTCATCAATTATGGCATGTGGGTGTTTCCCACACACCACTAAGCAATTCAAAGACCCAGCTGCATGTCCCACAATTCAACTAAATTCTAACACTCTACCCAGAGACAGCCTCAGATCCCACAGGTGAAAGGCTCAGTTCCACAAGACCGTCCCCACTGCAGATGCCAATTCCAAGTCTAGGCTGTTGCCTGTGCCTCTGATACACTGGCTATAAATCAGAAGTTTCCATCACCCCTCTTTGCGTTTGATTTGCTAGAGGAGCTCACAGAACTCAGGAAATGTTTACTTATCAGGTTACTGGGTTATTATAAAGGGACATAACTCAGGAATAATCAGAGAGAAGGGATGCACAGGGCAAGGTACGTGGAAAGGAGCATGGAGCTTCCATGTCCTCCTGTCCAGGTGCCAGTCTCCCCAAATCTCCGTGTGTGCCCAGAAACTCAACAAACCTCATCCTTTGGGGTTTTTATGGAGGCTCATTACTTAGGTGTGACTGATTAAATCTTTGTCCATTGGTGACCAAACCTAATATCTGGCCCCTTTCTCCTCCTTAGACATCAGGGGTGGGCATAAAAGTTACAACCCTCTAATCACACGGATCCCTTGGCAACCATCTCCCACCCATAGGTGCTTTCCAAAGTATCCTCGTTAACATAACAAAAGAAACCTTTTATGGTTCCCATTGCTTAGGAAACTCTAAGGTTTTAGGAGCTTGGTGCCAGGAAAGAGATGAAAACCATATAATTTCTTATTATGAATCACAATATCACAAATAGAAAACATGAGGGGCACCTGAGTAGCTCAGTGATTGAGCATCTGCCTTTGGCTCTTGACATGATCACGGGGTCCTGGGATGGAGTCCCGCATTGGGCTCCCCATAGGGAGCCGGCCTCTCTCTCTGTTGCGTCTCTGGCTGTCTTCCTGTGCCTCTCATGAATAAATAAATAAAATCTTAAAAAAAAAAAAAAAGAGAAAGAAAACATGCAAACAACCTAACAGTAAAATAGGTGATGTATTTGAACAGGCAATTTTTTTCAAGATTTTATTTATTTATTTGACTGAGAAAGAGCACAAGTAGGAGGAACAGCAGAGACAGAGGGAAAATCAGGCTCCTCACTCAGCAGGGAGCCCAAAGTGGTACTTGATCCCAGGACCTTGGAATCATGACCTGAGCTGAAGGCAGACAACCAACTGAGCCACCCAGGCACTTGCAGAATTGCACCCAGGCAATTCTTGAAGATGTTCAACCTCACTCAAAATTAAAAGAAACTTCTGTTAAAGCAACACTGAGTCGTAGGTATGTGTCTAAGACCAATGAAATCGTAGACGCATGCACACGGAAACAAGTACACGAATGTTCACAGCACCATTATTCACAAGAGCCGGAAAGTGGAAATAACCCAAGTGTCCATCCTCTGTGAATGGATAAATAAAATGTGGTCTATCCATATGATGGAATATTGTGTCATAAAAAGGAATGACACACGCTCCAACATGGAAAAACCTTGCAAGCAATATGCTAAGTGAAATAAGTCAGACACAAAAGATCATATGTGATATGATTACATTTTTATGAATTGTCCAGAGTAGGCAAATCTATAGATACACTTGGTCACTAGGGGCTGAGGAAGGAGGAAACGGGGCAGTGACTGTTAATGGGTACCAGGTTTCTTCCTGGAGTGATGTAAATGCTCTAAAATTGATTATGCTGATGGTTGCTCAACTCTAAACACACTAAAAACTATTTGTACACTTTAAGAGAGTGAATTGTATAGCATGGGAATTATATTCCAATAGGCTGTTAGAAAACACTGAGATACGACTTTTTGCTCCTCTCTTTCACAAAATTAGTAACAGTGTAGGGGGACAGACCCATATATTGTTGATAAAAGTGTAAATGCCACCTTTTGGAAGAGCATTCTGGTAATTTCTACCAGAATTAAAAATGTAATATACCCTTTGACCAAGTGCTTCCACTTTAACCGGCCCTACGGAAATACTTACGGCACATTCAGGAAGACCGAGGAGCTGCTTGATAGGACACTGTAGGACCAAAGAAACTGGAAATAGACATTGACAGAGAATGCAATTAGACAATGGAAAGAAGCACAGCCATTAAAAAGAAGGCCGCAGACTAGGCCATGTTGACATAGAAAGATCTGCAGAGATGTGCTATAGGTGGAAAACCGGCAGGGTATGAAACAGTGGGCAGAGTGATTCTCTTTTATCAGTAAAAGCCAGTCTCCCAAAGTATTCAGGAAGGAAATGCAAAGAGTGATCATCTCCGGGGAGAGGGGCTGAGATGAAAAGAAGGTTTTAGTTTTCATTTTGTAATCTTTCGGGACTGTTTGAATTTTCTAAATGTGGTGCCTGCATTAACTTTATTTTTACAATGCCACTGGGATTATCTGTGCTGCCGTATTACCAGTCATTTTCATTTTCTTTATGCTTTACTGTATTGAAAATCTTTTATAATCTTTGTGTGTGTGTGTGATGGGTGCATGTGTGTGATGGGTGCATGTGTGCGTGTGACACACTGCTGTTCTCCCAAGAGGACCCACCCAGAGCTCACGACCTCCCTCTCCAGGCCTCTAGTTTCCATCCTCAGGAAAAGGCAGCAGGATGGGTTGGGGAGGTAGAGGGGAGGGGAGAGCACTTCTCTGAGTGTTGGCCAAGCCTGTCTCCAGAGACAGCTCCCACCTCCTTTTCATCCTGCCCCTGTGGTGTGAAGCCAGCTCCCAGTGGGTGGCCAGGCTCAGGTGAGGAGGCAGGAAAGGAGAACAGAGTCCACTCCTCTGAAACAGCTAAGTCCAATAGGATGCTCAGGTGATGTGGAAGCAGCGGGGCCAATGCCTAAATTCTAAATGTGGGGTGCAAGGGCCTCTGAACCAGTGCCCAGAAGACCCAGCTCCTGAGAGCATCTGAGGGCTACAGCCGCGTGTGCGTGCGTGTGGGAGGCAGGGGCTCTGGTGTCCGTGTTCCTGTATGCGTCTGTGTCTCCATGCATGTGACAGAAGCAGCTTGCTGTGCATTCCAAGGCCCTCGCTTACACAGCGCCCTCCAAGGCTCTGTCTCTAACTTGTATTCACAGGTTCGTTCTTCCTTTTTGAAAAATGGTTCCTCTCCCCCATTGTATAAGCCTAGGGCCCAACAAAACCTGGATCTGCCCCAGCATATTTACATCATACTGTCACATGTTTATCATGAGGGTGTCTCTGTCTCCCTCCCGTTGTCCCCCCGCGCCCCCACTTCCTTCTTTCTTTCCCTCTTTCCTTTCTTCCCTCAATATTTGTGTTCTAGGAGCTTCCCCTTCTGGGACAGAGGGACAGTGAGGAAGAAGACAAGCCATTCCAGAGAGGTTCAGGGAGTCACAGGAGCGTGTGGTGGGGCATCCCCCCTTCATCCTGGGACCATCAGGAAAGTGGAAACTGGAAGAATCGAAGGCTCAGCAGGGTGGCCAGACATGGGCTGGGATGTGCTGGAATGCACTGTGGACCCATGCCCATCTGTGAGCATCCTTCGGCACCTGTCTGTGCATTTGTGCGTGTATATCTGGGTGTGATGCTGTGCGTGGGTGCCCGTGGCTATGCGGTGTTGTGTCTCCCTCCACGTGTGCGGCTGAGGGAGAACCTGGGTGCCCGTGTGCTCTTTGTCGTTGGCCTCACATGCTTTCGAGTGGCAGAGTCCAGGCAGCACGGCGGGCTAGTGAGTTCTCAGGGTGTGGACCTCCCTCAGGGCCAGTCCTCCCTGGCAGAGCAAACCACTCTTAGGAGCCCAGAGTTGGGAGCAATGGTTTCATCCAGCTCTGGGGTGTCCAAACATCCCTGCTGGTCTTGAGGGGCCCTGCCAACCTGATCTGACTGAGCCTGAGGCCAGTGGCTCTAAAAGTTCTAGGTACCAGGGGCTCCAACAGGTACAGTGATTTCTTTGGGCATCACCTGGTCACCTGGTTGGACCAGCTCCCTGACTTGTGGTTTGGATGGTAGGCATAGGTGGCGAAGCCTGAGTCTCAGGTCTCCATGGTGACAAGTCCTGATAAGCGCTCAAGATCAACAAGATGCTTGCTGATGGTACTGGCAAAGGGGGCAGTTTTCAAGCCCAATCCATTGCTGTCACAAAGTTGGCACAGAGAGGGCTGGAGAAATCTTTAAGGTCATCTAGAACACCTGTGCTTATTCTCTGTTTTGCTCCCACCTCCCAGATCTGTGAGCCACAGTTTTTACCTGCTCTGTGCCCCCCCAAACAAAGCTGATCCCCCTGGATGCCATCACCTGGACATCCCTGCTCTTTGGCTTCCAGCTGGGTTTACCCCATGGGAGGCACTGACAGGCATCAGAAGGTGGGAGGAGAGAAAAGTTGGGGTATTTCCCCCGACCTACTCCCAGTTTGGGAGTGACTATGTCTCTCTAGCCATAGCTTTTCTCGGGGTGGGGGGGCCCTCACCCATCACTGAGGCTCTTGCTGCTTCCAAGAAACCACTCTTCTCCTCACTTCAGGTTTAGGGGGTAAAGGCTCCCCACTGTTGCCAGCCCAAGTACTGCACCATCCCACTGATTTCCTTACAACATCTCCCCCATCTCTACCACACACCGGAGATAAATTGCCCCTGTGATATAAACTCTCTTCATTAAACCCTATTGAATGAGTTCTCTCCTTCCTGTTGGGACCCTGCCTGGTAGTTCCCCACTGTGGTAAGAACAAAATACACCTTCTCCTGCTCCATCTGGCCTCCTATCTTTGCACTTGTGGTTTCCTCTGCTCATTTAAAAACCATCTCTTCAATCAATCAATCAATCAAAATTAAAAAACAATAAAAACCATCTCTTCAGCGCCTGGGTGGCTCAGTCTGTTAGGCGTCCACCTTTGGCTGAGGTCATGATCCCAGGGTCCTGGGATGGAGTTTCCCATCAGGCTTCCTGCTCAGCAGGGAGTCTGCTTCTCCCTCTTCCCCTGCCCCTCTCCCCCCTGCTCGTTCTCTCTCTCTGTCTGAAATAAATAAGTGAAATAATTTTTGAAAATATAAAAAAAAAATGGAAGTCATCTCTTCATCAATAAAACAAACAACAAAACACATTGTAGATGTTTAGCAGTGCTTGGCACTCTTAAGGGTTTAAAAAACACTAGCTAATATTATTGTTATTGTTGCCAGATACTGGAATGCAAATAAAGGTGCTTACTTGTTAAAGGGCCTGGTTTAACAGTGTCAATTTAATTCATATTAACTAATATTGAAATAATGGATCTGTGCCATTTATTCTTCATCTTTGGTGCATTTCTGCTGTTAATGTTGTCATTTGTATGCCTATATTTTTCAAAAGGAGTGTTAATGTTTTGAGAGCTTCTTATTAATTTGAAGATGAAATATATTCCAAGATTGTACAAAAGGGTGAAAATAATAAGTATATAATGCTCAATAAGTCAGTGTCTTCTTATATCACAATGACATTTTAAAATCAGATTTACAGGATTAAAAAGTGGAAAACAACCATGTCTTCCAAGGTCCCTTCGTGACCACTGTCTAAATCAGGGGCACCGCTACTCTCCCCCACCTCCCTGCCTGTACCTTTCACACACTTATATTTTGCAATTTATGATTGCTTCCTAGTTTGAGATTCCTCTCTGTCACTTCACTGTGAGCTTGACCAGGGTTTCAGATCTTGCCAGCTGGGTTCACTGCTGTGTCCCAGTGCAGTGTCTTGGTGAGCAGATATGCTAGGATGCTGTAACAGAGTGGCCCCCCAACAGTATGAATAACCTAGTTTACTTTTTTCACAAGTGATAGTGTGGCTCAGCAGTCCAGGCAGGCAGGGTGGTTTGAAGCTATTCCCAAGCCCCTGGGGCTCCTCAGTCCACCCCCCTCCTCAGCCACACAGAGGACAACCTAAAAAACCCTCTTACTCAGAGGAATCCCACTCTCTTTGGCTGTGGCTTCCCCAGTCCAGCCTGCCCTAGACCCTTGTTTTCCCAACAACAGACTTATCTGCGTGGCTTTCCAAACCACAGAGCAAGTTCTTGAGATGAAACAGGGTCACTGCACGCACTTTTTGCCCCTTGTTTTCAAATATTACTTTTTGCCTTCTGTGGCTATGGTTTACAGCTGTCCACATCCCTGACCTTTGGGTGAATTATTTCACCATTCTGTGCCTCGGTTTCTTCATCTGTAAAATGAGCATAACCTCTGTTCACCTCTTAGGGTTGTTACAAGGATTAAAGTGATCATAAAGCTCTTAGAATTGGACCCAACACACACAAGGTGCTCTTTAAATATTAATCAGCATTACTGTCTCTCTCAATGATCTCAGCTTCCCCCTGAGGTAGGTGGGAAGGCCTCACCTCATTTTCAGAGGCAGAAATGAAGGACTAGGGAGCTAAAGCAACTTGCCCAAGGCTGCGGTGCTGAGAGGCGGTCTAGTGTAGGTTTAATTCAGACCTGAGCCTCAGCTCACTCATGAAAAAATTGGTGGGATGACAGCACTCCCTCATAGGATTTGGTTCCGAGAATCCAGTGCCATCATTCAGTCAAGTGACAGGCACTTGGAGGGCATTGTTCAAGCCTCTGTGCCCTTCCCCTTCCCGCGGCCCCACTCGGTCACGCCCACGGGCACCCTCACGGAGCCTCCAGGGATCCCAGCTACCCTGTTCCTGGCAGCCCTCGGGTCAGCTGCTTGTTTGGCTGGAGGGGACAGCTGGGCCAACAGAGAGGCCCATTGTCTCTGTCTTCTGGGGCTCTGTTGTTGGAGCCTCGTCCCACGGTCCAGCCCCAGGACACTTGCCGCTGTCGCTTGGCGGGCCTGTCTTGACTTGGGGGCTGGGAGGAACAGGGAGCGAGCTTTGCATCACCGGCCCGGCCCTACTGATAGGACGCGGAGGCTCAGGGAGCCCAAATGACGTGTGGGGGTTGTGCTCGTCTCACCTCGGGGTCGCCGAAGACGGCCTCAAGTCCGAGGGGTCATGGATTTCACTAGGTCACAGACTGCAGGGCCAGGGCACCCGCCTGCATGTTACTGGTGGAAACGGAGTCCCCAGAGCGCAGACGCTCCTCCAAGGTCACACTGCGCGTCCGCCGCAGAGTCCGCCGGGAAACCAGGCGTCCCTAAGTCCCAGCCTCGGGAGCGGGCAGGGGTGCAGGGCGGCGCGGGCGGGGCCTGGGCGGGGCCTGGGCGGGGCCTGGGCGGGGCCTGGGCGGGGCCTGGGCGGGGCCTGGGCGGGGCCTCCCTCGGGCGCCGGACCTCGCGCGGCAGCCACGCCCCCTGGGGGCGGGCTCTCGAGCCCGGCGGGACTCCACTGGGCATGTGTCTGCGGGAGGCGGGACTTGGCGCCTGACAGCCGTTGGAGGCGTGGCCTCCGCTCCCTGCGGGTCTCCCGCCCTCTGTGACTGTGACGCAGGCGCGGGCGCGGGCGCGGGCGGGGCGGGGCCGAGCCTGCAGGAGCTCCGCCCCCAGCGGAGGCGGCCGAGGCCGGGGGCGTGTCCTGGGCGGGGCTGTGCCCCCCCCCTCCCCCCCCCCCGCCCGGTCGCGGAGCAGTGGCCAGCGCAGGGAGGGCCGGCCCCGGGATGTGAGTGAGGCGGGGGTGGGGGCGCGGGGTGGGGCGCCCGTCCAAGCCCCCGGGGCTCCCAGGGGTCCCTGTGGGCGGGAGCACGAGTGCGCGGGCTACCGGGCGGGCCCGCCAGGTGCGAGCCCAGGTACGGCGGGAGAGGGGCCGCTCGAGCCGGGTGAGCCCGGGCCGGCCCCGCGCCACTTCCCTGCGGCCCGAGGGACCGACCGGTGCGGGCCGCGGGGCTCCGACCTGGGCGAGGGCGCGCGACGTGCGCGGGTCTGACGTCGGCTCTCTCCCGGGCCCCACCAGCTGTGCGGAGGCCCCCCCGCCCCGCAGTGGCAGCAGCAGGAGCCCCGTTCTGGTCCCGGTGCGGCGGAGGCGGAGGTGTAATGTGGGGGGGGGGGCGGTCAGCTGCGTGGCGGGACTGAGGTGCTCTCCATCCCTGGGCGGGTTGGGCCACAGCCTGCGTGAACCCAGACCTGCTGTTTCTGGGAACTGTCACCCCAACCCCCAGCTCTCCCGGATAGGGCGCTTTCTGTGCTCAGCTGTTTGGATGCATTATCTCGCCACAGTCACATATTTTACAGTTAAGGAAACTGAGGCCTAGGGCCGCACAGCTGTTTAGCGTCGTTGTTGTAATGTGGAGGTGAGATGCTGAGGCCTTGCAGCCAGATTCACCTGGGTGCACATCGGGCGCCGCACAAATCTGCAGTGTGACCTTGGGCACGCCTTGGTTCCCTCTCCAGGCCTCCGTTGTGATGCTGGTGCTTACCTCCTAGGGCTTGGGTGAGGTTTGGGTTGGATAGTGCAGGGAAAGGGCCAGTGCGCAGTAAGGAGCTGCTCTCATGACTGTCGTTGCTGTTGCTAAGTGGCCCTTTTCCTGGGGCTGACGGAGCTAGAGGTACTGGGTCAGGGCTGCGTGGTCAGGGAGGAGGAGGCTGCTTTCCGCACTGAGACTGCCCCCATGTGTGTGTCTGTCCCTGTGCACACGGAAGGCCACACACAACTCAGCTGTACCAGCATGTGCCGGAGACCCGCTGGCCCATCGTGTATTCACCACGCTACAACATAACCTTCATGGGCCTGGAGAAACTGCACCCCTTTGACGCAGGGAAATGGGGCAAGGTGATCAGCTTCCTAAAAGGTATGGAAGGCCCTGTGAGACCCTACATCTGTTCCTTCCAGCCCACCTCCCCCACCCCAGCCCAGTCCCCTCCCTGTGTCTTCCCTAACACAAGCTGCACTGTTCCACCTCCAGGCTCAGCCCTCAGACTGCCTTCCGCTTGTGCTGGCAAAGAGTCTTTTCAACAGACTCTGAGCATGATATGTTGCTCTTAAGTCTTCACTGCTCCCCAGCACTGTGGGCTTGGGTCCAGTCTCTGTCCGTGCAGGCCCAGGAGAACGGGAGCTGATTAAAGATGGACAGAGGGAAACTGAGGTTTAAAAAAATCCAGTGTCTGTTCCCCATAAGCTCAGAGAGTCCAAGAAGCAGGGTGCCTTTGCCCCAACCATACTGATTACAGATGGAGCAAGTTGGAGCCCAGAAAGGTTAGGGAACATGCTCAAAGTCACACAGCTACTAAGTGGCAGAATGGGGTCTAGAACTCAGAGCTCCAGGCTCCCACCTTTCACAGCTCATTCTGCTGACTAGGGCGGTGCTCTGGAGTGTAGTTTCAGCTTTGGCTCTGGTTTAGGTCAGAAATACAGGAATCACAGTAGGCTAGTGTGAGAATATTTTCCCTACCCGCCCCCCCCACCCCGTATTAGGGGTTCTTTAAATTGACAGAAGTAGGGAATGTTACCTAGCATAGGACGAGGCATTGTGGATCTTGAAATCACATAATCCCGATCATGCCATGGAGAAAGTTTCACGTTGGGGCTAGCCTGTCTTTAACACCGAGGCCCATTTTCCCCTTTTAACAAATGTAGAGGAAGCAGCAGGCTCTGCACGTTGCAGAAAATAGAATCAAGTTACAGATTAATAACAGTTTGTCTCTATCACATATGTTTTCTATTTTTGGTTAACTTCTATTTATGGCGATTGATACCAATTTTCCATTTACAATAGTGACCAGAATGAGTATTCGAAGAAAACTCTAAGTAGAAAAGAGTACAAGTGGTGTGCCAGGATGGTGAGAACCCCGGTGTGGGGACGGGGGTGGGGTGGGGTGGTTAGTGAGACCAGCCTGCTACTCACCTCGAGGTTCTCTTGCCTTCTAGACTATGGTCCTTCATGCTCTGTTTCCAGCAGACCCAGCCTGAGCCACTCCCCCATTGCCCTTTCTTGGGAGCCCAGCAGCTCAGCATAGGGTTTTTTGTCTCCCTCATCTCTGAGCTGACCATCCTCCTGAGGTCTCTCCTCTGAGGATGTGGGTGGAAAGGAGGCAGGGGGCACATGGTGAAGGGCCTTCAGTGCTGCCAAGAAAAGAGCTGGCCTTTTGCCTGAAGGCAGTGGGGAGCCATGGAATGTTATTAAGGGGAAGAAGAGAGAGTAGAGAGTGCCTTCTGTATGTGGAGCTATATGTGGGAAATGTATGGAGCCGGTTGGTTTCTAAGGGTTACACATTAACACTGTTTCCTTAGATTCTGACCTTGTCCTTGTGATTTCTCTAGAACCCAGAGCATCATGGGTCTGTTCTAACTGTGCCCTAGAGCACTTCCTGCTCTTGGCTTCAGCATTTTCTTTTGCATAACAGAGCAAATCTTGTCTGGTGGATGCAATGTTACCCAAACATCAATTATTTGCAAGCCGCTTTTGGGACTTTGCCATATTCTCATACCACCTGCTCCATTGTTTACTTCTTCTTCTTATTTTTTTAAATTAACTTAGCTTCTGCTTAGAAAAAAAAAAACCTTAAACTTGTTTTAAAAGGAAACATTATATCATCTAAATGGGAAAATCCAGTTTCATTTGCCATAAATAGAAGGTCACGGTTAAAAAAATAAATGCAGCAAAACTGTAATTTTCAGGCTGCTTACTGTGGCCTGGCAGTCTGTGTGGCTACTGCTTTTTGGGTTAAAAAGGGAGATAAGCGAGGGCTTAGGCAGGCCTTAAAGAGAGGCCATACCCACTGAGCCTCCTATGACATCACCAGAAGGTGGAGGGAGAATCCAGAAGAGCTTTTCTCACTTTATGTTAACATTATTGATTTCTGTGCCACCTGCTTCTGAAAGCTGTCCAGCCACACCTGAGCTCACCTCTGGGCTGTCAGTGGCTTGGGAAACAAGGATTGCTGGGTGCCCAATGTCTGATGCCCTCTGGCCTGAGGGCCTGGCATCACGGGAGGTGACCTGTTCACAGAAGCCAGCAGCTGCCCACCTCCTGACTTGGGGCAGGGTGAGCAGAGGCCAAGTCTACAGCCTACTGGAGGAGGTGGTCTGGAGCTGGGTCTGCCTTCAGGTCATCAGGGAGATGGGCTGCCCACTTTGTGGTTTCAGAAGAGAAGCTTCTGTCAGATGGCATGCTGGTGGAGGCACGGGAGGCTTCGGATGAGGACCTGCTGGTGGTGCACACAAGACGCTATCTCAATGAATTGAAGGTACAGGGGTGGGGGCTTGGGGGGCTGCTGACTGGGAGGGGTAGCCAGAGCAGGGGCAGCCCAGCCTGGGGAAGCACAGCCTCCAGGGGCTCCATTCCTGCTCCTCATGTGAGCCTGTGGTCCCCAAGAGAAGGAGAAAGGTGTCATAAAAAGGCAGATACCAGGGATGGGCTAGGCTGCTCCAGGAGGTAGTGAGCTCCCTGTCCCTGGGGGTATGAAAGGGGAGGATGCCCATTTGGTGGAGTTTGAACCTTAATAGGGGTTTCTGGCTTCTACATTAGTGCCTTTCAATCTGCGTTCTATGAACAAGCCTCAGAGATCCTTGCTGACGTGATGGGTGAGGGGACCCCCGTCCCTTGTCCCTATCCAACCAAAGCTGTCCCATTTAGGTCTATCTTTATATTGGGCTGAAGTTTAAGATTCTATTCTAAGAACTGCTACTGCTAAAGATTTGTTGAAAACTGCTGGGCTAGAAACTAGTTTGAAACTCCCTGGGGCCAAGCAGGGACTACAAACAAGTGGTCAGGCAGGTGGGGGTGGTGTATGGGGGCAAATGGGGGAGCTCCTGCCCCTTCCCAAGTGGGTAGCTGCTACTCAGCTCCACTGTGGGCCCATGGTGGCCTGGGGCCTGGCTTTCTAAGAGAAGTTAGAAATTCAGATTATTAAGCAGCAGTCCCTAGTTTCTTAAAGTGGCAACTCATTTCAAGATTTTTAAATCCCGGGATCCCTGGGTGGCACAGCGGTTTAGCGCCTGCCTTTGGCCCAGGGCGCGATCCTGGAGACCCGGGATCGAGTCCCACATCGGGCTCCCGGTGCATGGAGCCTGCTTCTCCCTCTGCCTGTGTCTCTGCCTCTCTCTCTCTATCATAAATAAATAAAAATGTAAAAAAAAAAAAAAAAAAAAAAAGATTTTTAAATCCCATCTGCAGACCAAGCCAGGCCTATAGGCAGAGTGCTCGTGACTTCTTTGTGGCCTATAGGCCACAAAGCTCTCATCAGTGTTTGAGGGTCTGAGACCCCTGTGTGAGGTGCTCCCCTAGAGGGGATGCTAGGCTGGAGGGTTGCATCAGAACCTGGTGCTGCCAGCCTGCCCTGATGCGGGGCACGGTCAGGGATGCCACAGGTTCTCTGCCAATGGTATGGGAGCCCAGACTCCTGACCCCCAGCTCATCTTAGACCTAGCACCATGGCAGATGCTAGAGGTCACCAAGTGCCTCCCCTCTATAGGTGTAAAAGCCTAGGCCCAGAAAGAGGCCACAACCTTCAGGGAGACCCTAGGTAGGGCATCTAGATAGTCTTCCCGGCTCCTGGTCATGGCTGCTACCCATCCTCCTCCCAGACTCTGGCCCGAGCTGTGAGAATTCTAGATGGAGTTGCGACAGTGTCAGCTCATGAAAGATTACCAGGAAGAGGTTGAAACCTGGATCCTGGGAGAGAGAGGTGTGTGAGGCCTTGGCAGGAAGCCCAGTCCTTGGCTGCCCTGGTTTCCTGGGGACCCGGACATGCATGGTCACAGTCCACAGCCCAGGAGCAGGGCCAGGAAGACATGCCTGCCAGAGTCCAGAGGGTGAGGGTGGGGAGCAGGGACAGATGGCAGCGGGTTGGGGCAGGGAGGGACCAGAACAGAGTAGGGCCAGGGTGGACTGAATGTGAATGTGCCAGGGGAAGGCTGGGGGCAGAGGGGATAGAGGCTCTAGGACCCCACCTGTTTGAGACTTCAGGAGAACTATTCGGGGCTGACTGCATGGCTGGCCTTGGGCCCCTAAAAGCCTAAAGGCAGCTTACTGTGTGATAAATAATAATGATAAAAAGTGTTGACTGGTAGAGACCTAAGTAGAAAAATGAAGTCAAGAGCAGGAGAATTCAGATATGCCGACTGAGAGGACTAAGCAAGATGCTATGATTGGGCTTGTGTATTTGGTTTGGAGCTCCCTGGCAGCAAGAGCATAAGGAGAAACATGATGATTTCCATAGCACCTACTAAGGTGAAGTAGTCAGTCTTTCAGCACATCTGTATCAAATACCGACCGTGTTCTGGGTACAAAATGAAGAGTAAGCAAGTTTCCCTGCTCCCGTGGATTTGCATTTTTGTTGTGGGAGACCGAGAAGAAAGAAGTAACCACACAAGAGGACTTCACAGAGCACCAAGGGCTACAAAGGAAGGAAAATAGAGGGGTAGCTGGGTGGAGGACGATGGTTGATGGGGTGGCCTGGGAGGGAATAACATTCCAGAGCCACAGGCCAGGAAGGGGAGGGGACTTTGGCTCCTAAAGGGGTGAAGGGGGGAAGGGTGCTGGAGGCTGCACAGCACAAGGTCAGGATAGGCTAGCAGCACCTGGCCACCCTGGTCTTGCAAGCCATGGGAGGAGCTTGCATTTTGTTCCAGGTGCCATGGAGGAGTGATGAGGTGTGATGTGTCCTAGAGCTTCATGCAGGACATGGGCCCATCTGGGGAGTTTTGGCATTTAGGGGCTGCAGCTCAGGAACATCCCCCCTGCCCCCACCACATTCACCTGGAACAGTGCCCTGGAGAGTTCCTGCAGGTTTCTTGGCTCTTCTGTGCATCCTGTGGGATGCCACCCCCTCAACTGCCCCACCTCACTCTGCCCCCCACCTGTATCCCAGGGCTCATGCCTGGTCCTGTCCTGGTGTGGCCTTCGATGCTTAATATTTTAAGCATGGAAGGAGATGCAGTAGCCTGAGGTTTGCCAAGGTGTTATCCATTCAGGGGAAGAAATGTTTATAGAGCACCTGCTGCGTGCAAGGCCCAGAGTTGGCCCCATTGAGGGTTGGATTGGGCCAGTGCCAAGTTTTTGCCTTCTGCTAACCCCAGTGACTGTTTGCCTGGGGTGTGGGCTAGTGTGATGCTGATCTGACATCTTGACCTTGAATAGTGCTTGGGATACGTTTATCCAGCAAATATATATATATTTTTAATTCAGTAAGTATTTAATGAGCACCATTTTCTGTGTTCCAGGGAAGATATAACAAAAGAGATAGAGCCCCTCTCCTTAGAGCCCCTGGCATTTAGGTGGGAGAGAGTCAGCCAAAGACATGATAATGAAATCAATGATATGGTGTGTTCCAAGGCACTCAGTGCTGTGGGCAAAAGTACAGCAGAAAAGAGGGTGGAGGGTGGTGGGGACTGCAGTTTGAAATAGGGAGGCTAGGGAGGGGCTTACTGACATGTGATCATGGACTGGGGCAGTGAGGGAGGGAGTCAGCTATGTGGGAATGTGGAGGGAGAGCATTCCAAGTAGAAGGATCAGCAAGTGCAAAGGCCCTGAGGCAAGAGCATGTCCAATAGGTTCTGAAACAGTACTTGCCACTGGCTGGGACGAAATGGGAGGTGGGGGAGACTGGCAAGAGATGGGGTCAGAAAATGATCAGGGGCCAGGCCACACAGGGCCCTTTGTACTGCTGTGGCTTTGCTCTGAGGGCCATGGGAGCCAAGGAGTGTTTTAAGCAGAAGGACATGCAAGAGAAAGAGAACCATGGGTGCCCGAGGCACAGGAAGTCTGGCCACCTCTTGGACTTGGACCTAGTCACTGACCTCACAGCACTGGGAGGGAGGGAGACCTTAGCAGCAGAGCAGGGGTGGGAGGGGGCTGAAGTCTCAGTGGCAGAGGGTCTCTGGGGAAATGCCCCCCCCTCCAAGCTGCCTCCTATTCTTCTCTCTCTCTCTCCTCTTTTCTTCCCTGAGGGGACTCTTGTCTCCTTTTTTTCTGTCATTCATGGTAAAATTCAGATAGCATCACCAGTAACCATTTTAAAGTATAAAATTCAGTGACATTTAGTACATTGACAATGTGGTGTGACCGTCATGTCTCTTTAGTTCCAAAATATTTTCCTCGCTCCAGAAGGAAGTCTTGAGCCCACAAAGCGGTTATTCACCTTCCCACCTTCTCCCCTGCGCCTGGTCACCAACCACCAGCCCGTGTTCTAACTCCATGGGCTTGCCTTTTCTGGATGTCTCTTCCTATGCGTGGAGTCCTACAATATGTGACCTTCAGTGTGTGGCTTCTTTCACCAAGCACAAGCGTGGAGTTTTCAAGAATCATCCATCCCGTGGCATGTATCTGCACTTCATTCCTTATTATGGCTGATTAATATTCTGGTGTGTGGAGAGACCACATTTTGTTTATCCATTCATCAGTTAACGGGCATTTAAGTTGCTTCTAGCGTTTAGCTTTTGTGCACAGTGTTGCTATGACTGTGCATGTAGGAGTATCTGCTTAGGTACCTGATTTCATTTATTTTGCTTGTATTCCTTGGACTGGAATTGCTGGTCATAGGGTAACTCTTTGAGGAAACCCCAAAATGATTCCCATAGCAACCGCACATTATATATTCCTAACAACTGTTCAAAAAGGTTCTAATTTCTCTACATTCTCATCTACCCTCGTTTTCTGGTTTGTTTTTGATCATGGCTAACTTAGTGGGTATGAGGTAATATCTCATTGTGGTTCTAACTTGCATTTCCCTAATGGTTCATAGCACTGATCTGTTTATTGGCCATTTTTATATCCTCTTTGAAGAAGTGTCTGCCCAAGTCACTGGCCCACATTAAGAAATTAGATTGTTTATCTTTTTGTTGTGGAGTGTTAAGAGTTCTTTGTGTGTTCTTGATATTATATGATTTGCAAATAACATCTTCTCCCATTCTGTAGATTTTATTCTTGCTCTCTTGATACTGTCCTTGGATGCACAAAATTTTTAAATTTTGCTAAACTTTAGTTTACCTATTTCATCTTTTGTTGCTTGTGCTTTTGGTGTCACATCTAAGAATCCATTGCCAAATCCAAGGTCATGAAGGTTGACTCATATGTTTTCTTCTAAGAGTTTTAGTTTGTGTCTACGTCTTTGGTCCATTTTGAGTTTCAGTCAATGCATATGTCTATCCTATGCCACTGCCACATTGTTTTGATGACTGAAGCTTTGTAGTAACTTTTGAAATTGGGACTCGCAAGTCCTCAAACTTTGTCCCTGAACAAAACAACTTGAAGTTGTTGGGGTTTGTGTGTGTGTGTGTGTGTGTGTGTGTGTGTGTGTGTGTTTTGAAGTCCTTTGAGATTCCCTGTGAATTATAGAATCAGGTTCTCTATTTCTGCAAACAAGGCCATTGGGATTTTGATAAGGGTTGTGTTGACTCTGTAGATGAGTTGTGAGAGTATTGTCTTTTTTATAATATTAGGTCTTACAACTCATGAACAGAAGATATTTTTCCATTTATTTAGATATTTAACTTCTTTCAGCAGTATTTTGTAGTTTTCAGGGTGCCAGTCTTGCACCTCCTTAAATTTAAAGTTAAATTTATTCCCAAGTATTTTACTATTTTTGATGTTCTTGTAAATGGTAAAATGGTAAAAATACTTTTAAAAAATATTTTATTTATTAGAGAGAGCATGAGCAGGGGGAGGGGAAGAGGGAAAAGAAGGCTCCCTGCTGAGCAGGGAGTCTGACATGGGGCTTGATCCCAGGACCCTGAAATCATGACCTGAGCCAAAGTCAGAAGCTTAACCAACTGAGCCACCTGGGCCTCCGTAAATAGAATTACTTTTTTTTTTTTTTTTTAAAGATTTTATTTATTTATTTGACAGAGAAAGAGAGAGAGAACACAAGCAGGGGAGTAGCAGGCAGCGGGAGAAAGAGAAGCAGACTCCCTGCTCAGTGAGGGAGACCAATGCAGGGCTCAATCCCCAGGACCCTGGGATCATGACCTGGGCCAAAGGCAGACACTTAACTGGTGGAGCTACCCAGGTGCCCCTGAAATCTTTTTAAATTTCCTTTTTGGATTATTTGTTGCTAAGGTATTGAAATACAACTGATTTTTATGTGTTGATCTTGTATCCTGAAACTTTACTGAATTTAGTTCTTCAGTTTAATAGGGGTGTGTGTGTGTGTTCTTTAGGATCTTCTGTAGTCAGCGTCATGCCACCTGTGAAAAGAGATAGTTTTACTTCTTGCTTTCTAATTAGGAGACCTTTTATTTCTTTTTCTTGCCTAATTGCTCTGGCTGGAACTTCCAGTATGAGGTTGAATAAAAGTAGCAAAAACAGGCTTCTCTCTATCTTGTTCATGATCTTAGGCTGAATGTTTTCCATTTTTTAGTTCTGAGTATGACATTAGCTATGGGATTGGGTGTATGTGTATATGTGCACACTTATGTGTATGATAGATGCCGTCTACCAGGTTGAGGGAGTTGCTTTCTATTCCTAGCCTGTTGATTGACTTTATCATAAAGGGTGTTGGATTTTGGCAGAGGCTTCTTCTTCATCAACTGAAATGATCAAATGAATTTTTTCCCTTCTCTCCTTTTGCTCCCACTTCCACTGGGACTCTGAAGGGTTGCAGCTATCTCTTCCCTGAGAGCAATTCTTTTTCTATTTTTTTTCTTTTTTTTTTTTTTTTTTTTAGATTTTATTTATTCACGAGACACACAGAGAGAGGCAAAGACATAGACAGAGGGAGAAGCAGGCTCCGCCATGCAGGGAGCCCTATGCAGGACTCCATCCCAGGACTCCAGGATCATGCCCTGGGCCAAAGGCAGACACTCAACCACTGAGCCACCCAAGTGCCCCTTGTTTTGGATTTCTGAGGGTCTACCTGAGGAAATCAGGCAGCTGGAGAATAGAGCCTTCTAGAGCTGAGAGTATGGGGCATGTGTGGATCCCAGAGGTATCTCCAATTTCATGTGTCCTGCTATCTGTGAGATCCCCAAAAGGCTGAATTGGACATGGAGGCCCTGACACCTGGCCAGGCCCTGAGATAGGGAAGCTCGCAGGCCATGCCCTTTGGTGGGCAATGGACATTACGCTTGGGCAAACCTCCCTTGTTCATGTCATTCATTCATTCATTCATTCATTCATACATTCATTCATTCATTCAGCACTGTGGGGGTCAAGTTCTGTAGAGCAGCGGTTCTGAAACTTGCTTAAGCAGAGCCTGCTAGGAATGGAGGTGCAAGGGATTCCTTGAGGGCAAGCTTCCCTATGAAACGTATAAGAGAGGATGGGAGGTGTAGAGAAGCTGGGCACATAGGAGGGAGCAGTAGAGGTGTGGCCTCGCTGGACCACAGAAGCAGCTCTGGGCTGTCTCAGGAGCAGGGCCAGGCTGTCACAGCCCCTTATCAGCCAGTCACTGTTTTGGGCTCTACTGGGGGGCACAGGTGAGGTGGCCTCCTCTGAGGAGTATGCAGGTAGAGGTCTGGGCAAGAATAGACAGCATGTACTGTAAGCACCTACTGTGTGCCAGGCGTCACTCTTGGCCTTGTCTATATGGCAGGAATGAGCATGTGCCTACCCTCCTGGCCCTTGACATCCTTCTGGAAGGGACAGATAGCAACAGAGACATATGTCAGGTGGAGACAGGTGCTGTGCAGAAAGATGAGGCAAGGGTAGGGGTGGGAGTGGGAGGGGGGTGCCCAGCGGGGGTACTTCAGATGGGGAGATGAGGATAGGCCTGGTGGATGGGTTTAAGTTCTCATTTTAGGACTGATGGGGAGGGGCTCCTGTTTCATGGATGTGGAGTCAGGAGGGAAGTAAAGGGCCGTGCCCAAATTCACCAGCAGTGGCAGAGACCTGAGTTGGACCAGTCTGATTCTGAGGAGGACTGCTGAGCCCTGTCCCCGCCCTGCTTCCATCTAGCCCATCTCTCAATGCCCTTGCCTGGGGCCAGGCTCTCAGAGGGCCTGACCTGCTGGCAGAACTGGGCGCTTTCATCTCCGCCTGCTACGCGCACGTCCCAGATAAAGTATCTGCCCTCCCTCTGTCGTGCTCCCACATGGCCCCATCCTCCAGGGCCTGGTCACCAGCCTGCCCCACCCCCTCATTTATTTTTCACCCTGGCCACTGGTAGTTTTTCTAGAGCAGCACTATCCAACAGAACTTTCTGCCATGATGGAAATGTTCTAGAAGGGCTCTGTCCAGGAGCCGTTAGCCACATTTGGCTACTGAGCACTTGAACTATGGCTAGTGAGACCGAGAAACAAACTTCTATTTTTTTAAATTGAAGTATGGTTGTTTTTTTTTTTTAATCAAAGTCACAAAATTCTAATTAAAATTTTTAAAATTAATTTAAAAGTGAACCGAAATAGCCATGTGTGGCTGATGGCCACTGGATTGGGCAGCACAGGTCTAGATCATCAGTAGGCAGTGTCACTGCCTTGTGCAGAAACCACCGCTGGGCCTGGGAGAAGGCTGACACGTCTAGCACCCTCTTTCACGGCCGGAAGTGGAGATGCGTTGGCAGACGTGCACCTTCTCCCAAGGGAACTGGTCCCCTTGGCTAAATCCCAGATGTGCTTCTGGTGACTTTATGCCTGGCTCATGTAAAATTCATTTTCTAGCCTAGGAGGTTCCCCGTGGGTCCCACATGACTGTAGCTTTTCAAAGATCAGTACGTGTTACGTAAAAAGTAAAGGAGGCTGCTGGAGGTTTGTGGCCAGGAAGTTTGGGAAACGGGGCGAAACGAAGTTAAACAGGATTCTTCACTGTGAAATTTAGAGCCTTTAACACGCCAGAGGGTGTTGTGAATTTCCAGGAGGCGGACAACATAAGCCGTGTTTCCCAGACTTGTTTGACGCGGAACCCTTTCCTGATGGAGAGCTGAGCTAGACAGTCGTTGTGGAACGTACTTTAAAAAATGCCCTTTTCATGGTTTTGCATCTATGTTGGACCCCTCAGGAGGCAGGATAAGGTTTCATTTCCTTTCCATCCTTATTCCCTGCTAGTTTGCTGAGGCGGAGAGGGAGGCAGGGACCTAGTGTGTTCCCTCGGTGACTCATTTAGTTTTATAGTTTTAATTCATAGCAAACGGTGGCTCCATGCCTCCCATGTGCCAGGCCTATGCTGGGCTGTGGGACTGGTGTGCTGAACGCATAGAGCTGGCCACCTTCCGCTCCCTGGGTCTGTCCCCCATCACATATGTGCACGTGCACACATATGCCACATGCACACAGACATGGACAGGTCTTGGAGCTTTCCAACCTTCCTGCTCTCAGCCCTAGCACCCCCACGTCCTCCCAGGTCCTGTGGGGCCTCCATGTTGTACAACCAGAGGGCTGGGGCTTGAGGAAGGCTGGCTGGGTACCTCTTTTCAGCCTGCAGGTGGCAGAGGTTCCATGGGCCCTGCTCACCAGCTCCTTCACTTGAGTGAGGTAGCCAAGTGAGCTTCCCCAGCCTTCAACTGTCCTCAGCCTTGGTGGCCTGAAAGGGGTGGCCACACAGGTGGTTAGTGCAGTTCAAGGCAGCATGGGTGCCCAGCATACCCGGACCCTGACAATGTCTTCCCTTTTGGCTGGGGTGGCTGCAGTGGCCCCTACAAGGTTGACATGGGTCCTGTCCCGGCCATGAGTGGTGCTCTCTAGCTAGGAAGCCTGCCAGGACTTTCTCAGGTGTGTGCCCTTTGTCTGTCTCACTCCATCCTTGGCCCTTCCCTCTCCCTCTCTGCTGACTCCTTTCCCTCGTTGAGCAAACCTCTCCTGCCCTAAATCTCCTCTCCTGGTGGGGGAACCCAGTGGCAGTGCTCCCTGTCTTCAACACCTCTCTCTCTCTTTTTAAAAATATTTTATTTATTTGTTCATAAGAGACACAGAGAGAGGCAGAGACACAGGCAGAGGGAGAAGCAGGCTCCTCGCAGGGAGCCCAATGTGGGACTTGATCCCTGGACTCCAGGATCATGCCCTGGGCCGAAGGCAGATGCTCAACTGCTGAGCCACCCAGGCGTCCCAGCACCTCTCCTTGCTTATTCCTTCCTGAAACTTCTCTCTGCCTGGCCACCTGAATGCCCTACCTCTGGCCTGCCCTAACCTGTCCCAGAACAGCCCTCAATTGTCCCAGTGGGCTACACTTCTGGGCTTTACCCTTTAGGTGTGGAGTGTTGTGGTTCCAACCTTGCATCCTTGACCCCTCTGTCTGCCTATCCCTCTCGTATTGTCTGTTAACTGTTCCCCTCTCACCTCTCCGGGGCCTTCATCATCTCTGGCTTCCCCCCGCCCCCTGAGGGGCAGTGGCTGCTTCTATTGGAGTTCTCCTACATGGTCCTCCTGGTGTGGCCAGAACAGCTTGGGAAAGCATTGTCTGATGGCTCTCTGCTGCTCTGGCGAGGCTGTCTGAGAACAGTCTCTGGCAGCCCAGGCCCTATGTGACAGGCACAGTCCTGTCCCAGCCGTACCCAACTTCTCGGGAACTTGGACTTGCTTTCCGTCTGCTAGCAGGTGTCTTTCCTTTCACCTTGACCCTGATATCTGGGCAACTTTGTTTCACTTTCAAGGTCACTGCCTCCAGAATGCCTCTCTGCTCCCACCCGGACACAGACCGTGCTCTCCATCGAAGGCTTTGTCGCATTTAAGTGCCTCCTCACTAGTCTCCACCTTGGCACCTGCTGCCTAGCAGACACTCAGTAAACATTTGCAGAGGGCCCTGGGCCCCACTGAGGTCCTGCCTGGGGTGAGAGCAGACGACGCAGATGCAGGTACATCCCCAGCCAGGCAGGAGATGGTTCAGGATCTGGGTGCATGGACGTTTGCCCAGGGGCCTGGGCAGGGTCATAGGGAAGGCTGTGTTCTGATCTGGGGGCAAATGCCTTTTGGGTACCCTGGACCCTCCTGCCTCAGCAGCCGAGATGAGGGCCTGATCCCCCTTTGGAGGGAGATCTGATTCCCGGTGCATGAAGAGGTCACGCTGTGCCAGGAGAGCAGGAGACCTGGGCTTCCAGTGCCGACGCTGCCAGTGACTCACTGTGTGACCTTGGAAAGAAAGATCTTCCCAGGTCAGGGCCTCAGTGTCCCCTCCTTTTGTACAGTGGGCAGGCTGGGCCAGTGCTGGGTCTGCAACCCCTGTGACTTGCAGCTCTTGTTGTGGGCACAGGAGGGCAGCCAAGAGCTGTGGAGCACAGAGGAAGGGACCGACAGTTTTAGGGAAACTGCTCTTTCCGGAGCCCAAAGCTGGGTGGGGGGCTCTCATTTCTGACCAGTTTGACAGTCTGCCAGACTGGAAGTTCCAGGGCACCTTGAAACCGGCACTACAAGGAATCGGATTTCCCAGCTGCAGCCTCTGAGCTCTGCCAGCAGTGGGAGGCCAATGGCCTGCGTCTCTCCCTCCGCAGTGGTCCTTTGCTGTTGCGACCATCACAGAGATCCCCCCTGTCATCTTCCTCCCGAACTTCCTTGTGCAGAGGAAGGTGCTGAAGCCCCTTCGGACCCAAACAGGAGGAACCATCATGGTAGGTGGGGAGGCTGGCAGAAGGACCTGCTGGGCTTGGGACCCCCACACCTCTGGGCTTCCCCCCCTCCCCAGCTCTCCGTCTGGAATACGCTCCTCCCTCTTGGTAATTGCATAAAATCCTAAATAGTCCTCCAGGCACAGCAACAAGGACTTTTTCTCCCAAAGCCTCTCCCACGTGCTCTGCTGCCTTGGGGACACTGAATTCCTTGTTCCTCCGCCCACCCCCCATCTCCTATTGGAGTTACCGTATTTGCTGGTATATAAAGACATGTCCCTATGCCCCAGAGAGTATATAATCAAACTGGCACCAATATACTCAACTCAAGGTGGAAAAGCAAACCCCCATGACTTCAGTGATGGGTCATGCTCTGCTCACCTGGCATCATGGGTATGGCAGTAAAGAGCACTCGCAGCAAAATGAGGTTTCACATCCCCTATGTAGTTGTCTGTAAAACACAGAAAGAAAGGCAGAGACACAGGCAGAGGGAGAAGCAAGTTCCCTGTGGGGAGCCCAATGTGAGACTCGATCCCTGGACCCCGGGATCATGCCCTGGGCCAAAGGCAGACGCTCAACCACTGAGCCACCCAGGCATCCCAACATTTCAGCTTTAAATGTAGGATGATCTAACCCAGGGCTGGATCAAGACCTGTTGATCCTGATAGTTTTCTTTCTAGCTTTGCAAATTTGTACTTTTTTGTTTATTTCTTGAGGTATTACTGCCCACCCCCAAATGATGATTTCTTACAGGATTTTGGTATTCAGGCTGCCGTATTTCCATGGGAAAAAAAAAAAAGTCTATTTTCCCTTTGAAGGCCCTGTTAAGATCATTGTCAGCTCACATGTGATCATAACCACTTTGATTTCTTCCAGTTTCTTTGCATAATTGCAAAGGGGCTGATGTACTGCACATCTCATATGCCAGCCAACCCGGTACTTACTTCCAAGCCTGAGTCCGAGCTTGCTGGAGGGTGGGTACCGCCTGAACCCTACCTTATAGGTCAGCCCTACGTCCCACTGACTGGACCTAGTGTCTATGGAATGAAGGAGCGAATCCGTGAATGAGTGAGTGAGGGAAACAGTTGCCTGTGCCTCTCACCCTGTGCTTGTCTCCAAAGGCAGGGAAGCTGGCCATGGAGCGAGGCTGGGCCATCAATGTGGGTGAGTGCCCTGGCCAGCCTGGCCTGCTGGGTCCTGGGGGCTGGGAGGGCCAGGTAGCTGCTCTGTGAGGCAAGGCTCTGGTGCCTCCAGAGCCACCCTGAACCTCCTTATTAAGTGGGATGGGGGACAGTATGCAGCCATCTGGTGTCTGGGAGGGATCAACCAGTGCCTCCATCTGGTGTGGAATCCTTCTCTAAAGGAGTTCCCCAGCTCTGCCTTTGCATACTTCCAGTGACAAGGAGCTCACTCCTCTGCAAAAGCCTGCATCATCGCCTGGGCAGACCTGAATGGGGCTCAAACCTGCAGCATTTCAGTCTTTTCTGAAAAACTCCCATCAGCCTCCTGGGGCCCAGGACCACCCGCAGGGGTTTGGTCACATGATGGGCAGACAGGCCTGGGTCAATACCATGTCCTCCTCGGGGACCTGAAGGCTGATAGTCTGAGGTTCCCCGGACTCCCCTGCAAGCCTGGCTCATGGGATGGCAACACACATCTTCCTTGTCCCTTATCTGTCCCTCACTGAGGCGCAGCACTTCACAGTTAGCACACCTCTTTGCTGTCTGGCCTCTCATCTGAGCTGGGCATCATTGTTGTTGATCCCACTGTACTGACGAGGACACAGCTATGGGGAGCAGCCTGGTGGCTTGCTCAGAGTCTGGAGCAGAGGACCCCTACTTTGCCTGTGAGCTCTGCAAGGCCAGGGGCTGGGGCTTTTCCAAGTTGGCATCGCCAGGTACCCAGCCTTGGGTCTGGCATAACTGTGATGTTATCATAGACTGCTGAACAGATGAATGAAAGAGGCACACTCTGCACGTCTACAGCAGGGTCCTCACGAAGACCCCGGGAAGCCCTTCTCCTGTGGAAGGTGTTGTGACCTGACAGTTAAGAGCCCAGGCCCGGATCCAGCCTGGGTTTGAATCTTGGCTCAAGAGGGCTCTCGTTAGTGAGCTGTGTGATCCCAGGCGAGGTGCTGAGTTTCTGTGTGCCTCAGTTTCTTCATCTGTAAAATGGAGATGATGGTACTAGTGCCCCTACTTGGAGCTGTAGGGAGGTTTCTATAAGTTCTGTGCCCAGTCTGGGAGTTCACAATTGGCTGTTATCTCATTATTAAGATCTGTTGACAACCTGTTGGTGTGAAAAGAGACGAGTCCTTTGTAGCCATGGGTCCTGGATTCGAACTGCTGGGTGGGACAGTTGTTGGGCTCAGTTTCAGAGGCCCCTGAAACTCGAGTTCTTTTTGTAGGGGTTGCGGGGCAATGGGCTCTCAGGGTGGGGTAGAAGCAGGGGCCGGATCCTGGTGTCCAGGGCCTCCCCATTGCCATGAGTGCCCATGACCAACAGAAGGTGCCCCTCCTGGCCATCACTTTCTACCACCTGCAGAATGTGGGTGATCCCAGGGTAAACGGGCCCCCATAGCCCCACCACCCCTTCCAGGCATGGGAAGTCACATAGAGGTGGCCTGGCCCTACAGAGGCAAGGAACAACTTTTTGCCTTGGGCCCCTCGGGGTTGTGACGGGTAGTGGGGGGGGAGTGACTTGTCAGGACCACCCTGAGAGGTTTCGTACTCTGGGCAGGGATAGCCTTGATGACAAAGCTGTCTTCATGACTCGGGGTTCTCAGTTCATTTTGCCAATCTGGAGTTCCCGGAGCCTGGCTGAGCAGGGCTGGGATACGGGCAGGATGTAGGGGCAGGGGAGTGCCTGGCCCTGACCACACCGCGTCTGCCCTCCTGCAGGTGGAGGCTTCCACCACTGCTCCAGTGACCGGGGCGGGGGCTTCTGCGCCTACGCGGACATCACACTGGCCATCAAGGTGCGCCCGAGAGCACGTGGGGACTCGCCTCCAGGAGCCCTCCCGGGGGTCCCCCCGCCACCCCCAGTTTGGTGTTCTCCACATGACAGAGAAGGGAACTGAGTCCCAGGAGGAGAGGAAGCGTGCAGGTTGCCCAGGCAGTCACTTGCTCATCTGCATGGCCTGTTCTGCAGGGAGATCGCACAGCCTCCAACAATGGCAGGGACAGGAGACAGCAGCCTATTTGTCAACAATATAGGGAGCGCACTGCTCCCCCAGAGTGAGGAGCAGGTAGAAATAAAGATGGGGATTGCAATGGCTGGTTCCGGCAGGCTCAGCCCTGCCCCAGCCTGCACTGGCCATGGCGTACCTCATTTATGCCTCACCTGTGCAGATGAGGAGACCCAGGCCCAGAGAAGCAAGGGACAGGGCTCACACTATCCCTGCTTACACCTCTGTGGGGTTGCAGAGCTCCCCTTAACCACCCTGTGCCTGGCCTGGTTCTGGCGTCAGGAATGGCCTGGTGTGGTCTCTGTTCTCACAGGGCACACAGACTAATAGGGGCGGGGGGACAGGTCAGCAGACCCTGGCCATTCAGAGAGAGGGATACACGGGAGACCTTCCAAGAGGGTGGGGAAGGGGAAGGAAGACTTCCCGGAGAAGGCGGCATGAGAACTTGGCCTTGCAGGATAAGGCAGGGAACGCAGGATGAAGTTCCAGGTCCAGCCTTGAGGGAAGGTTTCCCCCTTCCAACCTCTATATATTTCCTGAGGAATCCTGGGCTGTCCCTGAGGGCTAGCCTGCCTGCCCTGCTCCTGACCTCCAGCCCCCTAGGTCACAGCACATGCTGCCTCCTCCAGGGAGCCTTCCCTGACCCCTCACACATGCTTCTCTCAAGCCACACAGTCCTCCTGGGCGTGAGGTCTTTGCCTGGTGGCCTGATTGTCCACAAGTATGTGCGGCCTCCCGCCTGGCCCCTTACCAACTAGGAATCCCTGGGGCTGTGTCCTCTGGCTGTGTGGGTTCTCACGGCCCCCCTCCCTTCCCCTGGCAGTTTTTGTTCGAGCGAGTGGAGGGCATCTCCAGAGCCACCATCGTTGATCTTGATGCCCATCAGGTGAGTACCCTGTGGGGCTGCAGTCTCCTGGCCCGGCCTCCTCGGGCCCCCATGACAGTCAGCTGTCACATGACTGCCCATCGTGGGGCTCCCTTCCCCCTGGGAACATTGCCAAGCCCCAGGCCGGGTCTCTGCCACCCCCACCCTGATCTGCCTTTCTCCTCGCTGCCCATCTTCTGAGCCTCAGGCTGGAAGCAGAGGGTCCGTCTGTCCCTCTGCCCCACTCAGGCCACCCAGCACGCTGGCTTCTCCTTGCTTCTGTCAAACCCAAGGGTCCTTGCTCCCTTCTGACCGCCCAACACACCAGGCCGAAGGCTCTTCCTGAAGCTGGGTCTGCTGATGCCATGCTCTCTAAAGCCTGCTGTGGCTTCCCAGTGCTTCCTAGTCAGTTTGAGGTGCTACCCCCTGTGGAGAGCTGAGGACCACTGTGGCCCTGGCCCTCAGACAAATGCTTACACACCTGTCTTCAGGGTTACTTGGGCCTGAGGCCACTACCCAAGAACTCACGGCCTGAGGGTGAAGCAGCAGAGGGCAGGGCTTCCTTCTCAGGACTCTAAATTGAGGGTTGGCTCCTCTGGCCAGACAGGACAGGACATTAAATGGGCACTTGGGGACGACTCCCTCACCCCTGCTGTTGTGCCCTTGTGCTGGCGGGTGCCCCACTGTGGGGCTTGTGACGCTGAGCTTCAGAACCTAGTCACACCTGCACAATCCTTTCCAGTTTACCTTTCACGCCCCCGACCCTAGCTGATCCTACCGCAGACTATAGAGAGTGTGGCAGGGCTAGAATTCCTTTCTCATCCCATGGAGAAAAACTCAGAGGGCTGGGGCTTGCTCCAGGTCACACTAGAAGACCACGGGGCTGGGATTTGAGGTTGAATTCCAGCTCTGCCACTTAACAGCCAAGAGACTCCCTGCCTCCAAGGGCCAGCTGAGCTGCCCAGGCACATGGGCCATTTCCTGGGGGGGGGTGTGTGTGTGGGGTGTTCCTTCCTTGTTGAGGGCACCTGCGTGCAAGCAGCTTTCATGTCCTCCCCACAGGGCAATGGACATGAACGGGACTTCATGGGTGACAAGCGTGTGTACATCATGGATGTCTACAACCGGCACATCTACCCTGGGGACCGCTTTGCCAAGCGTAAGCTGCCCCTTATCCTTCAGTGTTAAATGTACTCCTGCTTGGATGGAGCACTCTCTCTGGGGTGTTCCCCACGTGCTGGGCTCTGCAGAAGGCACTTCATTTATTCTCAGCATCCCTGCAAGGCAGGGATTGTTTCCATTTTACAGACATGCAGACTGAGAATTAAGTCGCTTGCCCCATTCAAAACCCCATAAACCTTTCCAATATTATATTAGGGTAATATAATTCCACCAGAGGAATAAAACAGAACCCCTCCAACGTAGGCATTTTTCTGGTAGAAAACAGGGAATGACCAAAAAAGAAACGGCAGGAAAAATTTGATAAATAGAATATAAAATAAGATGACATAAACCAGGTCAAATATAAAAATTGTTAAAATAAATGGAGTGGGTGAAACTGATCAATCAAAATGCAGAGACTCCTAGATGGACCTGGAAAACACAGCAACCTGCCCGCTTTGCAAATAAACAGGGGACATTTGTGCTGGTGCATCTGTTGAGGGTAATTCCGCCCCAGATGTGGCCCAGGGGCACGGTTTCTGAACTGAGTCTTTCCAAGGTGCTGGAGATTTGGGCCTGTTGGGCACAGCAGGGTGGCTGCATTTCTGGGCAGAGGCTCCAGGAGGCGATGAAATCAGATTATCACCCATAAGGGTTCTAAATCCTCAGGGCAAAGTGTTTTATCTGCAGCCCCTTCCCTCCCTTGGGCCCCCTTGGCAGTTCTTAGCGCTCTTTGGCTTCATTTTGGCTGGCATGAGGCAGAGCAGTGCTGGAGTCAGACCCTTTCCAATCCTGCCTGAGGTCCCAGGCAACCCTGACCCTCCTGAGCCTGTTTGCCTTCTTTGCACATGAGGGCTGTCCCTGTCTCCCCCACAGAGGCCATCAGGCGGAAGGTGGAGCTGGAATGGGGTACGGAGGATGATGAGTACCTGGATAAAGTGGAGCGGAACCTGCAGAAGGCCCTCCAAGAGCACCTGCCCGACGTCGTGGTGTACAACGCGGGTACCGACATCCTCGAGGGTGACCGCCTTGGGGGGCTGTCCATCAGCCCACAGGTGCGCCCCGACCCCGGGGGGGGGGTGCGGGGTCTCCCCTGGGGACCCGCGGCAGCAGGAAGGCGGGCAGCACTGGTGCTTCTCCTGACGTCAAGGAGGGGCCGGGTGGGGAGGGCTTCCCGAAGCCACGGGGACCCGGCCCGCCTGAGCCGGCCCCCACCCTCCCTCTGCAGGGCATCGTGAAGCGGGACGAACTGGTGTTTCGGGTGGTCCGGGGCCGCCAGGTGCCCATCCTCATGGTGACCTCGGGCGGCTACCAGAAGCGCACGGCCCGCATCATTGCCGACTCCATCCTTAATCTGTACAGCGTCGGGCTCATCGGGTCTGAGTCCCCCAGCCTCTCGGCACAGAACTCAGACACGCCCCTGCTGCCACCCGAGGTGCCCTGACCACGCTGCCCTCCTGCTCTTCCATGGCTCCCCGCCTGCCTCAGCCCCGCCCGCCCCTCAGTGCTTCTCCTTTTCTAACCACGGGGGTGGTGGGGGTGGCTGCCAGGAGGCGCCGAGGGGCAGGGGCCGGGCCCTCACAGGGCTGGCCTTGGGGGCAGACCCCTGCGCCCCCATTGGGTGTCAGGGGTCTCCGGGCCTCTCAGTGGCTGGGGGCTGAAGGCAGGGCCCGAGTCCCAGCCGACTCACGTGGGGTTGCGGGTCCAACCAGGCCCTGCAGAAAGGTGGGCAGTTTCCCAAGGTCGGAGAATGGGAGGTGAGGCTTTGGGGGCCCAAGTCACAGGATCTGCTTCACCCTGTCTTCCTCACCTCAGGGAGGGCACGGGCATCCGTGGGCATCCGTGTGGGTGGGCCTGGGGGCCAGGTGCCACAGCTCGGCCTCCCGGGGGTGGTGGGCTCTGGACTCCCAGCCGACAGGCAAGAGCCCTGGTCCTGGACGTGACGGGTGGCCCGGAACGGCATGCGAGTGGGTTTTCCCATCTGGTATTCCCCTTCAGTGAAGCAAGGGCTGGACCTGCTTTCCCAGGGCTCCTCGGTGGTGATAAGAGCAGGAGAGGGCCCGAGGAGCCCCAAATCCATGTTCCAGCCATGGTCTTGCCTGTTTGGGGAGAGTAACAGGTTTTGGAGGAAGAACGCTTGGCTCAGTGAGGGGCCTCAGCACTGGAGGCTTGAGGGGGCTGCTGACCCTGGTGGGGAGGGGCAGAGGAAGGTGAAGCCCAGAAGGGGACCCTGGAGATGGGGACAGGTGGCCAAGCTGAGTCCTGTGGGACCTGAGGCCCCAAGTATGGTAGCCGGGCTGGCGTTCCTGGAGGTAGTTCAGAGCTCGCCATCCTGGTCTATAGGTTGTATGGGTAAGACCTGGGGCAGGAGCTCGGGGGGTGGGGGGTGGGGGGGTGGAACAGGGTGTGGCTACAGCCTCCACTGTCCTCACTCAAAGTTCCCAGGTCCTGACTATGCTTGTGTCTGAGGTCCCAAGGGGGCCCTGACCTCGTCCTCAGCTTTAATCTGAAGGGAACACTCAGGGCCACCCAGGAAGCTGGGTGGGGTGAGCATCCACGCATCCACCCCTTTACCTGAGTGTGTTCTTAGCGATCATGGGTGGGGGGTGTGAGGAGGGAAAGCGAGCCAGCTGAGGCATATCCCTGTCCCCGAGCAACCCCACCATGGGGCTCATGTTCACTACCATCTGGGGGTAATCTTGCATCCTCCCATGTACTCCCTTGGTGCTCCCGCTCCTGGGGGACAGGAGGAAGGGTTTCAAAATCATGAACTATAAAAAAAGACTGACCTCCTGGACTAGACCTCGAGGCACTAACCACGCACTTGGACTCTGCCCCCCGCCCCCTGCCCCGCCCGGCCTGACTGAAGGTACCTAACATCCCCTCACGTCCACCTGGGGCCTGCGACACGTGGGGGCAGGCAGTGGGCTCGCTTCATCACTGTTGAGCTGCTGTTTGTAGAGAACCATAAAGGCTCTTCTTGATTGGACTGGCTGCTGTGTGTTCTTGAGATGAAACATTCTTATCTCCTAAGGATTAGAGGAAAGAAGGGTTTCAGATTCACATAGCAGAGGCTGGACATCAGCAGCTGCCCCATAATTGCTAGTATTTTATCCCATTCTCAGAGTCCAGCGAAGTAGGTCATTGTTCCCATTTTACAGGTGAGGCATTTGAAACTCAGCAAGGAATTTGCCCCAGGCCACACATGTGCTAGAACCAGGCTTGAGCCTAGCTCTGCCAGATGCCTCAAATCTGGCAGGGGGTGAAGGAAGGAGGTGGGACCTGGGACCTGGGACTGTGTGGAGAGGGGAGGCAGCTGGGGGGCCCTGGCAGGGCAGCAGGTGAGGTGTGGGGGCAGTCTCCCAGCCCTGGGCTGTGGTTGGAGCATGGGGATGGGGCACAGGGCTGGTCTGGGGCAAAGGGGTCCAGGCAGGTGGAGAGCTGAGCCTGTCCTCAGCCTGCAGAGTGACCAGGGCATCCCCAGTGTTGGTGGCACACCCTGGATGGGAAGCAGGGTGGCCCCCAAGTGTTAGTGCCAGGGACAAGGACATCTGGTGTGATCTGGTGAAGATACCTGGGTGGTGGTGGGGACAGGGGTCCAGTTCAGCCCTGGCTGGGTATAAGGAGGAGGATGAAGGCTGACAAGGGCCAGGCCCTGTTCCAGGCTCTCTGCACGGAATACCTATCAGACATCACAGAACTTTGAAGTAAGAACTATATTTATCTCTGTTTTACAGATGTAGATATGAGGCTTAAAGAGGGGTTGGTTAGTTGCTTGAGGCCCACAGCTAGTGAGTAGAGGAACAGGATTTGAACTAAGGCCTCAGCTCCAGAACTTAGAAGCCATTTCCTCATCTGTAGGATGAGACCTCTGAAGGTGCTCATTTAAAGGTGGTTCCAGAAATAAATACCGTAATGCATGGAATGCACTTAGGCCATTTTCTTGGCACCCAGTATATGTTAATCATGACAATCACGATTCTCCTGTAGGTCAGGTTAAGAATCAAGGACAGTTGAAGCAAAGCGTTCAGGATCTCTTAGGATCTGTGTGGTTTGCTATTTGCAAATGATAGCCCAAGTTATAGAAACCCAGAGGAACATGCCGACTTTGTGAAGTGCTGAGGGTCTGGCCCAGCAGCCTTGCTGACTGGGTGGTTCTGTGGCCCAGGGTGAGTGTGAGGACAGGCGAGGGGAAGTCTGGGGTCAGACATGTGCTACAGAGAGAACTGGAGGGGGGCAGGCAAGCTTGGGAAAGCACTGTCCAGTGGGAGCCCACTGCGAGCAGCCCTGGTACCTGGCAGGTGTGAGATTTCTGCAAAAGACCCCATCCCGAGCCTCCTGGAGATCTGGAGCGTGAAATCTGACTTGGGAGGCAGGGCAGCTCTTGCCAGCCTGGTACACAGGGGAGTGGGCCGACCTTAGAGCCCACACCCACCATATGGGAGCTCTGCTCTACCTGGATCTGAATACGGGGCCTTGGGCAAGTGTCTCAGCCTCTCTGAGCCTCCTCCTCAGCCATCCTGGTGAGTCACGGTCCTGAGCCTATGGAGCTGGAGCAGGTGTGTGTGGGGTCGACACAGGCGGCAGCTCAGAGCCTCAGAGGCACCCTCCCAGCTCCTCCCCGTAGACCCTAGTGCCATGCCTGGCTGGTGGGCCAGCTGAGGCCTGGGGTAAGCGGGTTTCATCTCCCTGAGTTACAGCTCTTTTCTCCAGTTGGGCTGGCTGGGGGGCACTCAGACGGGTATTGGAAACAGCAGCGCAGGGTTGTAACTAAGCCACCTGTGGGGGATGCCCAAGGCTAGGCTAATGGAGCCCTCGTGGGGGGCAGAGGCAGAAATGAATGTACCAGCGGCTGCCTTGGGCATAAACAAAGGTGGGTGCTGGCACAGGGCCCTTCCCAGCCTAGCGGGACTCCCAGGCAGATCTGAAGGAGACTTTTAAGGCCCTCCCTGGCTTCTCAGCTAAATGCTTGGGGTTTAGGGCCAGGATCTCCTCCAGGGCAGCCCACTCTTGAGTTGGTTTCATTTAGCTCAGCCAACACTGGCAGGGGACACCATACTGTGGGCCCAGGGCCAACGTGGGACGGCTCTGTGCCCTACCCTGGGAGTGATACTGTCCCGTGATGGGCTTTGAGGCTGCAGGGTACAGCCGTTAATGTGTGGGCTCCCATCCCTCACCAGCCTGGCTTTGAGTTTCCTCTCCTGTCCTCACCAGCCGGGGGACTCAGCCTCTCTGTGCCTCAGCTTCTGTACCTATAAAATGGGGGTGGATGGTACCTATCACATAGGATGGTCAAGAAGATTGAGTAAGTTTGTAGGGTGCTTAAAGCTGGTCCAGTGTGAAGCTGTTGATCTTAAAAAGAAGTCTGTTATTTCACCAGCAAAAAGGTGGGGGTGGGGGTGGGATTTATTTGGGAAAGGCAGAAAATTTCATCTTGGGACAAATGGAGTTATGGCAAAAACCATAGGCTAGTCCTTAACAAGGGAGAGGAACGTTATTTTATCGAGAAAGGGAGGAAGTTGGGAGGGGTGGTTTGGACGGAGAAAAGCAGGCGTCGAGGGTGCTGATGGTTTTGCACTGGCTGGGCTGCCAGGGTAGCCGGCTCCTTGTAGGAGATGCATCTTTTCCTATTGGGAGCTGTAACCCGGGGTTCTTTCCTGTTGATTCTTCCCTTGGGGTCTAAGCGACCGACCGGTCCTCCTGGACTTGCGGTCCGGAGGTGTGATGTGAGTGCTCCCCCTTCTGGCCGCCTGCCTCCATTGTAGTGAGGTTTTCCTCTCGAAATTTTCAGAGGCAGCACTCAGTGCAGGTTACTGGCCACCATGATCACCATTTTCGAAATGAGGAGGCGGAGACTCAGACAAGTGAAGGTCGCACACGCAATGGAAAAGCCGGGAACAGACCCAAGTCCATCTGAGCCCCCACACCAGGGCCCTTTTTCCAAAACCAGGCCTTGTGGGCCAAGGTCTGGGATGAGAATATCTTGGGAAGCGTGGTGTCCTGCAGCCCAGCCGGACCTCTCAGCCCCTCCCTGGCTCACACCCTTATCAGCAATCCTGGGAGAGACCGATGTTGGCACCCCAGTGCCCAGATGAGACAGGGAGCCTGGGAGGAAAGGCAGCCTTGGTCCTTGGATGGTGGCAGCGGGGCCAGGCATGAGTGGGTAAGTGGCTGTCTGCTCGAGCTGGGGCCTGGAAAGATGAACAGCCTCCACGGCCTGCCCTTGAGGCGCTCTTCAGCTGGAAGATGCACACTGGGCTTTCTGCAGCTTGAATTTCGCAAGTGCAAAGTGAATTCTTAAAAATAAAACCGAGCCAGCGGCGGAGAAGTGCTTTAGGACTTGGCACGCGCCATAGCCAGAGCTGAGGTCCCTGGGGCGACCTGCTCCACCTGTTGGTTGCGCAGATGGCACACGGAGGCCCGCCTCGGGCCACTGCAGCTGCACAGGGCATGCCGGGGTACAGGGAGCGGGCCGGCCCAGCGCTGCCAGCCACCACCGCTCCGTCTATAGGAAGCGTGAGGCCCACGCAGGGCTCCTAAGAACCTTGACATCCCTGGTGAGTGAATGAACCAGAGCCCAGCCTCCTGGCCTCTTCCCTTCAGTCTTCTTATAGGGGGTGGAAGGAGGTTGGAACAGAGGGGCCACGTTGAGAGCATACAGAACGTGGTGTCAGGAAGAGGCCCTGCAGGAGCCCGCCCTCCACGAGCCACACGATCTGCGTGTCTCCTCCGTTCCCTCTCTGCCCATCCTCTCCGTGGCTTCGCTGGGCAGGGCCCTCGAGCCCCATTTGCAGTCTAGGAAACCAAGGCTCAGCGGGCCACACAGCGCTTGTCTAAAGCCACATCTGGCTGAGGGGTCTCTGGAGAAAGGATGCAGGCTGTGGAACTGGTTAGCTTGGGCTCAAGCCCAGCTCTGCTACTGGCCCGAGGGGCGACACTGGGCAGGTGGCACCCCACCTCTTCTCTGAGGCTCATTTGTCCTTCTCTAACGACTGTGTGAGACCATGGAAGTGGGGTTGGCATATAGTCTTCGGGGTCATTCGAGGACAGAATTAGGATCCAAAGAGTGAATATGAGAGGGCCCCTCCTGACTCACCGTCCAAACCCTTGTTGCATAGACAGGAGCCCGGAGAGCTGGAGATGCAGGGGCCTTGCTCCCTGCCGGAGCTGGGCCCCTGGGAGGCAGTGTAACGCAGTGGCCAGGGCTGGGATTAGCTTCCTAGTGGGGCCTCTCCCTGGCTGTGCAGCCTTCAGCGAGATGAAATCACTGCCCTGAGCCTGAGTCTTTTCCGTCGTAAGATGTGCTGGCGTAGGCAAGTGCTCAATTAATATTAGCTAACAATACTATTCCAATGGGAATGAGGCGGGACGGTCTCACAGCCAGAGCTTTCCAAAGACGATCATCGTGGCAGCCAAGACAAGGCAGCGCTTCCGGGTTCACGGCACAGTTCAAGCCCCCGGCAGCCTGTGCTACACCACCTCATCCTCACACAACTGTGTTTGCCGATGAGGAAAGGGGGTGCGGGGAGGGTCTGTCTCCCAGCTGGGATATGCTCCCCGGCTTACCCCAGAGCTTGGCGCCCAGCCACTGCATATGCTCCATCTCTGGGTGCCCTGTGGGGCGTGACCTCCCACTTCTGGAAGGTGGGGTAGTGGAGGGTTTGCATCAGGGATGTCTCTGGGTCTGCTCACCCCTTTCCTGACTCAAGCGTGCCTTGGCCTTGGAGCTCTGGGGAAGGTGTCACATGCAAGGGGGGAGGGGTTCCTGCTGGGCCAGAGGCCCACTCCCTTCTGGGACCCCGGAGCCAGTGTGCGCAGCCTGCTGGTCGTCTCGGTAACCGATACCCAGGCGGCCAGACAAAGTTATGGTGTGTGGCTGGGAGGCTATTTTGTCTAATATGCTAAAAGGTCTTTGGAAATTCCTGGAGCCCATCTGGTCCTAGTTACACCACAATATTGCTGTCTCTTCAACTCACAGACAAGGGAACACTTTTATTTCTCCTTTTGGAGCTCAGGAATGTGCCTTAAATGCAGCCCGCAGCCGCCCATTTGGTTCTCAGAGTTCCTCGATCGTGTGTCAGACCCATCATCCTTTTAAATGCCCACTGCTCCTTCCCCTCAGCTCCCCCCACCCAGAAAACCCCCTCCGAATCTTGAGGGTACCATGGGGAGGGCCGAGAGGCCTTTAGGGAAGCCTGCCTGGCTTTGCGATGTGCCCTGATGTCTGTGCTTTCTCATCTACGTCAGAGAGACAGGAACTCTGGAGAAGTGAACACAGAACAAACCTGGCATGCAGTAGGCGCTTGGTAGATGCAGGTTTTCCAATTCGCTTCATGAATTTGAGAACGTTTCTTGACTGATGCAAGTGCTTCTAGCCTCTGTAAAATGGGGTCTGTAACTCTAAGGGATTCGATAATCTTTCCTTTTCCACCTGGCACCTGTCCACCCACTTAGGCCACCCCAAGAAGCGGGAGGTGAACCAAATAGAGCTCTGCATCTACAACAGCCCCGAGGAATCCAGGCAGGGCCATTCATGGACTTCTCCCCGAGCTGGAGTGTGTGCGCACTTCTTCCCCGGTCTTCTGGTCCCTCTGGGTCCCTTGGGGCTCCTGCTGGCTGCAGTGTCCAGAGGCTGGGCATGGCTGCCCCGTGCTGACACATGGGGCCCTCTCATCCTGGGCTGGCTGACTACTGGCTGCTACCTTGGGCATTTGTTTGAGACGGCTGGCTCCCTCCTCCCTCCCTTGAAGAGCTCCCACTCCTCAATCCCAGGCTGTAATAATCCCAGTCCCCTACCCTGAAGGTAGGATGTGATGAGAGTTCAGATCATCCTCATCCAGTCCCACCTTCCAGGACAGGGCAGGGGTGTATTTCTCCACCCTCTGAAATTGGATGTGCCCATGAACCTGCTTTATGAACTGTGAGCTCAGGGGCATTTGTATCTCCAGGGCAGAAGCTTTCTGAGCCAGTGGGTGATTTTCATGACCCTTTGTCATGGTGATGGCGGAAGCATGTTTTGAGCCATAGCATCTCTTAGCCTGAGTTCCTGAAAGCCCAAGGTGAGTAGAGCCCCCAAATGGGGGTGGACATTCAGTGCGAATGAGAAATAAACCTTTGTTATTTAAGCTACTGAGGCTTGGGGTCACTTGTTATGTAGCATAACCTTGCCCACTCTGACTGACACACATCCCCTTTCCATAATCACAGAGGGGATTTAGTGATGTGATGTTACTCAAACTGGACCAGAGTCCTTATCTAGACTTTTTTATTTTTGTAATGAGTGGGGAAGGGACCTTGTTTCTTGAGTTATAGAGCAGTCATGTTTCGACCACAAAGATAAAGCCCATCTAAGGTATGAATGAATAAAATGGAGGCAGAAAAAGGCAAAATATGATGGAGAAAGAGAATTCTGGTGACATGAAGACAGAGCTACTGTGAACAGCTGTACAAGTTGTGCACTACACAATTCTAAAGAGTGCTGTTTACATAATTACCGTAATATATTTGTGTATTTATCAAGACAATTTTCCAGCAGATGGCAGTAAAGTGTCTTGAGGAAGTGGAGCCTTTCTCTACTGGGCACAAATTTACCATACAGGCTGAAAGCCATGCTGTATCAAGACCCCAATTTCAGTCCTCAAGTCCCCAGAGCTTCCTGAACTTGAGCAGCACTTGGTCGGGTTTATGCTCTTGATAAATTCCCTCTGCTGTTAAACTGCACTCACAACAGAATCGTTGACGCTCCAGTCACCAACAAGAGGCATCGAGCTTGCTTTCCACTTTTCGGGGCAGACCCTAAGTGCTTTTAGAAATAACAGTCCAACAACAAGAGAGGACACAGAACAACCATTAAAGCAGGCAGAGAACCACCAAAAACATACCCATTGGAGGCCATTCATGTGGTGCAGGTGAGCTTCCTATCTCGACAAGCACCTAGATTCTTGCTCTACGGCACTGCAGCCTGCAAATGGTTTGGGATAGTAATTTTTGTTAGGGACACAGAGCAGACATTGTGTAGACTGCATTTCCTCTTAAATGGTGAAATTATAACTGTGTCGTTGCGCAAAAGGACAGACCAAAATTATCTAGAGAGTTCACATGTGTGTGGCTTAGGCTAAATAAATAATGTATCATTGTAAAAGACAGGCTGGTGTCCAGTGGGGGCTGGGCCCCCTGCTATTCCTGATGCCGGGGCCCTGAGCCCACGCTGCCCCGTGTGGGGTGGCTCTCTCCCACAGCTCTGATGCCGGGAGTTTCCAAGAAAGGTTTATGGGAGGCCGTGGGCTCTGGTGCAAGACGATCTGGGACGGGGTCCTGGCACTGCCTTTTCTAGCTGGATGGCGCTAGACAAGTGCTCTCCCCACTTGTGGGGCCTCAGTGGCCACTTATCGCCCCACAAGTGGGGCCTCAGTGGCCACTTATCTAAAGTGGGAATGCGGACACCCACCTGAGGGGTGGTTGGGGGGTGTCAGGTGGGCGTGGGAGGCACCGGCATGTAGCAGATGCTCAGTGCACAGCAACTGGCACCAGGCAGCTTTCTTGGCTCATCCCATTATCTGCTCCCCCTGCCAGATGGTGTGGGGGCAGGGATGGGGTCTGCTCTCCCAGGGTCTGTTGGCACTCAGTAGGTGCCCCACAGGTACTCTATCTTGTTCTACTTGTGAGGGAAATTGGCTTGTGGCTGTGGGGGAACAGGACAGGGACAGTTTTTGCCAGGCCAGGCTAGAAACCCATGTCCCCATCCCACTTAACGGAGCGATGGGCTCCAGTGTCCCCTCTGAATCCATGGGGGCCCCGTCCCTCTCCTGAGCGAGTGCTCCCTGTCCCTATTCCCCTCCAGACCCTTCCCAGGTCTCTTGGTGAGCATTGCTTGGCATCGGCAGGACACAGAAAAGACAGCTCGGAGGCCTCTCCAACAGCCCTGGCCAGCTGCCTGTTTTTCTGCCTGGAGCTTCCAGGGAGCTGCTGACAGCCAGGCTGGGGGGCTTGGGGTGAGACACCAGTGGGCACAGGAGGAACCAAATTCACCCTCTCCATCCATGGGATAGCCCTGGGGTAAAAGTGGTCGGGGCCCACTTTCCTTTGACCTTGGATGAATGACTTAGCCTCCCTGGTCTCAGTTTCTTCATCCATAAAATGGAGATAGTATCAGTACTTCTCAGCCGAGCAGTGAGGAGGGAGTAAGTGGGCTCTTGCAAAGCTCACAACGACTCCTGGCACGTAGTGCAGTCTCCAGAAATGAGTTACCACACTGAGTATGATTCTAAGTCATTCCTGCCAGGCTTCCAGTCTTGTGCTCAGCTGCAATGACGCAGGTCTGTCTTTTCCCGTCTCCAAGCCTCGGGTGCCTGTGTGTGTACTGGAGACTGTGAAGATGTGTGAATTCAGTCTCCTGTCTGGTCACTGGACCCCCTTCTGCCATCCTCCCCACCCCCCACAGGGAAGGGGTCACCTGACCTCTGGGAGGACTTGCCAGCTCCATCAGACACAGAAACAGTAGAACTATGGGCCCAGGATGTTTCCATGGCCGGCCCCCCTTTGCCCGGGATTGGAAACGGAGGCCTGAGAGGGACGGGGCTAGCTGCTGAGCAGATGTCAGGTCCAGCATTGCTGAGGTGTGGTCAGCCAGGTTCCCTTGGGCCCAGCTCTGGGAACAAACTGTCCTGACTCGTCTGGCTGCCGTCCCTCACTGTTGTTTGGAGACAGAGCAGTCATCGGCCCCAGCCCCACCCGCCCCTTGGCTCCCCTGGCTCCTTGGCCTGCAAGGCCCCTGCTAATGGAGGTCATGCTAAGTGACCAGCAGGAGGCTCTGCTGCTGCTTCAAGGTCCTACCATCCTTCACCTCCACCTGAAAACCAGGGGATGGAGCTGTTGTTCTCTGACTGCCCTTGGAGACCTTGGAGAAAGAGGACAGGAGGCATGGTGTCAAAGGGTGCAGGGCCAGGGGACGACACTTGATCAGTGCCCGCTGGGCACCAGGAGTCGCTGAGGACTTCATACCCCTGATGGCATTTGGGAGGCCGAAATAGACATTGCCATTTTATGAGTGGGGTGTGCATCTCCCCGACCACAACCCCACAACCCCAGCCTTCCCATTCCCACCTCCTCCACCACCCCCCTGCCCTGACTCAGAGGGGATCTGGGCTGAGGAGAGTGTGTTCCCCAGGATGGGACAGAGCTGCAGAGTGAGCTGCAAGGGCCCTTGGGAAGGGGAGGGGAGCTTCTCCCCGCCAGGCAGATCGTGGGGAGGCAGACCCTAGTTCAGGTGGGGCCCCATTACTGTCTGCTGGAACCAGAAGGAGCAGCAGGGCCTGGCCTTCTTGGCAGCAAGGGAAATTGAGACAGGAGCCCAGTTACAGGGCCTGCTGAACAAGACCCACCCAGGAGGTGGCTACTGTGTGGATACTCAGGCCCACTGGTCATTGTGAATCCAGGGCTCTAGGCCATCAACTTCTAACCCTACCTGGTGATGGAAAGGAGGCTGCTGTCCCCTCCGTCCCTGGTGAGGTCAGGCCCAGACCCCACATAGGGAAAGGCTGCCTGAGGGGCATTTGAGCTGGGTCCTGGATTCAAATCCTGCCTATGCCACTTCTTGGCTGTGTGACCTTGGGCAAGGCCCTTTCCCTTTCTGATTTCCAGTTTCCTCTTCTACATATAAGAGAGTAATGCCGCCAACCTACGAAACTGGTCCACCGTGTATATCAAAGGCCCAATATACAGTCGGTATACCATGCCTCTGCACTCCTCCACCTTTCCTTCTCAATCTAGGGGGCCTGAGGAAGCAGGCCTGGGTGATGTTTGCTCTGGCACTGGTTCCCAAGTCCCTGGCAACCTCTAGGCCGGGCCTTAGCTGCCTGTCTCAGATGATGCCAGCCCAGGGACAGATTCTCTGTCCATGGGAACTTGAGTCCATCCCAGGACCATGGGCCAGATGATGGGAAGGAGAGAGGGCAGGGTGGAGGCTTGGCCAGGGCTCTGCCAAGGTCTTCTGGTCACAGGATGGAGAGTGGGCCCTGCCTGCAGAGTCTGGCGCCAGGGGCTGGCAGCCAGGGTCCAGCGCAAACAGTGGTGCTCCCCACCGAGAGCTGGAAATGGGAGCCTGGGGAAGCCTGCAGGCGGTGAGCAAATATTTTCCCAAAGGATGCTTGGAACAAACCTCACTCCGGGAGCTCCCTGTGGTGGCTGGACCTGTGGAATGCTGGGTGGGAGGAGGCAGGTGGCACCTGCTGACAGCGAGGAGAGGGTGTCCAGCAGGGGTTGGCAGTCAGACAGCAGAGCCAGGGGCTGCTGGGACCGGGCGTCCGGGCCTGGGGCCAGAGTCCCTCTCTGGGAGGTCTGGCAAGACCCAGCAGACCCCAGGGCTACATCTCAGCCTGCCTTTGTGCATGTCAGAAGAAGGTGCCCCCTGGGCAGACACAGCTGGCAGGCTCCAGCTTGGGGGGTACAAGCATGGGCTTCCAGCACCCAAGGGTCCTCCTATCACTAGACACAGCAGCTCTGGGCCATCCTCAGAGCTGGTGCTTCCTTTCCCGAGGCTGGCAGCCTCCTCAGCGTGGGGAGGCTGGAGCCAAGTTCCTTCCTCCCTCACCAGTGACTTCAAGCCTTGTGCTGGGGGATGGGTGACCTTTCCCTCTGGACCCTCTTGCCCCAGCATGCTGGAGGTCCTGACCTGCCATCCTGTAACAGCAGGGTTAGACTGTTCATAGAAGCATGTGGTGACGAGACTAGAGGGAAGTGAGCGTGGAGCGTCCCCAGAGGGGAATGGCCTGGAGCCACCTGCTGCCCCAGGTATCTGCGGGCTCAGGCCGAGGCTGTATCCCTCTCGCCAGCGTCCTCACCCTGCACTCTCCAGCCTCCCTCCCTCCTTGCAGATTTCCCTGAGCCCTGCAGACACCTGCCCCTGCCCAGGCTGTAGCTTGAGCTTTGCAGAGATGTGGAGAGTCCTCTGTTGTTCTGGGCCTCTGGTTTCGCAACTCTGGCTCTTTCCAGGCAGTTCCTGGGACCTCTTATTAGATTCCAAGGCCTGCGGCAGGAACAGCTGAGTGGCCTACTGCCCAAGAGGGGACAGAGCTGTGTCCCTCCTCTGGGAGGCCGCTGCCCTCCAAGCGTTCCTACATGCCCATTAAAGAGCTTTGCAAAACTGTGAAATAATGCTTCTCTTCTCATTTGCTTCTTCATTTTGAAAAAGTAGCTATTTTTCACAAAAAAATGTGTTGTTTTAAAAAATAGATCAACATTTTAACAATTTTTCCATTTTAGTTTCTAATATAGTGAATATTGATATTTAGAACTCACATAAATGAGAATTCTTTGAATTCTTAAATGACATTTAAGAGTGTAAAGGATAGGGTTGCTAGATAAAATGTAAGTACGTCCTATCTGATATTTGGGACATACTTAATACTGAAAAGATTATTTGTGATTTATCTGAAATTCAAACTGAACTGGGCATTCTGTATTTTTATTTATGTACCAAACTTGGCAAACCTATTAAAAGATCCTGAAAGCAAAGTGTTTGAGGACCACTGGTATAAGATACCAACAAGCGTTATACTGGGTGAGAATTCCAAGATTGAGGGAGAGCGCTGGTTCAGTGTGGTTGAGGACGCAGTGACACTGAGGGAGCTGTGTAGGGAGAGAGCTCAGTCAGAAGGCTCTGAGTACCGGGGCCTGGGGCCTGAACCAGGGTTGGGGTGCTGGAGTCACAGCTAGAAAGAAGGGGGACGTGGCCTCCCATTTGCTCTCAGATCTGTTCTGGGAGGTAGAACATGTCTAGATCCAAGAAGTGGGGCTCAGGGCAGTGCAGGGACTCGCCCAGATTTGTACAGTTCATGTGTGGCCATCGGGAGCAAACCCCTTTGGGCGTGACACCAAAACCCACGCTTGGCCTTTCTAGCATCTTCCCCAGCTGCAGGACAAGAGCAAGCCAGCACAGGGCCTGCTTGACGGTAGACGCAGGGCAGGAAACCTCCCTTCTCCTGGGCTGCGGGCTGCGGGGAAGGCCGTGACAGGGCTGGGGTCAAGGGGCAAGCAGAACAAAGGCTGTTTGTGAGAGGGGGATTTCAGGGCGCCGGGCCTGCATGTGGGATGAGGGTCATCCCTCTGGCAGAGCAGCGCGGGTTGATCCAGGCTGCATGCCGTGGAGCAGGGAATTCCTGCTGGAAGGGGGGCTCGGTTGCTGGATCACAGCTCGGTGGTGGTGTGTTCATGCCCATCCTGCCTGGGGGAGTAGGAAAGGGACCCTGAGGACCATCCTTCTGGGGCAATAGGGCGGAGCCAGAAATGTTCTCACCCTCAGAGACGCCCCTTGGGCTAGCCCTGCCGCTCAGATCAGGGGAAGGTGGGTGCTGTGGAGAGGACACAGGCAGGGTGAGGATCCAGTCGATCTGGTGACTACCAGGTGGGCCAAGAAAAAAGACAAAGGCTCCAGCCACAGGCCTGCCTCAGTGGTCAGAGTGCTAGACCTGGGGCAGCAAGAGCAACCCTCCCTCACAGCTGATGACATGCCAGGGCCATGATGGACCATGGGCAGGAGATGGGACCAGTTTCTCCTGGTTTCACCCAGCAGGGGTGGATCAGCTGTGCATGATTTAAATCACTAATACACCCCACCAAAAGGCAGTCTGCTTTTTATTAGGACCAGGCTCTGGAAATTCTATAAAAAGAATCAATGATAAAAATACTCCTCCCTGTTGTAAACAATTGCAGTAAATACTGTTAAGTTTTAATAATACAGATGCATGCTTCAAATTAGCATGTTTTGCTGATGTACAAACTCCTGCTACACGGTCATCCAGACACAAGGGGACTCAACTATGAGCATATGTTTGGAGGGAGAGCTTGTGATGCTTTGGAAGCATTCAGGCAATTTAAAATGCAGTTAGTGTCTCTAACTGCCCATGGCACCACCTACTTGTGTTAGGGGGTGGATTTGAAATAATCTATAATCTCATGGTGATTAGAAAGATGGAAGGAGCAGGACTTGACCTAACTCAGTTCTTTCCATGTGATCACATGGAGTTTTTATGTAGGCTTAAAATTTAGTACAGCGAAAAGAAATAGGCAGCTCTGTGTGAAATACTTTTGCTCGGTAAGTGCCCATTTTTGTTCATACATAAAATATTTCCATTTTGTGATTCCCACTGGAAATAAGTTTGCCATGTAGAGAACGGGGCTTTTGACCACTGGTCCTGCCTGAGTGTCCGACACGCTAGGCCAGCCACTGAGTCAAAGCAACCACAGGAGCTGAATTGGTTCTGAGAAGCTAAGCCCTGTGGAAGGTGGCTCTAAAGCCCGGGTCAGAGGAGGAGGCGAGGCTGGGCTGGGGAGGGGTGTGCCGAAGGCACAGCTGAAGTGGGAGCAGGTCAGAGGTCCCAAATGGAGGCTGTGCATGGCCAGGTTCCAGAGGGTGCCCAGACAGGCCTGGCGCAGGGGTGACTGGGAGAAGTTTACCAGAAACTACTGCTACTTTCTGTACAGGGTGTCTCCATTAATAGGACCCTTGGTTGCTTCTCCTTGGTGGAATGCCCTACCACAGGACAGGACGGAAGAGGGGCCTAAGGGCAGGAAGCAAACCCTGACTGAAGGCACCCGCCTCTTTGGCATCCTCTCTGCCACCCTCTGCGAACTGGGCTCCTCTGGGGGCTTCCCACCCTGTTCTTCTTCAACCCTTTCCCTCTGGTTTCTTCTAGGATGGCCTCACCCTCCCACCCCCAAGGCTCTGCCTCCATCCTCTTACTTTTCCTGCCAAGATCTGGAAGTTCTCCTAATCGCACATGTTCCCCTTACCCTCCCTCTACTAGAAACCCCAAACCTGATTCTGGTCCAGAGCTCTCCCCTGAGCTCCAATGCTGCTCCTGGACAGAGCCCGATGGACAGTTATACCCCACACGTCCATCCTGGGCTCACGTTGCCCTCTGTGCAGGCTCTACACCCCGTGCCCCTCTCTTATCCTCCTGGATTTCCCCAGTCACTCAGCTCAGCCAGTTCTGTCTCTGTCACAGCTCTCCAATGTCTCACCTCTCCAGCCCTCCCCCCCTGCCCCTGCCTGGGACTGGTCACTGTTACCATTCCTGACTGATTCCCATCCACCCCACCCACTGGCCCCCATTCCTCACTCTCAGCACCACTTCCAACACATTTCTTTTGGGCTCATAGTCAATTTACTGAATTCCTGCTGCACACTCACCCCTGGGCTGGGCTCCATGGAGGATCTACAGGGCAAATAAAGATGCCATCTGCTCCCTGAGGGTCTCACTAAGAGTGGAGGATGGAGAGCCATCCCATCCCACCCTCTCCCCACCCATCCCTCCATCCTTCCTTCCCTCCAGCCATCTCTCCCTTGTTCTATCCCCTTCCCCATGCCTATTCCTCCCTCCATCCAACCACCTTTCATCCCTCTATCTTTCCACCCATCCCTTCTCTATCCTCTCCTCCATCTTCCATCTCTCCCTCCATCCATCCCTCTAGCCACTGATTTATACATGTTGCCCCATTTTGTGCCAGGCCCTAGCCTGTTGTGGGGGTTCAGACATGACTCAAGTGTGATCTCAAGGAGAGGGGCAATAAGAAAACATGGAGATCAGAGCTGTAATAGAGGACACACAGGGGCAGGGGACCAATGCCTGGGCTGGTTTCTGAGGGGTGAGTAGGAGTTTACCAGGGCAAAAGATGAGGGAAGGGCATCAAAGCAGAGGAAACAAGAGGCAAGAGGGATGAATGGTGTGGCATGCCCCATCTGCACTGTCTAGCCAAAGGGACAGATGTATGAGAGATGAGGCAGGAGATAGGGGAGAGATGGGACAGCTCATGTGGGCCTTGAAGGCAAGCCTGGTAGAGTCAGACTTCCGTCCTCAGGGCACTGAGGCTGAGGCAGATCTCTAGGCAGGGAAGTTCTGTGGACAGGTGTATGTTTCCAGAAGAGCTTCCTCCTCCTCCTCCTCCTCCTCCATCTTTTTAAAGATTTTATTTATTTATTCATGAGAGACACAGAGCGAGAGAGAGAGAGGCAGAGACACAGGCAGAGGGAGAAGCAGGCTCCATGCAGGGAGCCTGATGTGGGACTCGAGCCCAGGACCCCAGGATCACGCCCTGAGCCAAAGGCAAATGCTCAATCGCTGAGCCACCCAGGTGTCCCAGCAGAAGAACCTTCTTATGGCTGATGTCTGGGCTCATCAGAGGGGTGCTGGCCAGGGGCAAGACAGAGTGAGGGCGGGCACAGGGTTCCAGAGGAACGAGGGGAGAGGTAGTAGAGCAGGAGAATGGGGCCACCTCATCCTATTGGTGAAGGACTAGTTGTGGGCGTTGGGTAGACAGTAGTGGGGACCTGAGAGCCAAGTGGGATGGGATAGGGTGTGCAGGTGAGTCACTGCGTTTCTCTCCGAGCACCTAGCCACCACTTACATGGTTAGGTTTTCACTATCTGTTATGCAACCCAGGTTCAAGTCCCAGCTCAGCCACTTAACCCCTGCCTTGCTTTCCTCAGCTGTAAAATGGGAAGACAGCTCCCCAGCTAAGGGCTTGCCCCCTCACCAGGTGTTTAGGGGTGCCAGGGAGGGAGGGGCTTTGGAGAACCATGCAGACCCTGAGAGCACAGTCCCTGGCTAAGGGGCTGCTGCTCGGCTCCAACTATGGGAACACAGGCCAGACCAGACCCTCCGACTTTTCAAGAAAAGCCAGAAATAAAGATGGTGCAATATCCTGCTTTTAAAAATATCTTTTCAGACAGCAAAAAAAGTATTTGTGGCCCAAATCTGAGTTGTGAAGATTAGCTAGGTAGTGCCAACGAGTGCCTCCCTTCTCCCTCTCTGCCCTCCCTGCGTCCTTCCTCTTCTCAAACACGAACCTGAGTTTTCCTGCACTATGTCTCCTTCCGTCCCAGCGTCTGAGCTGGATGGTGGGGGCCCCGGAGTACTAGGGATTGAGGCAGTGTTTCTTTATGCAGAAAGTTGCAAAAATGTATATACCCCAGATAAACTGAAGCCGGATCTCATCGGGTATTCATACACTCATATTCATCGTGGCATTATTCAGCACAGCCAAGAGGAGGAAGCAACTCAAGTGTCCATTGACAAATGATTGGAGAAACAAACTGTGGCCTCGAAATACGATGGAATATTCTTCTGCCATTAAAAAGAAGGAAATTATGGCACAGGCCATAATATGGATAAACCTGGAGGACATTATGCTCAGTACACAAAATCAATCACAAAAGGACAAATACTGAATGATCCCATTTATATGAGGTCCCTAGGGTTCTCAAATTTATAGAGAGAAGGTAAGCTGGTAGTTTTGAGGGGCCGAGGGAGGAGGGAATGGGGAGTTAGTGTTTCATGGGGACAGACCTTCAGTGTGGGAACGTGGAAAATCCTGGAGATGGGTGGTGGGGATGGTTGTGAATGTACTTACTGGCGCTGTATTGGATACTTAAAAATGGTTAAGATGGTAAATTATAGGGACGCCTGGGTGGCTCAGTGGTTGAGCGTCTGCCTTTGGCTCAGGTCGTGATCCCAGGGTCCCAGGACAAGTCCTGAATCGGGCTCCCCACAGGGAGCCTGCTTCTCTCTCTGCCTGTGTCTGTGCCTTTCTTCTCTCTGTGTTTCTCACGAATAAATAAATAAATAAATAAAGTCTTAAAAAAAAAGATAGTAAATTCTATGTTATATGTACTTTACTGCAATTTTTAAAAAGAAGTGGCAATGATATTCATGTGGGGGAGAGAAGGGCAGGCCAGGGAGGCTGGGATGGTGTCTGTCACTGGAGCCATTCCTGCCTGTTTCCAGACCTCCACAGCATTTACCCTTGGCCTCTACAGCCAATGAGCGCATTTAGTTCCAGGCCCAGGGCAGAGACCTGATGCCATCCTGTGACCTCTGCACATAGCTGTGGGCCTGGCATGGGAGGTGCTGAGGGACGCTGGTTGGCTGGAGGAGCAAATTGGTATGGAAATGAGACTGGCACATTCAGCTTGGTCTCATCTGGCTCTACCTTCGATTTTCTGTAGGAATTGAATTTCTATATTATATATACAAATTTTTGTGTGTGTATATATATAATTTTATCTACATATATATAGATATTTTATATCTATCTATCTATCTATCTATCTATAATTTTATCAGATCAAGGAAGCTCCTTTCCACTCCTAGTTTTTGAGATGTTGAGTTTACAAAACACATTTTTTTCCCTATATCTGTTGAGACGATCATATGATTTTTCTCCTTTCGCTTACTTATGTGATGAACGAAATGACTTGCTCTTTCAGAGTTAAGCCAGCCTCATGCTGCTGGATAAATCATACTTGCATGCCATGCTTTATCTTTTTTAAAGATGGCTAGATTTGGTTTATTTATATGTGTTTAAGATGTTTGCCTCTGTGTCTCTGGATGAGGCTGGCCTGTGCCATACCTTTCTCATGTTTGGGCGAAATCTATTTCTCAGCACATCCCCACCCTGGCCATGCTCACCAGCTCAGCCATCGAAGTTGGATGGGGCCCAAGACGAGGGTCTGGGTGGGGCACGAGCCCACCTGTGCAGCCTGGAGGGCTCTGCAGGTGGGCGGTTCATGTGTGAGGTTGGTGGCCCCTGGCAAAGGAGGGTACTGAGTGGGTAGAGACATTCCCGCATGCCCCTCGTCTGCAGAGAGGGCAGGGGCCCAGGGTGGTGGGTGGGGACAGGGTTTGGGGGCAGAACCTGGAGTGCTCAGACAGGAAAAGTCAGGTTTAGGCCACTGTGGCCTTAAAATCTCCTCCCCTTCCCATCTGTTCCCTCCAGATTTGGATGTGTCCTGTGGCCTAGTCAGGGTGGGGAGGGTGTGGCCCGTCTTCCCTGCTCTCCCCGCCCTCTTTTGCAATCCAGTAGGGGGAGGTGGGGATGTTGCCAGGAGGAGGGCCTCAGTCTATATCTCTGCTGTCTCTGGGGCTGCAGTGACAGGCCATCAAGGCCTGCGGTGTCCTTAGTGGGGCCTCCATCCCCACCAGCATGTTCCTGGGCATGTGTGATTCTTCCTAAAGGATAGGGGGAGCCTTCTTAGGGGAAGCCCCCTCTGCAAGGAGCCCCTGGCCACAGCTGGATTTCTTCCCACCTGCTCATTTCCTGCCCCCGGCAGCGTCCCTTACTGGTATGGTGTCCTCGCCCCCCATAGCCAGGCATCTCTGCAGGGCAAGCAACTGGCAAGGCAGTCCACACCTGGCCCCCTACCCTGGTGATGCCCTGTGGGCCCTGACAGCAGTACCTGTGGCTGCACCCTGCCCCGCCCCATCTCCCTCACTCTCTTCTCCCCTGCGCACACAGGCCCAGGACCCAGGGCTCCTAGCCCACTGCAAGAGATGACTCCAAACTAAGAGTGAGGTGCCCATCTCCCCTCGTTGCAGATCTACCCAATCCCTTGGCGATTTGACTTTTGAGGGGGCTCTACTTTGTTTTCTGGGGGGAAGGTATGCTTAGCTCCTGCCCCATGAGCAACAGTCCACACCCTCCTCCTTGTGGTCCACATATAGTAACAGATGGAGTGGGGCACAAGCTGGAGCTGGAGCTGGAGCTCCCAGGGTGGTGGCTGGAGCTACAGGCTGAGCCTATCCCCTCACTGGCTTTCTTTAAAATGTGGGCTTTGGGGTCTTCTCTGTTCCCAGTTCTGGGTCCTGATCACTAGTTCCTGCTAAAACAAAAGTCTCAGCACCCAGTGCTACTGGCAGGTTCAGATAAGCGGGTGACTTGCCCATGGCCACATGGGGTGTCCTCGTCAGATCTGGGACTGGCTTCCCTCCTCTGGATTCCTAGACAGGGACAATCCCTACATCATTCCCTCTTATCCTGACATTTAGGGATACAAAAGATGACCTGGGGCAAGGATTTGAGTGCAAATGGTTTATTTGGGAGATGATTCCAGAAAGCACAGTGACAAGGTGAGGCAACAAAGGGTTTGCTCATGAAAGAGTCACCATTGGAAGCCACTGGGGCTCAAGCCAACTGGGGACCCTGCAGGGACAACACAGTGCACACCTCAGAGTTGCCCAGCATGGGCCGAGGAAGCTGGGGTGTTTGCCCACCAATCCTGCTCCTTATTGGTTGAGGCTGGTCCTGGAGGCATTAACTGCATGGCATTCGGGGCTGCCCTGCAGGCCGGGTGCGCTCTTGCCAACAGAAGCCATCTGTGTGTGCAGGATGACCAGGGAGGCTTCAGTGACCTCCCGCATGGCCTTGCAGGACGCGTCTGCCACTGGACCGACCACTCTCTAGCCATCCCGTAGAGCCTTAATAAAAACAAAACCAGACCAGGGTGGGGGTGGGGGTGGGGACATCACAGCTTACCACGCAGCCCTTTTATTAGCTCCTCATGCCTCGATCGTAAGTGTGTGCATGCTGGATTCTCACAAATCTTAGTCATGAAGCGGGCTCTCAGATCAAGAAGCAGAACCCAACCAGAAGATCACCTCTGTGCCCTTCCAGTCACGACCACCCTGAGGATACCTGCTCCTGACTTCTAACAGCAGGCGATTAGTTTTGCCCATTTTAGAACTTCCTAAAAAATAGACTCATATGTGTGTAGTCTTTGTGCCTGACTGTTGCTCAGAGCTGTGGTAGGGAGCTGTACCCCCGCTGTTGTGCGGGCCCCTAAATGGCTTGCGTTGCTGCGTGGTACTCAGCTCTGTGAACGCACCACGACGTGCCAATCCGTCCCGCTGCTGATGGGCATCTGAGCAGTTTCCAGTTTAGGGAATCATGAACAGTGCTGCTAGGGACCGTCTCGTCTGGACTTCTGGAGGACACATGCTCCCCTCCTCTTGAGTCAAACTCAGGAGTGGAATTTCTGGGTCAGAGTACGTGCGTGCGCTCAGCTTTAGTCAATCCCACCAAATAGTTTCCTAAAATGATTGTACCATGGGGTGTGAAACTCCCACCAGTGGTGGACAAGAATTCCAGCTGCTTCACTTCCTTGCCCACACTTGATCTTTCCATTGTTTTCTTCTAGAACTTTAGTGGGCGAATAGCCTCGGCTTTTTCACACTCTCTGCGTGGTGCCATCTCTGCCCCCGCCCGTCCCAGGCCTCACCCATATTTCAAAGATGGGAAAATGGAGGCTCAGAGAGGGGAGTCCCTTGCCTCACATCGCACAGCTTGCGGGTGGCAGGCTGGGAGCTTGAGTCAGAGTTCGCTGCAGGAGGCCTTCTGCTGGCTGGCAGGCAGGCAGGGCCTAGGGAGCCGGGGTGGAGACTCAGCAGATTTCCAGATGTGAAGTGGTGAGTGGGGTTGGGGCCTCCTCCTCCCCTTGAAGCTGTCCAGTGGGCCGGGGGATGACATCCCGTCCCTGTCCATTCTCTGACTTGCTGGGGGAAGCTGCATGCTCCGGCGGGAAGGTCCGGGTGAGGTTTGGTGGAAGACTCCCCCTGCCAAACCTCCTCCCACCCTGACCGAGGAGAGGGCACTGTGGTACACCTCAGGGCAGCGGGGCAGCAGATCAGGCCGTCCATGTGTGGTCCAGCCTCCGCCTCTTCTGGCCGAGCCCAGGGCTCATGATCATGGCCTCCAAGCCTCCCGAGTTCCTCATGTGCTAAGTGGCTCAGTGGCGATGCCTGCCTGGGGGCCTGGCGTGAGCCTTGCATGAGATGAGAGGGGAGCACGCTTTGGCTCCCGCGGCCCCACGGGGCATTCAGACGAGTGCAGCCGGCGGGGAGGGGGCAGCAGGAGGAGAGCTCGCTTCAGAGTCTGTGGCATCTGGCACTCTGGGCAGGGCCTGGAGTTGAGAGGGGCGCTGGGATGCTGCCTGGACGCCCACCCCTCCTCCTCCCACGTGTTGGCATGTGGTTTTGTTCAGCTGGAGCCAAGCTGTTGGGGGGGTGGGTAGTTTCCGTGAAAGAGCCTGGGAACAAGGCCCCTTTGTCTGGCCCGGGGTCTGCCGGCATCCTGGGCCTGAAATTGTAGGTCAGATCTCAGGCCGACCATCCAGGGGCACTACCTCTGATGGGAAGGAGGCTGGGGCTCCCCTCTTTGAGATGGGAAAACGGAGACAGAGAGGACAAGAGACTTGTCTAGGAAGCCCAGTCTGTTAGCAGGAGAGCCAGGACTGGAAGCCAACTCCCTCCTCCACCTTAACCCAGATCCAAGTGGTCCCTGGGTCCCTCCCAGGGCCTGCGTTGGAGGAGCCCCTTCTCTCTAACACTTCCATGCTGCCCCTGCCACCCCTCCCTCCTTCTCCCTCTTCTAGAGTTTCAGATCGCTGACGGACTGCAGCCACGTTCCCTGCTACCGAGAATAAGGAGCCTGCAAAACAGTCACCGTCTTGGCCGTCAGGGACCTCGCTGTCCAGTTTACAGCGCAGGAGTGGAGACCTTGACACGCGGCGAGCAGACGCGGTGGCCCCACGGGCTGGGTGGAGGTGGGGAGAAACCAGGAGGGCTCCCGGGAGGAGATGATGTTTTAGCGGAGACTTGAAGGCTGAGAAAGAAGCGGCCAGGCAAGGATGTGGGGGTCTGTGGGGAGAGCAGTTTTCCGGCAGTGCCCCAGCATAGCAGGAGCTGGGAGGTGCAGAGGCTGGGCTGGGGCAAGCAAGTGGAAGAGGGGAGGGGGAGAACATGAGAAGAGAGTGTCAGGAAACAGCTCCTATCAAGAATGGAGACGCAGATGGGAGCCAAACCACTGTAGGGCCTCGCTGGCCAGGCTGCTGGGCGTGAGCTTTACTCTGAGGCCCCCGGGAGTCACAGGAGGGCTTAAAGGCGGGGAGTCACATGGCCGGACCGTGCTTTAGAAATCAGTATTTCCAAGAAGAAAACAGTGTTTTCGGGACAAAAGGAAGATGCAGAGATTTCGTAAAACGGGAGAGGCGGGTGGCTGACAGGCAGACGTCAAGATGCTCATCCCTGTTAGCGGCAAGGGGCCTGTGCATTCAACCCTCCCCGAGATGCCATTTCACACCCACTGCCCCGGCAGACGTTAACAAATGCTCTCGAGGAGGTGCAGCCCTCAGCAGCCGCTGGCAGCCTTGGTACAAGCCTCGCAGCCACAGCCTGGCCTGAGCTGGGGAGCTTGAACGCGTGCACACCCAGTGACTCAGCACTCCCCCTCCTAGACGAAAACAAATGTCACGGGAAGCCGGGTACGGAGAGACAGAGACGTACAGCGACACCCTTTGTAACAGGAAAGAAAACCCAGGAAGCAGCCAAAAGGGCCCGAGACCAGCCGGTCAGCGCGCGCTCGCCGACGCCGACGGAGTACCACGCGGCCCTGCCCAGAGTGTTGGGTGTTGCAGCGCGTCTGCCTACGACAGGTTCAAAAACAGCCCGAACTCAGTAACGATTGGGGATGCGTCAACCGGGGAGGCCTTGCAGCTGGGGAGGGGCGCAGGAGAGCATGTCTAGGTCTGGTAGTCTGTCTTTCAGAGTCCCCGGTTCCGGGGTTTTCACATGAAGCAGAGTCAGACTCTGGGCTCGTATCGCATTCTCTCAGGCTGGTTAGCATTTTTGCAATGGGCGTAACCTGCTTGTTTGATTATTAGTCACCAACCGCAGGCGACGACTTTCCTATCGGACCCACGTTGCTTCCACGGTGGCGCAGTCCCTGGCCTTGGGGACCCAGCCAGGTGTGAGCCCATGACGTGTGTGATTCAGGAATCTCTGGGTTTTCATTGGCTGGATGGCCGGGGGCTCCCTTGGCTGAGAGCCAAACACTGATGAGCTTGACCAAGTCCCCTCGTGACTGTTGGGGATTTTACAGGGAACATGTTTCTAAAATATGTGCTATTATCTGACAGTGTCTGAATCGAATACAGACAAAATCAACTCTAAGTCCAAGGCTGGAAAATCACCCACCCTGTCGGGGCCATTCACAGATTCCTCTCCAGCTTCTGGCAGCAGCCCCGGGTTTCCATGTAGAAGTTCATCCTACCCCTCAGACTTTTAGGAGAGAGCAGGGAACGCGGGCTGACCCAATCGGCACAGCCCATTCCTCTCAGCTGCAGTGACTGGCTTAGGCCTGGGCACCTGACTTAAGCTCCTCCAATCTGAGAGAACTTTAAGGTGAGTGGACTAGCGCTTCATTTTGTCTGGACTTAAAGAATTGTACGCTGGGGGCAGCCGGGTGGCTCAGTGGTTGAACGTCTGGCTTCAGCTCAGGTCGTGATCCTGGGGTCCTGGGATCGAGTTTTGCATTGGGCTCCCTGTAGGGAGTCTGCCTTTTCCTCTGTCTGTGTCTCTGCCTCTCTGTGTGTGTGTCTCATGAATAAATAAACAAAATCTTAAAAAAGAAAAAAGAGTTGTAGGCTGGAGCTCCTGGGAGGTTGGCTCACTAGAAGAGAGTTTTTGGCAGAAAATGGAGGGAGAGGTAGATCCCTACCTCTCGTAGGGAGATCTGAGGGACAAGGGGAAAGAAACCTGGAGACATTTGAGCACCTGGATCCAGCTATGCCTGAAGTCCATCCCTCTACTCTTTTATGGAATTCAGTATCTCTGTTTTTGGGCTTTAGTCTGTTTGAGTCAAGGGTACTGTGACTTGCAGCATAGAGTCCAGACCAGCATCCTCCTCCAGCTAATCAGTGGCACCTCCTGAGCCAGTAGCTTGTGGTGGGAGGTCATCCCTGCCCCTCCCTGTCCTGGCCCCCAACGCCACGTCCTTTTCAGGCCCTCCCCAGTTGCAAGGCCTTGTCAAGATTATAAACCTCAGATTGTTATTTGGTCCGGGCTGTTTTTGAACCCGGTGCAAACAAACATACTGTAAATGCTCCTTTTGGCATTGGGGAGACACCCGTGGGAGCACACAGTCTCTCCCCTTGGTATCTCTCCAATCCTACTGCTTCCCTGTGCCTCCACACCCATCTGAACCCCATCATCTCCAACCCAGGTTCTACCACCCGTGTCCTCCGGGTGGGGGGCTCCCTTAAAACCCTCCAGTGGGGGCAGCCTGGGTGGCTCAGTGGTTGAGCATCTGCCTTTGGCTCAGGGTGTGATCCCTGGTCCTGGGATCGAGTCCTGCATTGGGCTCCCTGCAGGCAGCCTGCTTCTCCCTCTGCCTGTGTCTCTGCCTCTCTCTGTGTCTGTCATGAATAAATAAAATTTTAAAAAGAAAAACAACCCTCCAGTGGCTCCCCTTGCTCTCAGAATACACACCAAACTCATCCTGCAGCCCACGGCCTGCCACATCCTGCCCCACAGCCCTTCTTTCGGAGGGCTCCTCAGCTTCCACTCCCCGCCCAGGAGCGTGGTCCTCGAGCACTTACTGTGTGCCTGGCCCTGCAGAAGTCCTGCCCACCTACCTCTGAACTCACGGGACCCCTCGTGGAACCTGATGAGTTAGGCACCATATCCCCATTTGTAGAGAAGGAAACGAGGCTGAGAGAGGCTGGAGCCTCCCCCAGGCATCGTGCAACTAGGAGCCAGCCCTTGGGGGCCAGGTTCTGTGAACTGACCACCACCCCACACACCCTGCCCTGCACGGCCTCCTCAGGGTGCTTCTTGCTGTTTGTTGGTGAGGACGTTGAACTCCTGTCTCCTGCAAGAGTGCCACTCCTTGAGGGCAAGGGGCTATCTGCCCTCCAGCTGGACCCCCATGCCTGGCACCAAGTGGGTGTGCAGGGAAGATTTGCTGACTGAATAATAATATTAGCCCGTGCTCACTGAGCACTCACCACGTGTAAGCCACTTCTGAAGCACTTTCCATATATTAGCGGACTTAGTCCCCACGATAGCTCGATAGCTCGCGGTGGTTGGAGGTTATTTTATAGCTGGGAACACCGAGACAGGGAGGGAAGGTTCCCAGATCCCACAGCTAGTAAGTGACGGAACTGGGATTCAAACCCAGGGATCATGGCCCCAGAATATGTACTTGTAACCACACTATCCCTGCATGGGGTGGGGATAGGGGGTCAAAGGGTAGACAGAGGACAGAGCCTGATGGGCGGGAGTGGGGGTCAGGCTGAGCAGAGATCAAGGACTTAGAGCCAAGACTGGGCTCATACCCCAAGTGTCACAGGAGGCCAGGCCTGGACAGATGGAGATGCAGGATTAAGACACACCTCACCGGGGACCTTCTCTGCTTCCTGGGGTTGGAGCCAGCTGGCTGGTGTGCTGCGGAGTGTGAGTCCCCTGCCAGCTGCCTTATCTGGGCCTCAGTAAGGAGGATGGAAGGAAGAAGAGGCCTGGTGGGTTCCAGAGAGAACTGCATAGGCTGGAAAAAGACAAGAGGGTGGCTCAGTGTAGATCCTCAGGACAGATGGGCTGGCCTCCTCACAGGTTCCTGAGCCCAGTGGGGTTAGCACGAAGGCCAGGAGCTCTGCATGTTCAGCTGGGAAGTGGACAGACCCTGGAGTCAGTGCATGTTGCCACTTTAATAAGTCACCCCTACCTTGGGTCAAGTCTAAATGTTGGAACGTGGAAGGTGAACCATCTCTCTGAGCTGTGCAGACCACCCCCAGGTCCTGTGCTCAGCTGCTGGCCCAGCTCTAGGAGAGGGGGACAGGCTGAGTTGGCCACAGTATAGCAGAGGAGCTGGGGCAGCTCAGCATGGAGAGTAGCAGCCTTGGGGGGGCTCTGACTGAGGAAAAGCAGACAAGTCTGGAGCTCCAGAGGGCACACCTGGAAGGGAAGAAGGGAGTCATCTCTTGGTGTGCTGGAGACTTTTATGTCAACACCTAAAGTTGCCTGCCCTCCTATCCCATAGCTGAGTTTCCAGCTCCTTCCTCTGGGTTCAGCTGGGGCGAGGTGACCTGGGCTCCTTCCACCTGGGGAAGGGAATTCTGGGTCCTGTCCCCCTGACATTTCTCTGTCCTAGAGGGGCGTGTGGGTCTCAGAGTTGGAGGAGAAAACACAGAGCCTCCCAAGCTGTGGCTCCCAGGGAAATGCTATGGACTGGGATTCCCAGACTGAAGAGCTTGGTACTTCTGGGGGCCACAGGGCTCTCCCCAGCTTCCTGACGGGAAGGAGAGAGCCTGGATTTGGACTGAAGCTCAGCTGTCTTTGAGCCTCACCTTTCTCATCTGTAAAATGGGAACCGACAGTGTTTAACTCCAGTGTGATGCAAAGGAATGCAAGAGAGATGGGTGTAGGCGAGCTTCATAAATGTGTAGCGTGGTGGTGACTTCCGTTACCACCTTTATCATTGCATGAGTTTAGGTCTGTCAAGAAGCCCACAGGAATTTTGCCAAGACAGGATAGATGTGCAAGGACATTACTGTGAGAGGAAACAGGGGAAGGCAGGAGAAACTCAGGCCAGTATAGCTCAGCCACTTGCTACGAGAAATGGGAAAGTAAGGAGGATGGGGATGAAGAATGTCACAATGTGACACAGCTCCTGAAAGCTTCAGGCAGGATGAGGGGCAGCCCTCACCCAGCTTTCTGCTGCGGGGAGGCCCGAGTCTTGCTGGAATGATCCTGCAAGCCACTGTGGAGGGCAGATCATGGTGGCCTCAGCAGAAACGGAATGGTACATCCAGAAGGACGGGCAGGCACCTGTGCTGCCTGAGGCAGGAGATCTGAGTGGTGCCTCTTCCTGGCAGTGCTAATCACCATTATTCTAAACTTTCTGATACCTGAGCACTGGTTGGGCAAGCCCTGGCAGGTAACCAGAGATTATTCGGAGCCTCAGAGGCCCAGATTTGTTATTTAAGCAGAGATGTTTTCCCTCTGCACATTCCTAGAAGGGGAGGCTTCCAGGAATTACTGGAGATCTCTGCCCCACCACAAGGCCGTGTGCTGGAGGAGCCAGCCACCAGCTGTGTGGATGGGGTGGCCAGGAGTCTTGGGGTTAGAAGCAAGGGCAGTGATGAACCAAAGATGGATGGACAACTGTGAAAAGGAGCTGGAAGAGAATATAGGCAGCCTACTACGTTTACCTTAGAATGGGGAAGCCTCTCGAAGCACAAAGGAAACTACTGGTAGGTCTTGCTACATCATATTTCACAAGTTCCGTATGGAAGAAAACACAGCACCAAAGTTAAAACAGGGGTGTCTGCTGCACGTACTCAAAAGACAAAGGGCCAACACTCCTACTACATGAAGAATTATTAAAAGAGTTGTTGAGGGCAGCCCGGGTGGCTCAGCAGTTTAGCGCCTGCCTTCAGTCCAGGGTGTGATCCTGGAGACCTGGGATCGAGTCCCATGTCAGGCTCTCTGCAGGGAGCCTGATTCTCCCTCTGCCTGTGTCTCTGCCTCTCTCCCTGTATCTCTCATTAATAAATAAATAAAAATCTAAAAAAAAAAAAAAGTCGTTGAGCTAAAGGGGTGCCTGGGTGGCTCAGTCGGTTGAGTGGCCGACTCTTGGTTGCGGCTCTGGTTGCAACCTCAGGGTGGTGAGAGGGAGCCCCTTGTAGGTTAGGGCTCAACACAACTCTGCTTGAGAATTTTTCCCTCCTCCCTTTCCCTCCCCCATCTGCTCCTCCCCCCTTCCCCTGAAATAAATGAATGAATGAATAAATAAATAAAAGTCTTTAAAAAAATTCTGGAGCTTAAGATGAATGCTTCAAGAATCAAAATGAATGAAGAGTACGTACAAGAGTTCTCAGAAGAGACACAAGCAGTTAGTAACCATTTGAAAAGATGGTCTACCTCAAGTAACAGAATACCCTCTTCACCCAACAGACCGAGTAAACATCCCTAAGACTGAGACCCCCCGGTGGTGGTGAGTGTGTGAACAAACCCTCTGACATATTGGGAGGAAACTCTCAAAAAAAAAAAAAGAAAAAAAAAGAAAAAAGAAACTCTCTCAGAGTCCTTGAGCGGTTATATATCAAAAGTACTTATTTTTTAAAGGACTTTATTTATTCATGAGAGACACAGAAAGAGGAAAAGACACAGACAGAGGGAGAAGCAGGTACCCTGCAGGGAGCCTGATGCGGGACTCGATCCCAGTACTCTGGGATCACGACCTGGGCCGAAGGCAGAGGCTCAACCGCTGAACCACCCAGGAGCCCCTATTTAAAAATGTACATGCCCTTGGTCCTCACAACTTCTTGGAGGTGGACAAGTGTCCGAATATATAGATTCGGGGATGTTTTTCAAATTCGTGTTTATGATAAAGGAAACTAGGAACGATCAGGTAAATACAGCACAGTGATAGCAGACAGTGGAATACCCTGTGCCTGCTGACAGGGACTGTGTGGATAAGCTACTGATGTAGAAAAATGGCTACAACAGATCACATTAAAATGGAGCAGAATAAAATGCTCCTTAGGATTTGTGTACAGGGATCCCTGGGTGGTGCAGCGGTTTAGCGCCTGCCTTTGGCCCAGGGCGCGATCCTGGAGGCCCAGGGTCAAGTCCCACATCGGGCTCCCGGTGCATGGAGCCAGCTTCTCCCTCTGCCTGTGTCTCTGCCTCTCTCTCTCTCTCTATTTATGATAGTGTGTGACTATCATAAATAAAAAAAAAAAAAGGATTTGTGTACATTTGCACATGCATACGACCACACATGCATCTAATTCACGTATATATACATAAGTATGTAGAGAACAAAAGTGGTTGGAAGAGGCCCTCTTGTGAAGGTAGATTTGCTGGTGTTAAATGTTCTATTGTCTGTTTTCCCTAATTTATGTATTAAGATCAGAGTCAGCCTCTTCCATCTCACAAATGGGAAGACTGAGGCTCAGAGTTGGCAAGAGGCTTGATGGGACCAGGCCTCACATCTCTGGGCTGCTGTTGCTGTCCTAGGCGCCCCTTTCAGCTCCTTAGGGCTTCACTGTGTGGCCTTAGACAAATCCCTTCCCTCTCTGGGCTGCACCAGTAGGGAAGGAGCTTTGAGACCCCCTCGGCCTAGATTTCCAGCCCACGGGGGAGATCCCAGCCTCTGAGCTCAGTGGCCCTGGCCCCTTCGCCCTTGCCCTTTGCCAAGAGAGCTGGCTTGAACGGCAAGGCTGAGCCAAGTCTTGTCTAGGGTGACCAGAACTTTTCAGAAGTGCCAGAGATTTCCTCACACCAGGCAGAGAGATGGGCGGGGGTGAGTCACAAATGAGCAGAGTGAGCAGGGCCTCGGGAGGTAGGGGCTGACCATTCCCAGATGGGAAGCGTCAGGCTGGGCAGCTTTCCTGCAATCAGCAGACAGCTTGGGAAAATGTGGAGAAGCCCCAGAGTGGAAGAAAAATTGTAATGGGTTTCCCACCTCTTTTCTCCACACACCCCATTGCATGTTTCATTCAGCTCCTCCAACTGCTCTGCCCAGGGGTCACTGGATCCTGGCTCACATACCCAAGGAAGGGGAACCCATGGCCCCATGCAATGTGCTCCACACCTTCCCTTGCAAGGGCGGGGAGGAGCGTACAGACTCTGGAGCCAGACAGCTCTGGGCAGGGGCCCTGGCTATGCCGCTGAGCCTGTGTCTTTGTAAAATGGGGGTAATGATATCCAGCATCTCTAGGCTTGTTTCAAGGATTAAATGAATGAATCAATATGAGGTGCCTATTCAGATGCTTGGTGCACAGTGGACAGTTAACAGATATGACTTTATTTTTCATTCCAATCATTGTCCCCTTTATTTAAGACAAAGTGCCTTTGGGGAGAGTCCAGACATCATAAAATCTGATCCTCAGTGGAGAACTAATCCTAGTATCTGAAGCAAGCCTCGGAAGTGCAGGCGCCAGACTCGGTAGGTAACATTGCCTAAGTGAGACAAATTCTACTGGCCAAGAGTTTTGGGTGCAAGTAACAGAACCCCAATCTAAATCGGCTGAAGCCCCAATGGGAATGTATGGGCCTTTGTAGCTGAAAACTCCAGAGGTGGGTTGGGCAGGCCAAGCGATAATCAGGTGCTTAAACGTTATGTCATCAGAAAGCTGTCTCTCTCAGATCCTCTCTCCCTGCTCTCTGAGCTGGTTTCCTTCTCAGCAGGTTTTCCTAAGAGGTGGTTTCCATGCCACAGGCTTGAACGCACAGCTGAGCGATGCAGCAGGAAGAGCACCTCTGTCCCAGGCTCCGATGCAGACAGCCTGCCTTAAATAGAGAGGCTCCCTCCCTTCAGTTCCTTCCCTGGGTGGGTTACTTTAGAGGAGCTCACCTGGGCCAGTGACCCTCCCTCCCCCCAGGAAGGGAGGATCAACTCCATCCCAACAAAGCACATGGACTCAGAATCAAGAGAGGAGGGTTGCGTGGTACAGGACGCTCAGGAGGCTGGTAGCTGGTAGCTGCCAGATGTAGTTAGCACAGGTGTTCACGGAGGGCTCTGGACCGTGAGCTCCCATGGAAGACTGGTGCATACAACGTTGTCTACGACTTGTTCACAGAGCACTGCTAGTTACTAGCTGAGTATAGGTTAGACTGCTATAACCAAGAGATCCTAGAAGACTATGGCTTATGCCTTTGAAAGCTTATTTCTCTTTCATGGGAGGATCCAGGCTGGTATGGTGGCTCCGTGATGCTCAGGGCTGCCTTGCACCTGAGCACGGCTTCCTCCTGGTATGCAAGGTGGCTGCTCCAACTCTGTATCCGCCAGTCACCGGCAGGTAGGGGGGAGGGAAGGGGAGGCCACACTGCTTCTGCTCCCGTTCAATGGCCTCGCACTTCCTGCTTGGCTGCCAGGGAGGCTGGGGATGTGCCCTTAGCCAGGCAGCCGTGGGGTCTGTGTAAAACATCTACAGTTATGTTTCCCACATGAAGAGTGGGGCATGGCTATAGTTTGTGCCCCAGATGGAGTAGTTTTCATTGTGGACAGAAAGGCAGGGAGGCGGGGAAGTTCCTGGTATATAATCGACTTTTTGCTGGGTTGAAGAGTAAAGACAGGAGTGTGCGTGGGTCATGCGGCTGGAGAACTAGGTGGGGTCCAGACCAGAGAGGGCCTGCCCTGGGTTCCAAGGACTGATTGTGCACTCCATTCACATCACCTGCCAGCAGCTACCCTTAGGCCACCCCTTGGGCCTGGAATATGTCTGCTGATGATATGGTTGGCCCACTCCTGTGGGGAGAGATGTGTAGAAGGAGCCAGCAGAAACACTGGGGCTTCGGGCCACTGGAGTAGGGAATTCCAAGGACTGGTGTGAAGCATTATGGGCTCCAGAAGGGCACATCTCCTTGGTCTGTCCTTGAGGAAAGGCCCAGCTGGAAGGAGAAAGCCAGAGGGAAGTCCTTGAAGCAGTAGTTTTCAAACTTGGTAGTACCTTACAATTGACTTGGGTTTGAAAATATAGTGATTCCTGGCTGCACCCTCTGTAGACTCAGATTTAATCGTTCTGGAGTAGAATGTAGACACTGGTATTTTGAGAGAGAGAGAGACCGAGAGAGAGAGAGAGAGAGAGAGAGAGAGAGAGAGAGAGAGAATGAGAGCACAAGGAGGGGCAGGCAGAGAGAGAAGCAGGTTTTCCAATGAGCATGAAGCCCGATGCAGGGCTTGATCCCAGAACCCCGAGATTATGACCTGAGCTGAAGGCAGACGCTTCACTGACTGAGCCATCCAGGTGCCCTTATTTTTTGTTTTTAATTTAAGTAATCTCTACCCCCAAAGTGGGGCTCGAACTCATGACCCCAAGATCAATAGTTGCACGTTCCTCCAACTGAGCCAGCCAGGCGCCCCAAGGACTGCCATGTTCTAAAGCTCGGGTGTGGGTGCTGCTGCCCTGGGTCTTCATTGGGCAGCAGGATGGCAGGTAGTGCCTCCTCCAGGTGAGGAGAGCCTCTGTCTGAAAATCACTGCCTCATCATTTTTTAACATCTTTTCTGTAATTGTGCAATTCTCTCTTTTGGCGGTCTGGCTGGGCCCAGACAACCACTTTCCTAGCTTCCTCTGCGGCCAGGGACAGACAGCTGCCTCGCACTGCCCAGTCATTGTGGCTGTAAAGGATGCTGCAGGGGAGGCGCAAGCGATGAGTAAGTGGGCCTGCTGCAGAGGAAGGGGTGTCACATCCACCCTCAGGAGCAGCAGCAGGAGAAGTTCTGGCGGGGAGTCCTGGCCTATCATTCAAGGAGTGGACAGCCCTGTGCTGTCTGCATCCAGGTGAGTGGGAAGATTTGGGGCACCTTGCTGGCTCACGTTGGTTTAGGCTGTGCGTAATTAACAACAACAAACATTTAATTGAGGCCATATCACGTGCCAAACTCTGCCCTAAGAATCTTAATGTCAAAACAATCCTATGAGGCAGGAAAATGTTTTATAGACCAGCCACTGAGGCCAGGGAACTGAAGCCACCTGCTGCACATCACACAGGGGAATGTGGCTTTAAATCAAGGCCATTTGGCTCCAGAGCCACTGCTCCTAGACCATACACTATTGTTGAATGGGGTGTTATCGTTATTGTTATTCCCATTTTTCAGATGCTGGGAGAGGTGCAGTGACCTCCTGGAGGCCACGGAGTGAGGACACAGACTCAGGAAGCCCAGTGAGCCGTCTCCTCCAGAGCCTGGCCTGCCAGGTGGTACAGGTGTGTTCTGTACCCGTCAGCCCTGGCGCCCTGGTGCCCGGGGAGGGGGGCTGCTGATGAGATTGACACTGATGTGAATAACTGTACTGCCCACTCTGAGCACTGTCTGTGCCTTATCGGCCTGGAACTTCCTCTAGCCATGTCTTGGCCAGGCCCCAGACCCCAAATTCCTGGTGGGTGATGTGCGCTCCATCTGAGATAACAGCCATGGCAGGACTCCGAGGAGTCAGCTGCCTTGGCCATTTCTGCAGCTCAGATAACAGCTGATGGGCGAAGTGTCTCCACTTTATCTTGTGAAAGCTGGCTAGGCCTTGGGTTCCCCCAGGCTGCAAGGTGAGGCCAAATCTTGGCTCACTGCCTCTCCTCCTGGCTGGAGACTTGTGGGGGATGGGGGTGGGCGTAAGCCTCCTGGGGCGGGGGGGGGGGGGGGGGGGCAGTGAGTTACCTAGATGCAAGGGAGCCAAGGTCCAGTGCCTTCTATGCCCCAGGCCTCCTCCCTTGCTGACAGAAGGAAGGATTTAATCTGTCACCCACTCCTCAGACATTTACTGAGCACTCCCCTCTGCTAAGCTCTGTTCAAAGTACTTTTATTTATTATTATTATTTTTAAAGATCTTATTTATTTATTCATGAGAGACACACAGAGAGAGACCGAGGAAGGTAGAATAATACAGAGAGACAGATGGGCCTCAAAACAGAATTAGGGACACAGAAAGGAGAGACAAAGTGGGAAAAGGGTGAGACGCCCTGAGAGACAGAGACCAGGCCATCTGAATGGGGTACCCAGTAGTACAGATGGAGGTGGGTTCACAGCAACACGGAGAGACAGAGAGACACACAGACACATCCAGACAAAGATGGCACAGCCAAGAGAGCACAGGAGAGAAAGCTGTGAATGTTCTAAATGCCACTGAATTGGACACTTTAGAATGGCGAAAATGGTGAATTTTATGCTATTGTGACTTTTGCCAGAATAAAAAGAGAAGTAGAAGATGGCAAAGAGAGAGGGACAGACAGACAGAAGGACAGAATTCCTGGATTGTGACTCTCTTAGGGGCTGATGGCCTTTAGAACCCTAAGACAGGGGTGGGGAGAGGACTGGGGGCTTGGGGTCCCTGTGCCTGCAGGGCCCTTGCATTTAGGGCCAGTCCCCCTTTCACCTGGGCTTCTCTGGGGCTAAAGGTTTCACTTGTGTGTATTGGGGATGGGGTTTTGAGCCCTTGTCCAGTTGGAAGGCCCAGGGAGGTAGCCTCCTGCCAACAGCCTGCTCCCCACAGGGCCTCTTTCCAGTCTGGCTCCTAGTCAGACTGTGGGATGCCCCACTCTGCCTCAACTGCGGGGATGACACGGTCCTTAACGTTTTAGCTTACATTTGGCAGAGTTCCCCCTCCCTACCCGGCCTGCGCTGTGGGGATGACACGGAGTTCTCCCCGGCTCCCCATCACAGGTCGGACCAGAGTGAACCCATTCAAGAGACAGGAGGCTCAAGGGTCTTGGCTGAGGTCATACAGGGGTCACAGGCAGCCAGCCTGTGCGCTCGCTGAGGAAGAGGATGAACCTAGATGGGCCCAAAGCGGGGAGGCGGGGCTGGGGACCCTCTGCCCAAGGGCCTGGGCGGCAGTCGGGGTGCCAGGGGGCCGGGGTGTGCGTGGGCGCTCCCAGGGTAGGAAGCCCGCGGGATGGAGAGGCCTGACCTCCGGTCCCGTCACACCGCCCGCCCCGGGCACGCTGAGGGCCAGGCTGGCCGAGGCGGCGGGGATGTGGAAGGGAGTTTCGCGTCGGGGCGGGGCACGAGGGGTGCCGGGCGGACAGACGGACGCGGCGCTCGGCTCGCCCGAGGGGGGGGGGCGCGGGCGGGCGGCGGTCCCAGGGCGGCGGGGCTCGGCCCCTCCCGGCGGCGCAGACCCCGCCCCGGAGGCGGAGGCAGGGGAGGGGCGCGGGCGGGCTGGGGCCGCCTCCGCCCTCCGCGCCCCGCCCCGCCCCGCCCCGCCCCGCCCCGCGCCGCGCACAGCGGGGCTCGCGGCTCTCGACGCGCGACGGCCGGGCGGACGGACGGACGGACGGGCGGACAGCGGCCGGACCCCCGAGCGCCCCGGTGAGTGCGCGCCCACCCTCGCCGCGCGGGCCCCCTCCCCTCCGCTCCCCCCCGGGCCGCCGGCCCCGCGCTCGGCTCGGGGGCCCCGGACGCCCCGACGGTGCGGCGGCCCCGCGATGCGCGCCCCGGGCCGCGAGGTGCCCACACCCGCCCCTCCGCGGGCGCGCCCGGCCGGCCCTGGCCCCATTGCACGGATGTGCGCACTGAGGCGGGCCTGGGGGCGGGGGGCCTCGGGGTCCGCGGGCAGCCCCCCGCCCCCGCCCCCGCCCCCCGCAGCCTTGCCGCTCGCCTGCCCCGCGCCCCCCCCGCCCGCCCCCGTCCGGCTGCCCTGGGCTCCTTCGGTCGGTCAGCACCCCCACGTCCAGCTCGCACCCTCAGTTCCCCGCTCCCGTCACACTGCCCCCCCCAAGCCAAGAAAAGTTCCTGCACCCGCGGCCTGGGCGCACCCACCGTCCTGTCACCACGTCCCCCCAGTCGCAGAGTCCTATGCTCACAGCCCCCGCCCCCGCCCCCGCTCTCGTACACATGCTGGGGCTTCTCACACTCGTCTCCCACACGCGTCCCTTTGCACACACGTGCCTCACACGGGCGCCTCCTAGACAGGCACGCCTCTCACTCAAGCAGTTATGTCTCACTTACACCCGTGTGTGTCTCTGACACGCGTGCCTGTGCCACACATGTGTCTATCGCACATGCATATCTATCTCACATGTGTCACACACGTGTCTCTTGCATAGCTGGAGTAACAAACAGTGCCTCACACACTGAATCTTGCACATGGAGTCCCATAGACCAGCTTGGTAGTCGCGGGCGGCTGCCCTGACACTCCACCTCTGTGGGCATAGCCGTCCCCGCTAGCCTGAGTGTGCGGGAGCCCCAGTAGGCCTGGGGGGATCTCACTTGGCTTAGGCTCTCTTGCCGCGGGAACTGGGAGGCTGTGGGAGCACGGGGAGGGGCCAGCAGCCTCCCCACTCCTCATCACCCCTGCGTGCCCTCCCCTTCCCCCACCCTGCTATCCCAAGCAGCTCTTTCTTTACTGTTAGGAGATGACTGCACTTGGACTCAGCCAAAGCTGGTATGAGCCAGCAGGTGTCACTATGAGAGGCCAGAAAAAGAAAAAAAAGATCTGGGTGCTGGTCATCAGCAGAGCCCCTTGAATGAGGGGACTGGTTAGGCCCCTCCCAGAGCCAGCCCCACTGCAAGTATTTGTAGCTGAATGATGGGACTCTGAGCCTCACCTTCCTCACATGCAAATGAGGGTGAAGATTCCCACCAGGAGGAGGGAGGGACCTGTAATTGTTGCTTCCTCAGCTTCCACCCTTCCCTCCTGCACCCAGAGCTGTGAGAAGGAGGAAGGGGGCAGGAGATGGGTGAAATCAAAGAATCTTACTCTGTGCAAACCTGCCAGCCCTGGTTTTGACTGGCTCTGTATGTTTTGTTTGGCTCTTACCGTGTTGTTATTATCTTTAAATGTTTAATTAACTGCCAGCATTTACAAATTGTCCGGTTTCACCTAAGAGTTCGGATTTCCATCTTTACCTGCAAAATCACAAGGTCTGGCAGCTTCAGGGTCCCCTGTCCCCCTGTGCTGCCCCTGGGGGTTGGGATGGGAGCATCCTGTGGCCAAAGTCCCCACCAGGCTTGCTTGTACATTCTCAGCTCCTACCTGGCCTACACAGGCCTCTGTGTTGGCCATGCCTGCTGTATAAACTGGGCTATTTTTACTGCATTGCCCACCCCAAAGGGGCCTATGCTAGTCCCCTCAGCCATGGCTGGGAAAGCCTTGAGTGAGCCTCATACCTCTTTGGAGCACTGAGGGGCACGCCAGGGGCCTGGGCCACAGTGCATCTTTGTGATGATGGTAGGCACTTTCTGCTGGGCTGTGGGGGACAGTGGACTGGGATCCCCCATGAGAAGAAGGCAGTGATTGAAGAGCCAGACCTTGACCATTACGTTTCTCCCCAGATCCTGTCGATGATTCTGCAAGGTCACATTCTTACCTTATTTGATGGATGGGGAAACTGAGGCTCAGAAAGAGTTTTCTAGCAAGGGAATGGTAGAGCTAGAATTTCAACCTCGATTTTTCTGACCCTAAAGCCAAGCTCTTTGCCCTTCTCTCAATGAATCCATGGGAAGAGGGACTTGGTCTCATTGATCCTGGGCAAATTCCCTGAGCCAGGTCCCCCACGTGACACAGTAGGTGCTTAATAAATGCTTGTGGAATGACCAGGGAAGCAAAACTGCAGTCTCTGCAGGGGTTAGGGTAGAGCTAGGATTCAGGACCTAAAGGGAAGAAGATTTCTTGCAGCCTAAATGACCACTCAGATTCCAGATTCCTTTTTTTGTTTTTAAAGATTTTAATTTATTTTTAAGTAATCTCAACACTCAATATGAAGCTCAAACTCACAACCCTGAGTTTAAGCGTTGCATGCTCCACCAGCTGAGCCAGCCATTAAAAGGTACCCCCTAGGTTCCTTTTCATGAGCCTGAAAGCTCAACACAGTTTTCTGCCGTAGTCTTGACAGACAGTCATATTCACTGTGAGCCTGTGACCACGGGGGGAAAGACCGCTGAGTCTCAAGTCTACATGATCTCAGGTGCATCACAGCACGGCCTGTTGGACACCAGATTTCACGTTGGCCTTGCATTTGTGGGCCCTGAGTGTAAGCATTTTCCCCATAAGCCCCTGGTCCACATTGGTGGACAAGATGCCTACCGGGGAGAGACTCAGGTGGAGGACAGGCTCCCAGCTCCCATTCCCTTGGGTGGCCTCTTGATGGATAGCACAAGGTGGGGCTGTTGCTGCGTTATTTTAAGTTCCAGCTTCCATGACCCTGTGCTCTTTCTTGTGAGCACACATATGTGGCTGATATAAGTGGTGAAGTGCCCTCCCACCCCTGTGATGTGCAGCCTCCTGGATGTTTGTTGACTGACTGAATGAGGACCAGGGCTTCCAGAGTGACTGGGGATGGTGGGCAGCAGCCCTGATTGCTTCCTCGTACTTCCTGGAGGTTTTTGTTTCTGTTGGGGAAGAAGGTACAGGGCTGTGCAAGGTGGTGCAGAGGGCCGGTCCCTCCCTTCCCTGGGCTTCACTCTTCCCTTCTGTAGAGTGGCTATTGTGATCTTGAGCTTTCCAGCACTCATGGTCCTGAAGTGGGGAGGAGAGGATGGACTCATGCGGTGTCCAGGAGGCAGTTGAGTAGCCCCGCTCCCAGGCTGCCTGAACTCTGAGGGGCCTCCCCCAGCCAAAGGCCTTGGCCTGGGATGCAGTTCCAGCTTGTGACAGGACTCTGGGTGCTGGGAAACTTTGCTCCCATGTACTTTCTATTCTAGTTAGAGGGGTGAGGTGGGGTGGGGTGATTCGGGTGGTAAAGAGATGAACTGAATTGATTTCAGATGCTATGAAGGCGTTTAAATCAGCAAGGTAACCAAATCCAGGGAGGCAAGGAGGGCCCTCGGCGGGAGAGGATTTCTGAGCTGAGACCAGAGTGCCAAGGGAGAATGCCAAGCAGGAGGCACAGCTAGTGCAAAGGGCCTGAGGTGGGACCCTGCTAGGTGTGCATGCGGGATGGAAAAGGAGGAGGCTGGGTGAGTCACGGAGGGGAGGTAGCAAAGGAGGAGGTACGCAGGGAGTCTGAAAGCTACTGAAAAGTTTTGACGGAATGAGCAATGAGATTGGATTTCTGTTTTAAGACACCCTCTGGAGTAAGATCAGATCAGGAGGCTGTGCTAGGGCACAGTCCTCACCCTTGAGAAGCTACAGGCAGATGGAAGAAGAAGGTCTATGGGCAGACGTTTGAAACTCAGGGTGACAGACGCCGGCACAGCCTCACCATGGAATATTATGCAGCTGTAAAAAACGGAGGCTGCTCTCCGTGGAAAGGTCTTTCAGGATCTGTTAAGAGAAGAAAACAAGGTGCCAGATGCCTTGTAAAACTTATGCCGCCTCTTGGGTCAAGTAAGAAACACAGCTTCACGTTGGCTTGTGCGTGCAGAAAGAAACAAAGCCTGGGAAGAAGCAGGAGGAACAGGGGCCAGTGGTTACCTGTGGTCACCTGGGGGTGGCTTGGGGTGGCAGACAGGGGTCAAGGGTGTAAGGCTGAGATGACATTTCCCACTTTGTGCCTTTTAAAATATTTTCTGCTGCTTGATCCGTGCGACGGTATTGCCTGTTCAAAACATTACATTACCAAGCGTTTGGGCAGTTGGTGGGGGACTGTTCGTTTGTGAGTTTTAAGTGGAAGTGTTTAAGGATAGTTTTTAAATCCCCTGCGGTACTGATCTGGTGGTTGAACAGACGTCTTCCTGGCGTGAGACACAAAAGTTTCCACTGTGATTAAATTAGATGGTAACAAAGTCACTTTTTGCAAAGTCTTGGCAAATGGACAAAAGAAAAGAAAAAACCCACCCTTTCTTTCTCTCCCCATTTCTTACCCCCTTTTCCTGTGGGTGTGTTTCCTTCTGGTGATTTGACTGCTGGCGCTTCCTGGCGTGGGCACCGTAGCACTTACCATCCCATTCCGGGACCATTTCCCCAGTCAGCCCTGCTGGCTGGTGGGGAGACTGGTGACAGGTCCAGAGCCGGGGGCAGCCGGGGCAGCCAAGTCCCCACCTTGGCATCCTACAGGATTCAGATTCCCAGCTCTGCCACTCCCAGGCTGTGCTCCCATCAGGCCAGTAACTTACCCCACTGAGCCTCAGTTTCTTTGTCCGTAAAATGGGTGTCCCAGCTCTGTTAGGGTTAATGGAAGGAGGAAATGAGATCGCTCATTCTTTCATTCAACAGGTATTTATTGAGCATCCGCTGGGTAGTGGACACTGTTCTGAGTGCTGGGCATAAGACAATGACCAAGACAACATCCTCTGCCCCCCACAGAGCCTGCTTTTTGGCGGGAAGCACAGATAGGAAACCTGTGGGTGCTCGCTGCGGTGTCCTGTGCTGGCTGTGTGTGCAGAGAAGAGATGGCAACGCTGGCCTGGGACTGGGAGTTAGGTGGGGATGTTTTAGGTAGAGCATCAGAGGTGTCAGTGGAGCAGACACCCGGGTGGAGTAGGCATGTCCAGCCAGAGATCACAGCACATACAAATGACCTCGAGGAGCTGGAAGTCAGGACCCCTGCGAGCAAGGAGGTCCACTGGAGGGTGAGCCAAGGCCAGGGGCCACGGGAGGGCTTTCATTTTTATTCTGGGTGTGATACAGATTCCATTCAGGGAGGGACCAGCTCTGATTGAGATTTTAAAGTCCCCCCACCCATGAGCTGCTGGGGCCTAGCACTTGGCCTTATGGGGCAGTGGGGAGTAGTGGAGTTGTGGCCTTTCTCTGGGAGGGTTAGGAACCATGGCTAAGCATTGCTGGGAACAGCCAGGGAGAGGCTCATGGGGTCACAGTTCCTGGCCAGTGGCTCCCTGGACATCCATGCCAGGGATGTGTGCCCATGGTTTTGGGGTGCTCACAGTAGCCTCTGGTGTGGGAATGGCCTGTTGTCCCTCCCGTGCCAACTTGCGGGCCCCAGAGATGCACACAGGCAGTTCTGACATGCTTCAGCCAGGGCTGTCCTGAAGGAGAGCGCAGAGGTCCTGACAGCCAGGTAAGCATCTAGCTGAGTCTGGCGGTGGTCAGGGAGGGCTTCCTGGAGAAGATGATACAGGCACTGTGATGTGAAGGTAAAAAGTGAGGTAGACACCAGAACAGGAGAAAACCCAGTTTCTCTTGGAGAGGTGGGTTGGAGGAGAGGCAGGAGGTAAGGGTTGTGCTGGCAGACTGAACCCTAACAACGGAGCACCTCAAATCCTGGTCCGTGAACTGGAGATGGGCAGTCTTGGGGCATTTCTTAGAAGAGGAGGGACATGACCAGATGCTTAGAGGGTCCCTTGGGCAGTCCAGCCGTGAAGGTGGGACTGGAGGGGACAGGATGGTAGGTGGGAGGCCTGAGAGGGTGACACAGGTCAGGATACTGAGGCCCAGAGAGAGGCGTGCCTGCCTGCAGTCTCATGGCAAGTGAGGAAGAAGAACTGGAACGGGAGCCAGGTCTGTCCACGTCCAGGTCCTGCTCCGGATGGGCTGCCCCTTGATCACGGGCACCACTGGCACACACGCACACACTGCTAATTCACCTCCCCCGGTCTGGTCCCTTCCCGGGGCCCCTCTCAGGTCAAGCCATGCGTCATTTTACACCATTGTCCTCACAGTTATTGGAATTTGGAAGCATTGCAAAAATGCCTCGGTCTTCTCATATATGGAGATTGTTGCAGAGAAAGTACTGGTTTGGGGGAAGGTTATTTCCTTCCTTGAGGGTGGGGAGCCCAGCTTTTCTGGGGGTGGGGGATGCTGTATTGTAGGCCACCCGGGTCACAGCACTGGTGAGGAAGCCGTGCTGCCTGCCCGTCCGGGGCTGGGAGACAGCCTGGCTCAGAATGTGGGGGGCAGGGAGCACCCATGTCCTGGGGAGTGGGATGGCCGCCTCTGGCCCCTGGAGGCCTTTTTGCCTTCAGGAGACCCTGACCTGCTAGGGCTTCAATCTTTCAATTTCCTCATTGCAAAGTGGGGACAGCCCTTCTGGCTGTGCTGTTGTTTGATGGCCAGGAGTGGCCTGAAATGTGGGAAGAGGGCCTGACCTGTGGAGTGCCAGTAGGGTGAGGAGCCACCCAGGCCGGGAAGGCATGGGGGTGCTGGCATGCTTGCCTGGCCCGAGCTCGAGTCCTGTGTCCCAGCCTCAGCTTTACTAAGGATGTAAAATGGGCCTGCTGGTAGTGGCCTGCCCGGAAGGGTTGGTGTGCAGACTTGAGGAAAAAGCCCCAACACAGCTTTTGGCAGGTACTTCACTAATACATGCTAGCTAGGTTCTTTGAGCATCAGGACCCCACACTCCTGTCCTCCTTCTCTGTTCTCCTCATCATTGAGAAGATGGCCTTGTGGTCAGGACACACCAGTTTGGGTTTTTTTTTTTTTATTTTAAAGATTATATTTATTTATTCGTGAGAGATACAGAGAGAGAGGCAGAGACACAGGCAGAGGGAGACACAGGCTCCGTGTGGGGAGCCCAATGTGGGACTCGATCCCAGGACCCTGGGATCACAGCCTGAGCCAAAGGCAGACACTGGACCACTGAGCCACCCAGGTGCCCTGGGTTCTTGATAAGCCTCCCAGGGTTCCTTCCTCAGCCTGGGTCTCCCATCCCAGTCTTGAATTCCCAGCTGTGTCTTTGATCACCAAGTGAGTGTTAGGTGATTCAGAAAATTCTGTTCTTCTCAATGACTCCTCACAATGAAAGCACCACATTAAAAACATTGTGGTAGAGAACTCTCAGGACCCCGGGAGAACACCTCCCCAGCCCCCAATGAGTCTGGGGCCTGTAGGCCGAGTCACAGGGAGCCAGGGAAGGGTTCTGAGCAGGAGAGTGCAGCCTGCTGGGGAATGCGTGGGACAGGCTGACTGGGACAGGACCTCTGGGGGTCAGGGCCAGCTCGGGATCAGAGTATGGGTGGTCTCGACATGCCAATCCCTTGAAGGCACAACCACACTGTACCCTCCTTGCCCCCCCAACACCCACAGGCATGTGTGCACACACAAGCGCACCCCTCCCCCCCAGGGCCACAGCTCTTCCCTGTGGTTTCTGTGTCAGCCCCCTGGGCCTCGGGAGCTGAGAGATTAGCTGTCCTCGTGGTGGTTTGGTGCTGGTTGGGCATCTCAGCGTCCTTTATCTATTCCCCTGGCATGTCCTCAGAGCAGAATAGTTCAAGTGTTGTCCAGCCATGGGCACCTCAGAGTCTCTGACTGCTGTTCTCAGATCATGGGGCTGAGGAAGGCAGGCCCCTTAGGGGCCTCGTGTCCTTTCTTTGGGGAAAAAAGCCAGTGGTATTGGCTTCCTCTCCTGATACATGATGATCAGTGCAACACTATCACATTTTCTGCTGTATCTTCCGACCTCTGGTGGCTTTACATTATACACAGTATATATATATTTTTTAAATCCCTTCCCTGTTTTACTTATATTTATTTCAAAGGAGACCTCTCGTCACAGCTGTAGGCAAAAATCAGACTTGCCCCAAATCAGCAATAGCCAGGAAAATAAAGATTAACAGCAGCCACGCAGGGCTTTGAACCCTTGTACTTCTGTTCCCTGCCTCAGCCTCGAGCCGTGGGACCTGCCCTTTCTTTGTTACAAAAAAAGGGTGGCAAGTGGCAGGCAGATGTGCAGGGCACGCCAGCGGTCCACAGAGAGTTCTCTGTGATCCTGATTGGTGGAAAGAGATTAGGTGGGGGATAATTACTCTCCATGGCCTCTGTCATATACGCTTTGTTCCTGAGATCTGAGCTCATCCTGCATGGTCCTCTCTAGCCCTTGGACAGACGCCTCTGGCAGGCCATCCCACACCTCCCATCTCCTGGGGACCCCACTGGCATGTTTCCTGCTGGGCAGGGCTGTGATGGGAGGCTGCTGCCCCTCCAGCAGGGATGTCTTCTTGGAGACCCAAGTCCCTGGTTCTCAGGCCAGGGGTTGGGGGCATTCTCTGAGGTGTCCAGTGGCCTGGGGTCCATGCCAGGGGGTTGTGGGTGGGGGGTGTAGGGCCAGGGCTCCAGTGCTGAGGGAAGAGGTTGATGGTAGCTTGCGAGGTGAGGCTGGGCCCAGTCTTTGAATGACGTGGGCAATCTAGGCCTGGCTCGGTGGGCTAGATTCCATCTGTAAGCTATGAAGTGCAGTGAGCAGAGGTCATTAATGATAGGTCTCATGGGTGATACTGATAACACTCATGCTCATGGCTGGTCAGGCCCTTAATTAGCCGCATGCCCCAGCGAGAGGAACAGTTTGCCCTAGTGCTCCTCTGCCCTCACCCCCCGTAACTTGTTTTCTTGAACCGAGTGGCTGACCTTACACCCTGACGAGTGAGAGAGACTCATTTAAGGGAGTGCTGGCCATGGGAAGGAAATGGTGACGTCAGTTGCCTGTCCCTGCAATGCCCCACTGTGATCCCAAGGCAGGATGTGCCTGAGCCAGGTATGCTCCTGAGGCATGGCAGTGGCTTCCTGTGCAGAGGGTAGGAGCATGACCCCTCCTTGGCTCCAGACCTCAGGGGTCTCACTGGGATGGTAGGGCCTCAGCATGCGGCATGGTAGCCCAGACATGCCCTGGACTGTGTCTCACACCATGGTTCCCCACCGCCCCCCGCACCCTGCTCCTCACTTCAGATGGGGCCTGTGTACCGTGCAGTGGGAGGTTTCACCTTCACGTGGGCTTCACTTGAGGCTGCTCAGGAGAAGCAGAGGCTCCAGTGCATCATCAGGGAAGACCTGGACCCGCTGGCCCCAGAGAAAGCTACAGCTAGGGTCTCTGATGCCGCCAAGCCTGCCTTACACCCCATCTTCTTCTTTTTTTTTTTTTAATGATAGTCACACACACAGAGAGAGAGAGAGAGGCAGAGACACAGGCAGAGGGAGAAGCAGGCTCCATGCACCGGGAGCCCGACGTGGGATTCGATCCCAGGTCTCCAAGATCGTGCCCTGGGCCAAAGGCAGGCGCCAAACCGCTGCGCCACCCAGGGATCCCCCCCATCTTCATTTAGTCTCTGCTTTTCTCTACAAGCCTGGTTGATGTTCTCAGAATGATTTAAATGTGCCTGCCCTCAGCTTAGAGGCCTCCTGGCTCCCAGTCTCTTCTACTAGAGATGCTTTGTATGCTCTTTTAGTTCCAGTTCAGAATCCCGGGGAAGAGCTCTGATTGGCCCAGCTTGGGTGACACGTCCATCCTGGGCCAATGGGCTGTGGCCAGTGGCGGCAGCGGGGTTGTGATAGTGACATGGCTCTGTGGGCTGTCTCCATCCGGTCCCTGAGAATGGGCCCTGTGTGAAGCAGACTAACCCTGCAGGAGGTGCCTGCTGCAGAGTTCGACTCTATTAACTCCAGAGACAAACATTCTTGGAGTCAAGTCAGCAACAGACACGCGGTTGCTCATCTTACTTTCTCATCACAAGTGTTAGGATTATTTTGATCACAGGTGAGAATAATTTCAGCAAAAAAGTCATGTAACAAAAAAGTACAGGGTACAGTTGCAGGCTTGGCTATATCCAGGGGCTCTAGAGATGACCCCAGGACTGTGTCTCCATTCTCCGTGTTGCATTATCCTCAGACAGCCTCTGCCACGTGGCTCACTCCTATAAGCTCAGAAGCTTCAGCATGGGCCCATGTGACAGTCACTGTGGATGAGAGATGGCCATCCTGTGGTCCATGTAGCCTGGGAGGGGGTGGCTCCCCAGAGGGAGATTGGGGTTTTCTTGCTGGGAGAAGGGGTTGGAGGTCTCCAGAGCATCACTGGGTTGTTCTATCTAACCAAGTAGCTGTTTCTTCCCCTGTTCCTATGTCACATGGTGGACCCATCCCAAAGGGAGTATGAGGATGTTCCAGAATGTGTAACAACGGCTCTTCAACATCTGGGGTAGTTCATAGTTTAATAGGGAGTTGAGAGAAGGGGTGGGGACTGTAGGGTCTTGACCTCTAGCCTGACCACACTTAGCCCAAGTGGTGAGGACGCGGGCTGAGTCTGTTATTCTCGGAGGGTTTGGTCTCACCCTCGTGTTTTGTGTCTCTCTTGTCTGTGAACCCTGTGTGGATGCAGACACTCCGTGTACAGATTGCAGGGAGGTCAAAGAAGGCAGCTTTGAACTCCAAGGGAAGGTTTTTCAGAGGAGGGGATATTGAGCTGGGCCTTGAGGGATGAGTAGGAGTTTGCTAAGGGGAAGGAGGATGGGCCTGGCAGAGAGAATCAAGGAAAGGGCAGAGTTGAGGAGCCATGGAAGATTTAAGAGTAGCTGGGACAGTCCTTTTTAAAAATGTTGAACAAGGATTCAGTGCCTGTTGTCTGCCAGGAGTGACACTGGGGTCCCTGCATTGTCCCCCCGGGTGCTCCTGGGTGTTGTGGAGAGGCTGCTTTGGCTGGGCACGTGGGACACACTTTCTCGGAGGGTCACGTCTGCAGTACCCAGCAGCCTGGGGAGCTTGGCCCTGCGTGCTGCCTGTCTCTGCTCTGGGCCCTGGGGGGCTCCTGATGGTTATGCCACAGCTGGGGCCAGACCCCCTACTTGCTGCACACTGGCCACCCTGCTGGCAGCCCTGAGAAATTCCTGAATTTCAGGGCCATGCAAATAAATAGGGGCACCAGTGCAGCAAAGCCCGAGGACATAGCAGGGTTTCCGTGGCTGGCGCCTCCTTCCACGTGCCACTGTGGTCAAGGGAGCCCAGGGCTGCTGCAGGCCAGCCCTGTCCGCTCGTCTCTGTCATCCGCCTCTGGTCTGTCCCTGTCTTGTCTGTCTGCTTGGCTTCTGGTTTCTGCTTCTCTGTCTGCCTTCCTGTCTTGTCTCTTTCTGCCTGTCCCCTTCCACTCCACCCTCGCCCCTTGTGGAGTCATGAGGCTAGAAAGGTGACATGTGAGAAGAGGCTCCTGTGCACCTGTGGTTACAGTGTGGGGCTCCCAGTGTAGGCGGTGACTCGCCAGGTGACCTCATGCAAGTTTCTGACAATCTCGAAGGCCCTGCTGGGATGAGTTTGTGAGTGACACTCACATTTATAACTCATCCCATGTTCTGTGTCAGGCCTGTGCTGGGGCCACACACACTAATTAATTCCTCCACCCCCCCTCCCCCACTTTGAGTGCCGGCAGTGGCCCAGACCCAGGTCAGGGCTGAGCAGGAGGGCAGGGTCCCTGCCTCGGATCACAGTCCAGCTGGGGACATAAGCAGACAGACACATCAGTGTAAGATGGTCCCTGCCAGTCCCGGCCCCTGAAGGCCATCCTATCTGGCTAGCCAGGCGATGGGATCTCCTCAGTGTGGCTGATTGCAGAATGAGCCCGTCCTGGGCACTGACCGTGCCCCGAGTGGGGTGACATCAGCAGGGCTGTCCACACTGAGGCTGGAGAAGTGGTGCAGGACTGGATGGGCTCTGTTGGAGCTCTGAACAAGGTGGGGCCAGGGACATGGTGGGGAGCAGGAGGCAGGTCATGGGGGCGCTGAGGAGACAGCTTGGTCTGGGCCGAGGGGGAGGGACACAGGTGGAGAGAGAGGGATGGTCAGGAGCCTGGGGGAGCAGTGGCTGGGGCTGGAGAAGGGGGTGGGACTCACCACAGGAGGATGGCCCAGCATGTGTGTGTGTGTGTGTGTGTGTGTGTGTGTGCACAGGTTTGTGTGTTCGTACGCATACACAGTCACATGCACATTCATACCTCCTCATGCAGTCGTACACACTTAAATTTGCACACACAGCCACTCCATTACACTTACAGTTCACATCCTCATGAATGAGTTCACCCTCCTTCACACGAGTGTGTGCACAGACTCACTCATACACCCAAACTCCAGTTCACACGAGCGCTTTCTCACCTCACGTATATGCAGCTCTTGTGGAAGGGACCCTTGGTCCTTAGGCTTCCCTTGAAAGCACCTCTTGTATCAAAGGAAGGAAAAAAGCAAGAGAATGTCTGCCAGAGCCTAGAGATAGGGTGAGAGCCGGGTCCAGGACCCTCTCAGGGGACTCCTAGGAGCTCCCTGGAGCAGCTCAGTCTCTGCTGGGTTTCTCAGCACAGAAGGAACCCCGGGCTCAACTCTAGAAGGTGGGATTAGAGGCTGCGCCAAGATTTGGGAGGCTCTGGAGGACTCCCAAAAATTTATCTTACTCTGGCCTACTACGGTCCCTAAAATCCCACCTTCCTGTTCCTTCGGGTGGGGGGGGCATTAAATCCCCCCAAGGCCAGTTTATTTTCTGGGACAGGAGAGGGGTGAATCCATTTCCATAGGAGCCTGGCAGGTGATCCTCTTTACCAGGAGGAGCAGTAAAGAGCTTTTAATCACAGAATGTCAAATTTTACTGATGCTTTCCCCCCAGCATCTAGTGAGATGACCTTATAGCATTTTTCTTTTGGTGAATTGCATTGATTTTAAAATATTGAACTACCCTTGCATTCCTGAGGTAATGCTGTTTGGGCACAGCATATTATCTCTGTAATGTGCTGCTGGATTCCATTGCATGGTATTTTATGTAGGACTTGGCAGCTAGATTCATAAGTGAAACTGGCCTGTACTTCTCTCTGCTGATAGTACCCATGTCTGCTTTTGGTGTGAGGATTTTCCTCATCTTACAAAATGGGGGGAAGATGCCTCCTTTTGTTTTTCTAGAGCCTGGAAACATTTTTTTAATAGGATGGAAATTATTGTCACCTCTGACTGTACCGTGTCTTGGGCTAGCCTCTTGCAGATGGTTCTTTATTTCATCCCACAGCATCTTGTGAGGAGAGCATGGTGCTTCTCTCTTTTTTTTTTTTTTTTGAAGATTTTATTTATTTATTCATAAGAGACAGAGAGAGAGAGAGAGAGAGAGAGAGAGAGGCAGAGACACAGGCAGAGGGAGAAGCAGGCTCCATGCAGGGAGCCCAACACGGTACTGGATCCCGGGACTCCAGGACCATGCCCTGGGCCCAAGGCAGTGCTAAACTGCTGAGCCACCCAGGGATACCCGAGCATGGTGCTTCTCATTTAACAGATGGGGAAAATGAGGCTCAGAAGGCCAGTCTCTGGCCTGTGGTCAAACAGTGGGAGTCAGCTCAGCTGGGCTGAGAATGTAGGCCACTGTGACTCTAGGGCCATACTTCCAAGCTATTCAACATGGCCAAGAATTGTCTGAGATGCTGGCCTATAGGAGAGCCTTTGGCTTATTCTAGAGTTTTTCACGGGGTCTGGGAAGAGTGCTGATTGAGCATCAGGAGAACTTTCCTAGCTCTATCTGCCCATCTGCTGCTCACCTACCTATGTACCTGCCTACCATTCATGCATCCACTTGTCCACTGATCCATTGCCTGCATAGTCATTGAGCTGCCTCTCAGCCATTCATTCCTACACTGATACACCCACCCATTAACCCACCGTCCCATCCATCCTCCATCTCCTCACCCATCTATCCACCCGTCTGCCCATCCATAAGACATTTATTTATCCACATGCTGGGTTACTCATTCATCCATAGACCCATTTTCCCATCCATCTGCCATCTGCTCATCCACCCATTTATCTATGTTCACCATCTGTCTATTCCCCCATCCATCTCTTCATCAGCTATCCATCTACATACTGGTTTACTTATCCATCCACTGACCCACCTCTTCCTCCATCCATCTGCTTCCTCCTACCTGCTCATCAATCATCCATCCATCCATCCATCCATCCATCCATCCATCCACTTGTCCATCTACCTACCCTTGGGGCTTAGCCTTAGAGCAGGAGCTAGGATTTGGGTCTTCGGAAATTCAGAAGGGAGAACACCATGGTTTGGGATAGCAATATGAGCAAAGAAGAGGGGTTCAGAGTCTTCCAGTTTATCAGGAGTTGGGTGGATGGAAGGCAGCAGAGGGAGATGGGTCTGGGAAGATAGATGGGGGCTAGATGGTGATGGACTTCGAATGCCACTCTTAGGAGTTTTCACTATGTCCCTGGGCCAGGGGTCTTCAACTAGGGGTCTGTGAATGAGCTCCAGGGAGTCCATGGGACCCTTAAAATGATCTACAACAGCTTTTGGAGTATGCTCATGTATCTGTAAGACTCTCAGTTGCAAGTGACAGAAAAGCTGGTCCAGGTTAGCTTAACACACTGGGTTCATATCACTGTAAAATTCAGTTTTTCAATTAGGCGCAGCTGGATCCAGGTGCTCAGGAGCTATGACTGTTTCTGTTTTTCCACCTCTTGGGCTTTTCTTGTTTTTGAGTTGGCTCTAGCCTCAGACAGTCTCCACCTGAGAACAGGATGGCTCGAGGGATCCTTGACATGATATCATTTCATGTCTAACATACTGAGAGAGAGAGAGGCCGTTTGCCCAAAACCTTACTTGAATTGGGTTTCTTGAGCTCACATTAGCCTGCTGTCCAAGTCTGAATTTGGCATTGTTGTGACAGGAATAGGAAACAGTGATAGTGAGAGGCAGTGGGGTGGTGTGGACCCCAGAATGAAGCCCGCGTGCTGCTCTTAGAAGGCGGGTAAATATACAATGGAATGGTTTCTGCTACCAGATTTTGCTTGCATTTTCCCTTTTTTTGGTGTGTGTGTGGGTGGGTGGGTGGTTGTTGCCCATAGCTTTTCCTGGATTCTCGAAGGGCCCAGAGGTGACAGGGAACCATTCAGGGTTTTGAGCGGGGGTGAGAGGAGATGAGCCAAAAAGCCTCCTGCGGGTGGGCCCAGGGCAGGCTGGCTGGAAGATGCCTGGATCTGTCACAGAGGGAGGGAGAGGTCAGGGGTATGACGCGGCCGGTCTGTCTGGGGCCGGGCGTGGTAGAGGGCGCTGGACACCAGGTGGGGAGAGCAGTGAGCTCAGCGTGGCCATGGGCAGGCCCGTGTCTCATTGCTCCTCCCTGGGAGCGTTTCTTCCTTCCAGAGTTGTGACTTGTGGGGAAGGAATATAGCAGCTCCCTCCTGGTGCCAAAAGCAATATTTTCTTTTCTTGAAGGTTGATTGTAAGTCATGGACATTCATCTTTGTGATTTTTCACCTGCTTATGCTGGTAATGAGATTAATGATTATGTATACAGGGTCAGCTCTCACCCAGGCTTTGAGGAGCTTTTTATTCATTTCTTTTTTTTTTTCCTTTCTTTTTAGGGAGGAGAGAGCAGGGAGGGGAATATACCCTGGCTGCTCTACTTGAAGGATGATTTTTCAGTGTTTTCATGAGCTCACCCCTTTGGCGATCCCCAGGGGCCAGTGAGCCTTTGAGGACACAAGGCTCTCAGCCCCTCTCTGTGTCCCACCTGGGGTCCCGATGTTCGTCAGTACTTTGCACCAGGGGTTGGCTGAAAGACCCTGTGTCCCCCAGCCCCTCCCCTCTCCTCAGGGGTCTCAGGCCACCCACCTATGCCTTCAGCCCTGCCCGCCCCCCAGCACGAGGACCCACACCCCACCTCTCCAACACGCCCCTGGCCCTGTAACCTGTCTCCTCACCGCCAGCCTTGTCTCCTTGCAAACGATGCCAGCGATTATGAAGACTTTTGCCCACGAGGAAATGAAGGAAAATAAGACTTTAAAGACGGAAGCCAAACATGATTACTTACTTTTGGTGATTTGTGACTATTGTTCACATCCTTCCTGTCCTTCTCATTTCTTCTGCCAACACCCTCTCTAGTTCTTGTTTTCTTTCCTTGGACTACTAAAATTGGCTCTTTTTTTTTTTTTCTGTTCTTTAAAAAATCTCTTTTATTGTATAAAAGCATACATATGGGATCCCTGGGTGGCGCAGCGGTTTAGCGCCTGCCTTTGGCCCAGGGCGCGATCCTGGAGACCCGAGATCGAATCCCACGTCAGGCTCCCGGTGCATGGAGCCTGCTTCTCCCACTGCCTGTGTCTCTGCCTCTCTCTCTCATTCTGTGATGACTATCATAAATAAATTAAAAAAAATAAAAATAAAAAAATAAAAGCATACATATAAAAAAAGTACATGAAAGTCAGCATACCCTCAAGTGACCACTGCCTGGGTACATCAGGAGGACAGCCCCCACACCCAGGAGTTCCCATGGTCCCTCCCTGTCTTCCTCTGCCCACCAGGTGCCCATCACCAGACTTCTGGGGTGGACAGTCCAGCTTGGCTTTTAGTTTTGTCTCCTATGTTTGTATTCCCCATATGATGTTTCAGTTTTCGGACTTTATGAAAACTTCCTTGGACTCCTTGAAAGGATGTCTATAGTTCCTTCTTTTTCTCTTTCTTTTTCTTTTTAGAGAGAGAGAAAGAGAGAGAGAGAGAGAGAGCGTGTGCATGGCGGGGGAGGAGCAGACATAGAGGAAGAGAGAGAGTCTCAAGCAGGCAACGCAAGGCCTGAGCCCAGGACCCTGTGATTGTGACCTGGACCGAAATCAAGAAATCAAGAATTGAATGCTTAACTGACTGAGCCACCCAGGCACCCCTGTAGTTGTTTCTTGAATTCCCAGTGTGCTGGACCTGGTGTGGGCCCCCACCCCACTGTTGGAATGGTGTCTGCTAAATGTTCTGGATGCTTTCTCTTGTTCTCTAGGGGCACTGACCATGGGGAACTGATGGAACTCCTCTTTGGAGCTTCTCTCTTTCCTTGATTTTCATACCCCTTCCTCCATCTTTTCTCCTCTTGCTGCTCACTTCACCACATCCTGCTCTCTTCTTTGTTCCCTGCATACCAGCCACAATGTGTCAAGCTGGTTCCTACCCCTGGGCCTTTGCACATGCTTTTACTGCTGCCTGAGATATCAATCCCCAGATCTTTGCATAGCCACTACATTTTTTGCCAGGCAAGTCTCAGCTGAAATGTCATCTCTTGCATGTGGTTGCTGTCCTGACCACTTTTTTTTTTTTTAAGATTTATTTATCTGAGGGGAGAGAGAGAGAGAGAGAGAGAGCGCGCACATGCATAGGTGGGAGGGGCAGAGGGAGAAGGAAGAGAGAATCTCAAGCAGACTCTCACTGAGCATGAAGCCTGACGTGGAACTTGATCCCAGGACCCCAAGATCTCATCCTGAGCTGAAACCAAAAGTTGGATGCTTAACCAACTGTGCTACCCAGGCACCCCTGCTGTGACCACTCATGATGCCTATAGTATCTTCTTATTCATTTGTTCCTTGTCTCTTCCCTCCACTAATGTTGGCCCCATTTGGGAGCTTTGTTGGTTTTGCTCAACTGTCACATCCCAGTCCCTGTAATAGGAGGTGGCGGGTAGCAGCCGTGTGATGAATAATCTACGAGGTAAAGGACTCTGGCTATATTCCCTTAGCAAGACAGACCTGGGTTCAAATCCCCATGCCACTTTTTACTGGTGATATGACTGTGGGCAGATCATTTACCCTTCCTAGGCCTGAGTTTCCCTACCTGTAGAGTGTGCTAACCCTGAGTTCAGTGTTTGGCACTGAGGAAGTGATAGTTGAGTATGGATAGTATGAACCTAACCAACAGCTAAAACCCCTGCTGACATTCTGTGCCAAGTACAAGTTTATTTTTCCCGATGAACTAGATGACTTCCTCTGATCCGACAAGGAGCACTGGGTCATCCTCTAATTTCCCTTCTGGCTTTGGCTGCCGGGAAGCTTACTAGCAGGGGGAGTGTCTGGAGCAGCCCTGGTTTCCTGTGGGGCCTTCAGTGTGCTTCCTTCTTTCCTCTCCTCTCTGAGCTCTTTCATTATTCACTTTTGGCTCCACAGTGCATGTGTTTCTACTTTTTATTGTAGCAAAATACACATAACAGAAAGTGGACTGGGCAGCCCCGATGGCTCAGCAGTTTAGCGCCGCCTTCAGCCCAGGGCATGATCCCGGAGACCCGGGATCAAGTCCCACGTCAGTCTCCCTGCATAGAGCCTGCTTCTCCCTCTGCCTGTGTCTCTGCCTTTCTCTCTCTCTAATAAATAAATAAAATCTTAAAAAAAATCAGAAAGTGGACCATCTTAGCCATTTTGAAGCATTGTAGTTTGGTGGCATCAAGTCCATTCACACTGTTGTGCCACCACCCCCACCGTCCATCTCTGGGACATTTTCATCTTCTCAAATGGAAACTCTGTCCCCATGAAACACTAACTCCCCATCACCCCAACCCTAGCCCTTGGCCCCCACCGTCCTACATTCTGTCTCGATGAACTTGATGACTCCAGGGACCTCATAAAGGTGGGATCTACAGTATTGGTCCTATGGTGCCTGCCTTATTTCACTTAATACAATGTCTGCAGTGTTCGTCCGTGTTGTAGCCAGTGTCAGAACCTCCTTCCTTCTTAAGGCTGAATAATATTACATTCTAGGTATAGACCATGTTTTATTTAAATACTCATCTGTTGATGGACCCTTGGGTTGCCTCTGCCTTTTGGTTATCGTGAATAGTGCTGCAATGAGCATGGGTATGCAAATACTATTTTTAGTACATACTTTCTTACTTTCTGAGCCTGGGGTGATCTCAGACTAAATTATAAATTAAAGGTAGATAGGGCGGCTGGGTGACTCAGTGGGTTAGACATCTGCCTTCAGCTCAGGTCATGGTCCTGGGGTCCTGGGATCGAGCCCTGCATTGGGCTCCCTGCTCAGCAGGGAGTCTGCTTCTCCCTCTGCCTCTTCCCCTTGGCTTGTGCACTCTCTCTCAAATAAATAAAATATAAAAAAATAAGTTAAAGATATATTTGGGGACACTTACTAGGACTACACTGTTTTATCTGCTCCTGCCCTGTGTGGGGGGGATGTGCACGTGTGTGAGAGACACTGTAGCCACCTGGTCCCCCTCACCTGGAGGTGCACTCATCCCCTGTGCTCCAGGTGTCAGCTGCTAATGGGTCCCACCTGTATCCTTCTGCAGGTGCTTACCCATGGCCAGCAGGCATTGCCTCCCACTACGTGCCTGGGAAGTGATCCTTCCCTCTTCACCCCACTGTGTCCTTCGCCAGTGACTGACTCAGATCCGTGAGTGGGACAAGCCCTGGGGTGCCAGTCACACTGCAGTGCTCCCCAGGAATCAGACTAGTGCCAGACTCTAACCAACACCACATCTTTGCCCAGTTTTGTCTCCTGTGCCCCTTTCCCTTCTTCCAGGAGTTGTCGGCCAATAAGTCATGTGTATGAGAACCCATGCCAGATTCCTCCTCTGAGGTCTAAGACAGCATGTAGCTCCTGCATTCCCTCCTGCACTGTGTATGTTGTATGACTGTGGGATGTGGTTGGAATCTGATAGGATTGACATACTGTGGCCTACTAGGGCCACCTGGGTAGTAGCGGGTACCTTGCAAAGGGGGCAAAATCCCCCTGTCTGCCACTTAGAGAAGAGGTGGGTCCAACCCCAGGAGACCAGGATATTCAGGAGGCGACCCTAGGCAGGATGGAGCAGGAACTCCTCTGGGCCTCCCTCCTTTGGGTATAGATAAGAGAAGCCCAAGGCCCAAGGGAGTCCAGGGGGATAGTGAACTGGGAACCCACTGATGCCAATGGGGAGTGAGTGTGGACTTGCCATGGACCAGAGAAGCCCTGCCAGCAGGTCCTACCTTCTAGTTTTCCTGGAGAAGTTGGGGGGGGGCATCTAACTTCGGTGCAAAGTATTCAGATTTTAAATGTTATAACACTAAATTAATTATAAATTAATGACATTGAAATGTTATAATATTTGCAACTATTTTCAAATGTGGACCGTGAGGCTGGCTTGTGACCACCCTCTGGTTGGACTTGGGGGGCAGCAGGGAGCTGTTTGGGGCAGGCATCTGAGAGGAGCAGGGCCAGGTGGTCCTGATGACTCACATGGTTGTAACTAGTGTGTCTGCAAGTGTCCTGTATGTTTATTTCTCTTCTGTCATCCCCCGCTGCTTGGAAGTCCCAGTGTTTTGATATAGCTGTCTCTTGTTTAAAAGAGAGATCCCCTGCAAATATTTAGAAAGTGTTGAAGCCATGCCAGCACCAACCTGAGCTTTTCTTCTTGTCTGGGGTTGTCAGGTGAAAATGCAGTATGCCCAGTTAAATTGGGATCTCAGATAAGCAATGAATAAGCACACCCCCAGTATTATACAGGACATACTTAAGCTAAACATTTGCGCATTGCTTATCTGAAGCTCCCCGATAACTGCATGTCTTGTGTTTTTATTTGCTAGCTTTGGCAAGCCTGTTCATGTCAGGATCAGAAGGATCAGAGGCCCAGGGAAGGGAAGCATTTCCTTATCTTGTGATTTGACGCTATGTGAGACCAGACCCCACTTTTGATAACAGCACCGCGATGAATCAGTATCTCCCAGGGCCATGGGGGAGGGGGGCGCCAGCATGGCCTTGGCAGCCCAGAGAATTCTCATCTGGGCCCGCTGTAGATGGGAGCTGTGCGAGGTGGTGCCAGCTTACTGCAGAGATTTGTGTTTGAGTTTTGGGGCAGCAGTCGCGAGGGTAGCAGAGAGGGGAGCTTGCAGCCAGAGTGAGGGAGGGTGGATGAGGGTGGAGCAGCACCCCAAGGTACCTCTGACTCTGCTATGCCAGAGACCTCCCTCCCCCCATGCCCTGGGGTGGGGGACAGAGGGAGAGTAGGCGTGTCTCCACGCTGTGCTCAGACACCTGTCTCAGGGGATGCTCCCTGGGAAGAGACCCTTTCTAAGTATGCACCCACCCCTACTCGTGAGAACCTGACCCTGGGCTACAGCAGAGTCCTTGCTGCCCCCTCTCCCCGCCCAGCAGGTGTCTAATCCACAGAGACCAAAGCTGTGGCAGCCTGGACCATGACCTCCACCCACCGCTGGTCCTGCCTGGAGCCCTCTCCGGGACCTCCAGCTCTGGGAGTCAAAGACCCACCCCACCGAGCTGGGTGCACTTCCACATGTGAGTGTCGGTGGCTTCCTGGCCTTCAGCCCCACCTACACACTGACCGTAGCCCTTCATTGTGGAGAGTGGCAGACTGAAACCGAGACGACCAGAAGGGACACCAGACACCCATCACCTAGATTTTGCAGTTGTGAACATTTGGCCATTTTGCTTTTGACTGCTCTCCACACTGACATATGTTAGGGCATATTATAGGCATGATGGCTCAAGAAAAGATTAGTAAAGAAGGAGAAAGTATTAATTTTGAAAGCATACCAGCTTTGGCAGCCGTCACACCTCACAGAAAGATCGGCTGGTCCCTGGTCCGTCCTTGGAACCCCACAGATAGCCGAGATGGCTTTCTCATCTGGTTAGTTCACACCCAGGGCTGATCAGGATTCCCACACGAATTGGGCTGTTCTGTCTCAGGTCTGTTTGGATCTAGAGCAGCCTTGTCCTTTGCCTGCTCTTCTCATGTGCTGAAGGGGCAGGGGACATTTGTCCTGCGGAATCTCCCATCTCCAGATCATCTGTGTTTAATTGCTTAGATCCCAGTGGTTCTGGTTACCTGTTGCCTCATGACCAACTACCCTGATCCTTGGCAGCTGAGAGCAACAGCATTCATATAACTTGCTCAGACATTTAGGCAGGTCTTGGCTCCTCCTTTTGGCATCAGCTGGGGATGTCTGTGGTGTTCACCTGGCATCTGGGCTGATGGGGGCCTTCAGAATGGACCCATATACCCAGTGCTGTATGCAGGAGGCATGGATGTTGGGCTCATGTGGTCTCACCAGCAGGGTGGTCACACGTCTTCCCTGGTGGCTCTGTGCTCTCAGAGACCCGGGTGAAAGCCACCCGGCCTCATCCAGGTGCCTCAGTATCCCCACTGCCACTCCCCTATGGGGGCAGTTGAAGTTCTGAGTCTCACTGGTTACCCGTGTCCCCAGGCCCATCCCTCAGCCAATTGCAGTGAAGGAGGGGATGAGCTTTGTGGGTTGGCTAGGTGTGGTCATGTGGCCATGCCCCAGCGTGGAGCTGGGTGCAGGGCCCCCCTACCTGAATCCTCCCCGAGGCTGGTGGGGTTCCTGCTTGTAGAGGGGCCCACTTAGGACGTGGGATTCTTCTTGGTTTTCTAGCTAGACCTCAGGCGCTAATAGTTGAGTTAATTACAGTTCTCAACTAATAACACACCATTATCTTGGTCTCTGCAGGGTCCTGCTTTTATTTTATTGGTCGGTTTATTCCCATTATCTTTGCTCCCCACACCATTCCATTTTCCCACTATGGCTACATCCAGTTCTGCTCAGTGCATATCTGTTTGCCTGTGTTTTGCAACTGGTGTATTTTACCTTGGATGTGTGTATTTTTACTCCACATGAACGACCTTGGGCTAGCTTGTTCTGTTTCTTACCTGTTCCACTTGGTGCTCTATTTTTAAGGTCCAACCTTGTTGCTCTCTGCACAGCAAATCACCGACATAGTGTTCGGTGGGGTCCTTACAGGAAAGTGTCTGTCAGGGTCCCAGCAGGAAATGGAGTGTGTATGTGTGGGGGGGGCTTCCAGGGTTTCCCAGAGGAGTGGTTAATGGAGAGACCTAGAACAGAGGTGTGGGCAGGGTTGGGGGAACTCTAGTGGGTGGGGAGTCCTTAGCGCCCTGGGCCTGCAGGGGCAGGGGAAAAGGCAGCTCTCCGAACCCAGCAGGGTCACCCAACTGGAGTTGTGGCCTTGGGCAGAGCAGTGGGCAGCCACCACCAGACCCCTGCCCTGAGGGAAGGCGGGGAGGGAGATGGGGAATAGGTACCCCAGCCTCTCTTGCCCACCCTCTGTGCTGTCAGTGGCTGCCATGGAGGAGTGCAGGAGCCTCCTGGACACGGGCTGGAGAGCTCAGCCTCCCAGGTGGAGGCAGGGTGAAGGAGGGAGGGGAGTGACTCCAGGGACAGGTAACAGCACAGTGGTCTGCGCCCTGCTGTGTGTCCCCCACCTACCAGCCGACGAATACCGGGTGTCTACTGTGGGCATGTGGACCTGCTGCAGATTTCTTTGGAGAGCTCACTGGACATACTTGTGGACCTAACTGCATATCCAGGCCTCTCCAGGGTGTCCATCCCACTGGTCACTTAGGCCAGCTGGCCTTGTAATAGTCACAGTCTTGTTATTCTGAATATGCATCCATTAGCTCGGTCTGCCAGGGTGGTGGGTATAGGGCAGGACCTGTGCGGGTTTGACCTTGCATTTCCCCTGTCCCTGAGGAGTTCCCACCTTGGGAGTGCATGGCCCAGTCTGCAGGCATTGGGCAGCCTGGCTGGAGGCCCTTTGTTTGTGACCATGGTCTGGCTGCTGGGGCTCCCCCCTGCAGGGAGGTCAGGCTCCCTTGCTCTGCCCCTCCCCTTGTGGCTCCTCTTTTTAGATTGGAAAGGGGGGTTGTCTGCAGAAGCCAGACATTAAGGGGGCCACTTGCTGTGGGGGCCGTGGGAAACAGCAGCTGGAGTCTCCAGGAGGGATGTGTTTGCATCTGAGAACCAGTGCTGTAGAGATTGTGCCCTCCTGTGTTTCACCTGTGTGTCTCCAGCCCTGCTTGCTTATCTCCAAGGACAGGGAGCTCATCCCTTCCCCCTAGCAGCCTGGTCTAATGCTTGACCTGGAGAAAGCTTTTCCCATGCGGAACTGGGATCCACCCCCATGCCCCCCACCCTTCATACACACCTGAGGGTCCTGACCTTCCCAGAGCAGCTTGTGGAGATGTACCAGGGCTCTCTGAGGCTTCTCTTCTCTAGTTGAGGCACCCTAAGGGGCCCAGGCCCCCTCCCCATTGGGCCACCTCCTCTGAACACATCTCCGTGGGTCTTAGCTGTCTCGCAGGGGGTCACACAACCTTCAGACAGCGCAGGAGGCTCTGAGCAGCATGCCACAAGCCCCATGCTTCCATTCTTCTAGCTGGAGACCGTAGTGGGAATGAGCATGAGGTCCCCAGTTTTGGGGTGAGCCTGGGGGGGGACCCTGAATTCAAGCACACCCAACATGTGTCAGTCAGTGATGAGGCCACACAGGCTTTGTGGGGAACAGGAACCCATCCCCTGTGTGACATCTCAAAGTGGCTAGGGCTCGGTGGTTTTCAAGAGGAGTCAGAAATTTGAATTTTCTTTTTCAGAAACCTACTGCCAGTTCCTGATTCCTCGTTGTGCTTATAGAGCCCCCCTTCCTGAGGTGGCTTCTCGGCTGGGGGAAAGGGGATGTCCCTTCCTGGCTTTACCAGATTCATCCGGACTTTCCTTGGGCTTCTCAAACTTGGCGTGGCCCCAGCTGGGCTGCACGTCCCCCTGCAGGCCCTCCTTCGGCAGCCTTCCCTGCCTCGGGAAGCCAGAGCTCCATCCTCCCAGGTCCTTGGGCCAAACCTCGGTGGCTCCTCCCAGACTCCTCTCCTGTCACACCCCATCCAGCCTGTCAGCGAATCCTGTCAGTTCTGCCTTTGAAATAACTCCCCTTCCCCTCATCCTCTCCTGCCTCCTATCCTTTGCCACCCTGGCCATCTCATGCCCTCTCCCTGGTCTCCCTGCCCCTGCTTAGCTCCCTTGTTCTCAACATAGCAGCTGGGTGAATCCCTGTGAGTAGAGAGTCCCGTCTGGTGGTCCCAGACTCCACAGCTCCCAGCAGCCCCTGCCGGAGCCAGAAGCCCTGCTTGATCTGACTGTTGTTACTTCACTCATCCTTGCTCATGTGCTCAGCGATGGTGGCCCTCTGCTGGTCCTGCCTCAGGCCCTTTGCACTTGCTGTTGGGTAGGCTGACATGCAGATATGCCTTAACCTTCAGATATTCACATGGCTGTCTCCTGTGATTCACTCAGGTCTCAGATGAAATGGCACTTCCTTAGAGAAGCCTTGCTTGACCACCCTGGCTAAAATAGGCTTTCCCACAGTCCCAGTCATTTCCTGCTCCACTTCCTTGCTTTCTGTCATTTATTTCTCCATTGTGCTTATTACTGCCGGGCATTCAGTGGGTCTATTACCTGCCTCCCCACATCAGAGCCTCTCTGCTGGCACAATGGCCACAGAGCTGATTCCTTTGCTGAGAACCCCCAGTTCTAGAGGTGCCCAGCACTTAGGGCCTGTTCAGTCGGTGTTGGGTGACTGGCTGGCAGAGGCAAACTTGCAGGTCCCGCTGAACTGAGTGCAGAAGAGTCGGAGGAGTTGCTGTCATTGTCCCCTGGACTCAGGCCCTTACCCTCCAGGGGGAGGGGGGAGGGGGCAGCAGCATGAGGCCGCTTCCTCTAGAAACAGTGGTGGCTCTGCACTCTGTTCCCTCCCTCCTCTTGTCAGAAACTTTTAAGAAGTCATTATCATATTCTTTTTTGTTTGAATGTGTAAAGGTTTGAAATTTTTATAGTTACAGGTTTGAAATGACAAACACTTAAAATATTAGAGATGTCACTTTATTCCCCCCCCCCCCCATTTTTTAGGAAGTCAGACAGTTTTAGCAAAGTGACTGCAAACAAACAATAGCTCAGCCTCGCTGCGGTAGGTGGAGAAGGAGCCCTGTCTGGGAGTGAGGGCAGGCTCAGGGCGGTACCCACTGGGATCACAGACTTTTCCCTGCTGCAGGGAAGGCTCCACAGGGCTCGGGGCCACAGCGGCGGTGTGTTGGGGTCAGCTGCTCTCAGGTCACTAGGGGTCTGCTGAGTGGGGTTGCAGAGGGCATGGAGGGCATATCCCAGGGCAGATGGGAGGTGAGGCTGGGGCTGGGGTGGGGGCCAGAGGGTGGAGAGCTGTTCCTGGGGGGAGTGGACAGGACTGACAGGGGGTGTTAAGGACAGAAGGTATCTAGAATAACTCTGGGAAGGGCAGTAGCATTTGCTGAGGCAGCTGAGGACATTGGCAGGAGCCTCCCCTGTGGCTAAACTTGTTGTCCAAGGGCAGGGGCTCTGCTGGGGGCTATTCCTGGGCCCGGCGGTCTGAGGGCTCTGGTGGGAGGCTTGGCTGGCTGTGCCCGGGACGGGGCTTGTTCCTGCGCAGCATCCACCTGACCATATCCTCTGGCTGGCAGCCAGGCTTCTCAGTGGATGGCCGGCTATCAAGTTGGACTTTGACGGGGACAGATGTTACTTGGATGGTCGTGTGTGTGTGTGTGTATGTGCATGCGTGTGTGTGTGTCCACCAGTGGTGTCCTGGCCCATGGAGGAGGCTGTGGGCAGGAGGCTCCTACTCAGAGGGCATGCGTCAGAAGGCAGGCAAGGGTTGGGGGGTGTCAGTGGCCCCGAGCTGGCGACTCTGCGGATGCCCCCGTCTGTGCATCTGAGCAGACGTGCCCGGAAGCATGTGCGTGTGCAGTATTACAGGGGTGCACGCATGCAGGTGAAGCTGGCCAGGGCTCCGTCCTGCCGCGTGCAGGTACTGGCGTGTGTGCACCTGCGGGCCCCCCCACCCCGCCCTGCAGTGCTGACAGGTGTTCTTTCCGGTTCCCCCAGGCCCTTGCAGGAGAAGAGGCAGTTCGTCTCGAGGTGGCACCCAGACTGGCCGCGGGACCATGGCATTGCTCCGGGCGCCTGCGGGAGCCTGGCTGGCCTTGACCCTGGCCCTGGCCCTGGGCCCGAGCTCCGGCGGGGCCGCCCCCAGGCAGGACTGCACAGGTGTGGAGTGCCCACCGCTGGAGAACTGCATCGAGGAGGCGCTGGAGCCGGGCGCCTGCTGCGCCACGTGCGTGCAGCAGGGCTGTGCCTGCGAGGGCTACCAGTACTATGACTGCCTGCAGGGCGGCTTTGTGCGTGGCCGCGTGCCCGCCGGCCAGTCCTACTTTGTGGACTTCGGCAGCACCGAGTGCTCCTGCCCCCCCGGCGGCGGCAAGATCAGCTGCCAGTTCATGCTGTGCCCGGAGCTGCCCCCCAACTGCATTGAGGCAGTGGTGGTGGCCGACAGCTGCCCGCAGTGCGGCCAGGTGGGCTGTGTCCACGCCGGGCGCAAGTACGCTGCCGGCCACACCGCGCACCTGCCACCCTGCCGGGCCTGCCACTGTCCTGACGCTGGCGGTGAGCTCATCTGCTACCGGCTACCTGGTTGCCGCGGAGATGCCGAGGCTGCGCCCTCCGCCACTGCTGGGAACTTCTCAGATGCTGAGGAGGGTGACCCTGAGCGACACTACGAAGATCCCTACAGCTATGACCAGGAGGTGGCTGAGGCGGAGGCTGCGGCGGCCCTGGCGGGCGAGCTCCAGGCAGGCGCAGGGGGCCCGGCCGCGCTGGGAGGCGGTGGTCAGCCGTCCTCCGCCATCCAGGACACCCCCTGGCCGGCCGCCCTCCCCAGGCCCACGGCGGCTGCTGCCCTGGGTCCCCCGGCCCCCGTGCAAACCAAAGCCAGGAGAGTGACAGAGGACAGCCAGGGCGAGGGGCAGGCCGGGGCAGAAGAGCTGGCCGTCAGGGAGCAGCCCGCCGCAGGTGGCCCCCGGGGACTGGATGGACTGCCCACTGTGGACCCAGCTGGGCCTCATCTCCCCGCCCAAGAGGGCACGGCAGCGGCGGGAGTGGGGCCTGAAGAGAACTTAATCCCAGACGCCCAGGCCACCCTTCGCAGTGCAGGGCAGAAGGGAGCCGGGCCCATCCCGGAGTCCAGCACGGCCGGCGTCCCCCCATCACAGGCCACACCGCACTCTCCCGGGGGCACGACGAAGCCCAGCACCCACACTGTCCTGACCACATCTCCCGAGGAGGCACCCTGGGTCCCACCCACCCAAGAAGTGCCCAAGCAGCCACCGGTTCTGCCCCGTGTTCAGCCAGCGGAGGACACAGACCCTAACTCTGTTCATTCTGTCCCCAGAGGTGACCCTGAAGGTAAGAGCCTATTCTGGTTTCTCCAGGGATGCTCAGCCCAGGGAAGGGCAGCCTCAGGGCCCCCGTCAGTGCCCCCCAGGTCTCTGCACTGTTGCCTGGGGCAGGGGGAGCTGGGTCTATGGAGCCAGATTGGGGACAGTCAGCCCGGCCCCCACGCTCCAGGCCCGGAGGCTCTGAGATGGTGCTTTCTCCCTGGCTGCACTCCTAGGGGTGGAGTGGGCGGGGAGGGGTGAGGTCCCTGTTGGTGAAGGTGCGGGGCTACCTGGGGGCCTGGTAGATGCACCTGATCAGGGCTGGAGTTCCCGCAGGAGGGCTCAGCTCAGGTGCAGGCTGGGCCCAGTGGGATCTGCAGGTGCCCTGGCAGGAAGCAGGGAGTCTTGCACATGTGGTGCAGCTGCTTGCTCACATCCCGTCTGACAGTAGCACCTGGGCATGGCTGTGTTCTTGGTCTCTGAGGGGACAGCGGAAGAGATGTGGTCTCCCGTGGAGGCTCCTCACGAGAGCCTAGTAGCAGGGCTGCCGCCCCTTGCGGCCAGGGGTCCTGTCAACACACACGTCATTCTCGTCCCTGCTCTGTTCAGCACCCTGCCGTGGCTCCCACCTACTTGAAGTAGAGGCCAAGGCTCTCTTCAAGGCTGCAGGCTCTGCCGCAGTCAGCCCCGTGACCTCCCAGACCACTCTCCGTCACCCTTGTCCTACTCTGTTCTGGCTGATGTCACAACAATGCCATGGACTTAGCAGGCATTTCTCATGGTTCTGGAAGCTGAGAAGTCCAAGATGAGGGTGATGGCAGATGTGGTGTCTGGTGAGGGCCCTCTGCTCCTTGAGTGGCAGGCGAAGGTGCAGCTCATCTGAGACACATAGAGAAGGAGCAGGTTTTTCTTATCTTAAAGATTTTATTTATTCATGAGAGACACACACAGAGAGAGAGAGAGAGAGAGAGAGAGAGAGAGGCAAAGACGCAGGCAGAGGGAGAAGCAGGCTCCATGCAGGGAGCCCGACATGGGACTCGATCCCGGGTCTCCAGGATCATGCACTGGGCTGAAGGCGGACGCTCAACCACTGAGCCACCCAGAGATCCCAAGAAGGAGCTGGTTTTCTTGCCTCTTTTCTTAGAAGGGCACTGATCCCATCATGAGGGCTCCACCCCCATGGCCTAATTACATCCCCAAAGGTTCATCTCCACATACCATCCCTGTTAGGGTTTTGTTGTTTTTAAAGATTTTATTTATTTATTTGAAAGAGAGAGAGAGAGAGAGAACACAAGCGAAGGGAGGGCAGGAGGAGAGGGAGAAGCAGATTCCCCACTGAGCAGAGAACTGGACGTGGGGCTCGAACCCAGGACCCTGGGATCATGACCCAAGCCGAAGGCCAATGCTTAACCAATTGACCCATCCAGGCCCCCCACCCCCCAATTAGGCTTTTGACATATGACATTGGGGGTGGAGCATAAACACTCAGCTCTTATTGAGCTTCTCCCTTACCCACTCTGGTTAGCACTGGCCTCCTAGCCCCTTTCAGGTACCTTCCAGCCCTAGGGCCTTTGCACTTGCCGCTTGCTCTTGAAATGCTCTCCCAGGTGTCCATGTGACTCATTCCTTCCTTCAATTAAGCTCTCTTTTCGAGCTTACCTACCCAGGGAGGCCTTCTCTGATCATCTAGTTAAAAGAGCATTCCACCGTCCTCTTACCCTGCTTAATTTTTCCTAGCAATACCTGACATTATAGCACTTAGTTAAGTTGTTTAACATTGTTACCCCCACTGGAATGTTAGTGCCATGAGTGGAGGGACCATACCCGTCATCTTCTCTGCTTATGCCTAACGGCCTCCAGCAGGGCCTGGCAACACAGTTGGCTCTCTGTAAATAACGGAGTAAATAAATGAGCGAATCGCTGGGGGCTTTCTGGCCATCCCCTCTACCATCCTTTCTCATCCTAGCTTCCCTGCCATCCCATAAACACCTTATACTGACATATCCCCTCTCTTCCACCCATTTGCTCACACTGTTCCCTGCCCTCCTCCAGGAAGCCTTCCTTGAATCTTTATGCCTTGTCTGATCCTGTCACCACTCCCACTCCCCGGTTCCCTGCCTCACCTCTTAGGGTACCTTAGGCAGTTGTCTGCTCGTCTAGAGATCCCTCCTTATAGCTGAGAATCTATGTCTTGTTCAATCTCGTATGTAAACCTTCTCTATAAACCTTCATTAGGCATTAACTGTGACCAGGCCCTGGTGGGCCCTGGGGAGGCAGAAATGAACCACTACGGCCCATGTCCACAGGCCTGGGGCAGCGAGAGTGGGATGCCTGGGTGGTATCTGGGAAGGCTTCCTGGAGGAGGGGGCATGAGGGGGCTCTGGAATTTCTGCAGCCCACCCTTCTGCCCACGGCTGTGTGGCCTTGGGCAGGTCTTTTACCTGGCTGGGGCCCCGTTTTCCCGACTGTCAAGTACTATAGCCCTTGCTGGGCATAGACTCTGCATAAAGCCTGTACCTACACAGTGAGGGGGTGAAATTGCAGGCTCCTCCTGACCTAGTAGGAGGATCAGCCCCCCACGACCGCCAGCCAAGATGGCTCTCCTTCCAGCCCAATTATGGTGAGTAGGGCATGGAGCTCGCCCTTGCTCAGCACCTCCTAGGTGCCAGGCCCCATTTCTGTGATTTGATCCTTTCCGCAAGCTGGGGAGGTGGGCTCCTTCTTTAAAACTGAGCGCGTCAAGGTCAGAGAGGTGTGGCTAGTGGCTCCAGGTTGCAGAGTGGGAGTTGGTGGGCTGGAACTAGGGGGCTCCTCTTTACCCAGCCCTGAGCCTGCAGGATGTGGGGAGCATGCGTGGGGTGAGCTGGGGGCTGTAATGAAGTACATGTGTGCCCGGGGAGAGCTTGCGGGCCTGGCTCTGGAGCATGGTGCATGCAGCGAGTTTGGGTTGCAGCCTCCCAGGGTTTCAAAATAGACACAGCCCCCACCCCTCACCCCCGCCTCTAGCTCCAGAGGCCTCTCTGTGGTTCTGGGCCTTTGGAATCTTGGAGACTGATTTTGTTCTCAGGAGCCCTAGTTATTTTTTCCTCTGCCCTGTGCTTTCTCAAATGGATTTTGAGGTGTGGCTTTTGATGAGGGCTGCTTGGGGCAGAGGCCCCCTGATTTGGTGTCCCCCACTCCATTTGAGGGCTGTCCTGGTGGAGGGCCTAGCACATGCAAAGCCCAGAGCTAATTAACAGGGCATGGACAGGCAGCTGTGTTTTTTTGGTGTGCAAGGAAAGGAAGGTGTGGGAAGTTGCGAGCCAGGGGAGCTTGGCTCTGGCCAGATCAACAAGGGCTAGCCTGCCATTGACCACCCCCACCCACCTTTCCTCCTCTCCATACCACGTGTCCAACTGTCACCCACCGGCTCCCATGCTCTGCTCCACTACTGCTCAGCTTGGGCAAGTGGCTTACAGTTCTGTGCCTCCTTTTCTCCATTAGTAAGCCGCAGGTGAGTCCCTGCCTCGTGGGGGCGTCTTGATTAAATGAGCTGATTCATGTCCAGTGCTTGGCACAGAGCATAGCTCTTGCTGAGTAATTAAAAATGTTAGCTACTGGTTGTCACCCTCCACTCTTCATTCTACCTGTTTACTTCTTCTTCTTCTTTTTTTTAAAGATGTTATTTATTTATTCATGAAAGACACACAGAGGCAGAGACACAGGCAGAGGGAGAAGCAGGCCCCATGCAGGGAGTCCAGTGGGGGACTCGATCCTGGGTCCCCAGGATCACATCCTGGGCCGAAGGCAGAGCTCAACCGCTGAGCCACCCGGGCTGCCCCTTTACCTGTTTGCTTCTTCAAGAGATGTTTGTGGGCCCCTGTCTGTGCTTGGGGCTGCGCCTGTGAGTGGGGCAGCACAGCCTCTCCCCTCCGAGGGTGTTCAGTGGACAAGCACACACAGAGATTTATTCATGGCCATAACTGAGGACGCACAGCTCAGGAAGGGTGGGTGGTGGAAAGCCTGATGGGTGGGGGTCAGGGGCCCGATGGAGCATCCTCCAGGATGTGGGGACCTTGTGGGGGGAGGGCTGGGCATCCCTAGTGACCGAGGGGCTCTTAGTGGGGAGTAGCCGGGGAGGTAGCTTTGCCCTGCCCGCCAGGGGAGCTAGCTGAGAGGCGGGCCATGGAGCCGGAAATGACCCTCGCCATGTTGCCATGGCAGCCCTGGGGCCTGGAGAAGGAGGTTTCCAGCCATTGCCCCAGGCCCGGCTGGGGTGGGGGTCCTGTCTTTGAGCCGGAGCTGTGCCAGGGATCCTGGCTGCCTCTGAGCATGTCCAGATGTGGCCTAATGGAAGCCACATGCCCGGCTCCCTGGGCCGGGGAGAGGGGGTCCGATGTCTGTTGTCACTCAGGGGACTTTGTGGGAGGGCCCTCCCTGCCTACTGCTGGGGTGGCAGGATGGAGGCGGGAGCCAGGGACTTCTTCCCGCTGCCCTTCTGGGCCCTAGGGGAGGGCGCCCTGGGGCAGGTGGTCCTCAGGAAGTCCAAGTTTCTCCCTCCTGGGAAGGTCTCCAGCAAAACCTCAGTGGGCCCCCAGACCGCTTGGCAGGAAAGGGGCCCCTTCCTCGGGACCCTCAAGTAACCAGCTTCTGCAGGGCAGGGGTCTTTGGATGCTTTGACATTCTGGTTAACAGAGAAACTTTAAAACTCAAATAACTCTGTTAATTGCAGATGCTTTGTAGTTCTTGTGACTTGAGCCAGCACCGTTATAGGCGCTGTGATAATTAACCCCTTTAATCCTCACTGCCGCCCCCATCCCTCGTTGACAGCAGAGGAATCGGGCCCCTTGTCGGAGAACATATGCACAGGGAGTGGAGGTAGATCCAGATTTCCCACGTGTTTCTTCATGTCTTCATCCCTGTTGTCTCTGTGTGCCCGGTGTGGGCACGGGCCGTGACAGATGCTGAACGTACAGTGTAGAACAAAACCCCGCACAGTCCCTGCCCTTGGGGAGCTCACGGTTTAGAGGGAGAGGTAGCCCAATAGTCACATGAGTGTGACGTTCTGAGCCATGACCAGGGGTGAGGACAGAGGTGGATGTGCTCTCTAAGCCTGGCTTGGGGGATCTGACTTCTTCTGGGGATCAGGGAAGGCTTCCTGGGGGAAGTAATGTTTGAGCACTAGGGCTTGTTGACTGAGTGATAGGTGGCAAGCAGAGAGGGGAGGGTGCTCCAGGCAGAGGACACAGCACATGCAAAGGCTCTGTAGTCGGAGGGAGTACATGAGATTGAAAGGAGGCTATGTGAGTGGTATGAACCTGGGGAGGGGTGGGGACCATGATGGTATTGATCCTCAAGGTGAATATTTGAGTCTGTCCAAAAGCAGTGGAGAGCCATTGAAGGTGCAAGGCAGGAGGTGATCTTATTTGGGTAGTGCAGTGCTCCCTCTGGGTGCTAGGACGAGAACACAGGACTGGCAATGGGCCTTCCCAATGTCTGTGGGTTTCCAGCACCCCCTTCCCCCTGCCCAGCACCCCCCAGCCTCGCCCATAACCACCAGGCTGTGACTCCAGGGGCACAGGAGAGAGGGACCTTCCCAGACTCTCCTGTCCCTGGAGGATCCTTGCAGACCCTGCCTTCTCTTCTCTAGTCTTGGCCTGTGGGAGATTTGTGTGGGGCCTGAGGGAAGCAGGCTGCAACCTCGGACACCTGAGCTCATATCCCGTGCAACATAATCACCTCCTGCTAGAGCTCCAGGCCCCCAGAGCAGGCAGAGGATGGAGTTGCCCCGTGGAGGCTGAGGCCCTGCTCCGCAGCAGAGCCCCCGCCAGGAGAGCCAATAGGAGGGCCCAGCCAGCCCTTCCTCTCATCACCCCAAACCACGGGGCCTTGAAATGGGGTATCTGACTATGCTTAGGGCTGTATGGGGCCTGCTGAGAGCAATAGGACAGGCAACCCGGGGGCCTGGGCTCCCCACATCCACAGTTAGGCCTGGTCTGAAGCCCACCACTCACTGTATGATCTGGGGCCTGAGACATCACCCCTCTGAGCCCAGTCTCTTTGTTGACAAAATGGCATGTTTACAAGTGCCTGAGGCTGTCGGGAGGACGAACATGTCAGGAGCCAGGCCTGCGTGGAGCAAGAACACAGGCCAGCGTTGCCTGCACCTCTGCCCACTGTCCTGTTAATGTGGCGCACGGTCCTCTCCTCAGTCCACTGTTAGCTTCTTTCTGCAAAGCATCTTTATAAGCAGTAGAATTTTGTTGTGAATAATTTGAAATCAGAAGATTTCACATATATCTCAGTTCTCTAGCTTTCCCAGAACATTGGCAGTTGCGGGCACACCAGGCCCATGTGCCACAGGCGGGCCATTGGGGTTGCTGAGTGAAGGCTCCCCACCCTTCAGACTGGGTGGGTGCTCTGCAGTTTGCTGGGCAAGCTGTCCTTGGTTTCATCACCAGCCTGGCTCCGGTTGGCAGCTGGGTCGGGTCCTGTACCGGGGGTACCTGTCAGGGCATAGAGTTTCACCTTATGGTCTGTGTGGTCATTCTCTTTTATGGATGAGAAACTGGGATCCTGAGAGGGGAGGGGGCTTTTCTGGAGGTCACAAGAGAGCTGGACAGGGGCTGCGGGCTCCTAGTGGAGGGATGGGCTCATGGCTCCCATGGGGGACCTGGAGGCACAAGTGGGTCTGCATGGCCTTGGCTGGGCCCTCCTGGTGTCTGTTGGCCCCAGAGCACAGAGCACTGGAAGGAAATGGGGCAGGGGCAGGGCTAGGCCTATGGTGGGTTTCTGTATTTTATTTTTAAAACTGTCCTCTATCTTTCAGAACAGCTTTATTGAGATACATTCACGCACCATCAAGTCTCCCCTTAAAGTGTATAGTCCAGTAGTTTTTATCAGAGTTGTGCAGAGATCACTGGACTCCAGTTTTAGAACATTTTCATCACTCCCAGAAGAAACCCTACACCCAGTAGCAGCCACTTGCCATTTCCTCCTCCCAGCCCCCTGCCCCCAGCAACCAAGCTACAGCTACTTGCTGTCTCCGTGGATTTGCATATTCTGGACATTCCTGGATGTGGAGTCATCCAATATGTGGTCTTCGGGGACTGGCTTCTGTCACTTAGCATAATGCTTTCAGGGTTCATCCATGTTGCGACATGCGTCAGTACTTTGTTCCTTTCTATGGCTGAATAACATTCCATGGTGTGGATGTCCTGTGTTTTCTATCCATGCATCCATCGACGGAATTGTTTCCATCTTCTGGATGTGACTGATACTCCATATGTACTCCGGTCTAGGCAGATGTGTCTGTCTCTCCTGGTCATAAACCCAGTGCGAGGACTGCTTGGTCATATGGTGACTGTACGTTCAGTTGGCAGTTGAGCTACCTGCTGTTTGCCCCAGCAGCCATACCATTTTGCATTCCCACCAGCGGGGCACGAGGGTTCTGACTTTCCACATCCTCGTCAACACTTCTTACTGTCTTTCTTTTCTCTTTTTGGGGGCGTTGGGGGGTGGGGAGACAGAGAATTGTAAGCAGCCTCTCTGCCCAGTGAGGAACCTGTCTTGGGGCTCGGATCTCATAACCCTGAGATCACAACCTGGGCCGTGAAATCCAGAGTCAGGCACTTAACAGACTGAGCCACCCGGGTGCCCCTTACTGCCGTGTCCTTTTGAGTAGAGCCATCCTCGTGGCCGGGAAGTGATACCTGATTGAGGTTTCGATTTGCATTTTTTCTGATGACTCATCAACTTAACTTTAGAAAATTCTAGAAAACACAGAACACATAAGCACATGTCCCATTAGCCATTAAAGTGATGACACCATCCCAATGTCATGTTGTCTCTGGAAGACTCTGCCATATACTCATGGGAGAAAAAGTGTGAAGAAGGCAACTCATGTTGCAGTGTTGTTAGGAAAATAACACTGATCTCATGGATGCCTGGAAAAGCCTCAGAGACCTAAGGGCCTAGGACCCTGCTTGAGAACCACTGGTCAGTCCACAAATACGAGCATATTATGCACACTGTTCTGTCTTGTGCTTTTTTCCTTTGACAGCGTGTCTTGGGATTTTTCCTTGTTTGTATGCGGAGAGTTCCCTGACCAGCCAGCGTGCCACTGTATGCTTGTTTCAGCTTTACTTTCCAGTCCCTACTGATGGATGTTTAAGTTCTTTCTAGCTTTCTACCATTAAAAAGCAGTGCTCTAGTGAATATCTTTTGCTGTGCCCTGGTGTGGAGCACTGTATCCATGTACATGTGCATTTCTTTATATATGTATTTATATTTATATTTATATTTTTTGTGAACTTATTAAAGTATAATCAATAACCTAACAGAAGCATACAGCTCAATAATACGTTTTCACAAATGAACACACCCATGTGACAGGGGCTCAGATCGTGAAACATCACAAGACAAGCCAGGGCGCCCCTGAGTGCCTGTCCTGGGGAACCACTGCCCCGACTTCTCACAGCAGATGTTAGTTCTCTGCTCTCTGACTTCTCTAAAGAGAACCAGAGTCTGTTCTCTTTCATGTCTGGCTTTTATTGCTCAGCACAGCGTTTCTGAGGTTACATGTGTTGTCGTTGGTCCCTTTGGTTGCTGAGAGGTTCTCCATCATATGGATGGACTCCAGTTTGGTTGTTCATTCTCCTGTCAAGAGGTGTTGGGGTTGTGTCAAGTCTGGGACGATTAGGAAGTGTATTTCTGTGCATCTGCTTGAACCAGTCTTCTGTTGATCACTGGCACACCTTTCTTTTGGGAGGCACTGGCTCCTGTGTGCTCAGCGTTAGAAGACAGAGCATGTGTATCTGTCACCTCAGTAGATGTTAATTTGTCCTTCTTTGAAAGGTGTGCCAGATTTTGCTCACACCTGTGATATATGAGAATGCATTTTCCCTGTTATTTATTCGGCAGATATTTATTGAGTACCTATGGCATTGCTCCAGGGGCTGGGGACATAGCACCATAATTAAAATGGGTGGAATTCCCATCTCTCATGGAGCTTCCACTCTAGTGGGCTTGAGGGGGCACATAATTAATCACATGAATATGTAAAATTTATGGTATATGGTGCTAGGCACTAAGGGGAAAATGAAGCAAGGTGCTATAGAATGGTCTCCACAGGCCAGCCCGGGAGGAGGGAGGTGGTATCCTGGGGTGGTTTTAGTTAACACATGAGTTTTGCTCTCCCCCACCCACCTTGGCCAAGGAGTCCTCAGCAGGTCTGGCCACACTCCCACCAATGCTATGTGGGGCTGCCGCCTGGCCTTTCTGGCGCTCTTGCCAAACCCGTGCCAGTTCTTCTGCTGCAGACACGCCTTGGTCATGATATGAATGATCTATTGCCATAGTAATGTGAGCAGCAAGTAACCACACAGTAGACATTCATTTTTGCTCCCATCCCATCCATTATTGCTGTTGGGATAGCTGGGCTCCACAGCCCTGGGCCGGGAGCAGCAGATGGTAGCTGGGCTCATGCTCGTCAGCGTCTGTGGTCGGCTGGCAGCTCTGCTGGGGCCGGCAGGTGTGGGACGGCCTCTGCCAGGATGGCTTGTCTCTACTCTGTGTCCTCTGTCCCCCTCAAGTTGGTTAGCTCTGGCTCATTCTTGCCCCAGAAATGGGGCTCCAGATGAAAAACGAGAAGAAGCACACAGAGTGCCTGGGCCTAGGTTCAGAACTAGTAGAACCATATCTATTGCCACATTCTGTTGCCGGCCAGTTAGGGGCTGGCCCAAGTTCAAAGGCTTCTCTTGCTGGGAACTGCTGTGGAGTCCCGTTGCGAAGGGTGCGTGTAGAGGAGGGGAGGAGAATTGGGGCTGTCCGTGCACTGATGAGCACTGGGTGCTGGGTGCTCCATGGACCTCATTTCAGTTGGTCCCCAAACGACTTCACAATGAGTCCCTTCTCCCCTTCCCAGGAGGGAAACGTTTGTTTGGCCCATGGTCCAGCAGCAAATAAGTGATGAGGCCAGGTCTGACCCAGGTCGGCTGAGCTCACGGCCTGTCTGGATTTCCTGCTTGCCTCCTTTGGTAGACTTGGTATGGAGCTTCCCAGGCTTGAACAGGCTTTTCCCCTCGCTAGCTATGTAACCTTAGGCAGATCATGTTATTGTCTGGGCCTCAGTTTTCTCATCTGTAAAATGGGCTTTCAGACGCTCCCTCCTATAGCTGTGTTCTCAGTTGGAAGAAGGCTGATGTTGGGCACCAGGTGCTGGGGTCTGTCTCCTAGCAGGGCTCTACTCACAGCTGGTGTCCTGGGTGCTGATTCCAGCCTTGGGGTCTCTGTCGGGAGGGCAGCAGCCCTTGCGCTCGGGCCTCCTTCCCCATCATACACTGAGCCTGCGACAGGAGATGTGGCTGTCCTGAGGCTTAACCAGGTCCTTTGGCCTCCTGTACCCTGAACCTTCCAGAATCATGGGTGCCTCAGTGAACTAGAGCTGAGAGGTCTGTGCTCAGGGCTCCCCTGAGGGCAGTGTCAGCATCGTCTGCCTGCCAGCAGCTCTTCCAAGCCCAGCCAGGAGTTCGTGTGGCCTCTGCGTCCTTTGTCCTACAGCATCTGTGGACTTGAGGGGGGTGGTCCTGTAGACTGAGGTCAACATTGTGTGGGCTGGAGTTCTCCTGGGCCCTCCTTGTTCACTCCAGGGTCTCCATGCTGGGAAAATGGGCTTGGGGCCAGTTGCACTGGGGATGAGCCAGCTTGGTCCTCAGAGGATGAATCCTTGGGTATGAATCTTGCCCCTGCCACTGTGGCTGTGTGCCCTCCGGCTGAGCCTTAGTTTCTGCATCTGTAAGATGGGAGAGTGGTCTTACCACCCCAGGATTGTTGAGAGGACTAGGAGAAGGAATGTCAGCCCGCACAGAGCAGCTGCTTGGGACTGAGTTCCTGTCTTTCCCGTGTCAGAGGGCCACTGCACTCTAGGGCCTGGGCTATGGACTTGTGTGTTTGCCTAAGTGAACAGATGTGCATCTTTTCTGGTGGCCAGGAGTTTTCCCCGCTGGTGAGAAAGCAGAGGGGCCAGGCCTAGTGGGGTTGGGTGGGGGGTATTCACTTCCTGTTCCCCTCCCCTGTGCTGTCACTCTGGCTGCCTGCAGATGTGCAGTGCAGTGTCCCTCCCTGGCTGTTCCCTCCCCGCTCTATACTTCTGTTCCAGCACCTGCCAGCTGAGTCAGCAAACCCCTGGGCCTGACGTCTTGTCTTCAGGGTCATGGCCTGACTGTGAGGCTGACATCCTAGGAATGGGGAGGGAACACACTTCCTGCTCTGTAAGTGGTCTCCGCCTTTACCATCACAGGACTGGCTTGCATAGGGGAGCGTTCATTACATGCCAGGTGCTGTGCTGGTCACTGGATGTGCATCAGTGTGTTAAACCTTGTGACACCCCTGTCACTAGAGGTAGGGTAACTGAGACATAGGGGAGTTAAGTAAATTGTCCAGGGCCACTGAGGGAGATGAAGCAAGCAGACTTTTGCCAACCACTGATTCTAGCCCTTTGCCCTGACTGCCTCCATGGTTTGCCCGATTGCCTGGCAATGGTATATAGTTCCCACTGCCAGTAGACCAGGGCTCTGGGACTGCCCCATGTCACAGAACCACAAGGCACACGTAACATCCAGGGGGAGGTCAGCAGACCCCAAGCTCTGCATGTGCCCTCAGTCTCAGGAACCCTCCCTAGCACAGAGTTTGGAATTCTGGGATTCTCTGGGATCCATGTGGTGGGTGGAGGAGGCTTAAGAGCACAGTCTGGCTGCACGGAGCTGCCTGCCTGGGCACAGAGGGCTCCCAGCCCCTGAGAGAGGGCAGAGGTTGGGCGGGGGAGAGTGAGAGAAGCTGTCTTGTTTCACCTGCAGCCCCCACCCTCTCATCTGCCCCGCTCACTCACGACATGCTTACAGGTCATGTGCTCTGAACCAGGGCGCCAGGGGGAACCAGAAAGGAGACTACCACTCCCCCCCCCCCCCCCCCGGCCTGGGGTAGATGTACCTGCTGTAATGAGCAGAACTTTGGAACATACAGGATGGGGAGGCAAAGCCAGATGCCTGAGGTGGGGCAGCTGGAGGATGAGAGCTGCTGGCCAATGGGGAGCCACGAAGGCTATGGGGACCATGGGACCAGGAAGACGCCTGGAATGGAGGGGCAGCTGCTCCCCAGCTCCAATTGTTACCCTGGGGCAGGGGAGGCCAGCGTGGCCTATAACTTTGGGTTTTCCAAAAGAAGCCAGGAATCTGGAATTTTATATGAAAGCTCCCAATTTGTAAATGTTGGCAATTCATTCAGATTATATTAAAGCACTGGTAAAGTATGCAGTGAGTACCAGGTTGCTGCTATGGTTTAGTCTCACAGACCAACAACTTACCCACCCCTTCCCACCCCTAATGATGCAGCTAGGACACAGAGGCCCAGAGGTGGGTGAGGGTCTGGCCAAAGACTCCATGAGCTCAGAGGGTGGGCCCCAGAGTCCTGACTCCCAGCCCAGCATGCTTTCCCTGCAGACCTTCTGCCCAGTGGAGTCAGAGCACAGGAAACAGAAGTGGCACATGCGACGGGCAACTGAAGAGAGTTTCATGAAGAGGCCACATGTACAGGTGAGGGTGGGGTTGGGGACCAGCGGGCCATGGTACAGTGCCTGGGCTGGCAGCCATGGAAGCTGTCACTGTCAGGTCTGAAGGGGAACCTGGCAAGAGCTGAGGTTCTGAAGGAGCTGTGGTCTTCAGTAGAGGTGGCTATGCCTGCTCGGGGTACGTGTCAGTAGAGGAACAGGGTGGCAGGCGGATCTGGGACAGATGGGGACAGGCAGCAGGTGCAATGGGTGATGGCCATAGGGATGTGGCTGGGGAGAGAGCAGGATCTCTCCAGGGTGCCACACCTCCCAGGCTTGGCTTGGGGGAGATACACTTCCTCAGATGGGTGATCCCAAGTCTGTGGGCAACAGCTACTCCCAAGTCTCTTTCTGGAGGTGTTGGGGCCAGTTGCTGACACTCAGGTAGAGACACAGCCTTGACAGTGGGAATGCAAGTCTGGAGTGCCGGGCAGAGGTCTGGGCCAGAGGTAGAGACCTGACCAGAGGATGACTGGCTTTCTGTTTATTCTTTATCAAGCTTGCCCCACTTGGCAGCTGGGGCAGCAGCTGGTTGGGTAGGCTCTCCTTTTATTTTATTTTTGTAATTTAAGTTCAGTTTGCCAATGTATGGTACATCATTAGTTCCGGATGTAGTTTTCAGTAATTCATCAGTTGCCTCTAACACCCAGTGCTCATCACATCACGTGCCCTCCTTAATGCCCATCACCTAGTTACCCCATACCCCCCACCTCCCCTCCAGCAACCCTCAGTTTGTTTCCTAGAGTTAAGAGTCTCTCATGGTTTGTCTCCCTCTCTGATTTCTTCCCCACTCAGTTTCCCCTGCTTCCCTAATGGCCCCTTGCACTCTTATATTCCGCATAGGAAACAGCTCTCCTTTAGATGAAGGCCTCGGTGAGGGACCATAATGGGCCTCCGCCCTTGGTCACACGCACTGTTTTAGAAAGCTGTTTGCCATCATCTAATTCAGGAGCGCTCTTCCAGTGACTGGTTCATTCTGAGAATGTGAGCCGCCCACTCTTGTGTCCCAGTGTTTGGATCTTTGTCCTGCCCTTATTCTGGGAAGATTATTTTCTCTGGAGATGGGGCTGGTCCCAAGCAGCTTTTCAGGGTTTGCCTCCAGGGTCTCTATGTCTGGCGACTCTTTCTAGCGTGGTTTCCTCTGAAAATAATGCCAGTTCCACATACTCCCTTTGAACAGAATTGAGCTTATTAAGAGTTTTTGCACCGTTCTTGATCAGGGCAGCCAGTTTTGTGCAAACTACTCCTCTCTCTCTCTCTCTCTCTCTCTCTTTTTTTTTTAAAGATTTTATTTATTTATGCATTAGAGACACACACAGAGAGAGAAAGGCAGAGACACAGGCAGAGGGAGAAGCAGGCCCCATGCAGGGAGCCTGATGTGGGACTCGATCCTGGGTCTCCAGGATCACGCCCTGGGCCGAAGGTGGCGCTAAACTGCTGAGCCACGGGGCTGCCCACTACTCCTCTCTTTCTACATGAAATCGACTTCTCATCCAATGGAAAATTCTGAACAGAAATGGCCGGTTAAAATGCAGATGAGAGACACACACCCTATCCACCTGCTCCCTGGAAAGCTGTGGAGGGCCCTCCTACTGCACGGATCGTCCTACTACTCACCTCCCACCTCCCAAAGCTTTCCAAAGACCATGCTGCAGCCACATGCCCTGGGACCTCACAGCCCCTCCACGTTGACAAAGCCCACCAAAGAGCCCCCTTCATATCTGTGGCTCCACCAGCCGCAACACCCTGATTCCCAGGATTCTCCTGAGAACCCAGCCCACACCAGGCAGCTGAGGTGGATGCTCAGTGGGGCTGCTGTCAGGGGAGGAGGCCCAAGGAAGAAGTCTTGGCCGGATAGTTGTTCAGGTCTTGCTGTTTCTCATTTGAGATGGAGTGTGTGTGCGCACCACACATGTGTGAATGTGTGATGGAAACATTTCAGTCTTGACACTATGTGATGCGACTGTAAAAAAACTAGACATTCTCTCATGTTACTTTACACCATGATCCTACACTCAACACATTTACTAATTCCCTCAAGCCATCTGATTCTCAGACCATATTCTTATTTCTCCACTTGTCCCCGAAGAACATTGCAGAGCTCGTTTTGTAAAGTCCTATCTAATCAAGGCCGATTAGACATTATTTGTTTTATATGTAGTTGCTATTATCTTCTGAGTTTCTTTCTATAAGTTTGTACTAAAGTATGCCGTAGATACCCTTGAGTATTTTTAAATCTTGATTAATATAACAGCACTCCTTTGACAGCTTTTTACCTTATATTTTTATTTATTGTACTCTTTATAAAGTGTGATTTATGTGAAGCACATGGATCTTAATAGAACAGCTCAGTGGATTTTCACATAGGAATACACCTAGGCAGCTCCACCCAGATCAAGATATAAAACACTTCAAGCATTCCAGAGTTTTCCTGGTGCCCCTTCTCAGCCATTTCTACACTCTCCCCCATGGAAACTATGATGCTGACTTTTATCACCATCTTGCCTATCCTTGAATTTATTTTGTATAATGGAAACCATATGATATTTTGCATTTAACTTCTTTAGCTCAAGGTAATGTGTTTTGAGATGCACCCATGTTGTTGCAGGAGTTCATTTAAAAAGATTGCTCTTTATCTATTCCACTGTGGAGTGATTTATTTATCTATTCTAGTGTAGGTGGACATTTGGGCTGTTTTCAGTTTTTGGCTGTGATAAATACAGTTGCCGTGAACGTTCTTGTTGAGGTCTTTTGGATGATGTAGGCATTCATGTTGGATATATACCTAGGAGTGGACTAGCTGACTTCTTTTTCCAAAGTTTATTACCAGTTTGCATCCTCACTAGCAGTGAGAGAGTTCCAGTCACTTCATATCTTTGCCAACACTGGACGTCTTCATTCCTTTTCATTTTAGCCGACCTGGTGGATGTGTAGTTGCATCTTGTTCTGGCTTGAATTTGCAGTTTCTCATAACTTATGATGTTGTGCATGTTTTCGTATTACTGTTGGGCCATTTTGTTGTCATTTGCTCATTTTAAAATTGGCTTTCTTTGTCTAACTGATTTGTAGGAGTTCTTTATGTATTCTGTGTGTCTTTTGTTGGATCACATATTACCTTATTTTATTGCATGATTTTTCTTTCCACTTTCTCTTTTTTTTTTTTTTTAATTTTTTTGTTTATTTATTTTGGAGAGAGGGCACGTGGAAGTGGGGGAAGGAGCAGGGGCATAGGTAGAAGGAGGGGAAAATAATCTTAAGCAGACTCTGTGCTGAGCATGGAGCCCAATGTGGGGCTTGATCCCACTTGCCCTGAGATCGTGACCTGAGATGAAAGCAAGAGTCAGATGCTTAACCAACTGAGCCACCCAGGCGCCCCATCTTTCCACTTTCTTAATGATGGTATGTGATGAGTACATTGCAAATGCTGTCTTCTGAGGAACACAGATGCCCAATTCTAATGAAATGCAGTTTATTGATCTTTATTTTTTTGTTAGTGTATTTTGTGTTCTTTTACAGAAATCTTTGTCTACCCCAAAGTCACGAAGTTATTTTCCTATGTGATGTTCTAGACATTTTAACTTGTTTCACCTTTCACATTCGATTCTATTTAGATTTGTTTCTTTAGGTAGTGCAAGTAGGAATAAAAATTCATTCTTTTTTTCCAATGCATATTCAGCTCACCCAGCACCAGGTGTTGGAAAGGCCATCTTTCCCCCACTGCCTTGTTGACTTTGTCAGTAATCAAGGGACAGTATATAAGTAGGTCTCTTCTGCCCATGTTGAGATTGGGCAAGGAGCCTGAGGAGTGGGGGCTCCTGCTTCCCTTGGAGTAGCTGCTGCAGAGGAATTTTAATTTCCCCCACCTGCCTCCTTCCTCACCCTTTCCTCTGCCTGCTTCCATGCTCTGCTCAGGAGCCTGCTGTCTGGAGCATGCAGCTGCCACAGGATCCTGCGGCTGCCCCTGGCTGGGCATGTGGTCTGGGGCAAGTGGTGCCTCCTCTCGGGGCTGCTGCCTGCCCATCTGTAGAATGGGGGTGTGCATAGGAGCCTCTTCCTGGAGCTGGAGGGGAGATGCAGTGGGTGCAAGCTGGGAACCCATAGACGGCTCTCCAGCCTGTCAGCAAGAGCGATCCAGCACCTCTGGCAGGGCTGGGCAGGCAGTAAGCACCCCACACAAGGAAGTCGGGTGATGGGACGTGCTGGACAGGGCAACGGAGGCTGGGGGCCGCCCTTCCCAGGTGGTGGAGGAAGGCATCTCTAAGGGGCTGAATTGAGTGGGCCCTGGTGGGTTGGCTCAGCCCAGCAGCTCCTGTTGTTACCATTGTGTCTGTGATCCTAGCACAGTAAGATAAAGTTCAGGAGGCCTTGTTTATCTACTTTACAGTCACTGTAGGAGGACTCCAGGCACTCCCAGGGTCTGCAGGTACCCACTCCGCCCACCCCTGAGAATACCAGGCTGCCTGGAGCATAAAGCCCCGGTGCTGGGCTGTTTGCTGAGGCCCCTTCAACATCCTGTCCAAACAGCGCTGGCGGAGATGGCCCGCTCATCACCCTCCTGCCAGGTGCACTGTTTTTCTGCAGCATTAAAGTCCTAAAGAATTGTGGTCAGAGGGGTCGTGACCTCTGGGCCGGATTGTTCATTGTTCTGTGATCAAAGGAGGTTACAATCTCCAGAATCTCAGGATCCTTTTATAACAGAATGTCTCTTGAATGGGCAATACCTGCACAAGATAAGAAACACAGAAAAAAATACAAAAGGGGACATAGTGAAATGTCAGGGTGCTTCCTCCCTCCCACAGTCTGGTCCTTCCCTGAACCAACCAACCACTGTTACCAGTGTCTTGACTGTCCTTCCAGAAGTAATCGCGTATGTCCGTGTAGCCCACTAAAATGATAAGGGGTGGTTTGTTGTACATACTTTTCACCACTGACTCTTTTGTTCTTAATTCTTTTTTTTTTTTTATTTAAGTAGGCTCCATGCCCAGTGTGGGGCATGAACTCACAACCCTGAGATCCAGAGTCGCGTGCTCTACCGACTGAGCCGGCCAGGTGCCTCTGTTCTTAATCCTCTATAGTAATCCAGATTTCATATGGTAGAAGTGTGGGAAGATCTACCTAATTCTTTTTAACATCTGCATAAGAGTGGGCAGTTATTTAATCACTGCCCTCTTGATGAGATTTTGGTAGTCTCTGAGCTTGCTCTCACAAATTCAGCTGTAGCAAGCATCCAGGGCATGCATGTTTGTGCCCACGGGGAAAGGAATCTGTCAGCAGGTTAGATTTTTGGTTGGGGAAGTGCTGGGTCACATTATTTTTTTATATTGCAATGCATTGTTTTCTTTTTATTGCAGTAAGATGCTCATAACATAACATCGGCCGCTTCGACTAGTTTGGGGTGTACACATCAATAACATGTAGTACATTCACATGGTACATCATCCATCTTCCAGAACTTTTCCGTCTTCCTAAACTGAAATCTTGTGCCTGTCCAACACTGACCCCCCATCACCTCTCCCCCAGCCTCTGGTACCCTAGATAAGGTACCTATTCTAGGTACCCTAGATAAGGAGAGTCCTGTAATATTTGTCCATTTGTGTCTGGCATAAGTCACTCTTTGGGTCACAATGTAAAATACTTGTAGTCTTCAGTCTGAGTCTTAGAATTTCCTAATCACAGTACGTTTTGCGGTAATGTTATTGTGAAGAGAAGCACTGATGGGGCTTATGCGACAAAGGAATGTTTAAAGCGGATGGACACCCGTCGGACACACCCATGGGTGGGGATGGAAGCCGTGGCCCACTGGCCCTGACCCCCACCCACTCCACATTTCCCACCAGCCCGACTTCTGTGAGCATGTGTTCCTTCCCCCTTTGGAGCTGCACAGCTTTTCTCCCTGGCTTTGAACTCCTTGTACGAGGCCGTCTGTAGTATTCTTCGGTGACTTGCCTCTTCCCCCCACAAGACCCCATCTGTGATTCATACATATTGTTGTGTGTGGTTGTAACAAATTTGTTCTTATCGTGTAGTCTTGTCTCGGCTATGTGGGGTGCTAGTGTTGTTTGCAGTTGGGGGAGCTTCTGTTTGTGGGTGTCCAGGTGGAGACCACGGGCACCTGGGTGTGTACCTGAAAAGGAGGTCGCTGTATCGTTGGCTCTGTGCATCTTCTGATCTTCTGCTTTATTAGACAAAGGTGATCATTCCCCAGAGTGGGTTCGTTCTCCCTCTGCTGCTCAGGGATGCCGGAGGCAGGCTTCCTGCCGGAGCCTATGAGGCAGATGGTTGGCAGAGTGTTCGGAAGCCAGGATGGTGTGATGCTGGCCCGTGGCCCTGGAGGCCAGAAAGAGGGCCGAGGCTGCAGCTGTCACAGCAGGAGATGCCCTTTCCCTTCTGTCCACTGTGCTTGCAAATAGCCAGCAGGAAAGGGACGCCGCACACCCTCTCGGCCAGAGCTCAGGCAAGGTGGCAAAGTGACCAGAAATGGAGGAGTTCGCCAAAGTCCAGAGGAAAGCAGAAAAGGCAGAGGAGGGATTTCTGAAAGCCCCTCCAGCTTCCTCTGCTAAAGGGGCTATTGTCCTACCCATCCATTTATTGATCTGTTCCTTTGTTTCTTAATTAATTATTTGGAGAGTAGTTCCAACACCTTCTGTGTGCCAAGACCGGGGAGATACTGGTTACTGAGCGCCTGTTGTTTGCCAGTCACTGAATCTTCTCACACACACTCCCCTCTTTGTGGAGTGTGGCAGGGAGAGGTTATTTGCCTGTTTTCCAGGCAAGGAGATGGAGGTTCACAGCATGAGTGACTTGCCCGTGTCCCCTAGCCCACGCTCACAGCGATCGTACAGATGTGCCTGTGCTCACCTCTGACCCCCAGCTGGAAACCACAGCATGGAGGTGGTACTGGTGAGGTGGACAGGCCCTGGCTTGCGTTCTTCTCCCTTATTTTCCTAAGCCTGTGCTCTGGCCTGTGCATCTTAAACTCTATTTACACATCTGGAAAATCCAGAGAATCATCCAACTTCTTGTTGTTGATGTAACCTTTCCTGAGATGGTATACACCAAGGGCCAGGGACACTTCGTCCCACCCCAGGCCCTGGGAGCCCTGAGAAGACTCAGACCTATTCTTGGCTCCTGAGACCCTCTCAGTCTGGTGGTTGAGACAAGCTTGTCACCTGACAGTGACATCACAGTGAAAGTATGCACCACGTGCTAATGTGAATGAAGTCAGAGGAGGGGGCCATTGGTTCCCCCCCAGGGTTGGAGGTGGGTGCCAGTGGGAGCTCAGGAGATGGAGGGGCTGGGAGTTACATGTGGATTGGCTGGTCAGGGATGGTTAGGTGGACCATGCAGGGAAGGACATTCCCAACATGGACCAGCGTGTGCAAAGACAGAGTGGCACGGAGAGGCGTGCATGGCTAGGGCAGAAGGTGAGAGCTGGATGCGACTCTGGGCTGTGATTCCCACACCAGGGAGGGGTGCTTCATTGTCTAGGAGAGTGACCTTCCATTAGAGTCTGTGGACCATGGGTTCCCTGAGCTGACTTGGGACTGGGGAAGGCCAGGGCGTTATGAGCAAGACTAAGGAGGGTGGTGTGACAAGGGTTGGCATAGAGCTTAGTTTAGATATAGAAGTCAGGGAGCCCCTCTCCAAGGAGGTAAGAGCCCTGAAGGGAAAGGGACAACGCTGCAGAGTTTAGGGGCAGGGCAGGGCATAGGAAAGGGGCAGAGGATTCCAGGTGGGAAGTAGAGTACACGCAAAGGGCCTAGGGCAGAAATGAGCCCAAGGAGTTGAAGGAGTGGAGAGAATGAGTGAGAAAGACAGTCAAAGAAAGGAGGTGAGGTGAGGCAGTCAGCAGGTCTTTGTAAAGAAAGGAGGACTACTGGGGGCCCATAGGCCGAGGAGAGACACAGTCTGATTTGTATCTATGAACTCATTCTGACATCCTCTGGAGGATGGCCTGGAGGAGGACATCCGGAAGAACAGGGACTGTGTTGGACCAAGAGGCGGTGGCAGAGTGAGGGGCCAGGTCAGTGGACTGAGATGCACTTTGGAGGCACCTCCTGAGTGATGGAGGGAGGTGAGGGATGAGGAGATGGTGCAGGAGGGTCCTGAGGTTGCCGGGGGCCCTTCACTGGCCCGGGGGAGACCTGAGGAGAGGTGGTTTGGGGGCAACCAGCTGCTGAGCAGGTTCTGGCGGCGGGAGCACCAGGGAGCACCTGGTGGTGGTTCCTTAGCCAGCTGACTGTGTGCACACGAAACTACGGCTGGAGACAGATGTGTGGGAGGGGTTGAGGTGGACAAGGCACTTGAAGCTCGGGGGCTGGATGAGATCAGCCAGGGCCAGGCTGGAGACAGAGAAGGGAGGAAGCCCTAGGACTGGAACTCTGAATGGTTGGGGCCTGGGAACCTAAAAAGAACCAGAGAGAAAGACAGAAGCTGGGGACCTCAGTTGGGGTGGTTGAGGAAGGAGACTGGGAGCAGAGGGCCTCTGGGCTGAGCCCTGAAGCCCTGGGCTGGGGCAGGAGGGTGTGTCTCCTGGACGAGGAGACAAGGGGTACACATCTTGTTGGGCTTTGCCTGGCCCTGCCTCCCACATCTTGGACAGTGCCACGCAGCACCAGGCTTGACCCCTGGACTAGTTCCCCCTCCTGCTCCAAGTGGGTGGCCCTCCCAGCACATGGGTTCATGGCCTCTTAGTTCCTTTGTCTGAAACAGAGGGAAGCCAGGGTGGGAAAGGCCAGGGAGAATGGTGGGAAGCCTGCCAAACACAGACTGAAGCCTGGCTTCTGATCAAGGAGGGGGCAGAAGGAGAGCACCATACAATCCATGGGGAAGCAGAACCCCCTCTCAGGCTGGTGCTGGTTAGAGTCTCAGACAGGGCCTTCAGGATCAACTGGATCAAGTCGCCCATCCCACAGACGTAGGGGAGCAGAGGCCTGGAGAGGGGAAGAGAAGAGGGGGAAACTGAGGTTTGGGGCTTCTGACTCGCTCCCTGATCTGTAACATAGGGAGATAAGAGGACTCATTCACTGTAACTGTAAGGATGAAAGTGCTTGGACTCGATCCTGGCTCCTTACGAGCCCACACTTCATTTCAGCTGTTATAGTCATTTTTTGTTGTTGTTGTTATAGTCATTTCAATAGAGAACCCACCTCAAGTCCCCTGGCTAAGACTCAGGGGTCGATTACAATCCCCTGATCTCAGGAAGGCAATCTCAGAGAAGGCTTAGAAGGAGTAAGAGTTGAGACCAGTAAAAAGAAAGATGTTGAGCTATTAGTGAAGGGACAAGCTGCCTAGGTGTACCAGAAGTATTAAATGAGGTGTGACGTCCGCTTGCCCAGAATGTAATGAGAAAAGATTGAGCATGGGATGGTGGTATCACTTTCAGTGGCCACAAAGACTCATGTGCCTTTGTAGAGAAAGAGACAAGGGAAGAAGTAGGCTCATAAATAAATAAGATTTCACATAGTGATAAATGCTATGAGGAACCTTAAAAAATGAATGATGTGATGAGAGTAACTGGGGCTGGTTGGATATGCTGCCTCTTGCTATACAGGGATTTTGTATTTCTATTGTATTAAGGTTTTCCTTTTTACTTGTGGATTTTTTAAAAAAGATTTCATTTATTTATTCATGAGAGACACACACAGAGAGAGAGAGAGAGAGGCAGAGACACAGGCAGAGGGAGAAGCAGGCTCCCTGCAGGGAGCCCGATGTGGGACTCGATCCCGGGACTCCAGGATCAGGCCCTGGGCCGAAGGCAGGCATTAAACCGCTGAGCCAGCTGGGGATCCCCTTACTTGTGGATTTTATTTCTCCCCCCAACCCAGCTTTATTGAGATATAATTGACCTATAATATTGAGAAAATTTAAGTATACAATGTGGTGATTTGATTTACATGTGTATTGTGAGGTGATTACTACAGTAACACGTCCACCACTGGCACATAGTTGCCATTTTTTGTTGTTTGTGGTGAGAACATGTTAAGATCTACTCTCTTAGCAACTTTCAAGTACATGATACAGTATGTATCATGTAGGTGCTGTCCTGTGTGTTAGGTCACCAGAACTTAGGTGGACGCAAGCTTGTACATTTGCCTACCGTCTCCCTGGAGACCCCCCCACCCAAGAGTCTCTGGCAACCCCCAAACTGCTCTGTTTCTTGAATTTGGCTTTTTTTTTTAATTCCACATATAAGTGAGGTCACACAGTATTTTTCTTTCTCTGTCTTAGTTTGCTTAGCATAAGACCCACAAGGTCCATCCATGTTCCTGAAAATGGCAGGATTTCCTTTTTTATGGCTGAACAATATTCCATTATATATTTATGTATATATGCGTATGTGATATACCATTCATCCATCAGTGCATGCTTAGGTTGTTTGCATGTCTTGGCTATTGCAAATAATGCGGTAAACTTAGGGGTACAGATATCTTTTTGAGACTGTGCTTTAATTTCTTTCAGATATATATCCCAGAAGTGGAATTGCTGGAACTACCATATGGTAGTTCTGTTTTTAATTTTGGAGGATCTTCCATACTTTTATCCACAGTGGGCTGCACCAATTTACATTTCTATCAACAGTGTACAGGGTTCCCTTTTCTCCACATCCTCGCCAACACTTGTTATCTCTTATCTTTTGAATATTAGCCTCCCTTGCAGATGTGAGGTCACATCTCACTGCAGTTTTGCTTTGCATTTCTCTGGTGATGAGTGATGCTGAGCATCTTTCCACATACCTGTTGACCATTTATATGTCCTTGGAAAAATGTCTATTTTAGTCCTTTGCCCATTTTTAAACAAAATTAATTTTTTTGCTGTTGAATTGTATGAGTTCCTTATATATTTTGTATATTAATCCCTTATCAGTATGTGGTTTGCTGATATTCTCCCATTTTGTAGGTTGCCTCTTCATTTTGTTGATGGTTTCTTTTGCTGTACAGAGGCTTTTTAGTTTGGTGTAATCCCCCGCTTGTTGATTTTTGCTTTTGTTGCTTGCATTTTGGTGTCTCCCCAAAACTCATTGTCAAGACTAATGTTGAGGAGCTTTTCCCCTGTGTTTTCTTCTAGGAGTTGTGCAGTTTCAGGTCTTACATCTAAGTTTTTAACCCACTTTGAGTTGATTTTTGTATATGGTGTAAGGGTCCAATTTCATTCTTCTGTGGATTTTACTTTTTTTTTTTTAATTTTTTTTAATTATTTATTTACGATAGTCACAGAGAGAGAGAGAGAGAGAGAGAGAGAGAGAGAGGCAGAGACACAGGCAGAGGGAGAAGCAGGCTCCATGCACCGGGAGCCCGACGTGGGATTCGATCCCGGGTCTCCAGGATCGCGCCCTGAGCCAAAGACAGGCGCCAAACCGCTGCGCCACCCAGGGATCCCGGATTTTACTTTTGAAAACAGTTCTCTTTATCCTAAAATCATTTTCCTTGGTTTTCCTCTAATACTGCCTTTAGATTTGGAATTTATTTTTGTATGTGGTGTCCCAACCTCATATATTCAGTCCTTCTCACACTGAGATTGAATGCCATCTTTATCGTATACTAAGTTCCCATGTGTACATAGTTCTGTTTCTAAATTCTGTTGTTCAGTGAAGGGACAAGCTGCCTAGGTGATCTCCTTGTCTCTTTAATTATTAGACTTTAAAATATGCTCTTTTTCTTTTCAGAATTTTTCTTGGGTATTCTCAGACAATTTTGGATGAATTTTAGAATCAGCTTGTTAAGTTTCATGATAAAGTATGTTGGGACTTTGTATTGCCTTGAAGTTGTAGATTAAATGGAAGAGAATAGATGTCTTCAAGGTACTGAATCTTTGTGTCCAGACACAAGGGGTATATTTCTAATAAAATATACTGTTAGATCTATTAGACAATTTTTTTTCTTCATGTGGATTTAGCATGTTTATGATGGATTTATTTCTAGGTTTGTTTCTGTTTTGAATGAGATTTTAATTATCTTTTCTATTTAATTGTTACTCTGATATAGGAAAGCCACTTAATTGAATATCTTGATTTTGTTTTTGGCCATGTTATCATCATCATCATCATCATCATATCTATTATTAGTTAATGGTTATTAGTGAATAATAGTTATCATTATTATTATAACTATTATACCTTAGTATTCACTTAAATATTGTGTTAGTTTTTATTCCTTTGGATTTTCTAAAAAAGATGAAACCATAACATCTGCAAAGAATGCCTATCATCTCTTTGTTTCTAATATTTCTACTGCCTTTTTTATTGCTTTATTACATCTGCTAGTATCTCTAGGACAATACTAAACAGTGTCAGGCATTTTTGTCACATTTCTGACTTCATGGGACATGTGTCTAGTGTTTCACCATTGAGTGTGATATTTGCTACTTGTGTCTGGTAGATTATTGTTGTCAAGAACAGTTTTTGTTCCTCCTGGTACAGCCTTCAGGTTGTTACTGAAACTTATTTTCCCTCTTTTACACAGGGGGACTTAAAACTTAGAAAAGTTCAATAACTTGAAATGCCCACTCAGCAAATGAAGCCGATGATTCTTAGTGAGCTGTCACTCTTTTCCTGGAACCTTGCAGGCTGCTGACATCCATTGGTGGATTTGCTGCTCCTCAGCTCTTCTAGGTCATGTAAACTGCTCAAGGACATTTAGAGGTCTTTGTAGGTTTCAGCAGTTATACAGCTACAGATCCTCATAGCAGAGAAGGACACTGAGTCTTTAGAGAGAAGAAATGTCTATACATGGTAGCACTAAGATGTGGTCCCAGCCTCAAAGTTATTCCATTATACCTTGCTGTCTCCTTAGCATAGGTGTAGGTACTCCAGGTGAGCTTTACCTTTGTTTTGGTTTTTAAGATTTTTTATTAAAGGATACTAGTTACAATGTTATATTAGGTGTACAAGATATCAATTCAACAATACTATACGTTGTTCAGTTCTCACCACAGTAAATGTAGTCACCATATACTGTTATTACAGCATTATTGACTATATTCCCTACGCTGTATTTTTCATCTTCATTTATTTCATAACCGGAAGTTTGTATCTCGTAATCCTCTTTATTATTTCACTCATCCCTCTACCACCTCCCCTCTGGCAACCAGCAGCTTGTTGTCTGTATTTAAGTCTGTTTTCTTTTTTTTTGTTCTTTTTTTGTTTTGTTTTGTTTTGTTACATTCCACACTTAAATCATATAGTATTTGTTTTCCTTTGTCTGACTTATTCCACTTAGCATCGGACATCCTTTCTAGCTGAGATTTTTATTTTTTAGATCTGTAGTGTCATGAAGTGATTCCGTCTCTGATTTCCAGCGGTAGACCCAGGTTATTGGGAACTCACGCACACCTCCGGCTGGACAGGCTGGAGGCGGGGGGCAGCGCCTGGCACAGGCTGGGGCACAGGGGGACCAGACTGACCACGGAGCAGTCTGAGTTGGTTTCTAACTGCCGTCACCCGGTTCTGTTGTGACAGCTCTGCCCTCCTGTAGAGACTGTACAACTCGGACCAGGTAACCAGGTCAGAGGGGGGTCACCTGGGAGCCTTTCTTTCTCTTTTCCTACCGGCCACTCGTACCCCGCCCAAAGCTACTGTCAGTCCAAGCCATTAGAGTTGTAGTTTATTCTTTTGTCAATTAAAACCAACATACCAGCAATAGTCTGCTCTCCCCAGAAATCTCTTAACATGCTCTGTTTACATCGATAAATGCACTTAAGGAAAACAAATTAAAGCTCATTTTAAAGTTAACAGAAAAAAAAAAAAAGCTCCATCCATGTTGTTGCAGGTGGCAAGATCTCATTCTATTCTTAGGGCTAAGTAATATTTCATTGTATATATGTGCCACATCTTCTTTATCCATTCATTTATAGATGCACACATGGTGCCTTCATACCTTGGCTGTTATAAATAATGCTGCATCAACAGAGGAGTGCAGGTATCTTTTCAAATTAGCATCTTGTTTTCTTTAGGTAAATACTAGTGAAATTACTGGATCATAGGGTATTTTGGTTTTTTTGTGGAATCTCTCCATACTGTTTTCCACAGTGGCTGCCCCAGTTTGCATTCCCACCAACATGCATGAGGGTTCCCTTTTTTCCACATCTTCACTAACACTTGCTGTTTCTTGTGTTTTTCTTTTTATATATTAGCTATTCTGACATGTGTAAGGCGATGTCTCATTGTGATTTGGACTTGCCTTTGCCAAGATAGTAATTAGATAATTACTAATACTGAGCACCTTTTTATGTGTCTCTTGGCCTAGAGGTGCTTTATCTTTGCATGTCATTTGTTTTTTAGACCTCAGAAACAAATGGTTGCGTTAATTATACTTATTTTCTGGCACCTTGCATGTTATTATCTCTGTAAGACTCTCTCTTGTTTTATTTCTGTATTTATTCCCTTTAATTTCTTTTCCCCATTGCCAACCTCTGCCCCAGCAGAGGCAACTGCTCTCTTCTGTTTAATTTGCATGTGTGTGTTTTTCACTTATGTGCAAAATGTGTGTTGTAATTTTGTGCACCGTGTTTTTAATTTGTTTAACCGATCTCACGTGGTTTCTTCCCCTCCACCCCAGTGTTTTTGTTCCATGTTGCTGTGTGTATATGTGTCCAGCTTCACATTGTTGTGTGTACATCTAGTCTGTTATTTCTGACAGTTGTGGAATCCTCCATGGAGGACATCCCAAATTCTATTCAGTCACTTCTCCACTGATGAACACCCACTTCCACAAATGATGCCAAAGTATTAGATCCTTGTAGTGGTTGCATTATGGGCCTGGGTGGAGACTTCCCTGGAATGCACAGCTAGGAGCAGAGCCACTGGGTCCAGGATGATGTGTAAGCTTAATTTGTCAGCAATGTGTGTCAGCAATGCCTTATCTCCTTCCAGACTGGCTGTCCAGTGACCACTTCCATCCCCAGGGCATGAGGGTTCCCACCTGTGCCTGGCATGTATCATTCTTTCTGATTTTTCCTAAACAGGTATTTTACTTTGGGTTTGTTTTTTTATGTTAATTTTCAGGAGATCATTATGTTTTCTCAATGGCAGTTCTTTGCCAGTTTTAGGCATTCCAGAAATGTTTCCTAGCCTGTCAGCAATCTTCTATATGTCCATGGGGTTCTTTGTTATACAGAGAATTTTAATTTCAAGGTGGGCAAATCCATCTGTTTTTTTAAGCTGTGGTCTATGCCTTTCACTTTTAAGACGTTCCACTACCCTGCCTTTTCCTGCTCTCCCAGCCACAAATATTTTCTCCACTAACTTTCCTAGGTGAAGGTTTTTTCTGTATTTTTTTTTTTTAAAGAGAGAGAGAGTACTAGTGAATGTGGTAGGAGTGGGGGGCAAAAGGAGAGGAAAAGAGAGAATCTCAAGTAGACTTTCTGCTGAGCTTGATCTCATGACCCTGAGATCATGACCTGAGCTGAAATCAAGAGTCAGATGCTCAACCCACTGAGCCACCCAAGTGCCCCTCCTAGATGAGTGTTAAACTTCTCTCCCTGCTGTTGCTTATGCCTTGTCCTGTCTTGGTGTCTTAGGTCAGGTTCCTTAGAAGCAGAGCCTGAGGGGAGCCTGGGTGGCTCAGTCAGTTAAATATCTGCCTTTGTTTGGTTTAGGTCATGATTCTGGGGTCCTGGGATCAAGCCCCCACATCGCATCGGGCTCCCTGCTCAGTGGGGAGTCTGCTTCTCCCTCTTCCACTGTCCCTCCCCCCACTCATGTACTCCCACGTGCATGTGCTTTATCTCAAAAATAAATAAATAAAATCTTAAAAAAAAAAAAAAAAGCAGCAGAGCCAGGTTTTGTGCCTGTGGTGGTTCATTTGGAGAACCTGCCCGGGGAGGGGGCAGGGAAGGAGCTTGCCAATGCCCCAATCCCACAGGGAACTCTGGAGCGTGAGTGGCCCCACACACTGTCCCCTTTGAGGGAGCGCTTTTCTACGCTTCCCACCCCCCCCCCACGCCCCCACCCCCGCCAGTCATTGATTGGCCATTCTTCTCCCAGCCTCCTCCCCCATGGGGTAGACTTAACCTCATTGGCAGCTCTCTGAAGTGAACAGCTAGCTGCCACCCTGCATAGCAGTGGGGGTGAGTGAGTCACCTTTCTGGTAATGGGGGTCTGGACAGCACCAGCATCCCCTACATTTGCCGACTCTGGAAACCTGGGAACAAAGTGCCTCCTCTAAGGGTGGTGACTCTGTCTGTGTTGCCACCCACAGTCTCCACGAAGGATCTGATTGAGACGTGCTGTGCAGCCGGACAGCAGTGGGCCATCGACAATGACGAGTGCCTGGAAATCCCTGAGAGCGGTGCTGAGGGTGACGCCTGCAGGTAGGGTGAGCACCCTGGAGCAAGCAGAGCTGTCCTCAGATCCCTGCCTTTTTCCAGATCCCTGCTTGCTTTAGCCCATGGGCCCCGACAGTGCAAGGTGAGCACATGCTTCACCTGCCTGCCTCCAGGTGCCCGTGGGCACTTGGTGATGGCTGCTGTGAGCCCTCTGGCCAGGCTTTCCCCCGCTGTGGAGAGCCCAGGACTGGCTGTAGGAATGAAGTAGCCATGCACATCTGTAGCTGGACAGAAGAGCATACTTAAAAGAGTGCACAATTTGGAACAAGTATTAAGGGACGTGGTCACCTGCGAACAATTAGGTGCTTCGCCCACTGTATATTGCGGTTGCTGCTTGGCAGTGCTCAGCTCACATCAGATTTTCCTCTTTAACTTTGAACTAGGAGCCTTCAGCCCTCTTTCTTTCCCCACTCTGCTGCCCTGGGGTCTCCAAAAGGCTGGCCCCTAACTGTCCTCGGCTGTCTCTGTTGATTGATTATCTGACTTTCATGTCCTCAGCAAAGGTGTGGTTTGTACCCTTGCCCCTTCTGTGCCAGGCCCCTGAAGATGTCTTGGTCAGCCATTTACAAATCTCTCCTTTTTCCCAGGGATGCCTTCTTTTCCAACCTACTTATTTTTCTAGATAAGGAGGACAAGGTTCAGAGAGGTGATATGGTTCACCCAAAGCCACACAGCTCCCTGGGAGCATGGCCAGAATTAGAACCCATGGTTCCTAATGTCTAGTGCAGCATGCTTCCCTTAGAGACATTTAAATTCTAAACTTCTCCCTTTCCCTTCCCTTTTATCATATCACCAATTTGGGTGCTCCTTAGGAGTTGGAGCATACATTGATCAGGAGTTTTGAACTTGGTGGCCCTGAGGGGTGCTTGGATCCCTCTTATGATGGGAAACTCACTACTTCATAGATAGGCAGTTCCAACACTGAAGAGCTCCCACTGAGACATGCCCTTTCTCAAGTGAGGCTGAGCTCCACCTCCCTGTGACGCCCCTCTTTGTGTGCTGGCTCATCAGCTACTTCTGCCCAGGGCAGCCCTATAGATACTGGGTGGCATGGCCAGGGAGCCTGGAGGCTGCTCTCCTGCAGGCTGAGCCGCCCTGTGCATCCTGGGTTTGAGTCTCCCTGTCTGTCTCAGCCCTCTGGGGGCCTCAGAATGCTGACCCCCTCCCACACTGGTCAGGGATGGACGGTGTGGAGTCCAGAGGGCCCCAGACCTGAGGGTTCCTGGTTTAACTCAGAAACAGAACCCACATTCTTTGGCGGGAGATGTGCTGGGTTTGCCGATGCTCCTATCAGCAGCGCAAGCCTGGCTTGCAGCAGACCTCCAGCAGGGGCTTCCTTCTCTGAGTCTCAGTTTCCTCTTCTGTGAAATGGGACAAGTTATCCCTCCTGGAGGAGTCCCAGGCACTCGGGTGGGGCTGAGGCACACCTCTGTTGCAGGACAGCCCAGAAGCACTGCTGTGTGTCCTACTTGAAGGAGAAGAGCTGCATGGCTGGCGTCATGGGGGCCAAGGAGGGCGAGTCCTGTGGGGCTGAGGACAATGACACCTGCGGCGTCTCCTTGTACAAGGCAAGCCTGATGTGGCATCTGTAGCCTGGGGGGTGAGGTCCTCGAGGGCTGAGGGGATGGGGAGGGGGGTGGTTAGGCTCCTTGTGGGACTCCTCTGTGGGGAGTGACACTCTTGCCTGGTCTGGGGGGTTCTTCATCTGCATAGAAACACCATCAGCTATTATAGTGACCCGTTAATTCAGGAAATGTTTGTTGCACACCAGCATGTCCTGGGCTACTTTATGTACTAAGGAGGCAGGAATGAATAACGTGAAAAGTCCTGCCCTCATGGGGCTTTCTGTTTCTGGTTTTTGGTGGTGTTGGGTTTTTTTTTTTTTTTTTTTTTAGTTTGTTTTTGTTTTTATTTTGTATCCAGTTTATTTCACTTAGCATCCTATCCTCAGGTCATCCATGTTGTAGCATGTGTTAGACAGTCTTCCCTTTTCAAGGCTCAATACCAATCCATCGTATAGCTGTAACACATTTCGTTTATGGCACTTGGGCTGCTTCTGGGTCTTGCCCGGTGTGAATAAGGCTGCTGTGAATGGGGAGCGAAGAAGAGCCTCTCTCTTGAGGACAGACAGTATTTCCACTTCTGCTGCGCTGGCTAGAACCTAGTCCGGTGGCCACACCCAGCTTCCAGGGAGGCTGGGGAATGCTGTCTTTATTCTGGAGAGGTCACACACCTGCTGAAAATCAGGAGGAAGGGAAAACAGACCTCGCGGATGGACAGCTGGCTGTCAGCAGCAGGGAACCAGCGCACACGAAGACAGTCCAACAGTTTCAGGAGAAACCATGAAAGGAGATGTTTGGAGTAGGCTGGGGGGGCGGGTAGATGAAGAACCAGTGTCTCAAGCCTGGGTGCCTGGGACACGGACCTCTGGAGGAGGGTGCCATTTGGGAGATTTGGACTTGGGTTTTTGTCATGTCGGGATCTGTTTCTCTTGGACACTGATATTGGGAAAAGGACTTTGGGGACAAGCAGGTTTAGCATTCCACTTGTGTGTCTGTTTGACCCTGGACCAGCCCTCTTTTCTGAGCCTCATCTTCTCCATCTGTATAAAAAGGGGATGATAATACACATCTTATGGGGTGCTTGTGAGAATCAGAGATAATGGAAACTCCCTATGTGTTAAGTGCATAGTGGGTCTTGACTAAGTGGCAGTGCCCAGCATTGGGAAGTGCAGGTCTGGAGTGTCTGTGAGCTGTTGCTCTGTGACCCACCAGCTCAAAGCCTGCTGGCTTATGACTCGTTTAACTCATGAGTCAGGGTGGGTTTGCTGACCTCGGCTGCTCTGGCAGGGTTTGCTCACCTGTTTCCCACAAGCTGATGGCTCTCCTGACACTGGATAGTCTAGAAAACGGACTTCTCTCTGTTCCATGTGGTCTCTCCACCTCCAACAGCCTACCCTGAGGCTGTTATTCAGTGTGTGGCTGGGTTCCAACACAAGGGGTAGAAGAGTGCAAGGCCTTTTGAGGTCTCAGCTCAAAACTAGCACACTGGCACTTCTCTCTCATCCTCCTGGCCAAAGCAAGGCATGAGGCCCCATCCAGAGGTTGGGAAAGAGATGCTTTCTTTTGAAAGGAGGAACTGAACTATTACATCACAAAGATGGTAGAACAGTGAACAGTGAAAAATTGGGGCTGTTGTTACAATCAGTCTACTATAGTTGTTTAAACAAATTAAATATTTTATTCTTGGAGGTAGACAGTCTGGGACAGGGGGTACCCAGGCTTCTATTTCTCTGCTCAGTCTTCTTTAGCTGTAGCTTCCATCTTCACAGTTACCTCATGATCCCAGATAGTTGCTAGGGTTCCAGCCATCACATTGGTTCCAAAAAGGAGGAAGGAGAAGAGCTAAAGAGATATATTTCCAAGTTGAGTCACCCCAGTTTAAAGTTCCCTGAAAGCATCACCCAGTGATGTCACTCCTATCTCTAACTTCAAAGGAAATTCTTTTTAGGTGGCCTGAGTAGAATTGGGTTCTGCTAGTAAATTTTGGTAGGGGGCTGGTTAATGGATGTGTCTGGGAGTTAGTGTGTAGTTCTTTTCACAGTGGCCATTTATTAATCACTGCAAAAAACCTTGCATTAGCCCTCCTTTGAGCCACGCATGGGAAGTGGAAACCGATGACCCCTCTGCCCTGGGATGGCACACACAGGGTGGAAGAAACGAGACAAGAATGGATTCATTCCCAATTGCCAGCTCCTCCCGAGCCTGGCCCTGGGCTGTGTCCTGGGGGCCCTGAGTGCATCCCACGGGCTCACAGGCCGCAGGAAGGCACACGGGCTCTGAGGGGCCAGGGTGCGGGCAGTGATGACGCGTGTCTCTCCAGCAATGCTGTGACTGCTGTGGCCTGGGACTCCGTGTGCGGGCTGAGGGCCACTCATGCGAGTCTAACCCCAACCTGGGCTACCCCTGCAATCACGTCATGCTCTCCTGCTGTGAAGGTGAAGACCCCCTCATTGTGCCCGAGGTCCGCCGGCCTCCGGAGCCCGAAGCTGCACCTCGGAGAGGTGAGTGCTGCTCCCCAGGGCCAGAGCATATGGGCCGGTTGAGTGAGGGGCAGAGAGAGCTTTTGGGGCTTCTAGCCAAGGCTGGGTGCCCTCTTGCCTTCAGTGGGGACCCTGGGTCCACTGTCACCTGTGGTGAGGCACAAGCCTACTCTAGACAGAGTTCTGTGGCCTCCAATGGTGGCCTCTGGCCTATTACTTCTGAGATGGCGATCCCAGCCAGCCATGTGGGTGCCATCCATACCACCCACTGAACCACCAACTCCCTACTGCCCTGCCACTCTCCACTCTGCCTCCCTCCCATGTCTTTGTTCACCTGCGCATCCACACATCTTCTTCCCCATTCACTCTTCTATCCAACCATCCACTTCACCATCCCCTGCACACCCTCCTGGCCCATTTCTCTATGCATTTATCCTATTATGCCATCCATTCCCGTCTCCTCATCTGTCCACTCACACATCCGTCCTTCCATCCATGTGTCTACCCACTGACCCACTCACCAACCCACCCGCTTACCCATCCGTCCATCCATCCATCCATCCATCCTTTATCTGTCCATCTGCTCATGTATTCACCCACCCACCCAGCAGGAAGCCCTTTACTCATCCACTTATTCATTTACCTTCCTTCATCCATCTGCCCTCCATCTCTGTCACCTGTGTCTTGAGGGATAAACCAAGATAGAGAATGCGTTCGGAAATGGTGCCTTGCCTGCCTGACCAACCCCTTCAGGCCAGCACTGCCGTTCTCCCTGTGTTCTCAGTGCTTGGCCCCTAAGAGTCCCTAGGAAATAACTGAATAAATGGTGGGTTTGTTTGGTGGCCTCCCCTTCACCACCATGAGCCCTGTAAGGGCTGATCAGGCCTGGGTCCTCTTCCCATGTGCCTCTGCCCAGAGCCTGCCCCCGGGCAGCCTTTGGCTATATGTGTGCCAGTGCGGAGCCTGGAGCCCGTGTTTGCTCCTGTCTGAGCAATCTTAAAGCTTCCAGCCCTCAGTGGAAGGGCTCCCCAGTCCTCCATATGCTCTGGTCACTGTTCCAGCTGCCATGTCCAGCTCCTGTCATCCTAGCCAGGGATGTCTCCTGGACTCATGACCGTTAGCCTCCTTTGTGCCTGTGGGCCAAGAGGAGCCTGGTGAGGGTGTCCCAGTGAGTGCACAGAGACTCCACTAAGAGGGACCAGCCAGCCTTACCAGGCTAGTGCGGAGACAGTTCTGTGTCCAGTCCAAAGGAAGTACCACCTGTTGGAGCTGGCTGGAGGGGCCTGGTTGAGCAGTGCTGGGAAGGTCTGGTTAGTACCCAGAAGGGTTTGGTTCACGGTATAGTCCGTGAGGAGGTTTGGCTCTAGGAGTCAGAGGTGGGGATGCGGCCCGGTAGGGTCCAGGGCCAAAGGTGTGTGTTCCTCTCCTCCAATGGGGAACTGGTGGGTAACCTGGGCCTCAAGAGACATAGATGGTAAGGCCAAACTGACCTGGATTCCAGTGCTACTCAGGTGACTGACCTTGGGCAAATCACTTTGCTCCTCTGAGCCTCCATTTTCCTTCTGCCAGGAGCATTGTATGAAGAGCATGCTGGGGGGAGGGTAGGCTGAGCATGAACCCTAGAAATGCTCCCCAGCCTGCAGCCCACTCAGCAGAGCCCTGGTCCATCTGTTGCCCACCTGCAGTGCCAGGTCTTCAGGCTGGACCACCAGCTGTCACGGCCCCATCTGCATGAACCAGGCCAGGGCTGATTGGGCTGAGCACAGTGTAAACACCCTTGATGTGAAACATGTTTCTCAGATGTAACCTCATGTAGTTGGTCTCTTGGGGGGCCTGGCTCCTGGGGCCAGTGAGCAAAGCTGAAGTCCCATGCTGACTGGGAACATGAAAGGCTGCAGCACCCCCTTCCCCATTCCATTACTGATATATGAAGAGCCTCCAAGGCACCTCAGCCCCAGAAGCCTTCTCTGCCACTCCCACCTGCTCCCCACTGCAGCCCCGGCAGGCTGGAGAGACCTAGTGCTGCCCAGGGTAATGTGGCTGTAGAAGGCCCAAGTGAGAGCTCAGATCCCCATCTGACAGAGCACATGTCTGGGGTCCTTTTTGTTGCTAGGGATGGTCCTCCCAGATGTCACTGAGATCAGGGGTCTAGATCCAGTTCAACACTTTAGCCAAAGCTTCCTGAGGAGTGTTATGGGCCTGGCCCTGGCATATTGCAGGGTATAAAGACTTGGACCTGGCTCTCATGGGTTCATTCTTTTTTTCTTTTTTTTTTTGTTTTGTTTTTTTTTGTTTGTTTGTTTGTTTGTTTTTCATGGGTTCATTCTTATTGCTGAGGTCTGTTTGTTCGTCTCTCCATTCATCCATGCATCCATCCATCTACCCACCTACCTATCCTTCCATTCATCCATCCCTCCATTCATCATCTGTCATCCATCTATCCATCTATCCTTTCACCATTCAAGCATCCCTTCATTCATCATCTATCATCCCTATCTCCCTTCCTCCCTCCACCCATCCATCTGTATCTATCCATCCATCCATCCATCCATCCATATTCATCTACCTCATTCATCATCTATCATCCATTCATCAATCCATCCATTCATCTATCCATCCATTCATCTATCCATCCATCCCATTCATCTATTTATCTATCCATCCATCATCTGTCCATTCATCCACCATTCATTCATCCCTTCATTCATCATCTGTGATCCATCCCTCCCTCCCAACTCCATGCATCCATCTATCCATCCATCCATCCATCCATCCATCCATCCATCCATCCATCATCCATTCCCTTATCCCTCCATTCATCACCTATCACCCATCTAACCATCCATCCATCCATCTATCCTTTGTCCATCTGTGCTCTTAGGTGGGCACACAGAAGGTTCTCATGAGGACCTTCACTGATTTCCTGGAGGCCTATAGTGTCAGCCACCTGCTGGGGCCAACCCGTGTCCCATCATGAGCACTGAACCCCACTCTAGTTTCAGAGACAGAGTTGGCGAACCGGGAGGCCCTATCCCTGGGCACAGAGACTGAGCTGCCCAACAGTCTGCCTGGGGATGATCAGGATGAGTGCCTGCTCCTCCCAGGGGAGCTGTGCCAGCATCTCTGCATCAACACCGTGGGTTCCTACCACTGTGCCTGCTTTCCTGGCTTCTCACTGCAGGACGATGGCCGTACCTGCCGCCCAGGTAAGGGCCCAGATGGCTGGGCAGGGGCTGATCTTGCCCGTGGAGCATGGTGTTCCTGTGATGGACACAATGGTCTGCTTCCCCCTGTTACCCAACGCTCTGGAGCTTGTGAGAACTGGAGGCCCCTAACGGTGGGATTTGTAAGGCCAGGCAGACAGGTTGAAATCATTTGCTCCATCTGAAGTTCTATCTGTGTGGGCAGCCTCAGCATCCCACCCTAGAGCCCAGTGCAGGGCCAGGACCTAGGCTACAGAGGCCCCCATCGACCCAACTCAGTCTGTATCCCCAGCAGTAGGCCCGAGGTGGTCAACCTTCAATAGGCAACCTAGGAAGCTGCCTCGTTCCCTGGTCTGGGAGGCTCTCTGCCTGCCACCTGTCCAGGGATAAATACATTTTTAGTCTAGAAACTCACTCCTCTCCTTCCACTTCTCCTCCGCTTCAATAGCTGCAAGAGAGATCTTGCCTGGGGTATGTTGCTTTCTGAGCCTCAGTTTCCTCTCGTGTGAAATGGGTAGGAGGGAATTAGACAAGGCATGGTGCCCAGGGTGTAGGAAGAGCCTGAAGCCAGGCTGAAGGCATGAGCTGTCCCCCTTCTATCTACTCTGTCCATGACAGAAAGTGACCCCCCACAGCCGGAGGCTGCAGAGGAATCTGCAGTGAAACCAGAGTCCTCCCAGGTGGCCTCCAACACCATCATGCTACCAGTGCCACAACCCAACACCTGCAAAGGTAACCTGGGCCCTGGGGTGGCTCTGGACTGCCTGGTGGGGGGCTCCTCAGTGCTGGGCATGTGCAAGATGGCCTCCTCCTGCTTCGGGGATTTGGTTGGTCGCGCCTGTCTGCGGTCAGGAATTGAGAATGTAGCTGAGGAGGTGAGGTTGTGGGTGAGGGGAGCCCAGGGCTAGGGTATGATCTCAAGCAAGTCAGTTAGCAGCTTTTCTTCTTAGTTCCTATAACACTGAGCGAATAGAATCCTTGCTTGAGAAACTGTCTTGGAGCCTGCATGGAAAGCACAGCCACTACTGTGCGTGGAAAGTCCTCTTTCTTGGTCCTTCTGTCTCTCCATCCTTTCTCTCCCCCCTGCTCTGTCTTCTGTCCCCTCCTCTCCATCAGCACTGTCACTCCAGGGAGGGGTTTGGTGTCTGAGTGGTGATGGTGATGGGAGGCCCTGAGCATTGCCCCTGACACCAGCCGATTTACCAAGGGTCCTTGTGGAAAGGATCTGTGGCCGGGTTCCTTTGCTCCCAGGCCCTCTGCCTATAGGCTGGAGCAGGGCTGACAAGCCTGCTGGTCTCTGATCTCTGTGTGGTTTTTTTCCCCCAGACAATGGGCCCTGCAAGCAGGTGTGCAGTGTCATTGGGGACACAGCTATGTGCTCCTGTTTCCCTGGCTATGCCATCATGGCGGATGGTGTGTCCTGTGAAGGTGAGTACCACAGGGGCCGCTCTCATACCTGTGCAAATCTGAGCTGGCCTGTGTTGGGGGCCCCAGAGCAGAGACGGGACAAATAGAATGAGGTGGATGTGTTCTGAGTGTGAAACTTAACTGAGTTAGTAAGGGAGTGTTTTTGGCTGCTGTGACACAGAGCATCAAATAGAGGAGCTGAAACAGCTCTTTCCTCTCATGTTACCATGTACAGGTGTGCACATGCCATCCAGGTGTGCACACAGGCTGGCCAGGGCTTTTCAGGCCACTTTTATCTTGTTTTTCTACCATTCTCGAGAGCAGAGATTCTCAAACTTCAGTGTCCCACAGAGTCACCTGGAGGCCTGGTGACAGCATGGATCCTGAGAATCCCCAGAGATCTTGACCCAGCAGGGCTGGGGTAGGGTCCGAGAATTTGTGTTTCTGACAAGTCCCTGGACCGTGCTCTGGCTAGCCCTGTCTGTGTGGCTGAAATTGGTTTGTGGCCACCTTGTCCTTGTTCGAACAGAAGGGAAAGAGAGAGGTGCACACCCTGTTGTTGTAAGGCAGGACCCAGGAGTGACGTTCATCCCTCCCACTTTTCTCTGATGGGGAGCAAGGCTGGGTAGTAGGTGCCCCAGTTGGATGGCACGTGCTTGGTTCTATTACTGAAACCACAGAAGGGGCAGTAGATGTTGGTAATTCAGGGTCATAGAGGGACCAAAAGCATGTCCCTTTCATATCTGCAGTCCTGCTAGGACCAGGTCTTGTCCTGGTGGGACTTCAGTGTAGCACGGCCTGCCACTATGAAGTGAGGGCATTGGATCTGGCACCTACTGGGGTGCTTCCCAAGTGAATGACACCTTGAGAACAACGCAAGAGATCTCAAGACTATACCTTCTCATGTCTGGAGGCAGGACAAGCACGGAGCATGGAGATGGTCTAGGAAATGCTTTAGTTCAGGTTCAAGTTGAGGAGATACGACCTCAGTGGGTGTCCAGGGGTAAAACAGTTAAGTCTATCTGAGAAAATATGCATATCCCTATCAGAAACTGAAACCCACATCCAGCCCCTTGGCTGGGACTGTGTTGTGATGTGGACAAAAACCATCCACATGCCCAGAGAGGGCGGGATACTGACCCAGAGTACACAGCATGGCGGTGACTGGCCCACCTTTCTCCCAGGTGGGGGGAGCAGATCTCAGGTGCCCTCTGGATTTCCCTTCGCTTCCATCAAGGCCCTGAAAATGTGAGGAATGCATCTCTCCTGGTCGGGCCTCCTTTGGTCCCGGTCAGGGTGTCCGTGTCTCTCCAGGCCTCTGCAGGACCCCTGGCAGTAATGGCTATGGGGTCCAGACCAGACGTTGCAGATAGTGTTCTAAGAGGGCAGCCTGCCCTGCAGGGAAATCCTGCTGGACTCTACCCTGTTAAATAATTGAAGAAGTTACGCAACCATGAAAACTCAAGAACTTTTTAAAAAATGACCAGATTTCAGATTTTTCTTCGAACTTCTGCCCACAAGGGGTTCACAGTCCTGGTCCCCCCCCTCCCCCAATAGACCACAGGCCCCACAGTGCCCCAGTGACCGCTTTCCCTGTGGATGTTGCCAGCCTGGTCCCCTACACACTTAAATTTCAAATCCCTGCTGTTGCGTGCCTCCCTTGGCTGCCTGGGGAGGTGGGAACGCCTCCAGAGCTGGGTGGGAGATGGCCCCTGGTCCCACCCTGCTGTGTGACCCTGGCCAGGCTTCCTGTCCTCTCTGAGACTCACCTCACACCTGTCCTTCCTGGGGTTCTGGCTCTGACATCTTTGGACTGTATAAACTCCAACTTGGGCCTGAAGCCCAGAGGTACGGCTGGTGCCCTAGGAGGCCCCGGGCAGGTCCCTGCCCTTCTCTGGGTCTCAGTTTCCCTCTCTGTCCCTGAATGCTCCAAGACAGGCCATGCCCTTCTAATGGCACTTCTGTTTTTCCTCCTGCGGCTGTCACTAGACCAAGACGAGTGCCTCATGGGCACTCATGATTGTAGCCTGCGACAGTTCTGTGTGAACACCTTGGGATCCTTCTACTGTGTCAGCCACACGGTGCTCTGTGCCAAGGGCTTTATTCTCAACAGGCACCGGAAGTGCGTGGGTAAGCGAGAGCCCCTGCCTGCCTCCACCGTCACGGCTCTCTGCTCTGCTCCACGCCAAGCCGCCACACTGTGGCCACATGCTAAAGGGCCTGCCCTTTGCATATGAGCTCTCAGCACCGCCAGCACCCACTCCTGCTCTGTGTCATGCCCTACATGTCCTGGTGTCCTGTTCCGCTTCTTCACCGATACCACCGGGAGGCTGCTTTCCCCAGGGACGTATGTGCCTGAGAGTCAGAAAACTAATTGATGTATGACTTGGCTGGGTCGCTGAAGTGAGGAGGTCATGTGTGCAGGCAGCAGATAGAGTCCATGGGGTCTGGAGACAGGGAGGCCTGGGTTTGAAGCAGGACCCCCTAGTAACCCTGTGGCCTTGGACAAAGGCCTCCCCTTCTCCACGCCTCAGTTTCATTATCTGTAAAAAAGGAGGCGTTGATCCTCCTTTGGAGATGATGTGACCTGTATATGGGATAGCACAGAACCTGGGGCACAGTAAGCATGTGATGTCAGCTGCTGAGATTATCCTTAGGTGCACCTGGAATCCCCTCCAGAGGTGAATGGATGGAGCTGGGGTCAGGCTGACCCAGCATTGCACCCCGACTCGGTGTTCATTTGCTATGTGACCCTGAACAGTGGCGCTCCATCCCTGAGCCTGCTTCCTCGCCTCTAACGTTGGGGTCAGTGGGGTCCAGCTCCTGGCCTGAGCATGGATGGGGCCGGTGCTCGGTACCAGCCCTTCCCTCCTGCCTCCTGGTGCACAGTGGCCTGGGGGCTGGGGCTTTAGGTGTGCCCCCCGGGCAGTGAGGAGGGCACACTTGATGCTCTCCCATGGCTCAGTGGTCTGATGTTTTCATGGAGGAAACGGGATGGTCCTCAACAGAGAGATAGACCCAAAGTAGCAGGGACTCAGGGCAGACTGTTAGAAATGCTCCAGCAGAGACACAAGCAAAGGGAGGCGTCATTCCAGCCTGGGACATCTGGACACACTCCCCGTAGAAGGTGGCATTTGCATTGGTCTCCAAGGACGGATGGGACTTGGAAATCGGGAAGGGCATGCAGGGTGGAAGGAACTGCTCGAACAAAAGTGTGGAGGGAGGAACAGCGCAGAGTGTATCCAGGGCACGTGATCAGAGCCCCATCTGTCTTCTGTGTGCTTGGGGACCATGTCCAGCCTGGACATGTTCTCTTCCTCACCCTCCGCTGCCACTGGGCAGATGAGCCCACGGTGCTGGGCTGAGGGGCGGCTGCAGACATGTTTGCCCCTGGCCTCCAGCTGTCGGCACAACATGCGCCCTCCTGAACGTGCTTGTCAGTGGCTGGGCAGCTCTTCCTGTCTGGGTCGTGTCTGTATGTGTACGTCTGGGAAGGCAGATCCTGCCTGGGCCTGCGAGCACCCCTCCCGGGACGCCCTCGCCATGCCCGGGTGTGCAGGCTCCCCCGGTGGCCCGGATAGAAGCCCTCACACTAAAAGGGGTCACCAGGCAGACAGAAAACAGGTTCTGGGATTCAAAGAGCAATGGTGTATTTCATTCAGCAAAATTTATGAGCTCACATTCTCGTTCTTTCATGTCTCCCTCCTTGTTCTTTCTGTACAGACGCACCAGTGTCTCCTCTCCTCCCTCCTGCTCCACTGACATGCTCATTTTATCATCTGTTAGCGCTTGTTCTCCACCCCACTTCTTCATGCACAGATGAGTACCCATGTCATCTGCGGTTCATCTGTTAGCTCCAGACATGGTTATGAACCCCGGCTGGTGAGTTGGGGCACTCGCACCTGCATGAAGAGTGTGCCCCCCTGCAGCCAGACTGCCTGGGTTCACATCCTAGCTCTGCAACTTTCTAGTTGCAGGACTTTAGATGAGTAAGTTAGTCTCTAAGCCTGTTTCCCCATCTGTGAAATGACACAGGAGTAACACTCGTCTTTGTCATTGCGGAGATGGAGTTAGAATTCCCCAGTATTTGATGTCACTGTTACAATTCAACAAATTTCACACTGAGGCAGCCTGCATAGGTAGTGAGCTCCCTGTCATTAGAGGTATGTAAGCCAAAGTGGGATAGGGTGGAGCCAAGTCCTGAAGACTTCTAACGGATGTGTGACTTCTGCTATTTGTCTTTTGTGTCCTGCCCCTTGGGGACCATATAGGCCATGGGAAAAATGTTCCAAGTGGGGTGTTCTGCTAGATGATGGGAAGGAAGTAGCTCCGGGTTCTGCGGCCCATCCTGCAGCAGCGTGGAAAGGGCACAGCTCTGGGCTGCGTGCTCTGCGTTCCCCTCTGGCTGCTGCCTGTGCAGTTATCACTTCATTTGTGAAATAGCATCATCCACCGCTGACCCCTGGTGACCCTCAGGTAGTGTCCGCTGCTGTTATTTATTCCGGTGACTCCTCTCAGGCTGTTGGGGTTGTGGAGCTGTGGCCTCTCTGGGGTCGTGGGTATGCCTCTCCCTGTCACACCATCCTGTGAATCTTTATCTTGCACAGCCAAGCCTTCCAAGCCAACCTGCTGGCCTGAAACTCTCCCTTTCCACCGCCCCACTCCCCACCCAAGTCAGGGTCAGGCTGGCCTGTATGCCGTTCGGTCACCTGTGATTTGGGGGGCCTCTTTCCCCAGCCATGTGCTCCCCCTGCACCTGGTCCCCGTCATCCTCCTAGACGTAGCTACATGTCCCTGCCCCTGAGAAGCGACTCTGATAGTGCGGGGCGCAGAGACTCAGCTTTTCTCCCCCACATCTCCACCTTCCCTGTCCCGTCCCTGTTCCAGGGGGGCAGCTCCCTGAGGGCGGGCGCTGTGGCTGACACCCCGCGTGGCCAGCTGGGCCTGGCACAGAACAGGTGCTAGTTACCGTGTGTCTAGGGCTGACTGCACCGGTGGAGGATTGCGGTGCCTCCTGCCAGGTGGAGCGTGGCGGCGGCCGGCACTGGGCTGGTCATCCTTAGCACCCGGCCCGGGGCGGGTACTGGTGAACTCTCCGGTTCTCCTGCCCCCCGCTTCTCTCACCTTTGCAGGCCTCTCCCCTTCCCAGTTGCTCATCTCAGTCAGCTCTTGGCCTCTTCTGTCTGTCACTTATCCCCTAGGGGACCTCCGCCGCTGACCACTCCCCAGTTAGCATGCTCCCCCCACCCCCGTGAACTCACACGCGTGCCTGGCTGCCTCTTGACACACACTCGGTGTGTCCACAGGGTTCCCAGCCTTTCCCGCCAGCCTCACTCCCATCCCAGGTGCTGGCGCCCTGCCTGTTCGACTGCTCAGCCAGGAAGCTCTGCACACCTCTTGGTTCCTCTTTACCGCTCACGTCTGGCTCATCCATCACTGGATCCTGTGGGTTCCACCTTCACAACATTTCCAGAGCTGGACTGCTTCTTCTCGCCTCCATGGGGGTGGTCCGAGCCCTGTCATACATCTCCTGTCCTAACAGCCTCCATGCTCACCGCTAGGGTGTTCACACTCAGCCAGGGAACCCTGTCACAAATGAGTCAGACCATTTCTGTCCTCTGCTGGAACCGTCTATGGCTCCCCCCTCCCTCAGCATCCACACTCTCTTCTCTTCTCTCCCCTGCAGCCACACCCCCTCCCGGGCAGTTCTTGAGTCTGCCGGGCAGGCTCAGTCCTCAGAGTCCTAGTATCCGTTGTGTCCTATGCCCGGAGTATCTGCTTGACTCATCCTGTCACCCCCTCAAATGCTTGCTCAAATGTCCTCCTGTCTGAGCCTGACCTCCCTGCTGCTCCTGTCTTAGCCTCCCTCCCTGACCTCCCTGCTGCGCCTCTGTATTCCTCATTCCCTTCACACTGCTCTGTTTTTTCCCACAGCACTCATGACCACCACCCTCCCGACTTTATGTTTATTTTTCTGTCGGGCCTCCGGCAGGGATCTGTCTGTCTTGTTCACCGATGGATGTATCCCAGTGCCAAGAACAATGCTTGTTGGCACAGCAGACGCTCGATAAATCTTTGTTGAATGAATGGATGCATAGACAGGTGGACATCAACCACGTGTGGCTCTCTGGGTGGTGAGCACCTTGAGACCCTGAGGGCAAGGATGGCTGTGCCAGGCCCAGGTCCTGGCACCACCCTGCAGCCCCTGATGCCCCGCTCTCCCTGCAGACATCAACGAGTGTGTGACGGACCTGCACTCGTGCAGCCGGGGCGAGCACTGCGTCAACACCGTGGGTTCCTTCCGCTGCTACCAGGCCCTCACCTGTGAGCCTGGCTATGCCCTCAAGGATGGCGAGTGCACAGGTGAGGTGGGAAGCTGGAGGTCCCGCCCCTGATGTGCCAGGCCTCTTGCCCTGCCCCTCGCCCCACCCTGACCCCGCCTCCTATCCCACCCTGACCTAGCCTGTCCCTGCCTCCTGCCCCACCCTCACCCCGCCTCCCATCCCACCCTGACCTAGCCAGTCCCATCTGCACCCTGCCCCTTGACCTGCCCCTGGCCTGACCAGAGCTTTCTGCCTCCGGCAAGCTCCAAGCCCTTGGGTTTCTTGCCTGTGGGAAGACCCCACAGATGATGGTGTTTGGGGCAGAGTGGGGTGTCTGAGGCTGGTGGGACTTAGTGTGCTTCTGGCTTTGCTACCTTTGCTGGCATCTGGGTGCCAAGTTACTCCCTCGCCTTACCTCAGTTCCCATTGTACACTGGGGTGGAGCCCCACAGAAGGATCACTGGAAAATTCTAGCCTCCTAAGAAGAGGGAGAATTTTCATCAAACCATTTCAACAGATACTTCCTGAGCTGCTTTTATGTTCCTGGCAGGGTTCTGGATGGCAGGATATGGGCTGGGGTGCAGTGTCCTTGTCCCCGACCTCCTGATGAGGGAGACGGAGGGGGGGGCACACAAGCAAACGGAGGGCAGGAGTGGCTGGGCTGTGACTGGACTTCAGGCGGGGCCTCCAGAGAGGCTCTCCGTGGAGGTGATGTCATCCGGACCCGCATGATGGGAATCTCTGGGGAAGGGGGCTCCAGGCAGAAGGAACAGCAAGTGTGAGGCCTTTCAGGAGAGCAGAGATCTTGGCGTGGTCAAAGAACAGAGAGTCTCAGGGGTACAAGCAGGCTGGGAGTGTGGAAGGAGGGCCCAAGGTGGCAGTCCCATTAAGGAGGAGAGTTGGATTCTTTCACCTGTGAAGGTGAGCATTTCCGGGTTTTTTTTTACTAAAAATGTCCAAAAGAATGTCACCCAAGAGGTAAGATCTGGGGTGCTGGATTGTGGTAAACTTCGGAAACCAAGGATGAGAATTGGCCAGGAGGCTGGGCATGAGCTCAGGGAGGTGGATTAGCAAGCTCCACACTGGACCCTGAGCTGGGGGAGGAGAGGTGAACCCAGTCCCCTCAGCACACACGTGTGTGCACACAGATCCGGGGCCAGCTCCCATCTGAGAACCCTGACACCCGGGGAGGGGAGGGGCACCCACGCCCTGGACATGTCCCATGACCCCTGCCGCTGTCATCTCGGGGAGCTGCCTGCCTCCTTCTTAGACCAGAGCAGCTGCAGACGGGCTTCCATCTCAGGCATCAGGTGGTCTCTGGACGGAGGCCATACCGGTCCCAGTTTGGCTGCTTAGAACCCAGCACAGGGCCCCCTGGACACTGGGCTGCCCTGGAAAAATGGTGGAAGCCTTGGACAACAGACAGGGTGGACAGAGGGAAGAAGGCCAGGTGGGAGGACTGCAGGCAAACAGACACACAGACCTTGGTCCGACAGCACAACTGAGTGATCTCCCCATGCCGCTAATGCTGAGTGTTACCTTTCTGCATCCTGTCTCTGTTTCCCCATTGGTAAGAAAGACCTGGTGTGCCTGCTGCAGGAAGCCTGAGGGAAGGTGTGATGCTAGTACTTTGTAGACACAGAGGTCAGGGGCCCTCCGTGACTTGCTCAGTGCCACACAGCTGCTGGGGGACAGCGGTGCCATCAAGGCCCAGCAGCTCCAGCCTCAGCACACCTCCCGAGAAGCCTGGACACATGCCCTTGGGGATTTGGGCACGCATCCTCTGTCCTACCTGCCCCGGGAGCACAGACCCTGAAGCAGGCCACCTGGGTGCTGGTCCCAACCCAGTGCCCCCTGAGCCATCGGCTGTGTTTGTGCCTCAGTGTCCTTGCACCTGCTTCCTGGGGTTGTTGGGAGCATTGTCCATAAATCCATGTCTGAGAACTTGGGACGGTGCCTGGTACCACGGAGGAGCTCCGGCGCTGTGCTGATGGCATTGCTGCTACTGACACAGTCACCACAGTGACGTTGCTCTGCCGGCCTCCCGTGATGGAGAAGACCTACCCAGCCCTCAAGGTCATGGTGGGGCCGTGTGGGCAGGGGCCTGCCCAGTGGCCCCTGACACCCTGCCTCTGTGTGGCAGATGTGGACGAGTGTGAGCTGGGCACGCACAACTGCCAGGTGGGCTTCACGTGCCAGAACACCAAGGGCTCCTTCTACTGCCAGGCACGGCAGCGCTGCATGGAGGGCTTCCTGCAAGACCCCGAGGGCAACTGCGTGGGTGAGCGGGGTCCGAGGGGCTGTGGCCGCCGGCCTGGGGTGGGGGCTCGGGGAGGGCTTGATGGGGCCTGGCTTGGTGGTCTTGCCCTGGCCGCCTTAGCATCCCTACTTGTGAATGGACACGTCAGTGCCTGGCCCCTGGAGGCACTGGTGAACCAAAACTCTTGCTATCCTGAGCCACCTGACCTTGGCTGAGCTCCTCCTCTTGTGGCCTCAGTTTACCCGTCTGTGGGATCAGGCTGTGTGTGTGAATGTGTATCAGAGTTTTTTAACCTAGCTAGCAGTAAGGAATGTGTTTATACCTTGATCTGTGACACACGGACACAGCTGGAACACACAGTCCACAAAATGTGACCCTACCACACATAATACTAACATTTCTCTTTGCAAAGAACGTTAGTGAGACGTGTGGGGTTGATTTTGTGCCTTGTTCATGGCCCAAGAGGTGGCAGGTGGTGGCCTAATTGTCCTTGCCTGGATCTGAGATCTTACACTCTCCCCACCTCTCTTCACTCCTTCCGCAGAGCTGCTGGCCTGAGGCCCCAGCTTCCCCGGGGCTGCCGGGTGCGTCTTGGCCCAGGGGCAGGGAGCCAGAGCCCCTGCGGGACTGACAGTGACCAAAGCAGGCGTGGTCAAGGCTGCACTCAACCTTGTGTGGGGTGGGGGCGGGGGTGAAAGACGCAGGAGACGTGGGAAGGCAGGCAGGTGTGCAAGGCCAGCCGCTGGGCGTGGGCAGAAACAAGGTATGTCAGAGTGTAGGTGTTGCCACACACCCTTCCCGCAGGAGGGCACTTGTGGGACGGGTGTCTCCATCTGGCAGGGGAGATGCTTTGGGACGAGAGGGGCAATGGCTTTACCTGAAGCCCTTCTCAAGACTCTCTGGGGGTCCCTCTAGCCATTCTGGGAGCTGGAGCTGTTTCCAGGGCGTCCCCTTTAACAGCTCCTCACTGTGGGATCTTGGCAGTGTCACAGGGACACCTCAGGGCTGCGGGCACAAGAAGAGCCCTCGATCAGCCCCGGGATACCCGGCCAGGGTCAGGGAAATGTGAGGAGGGGCCTGCCTGACTGCCAGCAGTTCCTCCGTGATTCATTTATCGACAGCTTTTCAGAGCACCTACTGTATGCATGGTTCCAGAGGTCAGGGAGTCATAGCACTTTTATTTTATTTTATTTTATTTTATTTTATTTTATTTTATTTTATTTTATTTTATTATTTTATTTTATTTTATTTTATTTTATTTTATTTTATTTTATTTTATTTATCCTTGAGCGACAGAGAGAGAGAGAGAGAGAGGCAGAGACATAGGCAGAGGGAGAAGCAGGCTCTCCTTGGGGAACCTGATGCAGGATTCGATCCCAGGACCCCGGCCCCGGGGTCACGACATGAGCCAAAGGCAGACGTTCAACCACTGAGCTACCCAGGGACCCCAGTTATAGTACTTTAATGAGACATTTTGGAGGAGGGGGGACTAAGAAAATACATTTATAGAAGTAGCAGTTATTCAAATGTACTTTGATAAATAATAAACAAGTAGGGGACAAAGTCTTAAAGTGGGGGGGGGCACTCATATATCTGGAATGGTTGGGGCCTCCCTGAGGAGGTGACATTGGGGCAGGGATCTGAGGAAGAGAGGGAGCCAGCCATGCACATATCAGAGGGCAGGGTGTGCCGGAGAAAGGGCGACAGCATGTGCCAAGGCCCTGGGGTGGGCTGGGGCATTATGGGATGATGAGGGGGCCAGTGAGGCTGTGGCAAAGTGTGAGGGAGAGATGGAGGATGAGCTTGACAGATTGGTGGGAGGAGCCAGAGCAGGGGCATGATTTACAGTAATTAACCTAGAACTCGCTCTAAGTTCTAGGGGAGCCACTGCCTTCAGCCACTTCATCAGAGCAGCTGTGAGAAGAATTGTAGGAAGAGCTTGGCAGGTGCTTAGGTTCTTGGAGGAGATGGTGCTGGTAGAACACAGGAGTGGGACAGTCTGATCACGCGGGCCTGCCCAAGGCTGGTCTGGATGCCCAAACCGGGCACCCCCACCCACCCCCCACCCCCCTGGTACGGAGCTCCAAAGCCAGGAGCTGGGGAGGGACCGTGCCGGGCTCCCCTTCACCTACATTGCTTCTGCAGACGTCAACGAGTGCACGTCGCTGTCCGAGCCGTGTCGGTCAGGCTTCAGCTGCATCAACACTGTGGGCTCCTACACGTGCCAGAGGAACCCCCTGCTCTGTGGGCGCGGCTATCACGCCAACCAGGACGGGACCAAGTGTGTGGGTGAGGCCAGCCACCTCCCTGCCTGCCTTTTATCCAGCCTTGGGCTTCACGGGTTCCTCTGCCTGTGGGAGGCCCTTGTGGAGGGAGAGCCTAGGCCTCATGGTGCCCTGCTCGCCTCCCCTGGCAGACGTGAACGAGTGTGAGACGGGTGTGCACCAGTGCGGCGAGGGGCAGGTATGCCACAACCTCCCCGGCTCCTACCGCTGTGACTGCAAAGCTGGCTTCCAGAGGGACGCCTTCGGCCGGGCCTGTATCGGTAGGTGGGCACTGGTGGCCGGGACTCCTCTTGGGGTCCACCTGCCCCCGGCCAGCCCTCAGGCCTCCTCCTCTTTCCTGCTGGCCCTGTCCTCCGCTTGCCCTGCCGGCATTCGGCCTGACTGCCCGCCGGTGTCCCGTCTAGCCGTGCCTCTTTGCTCTGCTCTCCCCTTGCTTCTCTCGGCCACCATCCCGTCACCCTTCTTTCTTCCCTCTTGCCGTGTCTGCCCAAGCATCTGTCTCTGCCTCTGGCCTCCTTCTGACACTCTGGCCACCATTCCCTCTGCCTCTGGTGTCTTGGCCTCTCCTGTTCCCTGTCCAGGCTCCTCCCTGCTGTTCCTTCTGGGTTTCTGTGTCCCTGTCCTCGCCCAGCCCCCTCTTCTCCCCGGGGCGGGGTGGGGGAGCTGGCTCTCAGGCCACTTGTGCCCTCCATGCGGGCCACCCACCCTCTGCCTGCCGCCCACCCACAGACGTGAACGAGTGCTGGACCTCACCAGGCCGTCTGTGCCAGCACACGTGTGAAAACACACTGGGCTCCTACCGCTGCTCCTGTGCCTCGGGCTTCCTCCTGGCTGCGGATGGCAAGCACTGTGAAGGTACTGCGCACCCTGACCCCTGACCCCGCACAGACGGACGCACCACGTAAAGCCCAGAGCCTTGCCCAGCTCCTAGCTTCGTGCCCGGTGCTGCCAGTCTAGGGTGACCCAATGTTCTTGGTCTTCCAGATCCTAGAAACTTAGATATCTATGTAAAATCTGCTGGGTTTGCATGTTACCATAGATTTAAACTCTTAGAAAAACCCACTGTGAGTTAAACCAAGCCTGTGAAAGGGCTGGACCCTGCCTACAGGTCAGGGGGTAGGTGGGGGAAGGGGATGTGGGTCTCCAGCCCTGCCTGGCCTGGAGGCACTCTCCTTACGTCCCTCCTGGGGAGGAGAGGCCTCTGAGACCCCTGAGCTGGCCCTCCCGGGGACAGTACCAGCCCAGGGGCAGGGCAGTGTGACCGGGTCCAGCTGCATCAGAGGGCGTTTGGTGGCCTCCCGGAACAGACCACGGTACGTTCACTTGCTCGTCTGTGTTCTGATCCCCTGGGAGCCCCTCCTCCAGGCCAGGCTGGGTGCATCGGGCTGTGGGCAGGGCCCTTGCATCCCAGGCTCTACTGCCTTCACTGCCACCTCCCTGCTTCAGGAGGCTTCTCCTTTCCCACCTGGCTGGATGTCAGAGACCCAGAGATGGAACCAGTATTGCCCCCAAGCTCAGAGCCTCGTAGAGGACATAATGGCTTGTTTCGTGTGAATGCCGTGTGTGTTGGGAGGTTCTGAGGATCTGGACGTGGGCCAGATGGCGGCCCACCAGGCCCTGCGTGACTGACTTCCCCTGCTCCTCTGGCCAGGCCCACTCTGCTCTGACCACACTGGCCTCCTTGCTGCCCCCACCCCCCCACCCCAGGCACCAGGCGCACTCTCACCACAGGACCTTTGCCCTTATTCTGCTCCTTCCCCAACAGCACTTGCACCTTCTGACACATGGTTATTTGAGCCATGTAATTAGCCCCTCCTCCTTGTTTCCCAGCACACAGGTACATCAGCTTCAGGAGGTGGAAATTCTGTCTGTCTTGTTGAGGGCTAAGTCCCCAAATTGAGCACAGGCCCGGCATACCGTAACAGCTGGGCACTTCTTGGTTCATGAGGGAAAGCCAAGTCCCTGCCCTCAAAGAGCCCAGAGTCCAGTGGATGTTCCACCTGAGCCATGAGCTGCCCTTTCACTCGTTCTCTCCCATGCATGCAGCTCTTACCCCTCCCCCGGCCCCATGGGGTGCCAGGCCTGGGAAGCAGGGGCAGGGGAGGCCCCAGCCCTCGAGAGGGTCCTTATTAGCCCCTAGATGGTGCCTCCCAGAGCCATCTCTACCAGGTCATATGGACTGTCAGTAAAGCAGCTCCTAGCCCCCCACTGGGGAGACCGGAGCCTGATCTGTGGCTCACTCCTCCAGGTGGCGGGCCGAAACCCCACCAGCAAGTGCCAGCCCTGCCCCTGCCCCTGCCCCAGCTGGGCTCCTTGCCCTTTCCCAGGCCTCTAATTCCCCACTGGCCCTTAAGAGAGGCTGAACTGGGGATCCCTGGGTGGCGCAGCGGTTTGGCACCTGCCTTTGGCCCAGGGCGTGATCCTGGAGACCCGGGATCGAATCCCACGTCAGGTTCCCGGTGCATGGAGCCTGCTTCTCCCTCTGCCTGTGTCTCTGCCTCTCTCTCTCTCTCTCTCTCTCTCTCTCTCTGTGACTATCATAAATAACAAAGAAAAAAAAAAAAAAGAGAGGCTGAACTAATGGTTTCCCAAGGTAAGGCTCTAGACAAGCGGGGACCTCGGCCCTCACCACTGGGCCCGGAGGACTCTGCGTGACCACAGGCCAGTTTCCCCGTAGATGTGAACGAATGTGAAACCCAGCGCTGCAGCCAGGAGTGCACCAACATCTATGGCTCCTACCAGTGCTACTGTCGCCAAGGCTACCAGCTGGCCGAGGACGGGCACACCTGCACAGGTACCTCTTCTCTGCCCAGGGGCCCCCTTCCTGAGAGGCACCCTTTCCCCATGTGCTAGGCCCCCAGAGACTTCCTGCTGGGCTGGGGACACACAGGACACACACAGGCTTCAGCATCACATTAGAGCTGGATTCCCAGCCCTGCCATCTCCCTGGCTACGTGACCTCTGGGTCCTCTATAAAGTGGAGATGATGGTCCTGGCCTCACCAGGATGAAGGACGAGGTTACACACCTTGTCTACACCCATGTCTGGTACCTTATTGGCCCTGCACTGATAGTAGTAATTATGGAGCAACCCCAGGGAGTGAGAACTGGAATGGGAGTCCTGTTTTGCTGTGTGGCCTTTAGCAACTCTTTTCCCCTCTCTGAGCACTGTTCTCATTGGTAAAATGGGCCCCTAGAGCCCAGAGCTGTGGTGGGGCCAGGATGATGTCAGTGTTTGGGCTCTGCGGGTGCGAGGGGTTCATAAGGGACTGAAACTCTCTCCGACAGACATTGACGAGTGTGCTCAGGGCGCTGGCATCCTCTGTACCTTCCGCTGTGTCAACGTGCCGGGGAGCTACCAGTGTGCATGCCCGGAGCGGGGTTACACCATGACGGCCAATGGGAGGTCCTGCAAGGGTAAGTAAGGGGTCCCTGCCCTACCAGAGTCTCAGGCAAGCTCTAAGTAGGCACAGAAAACCTTATGCAGCTTGCTGTGTGATTGGAGCTCTGGCACTTAGTACATCAACACGGAATGGCCAGTGCCACTGGTGGCCATATTAACCAAGGTCTATGTGGGATTGAAGGGGGAGACAATCTTTCTGCAGTTGGACTCAGCTTAGGCTAATCTTTCAGGCTTAGGCTCAGCTGTAGGCCCTCTCCTGGGAGAGACACAGGGATTCTGAGGGGAGGTCCTAAAAGACAAGTGACCTTTCCAGTGGGGAACCTGAAGAGCAACTCTGGGGTCCCCATGTCTGCCCCCAAGCATCTGCATCTGCTAACCTTGCATGCAGAAAGACATTGTCCCAGCCAGAGCTGTGCAGAGCTGGGCAGGGCTGGGCAGTCACCTGTTTTTGCAGTTTGCAGCTACTTCCCTGGATAGGGACCAGGTTCTGTGACATCTGATATTCTTTCTAAGTTGGGGAGTCACAATGCTAAAGTTCAGTTTCATTGGGACTTACTGAGGCCACCAAATTCTAGGCCTGGCAAGCTGCCTGGGCAAAGTGGAGAGGCCTGGAATCCACTTGGGGGGTACACAGGAGCATCCCTTTCCCCTTTACCTCCTCCCCCCGCCCAAAAAGTGACCCCTGAGGGCTTCACAGCCCAGCTCACCTACCGTCCTCCTGGCCTGCATGGCTGGCTCTTCCCAGGTTGGTGGGGCTGAGAGCCCAGAGTCCCCTGGGGTTGCAGCTTTAGCCCAAGGCAGGCCCTGGTGCTCCTGTAGGCCCAGAGGTTCAGAGTTGGTGCTGGGCAGGGTAGTGTTAGATCAGTGTTGTTCAGCCTGGGTGTTCCTACCTGTAAATGGGTCCTGAGATCATTTTGGTAGATCTCAGCTGGCTATTTTGGGGTTTGTTTTTGTTTTAAGTAATGAAAAGCAAAATACAGGATCAAGTGGGCATAGTGGACGTGGACTAGATCAGTGTGCACCACGCCTACACAGATTGTTCCAGTCCATATGTGCATACTTAGTCCAGAGCAAAAGGACTCCCTACCATAGGTAGACGTAAAGAAAAAATAAATGGAAAGACTCCGAGTGAGCGTGGGTAAATCACGGCTTTGGAAGCCTGGTAGGCTCACAGAAGCTGACCCAGGCTTCCCTGGCGGCAAAGCTGGCTGCTTTTTAGTTTAAAAAACAAGAAGTATTGGGCTCCATTAAAGGTGAGCATTTCACTCGCCATAAACTGTGCTGTGCGGGACACATGGCTTTATGTTCCTGGACTAGGATTTCATCTTGGACAACAAGGCTCTGTTTTAATAGCAGAACAGGTGTGGTCCCTTCTCTGATGTCCAGTGAGACACTGCAATGACTTTGCTCTTGCAGATGCTTCAGGTTGAAAACCTACTCCAGTCCAGGATAGTCTCTCCCTGACCCCTCCTCCCTGGCCCACGTCTGCTGGGTCTCTGGGTGCCCCACTGGGTGGGAATGCATCTACCGCTGCCAGAAAGGGCTTCCGGGGCCTAGATGCACACCTGGCCTGCTGGCCATTGGCACATCTGACCCCCGGCACCCATCTCTGGTTCCGGGACTCTGCAGCTGCTCACACTCACCCCCATCCCTGGCCACTGCATCGTCCTCCCAGGGCTGGCTACCCTTCTGCCCCCTGACAGCACCCTGCCCCCACCCCCGGTGAGGCACAGGTCCCCCTCTTTGCAGTCCCTGCTGCAGACCCACCAGGAGGTCAGGCGCGAGGGAGGCCCCAGTGCCCGTGTGATACCTTTGCTTCCCCTCCACGCTTTCTTGCTGGAAAGGTCTCTGTACTGCCACTGGGTGAACAAGGGCAGAGCGCATGATGATGGTTTCGCCTGACTTCCTGAGTCACCAGTGGGAGCCATGCCCACGGCCCTTCAGAGCTAAGTGGTGACTCTCTTGTGCTCCCTGATTCTGTTCTGACCCAGGCCAACCCCTGAGGTCTCACGGCTCCAACGGAAAGATGGGAGGCCAGCCGTGGGAGAACTGAATGTGCTGGTTAATATCTCATAGTAAATCCTGACCCTCTCAATGGTGGAAAAAAAAAAAAAACAAACCAGGACAGAAAAATGTGAGGGAATTAAGACTGGGCAGTGTCTCCTAGAATACACACTCTGTGAAGGAAGGGCCAGGACCCCCGTGCACCAACCTGCGGGGCAGCGCCCAGCACATAGTAGGTGCTTATTAAACATTCAGCCACTCGACTAAACTGAACAGCAAGTTCTGCTGATACCTGGATGCGTTTTTTTCCCAGTCTCTGGTTATGCCAATATAGACACATGTGTGTATGGATACAATATAATGTTGGTTACGATCATGCTGAAAATAAGCGTAAATTCAGCGTTTGTTTGGTTTGGGATGCACGTAAAGCCCTTATCAGCAGTCCCCCCCACTACAGGCTAGCTTTTAGCAGTGCTGTTAGTATTAGCACTGACTTTCTTCCCCACTCCAGCCCCTCTGAGTCATGGCTGGTGCTCAGCTATGGTGAAGGCTGCAATGACACCCCTGAGCATATGGTCTTGTCCCATCCTCCCTCCAGCCTGACCTCTCCAAGAGAGGCTCCAGGGTTGAGGGCCACGCAGACACGAGGGGTCTAGCCACCCTGCAGGGCAAGGACCCCAAGGTCATAAGGAAGGCCTGTGACGGCTTCCTGCGAGCCTGGTGAGGCCAGGCTATAGGGGTGCTAACCCCCGGCGCTCCTCCCTCCCACTTCTGGGCATCTCCCCCCTCAGCACTGGGCCCGCAGACAGCAAGAAGCAGCTCCTTCCCCGTTCCCCTGCTGCACCCTTGCGCACCCCTGCAGAGGCAGGACTTCCTGCTCCCCACTGTGGGCAGCTAGAGGGAAGCTGGGGCTGTGGGGGGTGGGGTGAAGAGCAGGAGGCCCTTCCCTTCATGTGGATTCAGTTAATGAGCCATCAGGACAACCACCGCCCATCCTGGCCCCTCCAGCTCCTGCCCTACTTTCTCCCACTCGCCTTTGCGCCACCCTGGGAAATTGGGATCGTGACCCAGTTTGCAGAGGAGGAAAGGGAGGGAGGCTTGAAGAGGTGAATGAATGTCAGCTGGCCTGTCGCCACAGAGGGTGGTGGCCAACGGCTGGAGTCGGCATGTGAGGATGGGAAGTGACACCGTTCCTGCCTCGGGGGCGGGTTGTGAGGACAAATGAGTTAATGAGTGCAGGGAGCCCTGAACATGGGATGGACACCAGGTGTAGACATAGAATGCAGGTGGCTGCTGTTATAACTGTCCTGTCATTACTGTCATGCTGCTATCGTGAGGAGTCTGTGTGGCATCATGATTGGATCCCTGGCTTCCAGCCCCAGCTGCCTGCTGACTGCTGTGTGACCTTGAGCGAGTCCCTACCCCTCTCTGAGCCTCATTTCCTCCTGTGTCTGGGGAGGCCCGTGACCCTAACCTTACAGGCCTGGCATGAGGACTGAGTGAGGAGAACCCCTAAACTGGATCAGTGAGGAGGACTGGAGAAAGAAACCAGGAGCCTTCCAGGGAAGGTCCTGCAGACCCTCTGTCCCCCTTGCCCCAGCGACAGCCCCATGGGGCCTCTGGACTCCATCATCTCTGAGCTGAGCAGCTGATCTTCACAGAAAGGGTCTTTGGAACCCATTTATCTGATCTTACTTGTCTTACAGGTTGCCTGTGCGCACACACACACACACACATGCACACACGTTTGCTTCTCTGAGCTTTGGTCAGATATTTGTCTATGTCTCTGTGTGTGTGAGCATCCTGAGAGGGTCCCCCTTGTGTGCTTGTGTCTGTGATCCTGTGTATCATTGTGAGTGTGCTTGAGCAGATGGGTAACCGTGTGTGTTGGTGTGAGTGTGCACAGGAAGCGTGAGCATGTCTGTGCGGTTTGTGGGGGCATCTTAGAGTCTGTATTTACAAGTGATGGGTCTGACACTTCCATCTAGCAATATGTGTAGAGCACCTGCTCCGTGCCAGGTGCTCTGCTAGGTGCTGGGGACATGTGGGACCAAGGAAGACACACACCCATGCCATTCTGGAGCTCCTGGGGGGGTGGGGGGACACAGAACAAGCATGTGAAGTAACGTGTGTTTCAGAGCAGGACAGGCAGTAGAAGGAGAATAAAATGGGAGGGGGACTACTATAGGGCAGTCAGGGAGGGCGTCCTGCAGAGGTGACCCTGAGCTGAGACCTAAAAGATGGGAAGGAGCCAGGCATGTGAAGATGTGTTCCAGGGGCAGAAACAGCATGTGCAAAGCCCCTGAGCTGGGGTGGGGTCAGGGTGTTGGAGCAGCCCAGAGATGTCCACTAGGGCTGCAGCCCACGTGGAAGGAGAGGCTCAGAGAAGGCCAGAGGGGCCCTATGGTGCCCATGAAGAAGCTGAGTTTTTATTCTGGGAGCATGGAAAGCCCTCAGGGGACACGGATAGTTTGTTGTAAAGCAAGGCGCTCAGCCGCTGGGTGTGGTAGGGACAAGGTGGGGTGTGTGGTGTGCGGCTGTACGGTGTGCTTGCAGCCAGGACAAGCTGCCCTGAGACAATGTGGGCTGGGCTGGGCTAGACCAATGCCCCCAGCTGGTGGGGGGGCTCTGTCCTCACCCTCCTCTTCTCTCCCCAGACCTAGACGAGTGTGCACTGGGCACCCACAACTGCTCCGAGGCTGAGACCTGCCATAACATCCGGGGCGGCTTCCGCTGCCTGCGCTTTGAGTGTCCTCCAAACTATGTCCGGGTCTCCGAAACGTGAGTGCCCCTACCTGGCCTTGGGCCCCAAGACCCCTGCACCCCACCCATGCTGCCTAGGGGAGAGGTGGCCGCATCCTCCACCACTCCTGCTCTTCACAGGTCCTGACTGCTAGGTGTGGTCTGGCCCCCACACAAGCACCTTGCAAAAAGCTCAGAGTATAGAGACCAGAGCGAAGACAGCTCACAGAAAATCCCCCTGAGTGGGGCTGTGGGACCCTGTCACCCAGTGACACGAGTGGCACAAAGTGCCTGTGACTGTGCTGTCACATGAGCTCGGCTGGGCCCCCTTGCTGCCTACCTCACAGCTGTCTTCCATGTCTGTGTGTGCAGCCTCCCACCAACCATATTTCCTAGTGTGGACGTGTCCCTCATCAACCACTGCCCTGTGGCACCTGGCCATTTTTCACCATCACATACACGCTAACATCCGTGTGCATGCGTGACATTTAGGGGAGTGTGTCTGGGTGACTTTCCAGATCATCTCCATTCTCTGGGTCTTAGCTGCCCCCCCTGGAACATGGGGGCAAGAGCAGTGCCAGCCTGGGGTGGGTGCGAGCATGAGATGGGTACAGGGGCGCCATGGGTTTGGCATGGTGCATGGCATGGCCAGAGTGCTGCATCAGTGCCACCTGTTGCTGGTGACAAGGTTGTCATTGTGGCTGTGTGCTGTGGTACACCACGTGGGGAGCCCTGCTCAGAGGGCCCCCTAGAGCTGCTGAGCCCTCGTGCCTGAGCAGCATCCATTTTAGAAGCAATGAGCCTGTAGAGTGATTGGTTTATTTATTTATTTATTTTTAAAAAGATTTTATTTAGTTATTTGAGAAAGACAGTGAGAGAAAGCACAAGCTGGGCGAGGGGCAGAGGTAGAGGGAGGAGCAGACTTCCCGCTGAGCAGGGAGCCCGATGTGGGGCTCCATCCCAGGACCCTGGGATCATGACCTGAGCCGAAGGCAGATGCTTAACCATCTGAGCCGCCCAGGTGCCCCATAGAGAGTGATTTAATGCTGGAGGGGTGGCAGTGGCTCCCAGAGCCAGGAAGGGACAGATTGGTGCTATGCTTAGAATTCAAGCCCTGAGGCCCCCTGTGGGGTTTGCTGGAGCTTCTGTCCTCATCGTCATTGTCATTGTCATGTAGCATGGAGTCGCGAGGCCCCTAAGGAGTGGGTGTCTTGGAGCTCCAGGTGGGCCAATGGCCCTGGTGGTCGGAGAGGCTTCTCCTGGGAATGGGCAGGCCGTCCTGAGTCAGAAGAGGAGATGGCTGCCAAGGAGGGTCATTCACAGAAGAAAAGGAATTTGGAAAATGATTAAAATAATCAAAACATCATGCCCAGGGCATCTGTGCCAACAGAAAGTGTGCAAGTAAAAACAAACTGGAGGAAGGTGGGTGAGAACGAAGGGAGGAAGGAAGGAGGCGGGGAAGCACCCGTGGATGCCATGCCAGGCCCCGTGCGCAGCCCCGCGTGTTTATTCACTCACCCCGTGCAAGCAGCGAGACCACGGGCTATTGTCCCAGCTTAGATGAGGAGACCGAGACCCAGAGAGGTAAGGTGCCTTAGCAGAAGCTGTGAAGGGTCGAGCTGGCCACCGAGCCGGGCCCAGGTGGTCCGCGAGCCTGCACTGAGGCCTGTGCCTTGCCCGGCTCGGGTGGGCGTCAGGGGCGGGAGCCCCCGGGCCTGCTGCCTGAGCCCTGCCCCCTGCACCCACAGGAAATGTGAGCGCACGACGTGCCACGACTTCATGGAGTGCCAGAACTCGCCAGCGCGCATCACCTACTACCAGCTCAACTTCCAGACGGGCCTCCTGGTGCCCGCGCACATCTTCCGCATCAGCCCGGTGCCCGTCTTCGCAGGCGACACCATCTCCCTGGCCATCACCAAGGGCAACGAGGAGGGCTACTTCGGCACGCGTCCACTCAATGCCTACACGGGCGTCGTCTACCTGCAACGGTTGGTGCGCGAGCCCCGGGACTTCGCCCTGGACGTGGAGATGAAGCTCTGGCGACAGGGCTCCGTCACCACCTTCCTGGCCAAGATGCACATCTTCTTTACCACCTTCGCCCTGTGAGGCAGCTGCCTGCCCAGCACCCCACGGGGGCCATGGAACCCCGATCCTCCCGCTGTGTCCCCACACCAGCCTCTGCACCACCTGCCAGTGCACACCTTTCTGAGGTTGCTGAACACTGCATGTGTGCGTGGGGCCGGGTTATGGTGGTAGCTTTTACTCTAACTCTGTAAATTAACTTAATTTTGCTGACTCGATTCCTCCTGGATTCCTGGGCCTCTCCTGTGCCCTGCCCTGCGGGAGGGAGCTGGGCAAAACTTTGAGGGCAGCTCAAGGTCACCAAGGCAGGTGCTCGGTGGGTGGAGTCAGAAGGCCGAAGACTGAAACACAGCTACCGCGCTGGGGTGTTTGGACTTAACCAAGTGACCTGTCCCCAAGGCTGATACTCAACATTTCATATTCCACTGTGATTATTAGTTCTTTACTTTAAAAAAAATCATTTTAAGTGTTTTTGTTTAATTATAAAAGTAGTATGCACACATCGCAAAAAAATATATTCAAATAGTACCAAAGGATTATAATGTAAAAAAAAAAAAAAAAAAGAAAGAAAGAAAGAAAAAAGAAAAAAAAACTCTTACTTTGTAAAGTGTTTGTGTTTGGTGATGGTTATCTGCGTGCCTTGGGCAGGGTCCTGGCAGGGTCCCCCGGCCTGACCAATGCCTCTGTTTGTTAATCTTGTTGAAGGAATCAGCCCCGAACCTGGGGTTTTCCCTTGGGGCGAAAGGATACATCGCAGTGTAATTTTCGATTTTACTACTACTGCTTTTCCTCCTCCTCCTTCCCCAAATGGGGACCTCCACTGGCTTGAGCCTCTGGAAGTCGTCCAGAGACTCCAGTACTGGTCCTGGTCACAGGGGGACCTGAAAGCACTGGGTCAGATAGAGGATCAGATAGGAACCCAGAGAATAAGAGAATTTATCTTGTCTTCTCCAGGGTGGGTTTCCAGGGTTTTGAGGCTGGGGTTGGCGGCTGAGGGCTGAGAAGGGAAGGGATGGGCCCCTGGTCACGGGTGTCTTGGACCCAATCTGAGTCCCCCACCCATGCACGTAGGCCACTCTGCTTGGCTCTTTCCCTAAGCCGGTGGGTTTCAGATGCAGGCAGGGTGTGACTCCAGGGGGTTTTGACCTCAGCGTGGTGGGTGGCACCTCCCATTTCAAAGCCAAACTAGAACAGTCTCACAGCGCTCACACCTGGGAGGGAGAGAGGACCCAGTCCCGACACAGCAGTGCGCGCATGTCTGCGTGTCTCTGCGTGTGTGTGCACATAGGATGCATATGCCACCAGCCGGGGCGTGTGGTGTACTGTGTATGGTGGTCGGAAATGGGGAGCAGCAGGCGCTGGGGACAGTGGGTTGCTGGGAGCCCGTGCCTGCGTGGAAGGATGTTCTCATTTTTCAAGACAAACTTCCAGACGATGTTCTGATGTGAAACTTCCCAATTTAAGATGTGGCAATTATTTAAAACTTCCTTAAAAAAAAAAGATTTTATTTATTTATTTATTCATGAGAGACACAGGCAGAGGGAGAAGCAGGCTCCCTGTGGGAAGCCGGATGTAGGACTCGATCCTGGGACCCCAGGATCACATCCTGGACTGAAGGCAGATGCTCAACCGCTGAGCCACCCGGGTGCCCCTATTTAAAACTCTCTAACAGCAGGAATGAGCCAGCCTCGGAGCTTGGGGCTGTAAGCCTGCCGTGGAGGCCTCACTGCCTCGCGGCCTCTTCTCCCCTCCCTGCCTGCCCCTCACTGGCTCCGTTCCCAAGGACGTATAACCGGAGCCAGGATTTCCTTCTTGCTGGCTTGACTATCTCTGTCCCTCCTGTTTCTCTGGTTGTCAGGAAAACCAGAGCTACTGTGTCAGGCATGGGCACTTACCCAGCAGGGGCCAGTGGGGACTGGGCTTCCATTCAAGGCAGGTTAGGGACCCCAGCAGGGGACAGGGTGGTACCTGGCTGGTGGCAGCTGGCCCCGGCCTACATGGTCACACAGGTCCTTCCTCCCACTCGAGGGCTGCTCCCTGTGGGACCTCGAGTGAGGGACATCACCTCCCTGGGTTTCATTCACCTTGTCAGTGGATGGGGGTACCCACAATTTTTCCATCACGGGGCTGCTATACCACTAGGATGAGCGACACACACACAGCATCCAGCTGGGTGCCTGGCTCACATGGAGGCTCTTGGAAAACCAGTGTTCCCTCTGGCGTTGGAGGTTCTCAGGTTCGGTGATTCTTCAGTTCCATGTCTACAAGGAGTTTGACATGCCACAATTTGAGGGAACAGTCCCCACAAGACCGCCCTCACTCCGGACACAAAGTTGGGGGTCCCCGCGACTACCCTCAGGTTAGTTCACCTGAACCCCTCAGGGAGCGCCACATTTAGGATGACCGTTTTGTGATGACAAAGGCATACAAACTAAAACCATCCAAGGGGAATGGTGCATAGGGCAGAATTTAGGAGGGGTTAGTGTCCCCAGAACGTGTCCCTTTCCTGGCCTGGTGGGTGACAGTTGACACAGAGTGTGGCCAGCCAGGAATCCTTTGGTATCCAGCACTTGTAGTAGAGCTTGGTCATAACCGCCAGCACGGCTGACCTCTGCTTGTCCAGTCCCTCCCGGAGGTCAGAGTTGATGCGCCACGTCCCAACGCCCCGCCTCCAGTCACGTTATTAGACCGCCCAGTGCCCCACGTCCCCAGGCAGAGCCAGTCCTATCAGGATATTCTGGGGCCCTAGAGCTCACCTCCCAGGAGCTGAGGGCAGAGGCAGCGGCTCTGCTTTTAGGGACGGTGAATTCTGGCCCCCTGGCCCCTGGCCTCGGCTTTCTGACAGTAGAGGGACCATAGTTGAGCATCTAGGTTTAGCATTACTGCTTCAGCTCCTGATCTGCTGCTGTGAGCAGCTTACGATAACCGTGTGCAGAACCGTTTAGCATAGAGACGTGCCGGAGGTTAGCCAACTCTGGTGCTTTCTTGGGCTGGCTGTCTCCCCGCAGTATCTGGGAAATACCGTATCCTGAGCGGCCACTTACTGGGCCATTGGTGTCAGCAGTGGAACCCACCAGCCATGCGGTGCGTGCTACGGCATGTCGCAGCAGGTGGGCGTCACCTGGAGAATAAGACTAGGTCCCACGCCATCATTAGCACCTCTTCCAGCCCATTGTCTGTCGTATGACTGAATGTGTCCCAGGGCAGCCCACCTGAGTGGGTTTGCAGCTTCCATCCAACCCGGGGAGGGCCTAGCTTCACCCATCTGGTATCATCCAGCTAAGAGACCATATCATTTCTTCCTCCGGGCCTCTCGCGAGATATTAATGTAATGCTGGACAAGTAGAATATTGGGTTCCTCCCTCTGCATAACCCATTCGTTTCTTTACCCTCAGCTACAAACTCCCTTTCTGTCTTGCACTCTAGTTCTTCCACACTTGGAAGGGACATCACATTTGGCCGCTGTGGCAGTCTACACTGCAGGCACACTTCAGATCAGCTGGCTGCAAACTCAGAGGTCCCCTGACCCCCCTCAGGCTCAGTAATGCTCTAGAATGACTCACAGAACTGGAGAAAGTGTCTTACTTATTTTTACAGTTTTATTACAATAAGAGAGACTCTACAGCCAAGAATGACAATCAGCCAAGGGAAGAGAGACACGTAGGGCAGAACCCAGGAGGGTGCAAATGTGGAGTTTCCGCTTATACTCTTGCTATGGAGTCCCGGATGGTGTTGCCTCCTCCCAGGCTTGACCTGTGAGAATCCCCACAGAGGATCTCCCAGCGGGGAGGCGCTCCTGAGCCTTTGGGGTCCAGGGTTTGTATTGGAGCTGGTTGGTGGTTGGGGCGCCCCCGTTCCCTGGCACAAGGGGGCAACACAGCCACTAACGACTTCACCAGGGGCAGGTTGTCCCAATGGACAGGATGCTACGGCAGGTGCAGCGATGCACGCATTTGAAAAATACAAGGGAGCGAGGCAACAGAACTCCATGGTTACTGCTAAGTTGTGCCAGCTTGCAGAGGGACAAGGAGAAATCTGGGGCTGGTAACAGGTAGTAGCTGAGGCTGAGGCAGGCCCTTCAGCGGCAGCGCACAGAGGTACCTGTCTCCTGCAGGGGAAGGGCGGACACGCCTGAGCTGCAGCAAAGACCTGCCCAATTGTGGGCGTCATGGAGCTCCAGGGACATTTGCTGCTCAGCCAGAATCAGTCATGGGAAGTTAAGGGCCCTGGGGTGAGAAAGCTAACACCATGAAAATGTAGGGGAATGTCTGGGCGTTTGACCGTCCGGAGATGCGGAGGAAGCTTGCCACTACCCTGCAAGGCTCCAGGCACCCCCGCGGGAACTGCCCACACCCCCTCTCCTGGCTGCCAGGCCTGTAACTGGGCTTGAATCCTGGTGTATCCTGGCAAGAGATGTTCTGGGCTTGATAAAGAAGGAAAGAGACTTACACCCAAGAACTGCGGAAGCGATCTGGCAAGTGTTGATGAGAGCCAAGGGAGCTCCCCTGAGATGGATTCTCAGGGTGCTGGACCAGCAGAGCCAGAATGAAAGGCTGGATCAATGTGACTTCACCGACTTGGGGGCACTTTTTAGGGACACAGGGTTTAACACCTAGGCAATGAACTCAGGGGACAGGACCTACTTAGTGCCCTGGACACAAATGATGGCTGATTCTGAGCTGCCACAGAAGCTGCCAGCTTTGAGTGGGGCTGGAGCCGGAAAGGGATCGGCAGCAGGTCCAGGTAGCGATGCGAGCAGCCTTGGGTCAGACACACACCTGAAGGGGAGCTCATGGCAAACCCCGGGGAGGGGGTATTCACAGTACAGGTCCCTGGGATTCTAGAGCAAGGCCATGCCATCCACCATTTGAGAAACAGCGTGTGGCATGCTACCGGGCCCTAGTGGAGACCACACTCTTGACCACGGGCACCAGGTGGTTGTGCGTCTGGAACCACCTGCTACAAGCTGCGTCTGTCAGACCCAACAAGTCATAAAGTCGGGTGAGCCCATCACAGTCTATCCTAAGATGGAAACATGTCCAGGATCAAGCCTAAGCAGGACCAGAGGCATGAGGGGGTTCATGAGCAGGTGGTAGACATTCCCATGGTACCCAGAGCTGTTGTACCAAGCCTATGCCCTTTTTCCAGGTGGAGGTTTCTCCACAACCATCTGGAAGAGGAAGACGATGCCAAAGCTTGGTTAATGAATGGTCAGCCCAGTAGAGGTGCATGTTAGAAATGGATGGCACCGCATAACAGCCACAGCCAGAAGTGACCTTGCAAGACAGTGGGGAGGGAACATCTTCCCGGTGGTTGGTATTATGGGCAGTGACCCCATCATCCACTTTGTGGAGAAGTGGCTTGAGGTGGGACCACGTGGGTAGTGGCCATTGACGGGCCATCTGGCCAGAGGCCTGGAAAGAAAAGAATGGATGCCTAGAGACGAGGGTTCTGGTAAAAGCCTGTGGGTAGAGACGTGGAGGAAGTAGGCACGAGCGTGAAGATTTTTGTGTGATGCCTTAAGGCCAATGAGTGAGCATCTACCCAGGAAGGGAAGCCAGAATGATGGACCGAAGGATAAAAGGGTTTAACTGGGTGATGTTAGCCAGTCTTCATGACCGGCCACCCCAGGTGAGCACACGGATAGAGGTCATGGTGCCTTTGAAGGTAACAGGGATGAACACTGAACCCCAGTATGTCTCTCTTCCTTGGGGAGACCAATAGACCACTTGGTAGCAAGGTGACCCCATTGACCCCCTTCCATTCTGGGATACATGCCTACTCAGCAAGAAGCACCATCTGGGGATTTACAGAGTGTCTGGCCCTCCAGCACAGCATGGGATCTGCCTGAGGTCACACTGCACAGGGGAGGAGCCGAGACACTGGCCCATGACCAAGGAACCTCTGGTCGTGCACGTACCACATGACCCAGAGGCAGCCAGCCTCACGGAGCACAGAAACAGCTTTCTAAAGGTGCAACTGGAGGGAAACATGCTGAAACAATGGGGAGCCACCCACTAGGATGCAGGATGCTAAATCCAAGACCCCATGTGAAGCTATGTCCTAAAGGAAGGGCAAGCTGCCTGGGATCCCAGGGGTGGCAGCAGAAGTGGCCTTGCTATCCCTCCAGTGGCCACTGAGTGACTTTGTCTTCCTGTCCTTGCAACGCTGGACTCCTCAGGGGAGGAGGCACACTTCTCCCAGGGGCTATAGCAAAGGTCCCATTGACCTGTGCGTGGCAGCCGCTGCCTAGGCTCTTTGGTCTCCGCCTGCCTAGGACTAGTAGGTAAGGAGCAGAGTCCCCATATTGAGGGGGTCATTGACCCTGGCCAGCAGAGGGGGCAGGGCTGCTCTGACACAGTGGGACAGGGAGGAGTATGTGAGGAAGCCTGACAACCTCAGGAGTTCTTGTGGCACCGTGCCTGCACACAGCCACAGGCGGCAACCCAGACTGTGACAGGCATGACGATCAAGGTGTCAAGTATCAAGCTACCAAAGATCCCTGAGGATGAAGGCTTGGGTCTAACCATCAGACGAGCCCCAATCACCAGGTCGCCACGTTATGAGAGCACATGCTTCCCATGGGATGCTCCCAGCTAGGGATGGGCTTGACAGGGATACTGAGGCAGGCTCCTTGGCAGACACAGTACTCCCGTGATGGCTGGCGACGGTGGACAGAGGACTTCCAACAGTCCTGCTGAGCTCCTTAGACCGGTGGCAGCAGGGATGCTTCTTCCACTCAGCGTGCCCTCCAGCTCTCCTTCCCTCGGGCTCTTGCCTAAACATCTTCCCGTTTTCTTTCCCAGACATTTTACCTAACAAAGTCTTGGCATGTTTAACCCCATCTCGGCATCTTTGTGTACATGTGTGTTTTGTTTTGTTTTGTTTTGTTTTAAGGCCTGATTAATACACACACACACACACACACAGAGATGGATAATGCTGCAGAGGTGATATTTACTCTGTGACCTCACCTCGTTGCAAACTGATTCAAGCAAAAAAGATTCAGGAAACCAGGAGAGAGAAGACTAGACTTATGCTGGGGTTTTTGGGTTATGTGACTCTGCAAACCCCCTGTCTGTGTAAGCAGGCTTAGGTTGGGGTTTCTCTCACTTGCCATCGACGGCCTGTATGGACTGGGACCGGGAGTGGCATTAGAAAGGGAAAACCCTAAACGTGGAGCGGCTGACTGGTGGAGAGAAGCGGTGCCCCCTGTTCTGGCCCAGGAGCTGGTACATCCTGGCACCTGGTAGGGACGAGGGTGCTGATCAGTCCGCTTGCCTCATTCCATCAAGGTCTCGGGAGGAAAAATAAAGAGGTGGGACAGCACTGGCCACCTCTCTGCTGTCCCTGTGATCCCATAACAAAGGAGACAAGCTGAACTCAACCTGACCCAAGGGTACAAACACAGTAGGGTTTATCGAGGCTCTTCTCTGCCCTCTTTCTACTGCAGACACTGGTGGGGGCGGGGGTCTCACCCATGAGGAGCTACCCCCACATTTCACAGCCCCCGGGGAGCCAAGGCTTGCGCAGGTTGGGTGATGCCTGGTTTTGCATGCTTTTGATTGACCTGTGAGCATGCCTAGGCATTCACAGTGGGAGGAAGGGGCATAGAGGCTGGGGGGCCAACGCGGTGGACTTTGCAGGACATTTGCATCTGCCTGTGCAGCCCTGAAGCTCCCGTTTTGAGCACCGCACCTCCCTTTTTGTTAGGGATGCCCCCCCGCCCGCCACCTGCACCTTGGGGCCCATCTGTGCTGGCCTCTGCCTGTTGGTGCCCATGTTCCTGCTACTGCGCTGGGTTCCAGGGTGGGTCCCAGACACGGGCCAAGGCAATGAGGTGCTGTGTGAGCTTTGCTGGGAATACCAGGCTGACCTTGAGTCTGAGAGGCCATCAGGCCTGGGCCCCTTGTCCCCTGTCGCTGCAGGTGCAAGCTGAGGGGAAAGCCAGCACTGCTAGAGGTGACCAACGTCATCACTGCTTGGGCCCCGAGCCCTGCCGGGCTTGCGGTCACAGCGGCCTTCGATTTTTCTGTCATTCTTTTCTTTTTTGTGTGAGCTAGTTTGGCTGAGTTTTCTGGCAGATGCAACAGAACAACCCAACAGGATGGAGTCAAAAGTGGGGAAGGGTGTGCCAGGGGAAGGGAACAGCCTGAGCAAAGCTCTGGAGATGGGGAGGAAGGCTGACGTGCCTGGAGACTTGATGAGGGGTGCAGGGTGTGACCTGATTGGATGGGACTCCCACATAATCCTTATCTAATCCTTGTGGCAGTCAGTAGAGGGGCTGCTGAAGCATGGTGGGGCAGGGACAGGGGCCGTGTTGCATTTTCCAAACGTCCCTCTGGCTGCAGTCTGGAGAACGCATGACGGGGGTGAAGGCAGGTCCTTACAGGGGTTGATCCCTCTGGGGACACCAGCAACTTATTGGGTTGGGGCCCTTGGACCTGGGTCTTATCACTCCAGCCCTATCTCATGTCCAGGAAGATATCTCTTCCTTATCTCAGGAACAAGCTCACTCACCAGACTGGAACAAGCCTTCTGGAACTATCTTAGCCAAAACCGTGGTGACATTCATGCTAATACTCATGCATTCTGACCTTCTGCAAGCACTCTGCTCTCCAGACCCTGGGGATAGGCTGCAGTTCATGGCTGAGTGTCAGGCTGAGTCCAGTCTGCCCACTGGTCTTCCTGCCAAGGCTTTCTGGTGGTGATTAGAGACAGGGCCACCGGCAGTGGCAGGGTTGAGGGGACGTCTGCACCAGCGCACACCGTCATAGAACTCAGGCCTCACTCGTGGGACCGGCGAGGGGTGGCCAGTAAGTCCATGCACAGAGGGCCGTGCAAGGAGCAACTGGGGCCGCTGGCCTCTCTGTTGCATTGGTTTTCAGACCTTGGGGGCAGAGGGCTGACACTCACCCACACCACTGTCCCGGGGGCGGGGGGCAGCATCCCCGTCCATCCCCCCCAGCCCTCCCTCTGGACACCTTGCTGTGTATCTCTGTTAGGAACAGCTTCAGAAAATGAGTACTGTGACTGGGTGTGCAAGTAGTTTTTAAATAAACATTCTATTTTAGAATAGTTTTGGATCTCTCGAAAAAGAGCAAAGATAGTGCAGAGCGCTCCCGCATGCCCCCCATCCACCCGATTTTCTTTGTTAGTAGTACCTTACACTCTTCTATGCACTCATCACAATGACTGAACTGGCACTAATACACTAGTATGAACTAAAGCCCACCGCGTATTCAGATATCCTTGGTTTCTCACCTGTGTCCTCCTTTGCCCGCAGATGCCACCCTGGATACCATGTTGCCGTCATTGTGGCTCCTCTTGGCTTTGCTAGCTTGGCAGACTTTTCTCAGCTGTGACGACGTCGACAGTTTGAGGAGAGTTGGTCAGGTGCATGGTTAGATACGCCTCCTGGAGCTGGTCTGGCATTTTCCTCTGGATTCGACTGGAAGGGATGGAGGTCTGGGTGGGGGCGGGGGTGGGGGCGGGGGTGGGGGCGGTGGCAGGGGAGAAGCTCCCAGAGATGTCACACCGTATCGAGGTCACATGCTGTTGATATGACATATCACTGTTGGTGTTGACCTTGACCACCTGGTTGAGGTCGCGTCCATCAGGTTTCTCTGTGAAGTTACTCTTTTTCCCTCTTCCCCTACTGCCTTCTTTTGTGCTCATATTTCAAATTCTTTAACAGCCCCGTGTTAGAGTTGCCATTCAGTATCTTTACTGCCTGCACTTGGCACCCTTTTAAACTGGTCTGTCCCTGCAGAGTCCTCCAGGGACGCCCCCACTGTCTACTCCCTGACGATGCCCGAGCTGCCCCTGTGCAGGTGGGGGTGTCTGAGCACCCCACTGGGCCCCCAAGACTTGCTTTATCCAAGTCACTGAGCTACACCACAAACCAGGGCCCACCCAGTTAGCCGAGGACTAACCAATGGACCATGGGCTCCATTGCTTGGCCGGTACAATATTTGGAAAAGTTTTGAGCCAACACTTCACATCAACTTATGGTTTCCCGAGGTAAAGCTGTTCTCTTAAACTATGTTGATTTGGTAGCTCCTCTGGTCCCTTCAGACCTCCTGGCACCTGTAAAATAGACCCTGCAGAGTGCTTTTCTCACAGAAAGAGCTGTTGTGGAGTGGGCCCGGCAGCCTGGCTCGAGGTGGTAAGTGGCCTGTCACAGGAGGTATGCACGGTGGGCCCGGAAGGCCAGGACACGGGTGGAGCCCTTGAAGTCCTATCTTGTCCAGAGCCCATGGTTTTGTTAGGCCCCGGTTTTCTTGGGCTACTCTGCAGCCAGTGGGCTGGAAGCCAGCGGCTCCTTCCTTCCTTTTCAGCGGAGTTCTGGTGGATCTGTGGGGCAGTGGTGCCCCCTCGTGGCCACAGCCCCAGCCTGCGTTCTGCCCATGGCCAGTGGGGAGGGATGGATTTGGACAGGTGGGCATGAGGGAAAGTGTTGTCTTATTTTTTATTTATTTATGTTTGACTTTATATTTTAATTTAAAAGTACTTTATTTAAATTCAATTTGTCAACATATAGCATAACACCCAGTGCTCATCCCATCTGGTGCCCTCCTCAGTGCCAGTCACCCAGTCACCCCATCCCCTCACCTGCCTCCTTTCTGGAAAGTGTTGTTTTAACTTCAAGTTCTTATTTACTTCTAGTTAGTTAACATATAGTATAATATTAGTTTCAGGAGGAGAATTAAGTGATTTATCACTTATACACGATACCCAGTGCACATCACAAGTGCCCTCCTTAACTCCCATTCCCCACCAACCTCCTTCCATCTGCCTTCTGTTTCCTATCATCAAGAGTCTCTTATGGCTTGCTTCTCTCTCTCTCTCTCTCTCTCTCTTTTCCCCCTTCCCCTGTGTTCATCTGTTTTGTTTTTTAAATTCCACATATGAGTGAAATCATACGGTATTTGTCTTTCTCTGACTTATTTCACTTAGCATAATGCTCTCTAGCTCCATCTGTGTCATTGCAAATGGCAAGATTTCATTCTTTTTGATGGCTGAGTAATATTCCATACACACACACACACACACATATACCCAACTTCTTTGTCTGTTCATCAGTCGATGGACATCTGGGCTCTTCCCATAATTTGGTTATTGTTGATAGTGCTGCTATAAACATCAGGGTGCATGTGCCCCTTTGAATCAGTATTTTTGCATCCTCTGGGTAAATACCGAATAGTGCAATTGCTGGGTCATAGGGTTGTTCTATTTTTAACTTTTTGAGGAGTTTCCATACTGTTTTCCACAGTGGCTGTACCAGTTTGCATTCCCACCAACAGTGCAACAGGGATCTCCTTTCTCCTTGCTAACATCCATTAGCAACAACATCCATTGTTAATTTTAGCCATTCTGACAGGTGTGAGGTGGTATCTCATCATGGTTTTGATTTCTATTTGAGGGAAAGGTGTTTTTGATGGCAAGGGGGTCCATGGTACCTTGTGGGCACACCGGAGGCCCCACCTGTGGCCCGTTGTGGCTGGAGGGAAAGGGGTACCAGGAGCAGAAGCTGGAGGTCTGGGAGAAGTCAGATGGAAAGAGCATTGGGTGCTGAGTGAGGAATGGTCCTCAAGGACATGTGGCCCAGGTAGTGCCCCAACTTTGGCAGAGTGGCCAGCCCTCCCTTGAACAGCAGGTGTGTCCCGAACCCCAAGGCTGTGGTCTTCCTGAGGTCTGCTCCGTTGCCCCACCTGTGGGACCAAGGATCCCCACCCATAAGAATCTTCCTGGCAAATAGACTTATTGACCTAGTCTGACCTGTGCTGCCACGTGACCACCATTGATGGCAGGTGCTTTAACGGTGGTGGAACTGCAGGCAGAGTGCACCACCCAGAGAACTGCCGTGCCTTGGTTCCACTAGTGTCTATTGGGCAGCGACCGCCAGGTTCCAGCTTCTGTTCTTGGGGGCTCTGCATTGCTAAGATTTCGCTCCACCCCTCTGCAACCAGAAGGGCAGGCTTCTGTTCCTATTTTACAGAAGTGGAAACTGAGGTTTAGAGCATGGCCCTTGCCTGAGGTCACATAGAGATTCACACCCAGGTGTGCCTGACTGCAAAAGCTCAGTGCTCAGGAGAATGAGACAAGTGACAGGCTGGGAGACAATATTGCTAAAGACATGGCTGGTAGAGGACTGTCATCCAGAAAAATACAAAGAATTCTTAAAACCCAATAAAAAATGAATAATCTGATTTAAAAATGGGCAAAAGACCTCAAGAGACACCTCACCAAAAAAAGATATATAGGTAGAAGTATATGACAAATAAGTATATGAAGACATATGCAACATCATATGTTATTAGGGGATTGTACGTTAAAATGAGATACCACTACACACACAGCAGGATGGCTAAAATCTAGAACACTGGCGATGCCAAATGCCGGTGAGGATGCAGAATAATGGGAACTCCCACTCATTGCTGGAGGGAATGCAAAATGGTATAGCAACTTTGGAAGACAGCTTGGCAATTTCTTACAATACTAAACACACTCTTACCGCACAACGCAGCAGTCACACTCCTTGGTATTTATCTGAAGCAATCGAAAAAATATATATCCACACAAGAACCTGCACATGGATGTGTATAGCAGCTTTATTCACAATTGCCCAAACACAGAAGCAACTACAATGTCTTTCTGTAGGTGAATGAATACGTAAACCACGGTCCGTCCCAACAATGGAATTATTCGGCGCTAACAGAGAATGAGCAACCAAGTCATAATGGACATGGAGGAGCCTAAAATGCATATTATTAAGTGAAAGAAGCCAGTCTGAAAAGGCTACAGAGTGGATAATTCCAGCTATATGACATTCTGGAAAAGGCAAAACTATGAAGACGTCAAAGATCGGTGGTTGCCAGGGGGTTGGAGGAGGGAGGGATAAGTAGGTGGAGCCCAGAGGATTTCAGGGCAGTGAAATGACTGTACCATACATATAATGGTGACACATGCTGTTATACATTTTTCAAGACCCATAGCATGTACACCATCAAGAGTGGATCGCCATGTGAACTGTGGATTTTGGGAGATGATGATGTGTCCATGTAGGTTCATGGGCAGGTGTGGATATTAGGGGACACTATGCATGTGTGGGGGTAGGAGACATTTGGGAATATGGCTGTGAGCCCAAAACTGGTCTGAGGGTGCCTGGGTGGCTCATTGGTTAAGCATCAGACTCTCGATTTCAGTTCAGGTCATGACCTCTGGTTTGTGAGATAGAGCCCACCCAGTGTGGAGCCTGCTTAAGACCCTCACTCTGCCTCTTCCTTTGCCCCAACGCCCTATGCTTTCTCTCTCTCAAAGAAAAAAAAAAACCTCCCTGAAAAACAACCTATTAAAAGCAAGCAAAGCAAAAGCAAAAACACCTCATTGCATTGCCCTACCCAGACTCCAGAAGCTCCGTCTGGCGGGGAGTTGGACATAGAAACAGGTACAACCGTTTGGACAGTCCCTGCAATGAGGAGGAAGCGCAGGGAGCTGCGGACTCTCAGCATCAGAGAAGGCTTCCCGGAGGACGGGTTGCCTCCAGTGGGTTTTGCCCCTCCAGCAAGCTGTCACCCCAGCGGAGAAGCAGGGCGGGCATTCCAGGGAGGGGAACCCGCTTGCACGAGGTGCAGGGCTGGGGAGCAGCGGAAGTTCTCAGCTGCAGAGTGGGGGTGCGCGTGCAGAGATCCGTCGCAGGAGGAGGGGCAGTGGACCCTGGGGGCCGCTCCCTGGAGCCCTGGGAGGTTCAGGCGAGGTCGGCTAAGGGTGTGTGCGGCGACCCCTGGCGGTGGTGAGCGGCATTGCAGGCGGCCGCGCAGGCGCAGGCGCAGGCCAGGCCGAGTCCGCGCGGGCGGGGCCAGGTGGGGCTGGGGCAGGTGGAGGCTCCGCGTCCCGGGGCTGTGGATGCCCGGAACGACATCCTCCGTGTGTCACTAGCCTCTAGTGGAACTGTGGGGTTTCCTTTCATTATTCACACAGACAACAAACTGCGGGAGCATCAGCGGTGCTCACACTACCTTTCGGATATCTCAAAATGTCATTTATGCTCATCGGTACTTTGAAATTACTGTGGGCCTCACACCTGCCGCCGGCCCGCGTTACTCACTGTGTGAAGAACGGAGCCGGCAAGGTGCCATCGCACAGATTTCTTTTCAGTATTTCGAGAACTATGGTTTCAGAGTAATTGGCATTTTAAAAACACCCCCCAGACTGCCAGAGACGTTCCTGGCACACGCGCGCACACGTGTACATGCACGTACCTGAACATGCGTATAGGCACACACAAAGGCACACACACACACAAATATATACATGTGTGCACACACACTTGGTTGAGAAGCCCTCTGAAGAAGAAAGGCGACAGCGGTGAGTGCCCTGTAGGAAGTGGCTGTCCATACACTTAACCATCTAGATCTGTACACTTGAGTGAGAAAGAGGCACTACTGGTAGTTAGGTTTGAACAGCAGGTGCACATGGACTCTCGCAAGTGCCTCAGCTCAAGGGCTACCCTGCATCTGGGGCCTGTGTCTGTGCTTGTGTTTCTGGAGGCCAGTGAACATGGATGTGGGGAAATCTAGGGGGTGCATCTGATGTGGGGGGGCACCAATCTGGTGGCAGGGGTGCGGGGGTGTGAGTGCAGGATTCTGATCTGTGGCACCTGTCTGACTGATAGCCTGGCATGCAGCCCCTTGTCCTGCCTGGCCATCCTGGCCCCCAGAGGAGACCCTGCCCAGGTGTTCCCAGGGGTAGCCAGTGGTCTGGGGGAGCGCGCCTGCCCTGCCTTTTCTGAGAGAGATAGGGTGGGCTACAAGTATAGCCTTCTTGCCTCACCAAACTCATCCTCCTTTCTATGACCACTCCCATTTTCCAGATGCAGAAACAGGCCCAGAGAGGTTGCCTATTTCGCCCAGGGCCACATAGGCTGTCCAGCCAGGGATAATGGAGGGGTAGGTGCCTGGTCTTTCTGAGCCTCAGGGTCTTCACCTGGCATGGCAGGAGGTCACAGGAAGATGTCTGAGGCCGACCTAGCAGAGGAAGTCCTCATCTTGGGTCTCTCCCGGGTAACTCCCACCATGACTCCCCATTCCCCACGGCATCGGGTCCAAGTTCCACAGTCCTGCATTGTGGGTCTTGGCCTCTGCAGCCTCCTCACCCATCACTCCTGATCCTGCCCTGTCCCCTGTGCTACCCCAGCTGCTAGCCCTTCCCAACCCTCTCCAGGCATGTTCACAACCCCGTGCCTCTGCTATTCTGTTTCCTCTGCAGGGAGTGCCTGGAGAACTCCTACTCATCCTGTAGGAGTACTCCGACCTGCCCCACTCTGATTGCCCACAGAGAGCTGGCCCCTCCTGCTCTGGCCCCCACTGCTTTCACACATCCTTGTAGGGTAGCCCATAAATCTCAGGATTTATGCAGATAAACATCATCTCTGCATCTCCAACGCTCAGCACCAGGTGCAGCATTAAGTAGGCGCTAATAAATGTTTGTTGAGTGAATATACAAACAAACGTGTTTGTGCACTGCTCTGCCTTCTCCACGAGTGGCTTGAGAAAAAGTCTGAGGCCTTTCCAGCTACTCGGGTGGTCATCTGAATTTGTCCAGCTGTCCAGGCTGAAGGGAGAATCAGGACTGTGTGGTGGTGACAGAGCAGTCTGGGTGGGGAGTCCTAAGCTGGGGCTTGTCTGTGAGCTGCACCGCCCCCCAGCACCCGAAGCATCTGCCCTAGGTTCCTCTCTGCATGCACCTTGGGAAAGGGGTGCTTTGCTGTTGCTCCCACATAGGCCCCTGAGGGTCCCCAGGGGGGCTCAGCCCTTGGTGGCTCTCTCTCTCTCTCTGCCCTCAAAGGTCAGTGCTGGGCTAGGCCTCATCCTCTCCTCTGTCGATGTATCAGGTCGGAAGCTCAAGGCTGGTCCAGCCTGGCCGGGGCCAAGGTTTACGAGCTCGTCCTCCCCACCCCAGCCACTCTGACCCTGTGAAACACGCCAGGAAGGGTGGGGACGGGAAGGGGACAGCGGGTCTCCGAGCCTGCCCCGGGGCGCCGTCAGCGGGTCGGGATTTATGCCTTGATGTTCCCACCCCAAGAGCCGGTCACTGGGCTGACGCCCTTGGCTGGTGCTGAGCCATCCCTGCAGGGGACCTAGTGGGGCCTGAGGACCAACAGCTGGCCAGGAGGTGGGCAGGAGGCATCCCGAGACAGACTGGTCCCAAAGTGAGCACAAGTCACCCGGTTGCTGCTGTGGGATGAGAACTCGCCTGGCAAGCCCACCCGCCAGCCGTGGGGAAGGGCAAGTACCCGACTGGCGGGGCCTGAGGCCAGCCCAGCCTTGGCCCAGCTGAGAGACACTGGCTAGGACAGCCTGCCTCCCTGGGCCTCAGTTTGCTCAAGTGCGAATGGCACAGTGGAGTAGCCACGCACAGGGCCGTGGGGCTGTGTATGCTCCCTGACGTCAGCTGATGTGCACACTTGCAGGGGCATCACTCGTGTGTGTCTGTCTGGTGGGCTCTTCCCTTCTTGGTTTTTGTTTTTTTTTTAAGATTTATTTATTTATGTATTTATTTATTCACAAAACACACAGGGAGGGAGGCAGAGACACAGGCAGAGGGAGAAGCAGACTCCTCGCAGGGAGCCCGACGCGGGACTTGATTTCAGGACCCCGGGATCATGCCCTGAGCCAAAAATAGATGCTCATCCGCTGAGCCACCCAGGCGTCCCCTTCCCTTGTTGTACCAGCCACCCCCACACTCCGTTTACTTTGGGGGAGCTCCCCTCCCCCCTGCACATGGTCTTAGCTGAGCCGTCTCCCTGCACACCTTCCTACCTGTCCCTCCAGCACTGGGAGTCAAATACGAAGTCCCCTCAGCAGGGCTCCTCAGGGGTGAGTGGCAGCTCAGAAGGGCAAGAAGTAAGGGGAGAGGTGGTTTGGGGGGTTTTGCTGGCCTCAGACTGAGTTCCAGAAGCCACAGTGGGAAGGATGGGGCCAGGGGAGCGGCAGGCAAACCTGAGCTGGGTCTGGGATGCGGGGGCAGGGGTGGTGGCACCATGGGTCACCCAGCTGCTCATGTAGAAGCCTGGGGTAGCTGGACTCCTCCCTCTCACCCCCCACATCCAAACCATCAGTGCATCTGGCTTGCTGGGCCCTCAGAACATTCTAGAACCCAGCCTCCTCCTAGCCTCTACTTCTCACTAACCCCCCACATCCAACCATAGGCAATTCCTTCATAATGAGCCCTCAGAACACTTCAGAACTCAACCACCTCCACCTGCCTCTGCTGCCACCAGCCTGGCTCCAGCCGCCACGTCTCACCTGGAACATCGTGATTGCCTCCTCCCTTATCTCCTGTCCTCACAACCCTTTCTCCTCAAAGCTGCCTGGACATTGGTTGCAAACAGCTCGCCTGTTCTCAAGTCCTCCCACCCCCCGTGGAAACCAGCACACCCAGGATCAAGCGAAGTTCCTTACCGTGGTCTGTAAGACCTCTGAGTTCTGGTCCCTGCTCCCCTCTCTGACCTCCTCTCCTCCACTCTCTTTCCGCATCCACTGCAGTGCCCCTCGCTGCTCCTGAGCTTCCTTAGTACGTTCCCACCTCAGGGCCTTTGCACTTACTGTTCTCTCTGCCTGGAACTTTGTTTCCCAAGTATTCATAAGACCCCTTCCCTCTCTATCAGGTCTTTTCTCAACTGTCACCTCCACATGGAGGTCTTCCTTGATTTCATATCTACAATAAGCCCTTGCTCCCCCATCACCTATCATTCCCCCATCTTCTTACCCTTTTGTATTTTCTTTCAAGCAGGTTCACTGATGTTATTTTATAGATTTAGTTGTATAATTATTGTGGGGGTCGCTGCTAGACAGACCCTGTGGTGTGACGAGTGTGGGGATGGGGAAGACACAGCGGGGTCTGCGGGGTGCTCAGAGCAGGTCCCTGCCTCAGTGTCCCCCTGAGGCCTGGACTCCCCACCCCCCTCAGCAGCCTGCTAATGCGATGCGGTAATTCTGAGTCCCTGCTTTGTCCGGGAAGAGAGGTTGCCATGGAAACAGAGGCGCGAGGCTCCAGCAAAGGGAGCATTACCCTCCCTTTGTTAGACCCAGAGGCCTGCCTTCTGGGGGCCACCCCACCTGCTGCCTGCCTTTGGGAAAGAAGACGGTCTGTGCTTGTTGAGGGGCCAGTAGCCAAGACTGGGGACCCCCAGTCTGCCCATCTTTCTTGCCCTTGAGCCTCCCTTTTGTCTCGTTGGTGAGGAGGAGGATGGAAGGGCCCAGCTCCCTGGAGCGGTGGAGGATCCGGCTGGGGAGCCCAGGGCATCTGGACCACCCGCATGTCCGCACCCCACGGCCTTCAGGCGTCCCTGGCCCTGGCCTTCTGTGCACCCCTAGCCCTGGCATTTCCATCCGCACACAACTCTGCTTTCAGAAAATCCGTGCTGAGCCCACTGGGGCGCGCGTGGGCTGGGCTGGGGTGGGCCACGGGCCACAGTGACGGCGGCCAGCGCGGTTGCAACTGAAGACCTCCCTGGGCTCAGTGGCCCCTCGGGCGCCGCAGGAAGGGAGGGCCCGCCTGTGGGCACACGGGGGGGCGGGGTGCTGAACCCCTGCCCTGCCTCCCCGGGCCAGGGCCGCAGCCAGCCGGAAGGTCCGTGACCTCTGGGCTCGGGGTGTGGTCGCTTCGCTTCTTCCGTCCGCCTGGCTGCGGCCCAGGCCGGGAAGGGGGGCTGGGGCTGGGGGAGGGGGCGGGGCAGGAAGCCCAGGCCTCCCGCGGGCCAGGCCCCCTCCAGCAGGTGGCGAGGCCCGCCCTCCGGGGAGCCGCACCGGCCCTGAGCGCCCCCCGCCGGGCCTTGGGCGCCTCTTCCCTTCCGTGCCCCTGCGCCTGCGCCTGCCCCTGCCCCTGCGCCTGCCCCTGCGCCTGCCCCTGCCCCAGCCCCTGCGCCTGCCCCTGCCCCGCCCAGGGCATCCCGCTCCCCGCTCGCGCCGCAGGAAGGGCCTGGGCGCCCAAGGCCGGAGCCGGGCGCCGGGGAGCCGGGTGCCGCCAGGGGGCGCTGCGGCGCCGTGGACGCGAGCCGGGAGCCCGGGCCAGTCGGGGCGCGGGGAGCCGGCCCCAGGGTCTCCCGGCGGCGGCCGCGGCCTGGGTCACGCGGGGCCCCTGCCCTCGCACCACGGCCCCGGGCAGGCGGCGGGGCCCGGCCTCCAGGCTCCGAACCTCCGCGCGGCGCAGAGCCGGCAAGATGCCCGGGTTCAGGGCTCAGACCCGGGCACTGCCCGTTACCAGCGCTCGGGGCCGTTGCCCTCGGAGCTTGGGGTGAAGTGAGGGGTGGCCCGTGAGGTGGGGTTACGTGAGGACGGAAGGTGCCAGTGCCCGTTCCGCGGCTCGGGAGGGGTCATTATTATCACTCGTTTCGCATCCTGTTTGCTCACAGCCCCAGAGACCCAGACGCGCGCGGAGGTGCAAGCGTCAGGAAGTGGACAATCGCGGGGGAGTGAACCCCGCGCCTGGAGCATCCAGGAGACATTCGGCCCAAACTGTCCCTTTCCAGGGAGACGAGGAAAACGAGAGGCTGCAGCAGGTTGAGCTCCAGAAGGTCTGTGCCAGGCCCTGACCGGGACAAGCTGCTGAGCACCGCGAGCCCCAGTCCCCCCACCTGTAAAATGGGATGCCGGCGTCTCTCAGGTAAGGCTAGGGGTGCACATCTAGGACCGGGTGTGGCACGCAGTAGGTGTTCAACAAACCTGGGTGGCCGCCTCCCCAGCTTCGTCACACAATGAGACAGGCTTGTAGAGGGAGGCCTGAGACCGGCCATCCCCCACCATCCAGGAGGGGACAAATGACAGCACCATGAGGCCATCCTGGAAGGGTGTTGGGTGGGAGGACAGTAGCTTTCAGTGCCACTGGCTGACCCTCTGGGCCTGGGCACAGCCCCTCTCCCGGCCATCGAGCCCTCTTCCCTGCTGAGGCTGCCATCCCCTGAGCAGCAGGAGGAGGGTGGACAGTGGCCGCAGCAGCAGGAAGGCCACTAGAGGTGGTGCTTGGGAAAGGCACAGGTGCAGAGGGGTGACGGACTCAGCAGAATGACCGGGGGGGGGGTGTCTCCCAGGGTGCCAGGGAACTTCGTGGCCATTCTCACTGACCCCTCGCTGTATGTAAGAGCAACCAAAGTCAAAGAGGTAAGGGGCTTGCCCCAGGTCACATGGCTAGGCAGAGGTGGGTGGGGCAAAGGTGGCTGAGCCTGTATGTCTCCTCCACGATCAATATCCAGGCCACATTCATTTCTGCAGCCCTCTCCATACCAGCATGGAAGAGCGTGAAGATGTGTTTGTTGAGTGAATGACTGTGTCTGCCAGGCAGCATTACCAAAGATCTATGGTTGTGGTGAGGGAGGGGATGTTCTGCTCAACTTTGTTCTTCTCTGAGCTCCCTTGCTCCTGAGCTCAGGTCCAGACCCTTCAGTGGACTCTGAGATGTGCAGTGACCCCTGGAGACTCCGTTCTGTGAGGAGTGGCTCAGCCAGGACAAATGGACCCCCAGCCTCTGGGGTCCAGCTACTATTCCTAATTCTCTTCATGATTGTCCTGGGGCAGGAGGGACAGGAGGCTGGGAGGTCTGCGGGCAGGGCTGGGAGCCTTAGGAAGACAGGACCTAAGCTTGTGAATAAGAGCCCCCATGTTAGGCACAGCTGCCCCATGCTGAGGGTGAGCACGTTGGGATGGCCATTGGTTGGGGATGTTCATGCAGCCATCTGTTCGTTATTGAGCACCTGTTGTGTACCAGACGCTGGAGCATCAGACCTTTGGCTGGAGAAATGGACAGTCAACAAATAAACTTAGGATGTGAGGGCAGGGGGTGACAAGGGGGAAGACAGACAGCAGGGCAGACTTGGAGCAGAGCAACCCTGGGCCTGGGTCAGACAGAGGAGCATCGTAGGGACAGGAGCCGGGATGACGGGGAGGGAGGGGGCTGCCGGGTGGAAGGCAGGGGAGAGGGTCCCCGCAGAGGGGCCTGCTGGCGAGGCCAGGAGGCAATAATGTGCCGGGGTGGCTGACATGGGGTGACAGAGACTCAAGAGGGGGACCGTCGCCCATGCCCTAGGCCCCCTTGCCCTCCTCCCCCGCTGGCTCCCGGACCCCAAAACGGCACAGCCCGGAGAGGCTGCAGCAGCTCTATGGCCACAAGGGGGCAGCAGAGGACACACCTGGGAAGGACTGGGAAGGCTGGGGGCTGACCCAGAGCCCTGGGGGACTCCAGCAGCTGGGCCTGGGGACCAGACCCTCCCAACTCTGCTCCTCTGTCCCCATCCTTGCAGCTCTCTTCTGAGCCTCCCCCAGCTCCTCGGCAGTCGGAATAGTGCCTGCTAAAATCCTGATGCTTGCCTCTGTGACATGGGGACCATCCCAGTTCCATCTCTGGGGCCCATTGTCGCTCTCAGTAACGTTGTTGGCAATCGCGCACACCTCCACTGATTGACCTGCCTTGAGCAACCTGCTTTCACTCTGAGACTCAGTTTCCCCATATGTAAGCTGGGGGTGATGCCAGAGCTTAGGTGTGGGAATCCTGTGCAAAGAAATTGATATAGTACTGATAAGGCATGCCAGGTACTCAGCACAGTGCCTGGCACATAGTAGCTGCTCAGTGAAGATAATTTATAATGACAAGGATTAATGACTTGGGGTGTTGAGCCGAGAGAGAGAGAGAGAGAGAGAGAGAGAGAGAGAAACTGTTCAGATGGGAACACTGAAGAGGAGGGATTTGCTAACGCATACCCACCAGGAACGAGACTGGGAGCACCCCCCACCCCAAGACTCCCTGTCCATTTGCAGATGGGGACCCTGAAAGGGTTGTCAGCCTGGCCAAGGCCGCTGAATCTGGGATGCCAGCTTCCTGGCCACAGCTTATCCTGCCCCTCTGGAACACCTGCCTGTCAAGACCCCCTTTGCCCAGCCTCTCACCTGCCACTGGTAGTTCCTGGACCATCTAGGCTCTGCTTGCACAGCACCTCCCACCCCAGGAGGTGACCCTCCCTCCCTGACAAGCCAACTCTGACGGGGGGAGGAAGGAGCTTGCTGGGGTGGGAGCTTCTCAGGCTGTGACTCCCAATGTCCGCCTGTGCCAACCGTGTGAGAGCAGAGAGCTGCAAACCCTGGAATGCCTCATGCCTGGAAACCTGGTCCTTTAGTCTTTGAGTTCTCAGATTATCCTAGTGGACGGGGCCCCCTCATTTCTAACAGAGTACGGAAGGGAGCCCCTAGATTTTGATGCCCTTCAGGGTGCATGAGGTGTTTCCGGAGGGTGGGTGGGCACCCAAGGGGAGGCAGCTGGAGGTGGCAGTTTAGGAGGAGCTGGGGTGGATGAGGGAGCATTGGGGAGCCTCGTGTGAACCCCCCTCCCCATGGGGAAGAACCTCCCCTGGATGGGTGTGCTCGTTCCCTTGGTGTGGAGGGGAAGCCCCTCTTCTGCGCCCCTCTCTCCCCATGTCCTTGTGAAACACCCACAGCCCTCTTGGAATAATTCCTCTGAAACCTCGAATACCTCCAGCGTCTCCCAGGGTATTTTTCTTGTGGTTAAGGTGGTATTTACAGTGAAAACAGCTATTGAAGCAAATCGCAAAAATAATGTCAGTGTTTCCACTTTTGACAAAAATGGGAAGGCAGGTGGTTTCTTGTCTGCGATAAGCGCATCTGCTCCTGCAATAATTACTATTTGAGATAATTATGAAAAAGAATTTAAATACTTAAGGCACGCACAGGGGCCAGGACAACTTTCTTTCGCCTTATTCATAATTTCTCCTGCAAGTTGGAGCCTTGTCCTGTCGTGGGCCGAGGGAGGGCCCCAGGAGAGGCACTGGAGGCGGTGGGCCAGTGCTCAGGCCCCGGGGCTGGGGCCAGGGCCGGCTCCGGGCCCCCGGAAGGACCGTGGCTCCTGGAGGCGGGCACACCTGGGTTGAATCTGGACTTGTCTGGGGTGCCACTGTGGACAATGAGCTCTGCACCTCAGTTTTCTTATCTGGGCAATGGGGCTAATGAGTGGGTACACCTTAGAGGATTGTTAGGAAAATCAAGCAGGTGAGGAAGGTCCGGGAAGCACCCAGTGCTCCGCAGGGGGAGCAGCCTGGGTTGGCATCTGAGGCTTCTGCAGCCTGGTGTCTGTGGAAATAAGACCCAGTGCTTGCTCAAGGAGAACCCGGTGAGTTTGCACTCCCTCCTCTCCACTCTCCCATCTGAACCCCTCTGGGGGATGCAGGATTCTGAGGGCAGCAGGGCAGCAGCGACTGCCCTAGAGCCAGAGAGGAGCAGGGCCCCAGGTAAGCTCAGGGGGCAGGGCCAGGGTTTAGAGCTGGGACCCAGGTGTCCCAGTCAGAGCTCTGTGCGGGGTGGGGGTGGGGGTGGGGGGGTGGGGGTGGACTGTCAGGGAGAGAGTGTTCTCTCTGCAACCTGAGGTGTCCAAGCAGTGATCATCTACCAGGGATATTGGGGAAGGGCCAGGGCTGGGCTGGGGACCCCTGAAGACCTCTGTCTGGTCTTAGGATTTAAGGGCACATCAAGGGGATCCCTGGGTGGCGCAGCGGTTTGGCGCCTGCCTTTGGCCCAGGGCACGATCTTGGAGACCCAGGATCGAATCCCACATCGGGCTCCCGGTGCATGGAGCCTGCTTCTCCCTCTGCCTGTGTCTCTGCCCCTCTCTCTCTCTCTCTGTGACTATCATAAATAAATAAAAAAAAATTAAAAAAAAATAAGGGCACATCAAGACCCAAGGAACCTGGGTCCTAGGGGAAGCTAGGGAAGGGAGACATGGAGAGAAGGTGGCTGGGGCGGATGAAGCACACACAGGGGTCTCTGATCGAGCCCAGCTCTCAAGCTGCCTCCACCCAGGGCTGCCTCTGGGTGCCTGGGGACCTGCTTGAGTGGAAATGAGGCAGGGGGCTGGCCTGCATGATCTTGGAGGAAGAGGGTCCTGTGACCCATTCAAGCAGAAACCAAGAATCCACCCAGGGGGTCACAAGAAGACAAGCAGCTGGTCCTGCTCTGACTCATTGTCTGGTGTTGCATAGGTCTGTCTGTGCCTGACTCGGGCCTCACTTGCCTCATCTTTGCAACAATAGGGTTCGACTGTAAATGAAAACCCCGAAGAGCGATGGCTTAAATGAGGGAGAAATTTCTAGATCTTTTATATTGAAGCCTAGAGGTAGTTGGTACAGTTCTGGCATGGAGACCAGCCTTCTTCTAGCTTCTGGCTTCACGAAACTGAGGAGATCTGGTTCTCATGGTCCAAGATGGCTGCTGGAGTTCCAGCCATCACGTCTGAGTTCTAAGCAGAAAGACGGAGTGTGGAAGAAGAGAAAGGGACAAAGTGTGGGTATCGGATTTCTTTTAAGACAGGCTCCTGGAGGTTGATGCTGGGCACTATTTCAAACGTCCCAATGTTACGGGCTCAGCCACACAATCACTTCGCAATGCCAGAGGCTTGGGAATGAGGGCCTTATTCTGGGAGCCCAGCTGCAAATCAGAGAAAGAAGGGGGAGGATGGGGCTTGGATCTACCCCCAAACTGCCCCAGGAGGGCCCCCGAGGGTCTGGATGTGGACACCGTGCTGTGTCCCAGCTCTAAAGGATAGAACGCAGGCTACGTTGGAATAAACAAGTTTTCCAAACCCCAAGATTGTGATTGTGAGGGTGCACAATTTTCTAAATGTAGTGTGCGTGCATGCGCGTGTGCGCCTGCGTGCCACAGAGCGCGCCCCTCCCCCGCGCAGGGAGCAGGTTTGGGGCTCTGGGGCGCAGGGGCGGCCGCGGTGGACAGCGTCCGCGGCGGGGGGGCTCCCGGGCTCCTGGAATCCACTCGGCGGCCTGTCGGCACACGTGCCCGCGCGCAGGAGGCCGGGGCTGGGGGCGGGGGGGGGGGGGGGGCGGGGGGGGCGGGGGCGGGGGGGGGGGGGCGCCCGGGAATGCCGGCTCTTCCTAAGCGGGGCGGCCGGCGGGGGGCGCCCGAGAGCAAGCTCCTCGCCTGCCCTGCGGGTTGTGTCCGCAGCCGCGCGTGTGAGCTCGAGCTCCAGGCACCCGCAGTCCCGCAACGTCGCTGCCCGGGGAGCTAGTCAGTTAACAAGACAAATTAGTGACGACGGGGTCCCGGGGAGCAGAGGATGCAGGGGCTGCAGTTCTAGGTGCCCGGTGGGCAAGGAAGGACTGACGCTTGGGCAGAGGCCTGAGACGGAGGAGGGAGCCCCGTGAGCACCCGAGAGACGGCGAGCCGGGCAGAGGGCACAGTCTGGGCAAAGGCCCTGAGGCCGGCCTGGGCTGGTGTGGCCGAGCTCCAGAGCAGCGCCAGGGTGGAAGCAGCTGCCTGAAGGGGAAGGAGGCAGGGGGCGGTGAGGTCAGGGAGGTCATGGAGCTGGATGGGTGCACCCTGGTAGCTGTGGGCAGGGCCTGGCCCTGCTCAGGGTGGGGTGGGAGCCCAGGCAGGTCTGGACAGAGGAGGGTCGTGATCTGATCTAGGTTTTCAGGGGACACCTCTGGCTGCTGCAGAGAGAAGATGGGTAAGGTGCAGGCGGCTCAGTGTCCCCACAGGCCGTCCTCCCTTCCTCAGCGGCATGGAGCTTCAGTCCTCCCGGTTCTGGCCCTCCCCCTTCACCGCGGCCGTCACCTGGCTCAGGCCTCAGCCCTCACCGTCCGTCTCTTGCTTCCTGTCCCTCCAAGCATTCAGTCCCTCCAGATGGCAAAGGGGCTCCGTGGTTCGAGACCTCCCATCGGGTGGGGGCAGGTTCTGGCCTTGGCAGGGGTTAGGCCACTTCTGAGACAGCTGCGGGGGGAGGAGGGCACCAAGCTCTGACTGGCCCTGCCCTGGGCTATCAGAATCAGCAGTTAACACAGGGCGGGTGGGATGCCACAGACCGACCAGCTTAGCCTGGGTGAGGTGAGGCCGCCCCTCTCTGCACAGCTGCACCTGAGAGGCATGTGGCCTTCAGGGGGATAGGGTGCCGTCCCGGGGGACACAAGGCTGGGGCTCAGGCTGTAAGCGCTGTCCCAATTCCCCCTCTAGGGGACGTGACGTCTGTATTACTTACTGCATTATCTGGCTGCGACAGATGACCACACAGATGACACACTGTGACTTAACATACGTCTCCCTTAACAGCTCTGCAGGTCAGAAATCCAGAATGCGTCTTACAGGGATGGACTCGCAGCGTCAGCAGGGTTGTGTGCCTTCTGGACACACTGGGAGAGAAGCATCTCCTTGTCTTTCCTGACCTCGGCAGGCCGCCTGCCTTCCTTGGCTCGTGGCCTCATCCTTCATCTTCAAAGCCAGCAGCCTCCGGTTTTTCTGTGACTTGGACCTTCTGCCTCCCATCTTCCACCTCTAGGGTGATGTTGGGCCCACCCAGAGAAGCAGAACAGCCTCCCACCTAACACCCTTCATTTCCGCATCTGCAAAGTGTCTTGCCGTGGGAGGGAACACATTCAGAGGCCCCAGGGATTAGGATGTGGACATTTGGGGGCACATTATTTGTCTGCCAGGTGGCCCACAATGCAGCCATGCCCCCGCACTCCTGGGGGCGTCTGGAGCAGTGTGAGCTGCGTGGGGAGGGATGTGCCCCAAATAAGAGGAGTGGGAGGGTTTGCTTTCACTGTCCCCACTGCGGCAGAGAACATTCCAGACTATCCGGGCCCTTACCACTCAGCAGACCCTCTCGCTGCTTCCTGGGTTGGGAGAAGAAGGGGACGTGCCAGCAAAGACACCAGGAATCATCCCAAACCTGCAGCCACGGCCACCACACATCCAGGGCTGCTCACGGTGGGGGTTCATTGATCTCAGGGTGCCGGGGAGGGGGAGTCCCCGTCCCACAGCGCTGCCTCCTGGCCCGAGCACCATGCTGCGGAGAGCAGGGCGGGCCACTGGGGAACAGCCTCCCCCCAGCCAGCAGCTGGAGGAAGGCAATGGTGAATCAGGCCTTGGGGAGCTCTGGAGAGCCCGGGGGCAAGCACCCATGGGGAGACCCAAACAGCCCCGGCCCCGGCTTCCCCGCTGGCCTCCCCGGCGGGCTGTCCGCTTGGCTGCTCCCTGGGTGTCTTCGTCTGCAGTCCCTTCACCCCCGGCCCCCTCTGGGGCGGCCTCCTTCAGGCTGCACCTGCGTTTTGTCTGAGCCTATGTTTTCAGTGACTGAGTGGGGAAATTTTAAATTAAAATCTGTATTTGTTGCTTTTCTTGACAACGGTATAGCAGCAACCGCACAGCCCACACTTCCAGTTGGCAATGACCGGCTGGCCCTGAGTCCACCCCCCCTTTGACGGCGCCCATGCTGTCCTGCTCCCCGCAGTCTCCACGCTTCCTACAGTCTGCCTGGCATTCCTCTGCTGTTGGCCTTCATTTTGCGTCCACGCCTTGTCAGGTCCTCACTATTCTCACCCCTCCCACCCTGTCCTGATGCCCCCAAGCTGGGGGTGAGGGGTGGGGGGCGCCTGGGCAGCAGGGACGTGGGGACCTGGAGAAGCCATAGTTTCCTGGTAAAGCCTGACCCAGGGAGATGCTGTCCGCGGGGGCCCCGTGAGTGCAGAGCACTGGCCGAAGCGTACATTGACCATGGTGGAGGGCCCGTCCTGTCGTGGCACACTCCAGTGCTGGGACCTGAAGACTGCCCACCCCCACGGGCCCAGAAGTGTGGACACCGAGCCCGTCTGCCTGCACTGGGAACTTCAGCACTGCCTTCACCTTTCTGGGCCCTCGTTGGTTTTGCCACCTGCGTACAGAGAATGCGCTGGGTGACAAGTGCTCTATGAGGCCCTCCAGCCCAGGTCCTAAGCCACGGCCTCGACTGCTCTGTGACGTCATCTGGTGCTGGATTCTGCTTCTGCGTCACCCCCCACCCTACCCCACCCCACCTCCACCCCCAGGGACCTGCACTTCACAGAGGGGAAGACCCCACCTCACCCCTTAATCCCTACTCAGCCTCCCGCCCGTGGTCACCCACATGCATGATAACACCCTGGACGGGTGTTCACAAGCATCCAGACTAAAGGGAGGAGTGACTTAACACTTATTTTATTTTTTTAAAGATGAATTTATCTATTTTAGAGAAAGAATGTGCAAGTGCACAAGTAGGGGGAGGAGCACAAGGAGAGGGAGGGAAAGAATCTCAAGGAGTCTCTGTGCAGAGCATAAAGCTTGACAAAGGGCTCGAACTCACAACCCAGAGATCATGACCTGAGCAGAAACCAAGAAAGCAAGAGTCATATGCTCAACCCACTGCCCCACCTGGGTGCCCCGGGACTTAGTATTTATTAAGCACCTACTGTTTGCCGGGCACTGTTTGACGATGGATCCCCAGGGTCACTCTGGGAACTGGGTTCATCATCCTCTCATCACGATAAGAAACTGAGGCCAGGGAGGCCGTGCGAGCTGTCTCCATGGGGTGGGGGGGACTGTGGGGAGGTGTTGGATTTGGATGCAGGTGGCTTTCCCCACCTGTGGTGACAGCCCCGGTGAGCCAGGAGGAGACCGAGTGTGAGCTCCTCAAAGGCTCCGGGGCTCACCCCCAGCCCGCGGTGAGTGGTGGCAGGCAGCTCCACCGGGACTTTGCCTGGGAGTGGGAGGCACGCAGTGGGTCGATGTGCTGCTGGGCAGGGCCGCCGGGGAGGGGCGGGCAGGAAGACGAGGGGGCCTTGGGCCCTGCCAAGAGGTATTGATTCCAGGCACCAGGCGCTGCGCTGGGGCCCAGCCAAGAGATGAGGTCATGAAGGACGGGGACGGTGACTCCGGGGGCCGCGGCGTCCCGGCCGATGACGTGATCGCCAGACGTGAGGAATCTCTCTCTGCCTGGAAGATGCAGGCTCTCTCCTTCCTTCTCCTTGACAGCCCCCTCATGCCAGCCCATGGTACCAGGGCAGGGGAAGTCTGTGGGCCCTGCCTTGCTGTGGTGCTGTGTGACCTCGGGCAAGTCACTGCCCCTCTCTGGGCTTCCTTGTGGAGTTCCATGGCTCTGGGGGCACCTCCAGTGGATACTTTGATCAGTCCCCACCAGAAATCCTCCGTTTCCGGAGAGTCGGGCAGGAAGGCAGGGGTGTCTGGGGAGGGAGTCGTCAGCAGCTCCCAACTGCCTCAGTTTCCCCACCTAGTCCTTCAGGAAAGGAGGTGGCTTTCTTTCTAGCTCTCTCTGGAATTACATCTTGGGGAAGCTGGAGTGTGTAGTGGGGGCTGGAGCCCCAGGCTCTGCCACCTGCAGGCTGTGCAGCCTTAGGTGAGCTGCTTACCCTCGCTGTGCCTAGTTGCCCATCACGAGGCTGTGGTGTGGGCATGTGCTGAGCCGCCCTGTGCAGGGCCTGGTGAAATGCTGAGTGTGCAGGTGGACTCCTGGCAGTAACACATCCCTGGAGTCCTCCTGGCCTGAGTTTGGGTCCTGCCTTTAGTACTGCTTAGCTATAAGACCTTGAGTGGGTCGGCCCCCTCTCTGAGCCTCAGTTGCTCCATCTGTAAAATGGGGACAGCAGTATCTCCCAGAGCGGGCCGCTGGTGACATGTGAGAAGGCTGTGTGCGGTGAGCACCCGACGGTCCGGCCCTGTGGAGACTGGCAGCTGATGTCCTGGCTGCCTGGCTGGCCCTGCCCTGCCCTGCCCTGCCCTGCCCTCCCCTCGGCTCAGCCCCGGGCCCTGGAGTGCAGCCTGTTGGAGTCCTCGGCTCAGTGCATCACCGCAGGGCTGCGGATGGCAGTGGTGACCACCGTATCTTTCAAATCCCCCAGAGTTACAGCCCAGCACCCACCGGCCCTGGAAGCCACCTTAGCTGCAGGATCACAGGTCCCTGAGCCTCTTGAAAGTTTCCATTTCAGGGATCCCTGGGTGGCTCAGCGGTTGAGCATCTGCTGTCAGCCCAGGGTGTGATCCCAGGTCCTGGGATCGAGTCCCACATCGGGCTCCCTGCATGGAGCCTGCTTCTCCCTCTGCCTGTGTCTCTGCCTCTCTCTCTCTGTTGCTCATGAATAAATAAATAAAATCTTAAAAAAAATAAAGTTTCCAATTTAATTCAGGGGTTGTGAAGTAACATTAGGGGGAAGAAACCCAGATAAACCCAGATAAACAACAGGAGGACAAGAGAACTTGCCTGCAATTTCTTCCCGCAAAGCTGGCCCCTCAGCATCTAGATGATCCACAGGGATGCTTGTTTGCATCTCGAGCCTCCTTCGCTGTGGGTGCGCATGCAGATTTATATTTAGAGAGAAGGGACCACACCATTTTTCATTTTAATGGCACAGAGTGCACATCTTTCCATGTTGGGGAACGTTTCTCTACAGCATCATTTCACAACTACATCATACCTCGTGGCCTCGACGTGGCATAACAACACACACAACCCAGCCCTCCGCTGACAATTAGACGTGGTCTAGATTTTCCTGGCTGGAATTAATGTGCCCTATCATTCTTGCGGCTGAAACTGCCTGGCCAAAGCATGTGCATCTTTAACGTTTGATTCTTGATATTGGTTCATATTCCCAGCAGCTGTGTGTTCATTTGTGTGTAAAATGTTCTAGGCTTGCAAGTGATCTGTGCTGTGTTTGCTTCCTTTTTCAAGCACAATTTCCCAGGCTTCTGGAGAGGTGATACCACCCAGAGAGGCCGACTGCTTTCTTGGGGATCCTTGATATCAGCCGCATCTCCTCCCACTCTGGGCCTCTCGTAGTACTTTCTAGCCATGCTGGCCATTTCACTGTTCCTCCAGCGTGTCAAACATCTCTGCCTCAGGGTCTTTGCACCTGCTGTTTCCTCTCCCTTGGAATCTCTTCCTTAGATAGCCATGATCCATCTATTTCTCAAGAACTCACATTCTATTTCCTGAGACGTCTCCCCGGGCCATTTTAGCTCATATATGCCTGCCCGCCCCATCTCCTTATAATCCTGTTTGTACCATAGAACCATCGTGTTTGCAATTTGTCTTTTCTGTATCTCTGTTCACTTGCTTCAGGTCCAGCTCTTTCAGGGGGACAGTGTGGCACCAAGTGAAAGTAGCAGTGGCACTGGCTGAAGGTCAGTCTGTCTCTCTTGACGGAAAAAACGAGCCTTCACTGTGCCACTCTCCGTCGTCTCCTTCAAGGCCAGGCTGGTTCCTGGAAGTGAGAATTAGAAGAACTGTGAACTTGGAAGCAAGTGTGCAGAGACCCAAGAGCAGATGCTCTTGGCCTCTTATTCAACAGAACATGCACTGGGCACTCTGAGGGGCAGCAGAGCAGCAGACTTGGCTTCGTTCTCCAAGTCTCGGTTCTCCCAGCTGTAAAACGAGAACAGTGCTTTCTAGCCTGTGAAGAAAAAGGCAACGATGTTTGTAAAGTGCCCAGCACTGCATCCAGCTCATGATGGTGAAAACGCACAGAGTCCTTGCCCATATCTGTGCCTGGGGCACTGTGCGTGCACTTGACGCAGACTATCTCATTTACCGCACATAACCCCGGTGTAGTGTGGGGTAAGTCCTGCGCTATCCCCATTTTACAACCAGGCAAATTGGGCCCAGGGAGGTCATTGCCTAAGGTTGCCTGGCTCGTGAAGGATGGAGTTGGGATTCCACCCGGACCCTTGGCCCCCTGTCTCCCCACTGCACAGCCCTGCCTGTTACGTGGTGGCTGTAAGTTAAAAGAGGTGGCATCCACTAGGACTCTGATGCCCTGGGAGACCTTGAGCAGGGTGCATCTTCCCTAAAGGCCTCAGTTTCCCCATATGTTAAGTAAAAAATAAACCACACTTGTGTTTCATGTATTTGTCAGGGATTTTTGGGGGGAAAGTAGGATTGAGTCTTTGGGAAGCTTCTGACAGGAAGGGGACTGCAGGACCGAGCACAGGATAAGGGGCGAAGCAAAGGATGGAAAAGAAAATGCTTGGAGGAGAGCCAAGGGTCGGAGTCTAACTCATTCTGGGTCAGGTACTCATTTTGAGGACATTCCACTGCTCTCCTCTCTCTACCCCATGTCCTCCCTCTCACCCGCTCCTCCTCTGCTACAGCTTCTCCAGAGGAAATGCCACCATGTCCTACCCTTGGCTGCTCACAGAATGGAGCCTGGGTCAAGGTGGAGGTGGCCACAAATGGACTCAGGAATCAGAACGACCTTGTCACACTGTAGGACACCTGCAAATGTGAATCCCAGGACTTGGGTCCAAAAAGCAAGCTATGCATGGCCAGGATCAGAAGATACGGCTTGGCACTGTCCATGGTGTCCAGGAGCTCAGTCCCTATGGTACAGACAAGAAAACGTGACCCAGGTCATATTACTTAAGGCATAGAGCCTAAAAGGAGGAAACTGATTGCTGCTTGCATCCATTAGCATCCCCTAAGTGCTACAGCTGAGATCCTTGAGAAAAAGACAGGTATAGGTGGAGGTGTGTCTTGAGGGGGCAGCCTGACAGTAGAGAATTCACTTCATGGGGAGCAATTAGAGAAGCTGGGCCAGGGATCCCAGTCACTATCTCCCCTAGTGCCTGCAGGGCTATCCTGAAGTGACAAGGGTGGGGGGTTTAGGCAAGTCCGTGGGTCAGAGGGTAGGGGACAGGACCCTTTACATATATATGTGTGCATCGCTGCAAGAAGCTGGTAGCTCTGTTGGAATAAATCCTAGTTTCTGGGAAAGAAATGGGTTATTTTGGGATTATATGTATTCTAACCATCTATCCATCCATCCATCTATCCATCCATCCATCCATCCATCCATCCATCCATCCATGTATCCATCCATCTACCCACTGATCCATCGAGCTACCCATGCACACCCTCATCCATCCAACCACCCACACACTCACCCAACCACTGACTGATCCACCCCACACCCACCCATCCATCCACTTACCCAACCACCTGCTCATCCATTCACCCATCCACCCACCATCCACTTACTCATTACCCACTCATTCATCCATCCATCCATCTGTCCATCCATGCATCCAGCAGCCTATTCATCTATCCATCCATCCACATATCCATCCATCCATCCATCCATCCATCCATCCATCCATCCATCTACCTACATACTCACCTATCCAGCCAACCCCCCACTCATCCATCCATCCGTCTGTCTGCCCATCTATCCATTCACCCATCCATCAATTCATTTACCCACCTATCTATCTATTCAAGATTTACTAAGCCTTTTTGCACTAGGCTGGGACCACGACAATGAAACAGACACAATTTCTGCCCTCGCAAAGCTCATAGGCTGGGGTAAAGGCTAAACAGACAATAGCCCCTACTGGGGTAAGTGCCAGGTGAGTGAGTGTCCTGACCAGGGAAGTGTGAAGGAGGGTGGAGAGACTGCTTTTTGAAGAGGGATTTAGATGTCAGAAGGAAGGTTAGGCAAGATGACCTCAGGGTCTGTCAACAGGAAGGGGCAGCTTGGCACAGTGTCCCTGATCTCAGGCTGTCTTTGGCAGTACAGACCACGATTTTTAGCCTCCAGAGGCCCTCAGAACGTTTCTTCTAAGGAACTGCATGGGTCCTCCAACATTCAAGCTGGGATCCACAGAGTAAAGAAAAAAGTGTGTGAGTGGGGTTCTGGATTACCCACTTCCTTCAACAAAAGCAACGTGAACTTTCCTCTGCACCAGGTATTGGGTGCTGCATGAGCTCTGGTTTGAGCTAGACACCCTTGTTCTCTCTAATGGTCCTCTGTGGATTCAGCCTTCCCAGTGCTTGGTTGGCCTTCTTAGGGGAGATTTATTATCTTTTGGGGATAATAGGGATTGGAAGGGGAGTAGATTATCACTCTGGGCTTCACACAGGAGCATATGTGCCAGGCATGGCCAATCAATAGAGAGTATGCTCCCATCACAGTGACAGGGCGAGGGTTTGCGTATGTGTCAGGGGGTCACATGACCTAAGACAGGCCAACTAGCCTGAGTCTTGAGATTCTTCTTGGTGCCATCCGGGGGGATGCCTTCTTGCTTTCCAGAAGCTTGGAGCCATATGGCTGTGATCTGGGAGCTCCAGGCATTTTTAATTTAATTTTTAAGCACTTTTAATTATTTATTCTTTCCAGCATTATTGAGGTATAATTGACACATTTGCAATGTGTGTGATGTGTTGATTGGATATGTCTAGACATTGTGAAAGGGTTCCTCCCATCTAGCTAATTAACATATTCACACCCCACGTATTTCTTTACTGTGAGCGGTAAGAACATATAAATTCTATGCTCTTAGCGAATTTCGCTCATAGGATACGGTGTTATCACCGATATCACCATGTTGTACATTAGCTCCTCAGATCTTATTCACCTTGTACGCTCTTACTAACCTCTCCCTATTTCCCACACTCCTAATCCCTGGCAACCACTTTTCTACTCTCTGTTTCTAGGAGTTTGACTTTTTTTTTTTTTTTAAGATTCTACGTACAAGCAATACCATGAAGTATTTGTCCTTCTCTGTCTGGCTTATCTCACTTAGCATCATGCCCTCACGATCCAACCATGTTGTTGCAAACGGCAGGTTTTCCTTCTTTTTTATGGCTGAGTAGTATTCCATTGTGTATAGGCACCACATCTTTATCCAGTCATCCGTTGATGGACACTTAGATTGTTTCCCTATCTTGGCTACTGTGAATAATGCTGCTGTGAACATGGGAGTGCAGGTATCTCCTCAATATCTTGTCTTCATTTCCTTTGAATACGTCCCCAGAGGTGGGTTGGATGGATCCTATGCTAGTTGTAGTTTTAATTTTTTCAGTAATCTCCAAACTGTTTTCCATAGGGACTGCACCAATTTACACTCCCACCAACAGTGCACATGCGTTCCCATTTTTCCAGTTTTGGAAGCCAGTTTGAGTTGGCTGTCCTTTACACCTAAAATAATCCTGACCAATATATTCTCTGGCATTGCACCTGTAGGGAAAACTGAGACCTTAGAGAGGGAAATGATTTACCCATAGTCACCTAGCAAGCTTGTAACAGACATAGGATCTAGCTTAAGGCCCTCTGGCCACCAGCCAGCATTCTGCTTCTCACAGCTTCCCATGCTATACCCTGGTTAGAATGGCCCCTGGGGAGAGCTGCCAGGCGGCTCAGAGCCCTCAGCATCAGGCAAGGCAGGGTCAGTTCTTTCTCCTGCCAGTGAGGTCCCTTCAGCCAGCAAGAGCCCATCTCTGTACTGGGGAGCCCTGTGTGCAGTGGATGGAGCCGGAGTGAGGGGAGGGGGCCAACACAGTCAGAATTCCATTTGGAAAGAATAGCTTCTCTCATTTGTAGAGCCCGGGATTCCACACTGGAAATGTCTCAATGCTCAGCTCATGCCTGAATTTCAAACAATCTTTCATGGAACCACAGACTTCCTGGGGTCCTTTGGTATCTATGTTTTCCAGGAGGAAAACAACAGCATTTTTCATTTTTAAAATATGTTTTGGGGATTCGTTGAATGGTTTAGCTTGAAAAATAAATACAGATTCAACCACTAAAAAAAAAAAAAAAAAGTTTGAAAAACACTGGGCTCACGTCCACAGCCATTTTACAGAGAGGGAAACTGAGGCCACAAGCAGAGTCGGGACTTTGCCAAGGACCTGCTGGAGGGTGATCTTGCTGGGTGACAGCAGCCAGGCCTGGTGCCCTGTCCGAGCCTCCGTGGGACAAGGGGGTGGCTGAGAGCTCTCCAGCTACATACTCTGCATCCCAGGCCACCCACTGTGTTCTCCCGTCCTCACAGCCACCTTCAGTTAAGTTAGAAGTCATTTCTGTCTTTACAGAAAGGACAGATGAATCAGAGGTTTGATCAGCGAAGGGGCTCAGGCAGTTCCCCAACCAGCTTCGTCATTCCTTTGTGCCTTGAATGAAATTCCTCTTCAGTACGTGCCTTTCAGGAAAAAGAAAGGGGGGGGGGGAGAAGAAGAAGAAGAACATAGGTAAAGAATCCAGAGAGATGGATTGACCCTGATAATATCAAAGAGTTAATTTCTGAGCTCATTCCTGAGCTGTCAGGGGTCTGGAAGGCTTTCTGTAAGCCATAAATAACGCATTTTAATAATGGGGACTTTGATTCCTCTCTGGGGGCTGAAACCGTATTGTGATTCGGGTGGCAGCTTGTCAGGGCGCCAACATAGGGTTTCTCCGGCACTTATTAAGGGATTACATATTTTGGGCATGTTCAGGTCTTCATGGTCTACTGGAAAACCATCCTGCCGAAAACGCTTTTGACCCAAGGAAATGGACTTCTAGCTGAAAACAATTTTTTTCCCACCACTCAAGTTCATTGTTTACCAGTTTCACCCTGAATTTGGTTGAAAGTTATTAATTATGTTCTTCATGCCCCTGGTGCTCCAGCAGCTGCATGACTCACAGGGTCCCAGTTTGCCGGGACCCACGTCTAACCCAACTGTACCTAATGGAACTTCAGTATCTCTGGGGAATGCAGCGACATTACCTTCGACAACCTTTAGGGCTGAGCTCTGTCCAGACCGGGTTCAAGCTGAACTGTATCTCCAAAGACCCAGCCTGTAGGCTTTGCCGTGACGTTGCTGTAGGATCTTGGGCAAGTCACTTAACATCTCTGGACCGCATCTCCTCCTCTGCAGAGTAATAAGCCCGATGACTGTGTGGTTTGATGTTTGTTGAGGTCTGAAGAAGCGCTGTTTCCTCTCCTACAAAATGGGAATGATGATACCACCATGTGAGAGATGTCTTGGTCACCTGGTTCTTTTTCAAGGAACTGAAGACAAAACCACAGATGAGGTAGACACAGCATTTGTGGCTCCCTGGAGAAACAGTAGGGCTTTTATGCTCCACTGCAACATTCATATGTTTCTTTATTCTATAAAGGATGAAAGAGAAAAATATATGCTAACCATGGCAGATACTGCCATCTACCTAACCAATATCCATCACCCCTTTTTCTCAGTAATAGAACTCCGGTTTTGTTCAGAGCTGCACAATGCCTGGGGAAAAGAGCTACATTTCCTAGCTTCCCTTGAGGTACGAAGGGCATGGGAAATGGTCCTAGCCCATGAGTCCTAAGCAGAACTTGCCAGGAGGGGTTTTTAGGAAACGTATTTTACTGTTTATCCTCTGGCAGTTCTTTTCTTTTCTTTGGATTTGGATTTGGTGCTGGAACTCTGCAGCCACTTTGTAAGCATGAGGACAAGGAGCGCACTACTCCATTGTGGAGTAGAGTGAGATGGAGTCCAGGTCCTGAGGATAGAGTGGAGTGTGGGCCTAAACCTGAGCCATGGACTTCCTGGCTTCTAGTTATGAGAGAGGAAAACAAACCACTGTCATGTTTTTAATCCACCATTAGTTAGATTTTCTATGAACTGCAGCCCCACAGACACATGTGACGAGTGAAAACTTCCAGGCAAGACGAGGTAAAAATTGAACTAGTGAGCAAGCCAGGGAAGGAAGTAAGAAGGCAGCTAGACAGGCTTCAGAATTCTCTACCCGGTTTTAAAAACTGCCCTTCAAGTCTGGCTTTGAGCTTCCTAGTAGCCAAGTAGAGGAGGAAATACCAACATTGACAAGATTCTCATTATCCCTAAAGCATGATTGTTGCAAAGAGAGACTCAGTTTCTCCCGGTATTTAGTTGTAGCCCCATGGCAGAGCTTCCCCAGGGCCTGGGCACCAGTAGGTGCCTAATAAATGCCACGTGTTTTTATGAACTCTCCTGCTTACTCCCCATTACAGGGACCACTGTCAGAGGGACGGTAACAAAACAGACCTCCTGTACCCACCCCAGTTCCTCCTCCTGCTGGCACAGCCCTCCGAGGCTCTGGGGCCCTCTCCTTCCCACATCCTCTGGCCAGGCTCTACCAGTGTCCTCTCCTCATCTATATCTTGAACTTTACTGGCTCCTTCCATCTCATTTAATCCTGTGTCACCTACCTCTATCTGGAAAAGAAAGGCCCCCGCACTACCTTCTTCACACTCCCCCAGTCCTGTTTCTTTTCTTCCTTCACAGCCAAACTTCCTAAATGATTTGTCTCTACCTGCTGCCTCCCCTTCCTCCCCTTCCACTTTCTGGATTCAGTGTCAAACTCAGGACTATTTGGAGTCTTTATTGCGCTGAATCCTCATGCATTCATAGGCTCTACAAATTTTCCTCCACTGTTCCTACAGGCCAGGCCTTCTTCTGAGCACTGAGGATATATATGGCTGCGAACAGAACAGGTACAGATTCGAGCTGATCAATATGAAAGCGTTGATAGTACAGTCAAGCCCTGAACAACACCATGATTTTTGTTTTTGTTTTTGTTTTTTTGTTTTTTGCTTTTTCAACTGCTTTATTAATTTCACATTATGAAAAGAATAGTTTTTCCTAAGAAGGGGTGAAATTTCCCTGCTGGACAGAAAGTTTTACAGAGACAAAACAATATTTAATTACAAACTGGTAAGTGGAAACACCAAAAGGTTTACAGAAAAAGTAAATCACAAAACTACAAGTTTGTGGAGCAGAGGCCACATTATTAACCTCAGGGAAAACCTTAAGATTCAAGGTATAAGGCAAAAGTCATAATGATTATCAGGTTCAAGAGTTTGAAAGCGCTTATGATGCCTCATTTGCTGCTCCTTAGTCTTTCTCTGGATCTCCATCATTTGCCCTACGAACTTTTCCACATCATCTCCCATTTCATTGTGATCAATATGCTTGTTAGGTATGGCCCATCGAAAATTAGGGACAAGTCCTCTCATTCGCCCCAGCTTAACATTTCTTCCATTCTTCTGGCCTTCACTCCCTCTCGAATTGCGTGATTCCTCTTCATTCTGCACAGGACCCTGTTCTTCGTTTTCCTGCTGGGCATTTTCCATGTTGACATTTTTCACCACTTGTTTCTCTTTGGACGCCATTGCTCCTGGGCCTATCCTTGCAGTCTCCTCCTCTTCCTCCTCCGGATTCTCACCTGCGACTGCACCACGCCGGCAACACTTGGACCAGCACACCTGCTCCCTTTCCACCTCCCTACTGGGAGAATCCACTTCTACATGGATTGTTTTCTTTCTTTCTTTTATTTTTTTTTAAGATTTTATTTATTTATTCATGAGAGACACAGAAAGACAGAGAGAGGCAGAGATACAGGCAGAGGGAGAAGCAGGCTCCCTGCAGAGAACCCGACGTGGGACTCGATCCAGGGACCCAGGGGGGAATCACACCCTGGACCAAAGGCAGGCGGCTCAACCACTGAGCCACCCATGTGCCCCTATACAGATTCTTTTCGATAAATACAGGACAGTTCTATAAATGTCTTTTCTCTTCTCTATTTTTTTAGTACCATTTTCTTCTATTTTCTCTAGCTGACTTTATTGTGAAGATACAGCATATGATACACACAACAAACAGAAAATGTGTTAATTGACTGTTTATATCATCAATAAGGCTTCTGGCCAACAGCTGCCTCTTAGTAGTTACGTTTCTGGGGCAGTCAGAAGTTATACACGGATTTTTGACTGCATGGGGGGTCGGCGCCCATAATCGCCGTGTCGGTCAAAGGTCAACTATGTCTGCACACCAAGTACCACACTTATGGGCCCTGGAGAGGGATGCCTCGGGGTAAGGGGGTGGGGAGAGCACTGTGGGAGGGGGCTGTATTAGATAAGTAGCCAGGGAGGACTTCCCAAAGGAGGTGACGGGATGAGCCTTGCAAAGATCCAGAGGAAGTGGGTTCTCGGCAAGCGCTGAGTCCCGGAGATGGAAACATGCTTGGCTTGTTCCCTGAACAGCAAGGAGGCCAGTGTGGCTGAAACGGTGAGGAGAGAGTGGTGGAGGATGAGGTTGGGGAGGTGGGGTGGGGAGTGGGGGTCTTAGGGCATCCAAGGTGGCTGTGACGATGTCGGCTCTTTCTTACCTTGGGGAGATGGGAGCCATGGGAGGGTGTGGAGTGGAGGAAGAGTATGGCCCAGCTCAGAGTTGTCCTGCTGTGGCACGAGGGAGCCTGCCTGTGCCCACCCCTCCTCCTCCTGCTGGAAACCCTTTCTGCATTTCTCTCTGGTCTTTTCTCAGACCTCTCTGTCAGCTTCCTCCCTCTCTTAGGTGTCCTTGTCTCCAGGGCCCTGTCCTCAGTTCTCTCCCCGCTGAGACATCCTCAGCTCCTCCTCTGCTCCTCCTCTGCACCTTACCTCATTCCTTCAGCCACTAACACCTGCTCACTGCCCGACCCCAAGCCTCTCACCTCCCCCCCATCATCCCCCCTACCTCCTGCCTGGCCTCCTCCCCAAGGCTCCCTTTATCCCCTCCCACAGCTCACCCTGTAACTCAGGAGCTGGTCCTTAAAAGTCTCCACTGTCCCCTTGCCCCACCGACTTGCAACCACGTGGACTTGCCCAGCTCCAGAGGCAGCTACAGCCCTCACCCACAGCCAGTTCTCCCACTCTGGACGATGGGGCACCCCGTCACACCTCTGCATCCTCGCACATACTGTTGTCTCTGCTGGGAATGGACCTGTATGTCTTGCCAAGCTCACTCACCCCTGCACGAGAATTGTGCAGGATGCCTTTGGCTGCAAGAAGTCCATCCATCGAGGACATTTATTTTTGCCTTACTTGAAGTCTGGAGGTGAGAGGAGGTAGTGTGGGTCCAGGAGCTCAACATACACATTGGGGACCCAGCCCTCCCATGTGACCCCCTGAGCGTGGTCACTTTTCTATAATATTGTGTTTCGTGGTTCCAGAGTGGCTGCCAAAGCACCGGGTACCATGGAGTCACACCCGAAAGTGAACTTCTCATGGGCATGTCTATTATCAGACAGGAGACATTTTTCCAGAAGCCTCCAGCAGACTTCCCCTGACATCACATGGTCATCCCTTGACCATTCACAGGCAAATGATCATGAGGGTGGCAGATGAGCTGGACCAATCATCCTTCATTCTCCCACACTATGCATTTTAGCCCTAGTGAAAGTTGAGGGTCCCATAAATAAGCAGAAAGAATGGATCATTACTTTGTGAACAGCCTACCAAATCTACTGGGCGATGTCTGCTCAAATGACCCCTTCCCTGTCACATTTACTTCATCATGCACCTGGAGCAGCAAGAGCCTGAGCTCCAGACTACATTCCAGTAACTACTGGTCCTCGGCTCAGCATTCCCCAGCTCTTATCCCTCTAAGTCTAACCTTATCACCCTTATTTGACAGAGGAGGAAGCTGAGGCTTAGTGCTGGAAAGAACATGTAGACACTGAGAGTCAGAGGGGAGAAAGAACTGGCCTGAGGTCCGCCCCTGAATTTCTACTCGAGGTGGGCTGGCCAATAGAACTTTCTACAGTGATGGAAAGCTTCTATGTTGGCACTGTCCAACGGCACCTACTAGCCATACGGCCACTGAGTGCTGGAAGTGTGGCTAGTGTGACTGAGGACTGATTTCAATTTAAACGGCTACATGGGGCTAGCAACTGTGTGATAGGAGGGGATGGAGTGCTAGGTGCAGGTTTGGCACTTCCGGCTCTTCTGCTGCAGACAGCAGGTGGCGGAGCAGCAGATAGACGACCTCAAAAATGTTTGAACTGGAGTTTGCTACAACCTGGCCCTTGCTGGGGGGCTCCAGTCAAGAATTTGTCACTAGAAACCCAATTACAGTCTTGGAGAGGGCTTGGCAGGCCAAGGAAATCATTCACCCGCCCCAATAAGCTCCTGGAAATCATTCACCTGGTGACAGAGAAACAATGCTCTAGCAATTTGTTCTGCTCAGAAGCATTTGCCTGTGGAGTCCACTCCACCCCATGAATGGCAGGTGGTGGGCTCTAGCCTCCTGCCTGAGACTCAGACTAGTCCATCAAAGCCTGGGCTCTGTGAGTTGGTGGGAGGCAGTGGAGGACTATAGACACCATCCAGGTAGTCCCTTACATTACTATGAGGGAAACTAAGGCCCAGACAGGGACATGCTAGTGACCATTGAGGTAGCATCTCTTATGCAATGTGTCTGTCATAGGACTTCGCACTTGCCAGGGTCCTTGTTATAGCAACCCTGACATTCATTCTTCCCTCTTCTTCACTAAGCAGTGGTCATGAGATTTTGGAGGTGACTGTCTCCACTTTAGCTCTCGCATGGACACAGATTGGTCCAGCCAGTTGGCACAATCCCAACCCTTTTATCATAGTGATGGATCCATGAGTGCCTAAGCCAACCAGGGCATGGGGACAGATCACCCTGAGGGCAAAACCGACATCCAAAGGACTGTAGAGAAGAAGAATCACAGAGAAACAAAGCTGGAGCCTTGATCAAACATGCCTCAAGTCATCTACCCTTGGGATTCTGTTATGTGAGTTAGTAATTCTAATAAATCACCCTTTTAGTTTAGACTAGTTAAAATTCAGTTTTCTGTCACTTGCCACCAAAAGCATCCTTCCTGATGCAGATCTGACGCCCATTCTGTCATTTGCTCTACAGATCTGGAGTAGTCATTACTCACAAACCACAGATGAAAAGATGTCTGTCCCTCAATCCCAGGGACAGTGTTGCTGACATCCAACTGTTGCCGGATCGCATTATTTCACTTACTGTTCACAGCATGCCTGTGAATTAGGGGTTGGTACTCTATTTTATGGACAGGAATACTGAGACTCAGAAATGGAAAGGGACCTGCCCTACGTCTCATGATAACCCAGTAGAGGGGGCTGGGCCCACATGCCAGTTATCCTGAGCCCCCATTTAGTGATGTTATTTTGAAGGGCTCTGACAGCCACATTTTTTGCATGAGAATGATCTAACTAACCTGCCCAGGTGCCGTTCTTTTGTTATTCCATGTTCCCTCTGTCATCTTTAAGGACTAGTATCTGAAGAGCTAGATGGATGCTTTCAGCTGGTGGCTACGTTGAGACCGCTGTCTGTGTCAGTGGTTGCCATGTAACAAACCAGCCCCAGAGTGACTCAAAACCACACCCATTTATTACTGCTTACAAGTCTATGGTCAGCGGGATGGTTCTCATGTAGGCCAGGCTCAACTCTGTGTGACTTGAGTAAAAGGGAATTTACTGAAGAGACCGTGGGAATTCATAGAGCCATTGGAGTCAGGAAGACTTAGTCTGGAAGGTGAGCCAGGACATCCAGGCAAGCTGGTGACGTGTAAACTGTGATCCACAGTCATGCCACCTCTGAGGGAAGTTCTCATAATTGCTTATAGTCATGGCACCAAGAGACACACAAGATGAGTTTCTGCTGTGCCATCTGTACTAGTGAAATCCTGAAGACACCTACACCTGTGTCAGCTAGCTATTGCTGCATAACAAAACCACCCAAAACTCAGTCACTTAAAGCATGTGCTTGTGCTATTGCTCTCAAGTCTGTGGCTCAACTGGGCAGTTGTGAGGTCTTCACCTTTTGGAATGATCATACAGCTGTGGAAATGAATGAACTTGAACTACAAATGTTAACTTGGAGAAGTCTCAAAAAACAATGTTGAGCCAGAGAGACAAGGTACAAAAAAGATACTTATAGTTGATACACATGTATAAAATTAAAAAATGGTCAAGACAATACTGTTAACAGTCCACAGATATATGTCTACAGAGTGAAGGACAAAAAAATGAGTGGGCTTGACAAGCACCAAATCTTGCATTATGTTTGTTAAAAAGAAGGAGGGGCAATCTGGAGGGTTCTCTGGAGACTCATGAGAGACCATGTTCTCACCTGCCTGGTCACTTGCCTCCCAGCTACTCCTTCCTGTACCCTTCCTCAGCCCGTGGATGCCTCTCAAGACCTTGAATCCTGGGCTGGAGCATCTGATTAGCCCAGCTCAGATCTGTGCCCCATCTGGGGTTACCTTAGTGCAGAGAAAAGGGGAGCCGGTGCCTTAGACTCTCGTGGTTGGAGATGGAAACCCCTTTCTGCCGAGAGGGTCCCAGGAGTGGGAAAGGAGAGGTTCTAAAAGACATGTGGGGACATTAGGAGAGAGCCTGGATGCTGCCAGCCCCTCACCCACACCCAGATCTCCCTCCTCCGGGGGCCCTCCTCCCTCAGGACACAGCTCTGAGGTCCTGTCCCCAAAGCCTTCTCAGACTTGCAGTCTGATTCAGTACCTCCCTCTCCGGGCTCCTCCAGAGCTCTTTGCCTTCTATTCCTCTCTTAGAGGCCCAAGAACATCTAGTAGTTCTGTTAAATCTACTGTACACAGGATCTGGAAGGATATGGAGGCTGAGAGTGATCTGGAAAGAATGGACAGACAGAAGGAAGGAGAGAAGGAAGGGAAACAAGGCAGATAGGTGGTGCTGAAGGAGCTGGGCCTTCTCCAGTCCATGTGTGTCCCTTCAAGCGCCCCACACCAGGAGGAGGGCCTGGCATACAGTGGGCATATGATTAGTTTTGTTGACTGGCTGGCTCTGCACTTTCTTCAGGAGAGATGGTGATGATGACTGCTCCCCGATTTTTCTCCAGGTTGACATTGAATGTCATTTGATGCCTTCTGACATTTACCATGGGGAGGGAAGGGTATAACTCCATTGGGGAGCCCTTTTCCCAGAAGCTCCCTTCTCTGTACACCCCGGTCTCCCTCCTCTTGCCTTCAGATGTGCTCAGACCCCTGTTATCCTTTGAGTCCTTTTGCCTTGTCTCCACCTAGCCTTCCTGCTCCTACCCTCACTGCTTAGGCTGCTTCCTAGTGGAAGGACCCAGAGCCTGGGGCAGGGATTCAGTGCCTGTGATTTACAGAGGGAACTTCCAGGGAAATCTGGAAGGGAGGGAAGGAAGCAGGATCAAACAGAGGAAGAAACCAAGCAAAGGTGTCTGGTTTTAGGAGAAATCTGGTCTCAGCTTGAATCCCACAGGGCTCACTGGAGAGTAAAGGGCATTACAGAGTGGCCCTCCTTGAAATAAGAAGACTGGACCTTGTAACGGTCAATCATTGGTCAATGACTACCCCTGGGGGGTGCATTTGGGATGGAGCATAAACCTTCCTGACATTTATTTCCAGATGCTGAGGGCACTTCTCCCGTAAAGGCATGGCTGTGAGCTATTAGCAGGTGCCCTCACAGCAGCTGTGGGGATGGGTGCCCCACCCGTTAGGGCAGGGGGGAGGGCATTGAGCTTAGTGCCAACAGTATCACCACCCTCACCAACCAGGCCACACCTGTGCTCCCTGGGGCCTGGGCTATGCGGGCAGGTGAAGAGCTCCCTGGATTTCTGCCCTAGTGCTGTGCACAGCTGGGCCACTGTGTTTTCTGGAGTCTCTAATTGTTTTCAGTAGAAAGAGTGCCTTGCACTAAATGGGAGGCTAGGGATGTGAGCCCATTGACCACATTTAAAAAACTGGGAAATGTCAAATACTGCTCTGGACTTCTTTTCTGGCCTCTCTTGACAATGGAAAGATCTGACACCTTGGGCCCATACTCCTACAGGGTCATAGGTTTCTGGCACTGGGCAGGCAGGCCCCTGCATCTGGGGCTTGGGTTCTCCAGCTGTCCACAGGCCCCCTACCCCCCTGCCACCTCTGGGCCTAGTCCCCTCATTTATTGTGGCTCCTGGGCCCCTGTGGGCATCTAAGTTCTGCACTCCTGGCCTAAGGGACCCCCGCTGGCCTTTGAGCTCAGACACTGTGTGCCTCTTGTTTTGAGTGACGTTCTCCTTACTGAATACCTACTGTGTGCACGACTGCAGCCAGTTACTTTATATCCACACATAACAGTAACTTTCAGCCTCTTACAAACACACACACACACATACACACACAGTTTTCACTCTCTCCAGAGCCATATAGTGAGAGGGACTCACCAATTTGTGTAGCCACATCAAGGAGCTATTTCTAGGATACCCCGTACCCTGGAGACCCTTGGCTCTACCTGCCACCCAGCCTCTCTCCTGAACTCCAACACCCCTGTCCTTGGGCACTCTCTCACTCTCGCTGGGACAGGTGGTCAGAGCCCCAGACCCAGCACATCCACCTTGAACCCACGTGGCGGGGAGGGAGGATGGGGGTTGGGTGGGCCTTCAGCAAGCACTGTCCCTTCTGTTGGCTCTGTGCTTCTGGGATGCTGACTCCTCCCTGAGTCCAGGGGCTGGGCCCATGCAGCCTGGGGCCAAATAGCATAGTCTTCTACTCTGCACCCTGGCTTGGGGCTGGCTGGGGGTGGACCAGAAGACCATAGGGGACCTGGCTTGGGAAGGGATGAGTGTGACTTGTAGAAGGCCCGGAGGGTACAGGCACACACAGGTGCTTATTGGAGTGTGTCAGGGAGGTAGACCAGGGCAGGAGGCCAGGAAGGAGGCTGCTGTGCTGGTCCAGTCAGGAGATAATGGTGGCTTGAACCCAGGGGGTTGCCATGGTGACTGAGAGTCAGGGATGGATACAGAGAGGTGGAGGAGAGAAAGAACCAAGGGGGTTTGCTGGTGGCTGCGTTTGGGGCCAGAGACAGGGGCAGGTCAGTGTGGCTTCCAGGTGTCAGCCAGGCCCCTGACTGACCCGCTGCTGCGCCGGCGAGGGTCCCAGAGAGAGAGAAGGCCTCACACCCACTGTGCCCTGCACTGGCTGGCTCTGTTCAGGCCTGCGGGGACAGAGTGCCTGCGGAGCCACACGGCAGCTGCAAGGTGCCAGCCCTCACGGCAGCCCGGGAGGAGGTGTGAGTCCCCCACTTCCAAGGTGGCCACAGGTGCCGTGGCCTGCTCCAGATCACGCCGCTGCCCTCAGTCTGGGCCGTGACCACCACCCTCTGTGCTGCTCCCTGACCCAACAGCCCAGCACCCCTGGGGTGTCAGGAGTCAGGCCCCTTCCCTCCCCTCCCCGCAGGCCCTGGTGGTCTGTGGGCAGATGCACGCTCCAAAGAGACCGTGTCCTCCCCGCAGCCCACACTTGGCTTCTCCTGAGCGACCTTCTCGGATCCACATCCAGCAGATGAGCTCAAGCGCTATTCCTGCCCAGTGATGTCACCCTGCCTGGGCTGTCCCCCAGGGGCTGCAGGCCACCAGCCCCTCAGATGCCCCCGACCTCTCTCCACTGCACACACACACACACACACACACACTTTCGCACACACTCATGACCCCACACTGCCACAGACACACTCTCACACACCCCGGAAGCCCACGACCTTCCACAGCTGGGCTTCATCCCCTTGACACACCTGTACTGAACCTACTCCCAGTCCCACCCACGCACCCGCCCTCTGACCCGTGTTCACATCATGCACACGCACTGCTGGGCACTCTCCCACGCCCATGGTCTCACGTACTAATGGCTGCCCTGGGACCACACACGCTGCACTGTCCTCTGTCCCAGACCCACTCATCTGCCCACCAAGTCCACAGCCCTAAGTACAAGCCACCCTCACGCACCCTTGTCCCTGAGTTCATACCTATAAACCTGGAGATCCCTTATGACACCCCCACCCCCACCCCCACCCAGCTCTGACAAAATGAGAGCCACCGAGGAGGCCGTGTTGCCTCCCCATCTCTGTAGGGCCATCTTGGGGTTGGGGAGGAGGAGGCCTGTGACCTGGAATGAAGGTAGGAGTGAAGGTGGGATAGCCACTGGGAAGCCAAGCCTAAGTCCTGTGGGAGGGAGAGCCTTGCCTAGGTCGAAGCTGGCTGGGCCTGGAGTGAGTTCCCCATCACAGGAAGTGTGCAAGCACGGGATAAACCACTCCTCAATGGAGAAGGTGTAGAGGGATCTCAGTCTCTCTCTCAGGCTCTGACTGCTGGCGGCGGGGGTCGGGAACGGAGGAGCTAGGCTGGGTGATGGGCTTGGGGGCGACGAAGGGGCTGCTTGGGCAGGTAAGGGGCAGGAGGGGGCCCAGCAAGGCAGGTAAGGCTGGGGCCCCCGGTCCCAGAGGGTGAGGGCTGTCTCGCCGTGGCCACCATAACTCAGCCCAGGTGGACAGTTTCCTTTCTCTTGCCTGATTTACTGCCAGCTTCCAAGGGGCGAGGCCCATTCTTTGAACTTCAAAGGGAGCAGTGAGTGAAGCGGGGCAGTGACAGCCCGCTGCTGAGCTGGGGGGGGGGGCATCCCCGGGGCTCCCGGTCCTGGGTCCGCCAGCCACTCACCAGAGCTTGCCAAGCCGCGGCCTCCGGGTCTGTACCATGTGGGCCTGGCCCCTGGGCCCCGGCAGGAGGGCGAAAGACAGGGCCCTGCACTTGTTTTAAAGCCCAGGGCTGTGCCGGCCGGGCTCTGTTGCAGCTTCTCAGCCCTGTGAGAAGCCCTCCACTTTGCAGGTGGATAAACTGAGGCCCAGAGACATTAGGTCTGCCACCTAAGCACACAGGCCTCCCTCCAGGCCTGCCCCAGGGCTTGTGCATCTGCGGTTTGAGTCCTACAGCATTTATTTGTTGAGTTTTTCACTTCTTTTGTTGAGGGACTGGCTGGCCCAGGCTCTGCCATGGCAACCTGTGTCCTGGGCCTCAGTTTCCATATCTGTAAAAAAGGCTGTGCACTAGTGCTCTGGCACTTTTAGGTGAAAAGAATTCCGTGCCCCATGGCAGTGGCTTCACGCTCGGGGCAAACCCGGGAGGCCTTTTCCTTGTTGTGTCCTGAGTCACCTGAAACATTCAGGGAAGGGGTCGGTCAGTGTTCCAAACTATGTATCCCATAAAAATCTTGATTTCCACCTTCTTGTAGAGGATCAGAAACTTGTATGGTACCAGCATCCCCAGCTGCTAACCACCACCGCCAGCTTGAGCTGGGAGGACACATGTTCTCCAGCCCCCACGCTGCCTTCCTGCGTGTGCCCTTGTTGCTGGGCTCGGCTTGGCCCCTGAAGCACCTGAGTTTGAGACACTTACCTTGCCTGAACTGATCTGCTGTGGAATTCCTGCCGCCTTCCAAACCTGCTGTGTGACCTTGGGCAAGTCGCTTAATGTCTCTGAGGCTCAGAGCTTATGAAAGCCCCACACAGACCTTCTCAGCATTTCATCTGTGCCTAGGGGACATCACAGCTGGTGCCTCTGAGCTTGGTGGGGACAATCGGAGAGCCCAGGGCTTCACCCTCAAAGTGCACTTTGTACTTTCGATGAGCTGGAACACCGGAAGCAATGTCAGGGAGGCAGCAGGCCCTTAGGAGCAGCTGGAGCTGAAGCTGTGAAGCCAGAGGGACCTAGGGTTGAGCCCTTGGCCTTCCACCTTCCAGCTGTGTGAGCTTGGGACAGTTACTGAACTTCTCGGGTCAGGCCCTCAAAGCCTCAAAATGGGCTGACGGTGAGGATGTGAGGCATTCGTGTGCAGAAGCACCTGGCACCCCACGGGTGCTTGGCAAGTCCCCGGGAAGTTAGGGCCCCAAAAGAGGGAGGGCCAGGCCCTAACAGAGCCTGCTGGGAGGTCAAGAAGTTGAGGACCGTCTGGACAGGAGTCTCTAAAGATGAGAGGAAAGAGGAGGGAAATATGTGAATGAGACAGAGGTGCCTGGCTGGACCATAGCTCTTCAGGGAGGGCCTTTGGCTGTGATGGGGGGCTGGTGGGGGGCGGGCAAGGACATGGCCTGAGGCACCCAGACCAAACTACAGCAGTGGGGAGCCATGGATGTTCTTGAGCAAGGGGACACCTGTCTTTCTTTGATGTCAATTGTGATGCAAGAGTGGGCACTTTCCCTAATGCCCCAAATTTTGGAGGTTGATAATGATATTCTTCTCAAAGATACTATCGGGCCTTTTAAGTCAAATCCCCACCTGCCAATCTGCTCTACCCAGATGTCAAGCGCTTCCCAAGATCTGCTAGGGAGAAGAGAGCCAGGTGTCAGTGATTCAAAGTGACCAGGAGTCAGAGCTCAGCTCCACCCCTGTGTGACCCTGGCAAAATTCTCCACGTGCTTCTTAGAGCCTAGGTTTCCTCATTCGTAAACCTCACGGTGGAACCATCTAGGGAAGTTTGGAAGTTTTGTTTCAGTGTAGGTCTGTTCTAGTCTCTCATCTTCAAGGGAGAACGTGTTTTGTGGAGGAGGGCTGTAGGGGCACCTGCCTTACCTCTACTGGGTGAGTGTGTGCCTTGAACTGTGATTCTATTTGGGGGGATGGTGGGGGGTTGCAGGAGAAGGGGACCCTCCCGAGCAGTCTTGTGGCGCTGCCACCAGGCAGAAATGTGCAAAGACAGGATGTTTGTTGAGTGCGTACTATGTGCTGGGCCTCACCTGGGCCCCACAGAGCAGACACTTCAGGCAGAAGTGCAGGACGTGCGCCCTGCCTGCAGCCGCCTGGAGAGAGGAGCCTATTGTACCAGAGGGAAACACTCGGTTGGGAATGTGCGCTGTCTTTTAGGAATGATTTGGGGGCCATAAATTTTCGGTAGCAAAGCAATCCTCAGAGTTTTCATAATGCTGAAAAGTTTAGACTTGTCTTGAGGGGTAACAATTTCACCCAAGTGATGCACCAGCTCCAACTGTTTGTTATTGCAAAGGTGGGGTTTTCTTTTTTCCCCTTAAGGTGGAATCCTCCTCGAATTTCATGCTCTGCTTTAACTTGTTTTATTTCACCCGGAACACGAATAAAAATAGCCCATGAGATGTACAGATGGTGGAGGAAGGAAGGAAGGAGGGCAGTGTTTGCTGAGCATTTACTATGTGCCAGGCCTGGCTCTGGGGGCACAGAACTGACCCCCCAGGCCAGGGCCCTGGCCTTGGCAGCTTCCGACCAGTGCCGGGCGTGGCGGAGGGGGGGCGCATACCCCTCCGGCTCTGAATCCTCCAGGCAGCATCCCCTGCACGCAGCCATTTCACAGATGAGGAAATGAAGTCTCCAGGGCGTCTGGCAGCCTGTCCAGAGTCTCACAGGTGGGCATTTGCGAGCCAAGATTCAAACCGGGGCTGTGTGACTTGAAAGTTCATTTTGGGGGGAGCAGAAATCTATTCAGGGGCAAATCTCTTGAATCCCTACTGGGAGCTCACAATCCGAAGCTTATCTCCAGTGGCCAAGATAATGCTCTCTCCAGCTGGAGTGCCAACTTCGAGTGTGAACAAGACTGCAGGGAGGGGATGTTTGACATAGTTGATTCCAGGGCTGGTTGGACGGCTCCTCAAGCACCCTAGAAGCCCTGTTTCCATGCCAACCGTTGCTGTGCCCCTCACGGGCATTTTTATCAACTCACTAAAGCAGGCCCTGAAAGGATGCCAAAGGGAACACTTTCTGCTTTGAAGCAGGTCATTTGCATTCCATTTGCATATTCAGTCATTTTTCTGGGTTCTCCCCAAACAGGGGCTGACACAGTGAATGTGTTGTCTCCAGGACCCGACTTGACAGATTCAAAGGGCGTCAAAATTGTGCTGTGTGTTGACGGAGAGGGTGTGGCATCTGAGCCCCGAGAAAGGCAGGCTGGGGCCCCCCGGCTGGGTGTGTGTCCTGGTTAGGCTTTCCCAGGGCAGAGGCAGCAGGTGGGTGCGAGGCCCAGACACAGGGCTGCGTTGAAGTGGGCGGGGTGGGGGGAGCCCAGAGAAGGAAGAGGCATGTTCAGAGTCAGCCAGAAAGTTCTCTGAGCAGAGCCGTTGAAGCAGTCTTTGTTTCTGAAAGCACTCTGCCTGTATTCGAGTCACTAGGCGCTTATATCCGCATCTCCGCATCTCCCGTTCTCCAGTGTGGTTACGTGGCTGTCAGGTACGAGCAGGGAAGTCACTTGCTCCACGCCAGGTAAGAGGTCCAACTGGAGGTGGTGGCATGTGAATGCCAGGAGAAAGGTAGAGTCCAGGGAGCTCAGGAGGCGCGCACAGGGCATTCCAGCATGGGGACAAAGCTGTGGAGGTGGGGGCCAGGGCTGCCACAGCAAAGTGCCCCAGGCCGGGCCACTTCCACAGCATTGTCTGACGGTGCTGGAGGCCGGAAGTCTGAGATCAAGGTGTCAGCAGGGTTGCTTTCCCGTGAGGCCTCTCTCCTTGGCGCAGAGGCAATCATCTTTTCCTGGTGTCTTCACCTGGTCTCCTCTCTGTCCGTGTCTAGGTCCTATCTCCTCTCCTGATAAATACACCATCAGGTTGGATTAGGACCTGCCCGTATGACCTCATTTCAACTTCACTACTTCTTTCGAAACTATCTCCAAAGACAGTCACATTCTGAGGTACCGGGCGTTAGAACATCAACATATGGATTTTGGAGGAACACAACTCACCCCAAACAGTGGAGATTGTCATATGGAAATGGGGATGATGAAGCAAGAGGGATGCTGGGTGAAAGCCTGACTCTACATGGTCTGCTACCACGTGATGGACATGCCTCGATCCCCAAAGCAGGGAGATTAGCTTAGGAAGAAAGACATTTGGAGCTAACTAGGCTGGTGCCAGCTGGATTGGACTGGGTTCGGGGTGCCTGGGGAATGACCCTCCCTTCCATTAGCAGCACATGACTCAAGTATGGGGTCCTCCTTGTGCTGACCAGTTTTCTAGAGGCTGATGGGTCTTCCAGTGCAGGGAAAGTCATTTGACCTCTTAGTCTGGGTTCTCCCCAAAAACAGAGCCTGAGGCAAGGATTTAGGACCTGGTGATTTATTTTGGGGTGTAATCTCAGGGACTAGGAATAGAAGACTGGGGTGCATGAAGCAGAGAAGGGGGAAAGCCAGGCCATGGGGGCATCATTGCTCACTGCTGTGGGCAACTGGGGCCCGACTCTGCAGATAGAGGATAAGGGGTGTTCAATACACCTTCTAAGCTGGCAAGGATAGCCTATGGAACCATCTGCTTCAGGGAGCCAGAGTCCCTGCTGACATTCATTTTTTTGATAGAGCATCTATGCCAGGCTCTATGCTATACCTTGCTGGGCATATGGAGATGATGGAAGCTCTGGGAAATAATTCTGGGAACAATTGGCACCTTTAGTGAGAAATGTCAGGAAGAGGCCTATATAGACTACAGGGTGGGCATGGCACAGGGACTTGCCATATCTGCCTGGGGGAGGGAAGTGTCACAAAAGTGGCATGGATCAGAACCTTAAAGGATGTATACGTGTGTTCCAAGGAGAATATAGGCATCCAGGCAGAGGGAGCGTGGATGGAGGTGACTCTAAATCTGAAATCCAGCATGCTCCCATTCTTCTTGGGCACACTGACAGACACATCTCCTAGGCTAATTTGCAGTCAGCCACCAGACTGTGGGCAGAAGTGATGGATGCCAGGTCTGTCCTCCTCCTTCACATGGTTTGCCTCCACTCACTGGCTGGATGATACCAGGGCAGCCTTGAGGCCACACAGATGCTGGGTCCCCAAGTGACTGTGGAGCCCAGCTCCTTGGCCAAACCCCCTTGAACCATGGCAAGAGTGACCGTACAGTGATGAGCCATGGAGACTTTAGGGCTATTTGTTACAGCAACCAGTCTTCCCTTACTAATACAGAAAATGGTCATTTGAAGTGCAGTGTTAGCATAAGAACCTAAATATGCGACATTGGCTTAGCTGTTGAGTGACTGTGTGGAAACTGATAATAAGAGTCTTTAAAATCTGGTGGCCCATGTTATAAAATGGCAAAATCCTTTGGAGGACTACTGGCTGGGCTAGTTTGGGAGGCAGAGCACACAGAGGCTGAGCCTATAGCTCTAGGGAAAGTGGTTGCAAAGAAGTAATAGATTCGTGTGTCTTGGCCCCTTCTGGCTGCATTTGCAAGGTATCACAGGAAAGAGATGAGTTTAGGGGAGTAGCAGCTGGTTTGAAGTAGAAACAATAGGAACAGAGAGAGATTTATATTCAGGGTTGGAAAAGCCAACCACGTCTGGATCTGAAACAGTAGGAGATTAAGATTGAGAAAAGCCTCAGGCTGCTGTGAAGCTCAGGTGAAGGATGTGACATCGCCACTCCATTACAATAGCCGCAAGGCTGTCATGATTAAGTGAGGAGGAAGAGGCAGAGAGACAAGAAGAGGGAGAACAATAAATGTGGCTCAACAATTAAGGAAAGAGCTCTGGGCATGATTGTTGGCCCTTAGAATTGACTAGAAGAAGTAGATCAGAAATTTAGGATTGGAGGGAATTGCATTGTCAAAGAAACAATGATCCCAGATGAAAAAAAGAGTTGTTGACTTAAGTTTAATATATCCTTTGTGCCCCCAGCTCTCCAAGAACAGGAAGCAGGGTCCTGGAAACTCTACAGTGGCCAACAGGACACTATCTTAGCCCCTACAGCGTGGAGCCAGAGCACACGGAGAAAGATGGATGAGGAGTTCTCTAAGAAAGCATAGCCAGTGTCAAGTTGGGGAGATCCCTGGCAATCTTTGCCTTACACTAGGCAGTGGACCATTTGCTTCTGGTGTCTTCCATTCTTCTCTCTTCTGAATGGGACTTTTCACTGGGGTTATCTTACCTTGGTTCCATCATTATACAGTATGTGTGTGTGTGTGTGTGTGTGTGTGTGTGTGTGTCTGGGGGCAGCAGCAAATATGTTTTCTCCCTAGTTTATGGGCTGTCAGGCCATGCAGTGACTGGATGGGACCTTGGGGTGTCTCCTTGAGAAGAGGGTGAGTTTTTTCTACATGTAGTAGGAAGGACATTCATGGATATGTGTTGGCCAAAAGGACAAACCATGGCAGTGACTACCCAGGGTACAAGGACATCCTTGTCACTTCCTGTCTTCCTGGGCACTCCACAAGGCCACATTCCCTTGCAGTTAGCTGGCAAAATAAGTGAATTATGACCAAAAGGATGTGGGCAGAAGGATGCACACACCTGAAGCTTGGTCCCCCAGACTCTGCCTTGTCTTCCACATGTCCTCTGTTTTCATCGGTGATGCCAAGGTGACCTTGGTGGCCACATGTTGGAAGTGGATGCACATGTGGATGTCTGCATGGAGCTGAGCCCTGAGCACTGTGCATTGGAAGGTAGTGTGAGTGAAGAATAAACCTCCGTTGTCAAATCCCCTGTGACTTGGGGGCTCTTTGTTACAGGACTGACTTACTCTGACTAATACACACACCTATCTTGGCCCCTCCCAACTGGGTCATCTGTAAAAGTCATGTTACTCTCCTGCAGAAAACTCTGGAATGGAGCCCTTGCTCACTCGGCCACTACAGACCCTTACATAGCCCACAAGGCCTGCATGCTGGCCCTCTTCTGTCCTCCTGACCTCTCCTGTCCACCCCTCCCCTTGCTCTCTCTTCTTGGGTCACACTTCTTTCCTCAAATATCCCATTCTTTCTTCTCTTTCAGGACCTTCATCCTATGTCTTCTGCCTGAGAATCTCCTGTCCTGTTTTGTTGCATTCACCCATTATCCTTTCAGGCCTTATCTGAAACATCACTTCTTTAGGGAAGGATTCCTAGCATCCTTGGACTGGATTCAGTCCCGCCATACATCAGTTTTGGACGTTCGTTACAATCATCCAAAAGTTGCCCTGGCTTGGGCAGAAGAGAAATGTTTTGGAAGTTGTGTTAATTAGATGTTGTTACCTGCCCCTAATCTTCCCCTCCTCCCTCCCTGCTAACAGAGTCCCAGCTTGGTACAGAGGGACCACGTGCCCTTGGGGCTCATTTCTCAGAACCCCCTCTTGCTTTAGGTGGCTGTGGGACCCAGTGCTGCTCGATGGGATATAAATGGGAGTCCCCTTGGTGGGTACCTAGAAGGCTATTGTTTTCCTAAAAATTCCAGCACAGGTCTTTCTCCTTCATGCTCCCATCATCTTCCTTCCTGCGTGAGGATGAGCACTACTTGCTAAGGATGGTGAGCCAGGTCCCGGAAGGAGACTGTGTCCATCATAACTACCTCTAGCAGCTGCCCAGCCCTCTCAAGAAAACCAAAACCTTGTGTGGTCAAGCTCAGAGATGGAGTTTGTTACATGCAGCTGAACACAATCCTAACTCATGCAGAAGGCTTTTAGGGGCTTCACAGAGTGGACAGGAAGCCTGGAGAGCCATGCTGGGCCAGAGAACACAGCCCTGTCAGGGCCACAGGGACCGTGCTGGTCACTGCTCCTGAGGTTCCTGGAGTGAATCCATATATCCTTGCCTCTCAAGATGAGCTTCAGATCCAACAACCCAGGCAGGACAACCTGGTCCATGCCTGGACAGTCAGAGTAAGGCAAGGAAATGCCTGGGTCACCGGAATCCTACAGTGGGGGGCCACATTCTGCCCATTGCCTGCTGTGTACTCTCAAATCTCCCTGTGCTTTCATTACGGTGATGCTAAGCCAAAGGCCCCCATAATTGTGAGGCTCAGGGGGCAGAGAGCCTGAGATAGAGTGGGGAGAAGGGGACTGAGGTGGAGAAGGCTCCCAGGGGAGGGCACCCTGAGTACCACACCTTTTTATTTTTTGAGATATAATTGACATATAACATTACATTAGATTCATTAGCACAACATAATGACTCGATATTTGCACATATGTGATAATAATCACCACAAACAAGTCTAGTTAAGATCCATAACCACACAATATTTTTAGAATCTTTTTCTTGTATTGAGAACAAATATAAGATTTACTCTCTTAGCAACTTTCAAATATGCAACACAATATTCTCTCTCTCTCTTTTTTTTTTAGATTTTATTTATTTATTCATGAGACACAGAGAGAGAGGCAGAGACACAGGCAGAAGGAAGAAGTAGGCTCCGCTTGGGGAGCCCGATGCAGGACTTGATCCCAGGACCCTGGGATCACAACCTGAGCCAAAGGCAAACGCTCAACCACTGAGCCACCCAGGTGCCCTGCAACACAGTATTCTTAACTATAACCTCCACGCTATATGTGACATCTCATGACTTATTTATCTGATAACTGGAGGTTAGTATTATTTGACACCCTTGACTCATTTTGCCCGACCCTACCTTCCCCCCTCTGGCAACCAGCACTCTGTTCTCAGTATCCATGAGTTTAATTCTTTTTGTTTTTGTTTTCAGATTCCAAAAGTAAGAGAGATTGTATATTAATCTTTCTCTGACTTATTTCACTTAGCCCTCAGGGTCCATCCATGTTGTTGCAAATGGCAGATTTCCTTCTTTTCTATGGCTGAATACTATTCCAGTGTGTGTGTATATATGCATATACTTCATCTTCTTCATCCATCCATTCATTGATGGACACTTCGATTATTTCTATGTCTCGGCTATTGTAAATAATGCTGCAGTGAGCTTGGGGTTGCAGATATCTTTTCGAATTCGTGTTTTCGTTTCCTTTGGATAAGTCCCCAGAAGTGGAATTGCTGGATGGCATGCATGTGTGTACGTGCCATTGTGTGTGCTTGTGTTTGTGTGTATTTGCAGGTGCACGTGTCTATATGTACGTATGTCCTGGTATGTGGGCCTCTCTGTGTAGGTGTGCACCTGTGCCTTTCCCCTGCATGTGGTGCCTGCACCCAGCCTGACTGTGCACAGCCGTCCCTCCATCCCAGCCCCCAGAATGCCGTTTTGTTTCTCACCCTTTCATATTCAAATGTCAGCCTGGCTCCCAGCATGCCCTGGGGATTTATGGCCTGATTGTGTATTGTTGGAGCCTGGTGAGTGGGTGAGCTCATCACTTGGCTTGTGATGGTAATTCCTTCCTGAGTTGGGGCCTAGGGCCCCCCCCATCTGCTTCAGGGGGGCTTGCTTGGGTCCATGTCCCCTGTTGCTAGGTGCCCAAGCCATCCATTGAATTCAGAAATATGGAATAATACAAATAACAACAATAGGAACATTTATTTACTGAGGGCAAATGCAGTGCCAGATGCAGTTCTAAGGCCTTTGAATATTCTACCTCATTTTAACTCCATTCTGCTAGATTGGGAAACTGAGGCAGAGGAGTGGCCCAAGGGCAGGCAGCCACCATCACACTGACTCATCATTCACCTTCCGGCAGCCTGGCGTCACCTCGTTTCTTTCCAGTCCAGCTCCCTCTCTCTCCTCTGTGCCATTCGGCTCCATCATATGGCCAGCTTTCTCCCCTGCATCATGGGTCCTGCCCGAGACGTGGCCTGGCCTCCCTGCTTCCTGGAGGCTCCCCCAGCCTCAGTACAGCTGTTGGGATGCCCTTCCTAAAACCTCCACCCCTCTTCTCTTAGGCCTCCCATGCCTCCCCATTGTGCTTGAACAAAAGCTTAATGTTATCCTGGCATTTAGAGCCCCACTGGAACCTGGTCTTGTCCCAACCTCATCAGGGCTGCCCTGAGACAGATAGAGTAGGCAGGCAGAGGCCAGAGCTGGGACTGTTACTGAGCTCCCCAGCAGGAGAGGCAAGCAAGTGGGGCTTCTGAGTACTCTGAACTTGGAGCTGACCCAGGATCCATGGTAGGAGGAGGCCACTGAGGCAGAAGCAGTTGGGACAGCTGCTCCCCCACTCAGCCTCAGATGGCTCTACTGGTGGCTGCTCGGGCACTGCCCCTCCAAGCCCTGGGCCTCTCTGACCTCAGACGGCTCCACTCCACCTCTGTCTGCAGGAGAAGCGGAGGAGAGGGACTCTCCATAGGCTCGCGCTGTGGGCCACACAGAAGAAGCCAGAGACTCACTCAGCCAAGGGGCCGGTGGCATCGTGCTTACAGTAGCCATGGGTGGATGGAGAAATGGGGTGGGGTGGGGTGGGGCTTCGGACTCGCGTACTCCTGGTTCCCCTCACTTCCCTGCCAGCTGCCAAGTTAGCAAACCTCCTGGCACCTTCATTTCCTCATCAGAGAAATGGGATAATACCGCAGCATCACAGTGACTGCTAATGCCAAGAGCTTCCTTCGGGAAGGGGCTGCTTCTTCCTTTAAAATAAAAATGGTATTTCCACAAAAGGCAGATTGATCTCCTGCACACCTGGGATCCCCATTTTTCTCTGTGGAGTCCCGGGCCACTGTGTCCTTTGGCCTCTGCGATCCCTCGGAGCTGGTTTCCCCATGCATACACAGGGCGGAGGGGTAGTCCTTGCTTCCTTACAGCGCTGGCTCGGAGGATTAAGCCGGATAGAGCTGTTAGCACACAGCAGGTGCTCACTCACTCCCTTGAGTGCGCTTCTGCCCGCCTGCCCGCCTGCAGGGAGGCGCCTCCGCTGCTCCCCTGGTGGAGGGAAGACGGGTTAGGGATCTTGTTACTGTTGGGCCGGTCCAGCTCCCAGATAAGACAATAGGAATCACGTTAACCTTGGCCAGGGAGCTTGCCATCTGTCTAAACAGTGGGGTCTGCTGCCCAGTGCCTGGGCGCCCGAAGCATCATGCAGCATCGCACACTCCCTCTCAAATACTTTCCCAGTGGACTGGCCTGGCCAGTCCCACCCTCTCCAGCCTCAGCCTTCCCATCTGTACAAGGGCCTCAGCTTGTCTGCTCTAGATCATACACCCAAAAGAGTTCCTTCCAAAGCTCTGGATTTTGAGCTAAAGCCTAGGTGAAATTGCAAGGACTGCCCACATCCCAGCCACCCTGCTTACTTTGGGGATGGGGAAACTGAGGCTTGATGAGGGAAGATGAGTCATCCAAGGTCATCACCCAGCAAGACAGGGCTGGGACTCAGAGCCAGGTGTTTGAGCGTGGGGAGGAGTCCAGGTGCTGTGAATGCCAGGAAAGTAGGTTAGACCACTGGCCCAGAGGATGGGGGCTGTGGAGCTGGGGGTCCCAGCTGGGTGAGGAGTCGCTGGCAGGGCTGTTGTAACCAGAGGCTTTTGAGGATGGTAGTCCAACTAAAGAAAGGCCTTGGGCAGCCCCGGTGGCGCAGAGATTTAGCGGCGCCTGCAGCCCAGGGCATGACCCTGGAGACCCAGGATGGAGTCCCCTGTTGGGCTCCCTGCAGGGAGCCTGCTTCTCCCTCTGCCTGTGTCTCTGCCTCTCTCTCAATCTCTCTCTCTGTGTCTCTATGAATAAATAAATTAAAAAAAAAAAAAAGGCCTTGGCATGCCCTTGCTCAGGAAACAGCCTAGGTGCTTTCTGACCGCAGGACCAACCAGGCTTCCAAGGCTGTTGACATTGGGCCTCACCCACCTCTCCACCATCATCTCTGGATGCACCTGAAGCTCCAGTCCTGTTTTGCTAAGTACCAGCCTGGGGCACAGCCTGCATTTCCCTGTGTCCAGGCCTCTGCTATGCTCATGTTGTTCCCAGACATGAAAAGCCCCTTCTCTCTGACAAGGCACCTTTTCCCATTTCATTTCCTACCCTGCTTTCTCCCTCCTTGGCCTCCTCTGTTGTTCCTTGAAACACATGTTACCCCAGGACCTTTGCTCTTTCCCCAGGTGTCTTCAGGGGTTGCTTCTTCATGTCACATAGACCTCCACTCAAATGTCCCTGTCACAGGGATGCCTTCCTTATAACAGCCCCATGGTCACTCTCCATTTCCTACCCTGCTTTCTTTTTCTCTATGTATATTTGTTTCTTGATATATATATTTATATTTATGTATTTGCCTATGGGCCCAGGAGGGCAGGTACTGTGTCTTATTCACCGCTGTGTCCTTAGTGCCTGGCACAAAGTAGGCCTATTGAGAAAACAGCTGCTGAATGAATGAATGAATGAATGATCTTCAAATGTGGCCTTCATAAAAATGCCTTGTTACGTGGGGTTTTTAAAAAAAATGCCTTGTCGGGACCCCTGGGTGGCTCAGTGGTTGAGCATCTGCCTTTGGCTCAGGGCGTGACCCTGGAGTCCTGGGATCGAGTCCTGCCTCGGGCTCCCTGCATGGAGCCTGCTTCTCCCTCTGTCTGTGTCTCTACCTCTCTCTCTCTGTTTCTCTCATGAATAAATAAATAAAATATTTAAAATAAAAATGCCTTGTCACGATATTTCTATATGTATCTCTCACTAAACAAACTGGGGACTTCTTTAGGATAGGGACAAGTACTTTCTGTGTCCCCAGTCCTGGGCCAGAGCACATGCTGGAGAATCAACACTAGATAACACTGATGTGGCAGCTTGTTTGCAGAGACAGCCAGCACAAGTCCCCCCACACTGGTGCCCAGGCCCCTCTGCAGTGTGGCTTGTCCCCTCTCCCTCCCACCCAGAGGGGTATCTATTTCCCCTCTGTGATTTCTTTGCACAGTCGAACATGGTAGATGCGATGGTTGTGTTGGTTCTGAGGCTAGGCCTCAAGAGGCCTTGCAGCTCCATGCTCATCTTCTTGGAACGCTGCCCTTGCAACCTGTAGGCTGAAACTGTCTGTAGATGAGGGCCCATGTCGGGGGAGCTGAGGGGACCCCCACGTACAGAAGCTGGCCTGCCTGCTGGGGCAAGGGGAACAGAAGCTCCAGCCAACAGCCAGCAGCAATTACCTCTAGAAACATCTAGCTCAACTGAATGGAGCTGCATGAGTGAGCCCAGCTGAATGAGGACGTGCCTAGATCTGCCAACCCACAGCACAGCGAGAAATAATAAATCATTGTTGGGAGCCACTACGTTTTGAGGTAGAGTTTATTACACAGTGATGGATAACTGATGACTCCAACTTCCCTGATTAGAAATTCAAGCCATCCAAGAAATCCTGAGACAGCTGTGGGACAAGTCTGGCTTTGGAAGAGTTTCCAGAATCTGACAGTAAGCTGGCCTGTCTAGCAATGGCTCCTTCCAAAGGAGATCCGGAGATCTGATTATTCACGAGTTCACCTATTTTCTGCCCATCCCAGTACTGTAAGCTAAAGATCTAGAGATGGACTCTCAGCCCCTACCCTTATAGTGCTCCCCATCTCGTGAAGGAGACAGACAGAAAAGCCATCACTGACAGTGTGAGGCAGCTTAGGGCTGTTGACAGCAAGGACGATTATGATGATATTAAGGAAATATAATGATAATAACGTATCCTTCCTACATCCCAGGTGTATTTCTACCTGTACTATCTCATATAATTTTCAGACCAGCCCCAGGATGGAAGTCTTATTGTTTTCATTCCCATTTTATAGATGAGGAAACTGAGGCACAGAGAGATTAAGAAACTTTCCTTGGGAAAAAAAAAAAGAAACTTTCCTTGGATTAAGTGGTGGATCTCAGAGCGATGAGAGAACTTAGAGATCTGCTGGGGGAGGGCGCATAGGGAAGGGCTGTTCTGAAGAGGGGCCATTTGATCTGGCCTTTGGAGGATGCACAGGAGTCCACTAGGCAGAAAAGCAGTGGGAACAGCATGTGGAGGCCTGAGGCAAGGTGAAGAAGCCAGGGTTGGCGTAGCTCGGGCGCTGCATTGGAAACCACGGCATTCTTCCTCATTCCCTGGCCGTGGAGCCACAGCCTGAGAGACAGAAGCAGGGTGCAGGCGGAGACAGCATCTCAGCACCTGAACCTGGTCTACGAGGGAAGTGACAGCGGGGCTGCTCAGACACACTCCTTCCCCAGACACCCCAGGATCCTGGTCCTCTGCGAGGGGCAGCCTGTCTGCCAGAGATACACAGACATAGAGGAGAGGAAGGCTTGGAGACTGGGTCCCATGCTGAAGCATAGTAGAGAGGGACGCAAATTTGAGAGACCCGTCTGCTATGTACTCACTATTTCCTGGACACTTTGATATAGGGCATACGTCATTTTTTCTCCAAACTAGGACATTTGGAGAACAAATGGGGCACTATTAATAGTTGCCCCAGGATGAGAGGTGTAAATCAGGACTTAGGTTCACACAGTATAAGTGGCACCTATCACGAGCTTTACAATTACTAACTCATTTAATCCTCTTGACAAACCTCATAAAGGGGTTTGCTGTTCCCCCCTCCATTTACCAGATGAAGAACCTGAAGCACAGAGAAAAAGAATTCACATACACAGGTGAATTACTGTATGTTAGATGCTGAGCCAGGCCGTTTCCCAGAAATCTATCTAACCCTGACCACAGATCTGTAAGGGACATTTGGGGAACTCCATTTATAGATAAAGAAACAGGCTCGGAGCCCCAACCCAAGTCCAAAAGATTTCCGACTTCAGCCTCTCTCTGCCTGACTGGGTCTCCTTGGAACATACACAGCAAAACGCATCTCCTGCCTGCCTGCTTTTTACTTTTCTTTTCCATCACCACCACCCCCGCCAGGGGGACTGTGACCCAGAGAGAGGTGTGTCTCCTGTCTCCGGCAGAAGAATGCATGTGTTCTTTTAGGTGAGACGGGAACAGTAGGAGGAGGAGGGGCATGGCTGGACTTGAGCTGTGGGTGGGGTGGGGGGATTGGACACTTGGCTGTGGAAGTGCCAAGTTTGATCTTGAGGCTCAGACGCTCCATCTCTGTCTTTCTCTGTCTCCTTGTCTCACTTTCCTTCTCTCTCAAGGAAGCAGGTGCACAGGCAGGTGCCTACATGGACAGGGCAGAAGGATTCCACAACCCAGGGCTGGTTCCGACCTCCCTCTCTTCTGTCAGTCACTGACTCGCTGTGTGACTTTGTGGAGGACCCTTCCTAATCTAGGCTTCACTCAGGGTTCCATCTGGAACTCCAGGAACCAGACTCACAGCCGTCTGAGAGTCTTGGGCTCTGTAGCTGGCTGCGTAGTGGCTGGGGACTCTGGATTCAGGGTCAGGTGGCCTGCCTTCAGATCCAGGCTTGCCTTTTCAGATGTGTGAACTTGGGGCAAGTTATTTCACGTGCTGCTATGTGCTTATCTGGAAAATGGAATGATAGCGAAGGTGATGAAGATGATGCTTCCTTAGGCTCCTGTGCAGGTTAAATCAGTGAATATATGGGAAGTGTTTAGAGCAGTGCTGGACACAGAGGAGGGAGGGGCTGTGTTGTGTTTGTTACTATTATCTTCTAGGGTGAACAGAAGAAAAGAGACTCAAAGGGAGGGGTCCAGGGTGAGCACAGGAGGGAGTGTCTGGTGTGGGCAGACCCAACACAACCGGGCAGTGGGAACAGACAGGACATTGTGCACTGGCAGGCTGAGGGAGCCATGCCCGAGCACCTGCCGGGAACTGGGATGACCGTGGAGGGAGGGGAGTGGGCAGTGTGCCCAGGAATCTGGTCCCACTTGGCTGTGGCCAGAGCTAGAGGGACCACAGCCCCTGGCCAGCCCGGCGACTCTCCAACCTCAGTCATTTGGGCACCACCCTGGAGATTTTTGCCTTATGAATGAACATTACTATAATTTATTTCACGCTTGTCTTAATTTTAAATTTATTTTTTAATTTAATTTTTTTCATGATCTGAGTTATGCTCACATGGTTCAAAAATCAAAAAGTTTAATAAGCACTTTGGGAGAGTCTGCCTCCAGTCCTGTCTCCCACCACTTGGCCCTTCCCCACAGGCCAGGCTATTATTCTTCTTCAATAAATATAATGTATGCATTTGATATATTTCCCTTATTTTAAAGACAATGCAAAGCATGCAATGCTCATTGTCCTACAACATTTTTTTTTACTTAATGTTTTTTTTAAATATTTTATTTATTTACTTGACAGAGAGAGAGCATGTGAGAGAGAGCACAAGTAAGGGTACCTGCAGAGGGAAAGGGAGAGAGAGAAGCATGCTCCCTCCCCACTAAGCAGGGAGCCCAATGTGGGGCTTGATCCCAGGATACTGGGATCATGACTGGAGCTGAAGGCAGAGGCTTAACCGACTGAGCCACCCAGGTGCTCCTCACTTAATATTTTCTAAAGCAACCTTTCTATTTAAGTGAATATAAATGAGAAAGACACCAACATTTCCTGTAAACAGAAGTATCCATGACAAGAAGTTCATGGGAATAGAGCAAGGCCAGTAAACCCCAGCAGCATCCTATTGTCAGTGGGGACCCTGAGCTCAAAGTCTGCCTTCTCACTGTCCCAGTTGGACTAGCAAATGTTAGATGCTGAGGCACACAGTACCAAGCTGACACTTGTTCTGTGAGATCATCAAAAGGACTAAAAAGATTTGAATGGGAAATTTTTTCTCACCTTGGAATTCAGTGTGTTTACTACAGCATTGCCTTTCTATATTTTTTCTCAATCAATCAAACTGGCAGTTTATCTATTTTGTTGAACTTTTTCAAAGAACTGGCTTTTGGTTTCATTGATTTTCTCTATTGTTTTTCTATTTTCTATTTCATTAATATCCTTTCTAACCTATATCATTTCCTTCCTTCTGCTTGGTTTAGGTGGAGTCTGCTCTCCTTTTTCCAGGTTATCCATAATAGCCTGTGTAGATAAGGTTTTTGATAGGAGATCTTTCTGCTTTTTGAATATAGGCATTTACAACTATGAATTTTCTTCTAAGCACTGCTTTAACTGCACCCCATATGTTTAGGAATGTTGTGTCTTTGTTTTCATTCATTTGAAATAATTTCTATTTTATTCAAAGTATTTTCTAATTTCCTCTGTGATTTCTTCTTCACCCATTGACTGGAAAGGTATGTGTTGTTTCATCTCCACATAGTTGTGGAAATTAATACCTACATATTTTAATTTCCACAAAGTTCTTTCTATTGTTGATATCTGATGCAATCCATTGTGACTGTAGAACATAGTTTGTATAATTTCTATCCTATCAAATACATTGAGGTTTGTTTCATGGCCTAACATATCATATGTCCAGGAGAATGTTTCCGGGTACATTTGAGAAGAATATGTGTATCCTGCTGGGTTGGGTGGAGTTTTCTGTAAATGTCTATTAGGCCTATTTGATTTGTACTGATGTTCAAATATTTATTTCCTTTTTTGGTTTTCTGCCTCATTGTCCTATCCATTATTGAAAAGAGGATATTATAATTTCTAGTTATTATTGTTGAATTGTCTGTTTTTCTCGTCAATTCTGTCTCTTTTTCCTTTATGCATTTTGGGGCTCTGTTATTAGGTGCATATATGTTTATAATTATTATATTTTCCTGATGAACTGACCTTATGTTTCTTTATCACTAGTAACATTTTTTTCTTTTAAAGTCTATTTTGTCTGATATTTTTTCTGATGTTACCATCCCACCTTTCTTATGGTTGCTGTTTACATGATTTATCTCTCCCCATTCTTTCACATTCTTTTTGTGCCTTTCATTCTGAAATATTTTTCCTACAGATGACATAGAGTTAGAACTTATTTTTTAAATACAATCTGACAATGTCTGCCTTCTGATTGAATTGTCTAATACCATCACATTTAATGGTGTTATTGAACTTATGTCTGCCACTTTACTTTTTGTTTTTGATATGTCTTTTATATTCCTCTATTCATCCTTTACTGCTTTCTTTTGCATTTAGTGAATATTTTCTAATGTAGCATTTATATTTCTTTAGTCATTTTTTTACTATGTATTTTGAAAATATTTGCTTACTAGTTCACTAGGACTTACCATATACATCTAATTTTTCATAATCAGCCTTAGATTCATACTAGCTGCTTAATTCCACGAAAAAATTGAAATGTTACTTCTATGTAACTCTATTTCCTTTTATCTTCTTTTTTTGTGATATTATGATTATGTATATTGTAACTATTACAAACCCCAAAACATATTGTTATAATTATTAACTTATATAATTGCCTGTCTTTTAAAGCAGTTAAGACATGGAAAGAGAGCAAGCTCATAGCTTTTGTTATGTTAACCTTATTATTTACCATTTCCAGTTATTTTCATTTGCTCCTATGGATTTGATTTAGCATCTGGAGTCATTCCTTCAGATTTGCTCCCACTCACCTCATGTGCTGTTATTGGCAAATATATTTCTATATGTTATAGGCCCAATAATACAGATTGCTTTATATAATCACATTTAAAATCAGTTAATAGAACAAAAGACAAGAAACATGCATTTATACTGCCTTTTATAATTATATAATTACTTATATCAATGCCTTTTGTTTTCTTCATGTGGATTCAAATTCTTTTCTGAGGTCATTTGCTTTCTGCCTGAAGACCATCTTTTATTATTTCTTGTATGACAGGTCTGCTAGCAAAAAATTCTGGTTTTGTTTACCTGTGATGCCTTTAACTCACCTTCGTATTTGAAAGACAGCTCTGCTGGATATAGGATTTTTGGTAGACAGGTTTTTTTCTTTGAGCATTTTGAGTAAGTTATCTCATTCCCTTCTGGCCTCCATTGTTTCTGATGTCAGGTGTTAATCTTTTTCCTTATGCATAGGTCATTTTTCTCTTGCTGCTTTAAAGATCTTCTATTTGTCTTTGGATTTTAGCATTTTTACTATGATGTGTTTATCAGTCTATTTGTATTTATCCCACTCAGAATTCACAGAGCTTCCTGGATGTGTAATTTAACGTTTTAAAATAAATTTTGTCAGTTTTCAAGTATTTCTTTGAATACTATGCATTGTACTTAATGATGCTCCACATTTATCCAAGGCTATGTTCATTTTTTGTCATTTATCCTCCCTGCTCTTCAAATTTCACAATCTGTATCCACTTACCTTCAAGTTCACCGGTTCTTTCTTTGCCAGTTAAATATACTGTTGAGTATATTTAATGATTTTTTTTTCATTTTGATTACTGTATTTTTCAACCCCAGAATTTCCATTGGATTCTTTTTTATATTTTCTGTTTCTTTATTGGTATTCTCAATTTGATGTGGTATTGTCATTATACCTTCTTTTTACTTCTTTTAATCCTGGTTTCATTTAGTGCTTTGAACACATTTACATTTGCTATTTTGAAGTCTTTGATAAGTCCAACATCTATCTGGTCACTGTCACAGGCAGTTATTTTTACTCCCGCCCACCCCCAGTATATGACTCATAATTTCCTATATTTTTTAATGTATATCTCATAATTTTTGTTGGAAACTAGATATCTTAAATAAAGTAGCAAATCTGGATACTGGTCCTCCTTTTAGGGACTTGTTGTTATTTCATTGATTACTTTTTTGGTGACTTGCTGGATTATATTATTGAAGTCCATTTCTCCCAACCCCCCCACCTTTTAAAAAAATTATTCAGGAGAGACACAGAAAAAGGCAGAGACATAGGCAGAGGGAGAAGCAGGCTCCACATGGGGATCATGATGCAGGACTTGATTCCAGGGCCCTGGGATCATGACCTGAGCCAAATGCGGATGCTCAACCACTGAGCCACCCAGGTGCCCCTATTTTTCCCAACCCTTGCAGTGTGTAGCCTCTAATGTTACTCCTCAGGGGATACAGCCCTGGGAATACCCAGTGTAATCCTGAGATGACTTGATTTTTACACGGCTTTCTTTGACGGTCTCTTTCCCTGGCCACACCCAGCTATTAAACTCCATTAATAGCTAGCTGATTGCCCTATGGGTTTCAATAATGCCTTGGGGCATACATTCCTTCACAGACTATCCAACCAAAACCAGGCTTCTTGGAACAGATAGTTCCTAGTGTTGGGGATTTTCTATAACCACCCCCAGAGGGTTCTTTCCAGCTTTCTCTTTTTCTGGTTCTCTCCAGCAAAATAGCTGGTTTACAGTTTAGCTTTTATTTCCAATGAATCTATCAATCTCTTCCCAGTTGCCTTTCATCATTCCTCACTGTTTTGAGTGTGTTCTTTCACTGGAGCTTCTCCACTCTAGGCGGCAAATGAAGTCAATTCCTTTGGAGAGAGTTGTAGCGCTCTTTTCTATGGCCTGCTTCTCCCTCCAGAAAAAGTCTCAGATGTATAGCCCTGGTGCTGGGAATGGGGCAGTGGTGAACTTCTCTCTGAATGACACCCCAAATTTAGATTCCAAGCACTTGGTATATGGAGAGAAGCAGCCCTGGGTCTTGACTAGCTTCTCTTGGTATGGAACTCTTGCTCCTTGAGCTGGGACAAGATAACAGGAACCCTAGTATCTCTGTGGATCTATGCCCAGGTATAGCTTTTATACCATGAGCAGGGGTTGAGTAGAAGGAAGAAGGAACCCCTACGTCTTGGCTGCACTTGCTTGAAACTTAGACTCAGCAAGAGGTAGCTTGGGAAAGAATGAGAAATGCTGATACTCTTCCCCTCTTGGGAAGAGAGCCTGTGACAAGGAGCTGGGGAAAGGAAACCCTGTGTTCTTGGATGTACCAGTCTGGCTCACTGAGCTGGGAGTGGGAAGGGATGGAGTAGATATTGGTTTAAATACTTACAACTTCTCCTGAATTTTGGTATATTTTCCTGAATAATATATTCATTTGCTGTATGTCTTTATTTCCATATTGTGGTTGTTTTAAAATTTTTTCACTGATTTCTCTGGAGAATGTCCATGGAGCTTCTCATGCTGTCATGCTGAAAATGGAACTCACAAAGATATTGTCTTATAAAAGCTTCCAGAAGCTATGTCACTTTGTCTTTCATATTTAGGTCTATAATTCACCTGAATTTGATTTTTTTTGTGTATGATATGAAGTAGGGGTTAAGTTTCCTCTTACCTTGTATTGAAGAAATTGTCCCTTTCTCATCAGAGACTCTCAGATGAGTCTCCTTTGGCATAATTTAAATTTCCAAATATGGCTGGGTTTGTTTCTAAATTTTCTATGCTGTTTTACTTATTTATTCAGTTATTTTTGTGCTAGTACCATGCCATTTTTGTGTTAATTTACCGAGGCTTAGTGATAAGTTTTTATTTCTATCTTAACTTCTTGTATATCCATACAAATTTTAGAATTCTTTTATCAATTTCTACAACAAAAAACCATCCTCTAATAATTTGATTGGAATTGCACTGGTTGAATCTTTAGGACTTAAGAGTAAACTCTTCAACATGGTTATTTAGATTGAGTTGATAGACTATGACCAGCAGACTGAATCTTCCCCACAGCCTGTTCCTGTGTGACTCTTGAGTTAAGAATGCATTTTACATGTTTAAAGAGTGGTTAAAAAAATATGTGAAAGAGACCATATTTCTCAGTTTTGATTGCAACTATTTTAAGATTTTTGCACCTATATTTATGAATACAATTGGCCTGTAACTCTCCTTTCTTATGATGCCTTGTTGAATCCAAGCTATTGGTATCAAGATTATGTTGCCTCATAAATTAATTAGAGAGTTTTCTTTTTTCTATTATCTGGAAAAAAATCTATGAAAACTGTTTCTTCCTTATGTATTTGGCAGAATTTGCCAGTTATCAATTTTTCTGGGTGGGAAACGTTTTAGTACAGATGGCATTTCCATAATAGTTACAAAATTACTCACACTTCCATTTCTCCTTATCTCAGTTTGATACTTTGCATTTTCCTAGGAATTTGTCCATTTAACCAAATTTTTCAAATTTATAGGCATAAAATTGTTCATAATGTCATCTTATCATTTTTTTAAAGTCTGCAGGATCTGTAGAGATGCCCCCTTTTAATTAACAACTTATGTATTCATTTTCTCTCATCCTTGGTCAGTCTTTTATTATCAACCTTTTAAAAAAAATACACTTTTGGCATTGTTGATTCTCTTTGTTATATGTTTCTTATTATAGTAGTTTCCGATGTCTTCTTTATTATTTTCTTCCTACTTCCTTTTTTTGGGATTTATTTTGTTGTTCTTTTTCTAACTTCTTGTGATGACTCACTGATTTCTTTTCAGCCTTTGTTCTTTTTGAACTAAAATTTTTTTATTACCTTTAAGCATTGTATTAGTTTCAGTCAAAAGTTCTGATATGTAACATTTTCATTATCTTTCAGATATATTTTATAATTTTCACTGTGATTCCTTCTTTGACCCATTGGTTATTTGGAACTGCATATTTTAATTTCCAAAAAAAAACTGAGGGTTTCCTAGTTACTGATTTCTACCTAATTGTGTTGTGACCAGAGAGGCCTCTGGGTAATTTCATGTCTTTGCTCTTTACAGCCTAGAATATGGCCAATTTTTTGACAGTGTTCCAACTGTACAGGAAAAAAAAACATTTTATATTTGTGTGTGCAGTGTTCTATACATATTAGTCAGGCGATGTCTTTTTCACATGTTGTTCAAATCTTATGTATGTATCTTTATTGATTTTTTAGTGTAATTTACTTTTATCAATTACTGAGAGAAATGTTTTCTAATCTGCCTATATGATCATGGACTTGTCTATTTCTCCTTATAGTTCTGAAAATTTTTTCTTTATATATTTTGAGGCCAGAGGTATCCAAATTTAGAATTGCTAAATAGTCCTCGTAAATTGAATTTTCTAATAGTGTGACATGCCCCACTTTATATCTCTACTAATGCTTTTTTTGCTTTAATGTCTGCTTTGCCTGGTAATAACATAACTACACCTGCTGACTTTTGATCTTATTGCTTGTCTACATTTGTTTCATCCTTAACTTCCAATCTATTAATTACCTTTTACTTCAAATGTATCTTTTGGAAACAGCATATAGTTACAGCATATAAAAAATCCAATCTAGGGGCAGCCCTGGTGGCTCAGCGGTTTAGCGCCGCCTTCAGCCCAGGTCGTGATCCTGGAGACCCGGGATCGAGTCCCAAGTCGGGCTCCCTGCATGGAGCCTGCTTCTCCCTCTGCCTGTGTCTCTGCCTCTCTCTCTCAATCCTCTCTGTGTGTTCTCATGAATAAATAAATAAAATCTTAAAAAAAATCCAATCTATCTTTTTCTTATAATTGAAGGTTTTTAGACAATTTTATTTTATGTGATTGGTGCTACATTTAGTTTTAAATTCAGCATCTTAACAAATGCTTTTTATCTATTCAACCTATGCCATTTTCCTTCTTCTCTACTTTGATGACTACTTTTGTATTTATATAAATGTTTTTTAAAATCATTCCATTTTTCTTCGTTAGTTTGGAAATTGTACACTCTTACTATTTTTTCAGTTGTTACCCTAGAGATTAAAGTCTGCATCCTCCATTTATCAAAACCTCGTATTAATTGGTATTTTCCCCTTTCTTAGACAATACAAGGACTTTGGCATATTTGAATTCAAATTATTCTCCTGATTTTTATGTTGTTGGTGTAATTTATTTTAATTCCCTATATATTTTTAACACTCCAGACATTACCAATTATAGTAGCATTAGTATTGTCAGTAAACTTTTTAGACCTATTTTTTATGTTTTTGTTTTGAAATACCTTTAGACTTACATAGTAGTTGCAGGAATAGTTCAGAAAGCTCCCTGGTACCATTTACCCATTTACCCTCAATGATAATGTCTTATATAACCATAGTACAATGATCAAGTCCAGACAATTAATGTGATGTGATGCAGTGAACTAGATGCAGACCCTAATCAGTGTTTACATGCACTCAAGCGTGTGTGATTACGGTTCTATGAAATTTTATCATATGTGTAGATTCATGTAACCATCAAATAATTATAATATTAAAAATGTTTCATTTTCTTAAGGAAACTATCATGCATCCCTTTTGTAGTCATGCATTTCTCTCACCTCTTACACCTGGCAGAACACTGATGTGTTCCTAATTATAATTTGGTCATTTTTAGAATGTTGTATAAATGGAATCATACAGTATGTGACCTTCTGAAACTGGTATTTTTTTCCACTCAGTATAATGTCTTTGAGATCTAGCCAAGTTGTACGTATCAATAGTTCATTTATTTTTGTTTCTGAGTAGTATTCCATGGTATGGATATGTTAAAGTTTGCTTAACTCTTCATCTATTGAGGAACATTCTGGTTGTTTCTGTTTTTTGCCTATTACATACAAATAAGGCTGTTATAAACATTTGTGAGCAGGTCACAAATTCTCATTTCTCTAAGATAGACACCCAGTAGTGTGATTGCTATTTCAATGTAGTTTTTTAATTGAAATATCTTGGAAATATAACATTGTGAAAACTTAAGATGTACACACACTGACTTGATATTTTTATATGTTAATACAATTATCATTATAGTGATAATTAGCACCTCTATCACAACACATAATTATCATTTCTTTTTAAATTGAGATATAACTGATATGTGGTATCTTAATGAAAATGTATTGTATTGCAGTTTTATTTTTTTATTTTATTTTTTTTAATTTTTTTTATTTATTTATGATAGTCACACACACAGAGAGAGAGAGAGAGGCAGAGACACAGGCAGAGGGAGAAGCAGGCTCCATGCACCAGGAGCCCGACGTGGGATTCGATCCTGGGTCTCCAGGATAGCGCCCTGGACCAAAGGCAGGCACCAAACCGCTGCGCCACCCAGGGATCCCGTATTGCAGTTTTAAAAGAAACTGCCAGCTGTTCTCCAGAGTAAGTAAAGCACTATACATTCCCATGAGCAATGAATGGAGAGATCCTGGCTTAAAGTTTATTTTGTTTGATTTTAATATAGCCACTCTAGCTTTCTATGGTTGCTCTTTATATAGGATACATTTTCTATTCTTTTGCTTTCAATTTATTTGTCTTTGCATCTAATGTTTATCTCTTGTTAAGAGTTCATAATTGAGTCTCACTTTTTCATCCAGGCTGACAAACTCTCTGTTTACATTGGGATGTTTAAACCATCCATATTTAATGTAGTTATTAATATGGTTGGATTTACATTTGGCATTTTGCTATGTGTTTTCTGTGTCTCTTTCTTGTTGATTTGTTTCTCTGTTTTTCCTTGTCTGCTTTCCTTTGTGTTAAGTAAACATTTTTAGGGTGCCATTTTAATTTTTCTAGATTTTTTTTCCTTCATTTTTGATATTTTTCTCAATGCTTGCTCTAGGAATTTCAATATGCACCTTAACTTATAACAGTGACTTCAAATTAATACCAATTCACACTAATAGACTATAAAAACTTTGCTCCAATAAAACTCTATTCCCTTCCCCCTTTTCGCTGATATTTTCATGAAACTACATCTACATATGTCATAAACCCAACAATACAGTGTTATAATTTTTGCTTTATGCAACATTATGTATTTTTTAGATGTTAAAAGAAGAAATGAGAAATGTATATTAATAAAATCTTTTATATTAAATCATATATTTTTCATCTTTGGTGTTGTTTTTTCCTATGGATTGGATTTACTCCCTTGAGTCATTTCCTCTCTCAGCTTGGAAGACTTCTTTTAGAATTTTTTTTTTATTTATTATTTTTTTATTTTTTTATTTTTTATTTTTTTTTATTTATTTATTTTTTTTATTTATGATAGTCACAAAGAGAGAGAGAGAGAGAGAGAGAGGCAGAGACACAGGCAGAGGGAGAAGCAGGCTCCATGCACCGGGAGCCTGATGTGGGATTCGATCCCGGGTCTCCAGGATCGCGCCCTGGGCCAAAGGCAGGCGCCAAACCGCTGCGCCACCCAGGGATCCCTAGAATTTTTTTTTTAAAGATACACCAGTTAGCAGTGAATTCTGTCAGTTTTTGCTTGTCTGAATGTTTTAATTTGGCTTAATTTTTTGATATATAGTTTTGCTGGGTATAGTAATTTTGGTTGACAACATTTTCCCTTCATCACTTGGAATATGGCATGCCACTGCCTTATGGTTTCCATCGTTCCTGATGAGAAGTCAGCCATTACTCTTACTGCTGCTCCTCTGTAGGTGAGCCATTTTTTTTTTCCTTGCTGCTTTCATGGTTTTGCCTTCTCTTGGCTTTCAGTTTTACTGTCATGTGTCTGTGTATGGATGTCTTTTATATTCTATCTCAGGATTTGTGGAGCTCCTTAGATGTGTGGTTTAATATTTTTCACCAAGTTTGGGAAGTTTGGACCACTATTTCTTCAGAAGCAATTTCTTGTCTCCATCTCTCTCTGCTCCTTTTCACACTTCCCTTACACATATGTTGGTGTGCTTGATGTTGTCTCATGGGTCTTTGAGGCTCTCTTGATCTCTCTTTGATCTTGTTTATTCTTGGTTCTTCAGATTCGATAATTTCTACTGACATATCTTCAAGTTCATGGATTCTTTCTTCTGCCATCACAAATCTGCTGTTGAACCCTTCTAAGGATTCATTTCATTACGGTTGTGGTTTTCAGCCCCACAATTTCACTTTCATCCTTTTCTGTAATTTATGTCTCCTATTCAATAATCATTTTGTTGGTTTACTGTTGTTATACTTTCTTTCAGTTCATTAAATATGATTTTTTAGTTATTTGAACATTTTTGTTCAAGTTTCTTTCAAGTATTTTTCTCCTAAATCAAATATCCAGGGACACTCAGCACCAGTTTTTACTGAGGGCTTTTTTTCCTAAACATGGGTCACACTTTACTGTTTCTTTTCTATTTCATAATTTTGTTGAAAATTGGACATTTTAGATAATGTAGTAGCTTTGCTTTCTGACATGATATTTTCACCCTGGAAGTCACTGATATTCTGTGTTTAGTAACTTCTATTTGTTGAGTAACTTGCTTGACTAAAACTAAAATCTGTCAAACCCACAGTGTGGCTGCTGCTGTTCTTGTTCTATTTTTTGATTCTTATTTTTTTCCTTTTAAGTCTTAATTTTCTATAGATCATTCCTGTGCTTGAATTCATAGTTAATCCAGTTATTGGACAGAGGTTGTGTTTAAACACTTTGAACCAGTAAGGCTTCTATCTTCTCCTGATGTATGTGTATGTGTGTAGGAGAGAGCCCATTCAAAGTTCAGGATGTTTTCAAGTCTGCTTTGCCTTCACTTTCTTTTGGGAATCTCAGTGTCTCTTATATACAACTGTGCAACTCAGGGTTGGCTAGGAGCATGTGAATAGCTTGGGCTTTCTCTCTACTTTACTTCACACATGCAGGTCCTCAAGGCCTCACCCACCCTGGAAGGAGCCTTGTGCCAACTGAGCTGGGGAGACTGGGAGTCACTGAAGCACAAAGGCCACAGCCTTCTATTTGAATCTCAGCAGTTTTTTAAGCATAAAAAACTTTTAAGCACCATACATATTACTCAAAGATTTAGGGCATTGAATGAGGATGCGAAAGGCAGGAAACTAGATCCCCTTAAAGCCCTATGTGATTCTGCTCTCCTGGCAGAAACAATTTTATGTGATTTGGCTAGAAGCTCCTTCACTCTCTCCCTTTAGCCACAAATGCCATTTGTGTAGCCTTGGAACTGAAGCCATTGCAGTAGAAACTGAAGCCTGGCATGGAGAAAGGGATCTCTGAGTGGAAGGCACAGAACTAGGATCTTGGCTATTGCTCTCACAGGCCAGTACCACTTCAATGTCAGCTTCTCTGACCCTTGAAGCTTCTAGTTCATGAGAAGAGTTGATGCCTCTCCTACCCTGGTATCCCACTGCAGTGTGGATGATGCCTATAGTCCCTCCTGAGCTCTGGCCATGCCAGCCTCTCTTTGACACCCACATATATTGGCCTTGTCCAGTGTCAGGGCTTTGCATCTTCTTGGCCTGGGATGCTCTTGCCCAGTTCTCCATACTCCCCTTCAAGGTCACCTGCTCAGACACTCCCCTGACCACTGAGTGGAGAGGACATCTTTTTCCATCACTATCTGTTGCTTCCCTTTTATTAAATTTCTAATCCCTGCCTGTGGTTATTTGAATTATTTAAGTGTTTGTTTCTGGTTTGCCTCTCCCTTCCTAAAAGGAAAGTCTCAAAGCTCAAGGACTTGTATATCATTTACACCTGTCCCCAGTACTGGGACTGTGACTAGACAACAGACACACCAATGGATGTGCAGTGGAAGGCTACACAGAAGGAGTGAGTGAATGCCCATGATCTCTGAGGACCTTCACATGGAACTCCTCTGTGCAAGGTCAGGCCCCACATGGCATGAGGACAAGTGTGCTGAGAACTGGATACTAGATATATATGTGTGTATGTGTGTGTGTGTGTGTGTGTGTGTGTGTATAAACATAGGCTTTGTTTAACTATCCAGCAATGTTTTGTTGAGGGCCTTTCATTTGCTGGGAGTGAACAAAACTGACTAAATGTCCTGCTATTCTGGGTATAGAGGATAACTAACTCCATTATATATTATCACTTAAATCTAATATGATAACAGCTGTTAGAACTAGAACAGGGACCAGGAGAAAGTGCTGGGGGGGGGGGTCTGCTGCAATTTAAAGTAATGTGTATACAATGGAATATCATTGGAGAAGGAAGGAAATCCTGCCATTTGCAACAACATGGATGGACCTCGAAGGCATGAAGCTAAGTGAGATAAGTCAGACAGAGAAAGTCAAACACCATATTATCTCACTTATATGTGGAATCTAAAAAAACTGAACTTGTGAAAACAGAGAGTAGAATGGTGGTAACCAGGGGCTGGGAGGTAAGGGAACTGGGGAGATGTGGTTTAAAGGCACAAACTTGCAACCAGTAGATATAGAAGTCCTGGAGACTTAATGCATAGCACAGTGCTTATAGTCAACAACACTGTACTATAAAATTCCAAGCTAGGGCACCTGAGTGGGTCAGTTGATTAAGCATCTATAGTTTGGCTCGGGTCATGATCCCAGGGTTCTGGGATGGAGCTCCGCATTGGGCTCCCTGTTCAATGGGGAGTCTGCTTCTCCTTCTTCCTCTGCTCTTCCCCCCTGATCATGCTGTCTCTGGCTCTCTCTCTCAAATAAATAAATAAGTAAAATCTTAAAACAAAAAACTTAAAAACTGCTAAGAGACTAGATCCTAATTGTTCTCAGCACAAAAAAGAAACTATAATCAGGTGACTTGATGGAGCTGTTAGCTAATGCTACTATTGCAATATATAAATGTATCAAATTATCAAATCAACACATTTTACATCTTAAACTTGCACACTATTTATGCCAATTATATCCCAATTAAAAAACATAATGTATATATCTCTCAGGTTATTACTTACAAATATAGTAATATATAACACTTTGTGCATCCTATTCATTCAAGCATTGCATAAATATATATTACATTGTATATGTTATAATGTATAATATATATGACATATTATGTATAATATGATATCATATACATATATAACTATACAATATAATAAATTTTATGATAATGATATATATATACATGATGATTATATTCAACACTGTATGGTATTATGTGTTCTATTATATATATTCACATGAAGTTCTGACCAACAGTCAGGTTCAGGTCCAACTCCCATGAGGACATGGGAGGTAACTTTGGGGGCTCCTTAAGACTAAGATGCCCCGTAGCCATGGCCCCAGTCCTACAGCTGTCACTTTCATGGTGACTGCGTGTCTCTGAGACTCAGCTCCTTTCCTGCACAGAGGAGATAGAGGTACCTCCATTGGGGCTTTGGAGAGGATTTCCTGAAATGGGATCAAGGGAGTAATAAGTGCCTACTGTATGCCATTTAATTCCCACAGCCAGCAGGGTAAGGCTCAGCTAACATCCTGCATTGTAAGAGCTGCCATTCCTCTTAGAAAAAATTATTATAGACATCAAGAACGTACTGGGAATTTTGAGAACATGGCATAATCATTATATGAGAATGCACCTGCTAGGCCTCTCATCCATTATCAAACTCTGTTGTTCGTACTGGATCCCAGAGTCTTTATCTGTGTGTGTGTGTGTGTGTGTGTGTGTGTGTGTGTGTAAAAACTGAGGGGTTGTCTAGAACGATTTCAAGGAACTCCTAGACTGTACAGATACCACAAAACCATCATCACATCTAAAAAAATGGATGATAATGCCTTAATATTTTCTAACTTGGAATGTTCTCCATTGTTCTTGTTCATTTCAAGAGTGTTTTATTTTTCCACAATGGATTTAATCAAACCAGAATCCAAATAAGAACCACATATTGCATCTTTTTTATAAGTCTCTTGAGGGTCCTTTAATCTATAACCTATCTTCCCTTTTTATTTTCATGTCTTTTATTATTTCTTGAACAAACCTGATCGCTTGTCCTGTAGACCAGTACCTGCTTTGGGATGAATGAATGAATGAGGTCAGCAAATGAATGACAGCTCATATACATCCTTTTGGTCTTTTTGTAGGAAAAGTAGAAGAGTACTGAATTCAACCTTAGGCCTCAGAGGGATGGTACTCGAATCTACTTACTGATTGTCTTTTTAGAAATCTTTATCTCCCAAAACTCATGTAAATGACTGACCTCTGGCAGGAAATGTGGATGCGGCAGCGCCTGGTGTGAGCATCGGCTACGCCCCATCCTGAGCGGGGGAGTGCTTGGAGAGGCTGGGCATTATTTATGGAGATGTCCAAGTGACAGGGGGAACTTCTGGCCAGGAACTGCCGGTGGTGTCACATCCTTAACCTGGCTGACATCGGAACGCCCTGGGGGAAGCATTTCTCCAGGAAAGGATGGTGGGTCAGGAGCCCCCATGGCGTCTTTTCAAAGCAATAATAAAGATATCAGAAGGGCAATCTGTCAGGCGCAGATGCTGGTGGTGAGTGCTGAGGCCGGGCAGATGGTGCAGAAGAGAGGGATGGGGCTGGGAACCAGATGTTACATTTCCTGAAAATAGACATGTCAGGTCTCCGGGGCTGTCAGGTGCCCCCTTATTACCCCATCAGGCCAAACGGAGCCACTGAGTGGTGACATCTCACTCAGCCGTGGCACCTGGCAGAGGACCCTGGTCCAGGCTGGGACCCGGGTCTGGGGCTTGAAGAGGCTGGGAAGGTAGGGCTATAATAGTCAGTCCTTTCCCCTAGGGGGAAACTGAGGCTCAGTGACTGCAGAGGGCAGCAGGGGCCCAGGGGCAGAGACAAACTGGGCAGTTTTTGGTGATCGGGCCCCCTGGGAGGGGGCCCTAGTGTCCAGCTATGCAAGGCTCTCTTGAGCTGCCCTAAACTGCGCAGCCCCTCCCCATTTCTATCACATCATGGAGCACTTGTCTTTGTCCTGACCTTTATTTAAGCACATCTGCTTTGTTTCACTTAAGCAAGTGGAAACTTGATGGACTATCTTAAGCACCCAAACAAGCCCAGCATCACATACTGTAAATGAAAGAAATGGTACGAATAAACTCTGTGACTTCTAAGTGAGGGTGGTGAGCGCGAACGAGCAGGACCGGCTCAGGCTGCTGAGCCTGTGCTCGGCTCTCCGGTTAACAAAAGCAGAGGGCAATGACCGGACCCTCCCCACGGTGCCATGGGGCTGGGGGGGAGGGGAGAAAAGATCATGGAAACTGGCTTAGCACATGGCACCAACATTACCTGATACTTATGTCCGTCCCATCCAGTGTCATCTTCTACATGGGAAACTCTAAGATCAGCCAGAAGACCCAGCCCCACAGAGAAGGAGGGACTCATTCGAGGTCACACAACAGGATGCTGCTCCTGAAAGCTTCATTTCTAGGAAGGTCACCCAACTCTTTTGCAACTTGCTTGACTCAAGTGAGCACACGCACCTGCGACTATGTGGCCATGACCCTGGGAGAACTGCCTGCCTTCTCCGGGTCTCAGCTTCCTCTTGTTTCAATAGGAACAATAATTCTTCTTTGTCTGGGTTGGTTGTGAGATGTCGGGAAGAACATTCATTCAGTGGGTGCTTACTGAACATTGCATGTCTGGCACATAGTAGGGTTAAATACTTGGGATCTCCTTCACTTCTGTGGAATAATAAGCACCAGGTATTAACACCTACTCCATACGGGCACCTGCCTGAAATCCACGATTTTCGAGATAGGTATTAATATGACCATTTAACTGACAAGGACTCTGAGACATGAGTCTGCTCAAACATTTGCTCAAACATCGAGAGATGCTCTGGACATTGCATAAGGCAGAGGTCTGGCCCACACAGGGCAGTGCTGGGACTCAGACCCAGGAAAGAGAGGCCCGGGGAGACAAGACAATCTAGACCTGGGGCCTAGATTTGAATGGCCGACCTGCCCGCTGGCAATTTCAGATTCAGGTTGTTGAATTTCCAGCCTGGGAGAGAGCAAAGCCTGTCTCTGAGCCTCTTGGGGGAGTAGATGTGTAATTATTTCGGGCAGATTGAATGCTTCTGACAAAAAGAAGGAGGGAGGAGGGAACAATTAGCCCTGCTTTGCAGGCTGCTGGTATTTCTCTTGCAACGAGCGCTGCAGCCCGAGACGCTGTAATTAGGCCTTGGTAATAACAGGCTCCGTGTCTCCCGCACCCTGTCAGGGAGAAGAATCCATCTTATCGGTAATTGTAGGGTTGGCGGTTTCTGAATGTCTCTTTCCGCTAGCCTGGGCCTTTCCCGGGGGGAGCTGGCAGGGCTTTCTGAGTGAACACGACCTGGGCTGGGGTGCAGGGTGGGTGGGGGAGACCGAGTCCGGAGAAGCCTCCCTCAGAGCTGGGGTGGGGGGCCTGAGGCTGCTGCCTGGATCACAGCCCCAACCTCCCTGTCTGTCTTCCCCGCTCCCCACCCTCCTGCAATCCATTCTCCACGAGCAGCCAGAAGGTGTGCCGCTAAACGGGAGGCCACACTGTATCCCTCCTCGGCTTCACACCCTCTATGGCTCCCATCTTCCTCAGAGGCAGAGACAAAGCCCTCTCGATGGTCTGGGGGCCTGTGTCTTCAAGGCTGTCCTTCTCTACCACCTTCTGTCTTCCTCTCACTCACTCCGTCCCGGGCCCACTGGTCTGTTCCGAGGACATGCCCGCACATTCCTGCCTCTGGCCCTTTGCACTGGCTGTTTTTGCTTCCTGGACTGCTTTTCCTTCACATACTCCCTCCCGTCCTTCAGATCCCTTCTCAGGAGCAGCCACCCCAGGGCCTCCAGCCCTTCCTATGTGCCTGTCCTACTTTATTTTCCTTCTTATTGCCTTCTAACTCATCATATATATTACTCATTACTCTGTCTTCCCCACAAGTCTGTCAGCTCCGGAGGCCAGAGGTGTTTGGCTGACTCACTGCCGTACCCTGACTGGCTAAAATAGTGCCTGTCACACAGTAGGTGCTCAATTAATGACATATAGCTGGCTTGACTTCCAGCTTCACATGAAGTTCGGGTCATCACAGGGCTCTATCCAGGTGCGGTCTCCTCTGGGAAGGCTTCCAGGAATCTCCCACAGGCCGCACCCTCCCATCAAGGCCTGTTAAAGACTCCTGACTCCCTCCGTTCAGCCACCATTCATCCCTCCATCGTTAGCCAAGAACTTCTTTGGAGCTGAGGCCCAAGGCTGAGTGTCCTCTGGGTCCTTAGGGACTGGCCATGGCCCGGGTCCCAGCAGGCACTGAATAGAAGTTTCTGAAGACATGTAGGGCAGGAAGGGGGCAAATGTTGGGGGGATTGGGTGAACAATGGACAGCAAACAGTAATGACCACTAAAATTAATCAAGAGCATTCCACCAGCAGGCACCGTACTATGCGCCCCACCTGTCCCTGCTGGCTCCACCCCAGAACAACCCTGTGAGGCAGCTCTTGCTATCATCATGCCCATTTTACCAAAAAGAGAGGTTCTTTTAACTAATCGGGTTGAAATTGTTTTGGTAACACATCCTTATTGATTTAAAAAAAAATGAGTATAGCTCTCCATCTTATGCCACCTATTCATTTGTAAATTTTATATATATGTACTAATATTTATGCACACAAGTGCCCCAAAACAGAAATATTAAAGAAATGGATTAACTTAAACAGATATTTTTATGCCTTCTTCCTTTCCAAGGTGAATCTCACAAAATCTCTGAGACCACACATCCTATTCTGGAACCCAATATGCTATGGATGGGCAAAGCAATGAATGGAAATGAGTGAACGCTCGTGAATCATGGCATTTAAGAACAGAGGCTCATTGTGGTTGTTCGTGTGGTTGCTTTCTTCACTTACTGGCTGTGTGTCCTTGGGCGAGTTGCTTCACCTCTCTGAGCCATAGTTTTCTCATCTGTAAAATGGAGATGGAAAGAGTCTCGCCTTCAAAGGGCTGTAAAGGAGCAAACTAGATTGTCTATATAAAGTGCTTAGGATGAGGCCTGGTACCTTGGTAGCTGTTATTATTGGAAAAACATTTCTCCCTAGAAATAAAGCTGAAAAAATGGCCAGAGTCAAAAAGTGAAAGACTAAGGACTCAGGAGAGAATGCTTGTCATCAACTCCCCTCAGCTCTCTGTCACCACTGGCTCAAGCTGGAGCTGAAACTCCTCTTGACGGTCAGCCTGGCACAAGAATGGGTGGTGATTAGGGAGAACGGGGGCTGCCTCCAGCTTGTGTGACCAGATCAGGCTCCCCATCTGTACGATGGGATAACAGTGTACAGTGGTTGGGGTCAGAGACTTGGATGACTTCATGGGGGGATGAAGGGGGTGAAGTGCTTTGCCAGTCAGCGGAGGATGTGCTAGGCCCCGGGAAGCAGAGCTGCAAACCTGAGCAGTTTGGGGCTAAGTTTTGGGCTTTGCTCATTCATCTTGTGCCCAAATGAACAGGTCCAATTCCAGGCTCACTAATCTGTGGGCAGACTGCATCAGAATCCTGGGTCTTCGCCCAGCCTGGTCCCTTGGGAATCCCAGGGTCAGGGTGGGAGTGGGGAGCTCAAGAAACTGTAACAAATTTCCCCAGGACTCTACAACATGACCAACTTCAAAATGGTTGCATTACATAATCCATATTGCCTGCTTTCTAATTTCTAAGGGGCTCGGAATCTGTCTCTGGGAGGGGTTAGAGACCAGCGGGCAGGATCAGGTGGGCTGGGGTTCAAATTTGCTAGCAGTGTGACTTTGGATGGTTCACTTCATGGCTGAGCTCAGATTTTGCATCCATAAACAGGAATAGTAAGAGCAACTGTATCTCTCAAAAACGAGGTCTAAATCTTCTAGTAGAGACCTGGCTGCTTAGTGCTCCGTAAATAGGAAGTGTGAGTATTCCTATTTACGTAATAGTTTTACGGCATTATTATTGCTGTGATAGTAATTACTGTTCTTAGTGGTATTGTTGTGTACATGTAAAATATTTCTTCCAGGAATTTAAGTACATAAAAAAAGGGAAGAGCTTACATGTCACAGAAAAGAAACCCCTGGATCAGATCAGAGCAAAACAGTGTGCAAGTCTTGCTGATTATGCTGAAAGGGGCCTCAAAGCAGAATGGAACTTCTCCTCTGTCTGCACTGAACTCTGAACGTGAAATGTGCTGCATGTAGGTGCCAAACCCTGCTAATCACTCTTTCTTTTCAATAAAAGGATGACTGTGTAAACAAAATCAGAAGCTGAAAAACAATGTCCAATATATTAAAATGGGGGCTTTTAGTATAGATACTTCTGGGATGCCTGGGTGGCTCAGTGGTTGAGCATCTACCTTTGGGTCAGGTCATAATCCCTGGGTCCTGGGATCGAGTCCCACATCAGGCTCCCCACAGGGAGCCTGCTTCTCCCTCTGCCTGTGCCTCGCCTCTGTCTCTGTGTCTCTTATGAATAAATAAAATCTTACACACACACATACACACACACACACAGATTCTTCTTCAATGCAAACAGAATTAAAGTTTTTCACATTAAAATTTCTTCAGTTACTTTAATATAAAACACAGCAATGCTCCATATTCCATATACTATTAAAACAAGTTTTAAAATCCTCTAACAAGGGAGCACCTGGGTAGCACAGTCAGTTAGACATTCAACTCTTGGTTTCAGCTCAGATCTGATCTCAGGGTAGTGAGATCAAGCACGGCACATGAGCACTGCATTGAGTTCCACGCTTGGTGGGGAGTCTGCTTGAGATTCTCTCTCCCCGTCTGCCTCTGCCTCTCTGGCTTGTGCTCTCTCTAAAATGAATAAATAAATCTTTTTTTTTAAAACCCTCTAGTAAGTGTTTAATGAAAATAAATTTATTAAAGAAAATAAATTTATTAAATAAATTTATTAAAGAGTAAGCATGACTATAAAATCAATACTACCAAATCATTAGTGATGCCTTTTGCATTAATAATATTTGGAGGGTAGATGGAGAAAATATCAAACAAGAATGTGGACATTTTAAAATGATATTTTATCCAGCCTTTGTCTTTTTACTGAATCTTGTTCATATTAGAAGATGTATTCAGGGTGGTTGTAAAGATACTCAGCTAAAGTCATACTTCAAATGCCAAAAGAACTTTGGCAGCGTTTGACATCAGCAAAGTCACCAACCAACACATATAGGAATTCTCAGGCTTTTAGGTTTTTAACTGCCTAGTGTCTCTTAGCTGATGAGTCTGGCCTTGTAAACCTTTTCTTGGTCCTCATTAGTGTGTCATAAATGATTTTTAATTAGATGGAAGCGCATCTTGTGATAGGTACCATGATGAGAGTTGCAATAACAAAATAAGAACACACTTAAGAAAAGTAGGAATGTACGACTTAGTATCACAAGAATGCTCTAAACAGACTCAAAGGTGGCTTGAGGTTTTTCCACGTGATTTTAAAAAATGTTTTATGCAAGGCAGTCATTCCATGTGTAATGATCCTGGCAGTTCATTGGAAAATTTTCTTGTGCTTTCAAAGCTAATATGATTGGAGTAAAATTGCAAAAGGACACTTAGCTCTTGCAATCTTGTTCTAATTAGTGCATTTACAAAATCAAATGCTTAGTGAAAAATGTTTTTGAAAAATTAGCCTAAGAACCAGGGACTTGGCTTCCTGATTCTTCCCAGGGTTCATGGGCAGAATTCGATGATGCAAGAAACTTCTGTGACATCATCAGAGCCCACCAAAATTTTGGCCAAGGAAACCTGACATGTGGGAAATAATGAATTTAAAATCTATTTGTCATGTATTTCTTAGAAAGGCAATGATATTGTTTTCTAGGTATCAACTCGTGATTTCACAAAACCGTGTCTATCCTTCTAGCCAAATGTCCTGTCTAATGGCTGTCAATGTCTATGAATCAGTTTGTGTTCCCCAAATTTAAGAAGGGTTCTAAATCCTTTAGGTCTTCAACGTGCTAGAAAGAAATATACATCCCAACTCTTTGCATCTTAAGGAAATCCAAGTAAGCTACTCTATTCAAGAATGATCTAGAATGATCCAGAGAAGTTCTAACTCTGGTTTAAGCAGGCTGAACTTAAACCAGCACCATATCCATCACCATAAACCTTCACACAGTGGTACTTAAACCTCATCCAACAGGAGAGTCACACAGTGTGGCCGTTATGTTTCTGGTAGGCGTGGGGTGGGGCCTGGGAACATGCCACTGTTCCCTGCACTCTGGTGGTTCCACTGCAGGAGGCCCATGGACCACACTTTGAGAAGCAACTATTTGCAGTTCCTGTCTGTTTTTCCTTCAAGGCTAGGTGCACCAGTGACAGGATGATTTATTACTTTGTAGGTCACTGGAGTGAGATGCACACAGACATTTGTGGAATGTCATCGAGGGCATTTTCATGGAGGCCCATCATGAAATGAAAATATGCATGCTAGTGTGGTAATGCTAGCTCCAGATTTTAATGAAACCCTAGGCAGCCCTGTCTTGATTATTAGAGTTTTAGAACACATCTTGAAATCTGATAAGGCAAATCCTTGGCCCTCTTCTTCAGGGGTGTCCTGGTTCTTCCTGAGTTCCATATAATTTTTTGAGTGTTATTTATGCTTCTAAAAAATAGCTATATAATTCACATTCAATAAAATTCATTTTAAAATATACAATGGGGTTTTTTAAAGTATATTCTCAGGGTTCGGCAACCACCACCACAATCTGCTTCCAGAATGCCGTCATCCTCCCAATAAACCCTGTACTTTTTAGCAGCCACTTCCTATTGTCCTTTCCCCCAATCGTACTTTCAGTCTCTATGTTTACCTATTCTGGAAATGTCATAGAAATGGAATCGTACAATATGTGACCTCTATGTCCAGCTTCTTTAATGCAGCATAATGCTTTCAAGGTTCATCCGTGTTGTAGTGTGTGTCAGCGCTTCATTCCTTTTTATGGCTGAGTAATATTCCATTATATGGATACACCATATTCTGTTTATCCATTCATCAGGTAATGAAAAATTGGGTTGTTTCCACCTTTTGGCTACATGAATGGTACTGTTATGAACATTCATGCACTAACTTTTGCATGAACATGTATTTTCAATTCTCTTGGTCATATACCTAGGAGTGGAATTGCTGAGTCATACAATGACTTATGTTTACTTTTGTGAGAACCCTATATGCAGTTTACCACAGCCCCAGCACTCTTTTACATCCCCACTAGCAATGTTTGAGGCTTTCAATTTGTCCACATCCTTGCCCACACTTCTTGATGTCTTTTTCATTAAAGCTGTCCCAGTGGGAATGAAGTAGGATCTTATTGTGGTTTTGATTTACTTTCCTTTCTGACTAATGATGTTGAGCATTTTTTCATGTCATTTTTCATGTCTTTTTAATGTCTTCTTTGGAGAAATGTCTATTCAAAACCTTTGCACATTTTTAATTGGGTTAGTTGTCTTTTTATTGTAAGAGCTCTTTATTCTGAATATTAGACCCTTATTAGATATATGATTTACAAAGATATCCTCTGAAACACAATGTGTTTATTTTGATGAAGTCCAATTTATCAATTTTTTTCTTTGGTTGTTTATGCTTTAGATGTCAATAAGAAACAATTGCCTAGGGCAGCCCCAGTGGCTCAGCGGTTTAGTGCCGCCTTCGGTCCAGGACATGATCATGGAGACCCGGGATTGAGTCCCACATCGGGCTCCTTGTATGGAGCCTGCTTCTCCCTCTGCCTGTGTCTCTGCCTCTCTCTCTCTCTCTCTCTCTCTCTCTCTGTGTCTCTCATGAATAAATAAATAAAATCTTAAAAAAAAGAAACTATTGCCTAATTAAAGTCATGAAGATTTACACCTATGTTTTCTCCTATGGGTCTTACAGTTTTGAGTTTCACACTTAGATCTTTGATCCATTTTGAGTTAATTCTTTTTTTTATTTTTTTATTTTTATTTTTTTTATTTTTTTTTATTTTTTGAGTTAATTCTTGTATATGGTGTGAGGTAGGGATCTGAATTCATTCATCTGCTGTGATTATCCAGTTGTCTAGTACCATTTGTTGAAAAGACTCCTATTTCCCCACTGACTTGTCTTGGCACCTTGTCAAAATCAACTGGTCATAGATATACGGGCTTATTTCTGGACTCTCAATTTATCCATATGCCCATCCTTATGCCAGCATAACACTGTCTTGATTACTGTGGCTTTGCAGCAAGGCTTGAAATCAAGAAATGTGAATCCTCCAACTTTTTTTTTTTTTTAAGGATTGCTTTGGCTATTATGGGTCATTTGCACTTCCATATAGATTTTAGGACCAGCTTATCAATTTCTGTAAAAACAGCAGTTGAAGTTTTGATTGGGATTTCATTGAATCTCTAAATCATCTGGGGGAATATTGTCATCTTACCATTATTAAATCTTCCCATCTATGAACATGGGATCATTTTCCATTTACTTAGACTTACTTACTTACTTTCCTTTTCTTTCTTTTTAAAAAGATTTTATTTATTTGACAGAGAGAACAAGAGAACACAAGCAGGGGGAGCAGAAGAAGAAGCAGAGGGAGAAGCGGGATCCTGACACTGGCTTGGTTCCAGGAGCCTGGGATCATGACCTGAGCTGAAGGCAAATGCTTAACCAACTGAGCCACCCAGGCACTCCAGACCTTTCTTTCAATGATGTTTTGTAGTTTTTGGTAATAAGCCTGCACTTCTTTTGTTAAATTTATTAAGTATTTTATTCTTTTGATATTATTATAAATAGAATTGCTTTCTTTATTTTCTCTTCAGATTGTTTATTGCTGGTATGCTGGCATATGGAAACAACCTGTTTGTTTTTTTCTGGAAACAACCTATTTTTGTATATTGACCTTGTTTTTCTTAATCTTGCTGAACTCGTTTATTGGTCCTAATAGGTGTTTTTGGTTGTGTGTACCATGTAAAATTCATACTCAGCTTGTCAAGGTCCCCGAAGAAACCTGTTGAGATTTTGATTGGAATTGTATTGAATCTATGTACAATTTTGTGGTTGAATGAACATCTTTGCAATATTTAAATTTTATTAACGATTATCTTTCCATTTATTTAGGTCACCTTTAATACTTTTTTGTTCAATTTAAATTTTCTGTGTACAGTCCTATATATCTGTTCTTGGATTTATTCCTAGGTGGTGTGTGTATTTTTTCTTGATATTACAAATGGATCTTTAAAAAATAATGCTTGAAGTGTTTTTTTGTTGGCACATAAATGACAATTGTCTTTCACATATTTATCTTATAGTCTGTCACCTTGCTAAACTTTCCAATTGTGCTTAGTAATTTTCCTAAAAACTCTTTGAGTTCCTATTAGTCAAGCATTAAAGTTAGCCTAATTCTAGGCATTTGAGGACTGAAAGGAGGGAAAGAGCCAAACCTGATATCAATTTAAGTAAAATATAGCTTGTTTTTTGATGGTATCACACTGAATTTTAAACACAGTCAGCCATACAATGATATGGTTTATGCTATGAAAACTTCATCTCTCTTGGTTCCCTTATTGATCATGGGCTTGGATATCATTCAAAAGGTACAAAGGCTATCTTCACTATGGGTGGAGATGGAGCCCACACACAGCGAGTTGGACAGGAAGAGGAACAAATCAGTGGCCCTGAGTTTCTCTTAGTTTAAGTTGCAGGAGGACAGTTAATGGTATGAGACAGGAAGAGTCATGGTGCCAGGCAACAGGGGATTCATTTTCAGCATTCAAGCAAGAAAAGACTCCTCCTCACAGCTGTTGAAGACACCTGTCTTTAGGTACAGAGATTTCAAGGGCCATTGACCACAGTCATGGGTGATTCTGAATGAGGACATCTTTTTCTACTCCTCAAGCTAAGATCCAGTATGCCTGAGTCTGGACAGAGGAATTGGAGTAGGGGCATTGCCTTGCATTACTCCAGTATATTCTATCCATTTTGAATTCCAGGAATTAGCGTTTGTGGGACACTTACCCTCCGCCCAGTACTACTCTTACTTAATCCTCCCCACAACTCACCATGTGCTTATCCCTGCTTGTATGGTGAGGAGAATGAAGTGTGGAGAGATGGAAGAAAACGGTCAAAGTCACCCAGCTGTCAGGTGGCAGAGCAGAGGCAGATCCCAGGATCTCTGCTCTCAACTGTTATGTTCTCTGTGCCTTTCCAGCCTGGAACAGAGAGAACAAAACAATATGTGCTCCAGAGAGAAGAAGGAGAGAGAATCTCTTCAGATTTCCTCAGAATTTCCAGGTCTTAGCTGCTTTTACTTATCAATCCTTCCAATAAATCATATTATATTATATTATATTATATTATATTATAATCTATTATGATTTTGCCTAGGCTTTCTCAAAGGGGATTCTATGACCTTGGTCAAAATATTATATATGGAAGCTTAAGGTCAGGGATGGAATTCCTTTGTATCTTTGTAGTCCTTTGTATTTTGTAGCCCTACACAGGACTTGGCATATGGTTAAGGCTGAGAGTATTTATTGGAAGAAAGAATGACCAATTCTCACAGGGATCACTGAGATAAAACCAGCCCACATACTTTTGAAAGGTTATTCCAGGGATCAGGGATCACTAGTATCTAAAATGCCATAAACCATTTAATCCTTACAACAACCCTGTGATACATTATGGGTACACTATGGTTTTCCAATTTATAGGTGAGGAGATTGAGACCCAGAAAGGTTATGTCTATACCTGAGGTGTCAGCCACAGCAAGCTTGGCTTCTTAACCTCTACCTGTGGGCACATATTGCATGACTCTATGTTGTCTGAATCTTCCTCTTCCTTTTCATCAGGGTCAGCTGGCCACTCCTTGATGTCTCCAGTGATGGGAGGCTTAGTACAGAGCCAGCCCTGCCTCTCCTTTCCCACCCTGATTGTACCCCTCCCGGGCCCTTTGTCACACAGACCTGTGTGAAGCCCTTTGAGGTACAACCTCTCTGAATCCTTTCTCTACCCATCCCTCTTTATGGTGCTGCTTTCTCTGTCTGAAATGTCCAGTCACGTTGTCCAGCTGGAAAATGTACTTCAAAATCTGGTGTATTCCATTGAATCTAAAACATCACTGATTATAGCATGCAATCTTACAATTTTATGTTCACTTGAGAGAGAAAAATTCTGCCAACTAATCTTTGACATAATGCTTTCTTATCACTTGGAATTTTTATTTTGTTATTGAAAGAAGCTCTTTAGACATAGAGTTTATCATTTATTACTCTTGCACCTAAAAAACCATAAGAGACACGAACCGGGGAAGTTAGTCCTAAAATGTGTTCATATTCTGAGTTTTGAATACTTTCCGACTTGATGGTTGATGTCTGTGGTTTTCTATGTAATATTGTGCTCTGTGCCATCAAGACCATATGATGGATATGGCTGGGAGGCTCAGCGGTTGAGCGTCTGCCTTCGGCTCAGGGCATGGTCCTGGAGTCCCAGGATCGAGTCCCACATCGGGCTCCTTGCATGGAGCCTGCTTTTCCTTCTGCCTGTGTCTCTGCCTCTCTCTTTGTGTCTCTCATGAATAAATAAATAAAATCTAAAATAAATAAATAAAATTGCTTTAAAAAAAAAAGACCTATGATGTTGCAGCATTTCTGGAAAGGTGCTCCACTGTTATCCTTGTTGCTCTTTCCAAACCTCTGACACCCATTCTGTGGGTTTTTACTCTGGTGTTTTCTTGCTTGGTGTGCAATGGTCAACCATTTTGCATGTATTGCTAACAGAAAGTGATAGCTTCATCTGTTTATGTGAATCCTCTCTTTTTGGTACCCTAGAACATTCAGCAGTTGCTTTGCAAGAAAATACGGTTATTCCTCCTTTGATAAACATGTGCTTTACTAATGTCACCTTTGTACTCTGTTCCCAAGTCTTTTTGCACACACAATAACTTTTCATTTCGATGCCAAGTCATGGTGTAATCTTGTTGGAGACAGTTTAAGTGGCAATTAAATGTAACACATGACATCCCAATAACGCATAAACCTCAAAAGAGTGATGACAAATGAACAGCCATTGACCAAGCTCACACAAGCTGAGGCTGTGGCAGCTGCGCCCCATGCCGCCTGGTGACCAGGATGGTGAGCTGCTATCCCTCCTCAAAGATGTTAAAATGAGATTAAGCATGTGAGCTCCCTGAGGGCAGGATACCTCATTCCTCTCTGTAAGCCCAGGGCCTGGCCCCAGGAAATGTTTTTTTGTGTAAACAGATGAATTGAATAAGACTCAAGCAGGTGGGGAGAGTAACTGTATAGAAGGATTCAGGAAAACTTTGAAATGCAGAGATCAGAGCTCAAATCACAGAAGGCTCGGGCCAGGTAGTTTGGGGGCAAAGTGCTCACTCTGCCAAAGGTAGACCCTTGGAAGTATCACAGCTTCCTGGTATGGGAACAGTTGGTCCTAGATGATAGAATATCAGACCTCCAAGGTCCTAGAGATCTTGTTCAACCCCCACCTCTGGAGGAGCCAAGATTCATACCTGAGGGGGTGTAGTCTCAACCGTGATGCTGCCCTGCTGCCCTGCTCCCTCCTGCCAGGACGGGTTGCCTTGGGCAGCACAGAGCTACCTGATACTTGAGGTCTATAGGTAGAAGCACAAAATTTGGAAATTAGACCCTGGTACACCTCTGGCAGTAGGAAGCACAGGCTGTGAGATGACCAGCATTTGGGAGCTTTGTCAAATAACCTTAGCCCAATCTGAATGATACACAGATAAGGAAACTGAGGCTCATGGTTTTCCTCTAGGACTCCTGTCCTCCTTCCTCCAAACACCTGTCTCTGTGCCCCAAACCTCTTGCCACTCTGTTAGCACTATGCCTGGTCTCCTGCCTTCGTGTATCAGTTATTTATGTTTGGATTTATCTCCTTGACCACAAAATAAGCTTAGTAAAGATGCCTTCTCCTCAGGATGTCCACATGATCTGATGGAGGGAGGGTTGACTTTGAACCACTGGTATAACTGTGGGATATAAGGAAAGTTACTTAAAATATCTGTGTCTCACTTTCCCCAGTCTGTAAAATGAGGATGGTGATGATAGTACCTGCCCCCATTTATGGTTGAGAGGATTAAATGAGCTATGGAATGTAGATAGTACGTGACATGTGCTAGGTTCCCAGTAAATGTTAGGTTTGAGTTGTCATCATTATCATCATCGTCATCATCATCATCATCATCATCATCATCATCGCCTCTAAGCCTTCTCCATGGTGCTAAAGGAATTTGTGTCTGTATAACATCTCTATGGCCCCATTCTTCTGGTAAATGCCCATGGTCCTGGTGGGTCCCAGCCCAGCTCGTGACCCTGGTCCATGCCAATCTGTGTATCAGTTCTCCGGCCACAGTGACTGGCTCTAGGGTTATCATCACATGACTGAGGCCTAGCCAATCAGAATTAGGAAGACTCAATTCTAGGTCTTTGAGCTCTTTGGCAACCAGGGTCCTAAAGCTGAGGAAGTGGAGTGTTGACCTCTCTACCTCCTCCTTCCCTTCACTCCAGCAGGGGAGTCTGCGCAAGAAAAGAGCCAGTGCAAAAGCAGATAGGTAGACACACAGTGGAAGAGAGAAATCAGTGCCAGTGACCCAATTTGAACCCTGCATTAAGCTATACCTGAAAGCAGATCTACTATTGGTCTTTTTTTAATTAGTGAGAAAAAAATCCTTGCATGCTTTTTTTTTTAATGGTATATCATTGGTTTTTGCTATTTTTAAAAAAGGTTTTATTTATTTATTCATGGGAGACATAAAGCAAAAGAGAGGCTGAGACACACAGGCAGAGGGAAAAGCAGGCTCCCTGCAGGGAACCCAATGTGGGACTCGATCCCGGGACCCCCAGGATCATGACCTGAGCCAAAGGCAGATGCTCAACCACTGAGCCATCCAGGTGCTCTGAAATCCTTGCCTGCTTAAGCCAACTTGAGTTAGACATTTGACAGGGTCCTAAACAATAGTTACCCCAAGACTGTGACATACAAATTTATACATATTTCTAATCATATTTTTTAAAAGGAACTTATTCCACAAATATTAAAAAAATACAGTTCAGCCAGTGCTGAAATCATATTTGGCCTTGGACCAGCTTATACATGTAGATGCCTGGCTCTACATCAGCCTTTTGAAAACCACCATGTTACCGGCTTTCCTCCCCATCTTCCACACAGCGTGAGCTGCAACCCAGCTGTCTGGCGCCCGTGCTGCCACCCACTGGCTGAGAATGTCTGACTCAGTGTTTTCCCACCTTTCTACAGTGTCCCCAGGGGAGAATTATTATCATCTCTCCCCTTGTATCTCTTTTTAGTTATGAGCAGCTCAGCTCAATTCAGGCAATTTCCTTAGACCTACACGCGTTGCCTTCTCTTTGCCCACAGCCTTCTGGAAATTGCCCCCTCCAAACCCTTGCTCTGTTCCTTCTGTTTCTCTGCCCATTCAGGGATCTCTCCCCCTCAAAGAAGCCCTACTCTTCTTATTATGATTGCAAAGGCTTAAAAGTGCTAGTGATGTCGGCAGAGTTGTGATTTTTTGGGGGAGCTTACTCACCTCCCCTAAACCCTATCTCTGCCCCTACCTGTTCCATAGACAGTGATGCTCTGAGGACTGATCAACCATCTCTGTTCCCCAACCCCACATCACTGACAGGAAGCTTGACCCAGAGGAGACCCTAAAAGTGTTTGTCAAGGGAACACACCCCAAGGGCTTGGCTTGTAGGCTCTTTCTGACCCACATGCAGGAGCCTTCCTCTGGGCTGACACCCATGGACTGGAGCTCAGACCCACTGTCCCCTCTTTCAATAAGTACATTGCAATGGTTCCTTTCCTCTCCTGAAGTCAAATTCATAGACAACATTGCTACTTGGACCCTATGACTTCAACAGATCAATATAATGTCCTGGTTACAATACCAAAGAAAAGTAAAAGGAAAAGAATTCATAACAAATAATACATATTTCATTATGTGAATGCTTGGGTGGGAACTACACCAGAAGAGAGGACAAGGTTGTCAGATGATTGGGCCTATTTATGACAGATGTGTTTAGCCTTAAGAGAAATAAGACAGGCTTTAACGCCAATACATTGAAATAAGGGCTAACACTTGTATTCACACACATGCATAGAATGCACCATATATGCAGCTGCAGACTGACACAGGTGGGGGCTACAGGTGATGTGAGGAAGGGGTGACAACTCTTAACTCTTTGGGAAAGTCCTGGGAAATAGAAAGCATACCCTTCCCTTGATTTACATGGTGGTTCCATCTCTGGCGAGTTCATGAGCACGAAAACACCTTTCGAAAAACAATCAAACCACTTTGTGTTTAAATGCAAAATAGAGTGAGATTCTAGGCTCTGTTTGTCACAAAGAGGGATGCCGATGGTTCTTCCTGGGTGGGACAGTCCTGTGCTCTGAGATGTCCAGTTTCCCAGGATCCTGTCTGCTGAATGGGAGCAGCTCTGCTCCCAACTACTGGGATGAACGCGAACCCCTCATAAAAGTCCACATGCCCCTGGGGGTGATAAAATCCCTTTTGAGAAAGCCTAGGTTAGAAAAGAGTCTGGCAGAAAAAAAAAAAAAAAAGAAAAGAAAAGAAGAGTCTGGCGGCTTCAGAGAGCAGGGTTGACTATAGTCGTGGGTAAACTGCTCCCCGAGGCTCGGTCTTCTCTGTTAAATGGGGGCTTTTGACGTTAAGTAAGGTGGCGCATCGACACATGGCAGGTTCTCAGTGGCCGGAGCTTTTTCCTTCCATCCCCTGTAGTTCTCCGTCAGGCCTCAAAGTCCCCACCTTCCTCTCGCTCCAGGAGCCAGGCTTCAGACAAGCCCAGGCCTGTGTGCTTCCAGAAGTTTCTATGGGTTGGCCTTGCATTGCATCTGAGCCCCCTTGCCCTTCTACAGCCTGTGCCATCCAGAAACTTCAAACTATTGGTCTGTAATTCCTTCACTCAAACACTGCTTGAGCACCTGCCGAGTGCACCAAAAGCCCTGTGAGGATAGGAAAGGAGTCACAGACTGGGGCTCAGATCCAAGGCTCAGCTCAAGCCCTGTGCTGTCTAAAGGCACCCCCTCTAACCCATCCCTGACACCTACTGCCAAGAGGACATCTTCCCCAAATTTACTTTTAACCTTCAGCCCTGCTTAAACCCTCCATGACTCCCATCTCCTGCAGGGCTTCCAGGTCCTTGATGACTTGGACCACTGGTTGTTCTGGCCTCCACCCTAGTACTTCCCACCCATACTCTCTGGTTTATTCATGTTTTCATTCAACACGTATTTCTTAACACCTACTATATGCCAGATCCTGCTCTATAGGCCAGGCAATTAGTAAAACCCAAGCAGAGAAATTCTTGATCTCTTGACATTTTGGTGCAGAAATGGACAGAAGACACAAAAACATGAGATGACGGCTGGAATTAAGAACAGATCAGAAAAATGTAGCAGGGTCAGGGGACACAGGGTAAGGAAGAAATTTTCTTAAACATGTATTTTATTTTATCTTTTTTAAGATTTTATTTACTTATTCATGAGAGACACAGACAGAGAGAGGCAGAGACACAGGCAGAGGGAGAAGCAGGCTCCACGCAGGGAGCCCGATGTGGGACTCGATCCTGGGACTCTGGGATCACACCCTGGGTGGAAGGTAGGGGCTCAACTGCTGAGCCACCCAGGCGTCCCTTAAACATGTATTTTAAAATTTAAGGGTTGGTCAGATACCATTTTGTCCTTCCTGGCTTAAAAAAATCCAGACTTTGATCTTATGATGGCTTTGTGTCTAATTCTGAGAATGAATTTTGATTGGACTCCGCTGATCTTGGCAGTCCCGTTCCCTTTTGCCAAGGATTGGTCCAGGGACGGGCATCTGACTCCATTTTGGCTGATAGTATTCAAGGGAAAGACTGCCAGGGGTGTCTGGGAATGATCTTCCTGGAAAGGGACATGTGGAGAGAAGGCCCTTTTTGCCACATCTCCCCTTACATTTTGCTTGAGCTGCTTTCATGAGGGTACGTGATGTTGGGAGCTGTGGCATCTCCCTTGTGACCATAAGGGGAGATAGAATGGCATGCCAAGAGTGGCAGAGTGGGGATATTGTGTCCTCAGTGACATCAGTGAGCCCTTGAGAAAGCACAGGGTCCTGACCTTAGAACTTCTTGGTTGGTCAACACTGCTATTTAAGATAAAACTCCCATTGGTTGGTGTTACATGTTCTCGGATGTGCTGAGCTGTGACCTCCCCCAGGCCTCAAGCAGCTAGAGCCTGCTGAGTGGCTGGAGCTCCCAGGCCTATAGCCTCCGACCTCAAGCAGTGCCTTCTATTCCCATAGTAGCCGACCCACACCATCATCGCTCCGGGTACCATGGAGGGATGAGGTAGAGGTTGGGTATTCTTCACTGTTTCCCTGACTCTCCGGACCCTATCCAGCCTCATGCTTTTGTACTTGCTGTTCTCTCTGCCCAAATGCCCTCTCTGCTCATCTCTTTCTGGCAAACTCCTACTCACACCTCAAAGCCCCATTAGAGGTCACACGTAGCTTCTTCTATGAGAGTTCTCCAAGCCCCCGCGCCTCTGCTCCAGGATCTCTTCTGTATTTCCTCTGCTCTCCCACTCACTCCCATTGGCTGATGGTCTCTCCGGCTAAGACTGGGTCTCCTGCAAACCTGAGAACTTGGTTTTCATTCGTATGTGTGGTCACGATTCCTGATGCAAGGACCAGAGGGCTCAGACCAGGGGTAATGATGTTTTAGCTAAAGGAAGAAGGTAAGTGAGTGAATGAACGAGTGGATTTTCTCAGCTGCCAGACCCAGGGCAGAGTCCAGATCAGCCTCTTTTCTGTGTGGGGCGCGGTGCAGAGGTGGTGCTGGCACAGTGATGGCTCCGGTGGTTTGGAGGGGACTCTCCTCGAGGTAGACCAGGCGGCCCTGCCGCTCATGGGGCAGGTGGAGGCCTGCCTTCTCCCAGCCCTCCCGCTTCCCCTAAGCTCCGCTTCTCTCCCTCCAAAATCAGGCAGGCAGCCTTGCGGGGGGCCAGTCCCACCCTCTTTCTCCCCCAGGCCTCTGCCAGCTGAGTTATCCTCTCTGCCATCTCCAGGACTCCTGGATCAGCCCCCCTTCCTTCAGGTGTGCTTGGGGGCTGGGGTGGGACGCAGGAGAGTGAGACAGGTGACAGTCCTCGCTGCTCTGGGGAAAATTAATTAGCCTGGGTTCGCAAATCACTTTGAAGATTTAAAAAAAGAAAAAGAAAAAGAAAAAGAAAGTACACGCCATGAGTCCCTTATCGAGACGATTATTACCTTCAGGCTTACTTACCTCTCCCCTCTGCTAGGGCAGGGTACATCCCCATTCCACTCCATACCTGTTTTTCTAGAAAATCCAACTTCTGAAACTCAGGCAGTTTGGTGCATAGTGCAAGAAAAGGAGCATTTTGGTCCTTGCTGGGCAGGGCCCCCGCTGCTGCAAGCCAGTTCCCAGATGCTGCTGGGATCTGGGGCTCCGGGCGTGGGTTCGGATTCTGAGCCCAGTGACCCCAGGCTGGGACCTCACATCTTCAAGCCTCTGTATTTCAGCAAAATGAATATACGTAATGCTTCCCTCAGGAACCAGCATACAACAGGTGCTCAATACACAGAGCTCCTGACTGTCTGGGGACACAGCAGACAGAGGCCACACAGCCCCCAGGTAAAGGCTGGGCCTGTTGTCTGGGCTGGGTTTCCCAGGTACCTCTCCAAGGACCACCCAGCCAGCCTGCCCGCTACGGGGCAGACTCCAGCTCAGAACCGCAGAACCAGCTGACAGCTGCCAGGATGCCAGCTTCCTCCCCACAGTCAGAAAAGCCTCACGGGGCCATGCCGGGCCAGGGGCGGGCAACATAGTGGACCCTTGGTGTCTCACTCCCAGCCTGCAGTCATCTCCTTGAGATGCCTTGGAATGTTCCCGCTGCCCTGTCCTGAGGTGGAAACTGAGGCTCGGAGAGGTCAGTCTCTCGTTCATGGGTACGTGGCTGGGCTTCCTGGCTGCACACCCCAGCAGGGCTGGGGGAGGGGGTGGCTGACAGGCAGGCAGGTGAGGTTTGGCAGAGGGAAGGTCTGTGAGCTTTTATGGGGCTTCAAAAGTTTGGCATGGTTCAGCTTGAGGTGGGCGACGCTTCCTTCTTGGAGACCCCTCCCCCGTCGGGTCCTGGCATACCTGCCAGGCAACAGGTGGGCCTCAGAACCGGCTCATTTATGGCTCAGGTGAGTGATGGTGGGGCCCTCAAGGGGTCCTCAAGCTCCAGATGAAAGGCCAGAGGTGCCCCCCTCATCTCTGCCCCTCCCCACCTGGGGCCCGGCTCCCTACCAGCTCTATCACCTGGAGCCCAGACACCCGAGGGCATCCTGCAAAACCAGAGTGCTTCTCACTCCCCAGGCGGGCCCCCACCCCGCTCCAGCTGGGTCCCCTCTACCTGGTGAGATGTATCCTGAATGCTAGAAGGTGCCAGGCCTGCGAAGGGCACCGAGGGGCCCCTGGAGAGAAAGGCGGGATTGGCGGGCTCTCTCTAGAGCCAGGGCCTCCCCTTTTGAGCCCGTTTCCTCTTCCAGAAAATGGGAATAAGGATGGCTCTCCTCACAGGGTTGCTGAGGAGAAGACAGGAGCTAGAGAAACAGTTGAAGCAGGGGGCTCGCAGATGTCAGTTCGCAGCAGCCAAGGACCCACCTTGTGCAAGGCCTAGGGGGCCAGGCGGGCCTGTGAGCTCGGGGGCGCCATCCCCCCAGGACGACAGGACCGCTGTTGCTGCCGTCTACCTGCTGGCAGACTCCTAGCGGGTCTCCGCCCTTGAGGAACTTGCCAAGTAAGATGGGAGATAAAGCAAATGATGGGGATGGGATGATAGCAAAGACTGGCATCCATTGAGCACTTACTGTGTTCCAGCCCCTGTTCTAAATACTCTCTGCATTTTATCTCCTCCACCACACCATCCCCGGAGGTTGGTACTGTGGGGCCATTCTCAGTTTTGGGAGGAGGAGCTGAAGCACAGGGGGGTCAGGTCACGGCCTGAGGACACAACACACAGCTAAGGAAGTGGCCCACCAACCATCTGAACCCAGGCTGTCAGGCTGTCAAGCCACTACTTTTGACCGTGGAATCATGCCGGCTTTCCAAGAATGCTGGGGATCTTTATACTAGCAAGAAGCCTAAGATCAATGTCAGAAGGCAGAAGGAAAGAGGATTCTGGAAGATGCCTCACTGGTCTTCCCAACCACTAGCCGTTTTCGGCTCACACACCATCTGTGGCTCCCCAGTGCCCACAGGACTGATGCAGGGCCCTGGGCCCTCCTCACCCTCCACCGCCCGTGTGGCCTCCTGGCCTCTCCCTGGCCGGCCTCATCTTTCTGAACATCTTTCTCACCCCACCACCCACCCCACTCTCTTGCCTTATCTGTTTCTCCCTTCCCACAAGTCCAGCCCCTGGCCTCCAGCTACCATGACTCCCCGTGTTGGAGGGAATAGTCAGCCCTGTCCTGCTCCAGGCTGGCGAGTTCCTGGGCCGGCCAACCAGAGACAGTTGCTCCAGAAGTCTCTAAGAAGTGCTGGGAATCTCCAAGAATTCTTGTGATTGTTGTCACATTTTTTATTTTTCTTTTAAAACCCCTGAGTGTACAGTAGACATGTATGTAGTGCAGAAAGTCTGGAGGATAGAAAAGCAGAAGGTAAGCAAAGGCTTTTTTTTTTTAATTTTTATTTATTTATTATAGTCACAGAGAGAGAGAGAGAGAGAGAGAGAGAGGCAGAGACACAGGCAGAGGGAGAAGCAGGCTCCATGCACCGGGAGCCCGATGTGGGATTCTATCTCCGGGATCGCGCCCTGGGCCAAAGGCAGGCGCCAAACCGATGCGCCACCCAGGGATCCCAGCAAAGGCTCTTAGAATCCTGCACCCCCCGCCCCCCAGGAGGCAGCTGTTATGGATGCATGTGGGTCCCGCCCGAAGACTTTCCAAAGCATTTGTTTAAATCGGGAAGTGCCATCTTTTCCTTTCATATTTCAGGCTCTGTTCCCCAGGGGGTCGGTAAGTCCTCCTGCAGGTCCGGCCATCCAAAGCAGTGGGGTCCAAGAGGCTGCCATCCTGGGTGGCAGAGGTGGGTGAGAAAGAGGGTCCTCACTGGAATCTGGTCAGAGGTTCTGGGCGAGCCCTTAGGGGAATCGCTAAGCAGCCCCAGGCGCCTGGAAGGCCAACTGCACGGGGCGAGTGCCTCTGTCTCGTCCACTCCTGTATCTCCACGACCTGCACAGTGCCTGGCCCAGAGCTGGCCCGCGCCTGTGTCACGAATGTGGGAGTAAGTGCTCTGCGCAGAGGTGAGGGGTGGCACAGACCAGAGAGAAGGTCCTGCACACCCTCCAAGGCTTGAGCATCAGAGGTTGGTCTGTCCCCACGGGGTCGGGGGGAGGGAGAACCCTGGGGCCAGGATGGGGTGGAGGGGCTTCCTGGCAGGGTCAGGAGACCCCGCCCAGCCCCCCGCCCCCCACTGGGGCACAGGAAGTGGAGGCTGCCCTGTCAGGCCCCTGCGGGCAGCCTTGCTTTGGAGCCATTTATCACCTGTAGCAATTCCAGGAATGTGGAGATAGAGAGGCCGAAGTCAGAGGACCCGAAGGAAGGAAGCCTGCTGGGCGGGGTACGGGGCCATGCCTTTCTCCTGGAAGCAAGGAACCCAGACCCTTGGCATCTGGGAAGGCGTGAGTGTCTCCTGAAGACCCGCACTCACAGAGCGCTGGATGGGGTTGGCTTCTAGGGAGTGCCCCCCGCATGCCAAGCACTGCCTTGACCCTCACAGCAGTCGGTGCTGTGACAGTCTGGGGGTCACACTGCTGGGGACAGGCAGGCCATGTTTCACACCCAGCAGTCTGGGGCTAGAGCTTGCACACTGATGTAGAGTGCTCCGATTAGCACCCAAGCCAGGCAGGGCCCAGCGGTCTGCCCGGCACCCTGCATGGCTCCCGCCTACTCAGAGGAAAAGCCAAAGTCCTCACAAATGCCTAGAGCGTCAGCTGAGCAAGTACCTCTCTTGCCTTGTGTCCTGCCACCCTCACCTCTTGCTCACTCAGCTTCAGCCGCAGACTCTTGTTTGCCTCAGGGCCTTTGCACTTGCAGATCCCACTGCCTGGGATGACTTTCCCCTATTTAGACTCTTGGCTCATTGCCTGGCCTCCAGGTCCCTGCTCAAAAATCATCTCCTCCAAGAAGCCTTCCCTGACCACTCATGTATGACCTGTACCCTCTAGATGGCTCTTGGTAATACAGCAGCCACCAGCCATGTGTGACTCCTGAGTTCTTGAAATGCAGCAAGTCAGAGCTGAGACACGCTGGGAGTGTCAAAGACCTCGGATTTCAAAGACCTAGTATTTTAAAAAAATGTGAAACATCTCATTAATTATTTTTTGTATTGATTACATGTTGCCAAGATAATATTTTGGATCTATTCGATTAAACAGTCTTTTTTTTAAATTAAACATAATCTTAATATTAATTTTGTCTTTTTTAGTTTTTCCAAAGCAATGAGAAATTTAGAATTCCATGGGTGGCCCATTCACCTCAATCTCTCTTTCCAGAGCTCACCCCATGTGATGTTTTACAGACTTGCTTGTCTGTGTGTCTATCACCTGGGAGTCCCCAGCAGGACAGGGATCCCTGTTCCCTTTGCGCACACAATGGTAGCCCTCAAGGGAGCCAAGTGCCCACTCTGTCCACCGTTGCACTAAGCTTTGCTCCTGAGCATCTGAACTTGGAGTGAGAGTGAGGAGTCAGGGGAGGAGGGTTGGGGTCCACGGCAGTGAGGGGGCACAGCAGCATGTGAGGTTTGGATTCAGGTCCAAACACAGCCTCTGGCTCACTTTGTCTCGGCAGGTTTTACGGCCTGTCCTGTGAGGATCCCGGTCTCTGCCCAGAGGTTCTGATGGGCTCCAGGAGGTGGGAGAGGCTGGCGAAGCTGCTGCCGTGGCTCACCCACACCTGGGCTGGACAATGAATGAACCGTGCCTGCAGGGGGATCACCACCTTTCCCACGGCCCCGTGGGAGGGGGTGCAAATGGAAGAGCCAGGCCCAACTTGGGTGGGAGGTCGTGGTGCCTTCTGGGGAGGGGGCAGGAGAAGGGTGCCTTCTGCCCCGGGGACACACAGGTGGACATGGCATGGTCCGTGTCCTCGAGAGGGATCTCAGAGAACTCCAAGGAAGCTAGGTGAAATGGCACAGTTGGTCAGAGAGCGGCGTGGGGTTCCAGAGGCAGAGGCCAGGGTGGGGGGAAGCTGCCCAGAGGACGCGGCATCTCGCCTGGCAGGAGAGGCTGGGTAGGGCCTGAGGGCAGCCATGCAAAGGCAGGAGGGGTGTGGGGTGCTGAGGAGGCGGTGAGTCTGGGGCGGTGGGGCCCCAGGGGTAGTGGGAGCTGCGCGGGGCTCTGTGCCCACGGGTGTGGTGGTCGCTGCTGCTCCAGGCCCTTTCGGAATGGGACCAGAGGACCTCAGGTGTCCCTGCCGGAAGGATGCCGAGGAGTCGGCCACCGTCGGTCCACACCTGCGGCTGCTCAGCGCCCCATCTCCAGCCTGCCCTGCAGGGCAGAGGGTGCGTCTCCCCCCGCCGGTCTGTGGCCACCCTTCTCTCAGCCTCTGTCCACGCTGTCTTTTCTCCGGCCTTCTGGCCTCTGGGCAGTGGTTATGGATCCCGGGGCTCCCCTTGCAGGGTGATGGGGAAGCCCGGCCCCAGGGGTGGCTCGCGGGCCCCCCCTCTTTCCCAGGAGCTGGGTTCTGAGGGTGAGGTGCCCGGCGGGGGGGGGGGGCGGCGGGGAGAGGTGGTTGGGGCTGGCTGGCTCTGGAACTACCGCACCCCGCTGTGGGGGGGCTGGGAGGTGGAAGGGGGGCTGAGGAGCCGGGATTGATTGCACACCTGCACATAATTACCAAATGATCTGTCTTCTGGGAATTATTTTTAACTTAATCTTTTATTTGGTTCCAAATAAAGTGAGAGAGGGACCAGCAAAGCCTAGGAAGGGGCAGCAGGGAGCTGCTGGGGTACCAGGGGGTTACCGCCCCTGCTGTCACCCGTCAGGGCGCCTGGCACTGCCGCTCCCTGGCCGTCGCGAGAGGACGTCCAGCTGCTCTGGGGCCTGCGGCTGACCTGGGGAAGGTGGGAGCCCAGCTGAGGGCAAATGAGACCCTGCACTGCTTCCGGGGGAATGTGTGTGTGTGTGTGTGAGAGAGAGAGAGAGAGAGAGAGAGGTGGGGGTGACACAGTACTGGGAAGGACCAGGTATGTGCCGATGTATAGTGTTTCTATACGTCAGGGGTGCTGACAGCAAAAATCACAATGCAGATTCCCAGGCCCCGTCCCTGACAGACCCAATCCGAAGCCCCGGGGGACAAAGTTCATGAACCTTCACTTTTGGCAGTCCTGATTTTTCGCTCCCCGAGAGAGGCGACGCAATGACTCGTGTACATTTTAAATCTTGAGAATCACTGTCCGGTTCTAGCAATGTAGGATCTTTGGCAGTTTGGGAACTTAACAACAGTCAGTCCTTGGGCAGTTTAACACCTTTAGAAGTCTGGAATATTCTGATCTTAGGGGGACGGGAGGATGTTCGGAATTGTTACAACTTCCAGGTGTTTTCATTTTTGAAGAACCATTGAAAGTCTAGAACGTTCAGATGCCTGAGAGCAGGGTTTTGCAAATGTCAGATGCTCCTGTCTCTTCAAAATTTCTGCCTTCCCCCATGTCACGCCTATTACATATTTTTTCCCTTTTTTGTTGTCAGGTACCATTTGCCTTCTTTTTAAAAAAATTTATTTTGGAAAACTTCATTGCTTATTTATTATTTATTTTGGAATAACTTCAGACTTGCAATAAGAATACATAGAGTTTCTATGGAGGCTTCACCCAGCACCCCCTGATGTTGACAATCTTGAGCATGAGTGCGATTGTTTTTGTTTTTAATATTTTTATTTATTTACTCATGAGAGACACAGAGAGAGAGGCAGAGACACAGGCAGAGGGAGAAGCAGGCTCCTTGCAGGGAGCCCGAGGTGGGACTCAAGCCCAGGACCCTGGGATCATGACCTGAGCCGAAGGCAGAGGCTCAACCACTGAGCCACTCAAGTGCCCCTAAACTGCAGATTTCTTAGCACCAGGAAGTCTTAACCTATTTCGTACCTTTGGGATGAGGCCCTGGACTCTGCCCTTTTATCAGGTCCTGCACCCATGGATGAGACACCCACCCCCCCGACCGGGGCCATGTCAAAATAGCCCCGTCCCTTTGGTCTCCTGCGGACGTAGTTATCACATCTCAGCTCTTACATAAATCTCCATATAGGAAAAGCACGGAAGTCTGGGAAGTTATGGGGTCTGGCTCCCAAAAGTACACCACAAAATGGGAGCCATCATGTCAGCACAGGCCACTGGCCACAGTGCCGCCACGATCGCACCACGTCTTCTCTGCTCCCCATCCTAGGGGAGTACCCTGGCTGGAAGCTCTTCACCACACCGGGCAGGGACGGGGTCCCGGGGAGCACTGTTCCCAGACTGTGTGGTGTGCCAAGGTGAGCGACGGGCAGCCCAACACAGCCAGGCCGTGTCCAGTCAACATTCTAAGGACACAGCTTGACCTTATTACCGTGTGGATAAGACCATGGCAACACCACGCTTACACCTGCTGCCCTTCGGCCCACTGAAGGTGTGCTCTGCGACCTCCCTGTGTCACCTGGCCTCTTGCAACTGAGCCACAGGCCTCTTTGACGTCTGTGACTTACACGCTGAGATACCGGGTTACCACCAGCAGTGCACCTTAGGTCTTGACAGAACGGGGATAGGAGAGGAGGAGGAGAAAAATAATGAGTTACTATGTACAGGTATGTTCATATGAAAGCAGAGGAAAATACTCAAATTCTACAGTCTCCATTTGTGCGCTCAGGCATGAGGCCTTAGCTGCATTGACAATGCCATCTTCACTCCCGATTCAGTGTCCCCCCAGGCCCACTGGAGCTCGGTTCCTGGCCTGGTGGCTGCATTCCTGAAGGGGCTATTCCACTAGTGCTTCTGCCTATATGGGCTGCCACAGGACATGGTGTACCCCAGGGGAGCCCCGGAGAGCTCCTGATCTCCAGGGGCCCGCACTGTGATTCTGCTGTCTACACGCTGGGAGGCCCTCAGAAACCTCTGCTTTAGGGATGCCAAGGTGCCATCCCACTCAGCCCACAAGGCAGGGACCAGCTCGACCTGAAGCGGTCATATGCGGATGGGGGGGGCATTTTCCGGTGGGTGCCGAACAGCAGCCTGGCCGACCTGATCGGTGCCAGGTTGGAGCCCAGCTGCTCTGGAGGTTTGAGGACTGGGGTCCCTGAGGACTCACTTGGGTCTCTTTGATCCCACCCTATCCCTGAGGCCACCCCTTCCCATCTGGCACCCAGGAAACCAGGCCAATTCTGGGGCTGGGGTGTGTGGGGTGGGCAGGCTGGTGGGGCCCGCAGGAGGAGCTGCGGGAGGAAGGGATGAAGAAGGCATGCACCACGGGGTCAGGAAGGAGCCGGGGTGCAAGCCCAGGCCGCAGGCAGTGCAGGGGCCCCGGGCGTGCAGCAGCAGGCCACGGTGGAGACACAAAGCGCCCATTCACTGTCTCCCAGGGCAGTGGCGACTCGCAGGGGAATCCCTCTGCCGCCTGGGGCTCTGGGGAAGCCAGTTCCCAGGAGACAGCTTCGTGCCTATGTGGCATGACATCTCACCCGAGGGGCGGGGTGAGACTCCTTGAGCCTCGCTGCCAAGATTGTCACACAGAGCTTGCAGGCTAAGCCCTGTCCCCGAACGACAGCACCAGGCACTGCTCCCAACAGCTTACCCGCACTTAGTCACCGAATTCTCACAACAACTCTGTGACGTGGCAACTGTTAGAAATGGGGAAACTGAGTCTCAGAGAAGCCAGGATTCAAATCCATGAAGTCAGGCTCTGAAATCCACAAGCCTGACCAACTTGCTGTGCTGCCTCCATAAACCTGGATCTCATGAAGAGGTGACTCCTCGTGGATTGCAGATCGAGGGCCTAAACTCGAATCCTGGGCTGGAATTCGAGTGCCGATCCCGGGCACCCCTTCAGGCTTCCCTCTACTCCTGCTTGCATTCCCCTCCACCCCTGACACAGAGCTTAGGCAGCCCATTTAATCCCTACGTAGCTCTAACACTGAGGATGTGCCGTCTTGCAGGGTGCCGGAGCCTGGCTCCATGTGACTTCCCAGGAAAGTTCTGGCTCCTCCCAGGCAGGGAGCTCCAGCCCATCTCCTCTCCTTTTCTGAACATGCTCTAGGATATTCCTGCTTCACCTTCATGGTAGGACTCAGTTCCTTCTGGGGAGACTCTGCATAGTACAGAGCGGAATATCAGCTCCCTTATGCTAGGTATGGATCTTGGTTAATACGACCAGAACTAGGCACTTCCTTATTTACAGGCACAGTCCCATTGGTGATTTTAATTAGTTCTCAATTTCCATTAGTTCAATGAAAGAGGCCCTAAAATACTTTTCACTTGACATAACTATGACTTCTAAGATTTGAGAATTTTGTTTTTGCCTCTTTTCAACCCTGTCATGCTCAAGGGCATCAAGAGGGCATCTTGGTGGGGGTGGGGTGGGGCAGGGTAGGCTGGCTCTAATGCCCTCACCACAGTGATAACCAGCATCAACACCTGCTTTTCCCACTGGTATCTCATGAACACACCACAATTACTACATTGGGAAACTGAGACTCAGAGATATGGAGGGACTCCCCAAGGTCACGTGGCCAGAGGCGGGCAGAGCTATGGTGCTGCTGAAGCCAGCACAAGAGAGGGGCAGAGCGAATGGTAAAGCTGACTGATACTTTATTATTTTTTTAAAAGATTTTACTTATTTATTCATGAAAGGCACAGAGAGAGAGAGAGGCACACACACACACACACACACACACACACACACACAGAAGCAGAGACACAGGCAGAGGGAGAAGCAGGCTCCATGCAGGGAGCCCGACGTGGGACTTGATCCCGGGACTCCAGGATCACACCCTGGGCTGAAGGCAGGGCTAAACCACTGAGCCACCGGGGCTGCCCTGACTGATACTTTTTAACCATTTACTATGTGACACGCATTGGGCTATGTCTCTCTCTCTCTCTCTCTCTCTCTCTCTCTCTAAAGATTTTATTTCTTAATTGAGAGGAGAGAGTGCACAGGGGAGTGGGAGGAGAGTGGGGGCTGGGGGAGACCAGAGGGTATGGAGGGGCAGAGGGAGAGAGAGAAGCAAACTGCCCCCTGAGCAGGGAGCCCAACGGATGGTGGGGCCCCACCCCAGGCCCCAAGACCATGACCTGTACCAAAGACAGCTGCTGAAGCCACTGAGCCCCCCAGGCGCCCCAGGGCTGAGCCTCTTACAGCAATCCTCTAGGGTAAGTGCTGGTTTTCCCCCTTTCTACAGGTGGGAAAACAGAGGCAAAGTAACCTGCCCAAGGCCCACAGCCAGTGTGTGGCTAAGCTGGGACTTGAACCCGAGCGGGCTGGTTCGGGTGCATGCTCTTCACAGCTCCTAAAGCTGGAAGGTACAGGTTTCAGCTCCAGTAACGAGGCTGGGCCAGGCTGGTCCCCTCCAAGGATGCATTCTCTCTTGTGAGTTGGGCATAACAGTGTCTTCCCCATGCGGCGTGGGGCAGCACCCCCACCCACCGTGCCGGGCCGACCTCTCAGAGCAGGTGCAGAGCCGAGAACCCAGGGAAAGAGAGTTTACAATGAAAGACAAAGAAAAGAGAAATGTTCGAAAGCCTTTTTGGAGTCAGGTTGCCTTCCAGTCTCCTTCCAGTTTATTCCTTCAACCGATCTTCGTCAAATGCCTGTCAAAGTCTCCCTGGGGCCTAGGAGGCCCTGTGGGTCTGGAAACTGTGACTTTTCTCCCCTCATCCCCTGCCCTCAGGCCACCAGTCTGCCAGGCTGCTCCTCAGCCTTACCTGCCACCCACATGCCCCGGGGCATTTGCACCGGTGGCTCTCACTCCTGGACAGCTCTTCCCCCAGATGTCCCCTTGGCCCACAGCTTCGTTTCCAAAGACTTGTCATTTCTCAGGGGGACCTTCTTTGACTACCACGTCTGACATCCCAACACCCTCTTCCACGCAGTGTGTCATTCTCCCGTCCCAGCTCCATGATCTCTCTTTCATCTTTACTGTACTCTGGGTGGTTATTGTTATTTGACTACCAGATTGGCCAGAATGGGGATCTTTGATACGCTCACACTGTAACCTCAAAGGACCCAATGTTCTTGTGGGTGACCACCATCTGGGAGGTGTCTACAGCCAGCCCAGGGCCTCAGAGAAGCCTCCGTGGGCCTTGGGCCCTCGGCTGGCAGGAGAAGGGCATCCGAGCCGGAGGATGAGCAGAACTCAGAAATTTGACATTAATACCTCAGGACCTAATTCATAAAAACATCTAATTACAGGGTGCCAGCGTTTAATTGTCATTTAGGTAATGACCTGCAACTGCGTACAAATTATAGGGTAATCAACTCAAACGTGCTTGCAGCTGCTGTAAATGCCATTTAATCTAACGTGGAGCTCCCCAGCCAGCGTCTCCGGCACTCAGACAAGGGCAGCGTCCTGGGGACGTCCTCCGTTTGGCTCGAAACGCCGCAGCGGGGTGAATCGCGTGAAGCTGGGCTGCAGATGCCAGCTGGCTTGAGTTTCTACCCACCCTCCACCCCGCCCATGAGCACAGGCTTCCTCATAAGCCCCAGTTTGAACTGCAGCAAATAGAAATTTAGGTTCCTGAATCTGGAAGGGGAAGGTCGACCTCCGGGTGGGCTTGGGGTGGGCGGGGAGCCCAGAGACGGGGTGTGGCTGGTTTGGCTTCCTCTCCGTTGGCAGGGACGAGACCAGATTAGAGGTCAGACACGGATGGCCCGTGCTGTGTCTTCTCTGGGCCTCACAGACCTCTGGAAGAATGCATCTGAGAGGGACACCGGGTGGCTCAACGGTTGAGCATCTGCCTTTGGCTCATGGTGCCATCCTGGAGTCCCAGGATCGAGTCCCACATTGAACTCCCGGCAGGGAGCCTTCTCCTTCCTCTGCCTGTGTCTCTGCCTCTCTCTCTGTGTCTCTCATGAATAAATAAATAAAATCTTAAAAAAAAAAAAGAAAAAAGAAAAAAGAATGCGTCTGAGATCCTTGGACCAGGCTCATGCTCCCCTGTAACCACACTCCCCACCGCTCCCTATCATCCTCCCTAAGCCCTCTTTCTTTCACTGTCCCTTGAACCTTTGTCACGTGTGTGCTGTTGGCCCCAAGTTGTCTGCCCCTTTCCAGAAGCAGGTGCCCATGGTAAGAGCAACGTGGGCTTTGGAGCTGGACACCCAATGGTTGAAATCTCCACTCAGCTGAGTGGCCCTGGGCAGGCAAAAGGATCCCTTTGAGCCTCTCCATGTGCCAGAGAGACCACACACATATGTAAAATGCCCGGCTTGCAGGGTTTGGCCCACACATTTTCTAGCTGCAGAAGGCAGCATAGTGTACTGGTTAAGAGAGTGGGCTCTGGCGCTGACTGCCCAGGTTCTCAACCCAGCCCTGGTACTTATGAGCTTCCTGGACTTGCATGTACTACTTTACCACCTAACATCCCTGCTTCTCTATGTGTGGGATGGGGGTAATCATAAAGAGCACCCCTACCTCCTAGAGTTTATGCAATGAGTTTTTCTAATATGAAGTGCTGAAAATAGTGCCTAGCACACAGTAAGCACTCATGAAATGTTAGCCATGAGTACATACTGCTTGCTGAGGAACTGTGGATGGAGTGGAGGACAATATAGCCCAAGTCCCTGCACAAGTACACACATGTACACAATGCATGCCCTACTCGTTCTCCTCTCCATCTCCTCAAAAACGCTCCCTTGCTGAGAGAGAGTCTGGAGAACTCCTATGCACCCTTCAAAACCCAGATGGCTTCTTCATCTCTAGGGCAATATCCATTGGATGCTAGTTGCTCTTGTGGCATCCAGCTTAAGAGGCCATTGGCTTGACTCTGTCTCTGGGAGTGTTTGGGGGTGTTTGGACGGCTGGCATCATAGCTGCACTGGGCATGACACTCAGAAGAATTTGCTAAATGTTGGTTGAACTGATCATACTGAATCAGCAAGCAAAGAGGATCTTCAGAGGACCTCTGTGCCAGGGTAGATAACTTTTAACTAACTTTTTTGAAAAAGGAAAATGAGGAGAATAAATATATAACAATAAAAAAGTACTTACTATAAAGGTAAAACTTTCTTTTTTCAACCTCTCGAATTTTCTAGACGTAGCCAATGTGACTAGCTTCTTGTATTGCACTGTGGGTGTGTTCTATGCATCTACACATAGTATATATTTCTCTCCAAATAGACCCGTTGGTTTGCATCTCTGTTTTCACTTGCTAATATTTCTTCAACATCCTTCTATTTCAAATTTCATAGAGCTTCCCCCACCGTTGTAGTGGCACCTGATGCTCCAAGCTGTGACTTGGAGATCCAAGCCTTATGATTTATGTAGCTGTCCCCTATTAAGAAACATCTGGGCTGTTTCTGATTTTCGGTTCCTGCACAAACATCTTAGCGCATACACCTTGGCATACGCATCTGTGAGTGGTGACGTGTTCAGGGGTGGCGAGCTCCCTGGAACTGGTGGTGGGACCCCCACGACGGGGCCTTTGAGTTGCTTCAGCCCTTTGGCATTTGACTTGTCTTTTGGGTGCTGAGTGCTAATTCTAGTCTGCTTTACAAATAGCCTCATTGTGATGGCTTCCTGCCACAGGTCAAGAGCTCCCAGGTTTGGATGGGTAACACCATCGAGAGCAAGAAGCCAGGTAGACTGGCACATCTCTCTGGCCACTCTCTGCCCCTCTTTGCCACCAACCAACAGTGACAACGCCGCTTTGCCCAGTTCGCTATGGATTTTTCATTGTGAATGTGGAGTTTCTCAGCCATGCGCAAAGGCATTTAGTCAGTCAGGAACCTCCTTCCCCCTCCATGTGTTAGATCCAGGGAAACTGAGGCCCGGGAGAGGTGCTTTGTGTGTGTGAGGCCCTGCCCGGCTGGGACAGGCAGCCGACACCCGCCTTCCCCGGGCGACCCCCATCAGGGGCCTTCAGCCCTGTCCCTTGGCCTAATCCCGTTTTCTGCCCTGCTGAACAGTGGAGAAGGCTTATTTCTCATCCCATTTTAATGCAAAGGAGGCTGCCAGGCCTGGCTTGTTCTGAGTGTGGTGACAGTGGCCGTGAATGGGGACCCCAGTAACGGGGACAAAAATGTGACAGGGCCCTCCATCATGGCATTGTCTGACAGTCAGGACATTCTGGTTGCTCCTGGAACCCTCTCTGGGAAGGGGCAGGGGCCCCCGCCTAGTATGCTAAGCAGGCAGAGGCCAGGCCCGCCTTGGGCCACCCGGCCTTGGCCTGGTCAGTAATTCCATTGTGTCAGGGGCTCGGACCTGAGCGATTCAAAGCATCCCCCCAGCTGCCTCCCTCCCTCAACCTCCCGCCCCGGAGGCCTGGATGTCTGGGGTATGGGTGGAGGGGCTCCCACACCCTGCCTTGGGGAGGCTGCTAGTCCCACTGCCCTGCTGCGTGACCCCAGGACAGGTGCTTCCCTCTCTGGGCCTCAGCGGGTAACAATAGCAGTGACCACAGCCACGACCATCGCACAACAGCAGATATTTCTGCGTGTTCACTGTAGCACTTGACATGCATTCTCTCTACTAATTCTCACAGTAACCTTGGGGTGGAGCCACGAGCACCCTCAGTGTACAGCGAGGCACCCCGAGAGGGGTACCCAGGTCTGGAGCGGCGCAGCATGGTTCGGCAGGTGGGCCACAGGACCGCGGAATGCAAGCACGACTTTACATCGCCCAGTAGAAACACAGCCACACGTGTGAGGATCTCAAGCATTCTGGTAGCCGTGTTAAAAAAAAAAAATGTAAAAAAGAAACAAGTGAAATGACTTTTAATAATATAATTGATGTAACTCTACCCAAAATATTATCATTTCAGCATGAGATCTATATCTAAAATACAATAATCAGACATTTCCTATTACTTTTCTTCAAACTAAACCTTTGGAATCGGGCGGATAGGGGACACTCACAGCACACCTCAATCCAGACTTGTCATATCTCTCTTTTTTTTTTAGATTTTAATTAATTAATTTATTTATTTATTCATGAGAGACACAGAGAGAGAGAGAGAGAGAGAGAGAGAGAGGCAGAGACACAGGCAGAGGGAGAAGCAGGCTCCATGCAGGGAGCCCGATATAGGACTTGAACCCGGGTCTCCAGGGTCACACCCTGGGCTGAAGGCAGCGCTAAACCGCTGAGCCACCCGGGCTGCCCATATCTCAAGTGCTCAGCAGCAACCTATGGCTGGTGGCCGTCGTGCTGGACAGAGCAGCTCTTCAGGGGACCAGCGCACATGCTCAAGCTCAGCCTGGGCTGCTCACCTGCTCTGAGACCCAGCCAGGGTGCTTCACCTCTCTGGGGATCAGTCTCCTTCTCTAAAGCTCCCTTCACAGCCTCGGTGATGGAGAGGAACAGAGTGAGGCCCAGGTCTCCGTGCTCACGGCTACTCGGGTGTTGGCACTCTGGCACGGCCTCTTTGAGGCCCTGGATCCTTCGGCAGCTCCCCTGCAGGGCCTTTCTCCCCAAGCCTGGTGGGGCAGCGACCCCTCCTTTCAGGCCCAGCAGAGCCCTCCCAGCTTCTGGCCATCACCCCTCTGGAGTACTGGGATGCGGGCAGTGGGTATGGCAGGGGGCGGGTGATCTAAGTCGTTAAGGGGAGTCCCAAGACTGGTTTCCTTTACTAAACCTCCCTACGCTGAACCCATTTTGCAGAAGTGGAGACAAAGGCCCGTTTACCCAAGGACACAGGGAAGCAGTGGCTGAGCTGCATGTTCACCTGCCTCCTGTAGAAGTTTAGCTAGGAGGGTCCTCCCTACTCCAATCTCTTCAGAGATCTATGGATTTTCTCTTCAGAGATCCCCTCCACTTATAAATGAAAATGCTACTCCCCGGCCGGCGCGCAGCCCACAGAGAGGCAGCTGGAAGAGCCTGTGGTCAGGAACTGGGTTTGCCCAAACTTAGTCCTGGCTGGCTCTGTGCGATGAGCCACTCGAGGTAAATATCACCCTGTCCCCGGGTTTGCTCGCCGGCAAGTCCAGGGTGTCTCTCTGCATCGAGTGCAGGAAGGTGGGCACGTGTGAGCAGTTCCAGGTCAGGGGTGGAAGGGCATCGATGCGGCTTCTTTCTCTCCCATCCACCATCCTCCCCAGACCCCATTGATCAGAGGAGGCTCCTGTCCTCAGAACCGCAGCCCCACCAGCTCTGCCAACCCCCGGCTCCTTTCCATTTGCAACTGGACAACTTCCAGGGCCGGAGTTGGGACAGGCAGTAATGGACCACAGAGTGAGTGATGGAGCCCTGGGAGCAGACTGGGAGGAAATGGGGGTTGGGGTGGCAGAGGACAAGGCCGTTGGGGCTCCATGCAGCTCAGGAGTGCTGTGCCTCCTGTCTTCCCCTCCTTCTGACCCTGTCTCCTCCTCCAGCCTCCCTCCAGCCCTCCCTGGTGGGCACAGCAGCCCCATCTTCTAGAACTGGAGACTGAGGCCCGGGGAAGAGAAGAGGCTTGCCTGAGGTGACACAGTAAGTGAACTCTAGAGTCCCAGGCCCTGCTTCTCCTGGTCCAGAGGTGCCTGGGGACTCTCCCAGCAGCCGGGAGTCCTCCCCATCTGCTCTGGTGCTTCGAGGTCCAGCCCTGAGGCTCCAAGTCTACTCTCTCTCTGGCCTTGGACTGGGCATCTGCCGGATGCAGGGTGCTGGTTGCTTCCCACCTTATGTGCTGTGTGACTTTGGCCAAACCACTTCTCATGGAGTCTCAATTGCCTCATCCTCAAATGGGGGAGCAGGACCTTTGCACCTGCTCACAGAGCAGTTGGGAACAATGTGAGAATAATTATTAGGGCCTTGGCCCTTCAGGACGTGCCCGTCTGAGCCTTGACCCTGGGGCCTTCTGTATCCTGGAGTCCCGATTGAAACCAGGAGCCCCGATGAGCACTGGGCTAGCCCAAAGTAGGATGAACCTGCGTCCCCCCCAACTCCAGAGCTTCCGGGGCCCAGATCGTGGAGTTGTCTCTGACCACAGAAACTTTGTGGGCTCTTCATGCCTGAAGGGAGGAAAAGCTGCCCCAGGAGAGAAGCCCCTGGTGAGGGCTGCACAGTTAGCCAGGGGTCCTACAGGAGGCCCTGCCAGGCACCCTCCACCTGAGCAGCCACCATCAGGGCTCCAGGAATTGCTCTGTTCCTTTTCATCAGCAGATTGTGAAGGGAGCCACAAGGTGGGGAGCTGACCCCAAGAGGGGCAGAAGGGCCTGCCCAGGCAGGGGGTGAGTGCATCCCCTGGTCCTGACGCTGATGGCCTCATACCTGCCCGCAGCACACAGGGAGCATGTGGGAGCCACATGCATCCTCATTTACTGAGTGCTTGCTGTGTACTGAGCACCAGGAGTTAGGGTAGGCCCAGCCGAGCAGTCCCAGTCCTGCTCCCAGGAACTCCCACCCACGGGGGACCACATCAACCAAGTAGGGACAAAGGAACAAAGGCCAGGGAAAACCTGCATTAGTGACAGAGGAATTGAAAACCATGCAGGGGTAGAAAGTCACTGAGTTTGGGCCGGGGTGGGGGGAACAGTGAGGAGCAGGGGACCCACCCAGAGGGGCTTAAGGAGACCCCTCTAAGGAGACCAGAGCTGACTCACGATAGCATAGTTGGGAGACATGTGTCCCGGGCAGGGGAACAGCAAGTGCCAGGGTCCTGAAGCGGGAAGAAGCTTCTGGGGGCCTGGGAACAGAAAGGACCTGTGTGGTTGCAGTGCAGGGGTGAGAGGAAGGGCAGGTGTGGCTCTGAAGACTCCATGTGGCCCAGATGAGGAGTCGGGCTGGGAATGCCGGGCTGTTCTGAGCAAGGTAACGACATCTCTGATCGCTCGGTGGGAAGGGAAGCCAGGAGACTCGCCAGGAGGAGTCTCACCTGGACTCACCTGGACGAGAACTCATGGTGGCAGGTCCAGGGGGGCAGTGGAGGCGGGGGAGGACAGTAGATGGATGCCAGAGCTATTAAGGAGTGGGAGACAGTAAGTAGGCTCAAGGATCAGACATGGGAGGCGAAGAAGAAAGACAGGTGAGGAATGATGCTGAAGCTTATGGTCTGAGCAGGAGGATCTGAGGGGATAAGTAGGAGTTCCACACTGGCCTCATGGAATTGCCCGTGAGACCTTAGAATGGATAGGACACGGGTAGTGGGATGCCTGATTTCACTGGGGTGGATGTTTCATACCAATGGATGGTCATCTGGAGACAGACACAAAGAGAGTAAGGAGGGTGGGCCCCTGGCCAGGCCAACTTAAGCTTAGGTCCCATTAATCAAGGTCTATACCTAGAATGAGGGAGGTGACTCATTTGTTTGTGCCTTATGCTCCTTGGACTCTCCCTGAATTCTGTGACTGGCCTGGTTGAGAGGAAGCAGCCAGGATTGGGAAGAGTCTGCAGCCACCATTTGGTAAGTGGGGCTGGGAAGATGCCGCACTCCATCTTGAGTCTCTGCTGGCAAAGGGAGGAGGTGGGGCTTACGGCTCCAGTGGCCAGAGCAGAGAGGAGGCTCCAGTGTGGTGTGAGGGAGAGTTTCCTCCCAGCCGGCTCCATAGGCATGGGGCAGGCTGAGCAACCACAGGGGAGCTCTGCACGCAGGGAGCTATGTCACTGGGGACGCAGCCCCGCCTGGTCTCCTTCTCCTGGGGGCCGGACTCTGGGATCCGCAGGGCCCCTCCTGCTCAGTGATGCAGCCTCCAAAGGGGAACAATGTTCCCAGGGAGCAGCAGGAACCACCACTGATTACAAATTGCTCTGTGATTTTTCTCTCGTTACCAGGGCGACAGCAGGCTGAGCATCTTAAGCAGCAGCAGGATGCAGCTCTTTTAAAGCTGCAGATGATCTCCATATAGGATTCACCTCCTCCACCTCCTCATCCTCCCCTTGCCCTTGCCTTCCCGTCTTCTTCACCCTGTTCCCTCCCTCCCTCTCACTCACCCTGTACTTGGCATTGGGGATCATTCCTGTTCCCTACTCACCTTCTAAGTACTTCTTTTTATAGCTCGTGTGCAGGCTGCTTGCTCGCAACTTCTCTGGGCCTTGGCTCATCTGCAGAACAGGATGGACAGGTGCCTGGAAGACCCAACCCATCCCCACATACCCAATACTGGACCCAGCTCACCCAGCTCACCTTTCGGTGTCCAGTGCTGATACTCCCTCCGGTGGGAAGTCTCTTGATTTCTCCAGCCTGAAGCATGTTTGCATGTATTCCTCTGCCTGCACCGTCCAATACAGTCGCCACGGGCCACAAGTGACCACTGAGCCCTTGAAATGTGGCCAGTGCCACACGTTGAAACATTTGAGATGTATCAGGTTAAGTGACATTAAAATCACTTGCACTAGTTTATTTTCACTTTTTAAGAAAGATCTAAGTGACCTACGTGGCTCGCATTCTAGTTCTGCTGGAAACGACATTAAACGGACTTTCATGAATACGGAGTAGCAATGACAGTATCAGCTGCTGTAAGACGGAGCTCGGTGACTCAAGTCATCCTGACAAAACCCCGGACATTCTGTTAGTTTTCCTAGTTAGTATTCTTATTTCAAGGAGGAGAAACAAGAGGCTTGGAGAGGGAGCCCCTTGTCCAAGGGCACACAGCCTGGATGGTAGGGGCGGGTGGAGACCCCCAGTCCCCATGAGAGGCTCGAGGAAATCCAGCTGACAGACACAGAGGCCGAGGCTGGAGATTTCACAGCTGGGAGGGGCAGGTGGTGCAGCTTCTCAGGGCGGGCAATGGCCAGATGCTGTCCAGGGTGTGAGGTAATGGTAAGCTCTGGGGGGTTCATCACCAAGCTTTTAGCCCCTTCTCAGCACGTCACCCTGAAGCTCCGGCCTCACCACTGCATTTAGGTGGTTCTGACAATCAGGAGCCAGCTGCCATTCTGTCCACAGGCTACAGAGGCCACCTGCCCCCCCACACCCCCCCGCCCCGGGCCCCGTAGCAGCTCATGCAACAGCCTGGTCGGTGAGCATGCTTGGTCGGAAGTCTCTGAAGCCACACATCTGCAGGATAGGGAGGGAGCAGGAGGCCCACAGGACACCCCAGGGTGGGGCTGCCACCCAGACTCAGTCTCAGTGGCTCTAGAGATCTTGCTCTTAACCCTCCTGACTGCTGCCCAAGGCTGGCCGTTCTTCTCACCCTACCCCATACATTCCCTGCCCTTCCCTACCCTGCTCAGCACCCAGAGGCTGACCCCTGAGGACCCCACCATCCAGGGTCTGATGCCTGCCTGCATCCAGCCGGGCTTAGCCAATGGAAAGGCAGAGGAGGGGCGCAGGGGCACTCAGTCCCCACCTTTCTCTGTCCAGAGTCCCCCGTGGCTGCCTTCCTCCACCTAGAGTTGCAGCTCCGACATGAGGCCCCCTCCGGTGGCTCCAGGCCTCTCCAGGGACCACTCCCTGCCTTGCCCCCAGGTCCAGGGTGGTGATGGCACTCCCCTGTGCCCAGCTCTGGGCGCTGCTCTGACCCTGGGGGCTGTCAATAGTGCCTCCATCCGGAGCTCTTCGGGTACCCTGCTGAAGGGACATTGGTGTCCTGCCTGGACCTGCATGAGGCTCATCCACACCCCAGAGCTCAGCCAGCCACCTGGCTCTGGCTTCTGGTGCAGTCCAGCCATAGCAGCCCCGGCTTGCTCTCCCTGGCCCTGCAGCCACCACTTTACATCTGGTTTCCTGTGTGTTCTGCTTCCTCTTGCGGTCATCAGTTCCGGTGAGGCTTGGCCTCCTCACTGGGTCCTGGCCTCACTCAGGGCCTATAGCTCATTATCGCTCAGGGGCTCCTAGAGACACAGCTCTGCATCCAGTTCTTTCCCCATCTCCTCTATCCCAGGGCCTGGCGCACAGGTGACCCCAGTGCATTTTGTTCAATGACTGAGTAAATGAAGCAATACAGAATATCCACGAAGTCTGGAAACAAAGCCAGATATATGCATGTGTATGTGAGTATGTATGTGTGTGGACATAAGTGTATATATGTATAGACACACATATCCAGTGCATATACATATGTACATGCATACACACGTGTGCATATACACACAGACACATACACATACACACACATATTCATACGTATGTATGTGCATAGAATGTCGTCAAGGACATCTTTAATGTGCAAAACCATTTAAAAATGCCACGTAAAAAATAAATAAGTAAATAAATAAAAATAAAATAAAATAAAAATGCCACGTAAGTGTCAGACGCCCTGGGAACTCCGTGCCCTGAGGATGCCAACCTGGGGGATAGAACCCTTTCAGCAGCCTCCACAGCTTCTGTAGTTTACTCTGTCCAGCGAAGCATCTAGCACAGGGCCTCCAGCACACTCTGCGTGAAGGAGTGTTCAGTAAATGGATGAACAGGCACTCGCTTGATGGAGGCACGATGTCCCTGGGACTTTGTGTCATTTCTGTGGCCAGTGCCAGGCCTGAGCGCTGGGCCCGGTCCTCAGGCAGCATGGCGAGCTAGTGGGCGGATGGGAAGCATGGGTAGGTGTGTGCACTCTGCAGGAGCCCAGGTTCTGGGCTCACGGCTTTGTGGAGAAGGCAGGCTGGCTCCTCTCCGTAAGCCCCTCCAGATCCACTCAGCCCTGCTCGGTGCCCTGGGGGCTGACTTTGGGTCTGCGTCCGTGGCCTCCCAGCCCACTGGCTTCACCCGGCCTGAAAGGGGATCAGAGGGTGAGTGGGGCTCCCTGGCCCCTCCTGCTGGGGGAGCTGTGACTGCATCCCCCCATGCCTACGGCTCCTTGGGGCAGCCACCTCCCCAGCGGCCGCTGCCTGCACAGGTTCCAGGGAGGGCTGCTCTGTGCCCCAGGCCTCAGGAGGGAGCAGCTGGGCACTGCTGGCAGCGCCCGTGTACGTCGCTGTCCCTTGCTGGTTTCTCTGACCCTGCTCACGTCTCTGTAACCAGCCCTTCATCAATTACCCATTCGGCTGTGCATGCTGTCTGTTCCTTGCTATGACCCTGCCTCCTTCTCCAGGCAGCCCACTTGCCAGAATTGAGTCTTGGCTTCTGTAAAATGGGAGCAGCCACCATAATAGGGGGGCTGAACAGGTTAAATGAGAGAATTAACCTGGAGCATGCCAGCTCATCGCCGGGGCACAGGACATGGCTGTTATTTAACCATGCTACAGGGTGGGGAAGTGGGGCGTAGGAGTGGGAGCGGGCTAGGATGGTGGTTAGTATCACAGAGCCTGCAGTCAGTTGGTCTGGGTTCAAATCCCGGTGCTACCCACACAGCTGTGTGACCTTGGGCAAATCATTCGGCCTCTCTGTGCCTTCTCTGTAAAATGACTGGCAGCGTAAAACTGGTCAGCGTAAAATGAGCGGTAGTTCCGATAACATCTACCACACGAGGGCTAAACACATCAACAGCACCAACTACCCTAACGGCAGGGCTGTGACTGCCACTACCGAGCGGCCACAGAGCCCCCGCATGGGCTGGCCAGAAGTCACGCGGCGGCGGCAGGCCTCGGCGGGCACCTGCCAGCGTTTACGCCAGGGTACTTGGCACACACGACAAATGGGAGTCTAGCTCCGGCGCCCACACGCTGTTTGACTGTCCCACATTCTCCTGACCTCTTCCTTGTTGGCCGTCGGAGCGATGTGGCCAAGCATCCCGGGCTCGGGGGATCGGGGTGGTGGGCGGGGGCCGGGGTGCTCCTCTCACCGCCGCGGCCGCTCCACCCGTCTGCCATCCACCTGTGGGGACGCGCGCCCCTCGCCCCCTCCGCTGTCCTGGCCGTGTAACCGGAGCCGCAGCCCGGGGACTGGTCGCCGCGGCCAGATCGCACAGGTATCGGCTGACGGCCGTGGCCCGTTTTACCTCCACTCCGGCGCCGTAACAACGGCCGACAGTCCTCACAGGGGCCCGGGCCCCCCAGGGAGAGGCCCCGCCGTGCTATCGGCCTCGCGATCTCACCCCTTCAAAGGCCTGCCCTCCCCGCCGACCTGTCGCACAAACGGGGCCTTCACTCGCTGCCAGCGACCGTCTGCCGCCCTGGGAGCGCCGGGACCCCCGTGCCAGCCGGGCCGCGGCTCGCCCTCTCCCTCCCCGTGAGCCTGCCTCCCCACACACCTGACCATTCTTCTCCCCTCGGCCTGGATTACACCCCGTGAAAGCCCTTTGTTCTGCTGCCCTGGTCGAAACTGGGTCTGGCACGGCGAGGGGCCGCCCTGCCTCTGCCAAAGCAGCGCCGGGCCGCGGGCAGCCCCCGGGCCCCTGCCCAGCTGGCTCTCGGGGAGCTGCAGGCTCGGGAAGCAGGTTGGGATGGTCGGGGGGTGAGGGGGCTGCTTTGGCCTCAGTAGCCTCGGTTTTGTCTCTTTCTTGCCTCGAGATGCCAGGCTCTTTTGCTCTCCTGGTTTCTCTGCGCCAGCGCCAGCGGAGGCCCGGTCTGGTGCTCTAGCTCCGCCCTGCTTCCCTGGATGAGCCACTGGCCCGCCCTGAGCCCTCTCTTCCTCATTTCCAAGGTTGGAATAATGAGACCCGCCTCCCTGTGTTGTTGCGGGGACCAGAGGTTCACAGTACAACGGTGCCTTCAGGAATGCTGGACCTGGTGGTGGCGGATCTGTGCGAGCTGCCACAAGGCCGAGGGGACACGGACAAGGACCAGGCTCAGCGGCCGGCATTGGGTCAGAGACCTTTACAAGGGAACCCATGCAGAGCAGTGAACAGGGGAGGCTAGAGACGCCCAGTTTCAGGCCGGGTTTGGGGGTCCTTGAGAGAGAATTCAGCCTAAGTGAAGTCACACTAGCCAGATTTGAAGGACTTAGTAGCCACGTGTGGCCAATGGTTCCCATACTGGGCAGTATGACTTTAGAACGTTTCTAGCACTGCCGAATTTTCTTTGGATGGTGCTCCCGTAGAGCCTGATGAGTGACTTAACTCAGCGCATGCTAGTCGAGGCCCTATAGTATGCTGGGCCCCACCTGGACCTTCTAGAACCTACCAGTCACATAAGCCTTCTGAGCTTCCGTTGCTTGCTCTTCCCACACACATTTATTGGGCATGGGCCACATGCTGGCACTAGAGGGTGGGGCATCCAAGCTCTGCCCTTGGCCAGCTTGCAGCGGGCAGTGGAGTGAGAGCTTGGATGCACAGCACAGTAACCCAAACCTGGGCGTGATAAGTCCCCCGAGAGCAGTGCTGAGGGCCCCGGTGATGAAGTTGCACCCGCTAGAGCAAAGGATGCTTCTGTGCTTCCATCTGGAAACATGCCAGATGGTCTGAGAATGAGCTCCTAGGTCTTCATATTCTGAGTTAAGCATCCGTGACTCCCACTGCCAAGGTTTTGAGTGGGCCTAGGATGTGCTTCCATACATCCAGGGATGGAGAGCTCCTTATCTCCACTTCAGCAAGATTTAGCCTAACCTAGTTGTGGTAGGCAGGATAATGGCCCCCCAAATATGGTCATGTCCTAACCCCTGGAACCTGTCAATATGTAACCTTATATGGCAAAAAGGACTTTGAGCGTGTGAATAAATGAAGGATCTTGAAATGGAGAGATTATCCTGGATTATGCAGAAGGACCTAATGTAATCCTAGGTCTTATATGAGGAAGCGGGTAGGGTGTGTGTGTGTATGTGTGATGACAGAAGCAGAGATTGGTGTCATGTGATGTGCTCTGAAGACAGAGGAAGGGACCCTGAGCCAAGAAATACGAGTGGCACCAGAAACCGAGAAGTCAAGGAAAGAGGCTCACCTCTTAGAGGTTCCAGAAAGATCCGTCCCTGCCAACACCTCGATGTTAGCCCCGTGAAACTGATTTCAGACTTCTGAATCCCAGAATGGTAAGGGGATAAATCTGCATTGGTTTTAAGCCACCAAGTTTGTGGTGATTTGTTCCAGCAGCCACAGGAAACCAATACACTGGCATAGTGGTTAACATCATGGGTTTTAGCACTGGACTGAAATAGGTTTATATCCCAGCTACTACCTTCTCTAAATGAATAATCTTGGAGAAGTGGCTCCATTTCACAAAGCCTCAGTTTACCTTAGCTAAAAAATGGGGCTCATAATGATACCCAGCCCATAGGATCATTAAGGGATTTGAGGGAAAACATGAAAGCAGATTATTCAGAAAGCGCTCCCTGTTGGCATCATTACCACGACCTCACAAAAGGCAGTATGGGGTTTACCAGGAGTGTAGTGACCAGCGGCAGACCATCTGGACTAAAATTACTCATTCCTGCCTCAGCTTCTGTTGAAAATTACAAATTTCCTGTGAAATTACAGTAATAGTGGGAACATGATGAGGATTACATGAAATACTCCGCATACAGCCCTGAGAATAGAGCTGGCTCCCGGTAAGCATTTAATCAACACTATTATTATTGATGTTATTGTATTTGCAGCATTAGTGCTCCATCCTGGGGACCTCCCCCCACCCCCCCAGGTGCGGCCCCTCAACAGCCAGGCCCGTCAGCCAGGGCTGAGGATGTGGTCAGGTGGGCTGCGTGGCAGTGCCCTACCGAGGGGCCAGGAGGAATGTGCCTGTGACTGCCCTGGCCAGGCCGGGCTCTCTGTTGCTCCACTTTCTTTGCCCCCTGCGCCCCTCAAGCTGTCCAAACACTGGCCAGGCGCCCGAGGAGGACTCCCAAGGAACAGCTCTGGGAAAGGTTGGCCGTCCACAGCATGCGGCTGGAGGAAATGGCCCTTGTTTGCTTTCCTGCAGCCCTAGGAGCTTCCTTCCCTCTGCGTGTTTGCTTTACTTTCCAGCAGCTGCCTGCTGTGGAGGGCTGGCTGCCCAGTGGACCCAGGTCCTGGAGCCCCAGACACTTCCAGACCCAGAGAGGCAGCTTAGAACAATAGCTCAATTCCCTGGCCTCAACTCCCAGAATCAACTCTCGGACTGCCTGCCCTTGGAATGAAAGAAAGAGCAACCAAACCCAGCATTTGCTGAGCACCCACTGTGTGCAGGCTCCCTTCGCAGCCTGAGCATCCACCTGGTTCAGCTCCTTGAACCCTCACTGAGACACTATGAGCCACTACTTTGCCATCTCCATCTGCCAGCCGGGACTGAGGCCTGGAACCGGCAGGCAGTGCACCCAAGTTCTCAACAATCCTAAGAGTTGCACTGGGTCTCCAGGAGCCCCGTTCCAAAACCACCTGCCCTGTGCACCCCTTGGAGCTTTAACACAGAATCAGAGGCTCAGAATCACCAAATCAGAACATTTCAAAACAGAGTCGTAGAATGCAGGAACCAGATGATAGAAATTCTCATCACTATTATAGGATCTTGTAAAAAAAAAAAAAACAAAAACAGAGATCCTTATTCTCAGGCCCATTACATCTCTTTGCCAGGAGACCCTAAATATTCTATGCCCTTCCTTTGGCTTAGTCCCTCCTAAGATTTGCATTTTCTTGCACACCCCCAGTATGGGGCTCTCCTTCCTCACCTAGCCCGCCCAACCTCCCAGCAGCTTCCATCCCCCCTCCGCTCCCTCCTCCTTGCCTGCATCAATTAGCACCCCTGCCTCTGAACATCTGGTGACAAACAGTGGCACTGATTATAAGGCCGCGTGTTTTTTGTGCGAATTTCACAGAGCCGTCCCAGGGGGAGGACAGGGAGTTGCATCCTCCAGCTGGGTGTTGGTGAGAGGCTGCTCTAGCTCCCCCAGCAGGGAACTTCTGATTGTGGTCATGAAGGAACCTCATGAGATTCCTAGCCAAGATCAGCCCCAGAACATTTGTATGGAAATAAAACATGCTAGTGGGAACAAGTAAAGGTTGTCCAGGACAATCCAGAACTTGACGGAGAAGCCCCCTCTGCAGCACCCTGGTGGGTGCTTGTCTAAAGCCCCTGGAATTCTTCCAGCAAAAGAAAGCTCACTACCTCACAGGCTTTCCACGGTTTATCCAGGGTCATCCTGTGGGATGATTAAACCCCTTCTTGGGGGAATCCCTCAAAATGTAAAAGCCACCACTGTGTGGCCAAGAACCCCCACTTCTAGGAGACAGGAAGACTTTGCAGCAAGACTCACAGCAGAACTAAGAGATGGATGTTCAAGTACCTCTGCTACCATGTTGTTAGTGATGGTGGAAAAACCAATGGAGGCCTTGCCCAGGTGCACCTACAGGAGGATGAGGAAATAAATTTGGGTACTTCTGTGCTATGAAATCCTCCATGACTGTTGAAAAGGATGAAGCAGGTCTACTTATGTGTGATGTGGAGTTGAGAGAATACCTTGGGGCAGAGGCACATGGCAGGGACATACACGTATGTGTTCGTATTCATACATACCAACTGCGGTCCTAGTGGCTCCCTCTGGGGAGCAGGATTGGGGGATATTTTTTCATCTTTTGCTATCGATACTTCTGTGTATTTTTAAACCAGGGAGCAAACATTACTTTTGTTAATAAAAGATATAAAGGAAGATGTCCTTCCTTATGCTGAGGCAGTGTGCCTAGAGAGAGCCTCAAGTAGGAAAGGTGGACTCACTCCCATCTATCAGCTCATTTGCTGAGACTTTGGCTGGGCACCTGCCTCTAGCTACAGATGGACATGGCTCCTATCCTACTGTTTTAGAGGGTAATTCTAGTTGCTCTACTAGAAAACCTGGGCATCTTGGTGGCTTAATGCAATCGAGGTGACCCCTTGAGTTTCAGCAGTCTGCAGTGGGTGTGTGGCAGGAGGCAGGCCCAGGCTCCTGCCACCTTGTAGCTCCTCTGTCAAGAACCTACCGACTGCTGGATATGATGCATATCCACTGTTGCTCCTGGTTCACTGGGGGTGGAGTGGGAAGCAGTCCTGCAGAACCGGCCCCTAGACATAGGACTAAGACCCCCAGGAAGTGGCTCTGCTCTGCACAAATGTTCTGGACCTTTTTGCCTCCACTACCAACAACTTCTCTTGTGCAGATTAAGTGGGTAGTGGGACTCAGGAGAAAAATTAAGTGGGCTCACCTGAATATCCAGATGGATCTGAGTTAAAGCTGCCCTAGGAGCTAAGTCTGAGCAGTGCCAAGGAAGTCACACCGGCTCTGTTTTGAGGCTCCTGCCGGGGACTGCTCTGTGCTTACTATGGACTTGGCATGCATCAGCTTCCTCACCTCTAAATACCACTAAACAAAAACATGCATGGCATAGTGACTGGCATGGGTAAGTGCCGAGAAGAAAAATAATTACAGGGCAGTAGGTAATGATGCTCTGGTATTTTAGGCAGGGCCATCAGGAGTAGTCTCTTTGAGGAAGTGACTTCTGAACAAGGCCCTGCCTGCATCCTCAAGGTTGGGGATGAGCATGGCACTTCAGACCTAGCCAGGAAGCTTATGCCAGTGAGCAAGTTGATGTCCTTGCTTGCCACATCATGTGGACTCCTGGGCTGGCCATGGTGTTTGAATCTTATTAAGTTGTGCTGGGAAACCAATGCATGAATGAATGAAATGAGAAAGTAACAGGGGTAAGAAGGCAGCACAGAGAGGCCAAGTGCAGGGAAGTACAGGCATCCCGGGAGACCTGTGGATGTATAGCCAGCGCAGACTTGGACAGAACAAGATGCCTGTGGAGCAGGAGAGATTGGCCAGGTAGCAAGCACAGAAAAGTTTTCCCAGATAATGGGCCAAAGATGTAACCTGGCCACTTACAGGAGAGAAGACAGAAAAGGCCAAGAAGCCCATGAAGAGATGAGCAAACTCATTAGCAGTGACCAGAGAAGCACAAGGTATCACTTGACAACAATTAGACTGGCAAGAATTAAAAAGCCGGGTGCTATTGCATTTGAACCAATAAATGTGAATCCTTCTGGAAAAAAAAAACAAACAAACCGGGCGCTGCCAAGTGCTGGTGCGGGCGCAGAGAGGATCCCTAGTGCCCTGTGTGGGAACAGTAACTGGTGGAGCCAATCAAGGGAGCCACGTCCTGGGGCTCATGCAAATGAAGTCGCACCTACCCTAGCCAAGACACAGCAATTCCGCTCCTGGATACTTACCTGAGACACTCTCACACAGGTCCCTTAGGCGACATTTGATGTGTAAGGAGGCTCGCTGCAGTGCTATTTGGGGCAGTGGGCACTGCAGGCATGGATTCCCACCACTCAAGAGTAGATGGCCGTATTCTGAGCACCTAGCATTTGCTAGACATGGTGCAGTGCTCTTGACCTCATTATTTCATTGCACAGAGTCCCTCCTATCAGTGTTTACTGCTGAGGAGGCTGAGGCTCAGCAAGTGGAAGCCCTGGCCCAAGTCACAGAGTCAGGAGCTAAGGTCTGTGTGGCTTTGCCTCCCCCAAGTCAGCTGTCCTGAGTGATTTCACTCAGCTCCCAGTGAAAGAGGTGGCTCCTGCAGAGATGGTGGCTGGGAGGCTGGGCAGGACCTGGTTTTGCAGGACACACCTGGCTGCAGTCAGAAGCCCACTATGAGCCTTGGCTCTGCTGCTTAGCAGCCCCATGACTTCAGACAAGTCGTCCCTTTGCTTGGTACCTCAGGCTTCACACTTGTGAAAGGGGCACAATGAAACTCACATCAGAGACCTCAGGGAGGCTTCTCAGGTCAAGCTCTGGGCATAATAAATGTTTGCTTCCCTTCTCCCTATTGCCCCGAGGCATAGGGGAAGTCTCTCATCTCCGTGCCAATTTTAAATAAGGAAAGCTTCTCAGAGCAGGCGTATCTACTCAGGGAAACTGGCTTTGCAGATGTTAGATCCAGGCAAACTGAATGACCTCTCATTCCAGCTGTGTGGCTTTTGAGGGGTGTCCATTCCTCTCCCATTGTTGAACCAGCTGGTCCAGGTGAGCAGACACTCTGACCAAAGCACTGCTACTTGGTCAGGGCCAGGAGCTCTGGGGGCTCTTAGTGAAAGAGCCTGGTGTGGGGGAGAGGGAGAGCCCCCAAGGAATGGATGAATCTACACACTGACATGGGGTCATGTCGGAGGGGGGCTTCACAGGCTGGAGGCGGTGTGCTGGTCCCTGCTCGACCCCCACCCTTTCTCTGACCAGTAGACCCTCTTTCATGAAACTGCCTTGGCAAACATACTGGGGAGTCCAGCCTCCCCTACCATTAGCCTCGACCCACATATACCAGAGAGGCCAGGCGTGCAGCTGCAACCCTCCTCATGGAGCAAACTGGCATCCAGGGTGGCAGTAGCTAATATCTGAACACTGACAGGGGAAAAAACCAGAACCATCTGAGGCTTCATGTCCTTCATGTCCCAGGCGCCACCCCCCTCAGCAACCTGGGCGCACCATCTCACCTCTTTGTACCTCTAGTGTCTCCATGGGGACAACTGACTTCTCACTGGCTTGTTGTGTCCATACCATGGGGCAACCGAGGGGCATTAGGCACACAACCCCGATAAGCCACAGTCATTGTTATCCTGGCAAGTCCTACCCCTCCCAGAGCAAAAGGGCCTGAGCCCTCGGGGTAACACTCGGGTAACAAAATCCCATTTGTCAGGACCCTCAGTCAGGAGATGGTAAGTTATGCTGCTGTAACAAAAGCCCCAAATCCCACTGGCTTAATACAACAAAAGTTTATTTCTCACTCATGCAAAATGTCCCAATTGGGTCAGCTGTGGCTTTGTTCTGCGGCATAACAGAGCAGCAACCACTGTGGGGGACACTGGCCATCACTCTGGCAGAGGGGAGAAAGGAGCTGGGAGGTGCCACTGGCTCTTAAAGTGTCCACCTGGAAGTGAGACCCATCACTGCCCTTTCTGTTCAAATTGGCCAACATAAGTCATAGGCTGACCCTAAGGGGTGGGCACCACCCCCACGTGCCTGGAGGATGGAGAGACAGAATCTTTGCGAGCAGGTGCCAATGACTGCCCTGCCATCTTTCCTTCTTCATTACTATGATTGTTGCTGTTATTCTTTTAAATATGGGGCTTGGAAGGATCCAGAAGCCAGTCCCAGACCACAGAGCAGTCACTGGCACAACAAAAGCCATCCCCTTATTCAACAAGCATTTATCAAGCAGCTACTATGTTCCAGATACCACCTTAGGTACTGGGGAAATAAGGCAAAATAAGAATGTCAAAATGCTCTGTGTTTAAAGCTTTTTCTTTTCCTGGTGGTAGCAGGAGCCCGACAATAAACAGTCAACATAATAAATAAGTGAATGAGGGCATGAGTGAAAAGGTAGAAACAAGAGCAAGGGTAAGAAGTAAGAAGGCTGGAGTACTGGGAGGAAGAAGGCCCTTTCACTCTTAAATTATGTTGTCAGGCCTTCTCGAGCGAGGACTTGTAGGAGGTGCAGGGGTGAGCCGTGGGGATGTTTGGGAAAGAGCATTCCAGACAGAAGCAGCAGCATGCACAAAGGCTTGTTTTGTTATTCAATCAACAAACATTTATTTATTGGGGCCTACTCAGGCTGGGCAGGTGCTGCTGAATTCTTGGCATACAGAGCAGAATGAAATAATCCCTAACTGTGAAGGCTTCAGAACCCAACAGGGGAGAAAGGAAAGGCCAGATCATTAAGGAATTAACCATCCATCCATCCATCCATCCATCCATCCATCCATCCATCCACTAAGCATTTATTTAGTGCCCACAGAGTGCCTGCCCTGCCGGAGCCTCGGTGCAGGATCAGACAGTCTCTGTCCTTGAGTTTCTCCCCGTCTGGTGAGGGAGGCAGGTGCAAACAGGCAACTACTCTCTAGTGTGTAAGAGAGAAGCACAGTGGCCAGAGGAGCCCAGGAGGGGCCCGTGGTCCAGACAGCCGGGAGGCCAGACCACAGTGGTGAGACCTGAGAAGGGAGCAACCGTTGGGGTCATCTTTGATTATAGGGCAGACGTTGAGTTTTACCTTCTTGGGTGCTGGATACTTTTTGTGTTCCTGTCAATCTTCTCAAGCTTTATTCAGAGATGCAGTCATGTCACTTGTAAAGAGTTTGCTTCCTTTGAGGTCTTGCTTTTATGATCTAGTAGGTGAGTGTGGAGCTGTGATTGGTGTACAGCTGATGATTCCCTACTGCTGAGGCAAGGCCTTCTGGAACGCCCCACCCGCCACCCTGTTAGTGGGAGGAGGTCCTATTCCCAGTCTTGTGTGACACCAGGTGACCTTACCTTGAACCCTTCCAGATGGGTCCTCCCCTGGCCTCAAGTAGTGTCCTTGTGTGCAGGAACAGATTGCTCTGCGGGGTCCTCAGGCCCCTCCGCAGATCTGGGCAACTGTCTCCCCTGTGGCTCTGCGCGGTCAGCCACGGCTGCCTCCGTCTCCGTGGACTCCAGCAAATTCTAAGCACTGCAGCTCCCCTCCCGAGGCTCCAGCCTGGAAACCCTCAAGGCAGCAAGCTGAGCAACCACAGAGCGTACTTCATTTGTTCCCTGTTTTGTAGGGATCGTTGTCCTCTGTGGCCTGAAATCCAGGGCCTTGACAACGACTGTTTCATGTATTCTGTCTGTCTGGTTGGTTTTGGGCAGGAGGATAAATGGGTCGCCGCGACTCCATCCTGGCCAGAAGAGGACAGCCCCAATAATTCCGTACCCTCCTCACCTGAATTAGATTCTTCTCTCCCTGTTCTCCTCCCCTCCTGCCAGCTCAGACCCTTCACCGTGCCCCCAAGGGAGGCCACATGGAGGTCAGAGAGCCTCGGACCTGGAGGGGACCCAGAACGCCCACAGAAGGAGGAGAGGTTTATGTTGCAGTGCTGTCCAGGGGCCCGGCAGCATGTACTCAGAAGATATCTGGGAGCCCACAGGAAGCTAGCTGGGATGTCTAGGGAAGGATTGTCATCCTCCACACCTTCCACAGATGACAAAACGGAGGCCCAGAGAGGTGAAGCCCCTCCCAAGGTCACACACACAAGAGGTCAGAGCAGGATTTGAATCCAGGCCCAGCAGACCGTGATATTAACAGCTAACATTTGTTGGGTACTTTTTCTGTGCAGGGCACTGTTCTAAACACTTTCCATGGCTCTGCTGTGTAATCCCTGGCACAGCCCCATCAGGCAGGAATGCCTGGCTCAGTTTCCAACAGGCAACGCTGTCGAGGGTTTCAGAGTAGTGGGCTCTGGAACGGAGGTTTGCATCCCACTTCTAGCTTTTGAAGCATGTGTGATCTTGAACCTGTTACTTAAACTCCTTGCCTCAGTGTCCTTACCTAGAACCAGATGTTATAGGTCAAATTGTGTCTCCCCCCACCCAAATTCAGGTGTTGGAGTCCTAATACCCAGGGCCTCAGAACATGACCTTATTTGGAGATAGGTTCTTTAAAGGGGTGATCAAATGGAAAGGAGGCCATGTGGATGGCCCTAATCCAGTACGACTGGTGTTCTTACAAAAGGGGACACTTGGACCCAGAGAACATAGAGGGAAGTCAATGTGGAGAGGCTCAGGGAGAAAGCAGCCATCTATGAGGCGCAGAGAGAGGCTGGGAACAGACTCTGCCCCGCAGCCCTGAGTAGGAACCAGCCCAGCCCATGCTTTGATTGTGGACTTCCAGCCTCCACAACTGTTAGGAAGTCGGCTTCTCTTGTTCAAGCGCCTTGAGCCTGGGAGGCTGTGTTCCGGCAGCCCTAGCCAACTCATACCAAGGCCAATAGCCGCCTATTCATATCGTGGGGATTACACGAGAGAGTGTGTGTAAGGCGTTTGGGAAAGGGCCTGCCACACACTGACACTCAGTAACTGGTGAGGAAGCTGAGGCCCTGAGGGGCTGAGCACCTTGCCCAGGATCACACAGTTCACGGTGTCTGAACCCCAGCCCTACGCTTTTGACGACTCACCTGCCTGAACTGCAAGCCAGGCTCTCTCCTAAGTGCACTTCGCCGGAGTTCCTGCCACCCCATGCCTTCTTTGCCCATAGTTGGTGCTTAACCACATTAATCGATCATCCTCTCAGAGGTCAAAGGGGAAGAAAGTGAAACAGCAGAGAAGAGGGCCAGGCTGGCAGAGAAAGGATCTAACTCAAGGAAGTAATTATATATTAAGTGAAAAAGTCCACCGGCATGCTCTCTGATTTAGCACCACCACGTCTCTGAGGAATCTGCAGCCCTGGCTGCCTTCCAGTAGCAAGAGCTGTGTCAGAGTATCTGCTGCAAGTCACGTCTCTGCCACCGTCCAGGTGTGCTGGCTAGCAGGTGGGCGCTGGCAGGTGGGCTGGAGGCTGTGCAGGGCAAAAGAAGATATTCCTGTGGAGAGGAGGGCAGCCTGGCGCCTAACTAAGTGCCAAATGACAGGCCCTGGGAGCCGAGCCTCAGTTTGCTTGTCTGCAGTATGGGTGTCACTGGTCCTGGCAGGAGCCCCAGGACCTGGGGGTGTTCAAAAGCCTGTTACTGAGTGGCAAATCCGAGCTATGCCTTGTTGGAGACCAGAGAGGGTCAGGGGGAAGCTGCACAGAACATAGTCCTCTCCGGTCAGCCACCATGGGGGAGGGGTGCAGGGCAGTGGGGTAGACAGGCAGATAGGCTGCCTTTGGGGGGTAGCAGAAGGTGGGGTGAGCAGACTGCAGCAGCTCTAGGACCACCTCTCAAAGTAGTCCTGATGGACTATGTTCCCCTATGCCGGGGGAGCGGTGGTGTGTATGGGGGTGGTGAAGAGAGCAGTTAGGTGGCTATTGAGAAGACTTTCCCAGGCTCTGAATTTGAGAGCAAATGTTACCAGAATGAAAAGTGCCCAAGATCATCACAACTCAGCTCCCCCCACCCCTCATCTCTGCCCTGGGGAGAGGGATCATAATGCAGACCAGAGAGGGAAGGCATTATCTCAGGGTGTACAGCCAGAAAGTGGCTGGGCCATGCTGCCCGGGGGGTGGGGATGAGGGTGGGGGCAGATGTCTGGGAGGCGGGGGCCCTTGGTTCCCAGAGGCCTCGGGTAAATTTTGGGTCATCAGATTTTGCAAATAAAAATATAGGATGCTAGTTAAATTTGAATTTCAAATAAACAATGAATTCTTCTTAGATAAGTATGCCCCGTGTAATATTTGGTACATACTTGTACTAAACTTACCATTGTTGCTTATCTGAAATTCAGAGTTAGCTGGGCATCTCGTGTGTCCTCTGACAACGGTAGGCACAGGGAGGGGCAGGAAATGACTGGGTCCGGAAGGTAGCAGGGAGCTCCCAAGTCAGATTGTCTGAGTTTTGGTCCTGACCCCACCATGTAACTAACCCCATAACCCATCAGATTGCTGGAAACTCAGCCTGTGTTTTCTCCTACCTTCATCGCACCAACCTCATGAGACTGGCGTGAGGACTCCATGAGATCCTTCTAAAGCCCTTAGAATACAGCCTGGCACACAGTCCAGACTCAATATATGCTCCCTATTTGTATTATGTACTGAAATTGGGTGAGCAGAGGAACTATAATCGATTGTTAGCCATGCATATAAGGTAGCAGGTCTCAAATGTCGGGGTGTCAGGACTCCTTAACATTTAAAGAAATTATTGCAGATCCAGAGCTGTTCTTGTGTGTCTGGAGATGGGGGAGGTTATCTATTGTTACAATAATAGAAATTGAAGCTGAGAAAAAAATGTAAATATTCATGTATTCATTTTAAATGAGAATGAGCCCACTGTGTTTACATAAATAACATATTTTAAATGAAAATAGCTCTATGTTTTAAAACCAATAAAATAAAACAGTGGGGAAAAGTGGCATTTGTTTTACATTTTTGCCCATTTCTTCCATGCTTGGCTTCATTGAAGTCGGCTGGAGGCTCACATCCGCCACTGCATCCAGCCTCCTGTGCTAGCACCCGTCATCTGGCCTTTAGAAAAGCCCACTGTATACCTATGAGTGCACGAGTGTGAAAAAGGCAAGTGTGTTAGTATTGCCATAAAAATAGTCATGACCTTCTAATCTCCTAATCCTGGGAGAGGTCCACGGGCCACACGTTGAGAATCCCCCTCTGGGACCCATCTCCGGCAGAGGCCCCTCACCGCCCCAGAGCCACCTGCTGATGGGGACAGAATGCAGGCCAGCTGTGAGGCAGTGCTGGTGGGGTCTCAGCCACCGTGGCTAGTCACAGCTACCGTGGGCTCTGAGGGCCGCAAGAGGCCTGCCTGGGATTAGCGTGCACTTTACAGCGGAGTCGCTGAAGCTCAGCCGGTGGAAGGGCCTCCCTGGCCCAATCTGTCCACAGGAAGAGGGACAGGGTTGAGACTGGAGTCCAGGGTCCTGGACGGAGAGAGGGGCTTTGCACCCGGGCACACTCCTCTCTGTGAGGTCAGACCAGAGCTCAGAGGGTGCTCTCTTGGCCCTCAGGGGTCATTTCTCTCTTCATACTCCATGATCTCCCATCTGGGTATGTTCTCTTGAGGGAGATGGCCCTGAGTGCCCTCCAGCTCGCATGCCCCTGCTTCCTGGCCTGCCCCTGCACCCAACACACACACACACACACACACACACACACACACACACACACACACAGGGCCTGCTGCCAAGCAGATGCCCAGGATTAAAGGTGAATGGTGAAGGTCAAGCCAGCTTCCAGGTAAGTCAGGTTGCTCAATCTGTGAGCAGCCTCTGGGTGTACATCTTGTGAGTGTGACCCTGTACCCCTGGGGGTGACAGAGCCTGTCAATGAGGTCCGTCTGGGCTCCAGTCATGGCAGATGTGCGCCTGCACTTCCCCTTTGTGAGTGCCTGGTCCCTCCATTGGCCACGTGCCAAGCCCTTGGGTCTCTCGCTCAGTGTCTGTGTGAGACTGTGTGTCCGTGCGCACGCACACGAGCATGTGGCATGACGCTTTCTCTGGGTCGGGGGTGGCTGACCATCTTGGAGGCTAAGCTGAAAGATGGCTACAGAGTTCTCCCGTTGTCTCCAACACATTCTTCTGGGGCCAGGAGTGTCGTTGCGGCAACCAGTGGCCACCTTGTCAAGGGAGCAGATGTGTCTGCGATCACATCAAGAGAGCTTGATCTGTCTCTGCACTCCCATCTGGCCCCGAGTAGGCAGGCGGCACTCAGGACGTGCCAATTCCTGTCCCCTGGCTCCTTAACTCCAGAAGCCTGCCTGCGCCCACCACCCCCACCCCCTGCCTGGGCCCAAGTGGGGGCCCAGCGAATCTGGGAACAGGCTCCAGGTCTTTGGTCATTCTTATTCAACAAAGATTTATTAACCCAACTGTGTGCTGGGCACCAGAGACCTAGCGGTAGCCAAGACGCATGAAGTCCTACCCTCACGAAACTCAATAAACATATTAATACCCAAGCCTCACACCTCCTCAGCCCTTACACTATGCCAGGCGTTGTGTTTTGCAGTTTACATGTGTTGGTTCAACACCTCACTGATTCTACGACTGCCCCTGTTCTACAAATGGGGAAAGACAGGCACGGGTTATATTACTTGCTCTAAACCACACAGCAGTAAGCAATAGAGGCAGGTTGAGCACTGGGCATCTGGCTCTAGACTCTTAACCACTATACCGCACAGCCTCTAGTAAGTGAGAAAGACCGTTTAATATCATGGCAAATGCCACAAAGAAACAAAAAGGGCGGATGAAGGGTGCTGGAAGCCAGGGTTGTTGGCATTGAAGAATTGGCATTGGAGTTGTCTTAGTAACCAAAGAGATCCAGCCATGCAAAGGTCAGAGGGAACCGCATATGCAAAGGCCTGGAGGCAGGACAGGAACTGGCACAGAAGGAAGGCCACCAGCCACAGCTTAGGGAGGGAGGGGCTCTGTGTCCTAACAGATGACCTTCAAAATCTCAGTGGCTTCCACGGCAAGAGGTGTTTATCTTGCTGTCGGTGTTCCTGATCAGGAGGACGCTCTCCTCCAAGTGGCCATTCAGGGACCATTGAGAGCCCTTCCTTTTGTGGTTCCACTGCCCATACCCTAGGGCCCCGGAGTGGCTGTGTCACACACTGGAAGGGAAAGAGCGTGAGAGGTGCTGAGGGGCTGGGAGGGAGCATGTCACCCCCACTTCGTGGTCTGAGCCCAGTCCCCTGGCCACTCTCAACTGCAAAAGAGGCTGAAACATGCCCAAGCAACATGACCTGGGAGAAGAAGACCCTGCCATGGCGCAAACGTAGCCAGACTCTGCCACCAAATGGCTGCTGGGTGTGCCCACGGAGAGTGGTCAGGTTTGGGTATATTGTGGCATAGACCAACGGGATATGATGATGGATGGAGGAGTGAAGGAAAACAAGACTCAAGACTGATGACAGGGCAGCTGACAGGGGTGGGGAGGGTGAGACTCTGGGGAGGGGAGAATGGGAGGACTTGGGTTTCCCTTAGCCAGCTGCCAGGGCACCCCCTGCAGGCCTATCCCCTTGGGGTCCTTGGGAAGGCCCTGCCCCTGCCCTGTGGAGCCTTGAACTGGGCTTAAACTTAAGTCCAGAGGATGTGTGAGTGCATGCCCACACATGTATGCACACATATGTACGTCTGAAAACAAACAGGAACTTTATCCCTCCCAAACCAGCCTCCAAACTACTTTACTGCTGCTAGAGTGCACCACTGTTGGTGAAAGGACTTTCCCAGGAGGCACAAGGCCCAGCTTGGTCTTCTTTCTGCTAGACTTGCTGTGTGCCTTGCATAAAGCCTTACCCCTCTCTGGGCTTCAGTTTCTCCATCTCTAAAATGAGAGGTTCGGGGGCACCTGGGTGGCTCAGTCAGTTAAGGATCTGCCTTGGCTCGGGTCATGATCCCAGGGTCCTGGTATCAAGATCACATCAGGCTCCCTGCTTAGAGGAGAGCCTGCTTCTCCCTCTTCGTCTGCCACTCCTGCTTGTGTGCACAAATGCTCTCTCTCTCTCTCTCTCTGTCCCCCTCTCTGTCAAATAAATAAATAAAATCTAAAAACAATAAAATAAAATAAGATAAAACAGGAGCTTTGGTTCAAATTAGAGGCTGCATGCTGGTGGCCCAAAAGCCAAGTTCAGCTTATAGCCTACACCATCCTCATGGTATTTGTCAAAATACCAAAAAGGTGGGAGATTTTTATGTAAAATTTTGATTCAGTCTCTTAAGATTTAGGTCTTTTTAAGTCCATTTTGTTGAAAAGCCATTTTAGGAATAAACCAAAGAGGGGGAAATATTTTGCTAATATTTTTTGCTAACACAGAGCCTAATATTTTTTAGCATAAGCTGTGTTTGAAGAATCTTATCATTATGGAAAGAATAGTAATACATGATAATAGTAATATTTATTGTTCAACCATTGCTCTGCAACTCAAAGTGCCATACAGTCATCAGTGTGAGGAAGACCTCGCGACATAATTATTATCCTACTTTTATAGATGGAGAAATTGAGATTCAGAGCCCAACTGAGCTGGGGACCTCAGAGAGGGAGCAGCCCCAGGGTTGGAAACTAACTGTGCTAAGGGGCCAGGTGACACACTGGCAGCCAACCTAGATATTCTTCTCGAAGGCCTGGCTGCCCTCATGTCAGACATACTCTCCATCTGCATAGTAGGGAAGGACATGGAGGTGATTTCTAGGGTATCTAGGGAGGCTTAGTCAGAACCTTCTTGATTCTTAGACACCATGAGGCCAGGAACAGAGGGACTATAGGCTTGGAAACTCTCTTCGCTCATGGTAGACTCTGGTTTTCTCAGGCAGAGATAAACTGTGACATGGGATCTGTAAGAAGCTTCTGTATATTTTCTCCTACCTAACTGCCCACCCCCCACCCCCCATCCATCCATCCACCCATCTACTCACCCATCCACCCATCTACCCATCTACTCCCCTATCCACCCACCCACTCACCCATCCAACCAGCTACCCATCCATCCACTCAGCCCTTCACATCCCTACCCATCCCGACACCCAAGTAAAGAAGAAATAAATGGTCCAAGGGAAGAAATCAACCAACCATCCAGCCATTTTATTTGTCCATGCTGTGATCTAGGCCCAGTGCTGACATTGGGGAGTCCAACACAGCCTAGACACGGAGGAGTGCCCAGTGCATGGGGCCATCAGGCTGTGGTCTCAGAGGTATCTGAGTTTCACCAGTGTCTGTGGGCACAGAGTTCAGAGGTGCCATCTCTTGGTGGCTCAACACAATCGCCAAAGGTCCCTATAGTCTGCCTCACACCACACCTCACCCGCAAGCAGAGACACCTGGGGACCAGCAGATGCATAGGCACACACCCACATGTACACACACCACCCTGCATCTCTCAGGCACATGGAGAGAGACACACACATAGATGAGTATATGCACGAGCACACACAATGTGGGCACATCAGCCCCCCAAGGGTACTTGATGGTGCAAAGTCACATGACTACCCCAAGACTCCCCAAGGTCATACACACATACATACACACACGTGCACACAGAAATGCAAACGGACACATATTAGAACACCCACAGCCTCTTGGAGGAGAGCCTTCCAGGTTGACAGGCACTGGATACAGGTGGACCCAGAGCAGAGAGGCCTTGTCCACACCTCTCTGCCTGTCTGCCCTAAGACCACGACATCCAGGAAGCCATGCTGAGCCCTGCTGCTCACGGGACCCCCTCACCCCAACTTTTCTGCCCCATAACTGAAGACTATGCCTCACCTCTCGGGACACACAGCAATGGCAGGGGTGTGCCAGTGAGGAGCGGGCTCCCTGAGCTGGTTTCTGCCGAGTGGCGAACCATCAAGCTCTGTGATGGTCACCCAATGCCAAGGGTACGGGCCTGCCCACCACATGGCTCATCTCGAGGTCACAGCTCAGTGACCCTACTCAAAAGGCCTTGGCTGGGGATCTGATTCCTTTCCCAGGTAATATTGATGACACCCCAGCCCAGGCATCCAGGGGCCGCTTCTGCCCACCTGGCTAACAGAACTCGAGAACCCAGCTATGTGAGGGTCCCCATGGGGACCACGCCTCACTCCTCCTTACCCCAAAGCAAGTACCAGAATTAAGAAGAAGCACAGGCCACGGAATGATACAGGCAGACTCAATATAAATAAAATATTCATATAAAAATAGTCTCTTACAAAATATTCTCTCTTATCCAGTGGCTCACTTTCCAAAAGATGGAAACTGCTGGGAGTTTTATTATTACCCTTCCTCTCTCTCTGTATTCCAAACTGGATTCCTCTACTGGTGTTAAGTTTGATCTGGGGAGGACTAAAGGATGGGAATCATAACTGGGGAGATGTCTCCAAATCTGGATCATCTTAAATTTCTGGATAAGTAGCAGCAAACAGCAAAAAAATATAAACGTGTGTGTATATATATCTATATATGTATAAAGGACGTCTGCTCTTAAACATCTAGTGCTGCAAGGGTGGGGAGTACCTGCAAAATCAACTAGTAGAAATATCTGCATCAAGGATAATTATGTACAGTTCTACTTGGCTCCTTGTCCTAGTGACAAAATTATCCCGCAAGGAAAGCAAGCGGTCCACGTTGATTGCAGAAAACGGATCCCGACGAGGTGGAAGGATTCTTTTTAATTAAATAAATTAATATTATTTTTTATCAGAATAAATTGTTAAATATTGCTATGTTGAGGCCCCAGGGTCCAGAGCTCCTGGTGCGAAAGGCTCTGCTCCAGCCGAGGAGGGCCCTGGGTGGGCGCTGTCTGGGGTCGGGGTGGAGCAGCAGTGGCTACGGACGAGAACAGTCCCGGGCTCTGGGGAGATCTTTCATTTGGGCGCCTGCAGAAAACCCAGGAGAAGTGTCCCCATAGCAGAAAAGACAAGCTCAAGCTCAGCATTCCCCCCGTGGAGGCCCCTGAAGAGACCTGCCAGGGTGACTGCAGCCCGGGAGCTGTCCGGTCCCTCCTGCAGTCTGCCTCGCAGCTGGAGGCGCCCACCTGGCCCTAGGGCGGCGCCGTCGTCTCAGGCTCACTTGCACGTGTACACCTCGGTACGCTCGCTGCAGGTGTTGCACTTGACATAACAGCACCAGTGAAACTTGCAGTTGCACTGCCACACGCGGGCGTACTGGTGGGTGTTGTAGCCGCGACCGCAGCACATGAGGTCACAGCCGCTGGCCTGCGGGGCCGTCTTGTTGCAGGCGCGGCCCTGCGTGCCCACGCTGCCCGTCACCGGGTCCTCCTCGCAGTAGTTGGGCGACTTCTCGATGTACACCAGGTCTGTGTCCATGGGCTTGCGGTAGGACAGCGGCTTCTTGATCTTCAGGAAGGTGGGCCGCTTGTTGCGGCTGGCGCGCACCGGCTCCACGTGGACGGCCTCGTTGTACTTGTCCTTGAGCACGTAGCCCAGCTCGCGGAACTGTGGCAGTGTGGTCCAGCACGTCTTGGTGGTGCACGAGCCGGACACACCGTGGCACTTGCACTCCAGCTTCATGTTTTCCTCCAGGATCTGCAGGGGTGAGCGGGGAAGAGCACAGCGCAAGTCACTGCATGTGGCGGCCTGCGGCAGCCCACGCCCTGCCCACGCCCCCCACCCCCCACCCCCCACCACCTCCACCTAGCCAGCTAGGACTTTTTGTGATTCTTTGTGGTCAGGCCACAAATCCCTCTCACCTCTAGCCTTTGTGCCATGCTTCTACCTGGAACCCACTTGCTCTCCTGGCCCCCGGTCCCGCTCCTATCTGGTCCTGAGATAGATGCTGAGATCAGTCAGGCCAGTCCAGGGCACACAGGGGTTCCCTTTGGCCTGCACAGGCTTAAAAGCATTTTTGAACCAACATTGAAAAACCAGTAGAGGAGCACCTGGGTGGCTCAGCGGGTTCAGTGTCGTCTTGGGCTCAGGTTGTGATCCTGGGGTCCTGGGATCGAGTCCCACATCAGGATCCCCACAGGAAGCCTGCTTCTCCCTCTGCCTATGTCTCTGCCTCTCTCTGTGTGTCTCTCATGAATAAATAAATAAAATCTTTAAAAAGAAAAAGAAAGAAAGAAAAAAGAAAAACCAGCAGATAGAGACTTCCAGGGTTGGTTGGTTGGTTGGTTGGTTCCAGCAAACAGAAAAGGCACCTGGCAACTCCAGGGCAAGATTCAAATCATTTAAGGTACTCGGGTCCAGCTGAGCGCTGACCGACTGGCATGGAAGCTGGCCACAAATGCTAGCATGGCTGTCCTGCTCACCACAATCTCTGGCAGCAAGCCCTGGAGCTGAACCAGCAACCATCTCCTTCACAGGCTGGCATTCCTCAATTTGCCGCAGTCCCCACCACTCCATATTGTATCCCTGACCTCGAGTATATATTTAAAAGGTCATCTGCTTTGACCACTTATGACATCTGCCAGGCACAGTGAACCCCTGGGGCCAGGAACACCTGGCTCTGATTTAACCTTCCCTGGCAGCTTTCTGTAACCTAAAGGCTCAAAGGAATGCCTCTTCTGAGATCCCAATTCCCCTCCAGCTCCCATCACCATGGCACTGAGAGGCCACCCTGTATGAGGAACAAAAAGCACAAGATACCTGACCTTGGATTTAAACCCCAGATCTAACCTGAACCAGCTGTGTGTCCTTGGGCAACTTACTTGAGTCCTCTGTGCTGGGTTTGCTCGTACGCAAAATGGAGATGATAATTTAATTAGTAGTGATCATACAATGAAATACTTGGCAGCAACAGAAAAGAGTGAACTAATACACACAAGAACAGATCTCTAAGATGTAATGTTGAGTGAAAGAAGTCAGATGCCAAAAAGAACATACTATGCGATTCCACTGATAGGAAGTTCAAGGAGAGGCGATACTATTGGCTGGGTTTCGTTAATCTTTACATACAAGGGCAGTGGGCCACAGACGGCCTGTGAACCGTATTTTGCTGACTCCTGCCTTGGAATACCCCTGCGAGCAAAGAAGGCAACATTTACCAAACCCCCCATGGTACTGGATATTTAGGTTGTTTTCAAGCTTTTGGGTTCTATGGGGTTTTTAAAGTTTTTTCTCTCCCTCCCTCTCTTCTTTCTTTCTTTTTATAACTCTATTATAGAAGGCAGTGGAACTAAAGCTTCTCTTCCTTCCTCATCCTCTTCAGCCTGATTTCATCCCAAAAGACATTTATGAAGCTCCTACTGTGTACCAGGCATGGGGATGGGGATGTACTAGTGGGCATAGTTTCTGGGTCATAACATATGAGCATTTTCATGGCCTTCATCTGGACTGTTAAATTAACTTTGCCTGTTATCTAGTGGGAAGAAATGGACTGATGACTGAACATTTATTAATCACCTGTCCAGGCACTGGTCATGCTTTTGTATGTGGCATTACTTAATTCCACGAGGTAGGTATGATACCATCTTATGAGGTAGAAGCTAGGCTCGCCGAAGTCCTAGAGCTGGTCTGGAGGGCATTCAGAGACAAGGGTCTTATTGCTGGGAGTTGTGAATCAACTGCTTGGTGGCTGCTTACTTGCTTCATGACTTTGAAATTGTCACACCCTCTCTGGGCCTCAGTTGCCTTCACTGTGACATGGAATGAAGGCAATTCCATCTTTTCAGGCCAAAGTCAGGGCACTGGACCAGAATTAGACGTCCAAAAAATAATCATTAGTTCTGTCTCTGGGCCTGGGCCAGTGCGGGTCCTGGGGACACAGAGGTAGTAACAAGATAAGGTCCCGGTCTCCAAGGATGGGCTCGTGTTCAGGGTCCTCTCAGTCCTAAGAGCTCTGCCTCTAGGAGGAGGTGACCAGTGCATGGATCAACGGACTCAACAGGAAGGGAGCACACCCTGTTTCAACCATGGTATCTGCAATTCAATGAGCCAGCAACACCACAAGTATCCAGAATGTCCAGGGACAGAGATTCCAGTGGCTAATGCTCTGACTCCAGGACACCTAGTGTGAGAGCACCTACTGTGCACAGTGTCCTCACAGGACCCGCACACACATGCAGCTGCTACTGAATGAGCAGCCCTCCCAAAAAAACACACATGTCCCTTTCGGTTGTCTGTGGGGAGATAGCTCCAAAGTGTCCAGCTCTCCTTCCTGCCTTGGCCTGAGAAGCGTGGGAAAGAGCAGGGCTCAGAGAGGGGTGTGGCAATGTGCTTTGGGGGCAGGGTTAGGCAGCAGGTTCCGGCTGACTGAGGCTTTAGTGCAGTTGGAGATCTCAACAAGACATGCTGGGGACACTCAGAATGGATTCTGACAATACTGAGGATGTGGGGCACCTGGAACCCTCATCACAGTTGGCAGGTGTACACACACTGCACGGCTCTAATAAGATGTGCTGACCTACAACTCAGAGATTTCACTTCCAAGGTATACACCTGAGAGACTGGAATGCTTGTATGCGCAGCAAACAGGTTCAAAGACATTCATAGCAGCAGTATTGATGGACATATGGAGAGTGCCCAGGGGGGTGGATGCACGGTATCTTCACACTGGGCACTCTCCATATGTCCATCCGTGGTGGGATGGATAAACTGAGGGGTGCACTCAGTGAGACACTATAAGACAGTGACAATGAACAGATACAGCAAAGCACATCACAGAGGTCAAACTCAGAAACACAGTGAGGAGGGGCGCCTGGGTGGCTCAGTTGGTTAAGCGTCTGCCTTTAGCTCAAGTCATGATTCTGGGTCCTGGGATTGAGCCCCGCATTGGGTACCCTGTGGGGAGCCTGCTTTTCCCTCTCCTCCCATGCGTGCTATCTCTGTCTTTCTCTCAAATAAATAAATAAATAAATAAATAAATAAATAAATCGATCGATCTTAGGAGAAAAGGAAAATAAATACAGTGGGAACAAAGCAATTGTAAAAGACTTCCACAGAATGAGTTCATCTATATAAAGTTCAAAGGTAGGCAGCCCCCCCAAAAAACACACATGTCCCTTTAATATAATACAACTGGATTGTATTGTTCAGGGGCACTTACAGAGGTAGAAAGTATAATGAGAAGTAAAGAAATGAGGGCCACAAAAATCAAGACAATGGCTGTCTCTGGATGCTTTATAATTATTCTTTTAAATCAACACAGATGTCCTGTGTGCTTTTTTGCACATAAGCTATATCTCACAATTTATAAAAATGCAATGGGTACAAGAGCCACAGAGCACATGAAAGGATGCTCAATATCACTAGGCACCAGGCTAATGCAAATCAAAATTGCAATGAGATACCAGTTCACACCCTCCCTCTAGGATGGCCGATAGAAGAAACACTGGCCTAGCAAGTAATGGCAAGGGTGTGGAGAAATGGAGCAGCCCTGTGGAAAACCATATGGTAGTTCTTCAAAATGTGAAGCTTAGGGTTATCATATGGCCCAGTGCTATGACCAGAATGTTTGAGTCCCCCTTCTCAAATCTGTGTGTTGAAATCCTAACCCCCAAGGAAGACAGTAAGTAGGGCCTTTGGGAAGTTTTTAAGTCATGAGGGTGGAGCTGTCATGAATGGGATGAATGCCTGACAAAAGAGGCTCCAGAGAGACCCCTGGCCCCTTCCACCATGTGAAAATACAACAAGAAGGCACTGGCTTTGTTTTTTGTTTTTTAAGATTTTATTTATTTGAGAGAGAGAGAGAGAGCACAAGCCAGGGAGGGAGAAGTAGAAGCAGACTCCCCACTGGTCAGGAAGCCCAATGCAGGGTTCGATTCCAGAACCCCAGGATCATGACTAGAGCCGAAGGCAGACACTCAACTGATTAAGCCACCCAGGTGCCCCAAAGCTGGCTTTGAACCAGAAAGAGGGCTGGCGACCATGCTGGTATGCCTCCTCCAGAACTGTGAGAAATAAATGTCTATTGTTTGTAAGTCACCCAATCTGTGGTACATGGTTATAGCCGCCTCAACAGATTATGACACCCTGCAGTTCTGCTCCTAGGTATACACTCAGGAGAAATGAAAACATACGCCCATACAAAAAACTTGCAAACCAATGTGAACACCAGCATTCTTCATAATCGCCAAAAGTGGAAACCACCCAACTGTCTGTCAATTGATGAATGGATAAACAAAACGTGGCACATCCACACAATGGAACATTATTCAGCCATAAAAAGGAATGAAGTGCTGACACACCCTATAGCATGGATGGACCTTGAAAGCATTATGCTCAGTGATACAAGCCAGACACAAAAGACACAAATTGTATGATTGTGTTTATATGCTATGTCCAGAATACACAAATTTATAGAGACAGGAGGTAGATTAGTGGTTTAGGAAGAGGCTGGGGGAAATGAGTGACTGCTAGAGAGTACAGGTTTCTTTCTGAAGTAATGAAAATATTAGAATATTATGATGGTCTAACATATCTGAGAATATGTTTAAAAGTGTTGAGCTAAATACTTTAAATGAGTGTACTGTATGGTATGTGAATTATACCTCAGTAGAGCTGGTTTTTTAAAAAGTCACTGGAAGGTTTTAGTGAAAAAAGCAATAGGTTGTATTTTTGAGGCTGTGACACCAACTGTTTTTGTTGTGGCGGATGCTGGGCCAGGAGCCCCAGTGCCAGAGGTCAGGCTCCAGGGTCAGGTTGGGTGCAGCTGCCACTCCCGCTGCATGCAGCCTCCCCTACATTGCCTCCCTCTTCCTGTGAGGCCACAGCTGGCCCGAGGCCATGGTAGTATTTGTGTGGGCCCCTAATCAGATGATGGCCAGCCTGTTAACCCTGCAAACTCTGCATTTTCAGAGCCTCAGTGATCGCATTATATCCACACTAAGCTGGGCATAATCAGCCGCCCTGGCCAGAACTGGCCACCCAGACGGGCATCCGGATGGGCACCCAGCCCTCTCCCCGAGGCAGGGGACAACAGCAGAGGAAACAAGTGTGGGACAAAGCCACATTCTTTGCACTCCCTGCCCCCACCCCTCGAGGCCAGGCTGGCTACCAGCTTCTCAGCTATCCAGAGGGACTTCCAGGGCTCCCTCTACACTTGAAGAGTCTGGATTGTGGTTAAGTGACACGTGGTTGGAGGGTCTGCAGGCTCCAAGATGACACAACCCCATGCACCTTCCCAGTGCTTGGCACATAGCAGGTGCCCAGGAAATGGCCAAAGGTAAATTCGCCAACAGGAATTGATACCGGGGATTGATACCGGGGTCCTGGGATTGCATTCAAACTATTTCACGACCAGCATGCAGCAAGCCTGAGCTACCACCCTGAATGTTCAGGGTCTGGGAGGCCCTGCCTGGCTGGATGGAGGAGTCCGGAGGACCCCGGGAGCAGGCGTGATGTGTGGAGGGGTGATCAGAGGGCTTGGAGCAGCTGCTATGGACCTATGTTAATATTTTATGTCCCTGGTTGAGGTGCTGGGTCCCAGCTTACAGAGCAGCCACCTAAGACTGCTCGGGATCTGCCACTTTGCCATCCTGGGATGCAGAGATGCCTCGATGCAAAAGGCAAGTGAAGGGGGAAATCCATCTGGGAGGCCCAGGGCCTGGTGTCTCAGTGTCTCTGGAGAACATGGAGTTCTCCGGTCTCTCCAAACGGTGGCCTGGGTTCCGAACACAGTGAGGGCCTCAGATTAATGGGCTGGGGGGCACTCTGGGGGGAAAGAAGTGGCTGCTCCAGGGTTCACATTTTACCTGATTCCTTCTCTTCTCTACCTGTCGCTGCTGGTCAGCTAGGAGATGCAATTTTATCGTGAGTGGATGGGGAGGCCAGGAACACAATTCTGGATTCACAGAGATCTTGTACTGGTTGTAACAAACGTGCCACTCTGGTGCAGAAACTGTGCAGGTGGGCGCAGGGCCGATCTCTGTCCCTTCTGCTCAGTTTTGCTGCAAACCTAAAACCGGTCTGAGAAATAAAGTCTATTTTTAAGAAAAAAAGATCTCAGGAGAGAAAGCTGTATGCAGGGACAGTCTCCAGTGCTGAGATTGGGTTTGTCTCCACTGCTCTTTGGCCGAGTACCCTTGCTGGCCCTCAGTTTCCCCATTTTGAACTCAAGGGTCTGAACTAGATGATTCCCAAGGCTGCTTCTGATGCCATCTCTCTGTCTTAGCTTTGTATCCATACTGGTCCATAACCTATAGAGTGTTTTCAGAGCCCTGACGGCACCTGATTTTCCTGACACTCCCTGAGAGATGGATATTATCATCCCATTTCACAGGTGAAGAAAGTGAGGCTCAGAGAAAGGGAGGGACTTAGGCAAGGTCAGAGTGTGTGTCCGTATGTCTCTCCAGACCACTCCCCATACTTTTGCCTCTTGCCGTGTGCGGGGGAGACCACGTGGCCCCTGACCATTGCTATTGGTGATTGCTAGGTTGGGCCTGGTGCGTATCAGTCATGGGGTAGTTTGAATGCCACTGTCACTTCCAGGTGGGCCTGACCAGTGGAAGCACTGGTGTGAGATGAGATGGCAGGAGGCAAGTCCTGCCAGGTACACCTCCTGCTCGCTGCCCCCTGGGCCCCACATTTTCCATCTCCCTAGAAAGATGCTCCACTCCTGTTAGTAGTCACTCCCTATTTCTCCCTTCCCCTCAGTCCCAGGCAGCTACTAAATAGTGTTCTGTAAGGTCACCTGGGTGGCCAGGTGTGATACAGGGGTCCTGGGATTAAGTCCCACATCGGACTCCCTGCATGGAGCCTGCTTCTCCCTCTGCCTGCGTCTCTGCCTCTCTCTCTGCGTGTCTGTCATGAATAAATAAATAAAATCTTTTTTAAAAAGATAAACACTGTTCTGTCTTCACGATTTGTCCATTGTAGACACTTCCCATAAATGGCATCATACAACACGTGGCCTTTGGTGTGTCTAGTTTCCCTCCCTGAGCATAATGTTTGCAAGGTCCTTCCGTGGTGTAGCATGTAACCAATGCGTCCTTCCTTCTTTTATTTATTTATTTATTTATTTATTTATTTATTTATTTATTTATTTATTTATTTTTGTGTCCTTCCTTCTCATGGCTGAATAATACTCCGTCATGTGGCTACCCCACACTCTGTCCTGTTCCTCGGGTTGCTGGACAGCAGTCCCTCTCTAAACTCTCCCTAATTTCCTAGTCTGAGGCAACCCTGGTGGCTGCCCGCCACCCCTCTGGGGCAAGCTGAGAGGGAGCCCCTTCCCCTGGACTCCCACGTCTGTCCTTGTCCACCCTTTGGCTCTGCCCCCTGCCCCTTATCACGCTGACCTTTACTGCCATCCTGGGGCTCAACCCAGCAAGTCTACCACTGGACATATGGACCCTCCGGGAGGCTCATGCATGTGCCAAGTGGCCAAATGCCTCACAGAGGCATTAACCGAAATAGCGAGAGGCCCAGAGAATCAAAAGATCCACCCGTGGGGACTGATTATATAAAGTTGACGCTTCTGTAAACTGGAATGTTCTGCAGCTGTGAAAGAGAATGAGGCAGTGAAAGAGAATGAGTACGTAGACCGCGAGCTCATTTGTGTGAGAAAGAAAAGATGCGTGCATGGGTGTTACTAAGAGCACAGAATAATATATCTGGAATTATACATGAGAGATTGGTAAGAGCGGCCACTTCTGGGGCCTGGGGAGGGGGGAGCCTCCCTTTCGTACCTTTTGAATATGCTATCATGTCAGGAAAAAGCCACCCTGTCCACAAAGCCTTCCTTGATTGTCAAGGCAGTCAGTGACTTCCTTATGGTCTTCCTGGCTGTCCCGGGCTGTGGAGTACCTGTCACCTCGGCCCGGTGACTGTCCACCTGTCAGCAGGTCTTTGTGGTGCACATGGACATGTACCGTTCGGATGCCTCTTCTAGGGAAGTCTTGCATCAAAGCTACAGTTAGTGTCGTGCTAGGAAATTGGCTTGGGGGGGCAGGGTCGGGGGAGCCCTGTTTTGTAGTGTTTGCTAATCTCTTTGGGATAAATGTTCCTACCATGGCTGATTTTAAGCTACACATGATTTAACAATTGGCTCCCAAATCCCTGAATCTTTACCACTGGGTCTTGTGAGCCCAGAGGACGCTCCAGCAGATCATGGGACCGGGAGTGGAATCAGCATACAGCCCGCCTGCTATCAGATACTCCAGGGCCTGTCCCAGCCACAGAACGACAGCCTTCCCGGGTGGGCTGCAGCCCGAGGCTGTGGGGACAGATGGAACAGCAGGTCTGGCCACTCTGATGGGCAGTACCTGCTCCAGAGTTCCTCCCAAGGCTTTGTCCGGCCAACATCGCAGCAACCCCCAGCCCAGTCCTGCTCCTCCCCTTTCCCTCAGCTGAGCCCTAATGAACAGCTCTGACCTGCAATTCCATCCTGGCCTCTGCTTCTGGAGGAACCCCCCTGTGACATTCCTCGGAGACTGAGGCCAGACATTCACCTTCACCTCCCCAGCCTCTGGCAGAGAAAGTCTGGCATGGAGAAGGTACTGACCAGTAGGACGCAGAAAGAAGGCCTTAGCACATGTCTACGCATGTTCATTCACTTGCTCATTTTGCATCGAGCACCTGCTGCTGAAAAGCCTTGATGCAGGGAGATGCTATCCTTGCGTTCTCTGGGCCTGCAGATCCAAGCCGGGAGCAGCCACACTGATCCTCCTGAATCTAATGGCAAAGCAGTGCGTTCTACGAAGAAGTGGAACAGAATGCAAAGAAAACTTTTGTCCTAAGGATAGCTGCTCTTGAGTGCAGCTCCAGGAAGTCCCCCCCAAGAAGGCAAAGGCTGAGCCGGCAGCCAGATAACAGGAAGGATCAAATAGAATCAGCCCAACACAGCAGGATGGGAAAAGGGCATTTCAGACCAGGAAATAGCACATGCCAAGGCCTAGAGGTAGGAGGGATGTGGCCTGCCCACGAGAGAAATGGGAAGGGACGGGGGGCTGGCCACTCAAGGTGGACACTCGATGCCCTCTGGATGGATGCCCCATGGGAGGGACTGTGTGTCCATCCAGAAGGCAGGAAAGCCAAGGGGTGCCACAAGGGCCTTTCACATAGGAAGTGGCAAGGGCCAAATGACACCTGTAAAGATCATTCCAGACAGAGCAAAAATTAGGTTAGGGAAGTTCAGAGTGGCAGGATAGAGACGGGGAAAGAAACCAGCCCTATAGCCCAAGCCAGAGACGACAGTGGCTCTAACAAAGACGGTGGGAGGGGTCGGGAGGGGAAAATCGGCAATACTTCGTGAATGCCCCTTGGGGAGTTTACTGGGGGCCCGGGGCAACTCACGGGCCTCTCGTATGGACACGGAGACTATGCACTGAAACTAGGAACCCAAAGAAGGACCAGGCCAGAGGAAGAGCATGCATGGAGGGCATAATGAGGAAATTCCAGGCACAGTGAGAAGCCCGGGGCATCTGGGGAGCCTTCTGGTGCCACTGAAATCTGGCCGGGTCAGCCTGGGTGCCCACAGGAGATAATATGACTAGAGTCCCAGGCAGGATTCAGTCACTTCCACAGACTCAAGTGCTTGAAAGAGATCAGAAGTGAGGTAAAAACTTATAATTTTTGGCATTAAAAAAAGAAAAAGGGACACCTGGGTGGCTCAGCAGTTGAGTGCCTCCCTTCGGCCCAGGGCGTGACCCCGGGATCGAGTCCCAGATTGGGCTTCCTGCATGGAGCCTGCTTCTCCCTCTGCCTGTGTCTCTGCCTCTCTCTCTGTGTCTCTCATGAAAAAATAAATAAAATCTTTAAAAAAAGAAAAGAAAAAAGATTACAAAAGCACAAATCTGAGAAAGACTGGAAACCTTTAGATAACCACAAGTTCAACAGGAACTAATAAACTGCTAAAAAGCCAATAGCCTGAGGTCATATTAACTGAGGTCTGGTGCCCACAGTAAGGGAGGCAATTGCCATGTGATTTTCAGAACTCAGCTACACCCCAGCAGATGGACAGACACAGAGCACGTGTAGGGGAAAGAGCTGGAGCTGCTCCTCCATACCAGAGGAGCTGGAGCTGCTCAGCCTAGAGAAGGCAGTTTCTGGGTGTCCCTGGTCCCTGCCCTCCCTGCTCTGCAGGCCCATCCTGGGGCAGGGTGAATGGGAGGTACTGTGTGTCCACCCAGGGGGCAGCACTGGGACTCCAGGTGGAGAGGAGTGACAGGATAGTGGATCCCTGCTCAGGGAGACGCCCGCCCTCCGCTACCGAGCTGACCAGAGCTGGATGGGGGCTGCTGGGGAGGGGATGAGCTCCCTGTCCTGAGAGTGTGCAGCAGCAGCAGTGGGGTCCGCAGTGGGGATTCCTGCACAGGGCAGGGTGGGGCCACCCTCAATCTGCTTCTCTGCTCCCCAACCTGGCCCCAAACCTGTCTGGAGAGCAGGAAGGATTTTCCGCACCGCTGGAGGGAGAAAAATCAATCTCTCTCTGACAGGTCCCCCAGGAAGTGCCAACAATGTACCAGGTGCTGCCCGGAGCCCAGAATTACCCAGGGCAGGATTCTTCGGCCCAGGAGGAGCCTTGGGAGAAACCCAGCTCCAGAAAACGCCTTGATTCATAACGCCAAAGAGACACCATCAGAGTTGGCCTTCTGGGCCACTGCAGACTCTTGGGGCTGCCCAGAGGATCTGGGGGTGGAAGGGGTTCTGAGGGGAGGGAGGTCAGTGACCTCTGGCTCCCACATGGCCCATGCCGCATGGCACTCCAGTCACCGTCTGAAGCATTCTGAGGGGCATCTAATTTCCCAGCATTGAGTCCCACTGCTCCTTTTCACAGACCCGCCCACACCGAGGCCACTGGGAAGGACATGAGGGCCCGACAAGTCCAGGAGGACAGCCCACCTCAGGGCGGCCCGTCCCTCCTCCCACGCCCGCCTCCAGGTGTGCAGCTCCTTTGACCCCCGCCTTGGTCTGAGCCACCCAACCCTTCGACAGCCTCCAAAACTGGCCCTCTTCAGAGCACCCCTGCCCTGCCCCCCGAATGCCAGCAGGACTCAGCCAACACCGATTTCTCCTGCTCCCAGCGCACTCTTCCTTGTGCCTGTTCCACAGCGAGCCTGGGGTGGCCTCGGAGCTCTACAAACACTGAGTCCTCAGGGAGGCTTGCCAGCCACTACAGTCATCCTGTCAGCGTCCGCTCCCAGTTCCTGCCAGCCATCACTCCCCCTTCCCACTACTCATCACTCCCAGCTTCCACCAGTGGTTACTCCCAGATCCCACTGCTCAACCCTCCCAGATCCCACTGCTCTTCATTTTCAGATCCCACTGCTCACCCTTCCCAGGTCCCACTGCTCACCCCTCCCAGATCCCACTGCTCACCCCTCCCAGGTCCCACTGTTCACCCCTCCCAGATCCCACTGCTCTTTGTTCTCAGATCCCACTGCTCATCCCTCCCAGATCCCACTGGTCATTGCCAAGGATAGGCTCATGACTCAGGCCAGTCAGAACAAGTCTTGGGGATTCAATGTGAAGAAAAGCCAAGAACTGTTGGTTATTTCCCACCAGATGTGAAGAAGGAATGCAGGGGCCAGAGTTATGGCTAGGCATCTTGGGATCATCTGGGTATGAGGATGCAGTTAACTAGGAAAGCAGAGCTGAGAAAAAAGAGAGGGTTATGGGTATATGCAACTGGTTCCTAGGAATAGCACCTGCATCCTGGATCAAGCTGGACCTGAATCCATTCAGTTCCATGAACTGCTGAAATTCCTTTGTTTTTAAGCTGGCTGAAACTGGATTTCTGTCTCCTATGTCTTAAAATATTCTAACTGATACACAGCTCCCTTTATCTGTGTAGGAGAGATGCCTGTTATAAAGCTGATAGGCAGTCCATGGGTTTTAAGTCACAGCATGGAGCAGACCTGGGGGGCCAAAGACTGGTTTGCTTGAAAAGGCCAGGACCTTGAGGGCTGAAGACTGAAGTTAGCTGGGTATCTGCTGCTTCCTTCCTGCCCTTTGATCCCCTCCACTGCTGGCCACCCTGGCTCCTCTGCAGGAGGGCTCAGTTCTGGACCATTTGCACCCCAGGTAATGAGCAGTGACTCAGGCAATCAGAACTGGTCCCTACATGACAACATGTTATGATGAAAAGCAGCCTGCAGCTACCTAGGTAGCCCAAGAACCCCGGTTCAAGTCCTACCTCTGGTCACCACATGCCAGTGATGACAGAAGTGACTGAAGGAGCAGGGCACACTCCCTGTCTGGCCGTCCACCCCCCATCACAACCAGCCTGCCTCCCACCACAGAGGCTGAAAACCCAAGACTCCACTTGATAAGAAGAAAGCCCGAGAGACTGACTTCTCATTTCCTGCCTTTGGACGCTGTGGTGCTTAGGCAGCCATCTTGTGACCAAAAGGCAAGAGAACCAAAAGGCTGACCGGAAGGATGGAAACAACCTGGGCCCTCAAAGAGATTGTTGAACCTCTGGAAAAACAAAAAACAAGCAACTACAACAACACCTACATCCAGACTTTATTTTGCAAGAAAAAGCCAACTCCTATCATGCAAACCACTTCTTATTGAGTGAGATGTCTTATTACTTGTAACCAAATGCAGCCTCAGTCATTCACCCCCTCTTGTCAAGTAGGAGCAAGTCTTTCTTCAGAGAGAACAGTGGGGATTCAATGGGAGATGGGCTATCGGGGCCTGGTCCTGGGCTTCTCATATAACAGCCCAGCCTGTGTGTTTTCTTGTTTTGTTCGGGAATGCTGAGATGCCTGGGCATGGCCCTGGAGGGGCAGGGGCAGGGGCAGGGGAGCGGCGTTGTGGGGTGGAGGAGAGATCAGCTGGAGGGCCTGCTGCTGCCTCTACACTGCTATGTGGCTCTAGGCGAGTCCCTTTCTCTGGGCCTCAGGGTCGCCACCTGTGCAACGAAGGGGCTAGAGAGGGACCTCGAAGAGAGACGCCAGGGACCCAGAGGGGCAAGGAGGACAAGGGTGGGGCAAGGAGCCATGGGCTGAGGCTTGCCACACTCTCCCAGATGTCCCCAGGATATGTGTCAATCTCAGGGTGGTAGAGTAGCCATGCAGACACGGGGGTCATTGTGAGTACTGAGTGACCTCTGCTGAAGAGGCTCTGGGCCTCCATCCTCCCTCCCACCTCCTCCCACACCCAGGCCGACTCACCCCAAAAACCCATCCTGTTGGAAACACCCCCAGCCCAGCTCCTGAAGCTCGTCTGTGCTACGGCCACCTGGTATGGGAGCCCAGGGCATCTTCATGAAGCCCCAACATGGCCACTTCTTCTCCCCACACACCACCCAGTCCCGTGCCTGCAATGTCTCCCATCACGACGTGTTACCACTGGTGCTTGCTCCCACTCTCAGATCCTAACCATCCTCTCCCCAGCAGGACACCTGGTTCCAGAACCTTCTCCACATGAGCTGGATCACCTGGGAAGGCCGGCCGTTGGTCAAGGAGAGGCACAGAAAGTGGACGGCAGGTCTGCTGGGCACGGAGGCCTCACCTCCCTGGGGCTGATGTGTGGGTGCCGCAGAAGGGAGGTGACCTGAGGTGGGATGGTCACCAAGTCCCGCTGGCTTCCTCTCCCAGGTCTCCACGCCCTCCCCACCCCAAGCAGCTTGTGACCCAAACCACTTGCACCGACGGAGCTGAACACTTGTCTGTCATCCTCTGGGTGTGAGAAGGGGTGCCCCTTAACTGCGCTGGTGCCACTAGCTCACGGGTACATTCCCGAGGAGCCAGACAAGATGGGGGCCCTGCTGGCGTCAAGGCCGGCTCCCGTGCTCATTTCCTGTGAGAACCCAGATGTGTGGGCAGTCTGTTTGCCTCCTTCTCTGGCCCGGAGGCTCACCTGTGCACACTGCACCCACAGGCCCCCTGTGTCCCCCAGCCTCTGGTCAGGTCCAGCCAGCGGGAGACCCCACAGAAGACTGGAGGGCAGGAAGAAAGGGAGGCTGGGGATGCCTGGGTGGCTCAGCGGTTGAGCATCTGTCTTTGGCTCAGGTTGTGATCCCAGGGTCCTGGGATCGAGTCCCACATCGGGCTCCCTGCAAGGAGCCTGCTTCTCCCTCTGCCTATGTCTCTGCCTCTCTCTCTGTGTTTCATGAATAAATAAATAAAATCTAGAAAGAAAAAGAAAGAAAGAAAAAGAAAGAAAGAAAGAAAGAAAGAAAGAAAGAAAGAAAGAAAGAAAGAAAGAAAGAAAGAAAGGGGCTAGGACACTGATGAGTAAGTTATACCACCTCCTCATTTAATGGAATTCACCCATTGATGGTGGGCGCCAGGGTTGAATGACCAAAGGCATAGTGCCAGGCCAAAGGAGGCTCTCTAGAGACATAGCTGCTGTTGTTCTGACCATTAAATTATTTACAGGGCTGCGTGACATTTTTGTGTTGGTCTGGGGTAAGAGTAGGGACGATTTCTCAGGAAAGAGCTCCAGGCTGGCTGCCCGCCCAAGCTTCACCTATGCCTCCCTGCAGATCATGAGCCCCGTGAGGGCAGGAAACCACGTGCACCCCCAGTCAAAGCCACTCGCTTCGTCCAGCTGCTGTTCTGAATAGTTCGCATAAAGCAGCTCACTGACTCGGCACAGCAGCCCCCCGAGGCAGATCTGCCGTCCTCACCCCCATTCCGCAGGTGAGAAGGCCAAGGCCCAGCCCAGCGTGGGGACTGGCACAGCGCGCAGGCCCTGGGCCTCTGGAGCCACCTGCGGCGGGGCCGCGGCCTCTTCCCTCGCCTGCCTGCGGGCCCAGGGCTGCTCCGGGTGGTGCTCCCAGGACCCCGACTCCCACTGGCCGCCCGGATGCTGGAGGCGAGGCCCTCTGGGAGCTGCCCTCCGTCCTGGAAACGGCTCACCCAAACCCCCTCAGGGCACCAGCCCGTGACTGGTGGGTGCTGCCCACAGGCCGGCCCCGCTCCGTGAGGACAGCTCGAAAGGGCCGGTGCAGCCCCGGAGCGCGCCGTGGGAGCCGCGGAAGCCCCGCTCTGGCTCCGTCACAGGCCCGGGGCTCCCAGGCAGCCCGCAGCCCCTCCTGGAAGGCGCGCCACGGCCCGGCCCGTAGGCCAGTCTCCTCGTCAGGGGCCCTGGTCTAGGCCAGCGAGCATCCGGGGGGGGGGGGGGGGGGCAGCTGGCCGCGGACCGTGCTCCCGGACACCACAGGAGTGCGCCCTGCCCTGGGAGGAGAGGCGCGGCTGCCAGCCCAGAGGCAACACCGCCTCCCCTCCTCCTGCTGTCCTCCTCCTCCCTGTCCTCTCCTGTCCCTCCTCCGCCTGTTCTTCCTCCTCCTCTTGCTCCTCCTCCCCCTTCCCCTCCTGCTCCTTTCCCTTCTGCTCCTCCTCCTTCCCCTCCTGCTCCTCCTCCTCCTTTCCCTCCTCCTCCTGGTCCTCTTCCTTCCCCTCTTGCTCCTCTTCCTTCCTCTCCTCCTTTCCATCCTGCTCCTCCTCCTCCTCTTCCTCCTTCCCCTCCTGTTCCTCTTCCTTCCCCTTTTGCTCCTCCTCCTTCCCCTCCTCTTCCTCCTTCCCCTCCTGTTCCTCTTCCTTCCCCTTTTGCTCCTTCTCCTTCCCCTCCTCCTCCTTCCCCTCTTGCTCCTCCTCCTGCTCCTCCTTCCCCTCTTGCTCCTTCTCTTGCTCCTCCCTCTCCTCTGTCTCTTGCTCTCCTTCCTCCCCCTCCTGCTCTCTCTGCTCCTCCTCCCCTAGCTCCCCTCCTCTTGCATGTCAATCCATCATGAGCAGAAAGCTGCATGTCATTCAGCCGCAGCTGTATTCCTCTGGGCAACTCAGATGAAAGAGAGAGAGAGGAAAAGGCAGCTTTTTTGGTAAACACTCGGAGTATTTTCTTCTCAGTCACATTCTTTAAGTCATCTTGGATGCACTGACTTCAAGCAAATATTCCTGTCTGCCTCAGGTGGGGACGGCAGGGGAAAGCTGCGTTCCAGAGAACGGCGCCACTGGAATGCAACCAGGTTGGCTCTGAGTGCAAGGCGGGCACAGCGTCTGGCCTGGGCCTCAGGAAAAGGAGTGTCAACCCAAACTGGAGCGAGAAATTCCTGGTCTGGACTGGGACCTTCTCAAATTCAGTGCTGGCCACGTAACAACTGCTCTAACACCATCTATAGCTCCCCGTTGTTGGGGTTGAAGCCCAGGCTCTCCAGGCCTCCACGAACTTGGCCTCTGCCCAACTTTGGGGACTTGAAGGAAGCCACGTCTTGGAGACAAACCCCCTCAACCCTACACTTGTCTCCTTCCAGGCTCCCACTCCCCCCAGTACACCTGCATGTCCCTGCTCACAATCACACACGCCCTCTCCACATGCATGGCCCCCAGTGACCCCCACACTGTTCACACCCTCCCAATCATCACCACACACCCCGTCACCCATGTGCTCACATTCATCTGCTCCCTCACGCCCAGTCACACATACATGTGTGCACACTCACACATACCACCACACACCACTCACCCCTGCACAGCTCATGCCCATCTAATCCCTCACCCACCCAGACACACCAACACCCTCCTGTGCTCACACATGTACATACATATAAAGAGCCCCCACATCCTCATACATGGACACATGCACATCCATCTCCCCATACACACTCACACATGTCATACACATACGACCCCATACTCTTGCACACGTCATACATATACACCTATCACATGCTCACACACATGTATACCCATACATCCACACATACACTCACACATGTATATACACACATACACCTCCTCTCACACACACTCACACACATCATACACATATACACCCCTTATATGCTCACTCGTGTACCTAACCACATACATCTCCCCTCCTACATTCACATACATTGTACACATATACACTCACACACATTATACACACATCCTCAGACGTGAGGGAACCCAGATGGTGGATGCCAGCAAATGGGCTCCGCTGTGCTTCCTAGCCAGGCCCTGGGCCAGGCCTTAGCTTTGCTTACCTATAAATGGAGACTAGCACAACCCCTTCAAAGGGCTGTTGTGGGCATTTAAGGTAGAAACCTCATCTGAGAGGTGGAACAGACAAGCCCCAAGCGGGGCAATGGCTGCTCTAGTGCTGCCTCCTAACCCCAGCCTGTCTCTCCCGAACACACTCCGCTTGATTCTCACAAGCTGACTCACCTGGAGGCACCTGGGTTGACCAAGGGGCAGGGGCTGCCTCCAACAGGGTCGATCCGAGAGATGGGGTCTGGGTGGGGAACGTGGACTGTGGCTGGGAGTGAGGCTGTCAGGTGACCCCAACGGTTGCACAAGGGGTAGGGAAGCCAGCAGGAGGGCGCTGGAGCCACTGAACCCACCTGTTCCTCCCCACTTCCAGAGCTTCAGTGAACTGGCCTTGGCATGCATGGATTCTTTTACTAATTCATCCTTCCACCACGTGTTCACTTAACCCCTGCCCTGGGCTGTGCCCTGAGGTTGACGGCCAGGTGGGCAGAAAGAGGCAAGTCCCCTAAGAGGCAAGCCCTCTGTTCTCTGGGAGCTTAGACTCTGGGGGGAAGGTGACCATGCATCTGACTGTGCGTAGGCCGAGGTCAGCCCCCACCAATGGAGGCTCTGAAGGAAAGCACACACCTGCCCCTCCTGTGGTCACAGACCCTAGCCCTCTCCCTTTCCATTACCCTACTGGAAAACGTTTTTGAGATAATGGGGGCTATCATACAGCATTGGAGAACTGTTCATGTTATTCTGGGTAATAACAGTACCGTTGTTACATTTTTTAAAAAATCCTTATTGATTAGTGAAATAACATGATGTCTGGGATTTGCCCTCAATTGTTCCAGTTTAGGGGAGTTGGGGTGGACACTACAATAATATTGATGGCTGGCTGCTGGCCAAATGTTGGGGTTGTCATAGCTGGGGGTTGGGTGTGCGGGGTTCATTATACTGTCCTCTCTCCATCGACCCCCACCCCGTTACCTCTGACCTCAGCTCCTATGCTTTTGTCCACTGCACTCCTGTTACAATATGTTCCTAGCTGTTTCTCCAACACACGAGGGATGCTCTTGCCTCAGGGCCTTTGCACTTGCTGTCCCTCTGCCTGGAACACTCATCCCCACCCTCTCTATATATGGCTCTGTCTCTCCCGTGACCTTTGCTTAAGTCTCTTCTTTCCAAGAACATTTTCCCTGACCCCTGCCCTGGTTCATCTGGTTCCCTTGAGTTAGTAACTGACCAAGCACATATTTTCTTCCTTTGGTTTCTCTCGTCTCCCACTGGAACACAAACTGCTCAAGGACAGGGACTTGGTCTGTCTGCTCCTGGGTGTGTCCCTGGCACCTAGACTGGTGCCAGGACCATAAGCCAGTGCTCGGGAAACACTTGTTGAATGAATGGCTGAGGGCAGTTAACTATGGAGCACACCTGGAGTGAGGTGAGGAAATATCCTCCGGCACTGAGAACTGACGTTGAGGAGGACGAGGCTGGACATGAAGGAGGCAAGGACAGGCCGGGCAGAGAGAATAGCACAGGCAAAGGCCCTGGGGCAGAATGGAGCAAGAAGTCAAGACCCGGGGAGAGGGCCAGCCTGGCCTCCTGATGGGAGACTGGAGCTGGGGGTGGGCTTGGTATTTGAGAAGCCTCCTCAGGTGGTCCTCGGATGACAGAGCAGAGGCCTGAGCAGGTGCAGGAAGCAGGAAGATGGAGGCTCAGCCAGGTGGAACAGCAGATGAAGGGCAAGAAAGCTCACAGAAGCTAGAGGACCACTTGGCCATTTTCCAGAAAAAGGCCCCTGTAAACCTGCTTTGGTGGTGAAATCAGCTACAAACGGTCACAGCACCTGCTGCCTTTCATGGTCCTGGCCAGCCATCCGCGGCTACAGAGCCTGGGCACCCAGGGCATGGCCCTCGGCCTGTGTCTGTCTAGACCCTCCTCTCTAGACCTGGGGACTGGGCTCCTTCAGGGACAGCCCTGACAGTGGTGAACTTCAAGGACCCCTGGTATCTATGACCACCAGGATCGTTTAACAGACCAGACCAGATGCAAAACCTGGATGTGAACGTTCAGAGCAGCACCATTCGCAGGAGCCCAAAGGCGAGACACCCCAAGTGTCCCTCGACTGCTGCGCAGAGACACAAAGTGTGGCATATCCACACAATGAAATATTATTCAGCCATAAAAAGGAATGAAGTACTGATACAGGCACAACGTGGATGGTCCTGGATGGCACGATGCTAAGTGAAAGGAGCCAGACAAATGGTCACGTACTGTTGGATTCCCTTATATGAACTGGCAAATTCATAGAGACAGCGACTAATAGCTGCCTGCGGCGGGAAGGTTAAGGAGTGGGGAGTAACTGTGAATTGCTAATAGGTACGTGGTTTCTTTGGGGAGTGATGAAAACGTTCTAAAATTGTTATAACAGGGGCGCCTGGGAGGCTCAGTCAGCTGAGCTTCTGCCTTCAACTCAGGTCATGATCTCAGGGTCCTGGGATGGGGCCCCAAGTCAGGCTCTCTGCTCAGTGGGGAGTCTGCTTCTCCCTCTCTCTCTGCCCCCTTCCCCTGCTTCTGCTCTCTCTCTCTCTTGCTCCACTCTCTCTCTCTCAAATATATAAATAAGCTCTTTTAAAAATTGTTATGGTAATAGTTGTGCAACTCTGTGAATCCCTCTGTGAGCACTTACTGGCAGGTCTTTCTGAACCCCACAAAGCGCATGCCACCCCAGGGCCTTTGCAGCTACTGTTCCCTCTGCCTGTGACACCCTCCATCCGGTTCCTTAGCTCCAGCTCAGTTCCACAAAGTAACCCTCACTGGTTAGCCTCTCCACAGTGCCCTATGCACTTCCCCCCCAGGGTAACCCCCTGTCCTATCACCCTGTTTACAACCTCCCCAAGCCCTGGGGGCACCTGAAGGTCACTTGTTTGCCTCTTCCCTCCCTGCCTAAATGTCAGCTCCAGAAAAGCATCACCCTCATCTGTCTTGGTCAGGAGGCGTCTAGAAGAGGCTTACTTCACAGGAGATGCAACCGGCATTTGAATGCAATGAAGGAGGCCACCTGGGTGGCTCAGTGGTTGAGAGCCTGCCTTTGGCTCAGGTCGTGATCCCGGGGTCCTGGGATTGAGTCCCATGCCAGGCTCCCTGCAGGGAGCCTGCTTCTCCCTCTGCCTGTGTCTCTGCCTCTTTCTGTATATATCATGAATTAATACATAATATCTTTTTAAAAAATGAATGCAATGACGAAGTGACTGATGAGCAAATGAATGAGTTCACCCTGGATCGGGAGCCTAGCTGGCCCTTTCCTTCCTGGTGGGATCTTGTAGAGAGACCCTGACTTAGTCCACAAGGGGATGAAGGCTGACACCCCAGGGAGGGGTTTATGATGGGGGACATAAGGTAGGGGTGCTCCAGAGCATGGAGGAAAGACCCAGGAATGAGGTCATGCTGCCTGAATGCCCTCTGTGCCCCTGGCCACCTCCAGATGAATTGCCCTGACCCCAACAAGGCTCTGCCTGGGTGACCAGGTACCAACGGAGCCCTCTAAACCCTTATCCCAGAACAGGCATCCGGGCAGGGGAGCTGGTATCTAGGAGCCCCGAGGTTTCATGTTCCCTCACATGCCCCAGAGGACATGGGCACAGGGACACCTCCCCTGAGATAGGCTTTTTCCTGCCCCACTGATGGTGTCAGGTTTTTTTCCAGCCAAACGACAAGGAAAAACACCCTGGGTTATCTCTATGCCACGGCAGTTCCCAGAGAGGTGGGGTGAGACCTCTCAGGCGGAGGGGGGCCCTTATTGAGCAGTGAACCACCCTGAAGCTACAAGGAGCTGTCACAGGAGCTGAGACCCAAGGGCCCAGAGGGACCTGGGGTTTTGTCTCAGCCTAGCCACCAAGAGCTGTATAGCTTCTGTGCCCTCTCCTTCCAGCCATCTCTGAGGCTCTGCCACTGGGCCAGCCCTGTGTGTCTGGAGGCATGTGAGTGGGCCTGGAAGAGCCTCTGAAACCACATCACACCAAAAGAACTGGAGCACCTTACAGCTGAGAGAGGAGTTTTCAACATCCTGACTGGGAGTCCTGACTGCTGCCACCTGGCTGGGCAACCACAGGAATATGACTCAGCCTCTCTGAGCCTGGTTCTTCAACAACTAAACCTTAGAACAACAACAGAAACCATCTCAGGGCTGCTAACTGAGGCAGAGGATGTGACATGTCTGCCTCATAGGAGGGAGCTGGAGGAACCTGGTCAGTGCCTCCAAATTTTTGCAGGACTGTTTTCTGCAGAGGATGCCAGTGAGTTTGTGGATCTGGGGAGCAAAGCTGGCTCTTCCTAGTTGTTTTGGGGGCAACTCCCAACTGAGAGCCTGCAGGATGACAACCGACTGAGAAGGAGTGGGCTCCCTGTCGCCAGAGGTAAGCAAGCCAGATTTAGATCTGCACCATCCAGAACAGCAGCCACTGGCCACATGAGCACATGAACCGGGGTTAGTCTGAATGGAGAGGTGCTCTAAGTATGAAGCAAATGCCAAGATCTCAAAGACTTATTATGGGGAAAAAGAATATCATAAAGTATCTCAGCATTTTCAGATTGATTATATGTTGAAATCACAATATTTTGGGTGTCTTAGATTAAATACAAGATATTAGCAAATTTAATGTCACCTTTTTAAACCTTTTGGTGTGGCCATGAGAAAATTTAAATTACATACATGGCTCCTATTAGTTTCTTTTGGACAGCTAGTCAAAATCCTTGCTGCTCCAAGGGTGGCCCCAGGTACCATCAGCACAGTCTCGCGGGAGCTTGTTGGAAATACAGATTCTCAGGCCCTACCCCAGACCAAAGAACAGGAGTCTGCATTTCCACATGCTCCCTAGGTGATCCGTGTGCATGTTTAAATTTGAGATGCCTTGCAGATGCCTTGGCTGGTGGTCTGGGGGATCCCCCCTTCAGGTAGGGAGTCGGAGCTAGTGACCTGCAGTCCAGCCCCCACTATGTGAAATATAATGTCCACAGTGTCCTTTAAACCCGCTCTCTAGAGCCAGGAACCAAACCTCCTTTTGCAAGAGACTAGTCTCTCTTAGAAGTGAACAGTATCAGGGAATACGCCATTGTTTGGCATCCTAACTTTTTAAAGGCTGGGAAATAATCTCAGAAAATAAGTGAAATGTTAAGTGTTAAAAAAAAAAAAAAAAAACCGCAATCAACTCCCCCTAAATTCCTCCCTCTTTTTCTCTCTGAAACCCTGGCCCACAGGCATTAGATGGCACTAAATATAGAAATGGTAAGCAAGTAAATCACTCAGAGGTGCCACAGGTTGCCCAGGGCCTGTTTTACGGTTGAGTTGTAAACCATTGAGAGCTGAGAGCTGTAATTAAAATGCTGACAGCCTCCCAACTGGGAACAGGCCGGGAGGGAGCAGGCTGGGGACCCGTAGCAGGGAGCAGGGAGGGTGGTGCCTTTTCCAAATGCACATCAGTCCAGGTTCAAAGTCCGCCACTGGCTTCCCGGGACACAACAAACCCATGCTCCTCACTTCCCCAGGTCCAGGAGGTGATGTGCCCCCCTCCTACAGCCCCACTCCCAAACAGCCAAATGACTTCATGTCCTCCCCTCCCCTCTCTGGCTCAGGGAGAGACCCTCAAGCCTCGGCCTCAGGCTCGTGCACCTGTTGTTCCCTGTGTCTCAAATGCTATTCCCCACATGGCTCACTTCCTCACTTGCTGCCCAGAACTCACCTTCTCAGGCTACCCTGAGGACCTATATAAAATGCTCCCCCCTCCGCCCTCCCTATCTTCTCACTGTGCTCTATTTGTTCATTATAGCATTTATTATTCTCTGACAAGTAGATTCTCTCTATATTTGATTGTTTGTCCTCTGCTTTCCCTCTGGAATGTCAGCTCCATAAAGGCAAGTACCATCTAATCCCAGAGCCTAAAACGGTACCAGACACATAAATAGGTGCTTAATAAACATTTGTTGAATTAATGAATGCATGGATTTCCATCCCTTTCTTTCAGTTGGTCTGGTGATCTCACTGGGAAAATGTCCAACTTGCCAGCAATGAGCTCAGCTTTTCACCCATCCATTCAACCAGCCATCCTTCCAAATAACTATCCATTCATCCATCCCTCCATTCATCCACCTGTCCATCCGTATAACTATTCATCCAATGATCCTTCCAAATACTATCCATCCATCCATCCATCCATCCATCCATCTATCTATCCTTCCAAATACCTATTCACTCATCCAATCACCTTCTAATATCTACCCATCTAATCATCTCTCTGTCCATCCACATAACCACCCACCCACCCATCCAAATCAACCCCCAGATGGTTAGACCTCCTATGCTGGGGTCCCACAATCCCCTAGGCTCCCCTTTACCAAGTCCAGTTCCTGTCATCATGAATACATGCAGTAATTTGCCATTTCCCTCTGTTATTACAATATAACAACCACAAAAGCAAAAATTATGTGTTTTGTTTGTTTTTGATTTCCAGGGCCTAACACTTAGTAGGTGTTAGTTAAGGTTTCCTAAATGAGTATTTTTTCCTTTCCCGTTATTTACTTGTTCTGCATTCCCTAGCAGCCTGTGAGCTCCCTGATGGCAAGCACCATTTTTTAGTCATCTGGGGGGGGGGGGGGGGAGGGGGAGTGTGTCTCTAAAATCTCTTTTTTTAAGATTTTATTTATCTATTCATGAGGGACACACACACACACACACACAGAGGCAGAGATACAGCCAGAGGGAGAAGCAGGCTCCTTGTGGGAAACCTGAGATCCTGAGACTCCAGGATCATGCTCTGAGCTGAAGGCAGATGCTCAAATACTGAGTCACCCAGGTGTCCCTGGGGGAGGGGGGTGTCTCTAAAATCTTACGTTTGACATAAAAAAGACATGCTATAAATATTTCATGAATGAGTGAGTGAGTGAGTGAATGTGCAGAAGAGAGGAATATAGCAAGAGTATAGACTCTGGAGCTAGACTGCCTGGATTCAGATCCTGGCTCTCTATTTATTAGCTGTGTGACCTCAGGTGAGTCAAAGAACTTCTCTGTGCCTCAGTGTCCTCATTCATAAGAGGCAGATAACAATAGTACTTAACCTCAAGGTTCTTATGAGATTTTTTTGAGTTGATAGATATGAGGTACTTCAGATAGTGCCCAGAGTAAGACAAAGGCTACATAGCTGTTTAAAAATGAAATCTCCATTTAAAGCTGGCCCATAGGAACAAATATTAATGGCACAGAGTCTTGAGCTTAAAGGGTAGGAGGGAAGCGTCTCTCTGAGCCTGTACTGTTCCCACAGGAGGCCCGCTACAGCAAACACTTTAACTTTTTCCAGCCACACTGGGATCATTTTGCAAACTACCAATATTATGTCAGGTGGTCACAAGCGCTATGTAGAAAAAGAAAACATGGAAGGGGACAGGAAGTGGTGAGGCAGATGGGACAGCAGTCTCAAATAGGGTGGTCAGGAGAGACCTCCTTAGGAAGGTAATATTCGAGCAAAGACTAGAGAAGGTGAAGGGGTGAATGTCTGGAGGGTGGAGCATTCCAGGCAGAGGAAACAGCAAATGCAAAGGCCCTGAGGTAGGGATATACCCAGTGTATTTAAGGCACAGTGTAGGTGGAATAGACTGAGCGAAGAGGAAGTAGAAGGAGATGAGGTCAGAGGGTCACAGGGGCCCAGGTCATGAAGGGCCTTGTCGGTCATTGTGAAGACTTGATGTCTACTCTGAGTGAGTTGGGAGCCACTGTGAAGTTATGAGCAGAGGAAGGACAATTTCACTTACACTTGAGAAGACTGCAGGGGGGCAAGGCGGGAGCAGGGGGACAAGTTAGGAGGCTGTTGCACTACTTCAGGGAAAAGATGATAGTAACTTGGACCAGAGGATCAGGGATACAGGTTTGCTAGAAGGGGGAAAATCCTGGATAGATGTCGTAGGTAGAACCAACATATTGGATGTGGGGTGTGAAAGAAAGCCAAGGACAAAACCAAGCATTTTGGCCTGGATGACTGGAAGGATGGTGCTGCCATTTCCTGAGCTGAGGGCTCATGAAGCAGGAGCCCGTTTCTGGGGGCAAGATGAACAGTGAGGTTTGGGATGGAAGGGCTTTCCAGCAGGCATCCCGGAGTGGGAGTGGGAGGCAGCTGGACATATGAGGCTGCAGTGTGGCTGGGGAGCCTGGGCGGGGGACGGGCCCCGACTTCTCTGCAGGGCCCGGAACGTGGCACGCACTCTGGCCCTGCATCCTTGGGTCCCTATGGCGTGAGGCCAGAAAGGACAGAGACAGGGCCTCTCTGGTGCAGGGTCAGACACGACTAGCAGACCCAGATGGACCGCCCCCACCTCTGAGAGGGCAGGAGCAGTGTGGTGTCGCTACAGCTCTGTCCCCTGGCAACCCTTCCTGTTCCGTTAAAGTGACAACTCCCAGTGACCTCCCAGACATCTCCTCCCCGGTCCTTCTAGCATGCTGCTTGTCTGGTACATGGGGGAAACGGAGCTTTAGAGCTAGAAAGATCCATAGGAATAGAATATAGGCATGAGACCTAATTGTAGCTTTAAGATGACTACTATTGGGACGCCTGGGTGGCTCAGTGGTTGAGCGTCTGTCTTCGGCCCAGGGCGTGATCCCGGGGTCCTGGGATCTAGTCCCACATTGGGCTCCCCACAGGGAGTCTGCTTCTCCCTCTGCCTGTGTCTCTGCCTCTCTCTCTCTGTGTCTCTCATGAATAAATAAATAAAATCTTTTTTTTTTTAATAAATAAAATCTTAAAAAAAATAAAATGACTACTATTGCTACTACTCATAATAATATTCACAATAGCAGCTACTGTTCTCCGAGCGCTCATCCTGCACGAGAGCACAGGACTCAGCACTAGGGCGTTCAGTCTGCACAACGGCTCCGGGAAGTACCAATCATTGCCTTTCTCCCAGCGAGGAAACTGAGGCTCAGAATGGGAGGGGTGCTCAAGGTCACATCACAAACAAGCTGCCAAGTTGGGGTTTTTATCGCAGCTCTTTCCACAGCCATGTCACTCCCATCTCGCAGCACGGAGCAAAAACCCAATATCCTTTCATGAGTCAAGAGCACAGTGTGGCTAGGAGGCCCCTTCCCAGGACCCTCAAGGCCCAGAGGAGCACAACTCCCCACATGGCCACCCTCCCAGCAGACTGAGTGACATCCAGCCAGACCCTCAGTTGCCTTGTCTACAAAATGAGCACAATGTCTCCCCTCCCCTGGAGGTAAGTAAGTTCTGAGCCTCGCCATCAAAGTGTTAAAGAAAAGTTTTGCAAATTATAAAGTATTTTATAAATGTTATTGTTAGGGGCGCCTGGGTGGCTCAGTCTATTAAGCATTGGCCTTTGGCTTAGGCCATGATCCCAGGGTCCTGGGATCAAGTCCCATGTGGGGCTCCCTGCTCAGTGGGGATCCTGCTTCTCCCTCTGCCTCGGCCCCCTGCCCCCCACTCACACACACACTCTCTCTCTCTCTCAAATAAATAAATAAAATCTTTAAAGAACAAGAAAAAAACTCCCCAAATGTTGTTAGAATTATTATTTCACAATATAATCAATCCTTTCAGGTCCCTGCCCCTGCCAAAAAGTATATATGTGCACACACATATATATACATATCACCATACATACATAGATGTAACACACATACACACACACACACACACACAGCATACACTATTCGGGCTGGGAAGAGGCTTCATAGAGCACAGGCTACAAGGGCAGATGGCTGCGAGGGACCCCTGACTCAGATGCTTTCCCCCTGAGCAACCTCAGTGTACCACATAACCGTTCTGTGCCTCAGCTTTCCTCATCTGGAAAATGGGAGTGAAAACATAGGCCCTCCCCTGTGAGGTGGTTTGTGGAGAGCACTTGGAACTGGTGGGCACATGTTGGGTCAGGCCTTGAGAGAGGCGCACAGAGCCCCTGGGGGCTGGTCTCCCACTGCCGGCACCCTCCTGGCCCAGGGCCTGGCTGCACCCCCCATGTCCTGGGAAGGCCTGGGACATGCAAGTGACCTCTGAGATGAGGTCACTCGTTCTGCTACCGCTGGGACATCCCAGGAGCCTGAGACGCTGCCTGGACCTCAGCTGTCCATGGGTAGAGCGGAGTTCACAAGGACCCCCCTACCACCCCTAAGTTCATCAGGCCAGCAAACAGGATTAGCTCCTACAGACAGAGTGCTGGACTGAACTAGCACTCACCAGGGTGAGCAGTGGCTATCATCTGCATCTCAAAGTCAAGATTTAAAGAAGCCCCGCCATCAGGCAAGGAGCCCCCTTTTCAGGACACGCTAGCACCTAGATCTCCCCTCAAAGGATATGCAAGTGTTCGGGATTAGGGAAAGTGACCTGTGCTCCCACACCTCACTGGGTGCCCCCCCCTTCCCTCCAGGATCACTCCTGCCCCTCTCCCCTCCCTGCTTTCCCCACCACCACTTGGCTCCCCCTCCTCTCGTCCCAGCAGATTTGATAACACCCAGGAGTCCCAGTCCCCCTCCTGAGGACAAAGGCAGCGATTGTCCCTGGTGGGCGCCTTTTGACTAGGTCTCACCATGGTGAAACCGAGCCCCCGTGGCCTCACCTCACTTGGGAGGCCTCTCAGGGCCCCCTCTTCCCCTCAGGTCGGTTTCGAATGAGCCCCCTGGCCGAAGGGCCAGCAGCCACACTGGAAATTCCTTCCAAGGGAAATCAGATGGCCACTATTGGAGAACCCCTTGGGCTGGCCAGGGGCCAGGAGGTGAAAGGATTCGCTGCCACCACGCCTGCCAAGATCTTCCCGAGTCCCCTTAATAACAACACCAATGTCTGTGCCCACCGCCACCCTAGGAGGATGGATGCTGTCCAATGATGAAACCGTCTGGGCGGTAGCCACGAGCCACACGTGGCTCCCCAGCACTTGAACTGTGGACTACAGAACTGAATTTATTTTCATTTGTTTGCAACTAATTTAAATGTAAATACCCACATATGGCCTGTGGCAACTGTATGGGACAGCACAGTTCTAAGCACCCCATCTCCCTGAGAACACCTGCTGTGTGCCAGGCCCCATGCTGGGCTCTGAGAGATGCCCAGGCGACCCTCACAGCTGTCTGGAAGGATGAGGAAGATTTGGCAGGGGGAGAGGAGGTGGCTCCCAGGCTGCCCTCACAGGCTGAGCAAGCCCAGAAAGCCTGTTAAAACAGAAGGTGCAAAAAAAAAAAAAAAACCAAAACAGAAGGTGCCCCAGGTCTCTGCACAGGTGAGGGCATTCCTGGGCACTGCCAGGTGTGGGCATCTCCTCCTGAACCCCCCATGACAGCCAGAACCCCTCCCCACTGGGAAGGGGCAATGTGCAGAATTGTCCTCATACAGCCAACTTCCCTCCTGGCCTGAAGTGTCCTCTCCCAGGCAGGGGACGGTGGCCCAGGACGGTGGCAGGGCCACAGCACCCGGAGTGGGAGAAAATTCAGTGTCTGAGTGATCCACAGCCCCCTAAATACCAGACACTGGAGTCTTCTGGGGGTCAAGGACTGTAGAGTCTTCAAGTCCCCCCAAACCAGAGGATCTGAGAATCTTAGGAAAACATCTTAGAATCGCAGTGTGTCAGAACCGGGGCTGAGGATAAACGCATCCAAGCCCAAGAACCCCTGAGGCTGGTAAGACAGTTCAGGGGTTAGGAACTGAGTCTGGAGCCACACTGCTTGGGTTCAGATCCAAGGGTGGCACCTGCCAGCTGTGTGACCTTGGGCAAGTTTCTTAACCTCTCTGTTTCTCAGTTTTTCCATTTGTAAAATGTAGACAGCAGAAAATGCTAACCTCATAAAACTTGGTGGGATTAAATTAGCACATGAATGTCGAGCTAATATTAGAATCGTGTCTTTATTCTCCCAGTAAACATATACCTGCCCACCAGCCGATCTCACTTTCTGGTAGCAAGTTCTTCCTCACTGGAACTGCAATTTCCATCTTCCCATATTCCTCTAGTTCACGAGTCCTGGGCCTACCTGCTACCTTACCACCATCACTCCTAACCCATCCTTCAGCCGCTGGGGGTCGATGAGGCTGCCCATTCCAGGCTGAACCTAAGCTCCTCCCAGGCCAGAGTGTGGAGCCACCTCCTGTGGGCCTGCGCTGGGCTGCCTGTGTCTATTCCCAGGTCAGGGTGGGGAGGTGGTCTTAGCAGCTCACCCAGAGCAAAGTGGGCTGCTGAGCACCAGGCTCCAGGGAGCTGGGGACCCAGAGACATTTGTCTTCTGTGGGCTCTGCCTCTGCTCCCCACCTCTGTGGCTCCCTATCTCATCCCCTCCCTGCCCCAGCACCATCCGCTGCTATCACCAAGGCATCAGGGTCTAGACCTGGCTGGGCTCTGCCTTTGCTGTGTCATCAGAGAAAACTAGAAAACCTCAGGCCTCAGGAGCATCATCCACCTGGGCCTGGGCTGGTTTTCTTCTGACCCCTCCTCAGCAGCTTCTACTCCAGACCCATTCTGGCTCCTTCCCCTGGGCCCGCACACCCCAGCCTGGTCATCCCAGGAAGTAGTCCCCGATGGACCTCTGGGCCCCCATATCAGCACCTCATCTAGCCCAGCTCCCACCTGGGCCAGCCACAGGGACAGGAGGAAGGCAGGAGGGAGGCAGGGCTGGGAGCCAGGCCTCAGGTACGAATCCTACGCCTCCACTCTCCTGGCGTGTGTGGTCTTGGCAAGGGCTCTCTGCATCTGGTGTCGGTCTCTCTTCTATTAAATGGGCCCAAGGAAGGGAGGGTGTCAGTTCTAAAATAATTCTACAGTTCGGCTCCCCTGTCCTGAGGCCACTCTCCTCTATGGAGCGGTAGGGGCTGGGTGGGGTCCCCAGCTTGCAGGTCGAGCACATCGATATGCCAAAAAAAAAAAAAAAAATGAAAAGAAAAAAAAGAACCGTGATCTAAAACACACACCTCAAGTGAGAGTTAACTCAAAATGGATCACAGAACATTGAGGACACTGTGCTCAGTGAAATAAGCCAGTCAAAAAAGGACAAACAGTGCATGATTCCACTCGTGCAGGCAAATTCATAGAGACAGAATATAGGAGGGTGGTTGCAGGAGAGGGGGGAACGAGGAGTTAGTGTTTAATGGGGACAGAGTTTCAGGATGGGAAGATAAGAAAGTTCTGGAGACAGGTGGTGTTGATGGTTGCACAACAAGATAAATGTACCTATACCACCAAACTGTACATCTTAAAATGATTATGATGGTAAGTGTTATGTATATTTTACTGCAATTAAAAATAAATTTTATGGGGTGCCTGGGTGGCTCTGTCAGTTGATCGTCTGAGTCTCAGCTCAGGTCATGACCTCAGGGTCATGAGATTGAGCTCCACGTTGGGCTCTGCACTGCAGAGTCTCCTTCTCTCCCTCTCTCTCTGCCCCAACCCCTGTTTGTGTTCTCTCAAATCAATCAATCTTTAAAACTAAGTAAGCAAATTAAAAAAAATTTTTTTTAATAAATTGAAAAAATCGGCCTTTGTTGCTTTAAAAAAGAACTAGTTAATTAAAAAAAAAAAAAAGAATCACGGGCTCAAATGTAAAATGTAAAACTACAAAAGCTTTTGGAAAAAAAAGGGAGGGATCCCTGGGTGGCGCAGCGGTTTGGCGCCTGCCTTTGGCCCAGGGCGCGATCCTGGAGACCCGGGATCGAATCCCACGTCGGGCTCCCGGTGCATGGAGCCTGCTTCTCCCTCTGCCTGTGTCTCTGCCTCTCTCTCTCTCTCTCTCTGTGACTATCATAAATAAATAAATAAAAAAAATTAAAAAAAAAAAAATATGAAAATCCTTTTAAAAAAAAAAAAAAAAAAAAAAGGGAAAATCTGTGGGGCCAGGAGTCAGCAAGTTCTTGGCCAAGACCAAAAACGCTGTCCACAAATAGGAAAATTGATCAACTGGGTCTGATCAAACTTAAAAATGTACTGCTCTGGAAAAGACCCCGTGACAAGGATGAATAGACAAGCTATCTGCTGAGAAAAAAAAAGATTGGCCAACCATGGGTCTGACAAAAGACCAGCATCTAGAATATAGAAAGAGATCTCAAAACCCAACAGCTGAAACATAAACAATGCAATTAGAAAATGGGCATGAGACATGACTAGACAGCTCACTGAAGAGGATCTACAGATAGCAAATAAGTGCGTGGAAAGCTGTCCAACATCATCAGCCATCAGGGAAATGCTCATTAAGACCACAGTGCGAGGGGCACCCGGGTGGCTCAGGGGCTGAGCATCTGCCTCTGGCTCAGGGCGTGATCCTGGTGTCCCAGGATCGAGTTCCCCATCGGGATCCCCGCATGGAGCCTGCTTCTCCCTCTGTCTGTGTCTCTGCCTCTCTCTCTCTCTCTCTGTGTGTATGTCTTTCATGAATAAATAAATAAAATCTTAAAAAAAGAAAAGTCCACAGTGCAATACTGCACACACCTATGAGAACAGCAGAAGTAAAACCCAGTGAGAACACCCAACGCTGGTGAGTATGCGGGGAAAACTGGATCCCTCATATGTTGGTGGTGGGAATGCACTTTCTTACAAAGCTCAACACACAATGACCATATATCCCAGCCATTGCACTCTGGGGCATTTTATCTCAGAGAAATGGAACCTTATGTTCACCCCCAAACCTGTGCGCAAATGTTCAACTCAGTTTTGTGTGTAACAGACCCAAACTGTCTTTCAATAGGTGAGTGGTTATGAAGAGACTGTGGCACATGCACACATGGTAACAGAAAGGAATGGACTATGGATAAACACAGCAACTTGGAGAGATCTGGAGGGAATAAGGCTGAGTGAGAAAAACCAATCTCGATAGGTTAGATACTGCATGATTCCATTTATACGACATTCTTGAAATGATAAAAATTGTAGGAACACAGGACAGATGAGCAGTTGCCAGGGATTAGGACAGGGTTACGGGAAGGAAGAAAGTAGATATAGCTCAAGAATCCCTGCGGCAAGCAAATGTTGCGTGTCATGCCTGTACCAATATCAGTATCCTGGGTGTGATATTATACTATAGTTTTGCAAACTGTTGAAGAAAATTGGGCCAAGGTACATAGGAAGTTTCTGGGTTCTGACCATTGCGTGTATATTTATAATATGTCGACCTATGAAATTTAATTTAAAAATACAAGAAACCCAGTAAAATCTGAATTTGAGTTAAACAACAAACAGTTTTTTTTAGTATAAGTATGCCCCACATAATACTTGGGTCATACTCATACTACAAAATAATTTGTCATCCCAAATTCAAATTTAACTGGGAGTTAACTGTATTTTATCTGGCAATCTTACTCCTGGGAAATTCCCCAAGGTAAGAGCAGATACTTGTCATTTCATTCATTTACTCAACAAATATTTCTTGAGTTCTTACTATATGCCAGGCACTGTTCTAAGGCCAGGCAACACGCCTTGAACTTACATCATCCCTACCCTGCGGTGCTGACATTGCAGAGGAAGAAGACAGGCAATAAACGCATAATGATCTGTGTAAATAAGGTAACTTCATATGGTGGTAAAGTCACATAGAAAATAAAGCAGGGTAGTGTAGAGAGAGCTGAGGTGGACGTAGGAGAGGAAAGTCAGGGAGGGGCTCCCTGAGAAGGGGATATCTGGGCAGAGAGCTGAAGGAAAAGAAGGAGCTGGTTATACAAAGATTGAGGGAAGAGCATTCCAGACAGAAGAAAGAACATGTGCAAAGGTCCTGAGGTGGGAACAAGATCGGCCAAATCCAGGAGTGTCTTCCCCTTCCCCACATGTCAGATCTGGAAGACGCTTCTGAGATCATGGAAGAAACTGAAGCCCTGGAGGTCAACTTTTGTCCAAGGCCGCCACTAGCCCATATCCCTCAACTTTGGCTAGAAGCCTCTCCATGGGGAAAGGTGAGAACACACAGCTGCGCTTGGATCTGGGGCAGAAATTGAGGGCATGGCAGGCGGAGGGGTGGACTCCTCACAGCCTTGCCTGGTCAGCTGGCTTCAGACCAGGCAGGGCTTGGCTCCTCTGGCCCTCTACGTGCCACCGCTGACCACTCCATCTGGTCAAATATGCAAGTGGCCCTTGGGAAAGTGGAGCGGAGCATAGCTCAGTCTTATCTGGGCCCCGCCCCAGCTGCCAGGGGCCAAGTCCCTGGTGTCCCCTGATGCACAGGCCTGCCTGCTGCCAGGGCACAGTGGGAATCCAGCTCCCAGGAGCACCCAGACCAGACGGGGCAGGGCAGGAAGGGACAAGACCGACCCCCCCTCCCTCCGGTGAGCAAGAGGCTGGGCAGGGACTGGAAGGTGACTTCTCACTCCGGTGGAATTCCATCCCCCTGAGCTCACCTCCCTGGAGCAAGCGCACATTCCAGCAGGGCCAGCCCAGTCCCAGCTGGGCCCCGTCCCCAGGGCTGCCTCTCTGGGACTCAGTCACCACAATCCCAGGTACGGATGCTGGGGGCCCCCTCCCTCCCTCAAGGCCCGCAGAGCTGCAGCACACTCCCCTTTGCACAGCAAGGCCTCTGACAGACAGCCTGCCCTGCCAGGTGCAGTATCTGTGCGGAGGCTCTGAGAGGCGGGTCCCCTAGCCCCCTGGCTGGGGTTCCAGAGCTGGGACCTGGCAGGGGGTATCTGCTGAGGTAGGATTGGGGGCATCCTGCCCAGCAGGGGAATGCATCTGGAAGGCCCCACACCTGTCTCTCCTTCCACCTCCATGACTACTCTTTTGCTCCCCACAGCCTTCCTGCCCAGTGCTCCCCTCCCCAGGGCTGTGCCTGGCTCTCCTGCTTTCCCACGTCTTCTGGTTCCTCTGGGCAAGCCTATCACACACCGGGGCTTCTGTTACTGCCTCCTGCTGGTGGCTGCCAGGAAGTGGCTGCAGCCAAGACCTCACTCCTGAATTAAGACCCAGGCATCCAGGATGCCCCTGGGCACCCCAACTTGCAGCCCCCAGGATCTCCCAGTCCCAAAGGCATCCCTATCATTTCCTCCGAGACTGGTTTCCTCCCCCTGCCTCAGGCCCTGACCCCAGCGAGAAGCGGCACCCACCCATCCATCCCAAAAGCAATTCAAGATGGGTCTTGGCTATTCTGCTCCCTAATGGCTTGTCCCTCCCCACATGCTGCTGCCCTGCCCCCTTTACACTGTTCTGTACTTTATCCCAGAGGGGCCAGAAACCTGCCCATGCACTCCCCTGCCAAAGCCTTTCAGGAACCTCCTGCAGAAGGGGAAAGTCTCACTCCTTGAACTGGCATTCAAGACCTCACATCTGGCCCTGGCTCCCCGCTCCAGCCTCCTCACCTATTCCCCCTCTCTCCCCAGACCCACAGAGCACTCTGCCGGCCCCACACTGCCTGCACTGCCCTCCCCCTGCCTCCACCTGCCTTGCAAGTAGGACTCCTATTGATCCTTCAAAGCCCAGCTAAGGAGTCCCTTCTTCCTAGAGGTCTCCAGACTTCTCTGAGAGGAAACCACTGCCTCTTCTCTCTGTGTTGCATTTCTCCTATGGAGGGTCATCCTCAATCAAATTTTTATTCTTCTCAACTCTCTCACTAGACTATCTTAAGGGCAAGAATCAGGGTTAGTTCATCTCCCCCAAAAGGCTGGAAAGAAACCATGCAAAGCCATGGATTCCACCATCCAAAGATTTCAGCCCAGCGCTCTGACACGTCTGTCCCTCCCACCCAAAAAGGGAGGATCTTTTCCACCAAAAAGATCCTGTGACTCCAGGCTCCACATGTGAGGATGGGAACCTAATATTCTAATCCCAACCTGAATAGCATGGGATGTCAATACAAAAATATTATGGCCCTAAAATGCCTGTAGGCAGAGACTCTAAGATCACCTTCCCAAAAGAGCTGTCGGCACCCCCACTTCTTTCTTCTCACCTGACCATGCTAACTTGACCCCGCGGACCACACAGCTACATGAGACAGAGAGGGGAGAGCCCCCGCGGCCTGCAGCAGTGCCCCCCCACCCTGAGGCCCGCATCTGCAGGTGATCACCTGGCTCTGCCCCGGCTCACACCCAAGCTAGAGACCTATAAGGGCATAGTGCCCCACGGCCTTTACCCGCCCGCACCTGCCAGGTGAGGCGGTGGGCTGCCCTGGGTCTCCCCTCACGGGGCCTGCCACCACCTCTGCCCCTCGGGACGCCTAACCCTTCCCCAACTTCCTCCTCCTTTGCTCTCTTACCACTGCCAACAAGCCCAGAGCCTGCGGTCGGGTTGAGTCTTGTCTTCTCACGGCAGGAGCAAGGGAGCCAGCGATAAACACATCTGCGATCCCTTCCAAGATGCTCAGCCAGGGGCGGCTGTGGGCTGGCCTCCTTTCTCCTGTGCGTGGGGCCGTGGAAGCCTATTGTGGGGGAGGTCCTGTGGTGGGCCGCTGTGCCTCTGAATAACAAACAGCACACACGGCAGGACCCTGCGGGCATCTCCCCCTGCCCCCTACACCATGCCTTCACCTGGCCCTGACCAGCACCTGGGGATCACATGGTGGAATGGAGGCCTCAGATGGAGATGAGGCCCAGAGCTGATATACACTGAGCCTTACCAACCCCAGGCTAAGTGGCTACCCTTGCTCCTCACCACTTGGATGTGTGCCTGGACCCTTGGGGTACCCTATAGCAGGGTGTGAGAGTCTGGCCACCGCAGGGCTAGGCTGGGACGCTGCCTTCCCCCTGTGCTCTGCCTGAGTAGTGTGGCCACTGCCCTGGGTGGCCTCTGATTGCACCCCACAAGGAGCCAGACTGGTGGTTGCTCAGGTCTCTTCCTGTGTACACTGGAAAGTCTCGAATTCCACCTGTGAGCTCTGGAAAATACACAGTGCCTGGGTGAATGAATGGCTGTTTTAGGAAGGCACCCGCAAGGGTCCTCCCAAACCAGACTGGAGCTGGGAGGGGTGCGGAGCTTCCTTCAGCTGCATTTCCCTGAGCTAGGAGAGTTGTTCCTGCTCCAAAATATCAACTTGGACACAGCCCACTCTCTTCCCAGACCCATTTCCAACCCTGCCGGAGGCCTCACTCTGCCTCCCCAGAGTCATCTCCTAGGACTTCTGCACCACCTCTGCTCCAGAACCATCAGTGGCTCCCCAGTGACCACCAGGCACTCAACCATTCACTCCGTACCTATGTAGAATGCCTCTGCCTGCCAGGCTCTGGCGTGTGGCCGTGAGTGAGACACACGGGGTCTCTGTCCTCATCAAGCTTATGGTCTAGGGAGAGCAGAAAGCTGCAGAACGAGGCAACACCTGAGAAGGGGCTGGGAAGGAAGTGAAAGGAAAGCTTTTCTGAGGAGAAGACAGCTGAGCTGAAACCTAAACAGTAAGAAGGCAGCCACAGGAAAATCTGAGGGGAGAACGCAAGGCCCTCATTCCTTAACCTGGCATGTAACCTTGCCGGCTCCTCAGGTGCTGTTACCCCTTCAGGGACCCACAGACCAGCTGCTCTGGCCCCTAAACTGGCCCTAAGTCCCCACCCAGACCTGGGTTCTCTTCACCTCTCTTCTCTGCCTAGCCAGACCGCACTTACTTCCTCCAGGAAGCCCACTGAAGTTGGTTTTATGACCTCTGACAGCTCCCATCATCTGCATTGCCCCAAAGCTGCCTGGCACAGCACCACGGGCCTCACACCTGCTGCAGCTGCGTGGCTTCCCAAGCCCTCTTGCATGTGATATACCCAGAGTCCTTCTTACCCCAGGCTAGGGAGTCCCTCCTTTAGGTCTCCTAGGGGTCCAACCAGGTAGGCACAGGTGAAGAAACAGGCCGGAAGAGGGAAGCCACTTGCCTTCCTTCCGTCCACCCCCAGGGAGCAGGAGCTTCCAGGGCAGGAGGGAGCCTAAGAGCTGTGACCTCAACCCTAAGGAGTGATCTGACCACAGAAACAGGAAGGACTGAGTAGCGGAGAACCCTGGAGGGGGGGCCCTGGCCCCAGGCAGGAGCTCCCAGCTGGGGGACTGAACAGGCAGGGCCTTACGCTTCGCCCCAGGACATCGTCCTGGGAGGGCCAGGTGAGCCGCTCTGCCTGTGTGACTCACCGTGGCAGGGCAGCTGGGGAGGCTCTGACACACAGGATGCGGTGGGAGGCTGGAGAGGAGGAGGAGGAGGGCAGGGGACCCGAAGGCAGCAGGAAGGGCCAGCTGGCCTGTCTCATTCCTTTGCACACCAGGGGGGGCTGGCTCCCCTGCAGGTGTGCGGGCTACTCCTGACACTACTTGCCAGACAGACTGCCTCGAACATGACACATGTTTGCACAACTTGTAATCACACCCAACCTTGCCGAGGACTAACTCTGTGCCAGGCCCCGGGGTAAGTGCCCTCCTGCCTTGTCTCCTTCGCTCTCCACCGTAGCCCTAAGGACACTCCTGCCAGCTCTGCTTCCTTCCCAGGAAGGAAGGAGTGTCAGAGCCAGAGTGTGAACCCAGGCAGCCTACTGCCGGCCCATGCTCCGACCACCACACCTTGGCAAGCAAAGACTGCCCAGCTCGGGAACCAGATGTGCTGGGTTCGAATTCTGACTTTGCTCATTAGCTGTGGGAACCTCCTTCATTTCTATGCCTCAACGTCTTCACCTGTGAAACAGGGATAATGACAAGACCATTCACAGGGATGCCTAGAGGATTAAGTGAGCTGATACATCCAGAGCCAGAAGACACCTGTTCCATGGATGCGCTCTCGCAGAACAAGACCATGCCACAGAATCCTCCATCACCCGAATGAGCAGCTCAAGGCCTACATGTTGCCAGGAGATGTATGCAACTGAGCCTCTGGTGATCTTTCTTTTCACCTTTTCTTGATTTTTCTTTTTTTAAGATTTCATTTATTTATTCCTGAGAGACACAAAGAGAGAGGCAGAGACACAGGCAGAGGGAGAAGCAGGCTCCCTGTGGGAGCTCGAGGAGGGACTCAATCCCAGGACTCTGGGATCATGCCCTGAGCCGAAGGCAGGTGCTCAACCGCTGAGCCACCCAGGTGTCCCGACCTTCTCTGTATTTTTTAAGTCTGCCAGTGACTACCAGTTTTAAAGTCCAACACTTAAAAATGAAGCGATTACACGTAGAAGTCTGAGTCTGGCAGCCATGGGCCGGCCTCCCCACGTAGCCACAGCAGGCAGGAACCCAGGGGAGTCTCATAAATGGGGCCCGGGTTCCCTGGTTCACCATCGCCCTATGCACGGTCTCCCTCACGCTTGTCACTCCTGCTCCAGCCCGGCTCCTGTGGCTCACACATGTCCAGGTAGCATGGAGCCCTCCCTCCCTATCTGCCCTGGCTCACAGACGCTCCTCTATGGAGCTCCAACTAGTCCCTGGAGATTTTCCTCTCCCGAGTGGGCTCTGAGCACCTTGGCCTTCACAGGCACTTCCAGAACCCACCCCCAACCTCAGGCCTCTGCCCCAGACACCGCCCACACCAGGCAGCCTATCTTGGGTGCCCCGAGACACCTGTTCAAGCTGCTGGCGCTTGAATACTTCCTGGGATGGAGAGCTCACTTCCTCGGCAACTCAATCTGTTTCTCAGTGGCTGCGGCTTGTCCTCACAGTGGCAGGACCTGCCTCTGTGTGACACTCACTCCCCACAGGCTCTTCCTTTATACTCTGGGCCTGCAGACCCATGTGCTCCCCTGCCTTGGGACAGCCAGCTGCTCATGGGACAGAGTGTCCAGCCCCCTTTCCATCCCAGCCGCCTCCACTGGGAACATCCCGAAGCATCCCTGACTCTCTTGTAAGCTAAGCCCAGAATGCAGGAGGATCTGAAGAGGCAATGGAGATGGAACAGTCACCTCCCTTATTCTGAGCTCCAGATCTTGGTGGAGGCGACCGAGGACACTTCAGCGGCCCCGGCAACTGCTCCTCAGGGGTGATTCCTACCGAGCTCACCTCCACCCGTCCCCCTCGCCCTAGCCGACTCCGTGGACTCAAGGACAGGGCGTCGCCCCCCTCCCTCCCTCCTGCCATGCCCCGAGTCACAGCCCTCGGTGCTAAGAGGGACCCGGTCGTTCAGTGTGTCCGGTGCCCGACCCCGTGGCGCGGCGCTGTCTGCGGCCTGCCGGGCTGCCGGGCGCCCGCCCCGGGCTGCCTACCTTTCGGCCCGCCTCGTTATTGTGCAAGTTCATGAGAGTCCGGGCATTCTGCTTGATCTCCCGGGCATCCACAAAGACCTTGGCGAAGCCGATGCCGTAGCGGATGTCGGCAGAGCAGCCACCCCACTTCCAGCCCTCGTCCCGGTGGTACTGGCCTTGCTTCTCCTTGTCGCAGCCACAGTCACTCAGGTTGCCTTGGGTGCAGGCGGCCGTGATGGCGTGGGCCACGCCGGCAGCGATGATGGCGTAGGTGAAGGCAGCCTCCCGGCTCCCTGCGAGGAGAGGAGGAGGGGACGGCGTCAGGCCGGGCGCACCCGCCGCTCCCTCCCTCCCGGGAAGCTCCACCGTGGGCGCTCGCAGCGCCCGTCCAGAGCCATCCGACGCCCGACGCCCGGGCGAGCGCTGGACGGAGCAACTCGAAGGCGCAGGGCCGCTGTCCAGCCTGTCCAGCCCGCCGCGAGGCCCATGTGGCGCCCTGGTGAGAACCACCCGCTCCCCGCCACACCTGGGGCCGCCCTGAAGCGGGGCACGCGCACTCACGGCACGGGCACCTGGCGACAGACCACAGCAGTTCTTAAACCCCTACAGGCCCCAAGCCAGAGCAACGACTTTCAGCCAACCACGACCCCTCCCCATGCCTCAGTCTCCTCAGCTATAAGGTGGGGACATGGCAATCGTGCCTTTCTCAGAGCAACGACAGAGAACGTTAAGAGTCTCTCAGCTCCGTGCCTGGCTCATGCTCCTGCCTGACAGCAGGTCTTGTGCTCCTGATCCCTATTATTATTGTTGTGTGTCACCTGTCCTTTATAGGGCCATCCCTTCCTCTTCTCCATGGCCCTCGCACTAGACTGTGAGCCTCTCCAGAGAAGGCTGGGACCTGGCCCCCTTCACGTCTGCATCCTCGGGCATCAGTCTGATACAGAAGGCAAGGGCTAGCGGAGGGGAGAGGGACTGCCCACAGTCAGGGTGGAAAGGGGCAGGAGGAACCCTGGACAAGTAGGTCCAATGGAGGGGAGGGCATTGGGGGAGCACTGAGGCAGTGCCTTCCCACAGGTCTTCCCGGCTTTTTGGAGACGGCCCTGCCAGGAGGCTGGAAACTACCTATAAGGATGTATAAAGGCCCTGCAGGACGGTGCTAGGGCTTTAAGTGGGAGTGGAAGGATCCCGAGTAGCTGGGCACAGCAGCACTGCCACTCTGCCTCTTAGCCTTTCTGAGCCTCAGTCTCTCCATCCACAAAAAGGGTTCAAGAGCAGAGTCTACTGTACAGGATGAAGATGAACCCAGGCACTCTATGGGAAGCCCCAAGTGAGCCCTCAGCAAATTTTCTCTCACAGTGGGGGTTCAGGGAGGGCTCCCCGGAAGAATAGGCCCCGCGCCCAGAGCAGGTGAGAGAGGCAGGGCTGAGCCAGCACCAAGGGGCAGGGAGAAGGGTTCCAGGGTGTTGTGGCGCCATGCCCTCAGCAGTGGGGGAGGACTGGGTGAGGCAGCCTCCAAGCTGCTTCAGGCCTCAGGTTATGATTTTCCCATCCACCTCCAGGCCTCCCTCACCCAGATTGCTGAGGCACAAACAATCTGCCCCCACCCCATCCCCGACTACGGCTTTCTCGCTCTGCAGACATGCAGGCCTCTCCACCTGTCAGATGGCTTTGCTATATCAGGGCCCTCTGCCCTGATGCTCCATGCCAGCCCATCCGTGGGGCTCCTGTTCTCACAGGGCTTCCAATCCCAGCTCCACCACCTCCTGCCCGTGACTTAGGCAAGTTCCTCCTCCTCTCTGAGCCTCAGTCTCCCTATTTGGGAAATGCGGACGATGCCAATGCCTGCCTGATAGGAGCAGCTGAGAAGTTACAGGAGTGTGTGTGACACGCTTAGCCCAGCACCCAGCTCAACAAACACCCCTACACCGGGCACTTCTCCTTTTGACAGTATCTCAACCCCTGGGATGTGAAGAAGGGCATTATTTGAGCACCTACCAGGTTCCTGATTCTGCACACCTTATTGATCACACTGGTATGAGAAACCATACATGTGTCACATGCGCCTTGCAGAGGGCTGAGCACAAAGTAACATCAACAGGAGGCAGCCCCGGGTGGATATATGCATAGGCTCGACCTCTGGGCAGGCTGGACACCTGACAATGCTGTGAAGTTAAGAAATGCTGCATAACCTCTTCTAGTGCATGGCTGGGCTCACAGGAAGGCCAGGGAATCCGTGGGGGGCCATGTGTTGGAGACAGAACTGATCAGCAGCAGGACAAGTAGGAACGGAAAGTGGCCATCTCGTGTTGCTGGGCTCTTGCAGAAAAGGGAGCTAGCGAATTAAGGCCTCAAGGACGATTTAAGGCCTCAGGACCAGTGATCAGGACTTGAGTCCCACCGGGGCAGAACATTGGAAAGGAGCTAGTACTTGATGGATAGACTCCACAGAAGAGGGTAGATTGGGAAAAATCAGCCCCGCCCCCAGGAAAGCAGGTGTGACGTGGCCAGAACAGGAGGTACGAGGGTGAGGAAACCAGAATCTCCTGGGAACTGGGAGTCTTGTCCCTGCCTTTGAGATTTGGCTCCAACTTGTCCCTCTGCATGCTCAGGGGCTCCCAAGTCAGGCGGGAAGACCAGCCCCAGGCTGGTGATTCCCTAAGACCCCTGGAGAAGCAAAGACAAAGCCCCCAGGCATCAGTTCACAGCACAGACCATCAAACACACAAGAAAATAATATGCTGGAGACAGCCAACAGCGAGATTAGACCCTCAACAACATCAAAGAAGAGAATCATCAGATGAAGGGCATAAAGAGAGCAAGACGAGGGGCAGGAGGTCATCCCCATTTCGCTTTCCAGCTGTGTGACCTCAGGTAAACTCTCACCCAAACTCTGGGCTTCAGTCCTTCCACTATAAAATCAGGATAACAACCACTCACTTTCTTAGGGTAGAGAATTAAAAAAACTAACAAAGATGAAGCATTTAGCACAGGGCCCAGTATGAAAAAGGGGCGCCAAAGGTTAGATTTATTACAATGTCTCCTGATGTCGGTAGTAACAGTTCTTTACTGCTGGGAAAGGTAAAGGCTGGGAGGCTACATTGATCTTCATTTATGTTTGAAAGAATTGAAGCCAGGAGAAAGGTCCAGCTTGCGCAAGCCACCCAGACAGGGAGCAGCAGAGCTGAGCCGCAGACTGAGCCTCCAGACACCCCATACAGATCAAGACCGGTCCCCAGGGATTTAATGACCCGAGGTACAGCGGGCACCATTGGCAGGCTCTCCAGCTGAAGGGAGACCTGTCCCCTTGACCAGACCAAGAATGGAGTATACAAATTGAGCGGGGGGGCAGGCTGGTCATCAGAGCTTTGCTCTTCTCCCAGACTCCTCCCTGGGGCGGTGGGGGGGGGTGCGGGGGCAGGGGCAGGGTGGGGAGTGGCAGGACCTTTGTGGTAATTTTGTATGCAGCTGCTGTACCTGCCCCGCAGGATGGTCCCCTGGTGTCCCTGAGCCCCTTGAGTAGCGTACAGTGATGGAGATGGTGACGGACAGTCAAACACAGCTTCTGTTTCCAGGCACACCCCCTTAAGGCTGGGGGAGGGCAGCTGCACCCTGACACATTTAACTCCCCTGAGTTCAAGGTGGACTCCCCACACCAGAGTGAAGTGCCACCATGCGCCATGGCCTTCCCCTCTCTGCCAATCTGGCCTTCACCTCAGCACCCCTGCCCCAGGGACGTGAAGGCTATGGCTGTGAGAGTCCCCAGGAACCCAGGGACTGGCTGCTCAAGTCCAGTGCCTCTGGATGCTAAGGGTCACCATGAACCTCTGCTATTGACCTGGATGGTGGCCTTGCCCACCAACATTAGACTGGCACTGCTCAGTCCCACCTCCCTTTCTCCCCCACCGCCCACCTGGCCACTGAGGAAACTGGCCTGGGCATCAGGCTGTTAACCCCTTTACACCTCTGTTGCTTCCTCTGTGAAATGGGCACAATGACATCAACCACGAGTGAATCACAGAATGAGGGGAAGGTGCTGAGCACAGAGCCTGGCATGTACTAAGTGTTCCGTAAATGCCAACCATCATGGTCGTTTTTGTAATTATTACTTCCAAGTCCTATTTTGCTGTCTGTGTACTCAGCCACCCTTCAGGTTCATAGGAGGATGGGGATCGTGTCTGTCTCACTTCCACTGTTTACAACTCTCACCACAATGTGTGAGGCATGAATGAATGAGCAGGGCTGCATTCCAGCTGCACCCCTGCCAGAAGCTGGATGACCTTGGGCAAGTCACTTAACCTCTCTGTGCCTCCATTTCCATGTCTGCTAGTATCACCTACTCTGCAGGAAGAAATATGTACCACCTGGCACATAGCTGGTGCTTAAACAAATGCTAGTGAGTATTACAGCGATTATAATTGATGAATTTACAGGCACACCCTTGGGACGTAAAGAAACTCCCTCCGCCCCTGATCTAATTTTCTCCATAGCCCTCCTGCCATTTTAGATTTATCGTCTGTTCCTCACACACCAACCGCTCCCACTGCTCCGCTGGAATATAATTTCCTTGAAGGCAATCACTCTGTCATGTTCCCCACTGGGTCCCCAGAGCCTGACACACAGTAGGTACTTGGTAAATTCTGTTGCATGCATGCATGCATGAATGAATGAAAGAATGAAAGCTCCAAACTTGGTCAGTGGCCAACAACCATATGACCTTTATTTAGGGCTTATTTGCCAGGCTCCCTGCTAGGCACTTTGGAAAAGTATGCTTACCTACTCCTTAGGAAAACCACCCCAAATGAGGTACAGGGAGGGTCTGATTAGGCAGGTGGGGAGCAGTGGTGAACTTGGTCCATTCAACCTACTGCCCCCAGGGTATCAGCAGAGAGTTAGCCAGAGGCTGGGTGGCTTTGTGGAGAGTTGGGGTTGGGGTGAGAAAGGCAGAAAGTAGCATTTGCTGAGCACCTCCTATGTGCCAGACCTACACTTGGCTCTGTGTGGTATCTCCCAAGACACCATTCTCCACAATGTTACAGGTGAGGAGACCAAGACTCAGAGAGGTAGACGTGATTTACTGAGGCCACTCACCCACGGCCAGAACTGGGACTGTAGGCCCAAGTGTCCCTTCTCGGTCCTACCCACCTCCTTTCCTGGCTCCTTGCTGCACCTGAAAGCCCACAGTAAGAGAGATTCCTTTGGCTTAAGGCATGGATGCTTATCAAAATGCCTTTATTTCTGCCAAGAAATGCCATTCGGTTATCAGTCAAAACATATCAACAAATAATTTATAAGGCTCATTCTAAGAAAATGACTTGCTAAGCTAAGAACAGGTTTTGATGGCAAAAAGAAGGTAGAGAAGAATCCCAAAATCTTTTTTTTTTTAAGATTTAAAAAAAAATTGAGAGATAGAGAGAGAGAACAAGCATCAGAGGGAGAGACAGAAGCAAATTCCTTGGGGAGCAGGGAGCCTGATGTGGGGCTCGATCCCAGAACCCCAGGATCATGACCTGAGCCGAAGGCAGATGCTCAACCAACTGAGCCTCCCAGGCACTCCAAGGATCTCCAGATCTTAAAATTTCAGCCTCTCAGGGTGAGAGACCATGTTACACTCCATCCATCCATGCCTCCTGCATGGGGATACTGCATTTTATCAGTGGGGATACTGAGACTCAGAAAAGTGACTTACTCAGGCAGAGCCAGTATGAAAACTTGGAGGTCACCTGCTATCTCTAACCACTCCACGGACTGCCCTAGACCCTGACCATGCTCAGGGCTCCCAGCACAGCCCCTGTCTCAGCACCTGAGGGAGCCCCTCTAGCTGGGTGATTTCCCAAATGGCACCTTGTCAGTCTCTCTTGAGACATCTGCAAGAGTGTGTGTAGGACATCTGTTTTACTGCTGCAGAAACTCTGCCCAATGGCACAGGTCTTTATAAGCATAGCAAAGTCATAAAACACTATTTGCGAGGCTCTTCCCTAAGCACTCAATATAGATCAACTCAATCCTGGCAACTACCCTATGAGGTGTGGACCATTACTGTCTCCATTTTACATATGGGAAAACTAAGGTTCAGAGAGGTGATGCAACCTGCTGAGATTAAACCCAACTAGCTCTGCTCCAGAGTCCAACCTACTCTCCTGCCTCAACACCAGGATGCCCACTCAGTCCTCCTGGCCTCAGCCCAGGCTCCTCCCCAGGTCTTCCACATGAAGCCAGAGAGCAACACACACTGGGCTGGGCCAGTGCTGACCACATGCCCTCCAAGAAAAGACCCATGTCCTCTCTGTCTGGACTGTCAACCTGTCCCTCCCACCCACGAGCAGAGGAAGAACCTCCATCAAACTTCCTTGACCAAGCCATGTGCCCTGTTCCTGCACTCCACATATATTTCTTGAATGCCTACTAGGTGCCAGGCACTGTGCTGGGTGCTGGAGATACCACAAGGACAGATTCAGGCATGGTCTTGCCTTCACAGGGGGACAGACAGTAAGATCACACCACTTGGTGGCAGCTGAGGACTCTGAAGAACATAGAACAGAGCAGTGCTGGGAGCAGGGAAAGAGTAGGGGTGGCAACTTTAGAGCTCCGAGGAGCCAGCCATGCACCTCTGTCTGTGGGGAGAGAGGGCTCCAGGCCCAGGGGTGGCCCTGATGAGGACCCCGAAGTGGTCTAGCCAGTGGCAGAGGCAGGTGAGCCAGGGGCACAGGGCAGCAGTGACAGGTTCGGCTGGCTCCACCATCCTGCCCTGCACAGAGGCCCCACATGTCTCCAGAATCAGAGAATAGACCGCCAGAGCCACAGACAGAAAGCCCATGGGTCCCTCCTGGAATGACAGGTTCATGGAGGCCAGGAGACTTGCCCAAAGTCACCAGCGACTCAGCAAGACCAGGGGGACTAGACCCAGGCTCTCCTCACTCCCGACATGAGGCCCCCACTCTCACCTCCACCCCATCCTCCTTAATTCTCAGTGCAGGTACATTTTCCACCCAGAAGTGGCTGGCTTCCACTCAGAACTTGGGTAAGATAGGGCTTGTCTGTCTTTCCTCTCTACTCCTTATTCAGCCGGGTGACCCTGAGCAAGGACACTGCCTCCCTGAGTCTCAGCTTGCACATCTGTGAAATGGGAACCACCAGGAGGATGCTGCCAAGTTGCCAGGAAGAGTCAGTGCAACCTCGAGGTGAATTGCCCAGACCCCGAGAAGGTGCTCAGCAAAGAACCGGGTTATCACTGAGGTGAAAATGGGTAGCCTGGTTGATGCCCTCCACACAGCCCAGCTCCATAACGATTCCGGCGGGTACAGAGGAAATAAACTGATGAGCAAGCCTGCCCGAAAGATTCCATTCCACCGCCCTGTGCAATCGCTGTAAATGGCTTGCCCCGGAATATTATCTGGGTGTATTTACGGTATCTTACTGGAAACCACAAAGTGCATTGTATTTTTTTTCTTTTGCTATTTAAAGCCAGTGGGTCAGAGAGTGAGCAATCTGCAGTGACACAAGCTGAAATATATGATGATTTGGAAAATATACAGATGGAAAAAGGTTGCCTTTGCCAGTCCCGTGGCATGGCGGCTCACAGCCCTTCTGGGCTCAGAATGCCACAGCTGGCTGTCTCCATCCAGAGGAACTAGAGAGCCTCTCGATGAGCAACTGGAAGAAGAGGGGTGTGTGTGTGTGTGTAGGTAGTACCTGTCTGGGCTGCGCCTGGCTCAGATAATGGGCCCACAGCACCGGAAACTGGGGGAGGGGCATGTGCCCTTCTCGCCCAAAGCCAGCGCACACCACTGACCATCCACGAAAGGTCAACGTCTGCCCCTTCCTGCCAGCGTGCCTTTGCACATGCTGTTCCCTCAGCCTGGACCTGCCCTCCCTCCTGTCTGCCTGATGAGGGGCAATGTAGCCAGGTGGTTAGAAGTAGGGCCCTGGAGGTCAATAAATCTGGGTTCGCATCCTGGCTCTGCTTGCCCATGGCAGGACCTTGGATGAGTTAATGGACCTCTGAAGGCCTAAGTTAACCTCCTTGTTTGGATGGCAAAAAAAACACAAAGCACAAAACAGACTCGGTCCACACCGGGGAAAGGATCAATAAGCAGGAGCTCCTACAAGATGCATGCTGGGGACGCCACTCCAGTGTCCCCTCTCTGAGGGACCTTCCTGACATCCCCTCCCTCTGCTTGTGGTCCTGCACCTTAGCCTGTGTGTTGAACTGAACTCTTGTCTCTTCCCACGAGGCTGTGGGAGCTGGATTGTTTATCTGCGAAGTCTCCCACAGTTGATGAATGAAAGACAGAGCGTGTGTAAGGGTGTAAGCGTGTGAGTGTGTGTGTGTGTGTGTGTCTGTCTGTCTGTCCACCATAGGAAAGCTGGAACGGGAACATTATAACAAAAGACTCATCTCAAAGAATAGCGTCAGGAGAGCTAAAACCCAGGATGAACTGAAGCTTGCAAAAAAAAATGCAAACGAGACAAAAAGTCCTTTGTTAGCTGCGTTCTAAGCAAGAATGGGGAAAGAATAGGTCTTTCGCTGGGGCAAGATGGCGTATTGTTAAGAAATGGCAGAGAGAAAGTGGAGCTGGCCCGCCCCTTGCTTCTGTTTCTCTCACTCCCTGGAAAGGCCTCGAATCCATCCCTCTAAGCAGTCATTAGCTCACCAGACATGTGCTCTAGTCTCTTTCACAGCCCGAAACGGGCAAAAAGACAGAGCCATTTGTGGGGGTGCAGATTCCCAGGGGAGGGACCCTAGGCCCAGCAGGTCCCCCCAGGGAGGGAGGGGGAGCGGCTCTAGAGAACTGGTGACAAATGTCACAGGAGCAGAAGTCCAGAAATGCTTCAAAATCACCGGGTTTGCAGACGCAGGAGGGCGTAGTGCCCTCCCAGGGCCTGAATCCTGGGTCATCTGTGCCCATCCCTGGAAAAATTCTGGCGGGGGAGTACCAAACAGGAGGTCGTGAGTATCTGGAAAAGAATGCAGCAGTCCCCAGGAGCACACGTTGGGAAATCACCATTTCTTTGTTGACAGTAATGCTGGGGACATTGCAAATTTCTATATGTGCTAAGAATGTGATTGTCTTCCCACATCCTGTCTCTCCCCTGACACAGGGGAAAGAAATTCTTCTGACAGATCCCCTCCCAGGCAGAGCCGTGCTGGACTGATTCATGTCCACCTCTCTCTCCAGCCCCTTTCTGTGCTCCCTACCCCACACCCTAGAGTCTGGGGTGCCTGGGTCACACCTGCAAGTCCCTCTCTTCACTGCTTCTCTGCCACCATGGCCTTCCCTCCCTCCCTCCCTCCCACGGTGGTGGACCAGCCCATTGCTGTGCTACAATCCACCTGCTCCCCTGCCCAGTGCCCTCTCCTCTTCTATGAGATCCCAGAGCACATTTCAGCCCTGGCTTTGCTGCTTCTCCCCACCAAACCATGAGCATCTTGAGGGCAGAGCCCGTGGCCTATTCATCAGTCTACACACAGAAGATTCTAGTAAATATGTTTGGGGCGGATAAATGACTGAATGGGTGGACACAACGGTGGGGCAGGGGGAGCTTGTGGTGTGTGATCCCACGAGGATTTAAACTAGATGAATTCAACCAAAAGCACCTAGGGAAAGATAAATGACAATATTGTTGGAGGGGGGGAGGGAATGTAAATTTGTGTAGCCACTATAGAAGAGAGTATGGAGGTTCCTCATAAAGTTAAAAATGGAGTGACCATATATGATCCAGCAATCCCACTCCTGGATAACATACCCAAAGAAAACGCAATCATTCTCTTGGAAAGATACCTGCACCTTTGTGTTCACTGCAGCATTATCTACAAAAGCCAAGATGTGCAAACAACTTATGTGAACATCAATGGATGAATGGATAAGGAAAATATGATTGATACATATAGTTGGATATTATCCAGCCCTAATGAAGAAGGAACTCCTGCCATTTGTGACAACATGGATGGACTTGGAGAACATTACACAAAGTGAACCAAATCAGACGCAGAAAGTCAAATACAGAGAAATCCACGTACATGTGGGATCAAAAAAAACAAAAGAACACTAACATGTATACTTATACTTTAGACACATACTCTTCCTTCTATACTGTACATTACTACATATACATTATATATTCATACAAATGTTTTACTGTAGAAAACCAGGTATTCTGAATTTTGTGGCTGATTGAAGGGACTTTCAAGTCCCTTTGAAAGGGGGGGGACTTGAATACATTTCACTGTGCATGCCAATGTCAGAGGCTAGGGCGTGCCTCTACTGTGCCACTGCGGAAAGACGTAGGACTTGGTGACTGAATACACCTAGGTCAATTCCTGGTTAGTCCCAAACCACATTATGAGCATGATCAAGCTGTGAGAATCTCCGGAGTGGTGTTTCTTAGTGTGGGGGGCCTCTGAAGAGGAGTTCCACCAGATGGTCAGTGAGTCCCAGGTCAGAAATGAATGGACCTTCCAGGGGAACACTGTTCAAGATGTTCTCCTGCCTGTAAGACTTTTCAGAGCCTTTAATATGCTGGTGGGCATTCTGGCTCCCTTGAGCAGGGAGCATAGCATTCTAAGTTCCCCAATTTATCATCCAAAAAACCCTCCTATGTTTCTTCAGAGGGTTTGGTGGTAGTGGAGGGAGGAAGAGAGGGGGTGGGCCCTGCTGTTCTGCTGAACAGACCCTGGGACCAAGTCTTCTCAAATCATGCTATGGGGAAAGGGTCTTCCCTAGGCCTTGACCTAATCAGAGTTTCTATCCCATTTGAAGCCAGTGCAAAGGTTGAAGGGAGAACCAACAGAAGGCCAGGCTAAAATGGGTTAAAATGAAAATGTGCAGTCTTGTATTGGGGCCACAATAAAAAGCATTTGCTCACACAACGGAGGGAACAGAGTGCTTCCTGTGCATGAGGTATAACCCAGACCTGGGAGTCAGAAGAGAAACAAGAGCCAGGTCTTGTCCTCAGGGGCTCAGAGCAACAGCTGGTACAGGGTAGAGAGGAGCTTCAGGGTCGTGCATGTCTTCATGTGTTTCCTGAGCACCTGCTGTGTGCCAGGCTCTGGGGGGTGTCCCAGGAGAAGATGATTGACAGGCCTGGGTTCCATGGACACCCCCACGGTCAGGGAAAAGACTGATATTGGACATATCCTTACAAAAGTAAGCAATGTTACTTCTGAGAGTGGTAAGTGCTGTAGAAACATCAGTACAAGTTGACCAACCTTGATGATCAAGGAAGGCTTCCTGGAGGAGATGGCATTTGAGTGGAAACCTGCTGGGATACCTCCTATCTATTGCCACCTTCTCCCTCTCACCCTTCTCTTCCATTTCCTGCCTCCAGAGGGAGTTAAGTGCAGGTACCAGTACCCAGGGAGGTCCCCACATCCTCAGTGCCCATCTGTGGCCACCATGTCTTCCACATGCCAGGTGCTGTGTCAGAGGCTTCTGCTTCCTCACAGAGCTGTCTTCTGGCCCAAGAGATAGATGATAGCAACACCACAACTATGATTTCTGGAGAACTGTGCCAGACAGTTCTGAATGCTTGATGGGGAATAAATGATCTCAACCTATGGGACACAACCTATGGAACAGATGCTATTATCATTGCTGTTTGGTCAAGGTCCATAGCTAGTAAGTGGGGAAGACAGGAAAAGAACCAAGCAGGTGGCCTCAGGGCTGAACTCTCATACAGTGCTGCACAAATGAGCAAATAGAGAATCTGTCCCCAGGTAGTGACGTGATATGAAAAATCCAGCAAGGTAAAGAGCAGACAGGGACAGGTGGTCTATGCTACACAGGGGTGTCATGAAGGCTTCTCTAGGAAGGTGACATGTAAGCCAGGAATGGAAGGGCAGAAGAGCGTCCGGGGAGAGAGCATGCTTGAGGGTCAAAAGAAAGGCAAGGAGCTGTGGTGGAAATGAGACGAAGATGGAGTGGAGATGGAGTCTGGCTGCAGGTCACCAAGGTCTGTAAAGGACCAGGGGCCCTGTCCATATTTGATTCCCAGAGGAACAAGAAACCACTACAGGGTTTTACACAGGGGGATGCCATGATCAGAGCAATGCTGGGAAGATGCTATGCTGGATGGCTGTGTGGTTGGAGGCGGGGGTACATGAGGGGCTGATGGAGCTGTCTGGGCAACAACTCTCTAAAGATGGAGGTTTTGAACCAGAAGGTGGTGACAGAGGTGTGAGAAGTAGACTGACAGGCAGATTCATTTCATAGGTAGAGTCCAAATGGTGAGCTTAGATTAGCAATTGCATCAATAGCTTCTCCCCATTCTTCTCTACATCTGCCCACTCTACTGCTCTGAGAATAAAATCTAGTGCATGCATCCTCAATTCCTTGAGCTCATCTTCATCTGAGATGGGCATGTGAGCCTCCTGGGAGGGGTAAAGGGATGATTTCTGATGGACTTAATCTACAGGTGCCAGGGTCTTATATCCCTCACAATGTTGTCACCTGGCAAGGTGGATCATGGGACTCCCCCATTCTGCAGATGAGCAGACTGAGATAGGAAAGGTGAGGTACTCTCTCAGAGTCCTAGTGATGGGACTGGGATGGAAACCTAGCTGTGTGACTTTCCTATGAATTCTCACTTGGCTGCCACATGGTCTACCAACAAGATAAGGTTCTCAAATACATGTCAGCTTAGAGAATCTGAAATCTGGCAGGCTCACAAAACAGAAGAATCTCCCAGCAGCAGGGAACTTGGCACTGCCCATCTCAGCTCTACCACAAAACAGCTAGTTGACTTTGGTCAGCCTCTGCCTCACTCAGAGCCTGAGATGGAGGTAGACAGACCACCTTTTGCAGGGATGGATGAAGCCATACAGGAGGAAGGGCTGTCGCAGTGCCTGGCTGCTATGGATCCTCGGTGAAAAGACAAAGGACAGGAGAGTGAAGCCCCACTTGGGCCACCATCCCTGGGGCCTGCCTGGTCCAGCCTTGCTCCCCTGCACCATGACTCAGTACTATAATCACGATGGCCAAACCTGAGGGAAGAACATACAACTGGATGGAAAAATGGGCAAAAAGCATGAACAGGCAACTCACAAAAGAGTAAACATGCACAGCCAATACATAAAGGAAGAGGGTTCCCCCAAATTATTTCTCAGGGGAAATCAAGACAACAGTAAGAAGGCATTTTATACCTGTTCCCTAGGTATGAAATCTGGATAATCCCAAGTATTGGAGAAGCTGTCAATCAATTCTGCTGGCGGGCACTTGGCACAATCACTGCAGAAATCAGGTTGACATTCATACCCTGTGGCCATCAATTCACTCCTCTGTATACACTCAAGAGAAACACACGCACATGGGTGCCAGGAGACATGCTCAAAGAGGCCGATGGTGGCAATGTGACACCAAATGCTTAAAGGTGACCCAGATGCCCCCTAACTAAAAGCACAGGAGTATAGACTGGAGTCTATTACCACAGCCAAAAGGAATCAACAACAGCTGAAGGAATACTGTAGATGGTTTTTTTTTTTTTTTTTTTTTTTTACTAGTAAGTGACAATAGTAAATCCAAAAGATTGCATATAGCATGATGTCTTTTCTTTATAAAATTAAATACAACTAAAACCAAATAATTTACTTCTGGGGACTATATCGCTATGATACAACAAACATAAACAAGCAAGGAATGGGAAACCCAAGACTCAGGATAGAGACAGTGTGGCTTGGGAGGGAGAGGCAGGGGGTGCACAAGGGATGGCTACAGCAAGTATAAATTACCCATTCTCAGTTCTAGTTGTGTTGGGTGGCAGATTCAAGGGGAGTTCACGGAGTTATTTAAGGAAAGGAAAAGGCTGAAGGGGAGGTGAATGCCTTCTTAAGCCCCCAAGGGCCACACTGGGTAGAACCTGATAAATTTGATATGGAGCCACATACCTCATTCCGATAACCCCTGGCATTTAAGAGCCCTGGAGAGCTGGCCTGCAATATCATCTGAGGCTACTGACCCCCTGCCTCCTGAGGCTGCAGACTCCTGTTCAAGATCCTCTTAGCAATCCAACATCCATGTCTTTGCCCCATGATTCCCTCTGCCAGGGATCCCATTCACTGGTGAAATTCTTCCTACCCCTTAAAACCCAGATCAAGGGCTATCTTCACTGTCCAGTCCACTTCTCCCACCTTGGAGTCTCACCTCTGAGCACCCACTACATCCTATTGGCCTTTCCCTAAAGCACAGACCATTCCACTTTCTGGTTGCTCATTGTTATGGGCTGACTTGTGTCTCCCATCCCCTTCATATGTTGCAGCTCTAACCCCCAGTGTTACAGAATATGACAAAGGACAGTGTGTATTCAGAGGTATGACCTTCAAAGCAGGGGTTGAGTTGAAATGAGGCCATTACGGTGGGTCCTAACCCAGTCAGACCGGTGTCCTTATAAGCAGAGGAGATGAGCACACAGAGACATGAAGAGCATGTCCACAGGGGAAAGATCATGTGAGGACACAGTAAGAAAGTGGCCATCTGTAGGGCAAGGAGAGGGCCTCAGAAGAAATCAAACCTGCTAACACCTTGATCTTGGGCTTCCGGCCTCCAGAGCAGTGAGAAAAGAAGCATCTTTGTCTAAGCTGCCCAGCCCGTGGTTGTTTGTTACAGAAGCCCCGGGCTGGCTTATAGACTCATGAACAGTCCCTGTCCCCTGAGAGATGGTCTAGGTGGGGCTCCTAGGCCTGGCCAACAAAAGCACTGCCCTTGGCCACTGTGATTGGTTTGGGATGGACACATGACCCAAAGTCAAGCCCTGTTGGCTAATCCACCCAGGGTGAACTGTAGGACTTCTGTAGGTGTCACCAGAGAAAGGCTAATGCTCTCTCTTGCAAATCTAGAACCTGGAAGTTGTGGTTCTGGCACTGTAAGAGCCATCTTGCTACCCCAAGAGGCATTCTGGGGTTGGCAGAAGCCAACACCACCTCTGATCCAAACCATTCCAAAAGTCAGTACCATCCCTGACTTTGCAGTGACTCAAACAGACACAAATTCACCTTTTTGCCTGAGGGGGCTTCAACTGGGTTGTAGTTTCTAGCATCCAAGAGGGCTTTGTCTGGTACATGCCCATGGCCTTCTCCTGAGAGCTATACAGTAAAACAGCTCCTGAGAGCTATTCAGGAGGGGAAACAGAGCCGTAAAACACAGAGCTGGAGACCAGAGCAGAGGCAGAGGAGACGGAGGAAGGTGAGCCTTTAGGTCTCAGCATAAGATGAATACTATGCCGGGGGTAGTTGCCCACCCCAATGTCAACTTTCCCCTTCCTCTTGTCACAGACCCTGAGCTTATCTCAGAGCTACTCTGAGAAGAAAAGACTATGTTTCCCAGACTCCCTTGCAGCTAGATGTGGTTATGTGACTGAGTTCTGGCCAATGATGTAAGTAGAAGTAGGAAGGTAGTGGGGGGAGGTGATGTTTCCCCGCCATCCAGAGTGTGGCCTTGGTGGCCAAAACTCCCAAAGTCAAAGACTACACTCTTGATGCCTCACCCACAAGGCAGCCCGAGCCTCACCCAGGAAGAGGCAATCCCTTAAGGGCAAGAGCACTGGGGAAGAGGCCAGAAAGCCAAAATCTGAGGCTTGCTTCTTGGTGTCCTCAAGTAGGATATGTTTATACATGAGGAAAGCACGGCTCAGAGGGGAAGTAACTTCTTAGCCCCTGGGGGTCTCACCTGGGCCTCCTCTTCCTCTCTCTATTGCCACCACCTTTCAGGTTCCAGGCCCAGGGTAACTTCTTCCTAAGTGGCCTTCGGGTCATCAGCTCCCTCCATCCTTTACAACTCATTTCCAAAGCAGAACTCCACTGCCATCACTTAGGCCGTAGCCAGGATCACCTCCTGCCTGGAAGACTGGACCAGACTCTAATTCCTATCCTGGCCCCTCCACAGTTCATTCCATTCCCAGCACCTAGAGCAATGCTGCTAAATCCAAAGCCAGATCTGCCATTCCCTTGCTGTCCATTCTCTGGAGGAAAACCCCAACCCTTGACTTTGCCAGAAGATGTCATGCTGTCCCCCTCCTGGCTCCTTCTCTGGCCTCTGAGACTTCCTCCTCCACCTGCTTGATATACTCCAGCTACACTAGCCCACTCACTGGACCTCAAACACGTTCCTGCCTGGGGGCCTTTGTACATCCATCCTCTTTGCCCCGCACACCATTCCCCAAACATGCCCATGGCTTATTCCCTCATGAATCCAGAGGCCTTCCTTGACCAAACAGGCTGGAACGGCAGCCTCCAGCCATGCTGGGCACTCAATAAATATTTGGTGAATATATGAGTTAATAAATGACATAATAAATGAATGAGTGTTATAGCCACCCTTTAATGAATCTTCCAGAATTGCTATTAGGCTGAATCATATGCGCTGTTGCCATTTTTGGAGGCCAAAAATCATTGAATAGTGGCTATTTCATACAGTATGACCTTACTTTGGCAGCTATGCCCGTGCTCAAAATTTTCTAACTGCTCCCACCACCCAGAAATTCAAACTGTTCAGACTTACGCCACATGCCTCCCAGCCCTGGCTCCCACTCACTTCCAGGCCCTTGGACTTGTTGCCCTAGCACTGCCATGCCCTGGGTTTTCTTGAGCTCCTCTTTTTGCTTGGATTCCCTGAGGCCACTCAACGTGCATTGGATTCCCTCAATTCTACAACTCTGGTCAGCTGGGAGGGCTGCTGGACAGCAGGAGCTCCCGTAAACACAGCCCTCTGCTGTACCCCAGCATGCTCTATTACAATGCCAGGCTATGGGCTGCTTCTTCCAAGGCTGCAGCCTGTGGTGGCATGAACCGAGTCCTGGAAGACTCTGTCACTCACTCTTCATTGACCTAGGACTAGTCCCTTCGGAGATTGTTTCCTCATCTGTAACATCTCATACATCAGCAAAACACAAGTTTAAAATAGTGCCAGAGCCCAGGCCTGCGTTCCAGGAACAGGGTACTGGGGATGTGAGCAGGAGAAGGCAGAAAAACTATAGGTGCCAACAAAGGCCCCCCCAGACAGAGATTTCAGGGACCTACACTGGACTCCCAGTGTGACACCACCTCCTGGTGTGAGCCAGGGCAGCCCCGCCCCCTCTCTGGACCCCTGTTTTCCACCTGCAAAGTCAGCTTGAGGTTGGTAAGAGGGAGAAGGAAGGGCAGGTGGCGCAGGGCAAAATTCTAACCATGAAGATGTCAGAAAGGGCACGCGTGGAAAGAGAGGCTCTGTAAGAGGAGGCTGCCACACCCCCCTGCCAACCTGACCATGAAGGTGGCATCTGGCTCCCTTGGGCATGAGTAAGCAGGTGCCTACAGAAGATGGGGACAAAACAAGACCTGCTCAGGACTGACATGACACTGTTCTTCCTTCCAAGAAGGAGGAAGGAAACCCAGTGGCGAATGTGACAAGGGAGCCCTGGCCCCCATGGAGCTGGCATTCCCAAGGGGTGAGGAATGAATCACAGTGCCAAGTGCTTGGCTGATGGGCTGGAGCTTCGTGGGGAGAGGGGACTTCTTTTAAGCTTTATTTATTTATCCATGAGAGACACAGAGAGAGGCAGAGATACAGGCAGAGGGAGAAGCAGGGTCCCTGTGGGGAGCCCGATGTGGACTAAATCCCCAGACCCCGGATCACACCCTGAGCTGAAGGCAGACGCTCAACCACTGAGCTACACAGGTGTACCAGGAGAGGGGTCTTTAGACATCAGTGATCAAGGGAGGCCCTGGGAGGCCCAGAGGCTAGGAGGGAGAGATGCGCTCAGAGAACGGGCTCTGGGGTGCTGGCTGTGATAAAGGATGTGAGGCAGAAGGAATGTGCGGTGCGGGGGCCCCAGAGCAGGAGTGATGTGTTTGGGAAAAAGGACCAGCCTGGGTGGGCAAGGGGGCGGGGGAAGATGGAAACAGACATGGGCAGAGGTCAGCAGTGTTTTAAAATGAGAGGGAGGGCAGCCCTGTGGCTCAGCGGTTTAGCGCTGCCTTCAGCCCAGGGTGTGATCCTGGAGACCCGGGATCGAGTCCCACGTCGGGCTCCCTGCATGGAGCCTGCTTCTCCCTCTGCCTGTGCCATTCTCTCTCTCTCTCTCTCTCTCTCTCTCTCTGTGTGTGTGTGTGTGTGTGTGTGTGTGTCTGTGTGTGTGCCTTTCATGACTAAATAAATCTTTTAAAAAAATTAAAATGAGAGGGAGCCTCATGGAATTTAAAGCAGGGAAATGACACAATCTGATTTTCACTTACAAAGGAGGACACTGCCTACAGGAAGGTCTGCAGAATAGCCAGAGGGCAGCAGGATTGATGCGGGTGCCAGGGACCCCAGAGGTGCCAGCTGTGGGACCCGACGAGGAGGAAGGAAGGTCGTGGAGAAATGGCTGGATTTGGGGAGAATATTTTCAATATCCACTGAATTTACTGATGTTGGGGCCAAGGGAGAGAGAGAACTCGGGGTGCTTTTAAGAACCACTCTAGCTCAAAGAGGCCTGAGGTGGACTTACTTTCAGGGAAGTTCACAGCTTGGCAGCAAGCCTGCAGAGATCCTGGGCCCCTAGTCCAGACACACACAAGCAAGACACACAGCGTGGCCTTCTCCACAAATATCCCAATGACCAACAACCCCCCCTTCTACCAGGTTTTCCTCACAATTGCTTTGAAAAACCAAAAGTGTGACCTGACACTTTGTGCAAGTCTGTGTATATGTGTATCTGTGTGTGTGCACACACACTCGCATGCCCATGTACGCATGGCTGAGCAGTACACATTCCCACCAAACAGGGGTTGCAAATTCAAATGCCCACAGTGGCCTGGGGAGTCACATAAGGGGACATGGTGGTCATAGGGAGTGGTGGGCTGTGGCAATGGCTCCATTTAAAGGAAGCTGCAGTCTCAGCTTGACCCCATCATGACCATGTATGCCCATGGTAAGTTATCAGTAGATCTGCCAGATTTTTTTAAAATAAGACAGAAATTCATTCTTTTAGCTGAAAAACTTATGCTTTTTTTTCTTTTTTTTTTTTAAATTGGGCTTCGATTTAAGAAACATCAGTGCCGTCCCGGCCGGTTAGCACTTAGGCCACTGGTTGCTGGTTTTCAACTTTGCCATACGTGGTTGGAGTGATCTGGATTTGAATTTGAGAGCTGACCCTCACCCACCGGGAGACCCGACTCAAGTCGTGGCACCTGCAGATCCCATCCTCGGGAGCACGGCTGCTGGGGCAGGTGACAGGCTCCCAGGGGGCTCCCGAGGGTACTCGGGTGGCCCATGGCCGCGAAGCCCTTGCGTAGGTCATCTGGGTGAGCACATACCCACTTTGAGCTCCTTCCCGAAGACGGTGCGCTCCCCCAGGGCTGAGCAGTTCCAGCGGCCGTTGCGGAACTGAAACTGACACTCGTCGAGGCCCATTTGCGAGCCTTCTCCTATGACGATGATGGCGTCGGGGCGGCTCTGGCATATCGCCCGCTGTCTGGGAGCCAGGCCCGGGATCTTGTTACAGATGATGCTCGCGCCCAGAGCTACCACGGAGGAGAAGCCACTGGAGCAGGGGACACAGAGAAACGGAGCGTTAGGCCAGCGAGGTGGGGGCATGGCCTCCAGGCCCTCCCAGAGCACCAGGTGTTGCTGCTTCCACTCCTCCCACCCCTCACCCACTGCTCCCAGCAGAGGTCTCCCAACTTTTTTGATACTGCACCCCAAACCCACATTTATTCATTTTTTTATTCCATATCGGTACTTGTGTAGCATGCATATTCAATACCAGTGAGGCTTGATTTCCCTTTAAGATACAAACACACACCCACACAAAGATGACAAATGTCACAAATACAATGTTGTACACAAAGCAAGTTGCCCTCCTACTTATGGTTAGGGTTCAATTGAGGTGGAATTTAAAATCATGCAAACTAGGCTCAACTGGGTGGCTCAGCAGGTTAGGTTAAGAGTTCGCCTTTGGCTCAGGTCACGATCGCAGGATCCTGGGATGTAGCCCCCAGCCCTGCAGCAGACTCCCTGCTCAGTGAGGATCCTGCTTCTCCCTCTCCCTCTGCCTGCCACGCTCCCTGCTTGTGCTCTCTCTCACTCTGTCATATGAATAAATAAATAAAATAAGATAAGATAATGCAAAATAACAGCCAATATTGTTTAGGAATTGTGCCAATGTGGTAAAACTGCAAAGGCAAGCAAGGGGATGAGAAGTACAAAGTTTCATTCAGCAGTTGCCCTGAGAGGTTGTGGGTACACATTTAAAAAAAAAACAAAAACTGCTGGGGATCCCTGGGTGGCTCAGTGGTTTAGCACCTGCCTTCGGCCCAGGACATGATCCTGGGGTCCCAGGATCGAGTCCCACGTCAGGCTCCCTGCATGGTGCCTGCTTTTCCCTCTGCATGTCTCTGACTCTCTCTCTCTCTGTGTGTCTCTCATGAATAAATAAATAAAATCTTTAAAAAAATGCAACTGCTTGTACACGTCCTATATACTTCCTGGTATGTACGTATATGTTGTATTACAAACAAAATCTTTCAAAAGTAATTGTAAATAGAAGGTTTAGTATTTTCTTTCTGCATGCCAATGGAGCATGTGTACCCCACTCCAGGCATGACCCGTCTAGAAAATGCCTATGACTATTCATACTGTTTCTTTTTTGTTGTTGTTTATTTATTTGACAGAGAGAGAGAGAGTGCCCAAGCACAAGCAGGGAAGTGGCAGAGGGAGAGAGAGAAGCAGTCTCCCTCGTGAGCAGAGAGGCCAACACACAACACACAAAGCGGGGCTCTGGGATCATGACCTGAGCTGAGGTCAGACGCTCAGCCAGCTGAGCCGCCCAGGTGTCCCTATTCATATGGTTTCTATCTTCCTAACTTATTCTCTGCGCAGATACATGTTGGACACCTATCACGTGCCAGGCACCATGCCGGGAGAGAGTCAAGGGCCTGCTCTCCTGGATCTATGTGGAGGGAGACTACCCCCATTTCACAAATGAATCAAACAGACTGTTTCGGACAGCCTTCGGCACTGTGAGGGAAGTAAATGAAGAGGGTGGGCTTGGAGGGCCGAGAGAGGGGCCGCTTTAGCGGGGTGGTCAAGGACGGCCTCCCTGGGGAGGCGCAGTGCAGCAGGGCCTGAATGGCCAGGAACCAGCCAAGGGAAGGTCTGGGGAAGAGTAATCCAGGCAGAGGGAACCGCAAATGCAAAGTTCTGGGAGGGGAACAAGCTCAGGATCACCGAGGAACAGAAAGAACCCACAGAAGCTGGTGCAGAGCTCGGGGAAGGGGTCTGAGGAGAGAATCTGGTAGAGGGCTAGAATGTTCTCAGGTGCATCGGGAAGCACTGTGAGCAGGAAAGTGACAGGATCCCATCCGTCCAGCCCCTCTGGGAGGGAGAGAGGCATGCGGGGTGCCAGAGCAGGAGCAGAGAGAATGGTATGGGCAAGAGGGGGTGCGGGCTTGGCCTTGGCAGCAGCAGGCAGTGGCTGTAGATGGAGCGACCAAACGTGCATGCGGGTGGACTGATGGAAGGGTGGAGTCGAGGGGGAGGGATGGGGGAGAGTCCGAGGGAAAGGCAGGCGTCAGCGTGACTCCTAGGTATCTGGCCGAGGGTGGGGCCGTTTCCTAATATCAAGATAACCCCAGACAGGCTCCAGTGGCAACCCTGATGGACCAGGTAGCCCTCCCTTTACACAAAGATGGTCCACACGTCCGGAGCTTTTGACTTCACCCCTGATGCCTCACTCTGGTTATAATAATAAGAGCTTCCATTTATTGAAGGTCACGGCCAGCCCTGGGCAAAGTGCCTCACACTTTCCATCCTGGGACTCAGCTACAGGAAGTTGTTCTGGAATTGGAATTTCTTAAAGCGAGGCTCTGTGCATCAACAGCGCAGGAGATGGGTGACCCCACTCCTCTCCAAGCACACAATTGATCATTCCTACCCTCTTTTCCTTTACTTCTGCCTCAAATCAGCCCTCTTCCTGCCTCCGGCCCTTTGTCCTTACTGGTCTCCTTCCCTGGAATCTCTTTCATACCCTGAGCTTCACAGGCTTGGCTTCTTGCCATCATTCCTGTGACTTCAAGGGACACCTTCCTTGACCATCCCAGCTAAGGGAACCTGCTTCCTCACCCCACCCCTCATAACTTTGCATGACAGTCTCTGTTTTGTTTACTTAATTCTCTTGATTACTTATGGTCTCCTGAAATGCTTTGATGTACATGTTTGGTTCTGTGTGCCCACTTTGTTTATCACTTATCCTTCTCGTTAGACTATGAGCTCTTTGGGGACAGGAGTGCTATTAGCCTGGTCACTAAATGGCTACTAAATGAATGAATGAATGAATTATGGAGCTCTCAAAATTTCACTCAGGTTAAGTACCTATGACCCCCCTCCCCCATAGGCACTGAATGCATCAGTGAACTTTTGCAGCATCCCTACCACGCCAAGGCAGGATGGCAGGTGTTGCTGAAAACATGAGATATATGTAGCCTTTCTAAACAGTCCCGGTGGGCAGGAATTACCATACCCCTTTCACATATCTGAAAATTGAGGCTCACAGAGATTGAGATCTAGAGGCTAGTGGGTCACCCATCTGAAACAGAAGCCTTGTTAGAGCGCTCATTCATTCATTTCAGCCACCAAGAGACAGCCTAATACAGCTAGAGCTGGAATGTTTGAAGAAGAGGCAGGATGGAAAGATGGTCAAGTGGAGATGTTTTGCCACAAGTCAGGGGGAACCTGTGACTATCCAGCTGACCACCAAGGAATTCCTACCCCAGCAGCGTAAAATAATATATTAGAGTCAAAAATTCACAGGAACAATTAATGTAGCAGCTAAAAGGTCAGGCCTAGGGTGCCATCCAAGCTTCTTTTTCACCTACTAGCTGTGTGGCCTTGGGCAAGTTACATCCCCTGTCTGTGTACTTCAGCTTTTCTATCACAAAAATGAGGATATAGATCATTAGTCTTCATTTCACAGGGCTGCTGTGAAAATTAAACGTGTTAAAACACGGAAAGTGTTCAAAAGGTGCCAGGCACCTAATAGGTAGTCAATAAATGTGCTGCTCTGGTGGTTTTTATTGTTGCTGGATTCGATTGTTGGAAGGGGATAGTACTTGATTCACTGGAACTATCCACGTTAACAGATTACTGCAGACGCCTTGCCCTCAGCCCTGAGCAGGGAGGAACCAGGAACATTTGGGGAGCTGGAAGGCTTCTTAAGGGCCCTGGGACTCTACCCCTCATGCCCATTTTACAGATGGATAACCCGAGGCTCAGGGAGGAGCAGGGCCCGGGGCCAAATTCACCTTGCAACCCCTTTTCCTGACCTGGACCCCTCCCCGCCCAAAAGGGCGACCGCGGTGCTGAAGGCCAGCGCCCTCGGTAGCTCCCTCCCTCCGTCCGGGGCAGCTGGGCCCCCGCGGGGCCAATGAGGTCTCCGCGCGCCGGCGGGAGGTCTGGCGGGCGGGACGGCCAGGGGAGGTTATTTTTCTGTTGTTTTCCCTCTCCCTCTCCCTCTCCCTTCCCCGGTCCCTCCGCCCCGATTCTAATTAAAAAGAAGATAAAGCCTCGCGCGGCCAGCGCCAATCAGCCCGACCAGCTTCCTGGATGCTGGATGCGCGCGGGGCGGCGGGGCGCGGGCCAAGATGAAGATTAAAGCAGGGAGGAAAAGAAAAGCCACCCAGACGCGGACGAATCAATAACACTTAAAACACACCCGCAGGCAGACAGCGCGCGGGCCCCGCAGCCGCCTCTCCGCCTGCGGTCGCCTCTCGGTCCGCGGTCGCGGCGGGCGGCAGCCTGGTCCGCTCCGCGCGCACCTGCTTAGAGCCGCGGCGGTTCAACTTGCGAAACGCCCGCTACCGAGAACGCGGGGCGGGGAAAGGGGAGGAGTGGTAGTGGCGAAACACAAAGGCTCGGGCGCACACACCCCCGCGCCGCAGCCCCCGCAGGCCGCCCCCTCCCCGAAGCCGGGCGGCGGGGAGGTGGGAAAGCAGGTTGTGCGAAACCCGCCAAGGTGGCCCTAATTTAGCGCCAGAACCTCTATCCATCCCTAAAGCCCCCCACCCCCACCCCCACCCCTCCGTGCTTCACACGCATTATCTCCTAAGTACAAAGGGTGACTGGCCCTGCAAACGCAGCTCCAAGACGCGTCCCGAGCCGCCCCCTCCCACTCTCCAGCCGGAGCGCCGCCCCGGCCCCACCTCCGTAGAAATGCCGGGGAGCAGCAGGGAGGGCCGCTCCGGAGGCGCGCCCGCCGACTCCGTGCAGTCTTAGGGGGCGGGGTGGCCCGCCTCTCTCCGGCGCTGGTTCTGCGAGCTTGTCTCCCTGGGTGTTTGGGGGCGCCTCTCGTGCTACCTTTGTGTGTGTGTTCGTCGGGCCTGGGAGGCACTGTCCCCGTGGCCCGGGAAAGGGCTCTGGGGTACTGAGGCTTCTTGGAAATCGGGTGGTGCCAGGGATGTGAGCAGCGGTTCTTGTTTTTGCCAGCGAAGGTCCCTCCCTCTGGTACCTGCTTCCCGTGGCACGGACCGGCCCCACCTGCCACCCGGGGACTGCCCAGTCCCCAGGAGCGGCTGTGCCCGCGCCTCTGTTCAGAGTTCTCTCCGGCTCTGGGGGCTGAGCTCCTTGGGGGCTGCTGTCGTCCTGACTCTCGGCTCCGGTGCTCCCGTGGGACGGGCAGAAGTGTCCCCAGCAGAGACTGACCCTCTGCAGGAGCTGGCTCTCCTCAGAGTCCCCCAAGCCGGACCGTCCACACTGGTTGTCTCTGGTTCTGGGGGTTCCAGACTCAGACAACCTTAGGATGGCCCGACCTCTGCCCAGCGTCCAGAGCTGTGCGCGCCCTGGGGCGCCCGTCCGCGGGGGGCCTTTGTGCGCCCACCACTCGCGCACCTCGCCCACCCCGCCTCTCCGAGGGGCCCAACAAGTTGGTGGCCGCCGGCCGCCCCCCTCCCCGGGCCAAGCCAACTTTGCCGGGACAGCGTGCGGGGGATGCGAGCGGCCCTTACCCGATCCGGAGGTAGACCATGCCCAGGCTGAGAAAGAGGTGGCCCAGGCAGCGCCGCGCTTTCCGGTTCATAGTCCCCGCTGTGCGCCGGGGCCGCGGGCCGGGCTGTGCTGATCCCGCGGGCCGGCCCCGGCGGGGCTATCAACATAGCCCGCCCGGTTGGCGCGGGCCGAAGCGTCCCGGGGGCCGTCTGTCCGTGCGCCCGTCCGCGCGCTCGGCGCCCGAGCCTCGCCGGGAGCGCGGGAGCCACGGAGCGGGAGGAGGGAGGGAGGAGCGAGCGCGGCGCGGCGCGGGGCGACGCCGGGCTGCGCGCGAGCGGCCGGTGCAAGTGTGTGGGGCGCGGGGAGTGCGGGGGCGCCGCTGCCGCCCGCCCCCGCCCCCGCCCCCGCCCCTCCTCCTCTCTCCCGCCCCCTCCCCCGCCCGCCTCCCCGGAGCGCCCGCCCCGCACCCCGCGCCCGCGGGACCCGGCCGCCAGCTCCGAGCGCGCGCGCACGCCTTGCCCCACGCGCTCCCGCGGCGCCCCCTCCCGGCTCCCGGGCGCCGAGCGGGCAGGGGGCTGTGGGGACCCTCTGGGCCCCGGGTGGCTCCCGCGCAGGTTGCGGGCCGAGCTGGCGCCTGCGACCGCCGGCGGGCCGAGGGAATCCAGGCTCGGCGGCACCCGAGCGTGCCGTGCCTCCCGGTGCTCCCCGCGGGGCCGGGCGCTCAGGGCTGGCGGGGGTGCCGGCTAGGCGGCGTCGGGGACCCCCACGCCCCGGGTTCCGAGGCCAGCCCCGGGGGAGGGCGCCCCCTTCCGCGAGCGGGGACAACCGGCTCAGCAAACTCCCTCCCCCCTGGTTCGCGGGCGGGGGCTGCGGCAGGTGGGCGCCCAGGTGGGGCGGCCTCCTCGGGACTGCGCTCCTGGCGGCCGGCCGGGGGCGGGCTGAGCCGGGACGCCCCGCGCGGGACCCAGACGCGGGCCTCCCGAGCCGCCTCCGCTCAGCGCGCGCTCGTGGCGACACCTGGTGGGGGCCGGGGGGCCCGAGGTGCAGACCCCTCCCCGTGACGTACACCCCAGTCCGGCGAGCTGCCGGCTGTTGGACTCGCGTTCCAGCCGAAGAAACTGAGGCTCGGAGACTCGAAGGCGTTTTCCTAAAGTCACCAGCTAGTGGGTGGGAGCCAGCTTGGAAGCAGCACCCACCCCCCACCCACACACATTAACTGCCAGTCCTTCAGAATTACTCTCCTAGATCTTCCCTGAGGGCCGCTGTTCATACCTTCACTCACATCACACGAATGTCCGTGCCAGACATCACGGCAGACACCTAGGATAAAGGCAAGAGGCACATGGGACCTTCTGTCTTGGAGCTAGTGAGGGAGACTGACCAGAGGTAAACAAATACATAATTTCAGACATCACAGCGAGAAGCGAAAAAATAAAACGGAGTGATGAGAGAGACAATACTGGGTGCCAGGGGATTATTTGAGATCAGAGACGTCGCACTGGAGTCGAGGCATGAAGGACCCCGGGTCTGGGGTCCCAGCATTTCGAGAGGGAGGATAGCAGTGCAGAAGCTTGGAGCTGGGCAGGAGCACCAGGAGGGGATGTGGGGCTGTGCTCAAGGAAGAGAAAGAAAGCCAGTGGGGTAGAAGGGAGGTGATGGGGGCACACAGATCCCACAGAGCTGTGTGGGCATGTCAGGGAGCTTAGATTTCGGGGGGGGGGAAGTTCAGCAGGAAGACATTGGAGGGATATGAAGAAGGGTGACTCATCCGATGTGTGTGTTCGAAAGCTCCCCTTGGCTGCTCCCTAGAGAATCCGGGGAGGCGTGGGGTGAAGGGTAGGGCTGGGCAAAGTGGAGCCAGGCAGACCAGAGAGGAGACTACCCCAGGGGTCCAGGTACAAACATTGGTGGTTTTAAACCCCGGCCACACAAGTAATTATTCCACGTGCCTCCCACTGAGAGGTGCGCTGTCTGTGCTCTCCCTGCTTGAATCCGAGTGGGCTTATGTGTGGTAGAAGCAACGCTGTGAAACTTCCAGGCGAGGTCAAAGGAGGCAAAGGCAGCTTCCGCCTCATTGGCTGGAACACTCCTGCTGGAGCCCTGAGCCACCGTGGAAGGAGTCTGGTGGCTGCCATGATGTGAGGAAGCCCAGGTAGGTAGGTGTTCAATCCACAGTCCCAGTTCAGCATTGGAGTTATCCTGGCCCAGGTGCCAGACATGTGGCTGAAGGAGCTTCCAGATGATTCCAACTCCCAGCCGCCAAGTCATCCCTGCCTTTGAGTCTTCCCAGCTGAGACACTGTGGACAGGGGCTTCTGCGGTCATCCCCAGGGTGCTCTAAGTTCCCAAGACCCATAACTTGCAAGTATAATGAAATGACTGCTTTATGCCACTATTTTTTGTGGGGGGAGGATGCTTGTTACACAGCGATTGTAACTTGAACAGCTGAGGTGGAAGTAGGGTGCAGGGAGAAGGGAGGATGCTGGGCATGGGTCACAAGCAGCCCTGCCAGGACATAGAAGGACCCAGTGGAGTGAGGGGTTGGAAAGACAGAGAGAGAGATGGACAGTGAGCCCTAGGCCGGCAGGAGCCCTCACATGGATGAAGGTAGCAATGAGGGAGAGTGGGAGAGGGAGGTTAGAAGAGCCAAGGGCTTGGGAGGAACAGTCCTCAAGTCTGTCCTAGCCTTGCTCTCCCTCCCGTATTCCTCCTTGTTCTCTCCCACCCCCAGATGCAGTCAGCGCTGGGTTCTGAGCAGTCGTCCTCCAAAGCATCATTCAAATGGGTCCTCTCTTTCCTGGATGCATTGTCATTCTCTTGGACAAAAGATTTATTCACAAGTGTTGGGCGACACTCCGGATGTTGGGGCAAGTGCTGGAAATGTAGCAGTGGATCAAATAAACCCAGTGTCTGCCCTCCTGGAGCAACTATTCTGAGGGCTGATTTGATTACCAGACACACAGGTGGCACTTACTATGTGCCAGGCACTGTCATCAGCACAGGGACTCAGTCCTCTAACAATACTGTGAGGCAGGCACCATTCTTTTGTTAATATTTTTATGATTATCATAATTATCATCATTTTATCGTTTGGAGAAGATGAATTAGGGAGGGATTAAATAAAATCCCAAACTCCCCCAGCTGTCACATGGCAGAAATGGGATTGGAACCTGCAGAATTTTGACTTAGAGCATCTGCTCTAATCCTTCAATTATGCCTCCTGTCTAATGGAAAAGAGAGGTGGAGGCTACTACTATGGAAAAGAAGGTTTTAGGCATCAAGGTGGGAGATGCACGGAGGACTGTGGGGACGCAGAGAAGAGGGCTGCGAATGAGTGGGTCATGGAAGGCTTCCTGGAGAAGGTGTTCCTAAAGCAGGATCCAGAGGAATAAGTTGGGGTTCACCAGGCAGAGTTTTCAAAGCCAGAGGGAGCAAAGCCTGTGGAAGTCTGAAGGCCCTGATGAATGGAGCATCAGAGGGAATGGAAGTAGGGAGGGCTGCAGAGATGAGACCCAACAGGTCATCTGGGGACACAGGGCATATGAATAAGTTTGGGCTTTATCATAAAGGGAAGCAGGGTGTCACACGATCAGGTTTATGTTACAGAAGGCTGATGGCAGCAGTGACAGGGAATTGAGGGAAGGGGACAGCACACGGAGGCAGAAGGTGTCAACAGATAGGCAGGGCAGGAAGGCCCAGCCCACGCCACGGTGCTAACAGACAGCAAGCAGAAAAGTGGACAGATTTGAGAGCTGGTTTGAAAGCAGCATAGACAGCACGATGCATCCCCATGGACAAGATTCTGTCCTGGAGACACTGTGACTGGTGAGGACAACACAGAGACAGGACAGGGAGAAGCAGGTTTGAGGGTGCTGTGTCTGTAGCTCACTGAAGGGCCAGTTGAATGAGTGTGCCGGGCACTCAGGAGGGAGAGTGTGGGCTTTGGAGGGTGAAGGTCTCCACAGCTACAGGCAGGCAGTCCTCCAAACCAGGGCACGGCTGAGATGTTAGGGAGGCTGAGAAGGCTGAGTGGGGACAGCCTAGCACAGAGCCCCAACTCAGCACCGTTGGAGGAACCAACCAGAGAGGAAGAAGCAGCCAGAGGCGACTGTAAAAGACTAGCTGGGGTGGAGAGGAGGTTTCTCAAAGAGCTAGAGAAGGTGCAAAGAGGAAACCCTTGGTGGCTCAGTGGTTGAGCATCTGCCTTTGGCTCAGGTTGTGATCCCCGGGTCCTGGGATTGAGTCTCACATCAGGCTTGCTGCAGGGAGCCTGCTTCTCCCTCTGCCTATGTCTCTGCCTCTCTCTCTCTCTCTGTGTCTCTCATGAATAAATAAATAAAATCTTTAAAAATAAATAAAAAAGAAGGAGCAAGGGTTTGCAGGGTCAGAGCTTGCAGGGGAAGCAAGGACTGAAAAAGATCCAAAGTCATCAACCCAAGCATCCAAAGATCTTTACAGCATGGCTCCAGATCACCTTTCCAGCCTCCACGTTTCCCAAATCCCCTGTGCCCATATCACAAAAAATTAATGGGTTGCCACCAATATTTACAAAATGGAATTAGACCAGAAAATAACAGCAGACATTGTACATAATAAGGGTCCAATTGTATGGTATATACTGTGGGTTGTAATAAAAACAAACTTGAGACCGTTCCTCCATCCTGTTATTCCTTTTCATATGTCTGGGATGCCTTTCTCTTCTTTTCCACCTGGCTAGCTCCTCTCATCCTTCAGGACCTTCCCAAGTGTGAGGGTCATCACAAGCCTTCCCTGATTAGCCTTGCCTCTGTCCTAGGCACTTGGTCTCTTCCTCTTTCATCCATCCATCCAACATTCACGGAAGACAGTTTTGTCCTTTGTGCTCCATGGCCCGTTAGCTGTTCCTGGTGGAGTCCTTCCCACCGGAGGGATGTCGGTTCAGGTGCCTCACTTTTCCATTAGAACATGAGGTCCTTGCAGACAGGACCCTCGCTCCTGCATCTCTGTATCCCCAGCACCCCGCCTCGACTGAGGACCACCATGGCTTGATCAAAACAAAACAAAACACAACCCATAGACTTTGGAGTCAGAGGCTTGAGTCTGAAAATACCAGCTCTGCCACTTAATAGCCGCAAAATCCAGGCCAGTTTTTTAAAGAGTTGTTTGGCTTTCTCTGGGAGTAAAAATCTTTCACTTGAATGAGAACTCCCCCAGAGGGAACTATAGCTGATTCATTACAAGACCCCGAACCGGCTGTGACTAACTGCTTCATGACTCAGTGGGACCTATTGCAGAAAGTTCTTCTTTGGCAGAGTCATGCTAAGCAAGAGGCTTTCTCCCCATGTGGCTCTTTCTGCCTGTATCAAGGCAGAAGGGTGTCTCTAGCAGGTGCGCCTCCACTTTGAGCCTCGCCGAGCCTGCCCGGGACAGGGGCACAGAGGACCCTGGCCTTTGGCTCCCCCTGCTGGATACAGAAGGAGAGGCTGCTTGGGTCCCGAGGCCCGCATCACAGCACAGGCCCTGAGCTCCGCTAGTGCCCATTCCCTGCTGTAAATGAAGCAGCTCTTGAAGTTTCAAGTTCTGGCTTCCTTCTGTTATCTCCGTGACCTTGGGAAACATACTTAAATGCTGCTTGCTTCAGTTCCCTCATCTGTAAACTGGGGATTATAAGAGTTTCTACCTCCTAGGGTTGTTGCCAGGAGTGAGGTGCACACCCCGCCCCGTAAAGTGCTTGCCATGTGCCACGCATGCAACTGAACCATAAAACTAATGGAAAGGCCACAGCCGCCACTTGGCACCACCACCAATCAGGACAGGATGTCCGTGTTTAAGACCACCTCCGTCGTTGGATTCCTAGGGTTCAGGTTGTAGAGTCTTCCCTTTTGTCTTTGCTTCTTTTGTTTCTTCATGTATGCTTATGGGAAAACTTCAGCAATGCAAACCAGGGAAAAAGCTTCTATAGCTAAAGTATTTGGAGCTGCTGGGAGCAACTGGGAGGAGCAGAGATTCCCGTGAACCAGGCCCCCAGGGATGGGTGTCTGGGGAAGGCTGTTGGAAAAGTGTGGGTTTTTCAGCATGAGGGAACTCTGGGAATGTGGGGCCTAGGGCAGAAGCTGTTCTATGGAAGCCAGAGAATGAGCTTCTCCCCTCAGCTTTGTCACTACTCTGTGTGGCTTTGAGAAAGTCCCTGAATTGTCACTCCTCAGAGACACTTCCCAGGCCACTCAGTCTAAAAGAGCCTCACCTCCAGCCACCTTCCCTCCCTTCACTGATCTATTCCCTTCACAGCACTGGCCACAGCAGGGACCCCACTTTTCCTCCTGCATCCTGTCTCTTTCTTGTCTGTCTCCCTACTCTAGAAGGGCAGGTGGGAGCGGAGATCCCCCATGAGGTCAGTGGAGGGTCCTGTTCATAAGGAGTCTTAATAAGGAGCGTGCAAGAGAGTAGGGCTTAGTGGGGCCTCTCACCAGTGTGGCCAGAGGAGACCTCTCTGCTGACAACCATATGATGGAAAACACACTCTGTGATGCAGTTCCCCTCCTCCAGACATCGTCCCCAGCAGACTCCTCCCCCAGGCATGTTCATCTCCATAGGCCCCCGCCCTGGCCCCTGTCACAGCAGCCAGCCAGCTGTATCACCTTGACTTGCGGGCTGGTCTGTCCCCCTCACCTCACGTGAGCACTTCCAGAAGAGGGCTCACAGATGCCATGCTCAGGTGATGCTCACAGGACCCAGGGTAACCAGTCCGTGGAGCGCCAGAAGTTGGGAGGCGACTGGGAGGAGCTGGAAAGAAGGTTGCAGGGAGCCTGGGTGGCTCAGTGGTTGAGCGTCCGCCTTCGGCTCAGAGCATGATCCCGGGTCCTGAGATCGAGTCCCACATGGGGCTCCCCATAGGGAGCCTGCTTCTCCCTCTGCCTGTGTCTGTCATGAAAGGCTGTGGATGTGGGAAGCCACAGTGTCATCTGCGTCTGAGGAGGGCAGTGACCCAGTCCTGTGCAGGTTTCCATGAGTGAGGTGAGCCGCTATGATCTTGTGGCTGTCCGGTGTCCAGGCCCTGGGTGACTGGCACGTCAGTCTCCACTTGGAAGGCTCCCACTGTGTGTCAGGCAGTGGGCATTGCGCAGCCTCTCCCACAGAAGCTTTGCCTCCTCCTCCTGCTTGGGGCTGTCGACCTCCAGGCCCTCTCTCCCACGATGGGGGCAAGTGGGACAAGAAGGGGGACCACATTCCCACAGCTAGGAAAGAGCAACAACACAGAGCCCACCCACTTGGTAGAGTAAGGAAATGGTGTCTCCCTCGGAACTGTGATAGCATTCACCATTTATTGAGCACCTACTATGTGCCAGGCCCCCTGATGGACTCTGAGTTTTTTGCTCCCTGGAAACACTCTTCTCCCAGGTAGTTTTACCAGTGGTTCCTTACTTCATTCAAGCAGTCCCTGATCATCCATCCTGTCCCTACACGGCACCTACACACATCTTACCCTGGCTTTATTTAGCTTCTAGGCGTTTGTTGACACTCTCTCCAACTTTACACAATGGGTTTCTTCATTGGCTTATTTTAATCTGTTTCCCAGCTGTACTGTTAGCCCTACAAGAGATAGATACTCATCGCTTCGCTGCTGCATTCCTAGAATGACGGCTGGCACTTAATCAGCCCTCGGTGAACGATTGTTGGATAAATGAGTAATTGAGTGGGTCTCATTTACTCCTCATAACCACCTCGTTTTCCAGAAGAGAAGACTGAGATGTTGAGAGGTTAAGTGGCTTGTCCGGCAGCTAGCGGAGTGTCTGGCACACAGTCAGTGCTTAATAAAAGTTAACTATCGATTCCTTTTCTGTCTTGCCCCACGTCTTCCCACCCCTGCTAACAACGGGGCCCTCTATCCTGGTTTCATCTCCATTCCAGCCCTCCCACTGCTGTGCATGAGGTCAGTGATTCAGTGCCTAACACAGTGGGGCCAGGATGAGTAGGGCCAAAGCATCCTGACTGGGAGGAGTTGGAACATGGGGATCAGGGCTGGAAAAGCAGCGTCTCACTCCTCCTGCTGCCAAAGTCCTATTAACTGCTCGGCTGGGCAGCAAACCCAAAGGCCTGTTTGCAAACTTGGGGCAGAGCATGAAGGGTGCAAGGAGGCAGCCCATCCCATAGATGAGGAGACTGAATCCCAAAGCAGATACTAGAAGATCCTGAGACTTGGCCAGCTTCGGGAAGAGTCACACATGAAAGGCTGCTGAGGCCGTGGGGCAGCAGACGCAGCCTGGAGTCCCAGCTTAGCCACTTGCTATGCTATCTTAGGAAAATGATTAGCACCCCCTCAGCCGCAGTTTCCTCCTCCGTAAAATGGGGATGATAATAATGCTACCTCTGAGTTACATGTGATCACGTATGTAAAGCATCTAGCAGAGCCTCTGGCATATATCATGCGCTCAACATACATTGATATTTGATGATGATGACAGTAATGACATATATTGGAACCCAGCCTTTAGGACCAGAAGGAATCTTAAAGGTCATCTATGCTCGTGTTTCTCAAATTTCTTTGTCTGTCACAATGACTTGGTAACGAATACAGATGCCCAGGTCCCTTCCAGATCAAGCAGGGCTGCCTGGGAGAGGTGGGAGTGGCTTTTCTGCTTCTAAGCAGCCCCCCAGGGGCCAGCCATGTCTGGCTTTGCCGGAGCAAAGGCTGTTGAGGATCCAAATCCAGACCTGTGGGCTGGGAGGTGAGGAGGCAGAGAGAGTCGGCCGCCAACAGACTTACTCTGGAATCCTGGGCAAGCCCTTTCTTTGCCCTCTCTGTGATCCATCCTTCCCACTCATACCTTGAGGAGTTTGGACAAGTCATCCAGAAGCAAGAATGAGACCTGAGGCCTGGTTTGCCTGAGACCTGAGTAGAGGTGGGTCGTATTGTCTGTGCGACTCCCAGGTCCTCACAGGAGCAAGCGGGGAGGGAGCACAGTCCCTGTCTTGGCTTCCTGCTTTGAGGAAGCCAGCTGGCAGCAAGAGAAAGGCAGGCTCCCATTTCAAATCCCATCTCAGCCATGTGACCTTGGGTGAGTGACTTAGCTCCAAAGCTCTGTTTTCTCATCCTGAAAGTGGAGATGCTCATCCTCATGGTAGAAGGTCTCTGAGAAGTCACTCTGGCAATGCGTTTGGAGCCAGTGGGTCTTCTTAGATACATCTGAGTACTACAGTCTCATGTGGCCTCGTTGATCACCGGCCAGCTGACCGCGGGCTCCTGGTCACCTTGGGAGGACGCTGCTTATCACAATTCCACCCCCAAGGTCTTCCTCAGGATAATCTGTCCCGGGTGATTCATCTCGTGGGCCGGGCCCTTCCTCTCAGGCCTGAAATATCTCCCTCCCTTCACCATTCCTGGGTCAGGCCTGTGACCCCCACCATGTGACTTCCTCTGGGGACTGGCCCTGGGCCCCTGCCCGCCTGCCAGCCCTCCAGTCCCTGGCCAGTGACCCATTCTGGGCCTGACATATCAGGCAGGGCTCAGCTAGAGAGGAGGAAGCCCACAGCTTGTTGTGCTGGGGAAAAAGTGCATCCCCATGTCCGGCTCCCACCCTGGCCCAGCCACACCTCTGCCTTCGGCAGGCTGGGCTTCCGCCGCACATCCTGGCATAACCTGACCCGTTTATCACCCAGCTTCCGTGTGGTGCCCTGCCCCTCGGGCACACGCATTCCCAGGGAAGCTTCTGGGCTGGCTGGAGCAGAGGGGTTGACCAGTGTACCCCACAACTTTGTGGAAGTCACCTTTTTCTGGAACCAAGGACAGCTCTTTGGAGAAGGTAAAGAGTTGTAGACACACATCCCAGCTCCACTGTGGACTTGCTGTGTGACTTTGGGCAAGCGAGTCTACCTCTCTGGATCTTAGTTTACCTAATTTTAAATAGAGAGAAAAAAATACTTCCATCTCCCATTGTTGTGAGGATTAAATAAGATAATACAAGTTGACTGATACCCAGGCTTCACCTCCAACCAATTAAATCCAAATCTGAGGGATAGGTCCCAGGCATTGGATGCAGCCAGGCATGGAAATCACTGGTGTAGAAAAATAATATTAAGAGCCAAAGCTTTGGAGGAGATCAACACGGGTTTGGATTCTGGCTCTTTTATATAATTATCGACCATCAAATAGATCACTAGCCTCCCAAAGCCTCGGTTTACTTGTGCATAGATGGGAATAATAGTGCTGAACATTCCAGTGCTGTTGGGAATTAGTACTTAACATTCCAGTGCTGTTACAAGAAATAAAAGGAATAATACGTAGTATGTCTTTTGCACATAATGAGCACCCCAAGTGACACATGTGAGCAGACCTTTGTCACTTCACCACAGTGCACACAACAGTGAGCGCTGTGCCCAACCCACACGTGGCACTTCCAACAAACATCTGCAAATGAGTAAGTGCGGCTTACCATAGGTTATAAAGTGAAACATCTGTTATCACAAGACAAAGCTCCTGTCTTTGGACAGACTTTAAAAATGACACATCCCTTGCTTGGGGCACCTGGGTGGCTCAGGGGTTGGGCATCTGCCTTTGGCTCAGGGTGTGATCCCGGGGTCCTGGTCCACGTCGGGCTCCCCACAGGGAGCCTGCTTCTCCCTCTGCCTGTGTCTCTGCCCCTCTCTGTGTCTCTCATGGATGGATAAATAAAATCTTAAAAAAAAAAAAAAAAAAAAAGGATATATCCCAGCACCTGGATCTGCTAGGAGTGGCCAGGACTCTGTTGTGACCACTGAGATGTAGGTGGAAGTCCCAGATTCTTAGTCCCTTGAATTTGCCCTTCTTTGTGGACCTCTGGCTGCCATCCTGAAGAACGGCAGAATGGAAAACAAGAACTTGCCAGCATGGAAAACAAGGACTTGCCAGCGTGGGTGAACTGCCATTGCAGCCCAGACTGCACCTCTGGGCTTTCATTTTTCCCCCAAGTGAAAGGAAAATAGACTTCTTGTTGTTTAGGCTCCTGGTTAGGGAGGTTTTTTTTGTTTCTAATAGAAGGAAAACCGATGCTTTGGGCTTCCTTGTTGTTCTACTATCTTTGCTTCACAAATTTGTGTCTCGCCCTTGCACAGGGGCCATGCTAATTTCTGTATCATTCCAATTTTACTATATGCACCCCCAAATCAAGCACACTCATTGTTCTTTCTGTTCATAGTTGTCAGACTCCAGTTAAATCTATGCCAAGAGGACCAGCAGCCTGTGTCATTAATTCCCTTGTCAGCCCTCTAGGTACCCTGGAAAGCCTGCCCAGCCCCAAATCTGACCTCTAGAAGGTTCCAGAAAGGAAAGTGCCTCACTCCTTCCTCCCAAGACTGAAAGCTCCTGGCTCCCATTGCTCTCCTGAGCATGGTCTCTGGAGTCAGGCGAGTATATGAGAATCTTAACTCCTGCACTGATTTGCCATGGGCAAGGTGTCTTTGAACAAGCCTGATTTCACATTTGTAAGTGGACCTCTGCCAACCAAGAGATAGATTTAGTCCGGGAACTCAGAGAGGGAAAATGCAAAGTAATGCTTCCAAATGAACCCAGAACTAGGTCTGAACATCTAAGGGAAGGGAGGTGAGAGAGCAAATGTGATTATCACAGACCTGGGCATTATAAAAACAATAACCCAGCCACAGAGTGTTGGGCGTGTGCAGGGAAGAGAGTGCGAGGGACTTAACTTTTCTCACCCTTCACAGTAGGGAAAAATAGAAGTGAGAGTGAAAAATGTAAATTAAACAAATATACAACCCCCCCCCAACTTCTTAATGTTCTTCATAATCTTAGGGGGTCTTGTAGGAAACAATATCTGATACAGTAACAAAACAATGGAGCAGTGGGTCAAGTTAGCAACTGCTTTGATTTCAGTTAAATTCTTTTTCTTTTGTTAAATTTGAGGATAAATCAGCTCCATATTTTATTTTTAAAATTTAGCACACAGAATAAGAAATAGGTGTATTGTGAAGAAGCATCATAAACAAATGCCAAAGAGATGGACGGTTTACTTAGCAAAGACTTTTGGAAATGTATCTAATAATAAAAGCATTCAACTTATACCATACTGATGCGTTTATTAAAGATTTCAGTGTAAATGATGAAACTCTAAAATACTACAAAAAACGAATGTGTCTTGTTAACTGGTACAAAGGTAAAAGGGAACTTTCTAAGGAAAAGGCAATGAAAGAGATGACAAAGGAAAAAATGATGTGATAAGGTTAAAACATCAATACATCATAAAACAGAACACAAACAATATAAAAGTAAATAGTTGGGTAAAAATAATTTTGACAAGAGGTAGCTATCCTTAATACATAATAAAAATCTCTAAAAAGTCACTTTTATTCTAATAAAGAACATGAATAGACAATTATGGATAGAAAAAACAGTAATTACAACAAATATAATAAAAATTACCAAATTCATTACTAGAGAAATATGCATTAGAGCCACAATAAAATACTATTTATTATCTATACAATTGACAAAATATACTTTTTAAAAAAATATTTTACTTGTTTATTTGAGAGAGAGAGCAAGGGAAAGCACAAGCTGGGTGAGGAGAAGAGGGAGAAGCAGACTTCCCACTGACTGAGCAGGGAGTCTGACACAAGGCTCAATCCCAGGACTCCGGGATCATGACCTCACCCAAAAGCAGACACTTAACGGACTGAGCCACCTAGGCGCCCCGGCAAAGTATACTTTAAATGTTAATTCTCACTGCTCATTAAAACAAGTACTCATGCATCCTTTGTGAGGTTATAAATTAATATTTATTTTAGGAAAGCAAACTGAGAATTATCTCAGAAATATTCACAGTCCTTAAGTCAATAGTGCTACTTCTAAAGAAATAATCAGAGATGGGTTCACAGATGTCTATACAAAGATGTCTATACAGATGCCTAAACACTGTCTTTTATTGCAGTGTTATTTATAGTAGTGAAAATTAGCAATAATCAAAATGTCCAACTATAGGTAAGTAATAAAATACATTATGATTTATAATTCATGAATTTGATAGAATATTATACAGCCATTATAACGCTGCTTCCAAACCTTATTTAAAGACTTGGAAGGTTTTCATGATACAGTATTAAATGAAAATTCAGGACCTGACCTTATATTTGTATAATTATTACAATAAACATCACAAGTGGAAATAAAGAAAAATTTGCTTGAAGAGTGTGATCGACTCTAAAGTTTCTTTTCCTTCCTTCCTTCTTCCCTCCCCACCTTCCTTCCACCCAAACTTCCTCCTTCTTTCTCTCTCCTTCTTGCCCCCTGCAATATATATGCCTACAAAGATATCTGGAATGATATTGCCTAGCATTAATCCTGAATATCTGGAGTGCTGAAATATGTGTGATATCCTACCCCCTTCATTTTTGCACCATTCTGCCTATAGTTGAATTCTTTGTAAAACGTATTTAGCATTTTTATAAGAAAATAAAATCATTTTCCAAAAAATTAATAATACCTATTTTTGTAGAGTTTTGGTGAGCATTGAATAAGATGACCAGGAAAGCACCTGGCACAGTGTGGCAAGCAGAATTCTGAGTTGGCCCCAAGATTCCTGCCCTATGCTGGACAAGCCCCGTACATGCAGCTCCTGCCTGGAAGGTCCCCTTCCCTTTCCCTTTAGCTACTTTTTATTCATCCTTTGAAACCTGCTCAGGTCAATGTGAAGAATGTCCAGACACCTAGGCACCACTAATGAGATTGTTTCTCCAGACACATAGAGTCTAGCAGTGACAGCCCAGTCAGATAGTAGAAAGGGTTGGAATACCTTCATAGAGCAGTAGCATCCAGGAGTGACAGTTCAGAAGTTTCAGATACAAAACCACCTGAGACAGCCCAGCTCCTGCTTTACTGACCCATCTTTTTCTTTCTTTTTTTTAAAAGATTTTATTTATTTACTCATGAAATACAGAGACAGAAGCAGAAGGAAAAGCAGGCTCCCTATGGGGAACCTGATGCAGGACTCGATCCCAAGACCCTGGGATCACGACCTGAGCTGAGGGCAGATGCTCAACCGCTGAGCCACCCAGGTGCTCCTGACCCTTGTCTTCAGGCTTCCTTTATTCCACTACTTTCCCAGCGTCCTTGTAACAATTGTTTTAATTTAAATTAGTAAATTCTGTCTCGGCAGCCCGCAACTCAAGTACCCAACTGTTGCTCTGTCTCTGCAGAGTTCAAAGCTATTAAATGTTTCTAGAATGAATATTAGTTGCACAGAGGGCTGTTGTGAGAGGCTATCCTTACCCCAAGTCAACCTTCTGAAAGACGGGTAAGGGGACGGACGCCTTTGCAGCCTCATCCTGAGACATCCTGGGCTGGAGGGCAGGGCAAGCACCGATGGCTCTTGTATGCTAAGGAGCTATGCCTGCCTGAGAGAGCAGAAACTCGGGTTTGGGGCACCTAAGTGACGTGCTCAGAGCCACACAGCTACAGCAGAGCACAGGACCTGGTCTTCTGAAAAATGCCCTGGTTAGGCTTGTGTGCTCCTGGAGGATGCTAGGCCAGGGTCTCCTCTGCGTCTACACTCGCTCAGCACACAGACGGTGCTCAACACGTGCTCAAGGGCTCCCTGGTCCTCCCAGGAGCCCCAGGAAAGTGGAATTATCAGCAGCTTCATTTTGCAGATAGACTGAGCCTCAGAGGGGAGACATGCCCCCAAGGTCATCCACATGTGATGTGGGGGTCCTGGACAAGATGCCAAGTCCACCAAATGTCAGAACCCAGAACTGTCCCTCAGTCCGCCTGGCCTCTGAGAGGATGGAAACCCTGCGGGGTCGGGTGGGACCAACTCCCTCCGAGCAGCCTGGTATGAGAGGAGTTGGCAGGTGTTTGGGGGGCTTCGTATGTGACTGAAGAAGGGGACGAGGGGCGCCCAGTAAAGCCCAGCTGTGAGCCACACAACCCAAAGTGGGTCACATAGGGCCTGGCCCGGCCCGGCACGTGGCCTTGGGGCGAGAGAGGGCGACGGTGAGAAGATACGGTGTCCTCCTGGCTGCAAGGGGCCAAGCCCGTGGGCCAGGGGGCCAAGGGTCTGGCCAAGCAGGGGCCGTGGAGCCGAGCAGGGGGCCAGGGGCCAGGCCCAGTGGGTGGGCCTCGCGGAAGCGGTGGGAGCGCGGCCCGGAGGCAGCCCCCGGAGACTGTGGCAGGCACAGCTCCTCTGCACCCCGCCGCTCTAGGCCCAGGGGAAAGCCACCTCCGGTTTCCTCAGCCCACGAAGCAACTCTCACAGAGACTCTCTGCCTTTGGTGGCCTCGGTTTCCCCATTTGTAAAATGAGGGCAATGCCGGGGGCAGCAGATGCTGGGGCGTGCAGCCTTTCTTAAGGCCTTCCCCTCGGGGAGTGATAGAGACTTGTCATAGTTTCTTGTGGGATTGACTGTTGCCTCTCTGGTTGGGGTTTGTCCTGGGGACTGTCCCTTGAAAGGCTGTTTTTCTGGAGGTATAACGGCCCCTCAGGCTGGGCTGAGGACACTTCCCTGGGTGCAGGAGATGCTGTAACCTGGTGGTCCAGAGGGGGCTTGTGTGACTGTGTGACCGCTGGCACAGTGGAGCCTTGCTGGTCCCAGAGAGTCACGGACGGGAAGGGGGCCTTGGCCCTTGGCAGAGCCACCTCTCCAAGCCTCCTTGTTTTCTTTTGCAAGATTGGGAAGCTGATGATGCCTGCCCAACAGGCTGATGAAAAGTCAGAGCACATCCCTTATCCTCTAAAGAGACACCTTGACGAGGGGTGGGGTAGGGGAATCTGCATGTGGACAGTATTATCATATTATCTTTAAAAGGATCTTTTAAAGGAAAGGGTGCTTTATAAAAGTAGCTTCTGAGCTGTTCTATATTGAAAAAAAAAACACTTTTGTGTATTGACATTAGAAGCCATTATTACTTTGGGATGATTAAATACACTCATGCATAGCTCTGTTATGTCCCAGGCACAGTTGTAGGCAGTGTGGGTAGAGATGTGAGCAGATCAGCCAATAATCCCTATTTATATTCTGGTAGAAAGCAGCTATTCCTATGATCTGGCCCAAGAATTGAGACGGTAAGCATAGTCTTGCACATGCTGACCCGCATAAGCGCCTGATGCCTCCTTGAAGCCCATGCCTATGTGCCTACAGCTGAATTGTTCAGAAACACACATTTGATGACAGCACTGAGGTGCTCACACCCCTTCAGTGCCTGTGAGCTTCCTTCAGGAGCTGGCCCCAGCCTACTTCTCCAGTTGCACCTCCCTCCTCTCCCTAAATTTTCAGGAACGCCTGGCTGCTCACCCCTGCCAGAATAGATCAACTCCTTAATACCTCCCTGCTCTTATGTATTTTTTCCTTGTTTGGATGTGCTGATCTCAATACTAGACACGAGATGGCGCCGAAACTGTACTCAAAGCTTTCTCTAGAAGTCACGGAGCAGTGGCTACCTGTAAACTGGCTTGGTTACTGGGGGGAAAAAAGACCCTTAACAAAAAAGCCCCTTAACAACTTGTTTCATAAACAGCTTATGTATTTTTGGTACTAGTATTGATGACTTTTATGTATCTAATTAACGTTCCAGATGTAAACAGGAATGGGAGTAATATCTACCCAGTGTTGCAGAACCATCATCCATCCTCAGACAGCAAGCCACATAGCTGTACTCGGGAAGCTAGTTCAGGATTTGAATTCACTCACAGCTTCTTCCTACAACCTTTGTTGCCTGGATGCTTCAAGGACTTTGGCCAGAGTTGGGGGGGGCATCCCCTTCTCATCGTCAGGCTCTGCTTTTCATAAGCCAAGAAACAGAATTCAATCAGGAAGATTTTTTTCCCCCCGAAGTCCCATTTATTTTCCCAAGTAGTATTAGGTAAAAATCAGATCGTGTTACTTGCACTGGTTTCTCAGCAAAATTTCTAACATTTCAAATGTGTGAAATTGGAGGCTGCCCGGCCCCCAATCATAGGAGGGTCCACAAAATGGATTTAAATCTGTTGTCAAAAAGCAGTCATGACCTGGTCTCTGCTGCCAGGTCATGAGGGGACATGCCATCCTTTTATAGATGAGTTTTTCTCCCAAAGACAGCCAAATAGAGTCTAGGGAAATATTAGAATAATTACAAGAGCTATGATTTTGCCTTGCCTTGTTCAAATTTGTATTTCTGGTCATGTTGTATAATGTATTATACAATACATCTGAGTTGTATTTATCAAGCCTGTGTTTTGCACAGGGCACATGGCCAGGAGTCTCACTGGCTTGTCCCAAGATCTTTTGACCTGAGTGGGATCCCTGGAACTTGAGCAGTGCCTCTTGGAGAGTTTTGTCTTTCTCCACCTCTCAGCCTTATTTCTTCATCTACAGAATTATGCTCATAATCCCTATTCCCTAGAGTTGTGAAAATTCAGTAAGATCCTATAAGCCTTTTCCCAGACTTTGAGAGCTGTGGTGTTGGGGGCAGGATAAGCAAGGCTGCTGGTAGACTACACAGCACATTTGGGAAGATGAGAAAAAGGCATCCCTTTCTCCTGGTAGATGCAAACCTGTGCCAGGGTGCATGGTGGGTTGAGCGTGATTGGAATTCAGCCCCATTAGCCCTTGTGGCCAGGTACCCAAGGACACCATCTATACAATGGTTGTGGCAGCCCTGTAGGTGAAGTCCAAATTCATATGGGACGGACTACCCAGAGAGCCTCCCCCATGTACACACCCTGTGTTTCTACCAAACTGAGGCCATCAGTGCCTTGAAAGTAAAGGATCATTTCACCCCTCGCTGCCTTGCACATGTGGGTCCCGCTGCCTTGCATGATCCTTGCCTCACTCGTGCTGTCTCGTTGAGCTCCTGCTCAGCCATGAAGACCCGCCTTAGGCGAGTTTTCTTTATGTGTTCCTGATTTGATGTCTTCTACCACTGTGGCCCTTCCCCTTGATCTGAGGACACACCACTATCCTAGCCCTGACACACTTATCTTTTCTGTTCTGCTGCTCTCCTAGCTTTGGACCATGAGAAAGAGACGGACCCAGAGAGTGAGCCCCCCCTTGTATTCTAGACAAGTCCCACTTGCAGCATGTGAGCTTGTTAATGCAGCACAGTTCTTTGCACGGAGTGGTCACTCTGAGGAGAAATTGCCAGACTATGGGAGCTGCCCAGGACCAAGGAACATGACTCATTTATCTCCTGGTGCCCAGTTTGCAGCAGCCCCAGGGCCCAGGGGATTGGTGCCAGTGTCTGTTGACTGATTCACTCACTGACTATGTCTCATGGTTCCTTTCCTGCCCTAGCCCTGAGCCAAGGCCATGGAGCCCAGGGAACCATGGAGGTGAGCAAGGGAAGGACAGTTTGGGAATAGATAGGGTTTTCCAGGAGCAGGAGGAGGGGAATGCAGGGATTGTCTTGTAAATGTGCTACCCACACCTAAAATCTATACACTCATTACCCTTGTGAAAATGAAAACATTGTAAATTAGGCTGATGCACCCAGTTCAAGCACTTGGACCAGAGGTATCTACTGGTCCAAGTGGGTTGATCTCTACGTGTGCTTTTTATGCGTCCATTAGAGGGCATGCTGGCTATGGTGCCAGAAAAAGCTCCCAAATCTCAGTTGCTTAACATTGAAAAGTTTATTTCTCACACTGCATAGTATAATGTGGTTGGAAGGAAACTCTGAGCAACAACCCCAGAAGGTGTCTTGGAGTCTGGGCTGGAATGGCTTGTGACTGCCAACTCCTTGACCCTGTTTCTAGCTATGAGAGGAAGATTGAGGGGGCATTTTAGGCTGGAGGCAGCATATGCTATTTGTTTCCACATTCTAGCAGCACGAACCCAGTCAGGGTCTGAAGTAACTGCAGAGAGACTGGGAAATGAGTCTTTTTTTTTTAAGATTTTATTTTTATTTTTATTTTTATTTTTATTTAGTGACAGCTGGGTGGCTCAGAGAGTGAGTGTCTGCCTTTGGCTCAGGGTGTGATCCTGAATAAAATCTTGATGATGCTCAACCACTGAGCCACCCAGGCATCCCTGGAAATGAGTCTTGTATGAAGAGGGTTTGTGAGCACCCAGCAAATCCTGCTGCCATGGAGATGGTTAGCAATAGAATATATAATAGGTATTCTATAGTGACTAGGTGATAGAATAAAAGTGGTGGGATTTGGGCTATTATTTTGGCTCTAGGGAAGGCAGGGTTTGTTGATGGAATAGGTGTGATGGATATGGGAGAAAAGAATCTAAAGATGATTCCTGAGCTCTTGGCTTGGGCAAGTGTAGAGAGCAAGATGGAGCGACTCATGTCACGTAGGGGCCTGTGTCAAGCAATGACACGAGCAGCTAAGTGGATGGCAGCTACCAGATATGGCAGAGACCAGCATCAGCTGGCGACAACCCGGGAACTGACGGCGAGCAGGGGCAGAGGAGGTCTGCAGGGGCCCAAGACCACTGAAATCCCTTTAAATCCTCTCCTCAGACACTGACCCCTCCAGAAAGGCAGCTGCTGCCGAAGGCTCTCTGCCCAACTCATCTCCACAAAGAACAGAGATTCTTCACTGAACAGAAGCAGCAGCGAGTGCTGAGAGCTGACCTGGACGGGACCGAGGCCTTATCTCAACTGCGTGTCCACTGACTTGGCGTTTGGTCTATTCACTTCCTGCCCTCCATGTTATCTTGTTCATTGTGTGACTTGTCTTGTGTTCTGCTTCATGTGCCGTGTCAGAAGCCAAGTTAATCACGTGGTGAAATGTCACTCAGTTTAGAAACCTGAACCTACTTTATTTATTTTATTTTATTTATTCATGAGAGACACACAGAGAGAAGCAGACACACAGGCAGAGGGAGAAGCAGGCTCCCTGCTGGGAGCCCAATGTGGGACTCGATCCCAGGACCCCGGATCACTCCCTGAGCCAAAGGCAGACGCTCAACACTGAGCCACCCAGGTGCCCCCTGAACCAGCTTTATAATTATGTTCACCTTGCTTCATGATTGCATAAAGCTGACATTGGGGGTGTGTGGCCCTTCATAGCATGCTCATGACAGCAACACAGAGGGTTCATGTCGCTGGATCCTGGACAGAGAGTTAGAGACTTGGAGCAGGAAAAAAAGGGACAGATTTTTCCCCAGGGCAGGACATGGGGGTGGGGGGTCTTCTGTGTTTGCATTGTCCGGTGTAAGATACTATTAGATATCCTTGGGGAAAACAAAAAAAAAGGATATCCTTGGGGAGAGCACTCCAGGTAGGAAGGAGGCCAGAAGTCATGGGAGTTGGATAATATTTAATACCGTGACACTGAGGGTGCAGACAGAAACATAGTGACCTCACCCTGAGTCCTGGGCATGCTGACGTTTAGAGAGAGAGAAGAGAAGCACATGAAGGAGACAGAGGAAAGGGCATTCAGTCAGGCAGATGGCAGACTGGGTAAATGTAATGACATGGATTTCAAAGAAGAGATGATTTCAAGAAAGGTGATGCCACCTTGTGCTGAAAACCCAGTGAGACAGTGAACAGAGAGACCAAGAGGGGATGATTAGATTTGGTACCATGGCGACTACTGATGCTCTTGGTGGTACAGACAGAAGACAGTTGGGTGAGTTGATGGGAGAATGGGAGTGGATGAAGTAGAGGCCACAACCACAGGTAATGTTTCTCTGACTAAGGAAAATGAGATAAAAGGAGACCTGCCCTGGGAGTTAACATTGCTCATCTTGGGACTAAGGGGCATGACTTTGACACCGCAGGGCACTTTATAACACTGTCTTAGCCTTGGCTTCCTACTTGTGCGAAGCATCATGCTTTGTCATGTCTTTCCCAGCACACCTGAAGCCCTGAGTCTGCACAATACCCTATGTGTGCTTGTGGTTTTTAGATTCCCCCGAAATTCAGAGCCCCACCCCCACCCCCACCTCCCATTGACAGCTTGTTCTCCAGATTTTACTTTCTAAAAGGTTTTGGTTAGCTTGATTTTTTAAAATCCCACCTCTTAACACCACCTCAAGGAGCTCAACTGCTGATTATTTTTGACAGATGGCCTGTTGACTTGGCTTTTCGCAGTGGTTAATTCTGAGTAACGAAAAATGAAGAGAAGGGCTTTGAGGTTATCTCTGGAGCTTCCAGACAGGTGAAATAGTGACAGTTCTCTTGGAGCATTCCAACCCAGTTCTTTCTCCTTCATTGGCAGCTAGGCTGTAGATTTTCACTCTGACTGCTGGCTCTTGATTTTCAAAGATACCCACAGACAAGGAGAAGAAGGTACAGATAGAGCAATTTCAATGCCACAGAGCACGCTGTGCTTACCTATATTCAGCCACTTTCTTGAATTCTCTTATTACAAGCCTTTGGTTAATTTCAAGAGTCTGAAAGGGTTGATTTTGACTAGTTTTGCCAGTGTGCTCATTGCTTTTATGAAGCAGAATATTGGAAGTCCTTTTTCTGTCATTCTCTCTGACACCTCTCTAAGCTCTTTAGTTTCTGGTAACTCACCTGTCTGTGTACTTTAATTCTCCTCTACTTATTTCTTGTGTGTGCTTTATGGATTTTCTGCATTATATAGGAGTATATCTGAAATAATTCAAATGTTCTCTTCCCCAAATTGTCCATTTTTCTACCAATTGGTTTATGACAGGTACTTTTTCAGACAGGAGAGGGACTATTCGCACTTGAGAAGAGTAGACCTGAAACCAGGATATCAGACACACAACAGGACACTTCTGACCAAAGATATGCCTAAGTAGATTGTAAGAATATTCACAAAGAATAGTTATTTATACACTTTATGGAAAAGGAGATTTCAAGCCAGATGAATTCATTTTCAATAAAGCATTGACTCTGGAGGAGGAACATGAATGTGGTAAAAGTGAAAAACCAATTTCACTGGAGCTCAGAGCTTATTCCTCGAAGAAAAATATCCCATAATCACTTGAGGGCATTTCAATTGTAGTGTAGACAAAGATGAGAGAAGCTGCTAGCATGAATTCTTATGTACATAACAAATGTGTGAAATTATTCTGTAAGAGCACAACCCAGGCAGGAGTAAAACTTTTAAAATGTAATCAGTATGGGAAAAACTTCAGTCATAACAAACCTCATAAGATCTGTAGGGATTAATAGTGGAGAGATTCCCATAAGTGTAATAAATGTAGGAGGGTTTTCACTAGGGAAGAGAGCAGACAAGTCATACTGTAAAGAATTCCTCTGATTTTACTGTAAGTGAGAAGCTATAATGCCAGGAGTTAAAACTCCTTAGCCACCAAAATTCTGCAGCGATGATAATCCTTATAAATGCAATGAATGTGGTAAAGCTTTCTTCAGTGAGTCATACTTTATTACACATCAGAAGAAAACCCTAGTAGATTTCTAGGGTTGCCATAACAAATGACCACAAACCGAATGACTACCCAGCAATATATTTTCAACATCTGTACAATATAAGTTTGGCATCCATTGATTGTGTTCATCCCTTAGAATTGGTCACATTTTCCTGATACTTTGTATATTGAGTCATTTTGAATTAAATTTAGACATTGTGAGTATTATGTTGTGTTCTCAGTCTTGGTATATGCCTCGTGAGATGTTACTTTGCTGTAGAAAGCAATCGACCTGGTTTGGGTCAGTCAGCCTTTGTGTCTGGTTGAGATTGTGTATTAGACCACGTAGCTCCATTGTTTCGTATGTGTGCCATATGTGCTCAGGGATTAGGCTGGGACACCTGCAGAGACCCACACAGAATTAGGAGCCGTTTCTGGTTCTGTCCTCTGGAATTCCCTCCCACACTCTCTGGTCCTCAAGGGCTCTTTTCCTGTATTCACTGGCCTGAGGGATATGGTTTCTATTACTCTTGCCAGGCCAATCCAGGAGAAAAAAAATCCATGAAAGCCAAGAATTGGGTAGCTCAGCCTCGTTCATATACATCTGGTTTATTTTTCAAGTATTTTTGATCTTTGCTCACGTTGAAGTCTTATATTCATGTCTAATATTTTCATGCTTATATTACATATGTGGTTATTACAATATCTGCACTCTTGGTTATTACAGCATCTAGATTCTTAATTTCAACAGAAATTAGGCTTATGTATGTCTTAAAAGTTTAGATTTTTTTTCACTCATATATAGCTGATCTTACTCTTGGAACTATTTTATGAATGAATTACTATTTGTTTCCCTCTTGTTCTTGAGGAATAACTAGAGAATGTCTATTCTGAATCATACACACTTGTAAAATTTGAAGTCCAAACTAATATGAAGGAAGACCTCCATTACTATCAGATCCATCTGAAAATTACAAAAGTAAAGTGAAAACATTTTAAATTGAAATTTGGTGGGAGGAAAAAAAAAAAGAAATTTGGTGGGAGGGCTCCAGTTCTTTTCTAGTGAAAACTTGCTCTTGCTAATTACAGCTATAATCTTTGGGAAGAACATGAAAAATGGCTACCTGAGGACTCTGAAAAGTGAACAAAAGCAGGCCAATGGTGGAGCAAGCCAAAATTTGGAGATGCATCCTGCTTGTGGGTGAGTTCCCATTTCTTTTCTCTCATGAAATAATAATAGCTACCACATTATTTTAGCCAGAGGTAAGAGGGGAAGGGGACTTTGAGGGTCACAGCAAACTGTGACATGCTACAACTTGGGCGAATCTTGAGGTGCTCAGTGAAATGAGGACAAATATGGAATGATTTCACTTATATGAGGTCCCTGGAGTCATCAGATTCAGAGATGGAAAGTAGGCCTGCATCTGAATCTGATGACTCCAGGGACAGAAAGTAGGCTGGAGGTCGCCAGGGACTGGGGGAGGGACAAGTTTCATGGGGACAGAGTTTCAACGACACACGATGAAAAGAGTTCTGGAGATGGATGCCAGGGATGGTTACCCAACAACGTGCGTGTGCCAAAGCCACTGAACTACATATTTAAACATAGTTAAGATGTTAAATTTGATGTGTGAGGTATTTTATACCAAGTTTTAAAAGGGAAAAAATTGCTTTGTCTTTATGTCTGTTTTACCTTAAAACAGCCACCTGTGACTTCCTCTGCTCACGTTTTAATGTGGTGTATCTCTCACTCCCTGTTTAAAGTATTCGTATTTAGAAAACATATCTTATCTAGTATGGAACTTGTTTTTCTTAAATCACTCTTAATATTTGTCTTTATTCGGATTATTGAGATTATTAACATCTCATATAATTATTGATACAGTTGGATTGAGATCTATCATTTCCTGATGTATTTTCTATTTATCTCTTGTTTTTTTTATTCTTCTCTTCTGCTGCTTTCTCTTGAGTTATTTTTTTTTTAAGATTTTATTTATTTATTTGAGAAAGTGAGCGAGAGAGAGAGAGAGAGTGAGCACAGGCAGGGGGAGCAGCAAAAGGAGAAGGAGAAGCAGGCTCCTTGCTGAACAGGAAGCCCGACATGGGGCTCGATTTCAGGACCCCAGGATAATGACCTGAGCCTAAGGCAAAAGCCACCGAGGTGCCCCAGGTTTCAGCAGTTTTATTATGATCTGTCTAGGCATGGTTTTATTCAAATTATTCCTGCTTTAGGTTTGCTGAAATTCTGTGTTTTTAAATCACAATTGGGTAGTTTTATGACTGTTATTTAAAAAATTATTCCCCCATCCCTTTCCCCTTTCTTATCATAATAACCAATTACATATATTTTAAATATTTTGATATCGTGTGACAGGTCACTGAAACTCTGTCCATGTTACTCATTCTCATTTCTTGTATTACTGTCTCCTATCATCTCCATTTTGCTATTGAGCAGAGAGGGAGATCTTATTTCAGGTATATAGTACTTTCTATTCTAAAATGTCCATGTGCTTATTTTTGTAATTTTGCTTACTCTACTGAGAAATCTTATCTTTCTGTTCCTTCTTAGTTACTTTCCTTTACTTTATAGAACCTAGTCATCAAAGCTTCCTAAAAGTCTCTGGTAATTTCAACATCACGTGAACGTGGGTTTGGCCTCTGTTGAAAGTATCTATCCCTTAGAGTTACTCACATATTCCCCATTTTTTCTACAGCAGGTAATTTTGCATTATATCTTGAACTGTCTGAATACTCTGCTGTGTTCTCAGTCCTGCTGTGGAGAATGCTGATGTTTAGAAGACAGCCAACCCGGTCCGTTTAGTGTATACGTGTTGCTTTGTCTTCTTGCCCCATTGGCTAAATCTCTGCTCTGTTTGTTTGGGCCTTCTCCAGACATGCTCAGGGGGTAGGATGAAACCCTTGCAGGAACAGGTGCAGAGTTGGAGAACCCCTTCTCTGATTGTCTCATCTCTGGCTTTCCCTCTCACACCGTCTATCCCTCAAGGGCTCCTTTCCTTCTTTCTCTTGGTCAGAGGACATGACTTCTCTTACCTCTTCCATGCTGCTTCGTGAGAAAGAAAAAAGGTATTCTAAAAAAGAAATGGGAAACTATCCTCTTTGTAGGATGGATCTCCAGCTTTTGGCTCCCTCTATGATTGACCTGTTTCTGTTATTTTGGGGTCCTGACAGGTTTTTTAAAAAAATATTTGGTCCAGGGGCACCTGGGTGGCTCCATGGTTGAGGGTCTGCCTTTCGCTCAGGGTGTGATCCAGGGGTCCTGGAATCAAGTCCTGCATCAGGCTCCCTGCATGGAGCCTGCTTCTCCCTCTGCCTGTGTCTCTGCCTCTCTCTGTGTGTCTTTCATGAATAAATACATAAAATCTTTTTTAAAAAAGATAAACAATATTCTGTCTTCATGATTTGCCCATTCTAGACACTTCCCATAAATGGCATCATACAACATGCGGCCTTTGGTGTGTCTAGTTTCCCTCCCTGAGCATAATGTTTGCAAGGTCCTTCCATGGTGTAGCATGTAACCAATGCGTCCTTCCTTCTCATGGCTGAATAATACTCCATCGTGTGGCTACCCCACACTCTGTCCCATTCCTCGGGTTGCTGGACAGCAGTCCCTCTCTAAACTCTCCCTAATTTCCTAGTCTGAGGGCAACCCTGGCGGCCGCCCGCCACCCCTCTGGGGCGAGCTGAGAGGGAGCCCCTTCCCCTGGACTCCCACGCCTGTCCTTGTCCACCCCTTGGCTCTGCCCCCTGCCCCTTATCCCGCTGACCTTTACTACCATCCTGGGGCTCAACCCAACAAGTCTACCACCAGACATACAGACCCTCCGGGAGGCTCACACATGTGCCAAGTGACCAAATGCCTCACAGAGGCATTAATCGAAATATCAAGAGGCTCAGAGAATCAAAAGATCCACCCGTGGGGACTGATTATATAAATTCAGACGCTTCTGTAAACTGGAATGTTCTGCAGCTGTGACCTGCATGGAGACCTGGGCCCTGCCCTGGCCCAGCAGGCAAAAACTCATTATCCAGGTTATCACTCGATGTCTCAAGAGCAGCACAGGCTTTCAGCTTGCTTAATATTCTGGTCTTAGATCATTCTTCATATTTGAACCCTGGCATTATGTTTATTTTATTTATTTATGTTTATTTTTATTTTATGTTTATGTTATTTTAGGTATTTAAAGGAATGTTTACTGTAATTTATCCACAGTTTATAAAAAGAGGTGTTCATACTGACTAGACTATCTTATCACCTGCAGGAACAATAGTCACATTGTATGTGTCAGGAATGTGATTTTCAGACTCTTCACACAGACTGTGTTGGAGGAAAAAAAGTATGTTGTCAATAATCTTGACTTTGTGACATATTCATTCTGTGTTGCTTCTAATATTATGTTATAGGAAGAATAATAATTTTAATGTTTTGATTGCATTTTAAAAAATGAAATAACACCATGGGGCACCTGAGTGGCTCAGTCAGTTAAGTGTGTGCCTTTGGCTCAGACCATGATCCCAGGGTCTTAGGATGGAGCCCTGCATCAGGCTCCTTGCTCAGCAGGGAGCCTGCTTCTCCTTCTCCCTCTGCCCCTTCCCCTGCTCCTGCTGTGGTTCTCACTCCCTCTCAAATAAATAAAATAAATAAAACTTAAATTAAATTAAATTTAAAAATCTTTTTAAAAACCCACCAGAATTTGATATTATAATCTTCATGTTACTAAAGGGATATAACAGTGGTTAAAATTATTGACCTCTGGTTTCTGAATCTGACATATACAATTAAAGATTTGAATTCATGTTCTGTTCTGCCTCCTTGTATCTAACTTCATTTAAACTATATATATATAGTCTACAGTTTCTACTAACATATGAAGATTTAGTACATAATGTACTAATGTACAAAGATTTATACATTTTGCAAGGGGATAAATAATTCTTACATGTAAACATTTTGCTGTTATTCGCTGATGTTATAAATTATGTCTAGATAATTAAAACTGCAAGACTTACTTATGGACTATGTAGATTTTCTCTGACCTTGTACATGCTCAATATTTAAAATTCTGTCTTACAAATATATTCTGTGCGCACATACAGACACACACATATGTACGTATTATTTTAATAAGTGATTAAAGTCTTCAAATTGGTTATCTAGGTTTTGTCTTCCTTGTTTTTCACTTTGTCATTTAACAACTTACTTGAGTTAGCTGATCTGTAATAAACTATACATACTTGAAACATACAAATGGATTCTTTCAACATATATACACATCATGAAAATATCACATCACCACCCCCCCCAGACTTTCCTCGCGTCCCTTTGTAAATCTTGCCTTCTGCTTTTCTTGTTCCCCTTGGCCACCTGCAGATAGTCACTGATTTCCTTATCACTTAAAAGTTTGTTACTGGGTTAGGGGTCCAATTCCTATGAATGAGATTTGAATGAAATCCCTGAATTATCTCATATAGGTATACTCTTAAATGATCTACTATGTAGTTGTGAGCCATGTGTACCAAAATAAACAGGCTTAACAGAAAAAGCCTAAGTCTTTATGTTTCAGTTAACCCAGAGAGCACACCCTTTACACTATGATGAATTGGTTTGAAGTCAGTGCCTTGGATCATCCTTTAAAGGCATAAACTGTCACAGAAAAATTACACATTTATTGTCGTTCTTTGATTTTTGTCTTTTGGTGCTGATGAGCAACAAAGGACTGATGGTGGCGTAGCCATTTCCCACAATCATTTGGACACACAGACGCACAGGGTCATTGTTCCACAACATTCTTGAAGAAGAGGAGACAATGAAGTCCAAAAAGTACATGACCACAAAGAAACTCATGAGTAAGAGAATGGTCGCAGTGGCCTTTTTTTCTGGAGATGTCTTTGAAGAAAGATTGGTGCTGTGAAGATGCTGGGTCTGCCTCTTATGTTGGTACAAAAGAATCACCATGTACCCACTTGAGAGGGCCATAAGCCCCATCATGGAGACTTCCTGGAATGCCACCAGTGCAAAATATATGTACCTAAAGAAGTAGCTCACAGGACAAAGTGAGCAGGATTCAGTGACAAATAGAAGACAGGCTGAGGTCACATTGGGGGTGGCAATAGTAGATATTAAGAAATTACTATTAATGGCCGTATTGAAGACCCAGAGGAAGAAAATGCTATACATGTTTTGGTGTGATGATTTATGTTTGAACTTTGCCAAGTAGGAGCTTCGGGGACTCAGGGTGATGGCCTGGGTGACACTTAGGAGGCAGGTGGTACAAAAAGATAGGCCCCTCATCAATCTGTAAAAATAGATAACTGATTTACATTTTATGTCATCCCAAAGTTTCTGGGACCCAAAGATGTCTGCAGTCATGAACCCCATGGTTAGTAGCATGACTATGTGGATTAGGGCCAAGTGAACAATGATCAGGTCAGTTGGCTTAGGCCTGTGCTTAAGAAATAGGGTGTTGAAGTGGAAGATAAGAAGGATGGCATTGGCTGTGATCCCAATTCCAATTTCGGAGAAAGAGGCATTCTTTACATCAATAAAACTGGAAGGTTTGTTATTTTTATTCATCTTTATGATGGTGGAAAATAAACATGTAGTAAATGCCTAAGGAGAAGCTCAAGAAAAACTCTTTATCACAAATATGAACAAAGTTATCAACTTAACCATCACAATTGCCATCCTGAAAATAGGTGGAGTAATCCCAATGTCCTGCTTCTTACCCTTTAGTGCAGAAGACCACTCTACCACCCTCCTGAAAGCCATCTCCAAATTCCCCTCATTTTGCAACTTCCCAGTCTTCTCTGGATTGTGTTTCCATTGTTGGGCTCATACAGTACCGAAGTTTACCTATATAGTAAAAATAGCCAATTTGCCTTTGTACTTACAGAAACCTGATAAAATTCTGGATATATAGTAAGAGCTCTATAATTTTTGCTGAATTACAGTGAAGGAAATTGCCTAAAAGTGGGAATAAGGCCCTCTCAAGCAAAAGGAGTCAATGAGATAGCCATGCATACAGATGTATTAGTTCACTACAGTCTTTATTCTGATTCTGGTTTATTTCTAGACCAAATAAGACTAAAATATTGATGTGTGGTTCTTAAGTCAGGCAGCCGGAATTTAAATATATGAGCTGACATTTGATACAAGCATGAACTTGAGCAACCAGTTTAGCATTAAACTGAGCTCACATGTAAAGGATAACTATAGTACCTATATCCTAAAGATATAAGGATAAACAGATTAAGTCAATATACTGAACATGGATGAGTGCCTGATGCATAGGGATTGCCACAGAAATGTTAGCTATTATTTTTATTATTATTTAGTTCCTCATACCTGTGACTTAAGAGAGTTGATGCAATTATCTAATAATTCCCTAGCTCTGTCCTTTCTGAGAGAGAGAGGAGAAACAATTATTAAAATAGTAGAACATTTTAATGAGCTATGTTCATAGGACGCTGGTGAAATTTTACTCTTTTCTCAGATTCCTCCAAGAAATTTCACATTTTATGTATTTTTTATTATCAGGCAAGAAGGGGGCAAAAAAAAAAAAGCAATTTTAAGTGAGCAAAATCAAATAACTAATCATTAGCAGGAACAAATTCCCAAATTTCCCAATTTTCTCCCCAAATTTCTTTTCTCTCTATTCTTTGCAAATGGTACCAGGGTAGTAAAGATAACAGCAATTTAAATAGATTCTGGGTTATTTTCTAGAAAGGTTTTAACCAGAAGACTGATGATCACCCCAACCTGAAAGATGTTTCTCCACGGAAGTTCAAGCATCCAAGTCTCCTTCAATTAATCACTGATATCCCATAAGGACCAAATGTAAAATTTACACTAGGGAGCTTGGTGATGGCCCTACACAAGGAATATCTTCCCTATACAATGCAGGTATTTACTTTAATTCAAGCCTTAAAAATATGGGAGTACATAACATTGTAAAATGGGTCCGGACACATATTTTCAGATTTGTCGTCTATAAATCAAGAATGTAAGGCTCAAATATTTTCACAGGTATTTAACAGGTACTTCTATTATGTTTAGTTACCATCAACATAATATAGCATTTAGATGGGCACTTGTTCTAAAGCCTTTGGGGAATTTTTATTTTATTAAACAGAAATTCCTTAATAGCATTAGAAAAATAATATCTTTTTTCTTCTATCCCCTCCATATCTGTCTACTTTTTAAATTCAATTAATTAATATATAGTGTATAATTAGTTTCAAAAGTAGAATTTATGATTCATCAGTTATATGTAACACCCACTGCTCATTACACCATGTGCCCTCCTTAATGTTCATCACCAAGGTACCCCATCCCCCTGCCTATCTCCCCTCCAGCCACTCTCAGTTTGTTTCCTATAGTTAAGAGTCTCTTGTGGTTTGTCTCCCTCTCTGACTTCATCTTATTTTATTTTTATCTTCCTCTATGATCCTCTGTTTTGTTTCTTAAATTCCACATATGAGTGAAATCATATGATAATTGTCTTTCTCTGATTGACTTATTTCACTTAGCATAATACCCTCTAATTCCATCCATGTTGTTACAAATGGTAAGATTTCATCATTTTGATGGCTAATATTCCATTGTGTATATATACCAGTCCCTCTCCAAAATATTGAGCAAGTAAAGTGATATAATTTTTTCTAGTCACACATTCAGCAAGTTAGGGTTTACTCCTGTGATATGCCCAGAAGAAATAACAGAAAAATATTAATTTTCTGTGTTTTCTGGGTCACGATGATATCATCACGTATACAGTCCTAAGTGGTATTCGTTGTCTGTTATGTGCTTAGGAAATATATATATATTCCTATAAATTATTTCCTATAGGCATTGAAATATATACTGATAACATTTTAAAAGAATAACACTAATTAGATATACTATTTAAAGGATAACATTTTGGGTCACCTGAGTGGCTCAGTCAGTTAAGTGTCTGCCTTTCACTCAGGTCATCATCTCAGGGTCCTGGAATCGAGTCCTGCATCAGGCTCCCTGATCAGTGGAGAGTCTGCTTCTCGCTCTCCCTCTGCTCCTCTCCCCCTGCTCGTGTTATCTCTCTCTCTGTGTCTCACATAAATAAACAATATCTTAAAGGACAACATTTTAAAGAATGGTATAAAATAAATTACAATGAAAATTGTAAAATTTTTATGTGTAATTTCTGTGAATACAAACTTCGCTTTAATTTAGTTTGAAAATACAGTTTTATAAGTATGTAACATTGTAAAAGTGGTCAAGTAGCATATTTCAATCCTCTATATTAGGGTGTAGAACTCCCATTACTTTCAATATTACTAAGGGGACTGCAGTCCTACAAATAGAAATTATTAAGGTAAGGCAGGGGTGTATAGTTGCCTTGAACTTGCCCTGGTATTTAGGAAATCACGCTTTAGGTGGTCATTGCTTTAGAACCACTGGATCCTACAGCTAATCCCTTTCTCTGAGCCTGCCTCTCAGGAAGCCAACCTGTAAGAAGGGGCTCTAAAGATAAACTCCTAGTTTTCATTCCTCCTCATGAATCAGCCTGATTCTGTATGTGGGCAGTTGCACCTATTAGAAGTTTCTTATTCTGAAACACAATGATCTCCTAGTAACCTCTAGTCTTAATATCTGCTCATTGAAACCAAACAGAGCAAATCTATTCCTTCTTCTTATAACATCCTAAATTAGCAGAGGATTACTATAATGTGCCTACTAAAGTTTTTTTTTTCCAAGCAAAAGAGTCCAGTTTTCCCTACTGTTCCATAGTAAGACAGGTTTCCAGATTTGTCTCCATCCTTAATGACATCTCCAGTTTACCCATATCTTTTCATTTATTACTTTATACATTTTTAAAAGATATCATTTATTAATGAGAGACGGGGGGGGCAGAGATATAGGCAGAGGGAGAAGTAGGCTCCGGGGGGAGCCTGACATGGGATATGATCCCAGGATCCCGGGATCATGACCTGAGCCAAAGGCAGATGCTCAACCACTGAGCCACCCAGGCATCCCTCTATTTGATACATTGAAAGAGATCCTTTTCCCATGAGTAAAGGACATGATTTCTTAAAAAAGAAAAAAAAAAAAAGGCCACTAGAAATTCTTGTTTTTCTATAGGAGAAATCCCATAGGAAGCCCAAGAAAAGTTAATCTCCTTTTGCCCAGTATCATGACACAATTTGATGCATTCATGAGCATCCACTTATATCTCCTCCATGGAGTAGAGGAGAGACAACAGAAAATATTATCTCACTCATCTAGCTGTCTCTAAACTTGGTGGATTACACAAAATTATATTGATGAAGCACACACTCCACAAATACACATTTTATATTTGTTTGTAAATATTATAAATATGTGTAGATTGTAAACATTATAAAGATGTGTCACTATATTATTTTTATATAAAGTAGTAGGTACAAACATTTCATAAAAACAAACTAAAAGAAACTAAAAGAAATTTAGTGTGTCCTTTCACAGTCATTACCTGAATAAACCACTGTTTTAGGAGATTAGGGTGCCAGAAAAGAATCATTTCCCGTTAGCAGAATGATCTAGGAGACCTTCCTCAAATAAAGCTCTTAGGAATAGTTAATGTTGAGATGGTCCCTGACTTACCTATATACCAGGCACACACAAAAAAATCTCATTTTATAAAGTGGAGAAAAATAGCTGCCCTCAGAGATATTTAAAATGACATAATACCACAGAGAAAATAAAATGGAAGAAAATTCTAAAATAGGCCACATCTGGAGAGGTCACTTTGTGAAAGATGAAGGAGAAGCAAATAACAGATTAGGGAAAACAAAACACAATTGAGTAAGAAATGCCAAATAGAAATCTGAGCATTCAGGGGCACCTATGTACTCAGTCAGGTAAGGATCTGACTCTTGGTTTTGGCCCAGATCATAATCTCAGGGTCATGAGATCGAGTCCTCAATCAGGCTTCACACTCAGTGGGGAGTCTTGTTCAGATTCTCTCTCCCTCTGCCCCTTCTTGTGCTCTCGCTCTCTCTCAAATAAATAAATAAAATCTTTTAAAGAGAGAGAGAGATTTGAACATTTATTTTGAAAAGTTACCACCAAGAGCTCTTAGACCTGATAGTGAAGCTATCAGAAAGATATGGCAGTTAAGACCCTGTGATACCCTGATCAAAAAAAGCAATCACTGTAGACATTCTGCATTTATCCAAATCATGGATAATCAAGAGGGTCATCAACTAGTGAAGAATAGTAAGGTCATTTCACTGGATCCAGTGGTCACAAAGGACGTGGAAGGTATAATGGAGAGAAGAATTCCCTTGCTAGACCCCAATACAAGTTTGGTCTCTTGTTCTTTTGGGTGGAACAGATTACATGGTGAAGGGAAAGAAGGAAGGGCACATGCACTTGCTCATGTGTACCGTGAAAATAATAATGCACATAGAGGTGATGTAGAAGTAGCATGATTAGTGTCAGCACTTAGGAATGTGCCTTAGATATATGAAAGAGCAGACTTTGGTTTATCACTATTATATGTGTCAAATTTTCCACCGTTGTCATTACATTTGTCATCTATGAATTAAATTGAACATACAAAAGACATTTATAAGGCACAATTGATCATACGCTATGCGTTTGGGGCTGTGGGCATATTAAGTAATATTCTCTACCTGAGGCACAATTTTAGTTGGAGAACTATGAGGAGAACTACTGGCATACCTTGTTTTATTGCGCTTCACAGATACTGTGTTTTTACAAATTGATGGTTCAAGGCTTCAGGGGAGGAAGTAACTACAGATGCCAAAATAACGAGAGAACCAGAATCAGAAGTAGAGCATGAAGACGTGACTGAATTGCTGTGATCTCGTGATCAAATTTGAACAGATGAGGAGTGGCTTCATATAGATGAGCAAAGAAAGTGGCTTCTTGAAATGGAAACTACTCCTGGTGAAGGTGCTGTGAAGATTGTTGAAAGGATAACAGAGGACTTAGAATCGACATAAACTTAGTTGATAAAGCAGTGGTGGAGTTTGAGAGGATGGACTCCAATTTTGAAAGACGTTCTACTGGGGGTAAAATGCTATCAAGCAGCATCGCATGCTACAGAAAAATTGTTTGTGAAAATTAAGAGTCAGTTGATATGACAAACTTCACTTTTGTCTTATTTTAAGAAATGGCCACAATCATCAACTTGATCAGTCAGCAGCCATCAACATCGAGGCAAGACCCTCCACCCACACAAAGATCACAACTTGCTCAGACAGTCATTAGCATTTTTTTAGCACTAATGTATTTTTAAAGTAAGGTATGTACATTGGTTTTTTTAGACATAATGCTTTTGAACACTTAATAATCTACAGTATGGTATAAACATAATTCTTATATGCACTGAGTAGCCAAAAATTCATTTGACTCACTCTACTGTGATATTCACTTTATTGTGGTGGTCTGGCACCAAACCAGTGATACCTGTAAGCTATACCTGTAGGGAGGAACAGCTGGCACAGTCAGGAAAGTCAAGTCTTCACCAACTCCGTGTCAGTGCTGTGTACAGAGCATTTGTGACCCGTATGAACTCCGGAAGGATGAGGAAGAAAAATTTAAGGAATATATAAGTACATGGATGGCAGCTATTTTTCAAAAATAATGGATGAGAATTATGTATTGATTTTTACAAATTGAAAAGATCGTAAGGTACATCTCAGGGTGCTCACTTGAACTCCAGTATTTAAAGTATCAATATATTTTCATCTACTTTGAGAACAATCATGAGAAGAGGAATTCTTTTTCTAAATTAAAGAAACATTAAAATCCCAGAGGCACTACATCACAAATATGAAATTGTCAAAAATCAGGAACCCAAATGGTCCTGCGTAAGAATTGGTTTCTTCAATCAACCAACCAATGGTGAAATCAGAGCAGGATGGCTTTTTTGTTGAACTGCTCTCACTTTCATTTATCACCAAAACGTTTGTATTTTAGTCACAAGGAAGGAGATCTGTTCACTTTTACCTGTTCATAATGAATGCATGATAAGATGAAGTTTGGAAAAAATATTTAAAACCCAAGCATAGAGATCAGGGTCATAAATTTTCTTCCTGGTCAAATGTGTTTCAGCATGTACGTCATAAATGGAAGGGGAAGGAAATTTTTGAAATGAATATGAGCTAATTAACAAAGAAAAGATAAATTGATCCAAATAGTCTTTTCTCACCAGTTTCTGGGGGATCAGATCCTTAAACAAGCAGAAGAAATCTCTGTCATCATCACTTTGTTTTCTTTATTTTTTAATTAATTGCAGCCTCACTTTCTCTATTCTGTGATTTGAAATTTCTACCTGCTAAGGCACAGGCTTAAGTGCTAATGCCATTGATTTGAAATCTGTGAAATTAAAACTGGGCAAGCAAGGCTTTCATGAGAAAATACTGGTAGATTTTTTATAGTACTGTGGTTAATGTTGCTATATAAAGCAATTTTTTGAACAAAGAACCTTATTTCCTAATAAGGAATCTGACTTTTCTTAATTACACAATTACAGCAGCACTTATTAAATAATAGTTCTAGTTGACTCGTGGAGAGAAGTAAACTGAGTATACTTAATTAAAAACCAGAGCTGAAACTTACCCTTTCAAAATAAGTTATGAATATGAATTAGTAAGGTTTGGGTTTAAAATGAGTGGATAAAACTAGAGGGTATTGTGCTAAGCAAAATAAGTCCATGAGAGAAACAAATACCACATGATTTCACTCATATGTGAAATTTAAGAAACAAAACTGATGAAATAAGGGAAGGGAAGGAAAAATAAGATAAAAACAGAGAGAGGCAAACCATGAGACTCTTAACTATAGGAAACCAATGAAGGTTGCTGGAGGGGAGGCAGGTGGAGGGACGCGGTAATTGGGTGATGGGCATTAAGGAGGGCACTTGATGGAATGGGCACTGGGTGTTATATGCAACTGATGAATCACTAAATTCTACCCTTGAAACTAATAATACACTATATGTTAACCGTTTAAATTGTAAAAAATATGAGTTGATAATATAACAATATATACCTTCAGAACAAATAAAATAAATAAGTGAAAGCCATTATATTCAGAGAAATGAATGGTTATCTAAAATTAGTGGACTATCATGTGAAAATCAACTGATTTTCATGAGTCAACAAATTAAAATATAAATACATTAAGAAGATTTCCCATTGCATAGCAGAGAAAACAATCCTCTGAGCTGTGGAAGATGGTTAGAGCTGGATGGCTCACCGGAAGCTACCCAAAACTTCACCATTAGACCCAATTTGCCTGCTTCCACCACCTGCCTAGGGCCCTGCCCACTCACTGATTCTTAGTCTGGGTAACAAAGAGGCACTTACGTGGATGGACGTGTAGGGCGATCCGTGCTCGCCAGAAGAACCCACACAGTTTAAAGGCAAGGATGTCATTAGCTCATCTCTCTGCAGGCCTGTAATTTTAGTGTCTGTCGAAAGGTAACAGGGACAGGCTGGGAGGGCAGAACCATGGAGTTCCCAGTGGGAACATTTTACTTGTCTCTTAACTTTAATTGATTCTCTCCTGGAAAATAACAATCTGGGAAGAGCTGAGCTCAAAACTTTCCGAGTTCCCTTGCCACAATCTGCATAAAGGGATCAGAAGGGTGAAAATCATGGCAGAAGTTACTAAGTTCTCTTATTTCAATCCTAGAATCGGAGGAGTACAATCCCATTTCAGACTTTGTAAAGCCACTCCACTGGAGTGAGAGGTTCCTGGCACCTCATGTGAGTGCAGTGTGGCTCTGAGTGTCTTGTCTCAAGATGTGGGCTCCCATTCTTCCCTGGGTTGATTCTCAGATGAAACTCATGGTTTCTAGATATTATCGCCCATGTGTCCCATGATTTCCATTTCATCAGTTTCAAATTTCAAGCTCTCAACTCAAATAAGGTATAAAAATATCCCTTGTGACCATAGATGAAGGCAGCAAAACCCCTTTGGAGCTGATTTCTTTTCATTTTTCCAGGAACACCTGCAGTGGCCACACAATAGGCTATAAACATGCATCCTCTGCATACTGGTGACTCCAGGCTCTTTCTGTGATGGAACAAACATCTGCAAAGAGCTGACAACCTTCTGTGTTCCTTGACTGAGGTACTGAGATACAAGTTTCTTTTCTTTCTTTTCTCCTCCTCTCTCCCTTTCTTTTCTTTTTTCTTTTCAACTAGGCTCCATGTCCAGTGTGGGGCTTGAACTCATGATCCTGAGACTGAGAGTCACATGCTCTACCAACTAATCCAGCCAGGTGCCCCTAAGAAATCCAGTTTCTGATCCCTCTGAGGTAACCAATGAGAAACACATCATGATGGGTCAGTGTGGTGCTGACCAGAGGGTTTTCTGGCAGGAGAGGTATCACATGCTTTAATAAGAACATTCTGTAGAAGCAAAGTTCTTACACAGTAGGATCTTGAGTGATTCCCAACTTTCTTTTTTAATTAAATTCATTAAAAGGGGAACCAGAAAGAAGACAATAATTTCTGCACATTCAAAGAAATTAATTTTTTTCTAAAGATTTTATGTATTTATTCATGAGAAATGGAGAGAGGGGCAGAGACATAGGCAGAGAGAGAAGCAGGCTCCTGATGCGGGACTCGATCCCAGGCCCCACCTGAGCCAAAGCAGATAGATGCTCAATCACTGAGCCACCTAGGGGCCCCACATTCAAAGAAGTTTAAAGAGAGAAAAATAAGATGCTCTGCGGGGGGGATTATAACATACCTACCCAGACTACATACCACTGATATTTAATAAATCAAGGTTTTATTTTAAAAGTGCATAAACTTTAACGTGTTTTTCAGTGGTGAGGGCTAACCCAGGTCATGATATGTGGGATCCACCACCCAGGTCTGCACTTTCTGCCCCTGGTTTTGACCAGGAAACTTTATCTGTGGCTGCCAATCAGACATTCTGAGCAAGAGTGGGAAACTGTGTGTGAGTGGTAATCACACATGTCAATGACAAAATTCTCTCCTCCTGTCGTGTCAGTTGGGCACCATCTAGCAAACACATCAGCCAGCTAAGTTTGGCTTTTTTGTGGACACGTTTTCAATTTTCTTGGATAAATACATGTGTGGAATCACTGAGTTAAAAGAGTGTTGTTCTGACTCAATAAGAAACTGTGAAAACTTTTCAAATGTCATTGTACCATTTTGGGTTCTTCTCAGCAATATGTGAGATTTCTAGTTGATGAATATCCTTGTCACATTTTTGTTTTTTGGTTCTTGATTTTAAATATTCCAGTGAATGTGTAGTGGAATATCACTGGAGTACTTACTACAATCTCTAAAGAGCAAGTGAACAATTGTTCATGTGTTTACTGTGTATTGTCTGCATATCCTGCTTTGTGAAATTAACATTGACAAAAGACTTAAAAATCTTTTGCCAATGTTAATGATTTGTTTGTCTTTTTGTTTTTGAGTTGTTTTTTTTTTTAATAATCTCAATACAAGTATTTGGTTGATAAATACTGTTTGCCTATTTTCTCTCAGTGTATGGCTTTCCTTGTTAATATTGGAAATTTTGGGGCATCCTGGGTGGCTCAGTGGTTTAGTGCCTGCCTTCGGCCCAGGGTCTGATCCTGTGGTCCCGTGATCAAGTCCCACATCGGGCTCCCTGCATGAAGCCTGCTTCTCCCTCTGCCTGTGTCTCTGCCTCTCTCTCTCTCTCTCTCATGAATAAATAAATATTTTTTAAAAAGATATTTGAAATTTTGACTTATGATTAATAAAATTAGTCAACACAAAGCCTAATTATCATTTTTCCTGTTATGATAATTGCTTTCTGTGTCCTCATAAATCTTTGCCTATACAACATCATGAATATGGTGTCTGATGTCTTCTCCAAAAGTCTTTTTAGTTTTAGTGATGAAGACTATAGACTGTCTTGAATTAATTTTCATCTATTCTGTAAGGTAATAGCCAATGTTCATTTTTCTCATATGTATATCCACTTGGAGAAAGTGGAACCCTCTTACACTGTTGGTGAGAATGCAAACTGGTGCAGCCACTTAGGAAAACAGTGTGGAGGTCCCTCAAAAAGTTAAAAATAGAGCTACCCTACAACCCAGCAACTGCACTACTAGGTAGTTATCCAAAGGATACAAGCATAGTGATTCTAAGGTGTACATGCACCCCAATGTTTGTAGCAGCCATGTCCACGATACCCAAAATACGGAAAGAGCCCAGATGTCCATCAACAGTTGAATGGATAAGAAGATGTGGTATATATGTACAATGGAATATTACTCAACCATCAAAAGGAGTGAAATCTTGCCATTTGCAATGACATGGATGGAACTAGAGGATATTATGCTAAGCTAAATAAGTCAGTCAGAGAAAGACAAATACCATATGGTTCCATTCATATGTGGAATTTAAGAAACAAAAAAGGTGAACATAGGTGAAGGGAAGGAAAAATAAGACAAACACAGAGAGGGATACAAACCATAAGAGATGCTGAATTCCAGGATACAAACTGACGGTTGCTGGAGGGGAGGTAGGTGGGGGTAGGGATAACTGGGTGATGAGCATTAAGGAGGGCACTTGATGTAATGAGCACTGGATGTTATATGCAACTGATGAATCATTAAATTCTACCTCTGAAAAAGGAAAGAGAAGAAAAGAAAAGAAAAGAAAGAAAGAAAGAAAGAAAGAAAGAAAGAAAGAAAGAAAGAAAGAAAGAAAAGAAAGGAAGGAAGGAAGGAAGGAAGGAAGGAAGGAAGGAAGGAAGGAAGAAAGAAAGAAAGAAAGAAAGAAAGAAAGAAAGAAAGAAAGAAAGAAAGAAAGAAAAAGATTTTTTGAAAAAACTTCCTTTTCCCATAGGATTAGCTTTCTCTATCATTGAGAGAAGAGTTTTGAATCTTTGATAATAGCTGTGAATTTGTCTATTTCTTCTTTCTGTCCTTACCATTTTTTGCCTCGGTATTTTGAAGATTTGTTAATACCTGCATAAGCATTTAGGATTTCTATTATCATTATGAAATGCCCTGCTTTACTCCTGAGAATAGCTGTTGTACAGAAATCTAATTTGTTTCATATCAGTATAATCCCTGTAGCCTTCTTTTGAGTGTTATTTTCATCCTTCTACTTTAAACTTACCTTTCTGTTCAAAAGGGATTTCTCACAGACAGTGTAGAATTAGCTTTGGTTTTGTAAACCTAATTTTTCAGCGTCTGCCTTTTAATTGGAGTGTTTCAACACTACATGTAGTGAGATCATTAATATAGGCTTCAATCTGTCATCTTGGTATTTGTCTTATGTATGTCACATGTTTTTCATATTCGGATTTTCTTTGGTTCGCCCTCTCTTTTGCCTTTTTGGGGGGCTTTGATTATATATCTAATGACTCAATTTTATCTTCATAATTGGCTTTTGGTAGTCCTTTTTGGTTTTATACACTATTGATTGATCCAGGATTAGTAAAATACATCTTTAACTCAGCACAGTTCACCTTCAACCAATATGATGCCATATTTTTCTACGGAGGCATAATTGACATACAACACTGTATTCGTTTCAGGTATACACAACATAATGATTTGATACTTGTACATATTGCAAAATTATCACCACAATAAGTTTACCTAACATTTGTTACCATACATAGTTACAGAATTTCTTTCTGTAATTTAGCAATTTTCAAGTATGTAATACAGGATTATTAACTATAGTTTCCATCTGTACATTACATCCCCATGGCCTACTGGTTTTATAACTGGAGGTTTGTACTTTTTGACTCTCTTCCCCCATTTCTCCCACCCCCACACCCTACCTGTGGCAACCATCAATATATTTTCTGTATCTATGAGCTTGGCTTTTGTTTTGGTTTTGTTGTGTTGTTTCTTAGATTCCATAAGTGAGATCATAGGATATTTGTCTTTCTAACTTATTTTCACTTACCATAATATCCTCAAGGTCCATCCATGCTGTCACAAATGGCAAGGTTTCATTCTTTTTATGGCTGAATAATATTCCATTGTGTATATATACACACCACAATTTCTTTTTTTTTTAAGATTTTATTTATTTATTAGAGACACAGAGAGAGAGAGAGAGAGAAACAGGTTCCCCACAAGGAGCCCAACTTGGGACTCGATCCTGGATTCCAGGATCATGCCCTGAGCTGAAGGCAGATGCTCAACCACTGAGCCACCCAGGCATCTCTATTTCTTGTCTTTTAGATGGTAGCCATTCTGACTGGTGGAGGTAATATTTCATTGTGGTTTTGATTTGAATTTTCCTTATATTAGTGGTTTTGAGCATCTTTTCATGCATCTGTTGGCCATCTGTATGTCTACTTTAGGAAAAATGTCCATTCAAGTCCTTTGCCCATTTTTAATTGGATTATTTGTTTGTTGCTGTTGAGTTGTATGAGTTTTTTTATTTATTTTAGATATTAACTCCTTATCATATATATCATCTTCAAATACCTTTTCTCATTCAGTTTTCCTTGCTTAAATTTATTCCCAGGCACTTTTTCCTTTTCTTAAGTTTTTATTTAAATTCCCTTTAGTTAACATACAGTGTTATATTAGTTTCAGGTGTACAATATAGTGATTCAGCACTTTCATATAACACCTGGTGCTCATCACAACCAGTACACTCCTTAATCCCCATCACCTATTTAACACATTGTTCCACCCACCTCCCCCTGGTAACTATCAGTGTGTTTTCTATAGTTAAGAGGCAGTTTCTTAGTTTGCCTCTTTTTTCTCCTTTGCTCATTTGTTTTGTTTCTTAAATTCCACATGTGAGTGAAATCATATGGTATTTGTCTTTCCCTGATGGACTTATTTTGCTTAACATAATACTCTCTAGCTCCATCCACATCATTGCAAATAGCAAGGTTTCATTCTTTTTAAGGGCTGAGTAATATTACATTGCATATATTGTGTATATATAGATATATATATATATATACACACCACATATTCCTTATCCATTCATCGTTTGCTGGATATTTGGGCTGTTTCCATAACTTGGCTATTGTAGATAATGCTGCTGTGAACATCAGAGTGCACATATCCCTTTGAATTGGTATTTTTGTATTCTTTGGGTAAATACCTAGTAGTGTAATTGCTGGATCATAAGGTAGTTCATTTAACTTTTGAGGAGCCTCCATACTGTTTTCCAGAGTGGCCTACCAGTTTGCATTCCCAATGGAATGATGGAATGGGTTATAAAGGGTTCCCCTTTATAAGAAACAGCAGATGTTGGAATTTATTCTTTTTTAAAAAAGATTTATTTATCTATTTATGATAGACAGAGAGAGAGAGAGGCAGAGACACAGGAGGAGGGAGATGCAGGCTCCATGCCAGGAGCCCGAGGTGGGACTCGATCCCGGGACTCCAGGATCATGCCCTAGGCCAAAGGCAGGCGCTAAACCACTGAGCAGGGATCCCCAGCATTTATTCTTTTTGATGTAACTGTAAACAGAATTGTTTTTCTTGATTTCTCCAATATTTCATTATTAGTGTATAGTGCAAATGGTGAGAATTTTGCTTCTTCCTTTCCAATTTTCATGCCTTTATTTCTTTTTCTTGCTTAATTGGTTGTCCAGGACTTCTGGTAATATGTTGAATAAAAGTGATTAGTGTTGGCATGCTTTTCTTGTTCCTTGATCATAAGAGAAAACTTTCAGTTTTTCACTGTTGAATATGATGTTAGCTTTGGGCTTGTCATTTATGGCCTTTATTATGTTGAGATATATTCCTTCTATACTCACTTCACTGAGAGTTTTTATCATAAATAGATACTGAATTTTGTCAAATGCCTTTTCTGCATCTACTGAGATGATCATCTGATTTTTATCTTTCACTTTGTTAATGTAGTGTATCACATTGATTGATTTGCAGATATTGTACCATCCTTGCCTCCCTGGAATAAATCTCACTTGATCATTGTGTATAATCCTTTTAATATATTGTTGAATTTTGTTTACCAATATTTTGTTGAGGATTTTTGCATCTATTTTTATCAGGAATATTGGCCTGTAATTTTTGTTTGTTCTTATTTTTCTAATTTCTTTAGGTGTAAGTTAAATTGTTTGAGATTTATTTTGTTTCTTGGAATAAGCCTGGATTGCTATGAATTTCCCTCTTAGAATTGCTTTTACTATATCCCATAGATTTTGGTATGTTGTATTTCTGTTTTCATTTGTCTCTGTTTTTTTATTTCTGATTTGATTTTTTTTATGACCTAGTAGTTGTTTAGTAACATGCTGTGTAATCTTCACATATTTATAGTTTTTCCGGTTTTCTTCTTGTAATTGATTTCTAGTTTCATACCATTGTGATCAGAAAAGATGCTTGATAGGATTTCAATCTTCCTGAATTTATTGAGACTTGTTTTCTAGCCTAGCATGATCTATCCTGGAGAATGTTCCATGTGCACTTTAGAAGTATCCTGCTGTTTTTAGATGGAATGTTCTGTATATATATATGTTAAGTTCATCTGATCTAATGTGTATTTTAAGGCCAATGTTTCCCTACTGATTTTCTGTCTGGATGATCTATCCATTGATGTAAGTGGAACACTAAGGTCCCCTACTATTGTGTTGCTGTCCATTTCTCTCTTTAGGTCTGATAATATTTTGGCCTGTTAATATTAGGTCTGCTTTATATATTTTGGTGCTCCTATGTTGGTTTCATGTATATTTATAAATCTTCTATTTTTTTTGATGGATTGACCCCTTTATCACTATGTAGTGCTCTTCTTTGTTTTTCATTTATTTTTTTTAATTTTTTATTGTAGTTCAATTTGCCACCATATGGCATAACCCCCAGTGCTCATCCTGTCAAGTGCCCCCCTCAGTGCCCATCATCCAGTCACCCCAACCCCCATCCACCTCCCCTTCCACCACCCCTTGTTCGTTTCCCAGAGTCAGGAGTCTCTCATGCTCTGTCTCCCTCACTGATATTTCCTACTAATTTCTCTCCTTTCCCCTTTATTCCCTTTCACTATTTTTTATATCCCCCTGTGAGTGAAACCATATAATGTTTGTCCTTCTCCATTGACTTACTTCACTCAGCATAATACCCTCCAGTTCCATCCACATTGACGCAAATGGTAGGTATTTGTCATTTCTAATGGCTGAAGACTATGCCATTGTATACATAGACCACATCTTCTTTATCCATTCATCTTTCGATGGACACCAGGGCTTCTTCCACAGTTTGGCTACTGTGGACATTGCTGCTATAAACATTGGGGTGCAGGTGTCCCAATGTCTTTGTTTTAAAGCCTATTTTGCCTCATATGAGTATAGCTACTCCAACTTTTTTTTTTTTTCATTTCTGTTTGCATGGAATATTGCCTTCCATTCCTTTACTTTCAGTCTTGTGTCCTTACTTCTGAAGTGAGTCTCGTACAGGCAGTATATGTATATGTCTTGTTTTCTGATCCATTTTGCCATCCTTTGTCCTTTGATTGCAGAATTTAATCCATGTATATGTAAAGTAATTACTGAGAGGTATTTATTGCCACTTCGTTGTTTTCTGGCTAAAAGTTTTTGCAGTTCCTCTCCATTCTGCTTTTGTTCCTCCTCTCTTGTGTTTTGATCACTTTCTTTAATGTTATGTTTAGATTACATTCTCATTTTCTTTTGTGTATTTGCTATAAGTTTTTGTTTTGTGGTTACTGTGAGGTTCACATATATCATCCTATATATATTACTGTCTATTTTAAGTTGATAGCAGCTTAAATTTGAACACATTTCAACACATTTCTTATAAGGCTGGTTTAGTAGTGATCAGCTTTTTTTTTTTTTTTTTTTAGCTTTTGCTTGTCTGGAAAACCTTTATCTCTCTTTATATTCTGGATGACAACCTTGCCAGGTAGAATATTCTTGGTTGGAAGTTTTTTTCCTTTCAGCACTTTGAATATTTTATGCCACTGTCTACTTGCCTGCAAAGTTTCTGTTGAGAATTAGCTGATTGCCTTATAGGGTTTCCCTTGTATGTAACAAGTTGATGTTTTCTTCCTGCTTTTAAAATTCTCTCTTTTGAATGATATTAAGGAGGGCATGTGATGTAATGAGCACTGAATATTATATAAGACATGAATCACTGACCTCTACCTCTGAAACCAATAATGCATTATATATTAATTAATTGAATTTAAATTAATTCATAAAAATACAAAAAAATTCTCTTTAACTTCTGACATTTTAATTATAATTGAATTGAATTAAATTAAATTAATGTCTTGGTGTGGTTTTTTGGAGCTCTCTGGCCTCCTTGGATTTGGATGTTGTTTCCTTTAGGTTAGGGAAGTTTTCTACCATTATTTCCTCAAGTTTTCTGCCTTTTCCTATCTCTCTTTCCTTTCTGGGATTTTACAATGTGAATATTATTCTGCTTGATAATGTTCCAGAGTTCCCTCAAGTTATCTTCAATTTTAAAATGTTTTTGTTTGTCTGTTTGCTGCTCTTTTGTGCTGAGTTCCATTGTTTTGCTTTCCAGCTCACTAATACATTCTTCTGCTTAATCCAGTTTGCTGTTGAACCCTCTGATGTATTTTTCATTTCAGTTATTTTATCTTCTGTTTGGCACTTTCTTATATTTTCTATCTCTTTGATGAACTTTTCACTGTGTTCATCAATTCTTCTCCCAAATCAGTTGAGCATCTTTAATGACCATTACTTTAAATTCATTATCAGGTAGACCACCTATCTTCATACCATTAAGGTCATTTTCTGAGGTTTTATTCTTTCATTTGGAACATATTTCTCTGTTTCCTCATTTTGCTTGACTCTCATTATTTATTTATATGTATCAGATACAATAGCTACTTCCCTAAGTTTTAGTGAGTGGCCTTGTGTAGATAATGAAACTTCTCATTCGACCTTGCCCTAGCTCTTGGTTGTCTCTCAAACTTCTGTGACTGTCTAAACCTGATTTATGTGCTAAGACCTATCAGTGTTCCAAGGAGGAAGAATCTCATTTAGTACCTAGTTTCAGGCTGATTAGGAGCCAGACTCTCAGGCATTAGCTTTTAAAATATGCAAATATATATAGTCCTGTGAGGCCAAATATATACAGACCTGTGTTATCTCCTTGTTGAGTATTTTTTTTCTCCTTGTTGAGTATTAAGAGTTCTTGTATGTTTTGCTTACAAGTCCACTATTATATGTGCTATTTGAAAATTGTGTGGCTTATTTTTTCATTCACTTAACAATATCATTCAGAGAGCAGACCTTTTTAATTTTGGTAAAGTCTAACGTAACTTTTTCCTTTCATGGAATATGCTTTTGGTGTTGACTCTGAAATCTCATCACCAAATGCAAAGTCATCAGATTTTCCTGTGTTGTATTCCAAAAGTTCTATATTTTTTACTTATATACTTAGGTCTGTGGTCCATTTTGAATTAACTTTTATGAAGGTGTAATGTTTATGTCTAAATTAATTTTCAGTTCTGAATGTCTAATTGTTCCTGTATCAAATTTTGAAAACATTATTATTTCTCCACTGGATTGCCTTTGCTGTCGAAAATCAGTTGGCTGTATTTTTGTTGGTCTTGTTCTGGGCTCCCAGTTCTCTCCCATGAATCTATTTGTCAATTCTTTCACTATGTCATCATGATTACTTAGCTTTACAGTAATTCTTGAAATTGGATAGTGTCAGCCTTAATTCTTCTACAGTATTTTTATATTTATTCTGGATCTTTTAAAAATTTCCAGATAAGCTTTGGAGTAAATTTGTCAATATCCACTAAGTATTTAGCTGAGATTTTGATTGGATTATTTTGAATGGAAAGATCGAGTTGGGAAGAATTAGCATCTTAATAATATTGAGCCTTCCTATTTGTCAACTTGGACTATCTCTTCATTTATTGACATCTCTGATTTTTTTATCAGCATGTTGTAGAATTTCTCAAGCAGATCCTGTACATATATTTGCTAGATATATACTTAAGTATTTCTTTTGTGCCAATGTAAGTGACAAAGTGGCTTTAATTTCAAATTTCATTGCTCATTGGTGATATATAGGAAAGCAATTGACTTTTGTCTATTAACCCTGTATTCTGCAACCATACTTTACTGATACAGGAGTCTTTTGTTGATTCAGTGGCATTTTCTTACCTAACCAATCCTGTCATCTGCAAAGACAATTTAGTTTCTTCCTTTACAATCTGTATACCTTTTATTGCCTTTTCATGTCTTTGTTATTTCATGTTATTGCATTAGTTAGGATTTCTAGCATGATATTGAATAAAAGTTGTGAAAAGGGACATCTTATATTATTGCTGATTGTAGGGGAAAGACATCTAGTTTCTCACCATCAAGTATGATGTTAGCTGTATGTGTTTACAGTTTAACATAATGAAGAAATATCCTTCCATTGCTAGTTTGTTGAGTTTTTATCAGGAATGGTTTTGTAGTTTATCAAATGCTTTTTCTACATCAATTGACAGAATTATTTAATATTTTCCTCTAGCCTGTTGATATGATGGATTATGTATATTGATTTTCAGAGTGAACCAATTTTGCCTGCCTGGAATGAGTCCCACTTGGTCATGGTATATAAATCTTTTTACACATTGTTGGATTTGATTTGCTGATATTTTGTTGAAGATTTTTGCATCTATATTCATGTAGATTCCATCTATATTATGTAGTTTCCCTTCTTGTAATGTCTTCATCTGGTTTTGGTATTAGGGTAATTCTCCCTCATAGAATGAGTTAGCAAGTCTTCCCTCTGCTTTTATTTTCTGAAGAAATTGTGAAGAATTGGTAATTATACTGGTATAATTTCTTCCTTAAATGTTTGGTAGAATTCACCAGTGAAATCATCCAGGCCTGTTGCTTTCTTCTTTGTGGAACATTTTAGTTATCGCTTCAATTTATTTACTAGATGTTGGTAGTTTGTATCTTGGAAGGAATTAGCCCATTTCATTTCAGTTATCAAATTTATGAGTTTAAAGTTGTTCATAATATTCTTTTTATTACCCCTTTACATGTCAGTAGTGATGACCTCTCTTTCATTTATGGTAAGAGATTTAAAAATGTTATTGATCATTTTCAGACAACCAGAGTTTGGTTTCATTGATTTTTCTCTATTGATTTTCTATTTTCAATTTCACTGATTTATGCTCTAATTTTTATTATTCCTTACTTCTGCTTGCTTTAGACTTAATGGATTCGTTATTTTCTAATTCCTTAAGGTAGAACCATAGATTATTGACTTTATATCTTTCTTATTTTCCAGTATATGCCTTCAATGCTATAAATTCCCCTTAGGCACTGATTTCATTGTATACCACAAATTTTGACAAGTTGTATTTTTATTTTTATTTAGTCCAAAATAGTTTTAACTTTTTGAGATTTCTATTTTTATCCATGTGTTATTTAGAAGTGTGTTGTTTAGGGTGTCTGGTGGCACTGTCAGTTAAGTGTGTCTCTTAATTTTGGCTCAGGTCATGTTCTCAGGGTCATAGGATCAAGCTATGGTGGGTTCTGTGCTCAGCAGGAAGTCTGCTTGAGATTCTGTCTCCCTCTGCCTTTCCTCTTCATGTTTCTCGCTCTCTCACTAAAATAAATAAATAAATGTTAGTGGGGGGAAAGTGTGTTGTTTAATCTCCAAGTGTTTGGGGATTTCCCCCCTATCTTTCTGCTATTGGTTTCTAGTTTAATTACATTGGAGCTCTGAAGCATATATTGTCTGACATCTCTTGTTAAAAATTGGTTAAGATGTGTTTAATGTCCCAGGATGTGCTCTATCTTGGTGAATGTTCCATGTGAGCTGGAAAAATATATATACTTTGCCCTTGTTAAATAAAGTAGTCTGTAGATATCTATATCATATCTGGTTAGTTTATGCTGATGCTGGTTAGTTTAGCTGTGCCCTTCCTTATTTTTTGCCTGCTGGATTTCCATTGGTGATTGAAAGGCACTGAAATCTCCAACTGTAATAATGGATTCATCTGTTTCTCCTTGCAGTTCTACCAGTTTTGGATCACATGCATTGATGCTCTGTTGTTAGCCACATATACATTAAAGGATAGTTATGTCATTTTTGGTGTACTTTATAAATATCAACCAGTCAAAGTGATTAATGTGGTATTAAAAACTTTGGGGATCCCTCAGTGGCTCAGTGGTTTAGTGCTTGCCTTCAGCCCAGGGCATGATCCTGGAGTCCCAGGATCAAATTCTGCATCAGGCTCCCTGCATGGAGCCTGCTTCTCTCTCTGCCTGTGTCTCTGCCTCTCTCTCTCTCTCTCTCTGTCTCTCATGAATAAATAAATTTTAAAAATCTTAAAAAAAACTTTGCTTTTCTTCCTATTTTTTTGGTCTTAAATAATTCTATGAATTGTTGATTGAAAACTTTTAAAAATCTATAATTGTGGATTTGTCAACTTCATTTTGTGTTGTCATTATTTCCTTATGTGCTTTAGAGTTCTATAAATAGTTTTACACATAGTATAATTGTGTCTTCTTGAATAACTTTAACCGTTTATCACTAAGAAATACCCTCATTTTATCTGCAAACAGAATAGACATCTCAGACATGTCATGCTTGCTGTTTGTAAGGTGACTTTTTTCCAGTTTTTAAGGGACTACCGTTTTTTTAGTTTTGTTGCAGTTTCAAAAACAATGAACACTGAAAAGGCCATAAAAATACTCCTCCATTTCCCATGACATGTCTGTATAATAATAAGTTTTCTCCATATACTTCAGCCATGATACTATTTCATAAAAGATTACATAGAGTAATATACACAGGAATCCAGCTCTTTTCTCTTAAATCAGACATTAAAGAGATTGCTAAATATGTAAAATAAGGCCATCTTCTCAGTAGATTCATTTCTGTTTAGAAAAATATGTCTATCTTTATTAACATATCTTATAACTAACAATGTTTTCTAAAATTTTTTATTGTTTAATGAATTAATATAAAAATTTTTAGAATTACTCAGTTTAATTTCTAGTATAGTAAGTTTTAACATAATCCACACCAGCAAAAGCTCTTTGGTTTTTAAGTGAATAAACTTAATGAATTTTAAGTGTATAAAGGGTTCTTAGCATCAAAAAGTTTGGAAACTACCACTCTAGGGATTATAATATGTATCCTTAATCTATTTCACGTTCTAAATTATTATTTAATGAAAATATATTACATATTTATATATAATGTAAAACTTTTGCATTACACTTCCTTTTACCCCATTTCTGTCCTTCATCCTATATTTTAGTTCTACAAATGTTGTACATCCCTCGGTCAATTATTAGTCTTTTTGCTTTAGTCATTTGACTTTTTAAGAAATTAGGAAAAGAGAAAAAACATAGTTTTTGGTACCTTTTCCACATACCTGCCATTTTTTATTATTAATTTCTTCCTTTAGATCCCTGTTTCAATCACTTATTCTTTATCTGCATTGTGAAAAATCTTATGTTATATATTTTATTTGTTTATGCTGATGATTAATGCTTTCAGCTTTTCTATATCTGAAAATTATCACTAATGTTCTCATCATTAAACATTATTTTCACTAGATATAGAAATCTGTAGAAAAAAATTTCTTTAGGTTTTCAGATATTGGCTATTGTCTTTGTTTTCATTATTTCTGATAGTAAATTGTTTTTCCTTCTTATAATATTTTGTGTATTGTAATGTGCTTCCCTTTTTGACTGCTTTTAACATTTTCTCTTTGTTTTGAAATAATTCCACTGTAATGGGCTGAGGTCTCATTTTCTTTGTGTTTTTCTCAGAGTTTGTTCAGATTCTAGGTCTGTATATTTTATCAGGTTTGGAAAACCTTTGGCCATTATCTTCTTTTAATATTCCCCTTTCTTTTTCTTTTTGCTTCAAGTTTTTTTTTTTTTTTTAAAGATTTTATTTATTTATTCATGATAGTCACACAGAGAGAGAGAGAGAGGCAGAGACATAGGCAGAGGGAGAAGCAGGCTCCATGCAGGGAGCCCGACGTGGGATTCGATCCCGGGTCTCCAGGATCGCGCCCTGGGCCAAAGGCAGGCGCCAAACCGCTGCGCCACCCAGGGATCCCTTGCTTCAAGTTTTTATCTAAACTCTAGGTAGTTAACATGTAGTGTAATATTGGTTTCAGGAATAGAATATAATGATTCATCATTTACATATCACACTCAGTGTTCACCACAACAGAGCCTTCCTTGATACCCATCACCCATCTAACCCATCCCTCACCCACCTCCTTCCAGCAGCCCTCAGTTTGTTCTCTAGTTAAGAGTCTCTCGTGGTTTGTCTACCTCTCTTTTTTTTCTTCCTTCCCCTATGTTCATCTGTTTTGTTTCTTAAATTCCACAGATCAGTGAAATAAGATGGTATTTGCCTTTCTCTGGTTTATTTTGCTTAGCATGATATACTTTACCTCCATCCATGTCATTGAAATGGCAATATTTCATTCTTTTTGATGGCTGAATAATATTCCATTATATTTGCATATATATACTCTATATGTATGTGTGTATCACATTTTCTTTTTTAAAATATTTTTAAAATTACTTATCTGAGAGAGAAGGAGTGAGAGCACAGAGGGAGAGAGAGAAGCAGACTCTCCGAGCAGAGAACCCAACATGGGGCCCAACCCCAGGATATCATGACCTGAGCTGAAGGCAGAAGACTAACCGAGTGATCTGGGCAACCCACCACATCTTCTTTGTCCATTCATTAGTTGATGGATATTTGTGCTCTTTTCATAATTTAGATATTGTTAAAATATCTATACTACCCAAAGCAATCTACACATTTAATACAATTCCTATCAAAATACCACCAGCATTTTCCACAGAAGAAGAACACACAATCCTAAAATGTGTATGGAACCACAAAAGACCCCAAGTAGCTAAAGCAATCTTGAAAAAGAAAAGCAAAGCTGGAGGCATCACAATTCCAGACTTGAAGCTATATTACAAAACTGTAGTCATCCTCTCTTTTACTGTCTGAGGCTCTACACATATTTTAGAATGCTTCTTATTATACTTATGTTTGTTTCATTTTTTAAAACTTTTTTTTCCCCTCTGCATGAATTTGGATGTCTTTTTTTTTTTTAATTTTTTTTTTAAGTTTTATTTATTTATGATAGTCACAGAGAGAGAGAGAGAGAGGCAGAGACATAGGCAGAGGGAGAAGCAGGCTCCATGCACCGGGAGCCTGATGTGGGATTCGATCCCGGGTCTCCAGGATTGCGCCCTGGGCCAAAGGCAGGCGCCAAACCGCTGTGCCACCCAGGGATCCCCCTCAGCTTGTTTTCCATAGGTAAGAGTTTCTTATGGTTTGTCTTCCTCTTTGATATCTTGGAAGCTAAGTAGGGTCAGGCCTGGTTAGTACTTGTTTGGGAGATAATAGTTATTTTAAAGTACTGTCTCCTGATTTCAGTACCTGGAACATCTGTGAGTCTGCTTCTATTGATTATATTTTTGAGTATAAATCACAGGGTCCTATTTTGTCAGATGTTATACAATTTTTTATATAATTGTGTATAAATTACAGTTGACACTGAGACATAACTTTATCTTATTTACTTCAGAGAAAGTGGAAACCTTTTCCTACTTCCATTAGTTAGGATGAGGATTGAACTATTCAGATTCCTAATGGAGTTTAATTAAGATGGGCTATGCTTCAGCTTTAATTATGTTCAATATGCCTGTGATTACCTCAATTCTAAACCTCCAGCTCTGCCTCTATATTTCTATTTTTATTTCATTTTTTAAAATTCATTTTTAAAACTGACTCACAGCTTGAAACATGGAACTACAGTTTTGGAAATCATAAAATACAGGACCACTGATACTCAGAAACTACATGCTCCATCTCAGAGTTAGCCTAGGGGTGAGGATGCCCATCACACATAGTAGGAAGAAGACACTCAGAGCCACTGTGAACTCATAGGAGATGCCAGGAATCTCTCATCCCAGAGGGTGGCATTACAAAGAATGAAATGGGATTATACAAATTTGATTTTAGGATTAAAAATGAAAGAACTGTATTTTCTACCATAATTGTGATCTTCTGATCCTTCCACACAGATACGGGAAGAGTGTTTATAGAAAAGCTTTGGGCACAGATCTTCCCAGATAATTATTTTCCAACAGAGAATAAAGTACAATTAAGGGACAGGTAAACATTTTACTGGGGACTCCATGGTTCTGTCCTCCAAGCCAGATCTTGTCACCTTTATACAGATGCTAAAACTATGGGCCTCTATAGGTTATCTCATATATATCTATAGATAGATAGATAGATAGATAGATAGATAGATAGATAGATAGATAGATATGATATAGATATATATGATATAGATATAGAGATATGAGGTTATCTCATATAGAGATATGAGATATTCTTTCCTTTCAACTATACAGATTCTTCTCACATGTGCCCCACATGTCCATCTGGTAAGTGCCTCTTTATTCCACAGACTTAGAATCACTGCATGGGCAGGATACTAGGCAGGCTGGGGAAAGAGGCAAATTGGGTCTTAACATTGGGTAAGATTTTTTGGTAGCCTCAGGTTTAAATATCTCCCATAGTTCAGAAGATTGTTTTCTCTATAATGGAATGGGGAAATGTTTTAAGTATGTTTAGTACTTTAATTTGGTGACTCAGAAAAATATTCGACTTTTTCATTTGAAAAAGTTACTTTTTTTTTCAAGTGACACAATTATTACTTTTTATTTAAATGTTTTAGAAGATGAGTGGTAGAGCTCACAAAAGTTACCTCCAACAACAAAGTTGGAGAATTTTTTTTAAAAAAAGAGTGGATACCAAATAACTTTTAGGAAAATAACATCTTATTAGCCTCTTACATTGTTGAAGAGAGCAAAAGAAGGCTTAAGATCTAAAGGATAAAAGTTGTATTTATAAACATGCTAAGGAATACATTAAAACAAACAAAAAACAAAAATAAGGAAAAACATTGTATCTTACAGGTTAAATTCTGTTACAAATGATTTCTATGGGACTCTATAGTCCCCTTCAACAGCATTTAAATAACAAAAACTCCATTACTGAAAGAGCTTCAATACTCCTTTGGAGCTGGCTATTACAGAATTTATCCTGCATATAAGGTATGCATGAAAAACATCCTGGAGAGACTTGGAATACCTGCAAACATGAAATTGTTTCTTTAAGTTGCACTTATTGGTCTGGAATCCCCTTGACTGGGGTTCAATTACAACTTGAAGCTTGTCACCTTAGGGTAGAAGAACAATTTAAAGCCAAAGGGCACTTTGCTGTAGTTAATTCATGTGGCTTCAAGTACATTTCAGAAGTTTCTCCTCCATGCCAAAGACCTATTGAGAATTAAGGAACACATGAAACTTTCTAACCGAGTCCTAAGAATCTAGGTAATCATTACAGTTTCTATATACTGTTTTCTTAAAGCCACAAATTTTATTATAGAAAGGAGAAAGGTCATGGCATCGACAGATCAAGCACAAGACTTCTAAAATACTAAATTGTTTCTCTCTTGCTTCACAACCAATTATATCAGGGGGCTGCAAAATCATACAGAACCATAACAAAACTGTTAGTGTTTTGCATCATGTCCAATAAAGAGCAATATTTTTGCCTGAGTCTCCCATTTACCTTTATCTAGAGCTATTATTCTTGAACTTTCCATAAAAATTTCTTCTCAAATAATTTAATAATTCTAACAACTTAGAAGGGCAGTGTGAAGACCTGAATATTTCACCCAAGCAATGAAGGCAACAAAACTCCTTTAAACCTGCTCTCCTGCCCAAATTTTATACACTAAAAGAATCCTTTCTCCTTCCCTTCTGCAGGGGTACCCAAAAGAGAGTGGCATTTCTTGGCCACCACAAGTTTTGGGTTGGATCCTCTCTGTTCTTCAATGTTCTGACAAAGATCCTGGGCCTGTATATAGCTCATGCCTCTGGTAATTCAGTTTTGTTCTCAATGAGAGAGATCTCTAGCACAGGTAAGAGCAGCTGAAAGGCATCCTGCATATAGGAAGCACTGTTTGATGCCTCCAGAAATACTGCAGTGACTAGGGGATTAAGGATGTCTGCCTTTTCTTTGACCCCAGCAGTTGTTAGGCAAGTGGTGAACTCTTTAGACAGAGAAGACAACTCTTTACACAACACAATTGTCATCTGGGAAAAAGTTCTGCTTCTTTCTATGGCTGTCACTTCCTGCTTCTGGCCATGCAGAACCAGAGCCGCTGTTTTGTGAAACAGCGTCAGCTCTGCTAGGCTCCGGATTGCAAATGCATGGATATCCTCTATTGAATTTTTACTGATTTGCTCAATTTTTTCTGTTTCCAACTGTTTCTCTCCATCTTCCTTCTCTTCTGATGGCTTGGCCAGAGATGTACTGATCCATTCGTAGGCAGTATTCCTTGCCTTGGTAAGTTTCTCAGGTTTGGAGGAGACATGCAGCTGGGAAAATAGCTCTGTTATTTCTTTGGTAAAGTCTTCGTCATCTTTTTTCTATTCTTCCTCTTCCTCACAGAACTCTGCTAGAGAAAATGCTTCCTTGAGTTGCTCCAATTCAAGTTTTAGAGTCTGTAGTTCTTCTCCACTTAAAGAATTAAGAATAGATTTCACCTTTATTTCACTTTCTCGTGAAAGCATCTCCAGAGCTTCCAGATGCGAAAGGCCTTGAAATTCATCAAAAAGGAGCCCATAATGAGTTTTCTTGTCCGTTTCCAAGGTAACCTCATTGGAGGTCCGTAGCTCTTCTTTCTCCTTTGCCTTTCGTAAAACCTGAGACAATGTAGAATTCCGGTTCATCAGACCCTTGGTTCTTTTAAATCCAGGATCCCCTTCTGCTATTACATCCATTGTCTTTTTCCCAATGAATTCTAAGGCATCCAAACCCCCAATGATCACGCTCTTTCCTGTGGTTTGAACAGCAGTAGAGATGGTTGAAAATACACCAAATGGCTCAATCAATGAGGAGGAGTTTGCATTCTCATTGGCATTTGTCTCTCCTGCTGCATACTGGACTTCAGTTGAAATTTCACTGGGACTAGGAATTCCAAGAGAAGTCTCTGCCTTCTCAATGACATTTGAAATACCTTGTCTTACTGTAGCTACTGTAGCTGAGGCTGAAGAGAGCAAGCACTTGCCCCAGCTGCCCCAATATCCCCATCCAGTCTGAGGTACATCTTTGGAAACAGTCTCCTGTTCTTCCCAGTAGGCAGAAAAACAAAAGGCAAAAGAAAAGGGAAAAAAATAAAAAATAAGAGAGAATACAGAGAAGGTATCTAATTAGCTTTGTCTACAGCCTGTGATGCCTCAACAGGGAGAACTTCTTAAGTCTCAAGGTCACTGGAAGGTTTGGACTCTGGTCTTTTCCTAGTGATAGCTGCAAGCTCTGATTTATTCTCTGGCTTGGGACTTTGGTCAACAAAGAATTCTCAGCCAGATCACAGTTCCCATCTTCAAGGGTGGAGTCTCAATATCATCTTTCTTTTTTTACGTTTTTTTTTAAATTTTTATTTATTTATGATAGTCACACACACACACAGAGAGAGAGAGAGAGAAGAGAGAGGCAGAGACACAGGCAGAGGGAGAAGCAGGCTCCATGCACCGGGAGCCCGACGTGGGATTCGATCCCGGGTCTCCAGGATCGCGCCCTGGGCCAAAGGCAAGCGCTAAACCGCTGCGCCACCCAGGGATCCCTCAATATCATCTTTATCTGACATGATTAGATCATTGCCGCCGCTGCCGCCGCCGCCGAGGAACCCTGAATAAAGTTACTTTTATTGACTTGCTAGTTCAGATCTCAAGGAGATATTACATTTTGTCATTTTAGAGCAGAATATTACTAATTCATATTAATATTCCTCATAAAGGAATAAATTTTAGCTCTGGGTTTTCATTAAAAATACTGCTTTACTTGTCTCATCTTCATAAATCAATTAGAACTATTCTTTAATAACCCTCTAATTTGGGCCATTAAAAAATAATGTATGTCTTGAAAAGAAAGTGAGGTTCTTTGTTTAAAACATCATTTTATCAAGAGAGTTTAACCTCACACTCCTTCAAAATATTTACCAGTATTTTCTCATGAGGATCTTTCATTTCTCAGTTTTAATTTCATGAATTTAAAATCAATGTTGACAGTACTGAATCATATGCTCTTGCAGCTAGGAAACTTCACATCAGAGGATGGTGAAAATGAGGCTGCAGTAACACAAAAAATAAAGAAAACACAGTGATGATGATAGAAACGTCCCTTGCCTGTTTGCTGAAGACTTAAGCATATAATCTTACAATATTTGGTAGGGAAAAGGACTGTTTTGTCTATTTGTCTCTTCTCCATGTATTATTCATTTTAAAAATACCCCTTCCTTCTCATTGAGCATTAGCCAGAACCCATTTCATTAAGAGGAAAATGTGTAACAGAGCATTTTCATCTGCCCTGATCTCTATGTTTGGGTTTTTTTTTTTTTCTAAACTATATCTTATCATGAATTTATTATCAGATAAATGGGAACAGATCTACTTTTTTGTTACTCAAATACAAAGAAGATGATGTTAAAGAGGAAAAAAGTAAGACTACTTTTATGTCATTAATGGGTGGATTATGGAAACCAATTCTTAAGTAGGACTGTTTGGGCTTCCCAGTAATGACTGTTTCATATTTGTGATAAAGCACCTCTGGGGTTTTCTTGTTTCTTTACTTTGGAATAATAATTAATCTTCTCTTGATTTTTCTCAAAATAGATGTAAAAATATTGAGACTATAAGTACCCATGTGTAAGGGACCACCCTGAACTGAACTTTGCAGTCCTTGAAATTTGCAAAAGCAATGAATAATTCTTACCCGTGTTTTTTTTGGAGATTGCTGCTACTCATGTATTCAAATATTCCTCAGATTTCCCATTTTCATTCCCTTGCAGTTAGCATATTTCACCATGCTCTGTACACTGACATCTAGTTGGTGATGATTTTGCCTTCCTAGACTCTACCAGCTGTTTCTCCACAGTTCCCTCCCTGGTCCATATGCCACAAGGCAGAGGATATTGTCCAGTAAATCCACAGCCCAAACCCACATGTGTGGTGTATTGTCAATTTCACCTCCCAGATCCTTTCTGTTCATTTATACTTCAGTTTCTAGAAGAGGATTGTAATGATGACAATGAAGGTGAAATTGACCTTTATGATAGTAACAAACTAAATATGCCCTTTCCAGCCTGAGTGGCTCAGTGGTTTAGCGCCGCCTTCAGCCCAGGGTGTGATCCTGGAGACCCGGAATCAAGTCCCACATGGGGCTCCCTGCATGGAGTCTGCTTCTCCCTCTGCCTGTGTCTCTACCTCTCTCTCTTTCTCTCTCTCTCTCTGTGTCTCTCATGAATAAATAAATAAAATATTTAAAAAATATGCCCTTTCGTGTATATAAGGCACATTGTAAATCCTAAAGATAAATCATATTATTTATACATTATCTCCATCTTAAGAAATGTGCATTTTTATGATGGTATCGTACAATGAAAACAGATGTGTTCATCCTTCCTTTTTTCCCCCTGTAATCTGTGCCACCCACAAGGTCATAATGCCCAAATTTGCACTGGGATCTGGCAAAGAGTTTCCTCCGTCATTATATTCTCCATTTCTCTGACCACTGGCTTGAGTACAATGACCTTAGCATTCTTCACTAGTTCGCAGTCCATTTGAAAACACTGTGTGCCATATGATTATTCATGATTCAGATAATTGCAGAATGACACAACGTCTAAAGTGATTGCTTCCTTGATCAAGTTTTTAAGGGAAATTTTAGCCGTGTTAACTTTCTCCTGAGGAAACCGCAGCCTTCGCTTTAGTTCTAAATGGCCCTTGAGTGGTAATTTTTCCAAATGAATGTTCATATTTCACTTTGACATTTCTTATTCCATTTATGTTTTGTTTTGCTTGCCTCTTTCTTTTATTTTGATTTCCTGATTTGCCTACTTATCTTTTCTTTCCTCTTTCACAGTGTGGTATGTCTCTTAGAGTATGACTTGTTTCAGAATTTTCTTTCATGTTATTTTCTCTGTGATTTATGTCATTATAATCAGAATTCCAAGTCACTTTGAAGGTATCTATTTTTCTCCAGTTTTAAAATGAGATTTTTGTGCTTGATTCATTAGGCAAGCCAGGTATCATCTGAACACCAGCCACTCCAAGAACCTTATTTGAGGAGGGTCTCCTAGGTCAGCCGCTGATGACCAAAATTCTGCACCCTGCTATCCTAAACAGTGATGTGTGAGTCAGGTGAAGAGCGTGATCAATCTTATGAATTGATGTGGCAATGGTAATAGGAATCATGTCCTGCTGGCCAGAGGGAAAAAGATCGGGGTCTTTAAAGCCAGAGACTGTCAGAAGGAATCCCAGAGGGAAGACAATCCCAGAGGGAAGACAATTAGAGACAAGACCCCAGAAGGGTCTCTAATTCTGTATATGTAGTGCACAAATCTAGGATTAATCCCAGACATGTATGGGACTGTCCTAAACCAACTGTTGGAACAAATACAAAAAGAAGAAGAAACAGAACTTATAATATGCATCTAAGAGGGGAGATTGCCTTCTAAAACAAAACAAACATTCTTCAGAGCATTGTAACAGGACTAAAAGCATAGGCTAATAGTCACAAAGTCCAAGATACAATTCAAAATTACTCAAAATAGAGCAGCGGGCTTTGGTGCAGACATGGCCAAGTCCAAGAACCACACCATGCACAACCAGTCATGAAAATGGCACAGAAATGGCATCAAGAAGCCCTGGTCACAAAGATACAAATCTCTTAAGGGGGTAGACCCCAAGTTCCTGAGGAACACGTGCTTTGCAAAGAAGCACAACAAGAAGGGCCTGAAGAAGATGCAGGCCAACAATGCCAAGGCCATGACTGCACGTGCTGAGGCTATCAAGGCCCTTGTCAAGCCCAAGGAGGTTAAGCCCAAGATCCCAAAGGGTGGCAGCCACAAGCTCAATTGACTTGCCTACATTGCTCACCCCAAGCTCGGGAAACGTGCTCATGCCTGCATTGCCAAAGGTCTCAGGCTCTGCCGACCAAAGGCCAAGGCCAAGGCTCAAACCAAGGCCCAGGCTGCAGCTGCAACCCCGGCTCCAGCTCCTGCTTCTACTCCTGCAGCGCAGTGTAGAGGCTTCTGCCTGCCAGTGTGAGGACGGAAGGACTGGTATGACCCCTGGGCTTCTGTCGGCATGGGCCTGGTGTCCTCCTGTGCTATTTTATTTGTACAAATAAACCTGCGGCAGGATCTGTCAAAAAAAAAATTACTCAAAATATAAAGAACTGGGAAAATGTAAGCAATTCTAAGAGATAAATACATAGAAGCCAAACCCAAGATTAAGAAATGGTATTGAAACTGTTGTAGACACAAATAGAAGCTCTTATAAGTTATAAATATATTTTTCTATATTATATTTATAACATTATAAAATATAAATCTGACCCATAAGGTAAGAAAGATGCACTAAAAATGAATGAAAAGATAGGATTTCTCTGTAGAAAAACAGAAGTTATAAAACATAACCAAATGGAAAATTTAGAACTGAAAATTTTTACAACTGAAAATTAAAATCTTCCTCAATGGGCTCAGTAGTGAATGGAGATGACAGAAGAGGAATAATCTACAAACTTGATGATTGGCCAATAGAGAAACAGAAATTAGATTGAAAGAAATGACAGAGCCTCAGGTTCCTACCAGATAATATCAGAAGGTCTAAAGTACATATAATTATCATAAGAGAAGAAAAAAATGGGGGGGGGAATTTTTGGAAAAATTAGTAGCCATAAAACTAACCCAATGTGACAAAAGATACATATTTATCAATTTTGAAGTTCAGCAAACCCCAAATGGGATAAATGCAAAGGAAATTATGCTTAAACAAATCATAATAAAACTACTGAAACCCAAAAAGAAAAAAAAGCTACTGAAACCCAAAGATAAAATATTTTGGAAGCAGCTAGAGACAAATGATACATTGATATGAGAAAATAATTATTTGAATGACCATAGGTTTTTTTCATCAGTAACAATGGATATCACAAGGCAGCCAAAGTATCTTTAAAGTGCTATATTTTTTTAAATCCTACTAACCCACCATTCTATATCCTTCAAAAATATCTTTGATTGAAGTTGAACTAAAAGAAATATTTGCAAGCATAGTTGCTCTACAGGATAAGCTAAATAAAGTACTTCAGAATTGAAGGTATGATGGAAACTTGCATGTGTAGAACCTAAAGGATGGCACAGAAATGGTAAATGTATGAGTAACTAGAAAACATTTATTTTATTCCTTCTCAAAATTTCTTTAAAATACACATGACTGTTTTTTTAAAATTACAACACAGTGTATTGGGAGTTTTCTGTGTAGAGATGTAATATCTCCAACAATGACGGTGGTGTAAATGACCAATACGGTATTAAAGGTTTGACAATTTACATGAAATGATACTACATATTAATTCTAGGTAGGTTGTAAAAGGTCAGATACAGACATTAATTTTCCTGGGATAACAATGAAAAAAGTAATTCAAAGACATACTGCCAAAATTCCAATTGATACATTAGAATACTAATGTTATAGTAGTCAAACAATTTTTTTAAAAGCAAGAGAGGTGCCTAGGTAGCCTAGTTGGTTGAGCATACAACTCTTGGTTTGGGGTCAGGTCACGATCTCAGGGTTGGAGGATGGAGCCCCACGTCAGGGTGGGGGGGTGTCCACACTCAGCAGGGAGTCTGCTTGAGATTCTCTCTTTCCTTCTTCACTTGCCCTACTCTTCTCTCTAAAATAAATAAATGAATCTTTTTTTAAAAAATTGATAATCTAAACAATCAAGTTAAAAGGCAAAGACTGACATAGTGAATACAGAACAAGTCCCATTACATGTTTTCTAACGTAAGAGAACTAAAAAGGGAGTAAGGGAGTGAAAGAGATATACCATGTAAAGAGTGAGTATAAGACATCTCAAGTTGCTGTTTTAATATTAGATAAAGCAGACATAAAGATGAAGTGTTTGCCACAGCAGGATAGATTTTTCACAATGATAAAAGCACAAAACTTCGTCAGGAAGGCAATTTGATATTGATAACAAATATCACTGTGTATGCAACTAATCACATGGCCTCAAATGCATGAGGAAAAATTGAGAGAAATAAAGGGAGCTACCTACAATTTCACAAGCATAGTGAGATATTTTAACATCCTCTCCAGAAATTAATAGTAGAAGACATTAGACAACATGGTAGATTTAAGCAATGCTATCAAGGACTTTCTTTTAATTATTAGGTACGGAGCTCTACATCCCAAACTGTAGAACAATTTTCTCCATGCACATGACACACCAACATAAGCCATATACTGGGACATAAAATGAATCTCAATAACTTGAAGAGGATCAAAATTAAACAGAGTTGTTTTTTCAGACCACAAACAACTAGAGTAGAATCTATTAAAATAATATACCTAGGAAGGAAAGAAAGGAAATAAGAGAATATATAAAGAAAACTAATCTGACAACTATATAGAAAATTAATGAAGCCAAAAACTGTTTCTCAAGATCAAAAATAACAATTCTTAGCTAGATCTACAAAAAAAAAAAAAGACAGAGAAAAGCAAATCACCAATATCAAGATTTAAAAATGGGTTGTTTTTGGGTCTGCATGTAATGAGCTTGGAAGTTGCCACTCCATCTTAACAAGTAAATGGCTCCACAGACTGAAAAATCAACAGCTCTGCCTGGATCCACAAGAGAAGGGGAAGGCACAGGAAAACCACAGTCGCCAAGATTGGAGAGACAGACAGACGAATACAAGGAGTCATAGATTACTAAAGCAGAGATGCACAAGTGGAAACTGCTGCAAGAACCAGTGCTGGGGTAGGAAAACCTTACCTCTTATTAAATAAGTGCTGGAAACTCAGTGTGGACAACTCAGAGAGTTAAAAACTCCAGGGTGATCCAGTCATGGGGGAAAGGGGGATGCGGAACTCCACAATAGTATGAAATTTATCATCAGAACTCCTTCTTATTCCCATACTAAATATCTGAGATCTCCTTGTTTCCAAAAGATAGGGAAGGGAAAGGATTATTCTATTCTATTCTATTCTATTCTATTCTATTCTATTCTATTCTATTCTATTCATTATTTTTTTCTAGTTTTGAGTTTTTACTTAAATTCCAGGTAGTTAACATACAGTGTAATGTTAGTTTCAGTAGTAGAATTTAGTGATTCATCACTTGAATACAATACCCAGTGCTCATCAACAGCTAGTGCCCCCTTTAGTACCACTCACCCATCTAACCCATTTCTCTGTCCCTCTCCTCCAGCATCTCTCAGGTTGTTCTCTATAGTTATGGCTTGCCTCTCTTTTTTCCCACCTAGGTTCATCTGTTCTTTCTTAAAATCCACATGAGTGAAATCATATGGTATTTGCCTTTCTCTGTCTGACTTATTTCACTTAGCATAGTACTCTCTAGCTCCATCCACATTGTTGCAAACGTCAAGACTTCAACTTTCTTATGGCTGAGTATATTCCATTATGTGAGTGTGTGTGTGAGTGTGTGTGTGTGTGTGTGTGTGTGTTTATCACATTGTCTTTATTCATTCGTCAGTTAATGGATGGACATTTGAGCTGTTTCATAATTTGGCTGTTGAAAATGCTGCTCTACACATTGGGATGCATGCATCCCTTTGAATTAGTATTTTTGTATTCTTTAGGTAAATACCTAGTAGTGCAATTACTGGATCATAGAGTAGTTCTATTTTTAACTTTTTGAGGAACTTCCATACTGTTTTCCAGAGTGGCTACACCAGTTTGCATTCCCATTAACAGTGCAAGAGGGTTCCCCTTTCTCTACATCCTCACCAACACCTGTTGTTTCCTGTGTTGTTAATTTTAGCCATTCTGACAAGTGTGAGGTGGTATCTCATTGTAGTTTTGATTTGTATTTCCTTGATAATGAGTGATGTTGAGCATCTTTTCATGTGTCTGTTGGCCATCTGGATGTCTTCTTTGAAAGAATATCTGTTTATGTCTTCTGCCCATTTTTAAATTAGATCATTTGGGATAGATGTTGAGTTCACTAAGTTCTTTACAGATTTTGGGTACTAGCCCTTTATCAGATATGCCATTTCATATCTTCTCCCATTCTTTAGGCTGCCTTGTAGTTTTGTTGATTGTTTCCTTTGCTGTACAGAAGCTTTTTATCTTGATGAAGTCCTAGTAGTTAAATTTCGCTTTTGTTTCTCTTGCCTCAGGAGACATATCTAGTAAGAAGTTGCTATGGCCCATGTCAAAGAGGCTGCTGCCTGTGTTCTCTTCTAGGAGTTTGAAGGTTTCCTGTTTCACATTTAGGTCTTTCATCCATTTTGAATTTATTTATTTTTTTTAATTACTTTTTTATTGGAATTCAATTTGCCAACATATAGCATAACACCCAGTGCTCATCCCATCAAGTGCCCTCCTCAGTGCCCATCTCACTCTTCTGCATGTTGCTGTCCAGTTTTCTCAACACCTTTTGTTGAAGAGACTGTCTTTTTTTCCATTGGATACTATTCCCTGCTTTGTTGAAGATTAATTGACCATATAGTTGTGGGTCCATTTCTGGGTTTTCTATTCTGTTCCGTTGATCTATGTGTCTGGTTTTGTGCCGCTGCCACACTGTCTTAATTCCCACAGCTTTGCAATATAACTTAGAGTCTGAAATTGTGATGCCTCCAGTTTTGCTTTTCTTTTTCAAGAGTGCTTTAGCTATTCAGGGTCTTTCTTGGTTCCATACACATTTTAAGATTGTTTATTCCAGTTCTGCGAAAAATGCTGGTGGTATTTTGATAGAGATTGCATTAAATGTGTAGATTGGTTTGGGTAATATAGACATTTTAACAATATTTGTTCTTCCAATCCATGAGCATGAGATGTTTTTCTATTTCTTTGTGTCCTCTTCAATTTCTTTCACAAGTGTTTTATAGTTTTGAGCACAGATCTTCACCTCTTTGTTAGGTTTATTCCTAGGTATCTTATGGGTTTTGGTGCAGTTGTGAATGGGATTGATTCCTGATTTCTCTTCCTGCTGCTTTATTATTGGTATATAGAAGTGCAACGGCTTTCTGTACATTGATTTTGTATCCTACTACTTTACTGAATTCGTGTATCAGTTCTAGCAATTTTTTTTTGGTAGAATCTTTTGGGTTTTCTAATAGAGTTTGATGTTATTTGCAAATAGTGGAAGTTTGACTTCTTCCTTGCTGATTTGGATGCCTTTTATTTCTTTGTGCTGATTGTTGAGGCTAGAGATTCCAGTACTATGTTAAGTAACAGTGGTGAAAGTGGACATCTCTGTCTTGTTGCTGGACCAAAAGGGAAAAGCTCTCAGTTTTTCCCCAGTGAGGATGATATTAGCTGTGGGTCCTTTATATATGGCTTTTAGGATGTTGAAGTATGTTTCATCTATCCCTACTTTGTTGAGGGTTTTTATCAAAACGGATGCTGTAGGGCACCTGGGTGGCTCAGGTGGCTAAGTGTCTGCCTTCAGCTCAGGTCCCAGGATTGAGTCCTACATTGGGCTCCCTGCTCAGTGGGGAGCCTGCTTCTCCCTCTCCCTCTGCTGCTCCCCCTGCTTGTGCTCTCTCTCTCTTTCTCTCAAACAAGTAAGTAAAATCTTTCAAAAAAAAAAAAAAAGAATAGATGCTGTACTTTATCAAATGCTTTTCCTACATCTATTGGTAAAGGTTCTTATCCTTTCTTTTATTAATGTGGTATATCATATTCACTGATTTGTGAATACTGAGCTACCCTCGCAACCCAGGAATAAATCCCACTTGACCATGGTGAACAATTCTTTTAATGTACTGTTGAATTCAATTTGCTAGTATCTTATTGAGAATTTTTTCATTTGTATTCATCAGGGATATTGGCCTGTAGTTCTCTTTTTTAGGGGGGTCTTTGTCTGGTTTTGGAATCAAGATAATGCTGGCCTCATAGAATGAGTTAAGAAATTTTCCTTCCTTTTCTATTTTTTGAAATAGCTTCAGAAGAATAGTATTAACTCTTCTTTAAATGTTTGGTAGAATTCCTTTGGGCAGCCATCAGACCCTGGGTTTTTGTTTGTGAGGAGATTTTTCAATTACTAATTCAATTTCTTTGCTGGTTATAGGTCTTTTCAAGTTTTCTATGTCTTCCTGCTTCTATTTTAGTGGTTTATACATTTCTAGGAATTTATCCATTTCTTCCAGGATGCCCAGTTCATTGGCATATAATTTTTCATAATCTCTTATAATTATTTGTATTTCTGTGGTGTTCATTGTGATCTCTCCTTACTCATTCATGATCTTATTTATTTGGATCCTTTTTCTTTTGTTTTTGATAAATATGGCTAGGGGTTCATCAATTTCATTTTTTCAGGGGCACCTGGGTGGCTCATTGGTTGAGCATCTGTGTTTGGCTCAGGTCATGATCTTAAGCTCCTGGGATCGAATCCCACATCAAGCTCCCCACAGCGAGCCTGCTTCTCCCTCTGTCTATGTCTCTGCCTCCCTCTGTGTCTCTAATGAGCCTCCCTCTGTGTCTCTCGTGAATAAATAAATAAAATCTTTAAAAAAAATATTTTTTCAAAGGATCAGTTCCTCATTTCATTGATCTGTTTTACTGTTTTTTTTGTTTCTATATCATTTATTTATGTTCTAATATTTATTATTTTCTTCCTTCTGCTGCTTTTGCCTCTCTTTGTCATTATTTTACTAGCTCCTTCAGGCATAAGGTTAGGTTGTGTATTTGAGATTTTTCTTCTTCTAAGGTTGACCTGTGTTGCTATACACTTTCCTCTTAGACTGCTTCTGTTCCATCCCCAAGGTTTTAGACCATCGTGTTTTCGTTTTCATTTCTTTCCATGTATTTTTAATTTCTTCTTTAATTTACTAGTTGACCTATTCATTCGTTAGTAGGATGTTTTTTAACCTCCATGTATTTGAGGTCTTTCCACATTTTTTCTTGCGACTGACTTCAAGATTCATAGCACTGAATATGCATGGTATGATCTCAATCTTTTTGTACTTGTTGAGGGCTGATTTTTAACCTAGTACGTGGTCTATTCTAGAGACTGTCCCATGGTCCCATGTATACTTGAAAAGAATGTGCATTCTGCTGCTTTAGGATGAAATGTTGTAAATATTATCTACTAAGTCCATCTGGCCCAGTGTATCATTCAAAACCATTGTTTCCTTGTTGATTTTCTGCTTAGATGATCTGTCCATCGATGTAAGTGATGTTAAAGTCCCCTACTAGTATTGTATTATTATCAATGAATTCCTGTATGCTGTTATTGTTTTGTATATTTGGGTGTTCCCAAGTTGGGAACATAAATATTTACAATTGTTAGATCTTCTTGTTGGAGAGACTCTTTATTATGATACAGTGCCTTTCTTCATTTTTGTTGCAGTCTTTGGTTTAAAATCTAGATTGTCTCTCAAAAATGGTTTAAAGACCATATGAGACAGGAATCCATAAAAATCCTGGAGAAGAACAGAGGTAGCAATGTCTTTGACCTTGGCTTCAGCAACTTCTTGCTAAACACATCTAGCAAGGCAAACAAAAGCAAAAGGAAGGGAAACAAAAGCAAAAATGAACTACTCGGACTTCATCAAGATAAAAAGCTTTTGCACAACAAAGGAAACAGTCGACAAAACTAAAAGGCAACTGACAGAATGGGAGAAGATATTCACAAATGTCTTATCCAAGAAAGGGCTAGTATTCAAGATCTCTAAAGAACTAATTGAATTCAACACCCAAAAGACTTACTGAACTCAACACCCAAAAAACAAGAATCCAGCCAAAAAATGGACTGAAGACATGAACAGACATTTCTCCAAAGAAGACATACAAGTGACCAAAAGCCACATGAAAAAAAATGCTCAACATCATTCAGTACCAGGGAAATACAAATCAAAATCACGATGAGATACCACCTCATACAGGTCTGAATGGCTGAAATTACTAACAGAGGAAACAACAATATTTTGGCAAAAATATGGAGAAAGCGGAACCCTCTTCCACTGTTGGTAGAAATGCAAACTGGTGTAGCCACTGTGGAAAAACAGTATGGAGGGTCCTCAAAAAGTTAAAAATCCGGGCAGTCCGGGTGGCTCAGCGGTTTAGCTCCGCCTTCAGCTCAGGGTCTGATCCTGGAGTCCCAGGATCGAGTCCTGCATCAGGCTCCCTGCAGGAGCCTGCTTCTCCCTCTGCCTATGTCTCTGCCTCTCTCTCTCTCTCTGTCTCTCATGAATAAATAAATAAAATCTTTAAAAAAGTTTCTTCAAAGTTAAAAATAGAACTACCCTATATCCCAGCAATTGGACTTCTAGATATTTATCCAAAGGATACAAAAATAATGATTCAAATGGGCACATGCAACCGAATTTTCTTACAGCAATGTTCACAATAGCCAAAATGTGGAAAGAACCTTACATGTCCATCAACAGATGAATGGATAAACAGGATGTGGTATATACATACAGTGGAATATTACTCAGCCATCAAAAAGAATGAAATTTTGCCATTTGCAACTAGAGGATATTATGCTAAGTGAAGTCAGTCAGTCAGAGAAAGACAAAATACCATGTGATTTCACCCATATGTGGAAATTAAGAAACAAAATTGGTGAACATAGAGGAAAGGAGGGGAAAATAAAATAAGATAAAAACAGAGGGAGGCAAACCGTTAGAGACCCTTAACTATAGGAAAAAACTGAGGGTGGTTGGAGGGGAGGAAGGTGAGAGAATGGGATAATAGGCTGATAGGCATTAAGGAGGGTACTTGGTATAATGAGCACTGCGTATTATATGCAACTGATGAATTCCTAAATTCTACTCCTCATAAAACTAATATAAACTAATAATACACTATGTGTTAACAAAATTGAAATAAAAATTCTTTAAAATTAAAAAATATAATCTAATTTGTCTGATATAAGTATTGCTACTTCAGCTTTCTTTTGACGTCATTTTCATGAACAATATTTCTCCATCCCCTCACTTTCAATCTGCAGGTGTCCTTAGGTCTAAAATGAGTCTCTTGTAGGCAGCCTATAGATGGGCCTTGTTTTTTTGTTTTGTTTTGTTTTGTGTTTTGTTTTTGTTTATGGGGTGGGGGAGAGAGAGAATTTTAAGCAGACCTCATGCTCAGTGGGGCTCAATCTCATGAACCTGAGATCATGACATGAGCTAAAATCAAGAGTCTGACCCCTTAAAAAAAAAAAAAAAAGAGTCTGACCCCTTAACCAAATGAGCCACCCACGCACCTGGCTCTTGTTTTTTGGTTTTTGTTTTAATACATTCTGTGTCTTTTGATTGGAGCATTTAGTCCATTTACAATCAGGGTAATTATTGATGAATATAAATTTAGTGCCATTTTATTACTTGTGTTGTTATTGTTTCTGGAGATTTTCTCCATTCTTTTCTAGTCTTTTTCCCACTCAAAGAGTTCCTTTTACTGTCTCTTGCAGGGCTGGTTTAGTGGACATGAATTCCCTTAGTTTTTGTTTGAGAAACTCTTTATCTCTCCTTCTATTCTGAATGACAGCTTTGCTGGATAGAATATTCTTGGCTGCAGATTTTTCCCATTCAGTATGTTGAATATACCATGCCATTCTCTTCTGGCCTGCCAAATTTCTGCTACTAACTTTGTCTTACCATGTAAGCCAGGGACTTCTTTTGTCTTGCTGCTTTTGGGATTTTTTTTTTATCTCTGTATTTTGCCAATTTAACTACATATACCTTAGTTTTGGCTGGCTTTTGTTGATTCTGATGGGAGTTCTCTGTGCTTCCTTGATTTTGATGTTTGTTTTCTTCCCCAGATTGGGGACATTTTCAGATATAATTTCCTCAAGTAAACCTTCTGTCCCCTCTCTCTCTTTTTCTGGGACTTCTATGATACAAATGTTACTATCTTTCCATGAAATCACTGTATTCCCTAAGTCTACTTTCATGATCCAAGATTTTTCTTTCCCTCTTCTTGTCAGCTCCATTATTTTCCATACTTCTGTCTTCTGTTACCACTTATTCATTCATCTACTTCTTCCATACTCATGGTCAATGCAACCAGGAGGTTTTAAACCTCAGTTATTGCATTTTTCATTTCAGCCTGATTGATTTTAAGCTCTTTTATCTCTGCGGTAAGGGACTCTGGAAGCCCAGCTAGTATCTGTATGATTTAAAATCTGGATCAGGCATATTACTTATATCTACAATCTATTTCAATTAGATCCCTGGCTATGGCCTTTTCTTGTTCTTTCTTTTGGGATGAATTCCTCTGTCTTGGCATTTTGTCTAGGTCTCTTCTTCTGTGTGTTAGGAAAGCCTGTTTTATTTCCTCCTCCTGAGAGTAAGGGCTTTATGAAGAAGTGGTCATATAATGTCCAGGGCCTAATGCTTGAGGAAGTATCTCTGGTGTGTACTGCATGCATTCTGATGCTGTGTTATGGCTACTCTTTCTCTCAAGTCAGTATTCTGCAAGGTTTCTCCTTGCATGCATGGGGTGTGTTTGGACCTTGGCTAGAGTGTGGAGAGTTTAGCTAGGTGTGCTCTGATCTGCTTGTTAAAAGAGACTTGGAACTATTTCCACTAGAGCTGAAGCTTTGCAGAACTCTAGGTCAGTAGGTGTGATGTACATGGGGGTTTGTGCTGGTCTTCTGGGGAAGAGACCTACTGCACTGGTTCTCAGGTACACTTGCCCAAGAAAAGCAGTACCAGCAGAGTGCAGGGTAGCAGGGCTTGGTGTAAGCAATTTAAACAACTAGAGTTGGTGCTGTGCTGTTTACTGAAGTTGATTTATGCTGAGTGGTCGGGAAGTAATGGCACGAGACAGCTCCTTTGTCCCTGGGGAGGGGAGTTTGTGTTTGCTGCTGTCGTGGAAGTCCTCCCAGAAGCCTATATAATTTTCCCATTGTGTATTGCAAGTGTTTTTCAGATTGCTGTTTTCACACTATCTGTGCCCAGGTTGCTTGCCTGCCTGGAGCAGCACGTACACTTTGGGTTCAATCCCAGCCAGGCAGGCTGAGCCTTAAAACTCAAACTTTAGAGACCTGAATTGGTCCTTTGAGAGAGGGTCTCTCTGCACTGATGCAGGTTTAACCCAGAAGGGTGGTCCCAGCATAGTCCAGGAGCATGGAGTTTGGAGTAAAGCACAGCAAATGGCTTGTGTCCAGGTCAGCAGGTGTCTCTGCACCTGTGCTGAGGGGAAGGGGAGGAAATAGCACTCATTGGCTCCTTTGTCCTTGCATCTCTCAGATATGCTGCCAGAAGGGCCAACTATCTCTCCCAGTGCATCCCAGGGGCTCCTCAGATCATGCTGCCCGCTACCAGGCTTCTGCCCTCCTCCACAGGAGCACCACAGTGCACCAGGTTCAACACCAGCCACAGCACAGAATTCTAAAACCCCAGTCTTTGAGTTCTGCTGGCTATAAAAACTCACAATAATCAGCCCCTCTCATTTCCTCAGTCATTGGCTTTGAGGAATTGTTTTCCTTGAGCCATCTCCTGTGCACTGCTGTCTCTCTCTCTCTCTCTCTCTCTCTCTGGTTCTCTCTCTCTCTCTCTCTCTCTCTCCTCTCTGTGATCAGGGCCCTTTCCCTTTGGCTGCACCTGTGATCCTTTTCTCCCCCAAACAATGTCCCCACACCGCCTACCTTCCACAATGTGCCCTCCTCTCTTCTACTAGTTGTACAGTTTTTTCTGTCAGTTCTCAGGTCAATTTCTTGGGTATTCAGAATGACTTAATGTTTATCTAGCTGTGTTGGAAGGATGAGGCAAGTCTAGGGTCCTCATACTACCCTGCCAGCTTCACTCTGCCAAACATGATTTCATTTTTTTTTTCATTTTTTATTATACTTGGTATACAATATTTTTTTTTGGTATACAATATTATGCTACCTTGAGATACTATATGGCACTTCAGTGTTCACATACATTATGAAGTGATCACTATGATACATTTACCTTATCCCTGTTACTATACAAAGTTGTTACAATACTATTAACTATATTCTCCATGCTGTACATAGTATCCCCATGTTTAATTTATTTTATAACTGGAAGTTTGTACCTTTTAATTCTTTTTCCCTATTTTGCCCACCTCCACTCTCTCCCCTCTGGCATCAGCAGATAGTTCTCTGTATCTGTGAGTCCTTTTCTGTTTTATTTACTCCATTGTTTTGTTTTTTAGGTTCCACATATAAGTGAAATCACAAGGTATTTGGTCTTTCTCCGACTTATTTCACTTAGTATAATACCTGTAGGTCCATCCATATTGTTGAAAATGGTAGGATATCATTCTTTATTACTGCTGACCATTATATAAATATATACCACATCCTTTTTATCCATTCATCTATTGATGAACATGAGCTCTTCTATATCTTGGCTACTGTAAATAATGCTGCAATGAACATAGAGGTGCATATATTTTTCAAATGAGTATTTTCATTTATTTCATGCAAATTCCCAGAGGCAGAAGTTCTGGGTTATATGGAAGTTCTATTTTTAATTTTTGAGGAACCTCCATACTGTTTTCCATAGTGACTATGCCAATTTACATTTCTACCAAGAGTGCACAGGGTTCCCTTTGCTCCATATCCTTGCCAATACTTATTATTGTTTATCTTTTTGGTTTTTTCTTTTTTTTGTCTTTTTGTCTCATACTAATCTGACAGATTAATGCCTATCAGCCTATTATCCCATTCTCTCACCTTCCTCCCCTCCAACCACCCTCAGTTTTTTCCTATAGTTAAGGGTCTCTAACGGTTTGCCTCCCTCTGTTTTTATCTTATTTTATATTCCCCTCCTTTCCTCTATGTTCACCAATTTTGTTTCTTAATTTCCACATATGGGTGAAATCACATGGTATTTTGTCTTTCTCTGACTGACTGACTTCACTTAGCATAATATCCTCTAGTTGCAAATGGCAAAATTTCATTCTTTTTGATGGCTGAGTAATATTCCACTGTATGTATATATCACATCCTGTTTATCCATTCATCTGTTGATGGACATGTAAGGTTCTTTCCACATTTTGGCTATTGTGAACATTGCTATAAGAAAATTGACTCTTGCCACTTTTATTCAATATAGTACTGGAAGTCCTAGCCACAGCAATCAGACAAGAAAAAGATATAAAAGGCACCCAAGTTGGAAAAGAAGTAAAACTGTCACTATTTGCAGACAAGATGTTGTATATAGAAATCCCTAAAGACTCCACAAAAATACTATTAGAACTAATAAACTAATTCAGTAAAGTTACAAGATACAAAATTAATATACATAAATCTCTTGCACTTCTATACACTAACAATGAACTATCAAAAAGAGAAGTTCAAAAAACAATCCATTAGCTACACTTGTGGTGAGCATAGCATAACATATAAATTTGTCAAATATGTTGTACACTCAACATTCATATAACATGGTGTGTCAGCTATACTCAAATAAAAAAAATAAAATATAAAAAATATTTAAAGAAAAGAAAACAATCCTATTTACAATTGCATAAAAAATAATAAAATACCTAGGAATAAATTTAACTAAGGAGGTGAAAGACCTGTACTCTGAAAATTATGACACTGATAAAAGAAGCTTAAGATAATACAAATAAATGGAGATATACTGTACTCACAGATTGTTAAAATTCCCATACTACCCAAAGCAAATTTATAGATCCAATGCAATCCCCATCAATAGTCAAAGCAGTCTTGAGAAAGAACAAAGCTATTGGTATCACAGCCCCAGATTTCAAGCTATACTACAAAGCTATAGTAATCAAAACTGGATGGCACTGGCACAAAAACAGACACATTGATCAACAGAACAGAATAGAGTCCATAATAAATCTATGCTTACACGGTTGATTAAGCTTCAAGAAAGGAGTAAAAAAATATACAATGGAGAAAATAAATAGTGTTAGGAAATCTGGACGGCCATATGCAGAAGAATAAAACTGGACCACTATCTTACACTATATACAAAAGTAAACTCAAAATGGATTATAGGTTTAAATGTAAGAGTGAAAACCATAAAGTTCTTAGAAGAAAACATAGGTAGTATGTTCTTGGACATTTGTCAGAGGAATATTTTTTTGGCTCTGTCTCCTTGCAAGAGAAGCAAAGGCAAAAATAAACAAATGGGACTACATTAAACTAAAAAGCTTCTGTACAATGAAGGAAACCATCAACAAAACAAAAAGGCAAGCTACTGAATGGGAGAAGATATTAGCAAATAATATAACCAATAAGCAGCTAACACCTCAAATATGTTAAGAACTCACATAACTCAATATAACCCCCCCCACACACAAATAATCCAATTAAAAATTTGACAGAAGATTTGAACAGACATTTTACCAAAGAAGACATTGTCAATGGCTAACAGGTACATGAAAAGATGCTCAGAGTACAGGTCTTTCACCTCCTTAGTTAAATTTATTCCTAGGTATTTTATTATTTTTTATGCAATTGTAAATAGGATTGTTTTCTTTTCTTTAAATATTTTTTATTTGAGTATAGCTGACACACCACGTTATGTGAATGTTGAGTGTACAACATATTTGACAAATTTATATGTTATGCTATGCTCACCACAAGTGTAGCTAATGGATTGTTTTTTGAACTTCTCTTTTTGATAGTTCATTGTTAGTGTATAGAAGTGCAAGAGATTTATGTATATTAATTTTGTATCTTGTAACTTTACTGAATTAGTTTATTAGTTCTAATAGTATTTTTGTGGAGTCTTTAGGGATTTCTATATACAACATCTTGTCTGCAAATAGTGACAGTTTTACTTCTTTTCCAACTTGGGTGCCTTTTATATCTTTTTCTTGTCTGATTGCTGTGGCTAGGACTTCCAGTACTATATTGAATAAAAGTGGCAAGAGTCAATATCCTTGTCTTATTCCTGATCTTAGAGGAAAGCTTTCAGTTTCTCACTGTTGAGTATGATGTTAACTGTGAGTTTGTCATTTATGGCCTTTATCGTGTTGTGGTATGTTTCCTCTATACCCACTTTGTTGAGAATTTTTGTCCTAAGTGGATGTTGAATTTCGTCAAATGCTTTTTCAGCATCTGTTGATATAATCATATAATTTTTATCCCTCTTTTTTTTTTAATTTTATTTATTTATTCATGAGAGGCCCAGAGAGAGAGAGAGGCAAAGCACAGGGAGAAGGAGAAGCAGGCTCCACGCAGGAAGCCTGATGTGGGACTCGATCCCGGGTCCCCAGGATCACACCCCAGGCTGCAGGCGGCGCTAAACCGCTGCGCCACCGGGGCTGCCCTATCCCTCTTTTTGTTAACGTGAAGTGTCATGTTGATTGATTTGTGGATATTAAAAAAAAATAAAATACACCAAAGCACTCTGTTCTTCTTTATAAGTACTTTCCCCAGGGGAAACTAGCTAACCAGAGGATAAACTTCTTAGCATATTATCAGAGCCTAATTGACCTAGATAAGGAAAATGCCCAACTCAAGTTTACTCTAGGCACCCTGTCCCACTTTAGGAGAGAGAAAAACACTGAAAACCACTTGTAAAGTTCACAGTCCAGAAGCATGAACTTACTAAAAGACTGAGATCTAATCATAGAAATACAGAATGACCTCCCTCCCCTCATACTCCTGCATCACCAAAGGCTGGTTTACATCAGTTCCTTTTTTTAATTGAAATATATTAGATGTATAACATTATTTAAATTTAAGGTGTACAACATGTTAATTTGACATATTTTTATACTGTAATATGATTGCATTGTAGTAATAATTAGCTCTGCTCTTATGTATATAATCAGCCTTGTTTTAGTCTCTTAGCAAGTTTCTTGATTATAATACAATGTTGTTTATATCCACCTTGCTGTGCATTAGGGCTCTAGGGCTTATTTACTACCTGTTGTAAGTTTGTATCCTTAAATAATGTCAGTTTTGTATCTATTGAGATGATCATGTGATTTTTATTATTCACTCTGTAATGTAGTATATCATATTTATTGATTTCTGTATGTTGAACTATCCTTACATCACAGGAGTAATACCACTTTATCATGGTGTCTGATCCTTTTAATGAGCTGTTTAATTCAATTTCCTATTATTTTATTGAGGATTTTGCATTTTGTGTTCATCAAGATTACCCTGTGATTTTCTTTTGCAGTGTCTTTGGCTTTGGTATCAGGTAATGGTGGCCTCATAAGATGAATTTGAAAGTATTCCCTCTTCAATTTTTTGGAAGAGTTTGGTCTGTTTTTTTTTCCCCTGGAATTCTCTATTTGGGGGCTATAACTCTTACTTTACTTTTTGAATGTGGTGTCCTTTAGTTCTTTATCTATATTTAAAATGGCTGATATAAAGCCTGCATCTAATAAGTCAAATATATGTATTTCCTCAAGGACTGTCTATTAATTGCTTCCTGTTTTCCTACAAATGGAAAACATTTTTCTTTTTCTTTTTCTTCATTTATCATAACTTATTGTTGAAAAGTGAACAATTTAAATAATATAATGTAACAGACCTAGAAATCAAATTCTCCCCTTTACCAGAGATACTCTGTTACTGCTGCTTGTTTTTTATTTTGTTTCATTTCTTTTCAACTGGCTTTTCTAAACTAATTTGTTAATGTTTGCTTTCTTTGTCATTTGTAGCCATTGCATTCTCTGTTAGTTAGCTTAGTGGCCAATTATGTGTAGACAGAGATTATCTGAAATGCTTATGGCAAATCGAGGTCCAATAAAAAATACTAAATACATAAATAAATAAATTTGACTCGGGGGAAAAAGAACTCATAGGTTTCTCAGACTTTACTAAGTGGTTATGTGTGTATGCTGAGGCATGTACTCAAAGATTATCTTCTGCTGAGTTGACAACTGCCACAACCTTCCCTTCTAGCTTGCAAAGTGCCTCAAGGCACTGACATTCAAGGTCACTTGAGTCAGAGGCAAGAGCTTATGGACCAAGGTCTTTTCTGAAGATGTGCACAGACCTGGGCATATACACACTCAGATGCATGCACATGGCCTTCTAGATATCTGTGATGTTTTTGGAGCTCTTCAAAGTCACTATAGACATTTCATACTTTTTCTCGGAGCTTTGGGCTATTGTTTGCCCAGCTTTAATTCATTACCTCAGGAAGTTGCTAAATGAAACCATTATCTCTGAATAATCTTGACCGGTACCCTTTAGGAAGTGTCTTTTCTCATGAGAAGAGCTCAGTGTCAGGTCAAATAAAAACAGTTTTGCAGTGGAGTCTTCAGAGAACCATTAGGTGAAATGTAGGCAGGTCTCTGAGAATGATGTTTTGAAGGCACTCCAAACCCATTCTGCCCCTCCTGGGGCAGGCTCCTGGTTTACCCGGATTTGGGACTGTTGGCTTTCAAGGCTACTACAGATGTAGGAAGGGGACATGGGAGTAAGAAATTTTAAACCATTAAGCTTGCTGTTCTTATTGAAATTCTGCCTTTTTTTTTTTTTTTTTTTGGATTAATGTTCCTTGGACTGTTACAAACCTCTGATTAATTTCCAGTTTTCAAAATTTATTTTCATAGTATTTTCCACTTCTCTCATTGCTTTTAGGAAGAGGGGAGTTTTCAGAGATCTTTTTCTGCACTTTTCACTGACATCACTCGCTCTCTAGCATCTTGCCAAATATCCTTGATCTGTGTATCAAAATATAGTCTGAGTGACAACATATCAACCTGCATGAAGATATTTCATTTGTTGTGAAGATCATGCACCTTGAAATAACTGTCTATATGAATGATAATATCTCTTTATATTTTTTCCTAAATTTCCTTAATTTTTCTAGAATTCCCTAAATTCTCTGAGGGGTACATGTTGATTTGTGATTTTTGGCAACTTTTAAGTCTTGGTTCAGGTTCCCAGTTCTCAATCTGGTTGTCTACAATCATTGTATAATTCTTAGGCAACGTGAAAATAGTTTCCCATTTGTTGTGTCCCACCATGTTCCTCAAATAATTATTGTGATATAGGTCATGCAATTCTTATTATAAATAGAATCTATTACAACTATTATGGATGCTTTGGGACTTTTTTTTTTTAATAACATCTCAAGAGCTCTCAAATCTCAGTAAAACCAGAAAAAAGAGAATGTCATCCTTATTTCTGGAATAATGGTGTCAGAGTAGAATCTGATTGGCCTATGTCACATAAAATCCATTCGTGCAATTACTGTGGCCAGAGCAATGGAGAACTTCTGTTGTCCAGGCCTGTGTAATATGCCATCATCTCTGCTAATGGCTGGGCAACATTAGCACTAAACAAGCAAAGAAATGAATTTCCCATCAGAGAGACTGAGTCTCTCGCTAGAAAAATTGAGAAATCATAATAGAAGGCAAAAACAAAATATGAACTACCACTTATGTGCCACTATGTAATGTTTCATAAAAATAATTCTAGGGGCAACTGACTGTCTCAGTCAATAGAACATGTGACCCTTGATCTTGGGGTTATAAATTTGACCCCCACGTTGGAGGTAAAGATTACTAACACAAATAAATAAACTTAAAAAAATAAAATCATTTAAAAGAATAATTCTAATATATTTAGTTTTAAATTTGTAGCTATTGGATCATTACACACAATACCCAACTAATCTTCCTAAATCATTGTGAGGTAAGCATAACAATTCTAATTTACACAAAAAAATAGGTTTCAAGTTAAATGGGAAATATAAAGTATCGTATATGATTTTTGTGAACTTTCAGAAAGCTGGAAAATCACATTAGAGTATTTGAGGAATCACTGGAGTGACTCTTTTTGCTTCTGCAAATGTTATTCAAATATTATTCCCCTGCCCTAGACAGTGTAATAAATCACTAAACATTTTAATGAATACAGACTCTTGGAATGCACATACCTGAAAATAGAGGACAGTCTTTGCCTGAGATGGGTACAGGGTTCTACAACTGAGGGTAGTAAGAAACTCAACAATGTCACTTGAGAGAAAATATCCTGGAAATAAATCGTGGTGGATCAGTGCTGTGCTACCAAAATTAGTTGATAGGAAATGAACCCAATCCTCAAGGGTAACACCCTATGAATACAAAAACCTTAACTAATTTGATCTTGAACAACTTTTTTTAAAGATTGTATTTATTTATTCATGAGAGACACAGAGACAGGCAGAGACACAGGCAGAGGGAGAAGCAGACTCCTTGCAAGGAGCCAGTTGTGGGACCCAATCCTAGGACCCAGGATCACGCCCCACGCCCCGAGCCAAAGGGAGACGCTCAACCGCTGAGCCACGCAGGCATCTCAATCTTGAACAACGTCTAACACTTTTTCTCAAAAACTTTATTAGCATGGAAACTAGAAAGGAAGACAAAAGATTCAGCCATTCCAAGGAGGGCTTTAAGTGAGAAAATTAAAACAGTCAGGAAAATAAATGTTTACATCCTAGTTAGACTAAACACAGATCACTGAGACTGTAGGCTTTTTAAAAAGTACCATAAACCATCAAATACCTATAAGAGATGTGGGCTAACCCAGGCTATGACAAGTAAAAACCACCTCATAGGTCTGCTCTTGCTTCCCCTGATCACAAACATGAAAATCTTGCATTATCAAAGATAAGAATATGGTAAATGATCTATTCTGTACTAGCCAACATGTATCAAAATGAATAGTTTTAACAGAAAGAGCATACCTTCATACAATTTAATTAACTGAGCATATCATGTATGCCATGAATATTCATTTGGAAGTCCGTGAATTCACTTGTCTTAAGAGAAGTTATCCATCACTGAATAATTAAATAATTATTTTCCTTCCCAAAGTGATTTTAAGAATGTGATTATTCAGTTTTTAGTGCTGATTAGCACAAAAGGACTGATGGTGGCATAGCCATTGGCCATAAGAATCTGAACATAAAGATGAACCTGGTCATTGTACCACACCGTTGTTGAGGAGAGACAATGCTGTCCAGAAGGTACACAATCACAAAGAAACCCATGAGCAACAGACTGGTTTTGGTGGCCCCTTTTTTCTGGGGATGCTTTTGGAGAAATGTTGGTGCTATGAAGATGCTGAGTCTGCCTCTTATATCTATATAAGAGAATCACCATGTACCCACTTCAGAGTGCCATGAGCCCAGTGAAGGTGACATCTTGGAAGGTGAACCACATGAAAAATAGTTGCCTGAGGAAGTAATCTTGGGGCCAAAGAGAACAGGATTCAATTACAAAGAGAAGATGGACAGAGATCACATTAGGGGCAGCAACAGTGGATATTAAGAAGCAACTACTTTTAACTATTTGAGGAACCTCCACACAGTTTTCCAGAGTGGCTGCACCAGGTCACATTCCCACCAATAGTGCAAGAGGGTTCCCCTTTCTCCACATCCTCTTCAACATTTGTTGTTCCTGCCTTGTTAATTTTCCCCATTCTCACTGGTATGAGGTGGGATCTCACTGTGGTTTTGATTTGTATTTCCCTGATGGCAAGTGATGCAGAGCATTTTCTCATGTGCTTGTTGGCCATGTCTGTCTTCCGCTGTGAGATTTCTGTTCATGTCTTTTGCCCATTTCATGATTGGATTGTTTGTTTCTTTGCTGTGGAGTTTAATAAGCTCTTTATAGATCTTGGAAACTAGCCCTTTATCTGATACGTCATCTGCAAATATCTTCTCCCATTCTGTAGGTTGTCTTTTAGTTTTGTTGACTGTTTCTTTTGCTGTGCAAAAGCTTCTTATGTTGATGAAGTCCCAATAGTTCATTTTTGCTTTTGTTTCTTTTGCCTTCGTGGATGTATCTTGCAAGAAGTTACGGTGGCCAAATTCAAAAAGGGTGTTGCCTGTGTTCTCCTCTAGGATTTTGATGGAATCTTGTCTCACATTTAGATCTTTCATCCATTTTGAGTTTATCTTTGTGTCTGGTGCAAGAGAGTGGTCTAGTTTCATTCTTCTGCATTTGGATGTCCAATTTTCCCAGCACCATTTATTGAATAGACTGTCTTTCTTCCAGTGGATAGTCTTTCCTCCTTTGTTGAATATTAGTTGACCATAAAGTTGAGGGTCCACTTTTGGATTCTCTATTCTGTTCCATTGATCTGTGTGGAGGTTCCTCAAAGAGTTAAAAATGGATCTGCCTTACAGCCCAGCAATTGCACTGCTGGGGATTTACGCTAAGGATACAAATGCAGTGAAATGCTGGGACACCTGCACCCCGATGTTTCTAGCAGCAATGTCCACAATAGCCAAACTGTGGAAGGAGCCTCGGTGTCCATTGAAAGATGAATAGATAAAGAACATGTGGTCTATGTATACAATGGAATATTACTCAGCCATTAGAAACGACAAATACCCACCATTTGCTTTGACATAGAGGGACCTAGAGGGTATTATGCCGAGTGAAATAAATCAATCGGAGAAGGACAAACGTTATATGGTCTCATTCATTTGGGGAATATAAAAAATAGTGAAAGGGAATAAAGGGGAAAGGAGAAAAAATGAGTGAAAATATCAGTGAGGGTGACAGAACAGGAGAGACACCTAACTCTGGGAAATGATCAAGGGGTAGTGGAAGGGGAGGTGGGTGGGGGGTAGGGGTGACTGGGTGACAGGCACTGAGGGGGGCACTTGATGGGATGAGCACTGGGTGTTATGCTATATGTTGGCAAATTGAACTCCAATATAAATAAATAAATAAATAAATAAATAAATAAATAAATAATAAGAAGCAACTACTGACAATCATTGTAGACCCATAGAGAAAAAAAGGAACACAGGTTCTGATGTGAGGATTTACGTTTGAACTTTACTAAGCAGGAGCTTCTGGGGCTGAAGATGATGGCCTGGAGGACCATCAACAGGCAGGTGGCACAAATGGAGAGGCCCCTCATCAACTTACACAAGCAGATAAATGACTTAAAATTCAAGTCATTCCAAAAACTTGGAGTCCCAAAAATACCTGTAGCCACAGAACCTGTGGTTATCAACATCACTATATGAATTAATACCAAATGAATGATAGGTCAGTGGGTTTTGGCTTGTGTTCAAGAAGGAATGTAAGGATGTGAAAGAGAAGAAGGACAGCGTTGACTAAGATCCTAATGCCAGCTTCCAAGAACAAGACATGTCTAATGGCAATAACAACATGAAATTTGTTGTTTTCACCCATATTTATGGAGAAAAGTAGTATATAGTAAATAACTAAAGAGAAAAAAAAACAAGAAAAATGATCTTTCTCACAAATTGTTACCTGCATCAATCTCAAGGAACACTACTGCTGTCATCGAAATAAGTGGGTTAATCCTGATGCTTCCTTTTTCCTCTTTTTTAATACTCAAGTTCATCATCACACTGTCCCTTAAGCCATCCCCACCCTCTCCCACAACAGGAAGTCCCAGCACTTCCCAGCCATGCTGGGATTATGTATGTCATCACTGGGCTTCCACAGTGCTAGAGTTTTCCTTTACTTTAAAAGTTGCCATAAAGAAAGCATTTCTTTATTTTTACCTTATTTTTTAGTTTTTCTAAGGGGAGAGACAATGTCTTTTGTCTGCATCATCTTGATCAAGTACTGAGTACATAGTAAGAGTTCTATAATTTGGGGTGAATTTGAATGAGGATGATTGCAGGGAAATGGAAACATGACACTCCCAGAGAGCATCAACTGGATAGCCTACCACATAGTTGTTACCTCAGTGCTATTTCTATTCTGATGTTTTTTTTATTGCCAGTTATTCTTAATACATAACAGACCAAATGCTGATAGGTGTGGGTTCTGATGTCAGACTGCTTCCATTTCCATCCTCAATCTGCTACTTACTAAAAGTGTACCTTGAACCCATCAACACACCTGAGCCCCATTTACCTCCTCTTAAAATATGGACAATCCTATTACCCTCACCTTAAAGATGTTATGAATATAAAAAATATTAAAGTATCAAGTATGGAAGCAATTCTGGCACATAATGATCTCCATAAAAATAGGAACTATTATTTTTATGATTATGTAGTTCTTCATATATATGACATGAATTATTAACTCAGTTTTCTTAAGGGTTTCTTAAGATTGTCCCTGCCAAAAGGAGAGAGGAGACATAACCACTTACATGGTAAATTCATTGAATAATCTCTGTTCAAGAGGCTTTAATGAGATTTTAAGTCTTTTCACTGAGTCCCCAAATAAAATTATATGACTTACATTAAATTACATTACTTAAATTCTCATGCAAGAAGAAAACTAGTTTGAGCAGAGTCAAATTACTGACCATTAGCTAGAATGCATTCAAAATTTCTTTTCTCTCCATTCTTGGTTATGTGGTACCATGTAGTAAATATAACCACAACTTAATTAGATTTGGAGTCATTTCTTTTTAAAGTTTTAATTAGAAAATAGGTATCCATCTACACCCTGAAAGACAGTTCTTCTAGATGTCCAAGATTCATGTCTGCTTCAAGTGAACAATGATATTTCTCTAAAGTCAGGGCTTGTGGGTAAAATTTTACTAGAAAATGTAATGAGGAACTACACATGGACTATCTTCCCGTGGAATGCAGGTATGTGCTTAATTCAAGCCTTATAAATAGGAGGTACATAATATTGTGAAAGGCATCCAGATATATTCTTGCATATTTGTCATCTGAAAATCAAAGATGTAAGGCTAACTTGTTTTCACAGCTATTTAGAGCATTGTGATTGGTTCTATAAGGTACATGATTAAGGGGAATCAAGAATGTTAAGAAGCCATGAACATGGGAGAGCATTTAAGAGTTGAGGACCTATGTAGATACTTGATTTGAAACAGTTGGAAAATGTGGATTTTCTAAAATGAAAATTGCATAGTAGCATTAGAAATAGTTGATCTCGGATCCCTGGGTGGCGCAGCAGTTTGGCGCCTGCCTTTGGCCCAGGGCGCGATCCTGGAGACCCGGGATCGAATCCCACATCGGGCTTCCGGTGCATGGAGCCTGCTTCTCCCTCTGCCTGTGTCTCTGCCTCTCTCTTTCTCTCTCTCTGTGACTATCATAAATAAATAAATAAATTAAAAAAAAAAAAAAGAAATAGTTGATCTCGGAGTGCCTGGGTGGCTTAGTCGGTTAAGCATGTTGCTCTTGTTTTCGGCTCAGGTCATGATCTCAGGGTCCTGAGATCCAGCCCCACATTGGGCTGTGCTCTCAGCGGGGAGTCTGTTTGAGGATTCGCTCTTCTCCCTCTGCCCCTCTCCCTGCTTGCATTCTCTCTCTCTCTTTCTCTCAAATAAATAAATCTTAAAAAAAAAGAAAGTTAATCCATGGAATGAATAAGCCACAGGAGTAAAAGGCACAGCATAAGGAATATAGTCAGTGATATTGCAATAGCAATGTAATAGGACAGATGATAGTTACACTTGTGTGAATATAGCACAATGTATAAACCTGTCAAATCACTTAAGTTGTGCACCTGAAACTAATGTGACATTGTGTGCCAACTACACAAAGAAAAAAGAAATGGTTAATCTTTTTTGAAAGTATTAAGTGCAATAAAACAATTTTCTCTGTTCACATATTCAGAGTAGCTGGGATTGCTCCCTTAATATGCCCAGGAAAAACAATAGAAAAATATTAATCTAATGACCAACTATCTCTGAGGTTTGAAGGTCACACATTTTCATTAAGAAACACCCTACATGGACTTCTTTGTCTACAGGTCCTTATAAATGACACATTACTATTTCTGGACATCTATATCATATAAGTTACAAATTACACACTGACATGTTTTAAAATAATAATATTAAAAATAAAATAATAATATTCAATAAATAATACTTAAAAGAACATGTCAAAATAATGAGATAAATTAAAAATTCTATAATTGTCTCCTCTAATGTTATTTCTGTGAAATAGAAGCCTTGGTTTAATTTATTTTTTTTATTTTTTTATTTTTTTTTTTTTTTAATTTATTTTTTTTAAAAAGTGAGTCTTACAAACACATAGCATTGTAAAACTATTCAAGTCACATGTTCTAACCATCTTAAAAATGAAGCATAGAAGTGCATTATTTTCAGCATTGTTTAGAGGACTGAAGTCCTACAAAAATAAATTCTTAAGGGAAGCAAAAGGGTGCAGACATCATGCATTTACAATAATGTTCAAGAAATCATGGTGTAAGTGAATGATTGCCTCAAAACAAATGAATAATCTTGATCTTATATTTCCAGAGGATGCATTCCACAGTGGGAACAGAATACACTAATCTCCTTCCTCTGGTGTGTTGATCAAGGAAAGTGACACAATTTGGTGCCTTCCCAAGTACTCACTTCATTTACTTCTATGTGCCAAGAGGGACAACAGAAAATATGACTCTAATGATCCAGCTTTCTCCAAATTTTGTGGATCACAACTGTATCACTAAGACCCAGACCCCAAATTCATGTGTTTTATAATTGCAAATTATGAATTTGCAATTTATTTGTATTTATAATTACAAATAGAGCTATTTCTGTGCAAATATATCATTTTATAAGAAAATATATTCTAGAGAATATGAACATTTAATGAAAACAAGCTAAATATTTTTTTTTTAAAGTGGGCAGATGGGTAGAAGCAGAAGGAGAGAGAATCTTAAGCAGGCTCCGTACCCACCCAGCACAAGGCCCAGTGGAGGGCTTGATCTCACAACCCTGAGATCATGACCTGAGCCCAAATCAAGAGTCAGACATTTAAGTGACTGGGCCATCCAGGTGCCCCTGAGCTAAATACACTCTATTAGTGGGTCCTGTCTCAACCATGCTTCGTGATGCTCACCATCTAAGTTTCACACCACTGGATGACAGAATAGAAACTGCAATCTGCAAGATGATCTAAGAGAACTTCCTCAAATGAGAGTTGAGGAAGATCGATGTGAAATGGTACCTGACTCACTTAATATAGCAAGCAAAAAAATCTCATTTTATACACTGGAGAAAACAAGCAGCACTCAGAGACTAGAGGTTCTAGGTATAATGAGATAGATCACAGAGAAAATAACAGGCAAGAAAATTCTGAAATAAGCCCCATTTGGAGAAGCTACATTATGAAAGAGGAAGGAAAGACTAGATGAGCAAGTTAGGACAAAACAAAACATAAATGAAGTAAGGAGTAAGAAGTGTCAAATGGAAATAGGAGCATTCATTTTGAAAATTCACCACCAGGAGCCCTTCTAGTTAATAGTGAAGGCTGAGGTATCACCAAGAGACTAGTAACGCAGTTAAGATCCCCTTTAATAATATGATCAAAGGAGCATTCACTTTAGATATTGTAATTACCTAAATCATGGATAATCATGTGATGCATATATCATTAAATGGACCCCAAACTAGTGAAGTTTGCTAAAGTCAATGCAACTGGAATCAATGGTCAGAAAAGAAGTGGGGAGTGTAATGGAGGAAGAAACCCCTCTCCAGAGCCCAATGCAAGTTTGGGTATCAATGGCCTTGTAGGTGGGACAGGTTACAGGATACAGGGAGCTGAAGGAAGAGTACATCTGTTTACTCATCTGCCACAAGAGCGTGATAATGCATACCTCTTAGGTTGAGGTGAAGTATAAATGATAGGATTTATGCCAGCATTTTGCGATGTGCTTTAGATACACAAAGAACATACTTTGGTTTGTCATTATCATATGGGTCAACTTCACCATCATTGTCATCATCTTCTATAAAGATAAAAAGAAAAAAAGGATCTGGATGGTGATATTGATTATGCACCATGGGCATGGGTTTGGGTCATGGGTATATTGGGCAACACACTCTACCAATTCTAGCTGGAAAACTGAAAAGAACTGTGGAGAAACAGCTGGCAGTCAGGAAAGGTAAAATCATCATCAGCTGGATGCTAGTGCACTGTACGAAGATATTTGTGAAATAAGCCAGCTCCAGGAGAATGAGGAAGGAGAACTAAAGAACACTGGGGCAATGTTCTGCAGCTATTTTTCTTTTTTTTTTTTTAAAGATTTTATTTATTTATTCATGAGAATATACAGAGAGGAGAGAGAGAGGCAGAAACACAGGCAGAAGGAGAAGCAGGCTCCATGCAGGGAGCCCGACACGGGACTCGATCCAGGGTCTCCAGGATCACGCCCCGGGCTGAAGGCGGCGCTAAACTGCTGAGCCACCCCGGCCCCCTGCCCCTATTTTTCAACACCTAAGTGAGAATTATCCATTGTTTGAAAATTGAATGTATAAGACCACTCACAGTACTCACTTGCACACAGGAAATTTATAGTGCCAGGACTTTTAAATCTGTTTTGAGAAAAATCAGAAGAAAAAGTATTTTTCCAAAGTATAGAAACCAGAGTCCCTTGAGCACTTCATCACAAACACTAGATTGTCAGTCCTGGCAAGTCCTGTATGTGAATCTGTTTTCCCATCAACCCAATAATGAAACAAGAACCAACTCTGGCTTTCTTGCTAAATAGTTTTTACTTTATTTTTTAATCCTATTCTTTGTTTCTTAGTAAGAAGAGAGTATATTTGATATTTATCTGTTCACCATAAGTGCATAAGACATAGGCTGGAGAAACATTCTAAAACCTACACATAGATAATAGAGCCAGAGGTGTTCACTCAATCCTAAATTCTGCCCCCAACTAACTGGGTGCTGGAACATCCATTGTCAATGAAAAGAGAAAGACTGTCTTACAATGAATAATATTTAAAAAATAGAAATACTCTTTCTCCTTGCCACTTTCCATGAGATTTTATTCTTATGTCCTAGGTGCCAGGCAGAAAAATCACTCATTTTGTTTTATTTTTAGTGTAATTACAGACTCATCGCCACTGTCCTCTTTAAAAATTTCCTGTCAGAACAGAAGCGTAAGCATTGACATCATTAATGTGAAATTTTTTAAATTAAAGCTCTGACAAGAAAGGGCTTCATGAGGAAATACTTTTAGATATTTTTGGAATATAGGATTAAACTGCTTTTTAAGGTGATCTTATGAAAAAAAAACCCTCATTTTTTTATAGACAATTAGAAATTGTTTCTATTAATTTGTTTTTGAATTACACAATGTACTAAAAGGTACTGTAAAATTAATAATTCTAAATGTTTTTTGATGATGAAATAAGCAACACTGAGTTAAAACTTGGAGTTAAAACTTATCATCAGGGATGCCTGGGTGGCTCAGCAGTTGAGTGTCTGTCTTTGGCTCAGGGTGTGATCCTGGAGTCCTGGGATCAAGTTCCGCATGGGGCTCCCTCTGCCTGTGTCTCTGCCTTCTCTCTGTGTCTCTCATGAATAAATAAATAAAATCTTAAAAAATATATGTAAAAAAAACACCATCCAATCTAATGAATATGAATACAAATTGACAAAGTTTTAGTCTAAATAACTAAATAATGTAACATGTACTTAAGAATGAAATTCATTTTATTCGGGGAAATGAATGGGAACCTAAAATTAATTATTTCACATAAAAACATCAACTAATTTTTAAGATTTCCCATTGCATAGCAGAGAAAACAATCCTCTGAGCTGTGGAAGATGGTTAGAGCTGGATGGCTCACCGGAAGCTACCCAAAACTTCACCATTAGACCCAATTTGCCTGCTTCCACCACCTGCCTAGGGCCCTGCCCACTCACTGATTCTTAGTCTGGGTAACAAAGAGGCACTTACGTGGATGGACGTGTAGGGCGATCCGTGCTCGCCAGAAGAACCCACACAGTTTAAAGGCAAGGATGTCATTAGCTCATCTCTCTGCAGGCCTGTAATTTTAGTGTCTGTCGAAAGGTAACAGGGACAGGCTGGGAGGGCAGAACCATGGAGTTCCCAGTGGGAACATTTTACTTGTCTCTTAACTTTAATTGATTCTCTCCTGGAAAATAACAATCTGGGAAGAGCTGAGCTCAAAACTTTCCGAGTTCCCTTGCCACAATCTGCATAAAGGGATCAGAAGGGTGAAAATCATGGCAGAAGTTACTAAGTTCTCTTATTTCAATCCTAGAATCGGAGGAGTACAATCCCATTTCAGACTTTGTAAAGCCACTCCACTGGAGTGAGAGGTTCCTGGCACCTCATGTGAGTGCAGTGTGGCTCTGAGCTTCCTGTCTCAAGAGTGTGTGATGGGCACCCTCATCCCTGGGTTGATTCTCAGATGGAGTACATGGTTTCCAGGTATTATTAGTCATGCACTCCATGATTTTCAAGCTCTCATGTTCAATCTGTCTTTTGGCTAAATAACATTTAAAATATCTCTTATTGACATAGGTGAAGGCAGAAAAATCCTTTTGGAGCCAATTTCTTTTCATTGTCCAGGAGTCCTCAGAGTGGCCCTAAATCTGATATAAATATACACCCCCTGCATACTGATGACCCCCAGGCCCTTTCTGAGATAGAATACAAATGTGTGAGAAGAACTGGGAACTTTTTGCATTCCCTGCCTGAGATACTGGGAAATCTAATCCTTGAGCCCTCCAGGGCCACAAATGAGAAATACATCATAGTGGATCAGTGTGGGGCTGACCAAAAGGACTTCCCACAACAGAGGAATCGAATATCAACATTCTAAGAAAGGAAAAATGTCACATATCTTAATGTTGAGCAACTCTCAACTTTTGTTTTATTAAGTTCATTAGGAAGGGAATCTGAAAGGAGACAAAAGTTTCTGCCCATTCAAAGAATTAAAGAGAAATTTCTCAATTTAAATGATCAGGAAAAGAAATCTTTGCATATCTAGCTAGGCTAAATATTGACCCCCTAAGAATGCTGGCTTAATAAAAAGTACCATGAAGAATCATGTTCCAAGTGGGCCAGGAATTGACTTTCTACATGGAAAGTAGATTTTTTTTTTTTTTTTTAGAAAGTAGATATTTATATCTATTGGCCACAGAGCAGCTGTCCTACATTTCATAATCTGAGTAATTTTCAAGTATTGGTTACTTATATAAAATATAGTCTTGGTATTTCAAGGAAGAGGCTGTGATACCTGAATAGATGATATTTTCTATATGAACATTTTATTCTTAGTTAATCTTAGACTCACATGCAGTTGTAAAAAAGTAGTATAGAAGGATCCCATGTACCATTTATCCAGATTCCCCTAATGGTAACATCTAGCAAACAATAGGACATTACAACCAGTGTATTGACAAGACACTATCAAGATACAGAACATTTCCATCACCACAAGGATCCCTCGTATTGCCATTTTACAGCCAACTCACTAACTTTATGTCCCTGCACATCCTTAAACCTTGGGAATCACTAATCTATTCTCCATTTCTCAAATTTTCTCATTTCAAAAGTATTATATGAAGAGAGTCATATAGTTATGTCACCGTTTGAGATTGGCTTTCTTCACTCAGCATAATTTTCCAGCGATGCATTCAGGTCATCTGTATGTCAATAGATCATTCTTTTGCATTGCTGAGTAGTATTCCAAAATATGAATGTACCACAGTTTGTTTCATTATCCTTTTTTATATCATTATCCATCAACATATGTCATTATATATTGGTTGCTTTCAGCTTGGGCCTATTGCAAATAAATGTACTATAAACACTTGGGTATAAGTTTTTGTGTGAAGCTATTTCATTTCACTGAGATAAATTACCAGCATTGCAATTTCTGGGTCTACTGTAGTTTGTTACTGTATGTTTAATTTTTTTATAAAACTGCCAAATTTGGGGCACCTGGGTGGCTCAGCCAGTTAAGCATCTGCCTTGAGCTCAGGTCATGATCTCAGGGTCCTGTGATCAAGCCCTGCATAGGGCTTCCTTCCTAATGGGAAGCCTGCTTCTCCCTCTCCTTCTGCCCCTCCACCACCACCTGCTCATGCTCTCTCTCTCTCTCTCTCTTTTTCTCAAATAAATAAATAAAATCTTTTTTAAAAAAACAAACCTGCCAAACTGTTTTTCAAGAGTGGCTATAACATTTTGTATTTCCACCAGTAATGTATGAGTGATTCAGTTTTTCTTCATCCTATGAACATCTGGTATTTCCAGTATTGTTTAGTTTAATCATCGTGAGAGATGTGTAATAAATCTCATTGTGGTTTTAATTAGCATTTCTCAAACAGCCAGTGATGATGACAATCTTCTCATGAGCTTACTTGCCATCTGTATCCTCTGCAGTGAACTGTCTTATCACATCTTTGGTCTATTGTCAATTTGGGTTTTTGATTTTTTCTGTTGTTTTAGAGTTTATTTCTACATTCTAGATATCAGTCCTTTGTTGGATATGTAGTTTGAAAATATCTTCCCACTCTGTAGCTTGTCTTTTAATCCTCTTATCTTTCACAAAGCAAAAAGTGTTTTTTTTCTGTTTTTTCTTTTTTTAATTTTGGAAAAATATAAAATTAAAATTTCCATTTTAAGTGTTATTAAGTGTATGATTCAGTGGCATTATATTCATAATGTTGTATAATTATCACATTAATTTCCAAAAGTTTTCCTCACCCCAACAGAAATTCTGTACCCAATAAGCAATTACTCCCCATTCCCTCTCTTCACAGGCCCTAATAATAATCTCTAACATACTGTCTGTATGAGTTTTACTTGTTCCAGATATTCCATATAAGTGAATTCTTATAATACTTATCCTTTTGTGTCTGGCTAATTTAACTTAGCATAATATTTTCAAGATTCATCCACATATCAGAATTTTATTCCTTTTTATGGTTCAATAATATTCCATTGTGTAGCGTATACACACAATAATGGAATATTATTTATGTATTCATCTATTTATGGATTCTTGAGTTGTTTTCACCTATTGGCTATTGTAAAAAATGAGGCAATGAAAATTCACATACATGTATCATGTTGAGGCTCTGTTTTCAATTCCTTATATTCTGAGGTCTATACCTAGGAGTGGAATTTCTGGGTCATATGGTAGTTCTATGTTTATTTTTTTGAGGAACCACCAAACCATTTTCTCAGTAGTTGCACCAATTTACATTCCCACCAGCAATATGAAGTTCCAATTTCCTGTCTCCTCACCAACACTTGTTCCTTTTTTTCTGAATTATAGACAATCCTCGTAGATTTAAATGATGTCTTATGTGGTTTTGATTTGCATTTCTCTAATGACTAAAGATATTGTGATGGTTAATTTTATGTGTCAACTTGGCTAGGTAGAGTGACCAGATATTTGCTCAAACATTATTCTGAATATTTCTGTGAGTGTGTTTTTTTTTTTTTTTTTTAAGATTTTATTTATAGTGAGTGGATTTTTTTTTTTTTTTTTTTTTTTTTTTTTTTTTTAGTGAGTGGATTTTTAGATGAGATTTACATTTAAATCAGTGGACTTGGGCAGCCCAGGTGGCTCAGCGGTTTAGCGCCGCCTTCAGCCCAGGGTGTGATCCTGGAGACCAGGGATCGAGTCCCACATCAGGCTCCTTGCACGGAGCCTGCTTCTCCCTCTGCCTCTCTCTCTCTCTCTCTCTCTCTCTGTCTTTCATGAATAAATAAATAAAATCTTTAAAAAATAAATAAATAAATCAGTGGACTTTGATTACCATCCATAATGTAAGGGGGCCTCATCCAATCAACTGAAGGCCTGGATAGAACACAATACTGACCTCCCCAAGGAAAGGGAATTCTGCAACACATAGTCTTCAGATTAGAGCTGCCATATTGGATCTTCCCTGGGTCTTCAGCCTGACAGTCTTTGGACTTGACCTGCAGCCCTGGCTCTCTCTCCTCTAGGTCTCTAAACTTCCAGGTTTTGGATTTGACAGTCTTCATAATTGCAAGAGCTAATTACTTAAAGGAAATTTCACGTGTGTGTGTGTGTGTGTGTGTGTGTGTGTGTGTGTGTGTGTCTGTGTATGCATGCTTTCTCTGAAGAACCTTGAATAATACAGATTTTGGTACCAACAGTGATTCTAGAGAGAAAGACTTTTAAGGATGACTTTTCTGAATTAATTCTGGGGCTTTGGGAATTGGCTTTCTATTTTGACCTGATTTAGAGATAAATGACTCTATTTTCAGTACTAAAGAAAACATTGATAGTTCATGACATAATGTGGCACTAGAAATACACAAAATATCCAGTGCACCATTGTATACTCCTAATCAAACCTGTAAAAGCCAAGGATCTGAGTGACCAAATATGTTATCTTTGACCATTTTTATCCAACTAATGTGTAGAATAAGATTGGCTATTTGCTCCAAATGTCACTGGACAAAGTGGAAAAGAAAAGGATAAGTTCAGGGATTCAGATTCCCATCAAATATACCATAAAAATGACCTGAAAACGTCTATATGTGTCTTGAAAGAGACCTTTGTCTCCTGTCTCCACAGGGCTGAGGTTGTTGAAAACCAAACCCAGAATCTTGTCCTAGGAGTGGCTGAATTACAATGCAAATTGAATTCCCAGCCCCTTGGGGTATCTACTATTAAGGTAGATAGGGCAAAGTAAGGGCATTGATTGGGAAGGAATGAGATCCTGAAAACTGGAATGGGGTTGTGTGAGAAACAGTTATGAAGCTGGAGACATTGGGCTCCTAAATTCTGATGAATCTTCTTTGCCTGTAGAAGCAGCCTCTCTACCCCTGTTTGAGGAGATAAAGTCTACATTGCCCCAGAAAACCGTAGTCCTCCCAAGGCAGTTGCTTTGTAAGACAATGCTAATTCTGTTCAGGACTCACTCCCACCATCCCTCTTTGCTTCTAGACCTATAACCAGAATTAAGTCCAGCTGGCCCAGGGAGGGGAGGTACAAAATGTGGCCCACGAGGAAGTGCACTACACTCCAAAGAACTACTTGATTTTTAAAATTCATATAGACAGATATGCAGGGAATATATGTGGGAATTAACGCTAAATATATAGGATAATGATAGAAGGAACATAATGTTGGACCAGGCTGAATTTATTGATATGGACCTATTAGGCAGAGATTCTGCATTTAATGTTGCATGCAGGGACTTAGAAAGGGCTCTAACAGTTCATTTGTTTGGTTTTCTAAAACATGGGCCAAAAGGTAGCTCATTAAACCTAGAACTAGAAATGCCAGATCCACCTTGATGTACTGTATGTAGAGGAAAGGTTTGATTCAAAGACCAAGTGGAAGCTACTAGATCTACCTTTACCTAGGAAAATAGTATACCAAAAGCAATACAGCATCCCTGGAAGGACTGCAGAGGCTGGACCAAAATTTATATTCTTTCAAGGACCTGAAAGATGCAAAGATGATGATTCCCACCATAATTGATTCAACTCACCTACTTGGCTTGTGCCAGACTGATAGATCTGGAGAATAAGAGTAGATTATCATAAGTTTAGCCAGGTGGTAACTTTAATTGCAACTGCTGTACCAGATGTGGTTTCATTGCTTGAACAAATTAACACATCCCTTCATACTTGGTACGCAGTGATTGATCTGGCAAATGCCTTTTTCTCCATCCCTGATAAAGACCAGAAGAAGCAGTTTGATTTCACTGGCAAGAACAGCTATACACCTTCTCCTACCTCAGAAGTATGTCAACTCTCCAGTTCTGTATGATAATTTAGTTCTCAGGGATCTTGAGCACTTTTCCCTTCCACAAGATATCACACTAGTTCATTGCATTGATGACATTATACCTGTTGAACCTAATGAACAAGAAATAGCAACTATTCTAGATTTATTGGTAAGACATTTAAGTGTCAGACAGTGGGAAATAAATCTGATGAGCTACTCTCTAGCTCCAAACATGGACCTGCCAGGATTCAGAGGTCCAGAAATAAAAGGGAAGAAATGGGCATGTCACCACTCACTATTAACCCTAGAAACTCACTGGCAAAATTTTTCTTTCCTGTCCCTCCAAACTTATGCTCTGCTGGCCTAGAGGTCTTAGTTTCAAAGGAGGAATGCTTCCACCAGAAGACACAACAATGATTCCTTTGAACTTGAAGTCAAGACTGCCACTTTGGACTCCTTATGTCTCTGAATCAATGGGCAAAGAAGGGAGTTACTGTGCTGTCTAGGGTGATTAATCCTAACTACCAAGGAGAGGTTGGATTGCTATTCCACCATGGCGGTAAGGAAACCAGAGGATTCCTTAAGACATCTCTTAGTATTACTCTGCTCTGAGACTCCTGGGTGGTTCAGCATTTGAGGGTCTGCCTTTGGCTCAGGGTGTGATCCCAGGGTCCCAGGATCGAGTACCCCATCAGGCTTCCTGCATGGAGCCTGCTTCTCCCTTTGCCTATGTCTCTGCCTCTCTCTCTCTCTCTCATGAAAAAATAAATAAAATCTTAAAAAAAAGTATTACTCTACTCTATGATGAAAGTCTATGGAAAATTATAGCAACTCAATCCATGCAGGACAGCTAATGACCAGGAGTAAAGGTGTGGGTCACCCCAGCAGATAAAGAACCATGACCGGCTGAAGTGCCTGTGGAGGACAAAGAGAATATGGAATATGTAGTGGAAGAAGAGTTATAAATACCTGCTATGACCACATTTCCTGTTACAGAAATAAGGATTGTGATTGTAATGAGTATTTTTTCTTATTTTGCTAGGAATATGTTTATGAGTGTGTGTATCGGATGTCTTTCTTTTCTTCCATCCTCTTATCATATAATATAAGGTATATTGACTGTTTCATAGTATTTAAGCATTGTCAGCTTTATATCTTAGCATCTAAGCTGCAGAATTCAAGGAGAGGAGTAAATAATCTAAAGGGCTTTGCATCTTTAGGCAAAGGGTTAGTGCATTTTTGTTTGTACCCAAGATAGTTGTATCTTGTTAGGCGGAAATGCGACCTTGTTACTCTCTTTATTTAGAAATTAAGTATGTGTTCAGGAGATGTGTATGAGTGCCAAGTTGACAAAGGATGAACTTGTAATGGTTAATTTTTTATGTCAATTTGGATAGGCCTGGTCAAACATTATTCTATATATTTTTGTGAGGGTTTTTTTGAATGACTTTTACATTTAATTTAGTAGACTTCTAGTAAGGTAGATTGCCCTCCATAATATGGATGGTCCTCATCCATTTGAAGGCTGGAATAAAACAAAAGATTGACCTCCTCCCAGCAAGAAGGAATTCTACAGCACACAGGCTTCAGACTTGAATTGAAACATTGGTTTGCCTCCATCATCACAGGAACCAGTTCCTTAAAGTAAATAGATACATACCTAAATACACCAATAAGTAAACACACACACACACACACACACACACACACTTCCTATTGGTTCTGCTTTTCTGGAGAACCCTGACTAATACAGATGTTGAGTATCTTTTCATGCACTTATTGGACATTTGTATATCTTCTCTGGAGAAATATATAATCAAGTCCCTTGCCCATTTTTTAATTGAGTTGTTTGTTATGTTATTATATAATCATGGGTATTAAACCTTTATCAGATTTATGATTTGGAAATATTTCTCCCATCTGTGCATTGTCTCTTTACTTTCTTGATAGTATCCTTTGATATATGAAAGTTGTTAATTTTATTTTTTCTTAATGTAGTTTAATTTTATTTCTCTTATTAACCAAGTTTGAACCACCTTTCATATGTTTAAAGGCTTGTTTAATTTTTTCTGTTAATTTTTTATATTTATTGGGGTTTTCTTAAGTTTTTGTTTAAATTCCAGTTAGTTAACATACAGTGTAACATTAGTTTCAAATGTACAGATTGGTGATTCAATATGTACATACATCATCCAGTGCTCATCAGGGCAAGTGCACTCCTTAATTCCCATCACCTATTTGACCTGTCCCACACCCACTTCCCCTCTAGTAACCATCAGTTTGTTCTCTATTGTTAAGAGTCCATTTTTTAGTTTGCCTTTCTCTTTTTTGCCCTGTGATCATTTGTTTTGTTTCTCAAATTCCACATTTGAGTGAAATCATAGGGTATTTGTCTTTCTCTGACTACTTCACTTAGCATAATACTCTCTAGCTCCAAACATGTAAATGGCAAGACTTCATTCCTTTTATGGCCTAGTTATATTCCATTGTATGTATATACACCATATCTTCTTTATCCATTCATTAGCTGATGGACATTTGGGTTCTGTCCATGATTTGGCTATTGTTGATAATGCTTCTGTAAACATCAGGGTACATGTATCCCTTTGAATTAATATTTTTGTACTCTTTGAGTAAATACCAGAAAATTAAAGAAAAAAATTTAAATACATGTAAACAAATGAAAATAAAGACACAGTGGTAGAAAACCTTTGGATTACAGCAAAAGCAGTCATAAGAGGCAAGTATATAGCAATACAAGGCTACCCCAAGAAGGAAGAAAAATCTCAAATAAACAATCTAACCTTATACTTAAAGGAGCTAGAAAAAGAACAACAAACCAAGCCTAGAGTGAGGAGAAGGAAGGAAATAATAAATACTAGAGCAGAAATACATGATATAGAAAAAAAAACAGAGAACAGATTAAAAAAAAAAACAAACAAGGAGTTAGTTCTTTGAAAAATTAACAAAATTAAAAAAAGAAAAATTAACAAAATTGAAAAACCCCTAGCCAGACTTATCAAAAAGAGAAAGGACCCAAAATAAATAAAATCACAAATGAGAGGAGAAATAACAACCAATACCACAGAAATACAAACAATTATAAAAAAATATTATGAAAAACTATATGCCAAGAAAATGGACAACTTGAAGAAAATAAACTCTGAGAAACCTAAATTACCAAAATAGAAATAGGAAGAAATAGAAAATTTGAACAGACCTATAACCAGCAAAGAAATTGAATGAGTAACCAAAAATCTCCCAATAAACAGAAGTCTAGGGCCAGATGGCTTCCCAAGGAAATCCTACCAAACATATAAAGGGTTGATACCTATTCTTCTTAAACTATTCCAAAAAATAGAAAAGGAAGAAAAATTTCCAAATTCATTCCATTTTCATTCCAAATTCATTCCATTCATTCCAAATTCATTCTATGAGGCCAGCAGTATTCTGATACCAAAACTAGATAAAGACATCACTAAAAAAAAGAGAACTCCTGGTCAACATCCCTGATGAACATAGATGCAAAAATTTTCAATAAAATACTAGCAAATCTTTGTGTCTGGTGTAAGAGAATGGTCTAGTTTCATTCTTCTGCACGTAGCTGTCCAATTTTCCCAGCACCATTTATTGAAGAGACTGTCCTTTTTCCAATGGATAGTCTTTCCTGCTTTGTCAAACATTAGTTGACCATAGAGATGAGGGCTCATTTCTGGATTCTCTATTCTGTTCCATTGATCTATGTGTCTGTTTTTGTGTCAGTACCACACTGTCTTGATGACCACAGCTTTGTAGTACAACCTTTGTAGTACAATATGGTTTTCTTTCTCAATATTCCCCTGGCTATTCAGGGTCTTTTCTGATTCCACACAAATCTTAAGATGATTTGTTCCAACTCTCTGAAGAAAGTCCATGGTATTTTGATAGGGATTGCATTAAATGTGTAAATTGCCCTGGATAGCATTGAAATTTTCACAATAGCAATTGCACTGCTGGGGATTTACCCCAAAGATACAGATGCAGTGAAACGGCAGGACACCTGCACCCCAATGTTTATAGCAGCAATGTCACAATAGCCAAACTGTGGAAGGAGCCTCAGTGTCCATCAAAAGATGAATGGATAAAGATGTGGTCTATATATACAATGGAATATTACTCAGCCATTAGAAATGACAAATACCCACCATTTGCTTCAACGTGGATGGAACTGGAGGGTATTATGCTGAGTGAAGCAAGTCAATCGGAGAAGGACAACATTATATGGTCTCATTCATTTGGGGAATATAAAAAATAGTGAAAGGGAATAAAGGGAAAAGGAGAGAAAATGAGTAGGAAATATCAGAGAGGGTAACAGAGCATGAGAGACTCCTAACTCTAGGAAACAAACAAGGGGTAGTGGAAGGGAGCGGGGGGTTGGGGTGACTGGGTGATGGGCACTGAGGGGGGCACTTGACAGGATGAGCACTGGGTGTTATGCTGTATGTTGGCAAATCGAGCTCCAATAAAAAAAAATATATACAAAAATACTAGCAAATCCAATCCAACAGTACATTGAAAGAATCATCCACCATGATCAAGTGGGATTTATTTCTGGATTGCAAGGGTGGTTCAACATTGACAAATCAAGCAACATGATACATCACATTAGTAAGAGAAAGGATACGAGCCATATGATTACTTCAATAGATGCAGAAAAAGCATTTGACAAAGGACAACCATCCATTGATTATTAACACCCTCCACAAAATAGATTTAGAAGGAACATACCTCAACATAATAAAGGCCATATCTGAAAGGGCTACAGCCAATATCATCCTCAATGGGAAAAAACTGAAAGCTTTTCCTCTATGGCCAGGAACAAGACAGGGATGTCAACACTCACCACTGTTATTTTATAATAGTATTGGAAGTCCTAGTCACAGCAATCAGATAACAAAAAGAAATAAACGGCATCCAAGTTGGCAAGAAAGCAGTCAAACTTTCACTATTTGCAGATGGCATGATACTCTATTAGAAAACCTGGAAGACTCCACCAAAAAAAAAAAAAAAAAAAAAAACTTCTAGAACTGATAAATGAATTTAGTAAAGTTGCAAGATACAAAATCAGCATGCAGAAATATATTTCATTCCTATACACCAAAAATGAAGTAGCAGAAAGAGAAATCAAGGAATCCATCCCATTTACAATTGCACCAAAAACCATAAGAACCTAGGAATAAACCTAACCAAAGAGGTAAAAGATCTGTACTCTGAAACTATAAAATACTGATGAAAGAAATTGAAGATGACACGTCTGGGGCGTCTGGGTGGCTCAGTCAGTTAGGCGTCCAACTCTTGATTTTGGCTCAGGTCATGATCTCAGGGTCGTGAGATCAAGCCCCATGTCAGGTTCTCTGCTCAATGTGGAGTCTGCTTGAGATTCTCTCTCTCCCTCTGCCCCTCCCCTCACTTGCCCTCTCTCTCTTTAAAAATAAATAAATAAAATCTTAAAAAAAAAAAAAAAAAAAAAAAAAGGGCAGCCTGGGTGGATCAGTGGTTTGGCGCCACCTATGGCCCAGAGCATGATCCTGGAGTCCCAGGATCGAGTCCAAGTCGAGCTCCCTGCAGGGAGCCTGCTTCTCCCTCTGCCTGTGTCTCTGCCTCTCTTTCTGTCTCTCATGAATAAATAAATAAAATTTTAAAACAAAGAAATGCAAAAATATTCCATGCTCATGAATTGGAAGAACAAATATTATTAAAATGTCTATATTACCCAAAGCAATCTGCACATTTAATGCAATCCCTATCAAAATATCACCAGCATTTTTCACAGAGCTAGAACAAACAATCCTAAAATTTGTATGGAACCACAAAAGACCAAGAACAACTAAAGCAACTTTGAAAAAGAAAAGCAATGTTGGATGCATCAGAATTCTGGACTTCAAGTTATTTTACAAAGCTGTAATTATCAAGACAGTATGGTAGTGGCACAAAAACAGACACATAGATCAATGGAACAGAATAGAAAACCCAGAAGTGGACCCACAACTATATGGTCAACTAATCTTTGACAAAGCAGAGAAGAATATCCAGTGGGAAAAAGAATATCTCTTCAGCAAAAGGTGTTGGGAAAACTGAACAGTAACATGCAGAAGAGTGAGACTGGACCACTTTCTTACACCATATAAAAATAAATTCAAAATGGATGAAAGACCTAAATGTGAAACAAAAAATGTGAAACAGAAAACCCTCAAAATCCTAGAAGAGAATACAGGCAGCAGCCTCTTTGACATGGGCCATAGCAACTTCTTACTAGATACATCTCCTGAGGCAAGGGAAACAAAAGCAAAATTTAACTATGGGACTTCATCAAGATAAAAAGCTTCTATACAGCAAAGGAAACAATCAACAAAACTACAAGGCAGCCTAAAGAATGGGAGAAGATATATGAAATGGCATATCTGATAAAGGGCTAGTACCCAAAATCTGTAAAGAACTTATACACACCCAAACTCCAAAACCCAAATGATCTAATTTAAAAATGGGCAGAAGACATACTAGACTTTTCTCCAAAGAAGACATCCAGATGGCCAACAGACACATAAAAAGATGCTCAACATCACTCATTATCAGGGAAATACAAATCAAAACTACAATGAGATATCACCTCACACCTGTCAGAATGGCTAAAATTAACAACACAGGAAACAACAGGTGTTGGTGAGGATGTAGAGAAAGGGGAACTCTCTTGCACTGTTAATGGGAATGCAAACTGGTGTAGGCACTCTGGAAAACAGTATGGAAGTTCCTCTCTTTGCTTTTATGTCACATTTTAGACATATTTGCCATATTCATCATCCATAAACATTTGCTCCTCTATTTCTTGTAAGAATTTTATAGTTTTAGCTTATAAATATAAGCCTTTGATTCATTTTGAGTTAATTTCATCTTGGTATAAGGTAGGGGTCTAAGTTTATTCCTTTATACATGAATGTTTAGTTTTCTTAGAATTTCTTGAGAAAAATAAGGAAAAGTCTTTAATTTTGAAAAACTAATTTATCACCTCTTCCTTTTATTGCTTTTGAAGTAAAATTTCCAACTCCTACATCCCAAAGATTTTTTCCTATGTCTTTTTCTGAAATTTTAATAGTCTTTTTTTTAATATATTTATTTATGTTAGAGAGAGAGAGACAGAGAGCACGACTGGGAGGGACCGAGAGAGAGAGAGACTCTCTCTGACTGCACACATTGCATTGAGTCCAATGCAGGGCTCCATTTCACAAGCTTGAGATCATGACTTGAGGCCAAACCAAGAGTCAGATGCTTAACCGACTGTGTCACCTAGGTGTTCCTGAAATTTTAATAGTTTTACCTTTAACATTTTTTCCTTTTTAAAATATTTTATTTAAATTCAATTTGCCAACATATAGGACACCCAGTGCTCATCCCATCAAGTGCCCTCCTTAGTGCCCGTCACTCAGTTACCCCATCCCCCACCCCCCTCCTCTTCTACAGGCCTTTGTTTGTTTCCCAGAGTTAGGAGTTTCTCATGGTTTGTCTTCCTCTCTAATTGTTCCCCACTCAGTTTCCCTCCTTTCGCTTTTAGTCCCTTTCACTATTTCTTATATTCTGTGTATGAGTGAAACCATATGATGATTGTCCTTCTCTGATTGACTTATTTCACTCAATATAATACCCTCCAATCCCATCCACATTGGAGCAAATGGTAAATATTCATCCTTTCTAATGGCTGGGTAATATTCCATTATATATATAGACCATATCTTCTTTATCCATTCATCTGTTGAAGGACATCATGGCTCCTTCCACAGTTTGGCTATTGTGGACACTGCTGCTATGAACGTTGGGGTGCAGGTGTCCTGTACCTTTAACATTTAAAACCATTATGTGTCCATTGAAAGATGAATGGATAAAGAAGATGTGGTCTATGTATACAATGGAATATTACTCAGCCATTAGAAATGAGAAATAGGGATCCCTGGGTGGCGCAGCGGTTTGGCGCCTGCCTTTGGCCCAGGGCACGATCCTGGAGACCCGGGATCGAATCCCACATCAGGCTCCCGGTGCATGGAGCCTGCTCCTCCCTCTGCCTGTGTCTCTGCCTCTCTCTCTCTGTGCCTATCATACATAAATAAATAAATAAATAAAAATTAAAAAAAAAAAAAGAAATGAGAAATACCCACCATTTGCTTCAACGTGGATGGAACTGGAGGGTATTATGCTGAGTGAAGCAAGTCAATCGGAGAAGGACAAACATTATGTGGTCTCGTTCATTTGGGGAATATAAAAAATAGTGAAAGGGATTACAGGGAAAAGGAGAGAAAATGAGTGGGAAATATCAGAGAGGGTGACAACATGAGAGACTCCTAACTCTGGGAAATGAACAAGAGGTAGTGGAAGGGGAGGTGGGTCGGGGGATGGGGTGATGGGCACTGGAGAGGGGACTGGATGGGATGAGCACTGGGTGTTATGCTATATGTTGGCAAATTGAACTCCAATAAAAAAATTCCAAGATAAATAAATAAATAAATTAATTAATTAATAAAAGCATTATGAGTTCTGACTTAATTTCTGCATAAGATGTGAACTTAGGTTGGGGGTCAATTTTTTGCCTATGGATATTCAATTACTCCAGTTCCATTTGTGAAAAGGTTATCTTTCTTCCATTGAATTGTTTTTGCATCTTTGTCAAAAATTAGTTGGACATGTTGGTTTGAGTCTATATCTAGTTTATCTGTTCTGTTCCATAGATCAGTATGTCTGTCCCTCCACCAATACTACACAGACTTCATTACTAGCTTTGATTGTACTAGTAATTACTAAATTACAGCCTTGATTGTAGTTTTTTTAAGATTTTATTTATTTATTTGACAGTGCGAAAGCACAAGCAGGGGGAGCAGCAGCAGGCAGAAGGAGAAGCAGGCTGAGCTGGAAGCCTGACTTGGGACTTGATCCCAGGACCCTGGGATCATGAACTGAGCTGAAGGCAGACATTTAACCAACTGAGCCACCAGGCTCCCTAGTTGTAGCTATTTAATAAGTTTTGAATTTGGTAGATTGATTCTCCCAAGTAAACATACAAATGGCCAACAGACACATGAAAAAATGTTCCACCACACTTGGCATCAGGGAAATACAGATCAAAACTACAATGAGATACCACCTCACACCGGTCAAAATGACTAAAATTACAAGACAGGAAACAACAAATGTTGGCAAGGATGCAGGGAAAGGGGAATCTTCCTTTTTTCTTTTTTTAGAGAATTTATTTATTTATTCATGAGAGACAGAGAGAGAGAGAGAGGCAGAGACCCAGGCAGAGGGAGAAGCAGGCTCCATGCAGGGAGCCTGACATGGAACTCGATCCCGGGTCTCCAGGATCATGCCCTGGGCTGAAGCCTGCGCTAAACCACTGAGCCAACAGGGCTGCCTGAAAGGGAAATCTTCTTATACTATTGGTGGGAATGCAAGCTGGTACAGTCACTCTGGAAAATAGTATGGAGGTTCCTCAAAAAGTTAAAAATAGAGCTACCCTATGACCCAACAATTGCACTACTGGTATTTACCCCAAAGGTACAAATGTAGTCATCTGAAGGGGCATCTGCAGCCCAATGTTCATAGCAGCAATGTCCACAATAGCCAAACTGTGGAAAGAGCTGAGATGTCCATTGACAGATGAATGGATAAAGAAGATGTGGTCTATATATACAGTGGAATATTACTCAGCCATCAGAAAGGATGAATACTTACTATTTACATTGATGTGGATGGAAATGGAAGGTATTATGCTGTGTGAAATAAATCAATCAGAGAAAGACAATTATCATATGGTTTCACTCATATACGGAATATAAGAAACAGTACAGAGGATCATAGAAGAAGAGAGAGAAAACTGAATGGGAAGTTATCAGAGAGGGAGAAAAACCACGAGAGACTCATATCTATAGGAGACAAACTGAGGGTTCCTGGGGAGGAAGTATAGGGTAATTGGGTGATGAGCAAAGGAGGGTACATGGTGTGATGAGCATTGGGTGTTGTACACAACCAATACATCTGCATCTGAAGGGTTCTTTGGCGCGAGGGTGTGATTAAAAATTAAATTTTATTTATAATTATGAGGCTACTAAAGTTATCTATTTCATATTGCATGAGTTTTGATTGTGTTTTCTGAGGAATTGATTGTTTTCAACTAAGTTGTCAAATCTATGTGTTCATAGAATTATTTATAGTATTCCCTTGTTATTCTTTCGAAAGAATGTTTGAAAATATAATGGTCACATCCTTCCCACATTTGATGTAAGATATGATTATACATATTTAAGAAGTTCAACAAGCTCCAAGTAGAATAAATACAAACATCTCCACAGTGAGATGCATTATAATCAAATGTAAATAAGCCCAAAACGAGAGAATCTAGAAAATAGCAAGAGAGAAGCAACTCATCACATACAAGGGATTTTCAATAAGATTAACAGTCATTTCTCTGATACTCTACATAGAAAACCCAAAAGACTCCACCCCAAGATTGCTAGAACTCATACAGAAATTTGGCAGTGTGGCAGGATACAAAATTAATGCCCAGAAATCAGTGGCATTTCTATACACTAACAATGAGACTGAAGAAAGAGAAATTAAGGAGTCAATCCCATTTACAATTGCACCCAAAAGCATAAGATACCTAGGAATAAACCTAACCAAAGAGGTAAAGGATCTATACCCTAAAAACTATAGAACACTTCTGAAAGAAATTGAGGAAGACACAAAGAGATGGAAAAATATTCCATGCTCATGGATTGGCAGAATTAATATTGTGAAAATGTCAATGTTACCCAGGGCAATTTACACGTTTAATGCAATCCCTATCAAAATACCATGGACTTTCTTCAGAGAGTTGGAACAAATCATCTTAAGATTTGTGTGGAATCAGAAAAGACCCCGAATAGCCAGGGGAATATTGAAAAAGAAAACCATAGCTGGGGGCATCACAATGCCAGATTTCAGGTTGTACTACAAAGCTATGGTCATCAAGACAGTGTGGTACTGGCACAAAAACAGACACATAGATCAATGGAACAGAATAGAGAACCCAGAAGTGGACCCTCAACTTTATGGTCAACTAATATTCGATAAAGGAGGAAAGACTATCCACTGGAAGAAAGACAGTCTCTTCAATAAATGGTGCTGGGAAAATTGGACATCCACATGCAGAAGAATGAAACTAGACCGCTCTCTTTCACCATACACAAAGATAAACTCAAAATGGATGAAAGATCTAAATGTGAGACAAGATTCCATCAAAATCCTAGAGGAGAACACAGGCAACACCCTTTTTGAACTTGGCCACCGTAACTTCTTGCAAGATACATCCACGAAGGCAAAAGAAACAAAAGCAAAAATGAACTATTGGGACTTCATCAACATAAGAAGCTTTTGCACAGCAAAAGAAACAGTCAACAAAACTAAAAGACAACCTACAGAATGGGAGAAGATATTTGCAGATGACGTATCAGATAAAGGGCTAGTTTCCAAGATCTATAAAGAGCTTATTAAACTCCACAGCAAAGAAACAAACAATCCAATCATGAAATGGGCAAAAGACATGAACAGAAATCTCACAGCGGAAGACAGACATGGCCAACACGCACATGAGAAAATGCTCTGCATCACTTGCCATCAGGGAAATACAAATCAAAACCACAGTGAGATCCCACCTCACACCAGTGAGAATGGGGAAAATTAACAAGGCAGGAAACCACAAATGTTGAAGAGGATGTGGAGAAAGGGGAACCCTCCTGCACTGTTGGTGGGAATGTGACCTGGTGCAGCCACTCCGGAAAACTGTGTGGAGGTTCCTCAAAGAGTTAAAAATAGACCTGCCCTACGACCCAGCAATTGCACTGCTGGGGATTTACCCCAAACATACAGATGCAATGAAACGCCAGGACACCTGCACCCCGATGTTTCTAGCAGCAATGCCCACAATAGCCAAACTGTGGAAGGAGCCTCGGTGTCCATCGACAGATGATGGATAAAGAAGATGTGGTCTATGTATACAATGGAATATTCCTCAGCCATTAGAAACGACAAATACCCACCATTTGCTTCGAAGTGGATGGAACTGGAGGGTATTATGCTGAGTGAAATAAGTCAATCGGAGAAGGACAAACATTATATGGTCTCATTCATTTGGGGAATATAAAAAATAGTGAAAGGGAATAAAGGGGAAAGGAGAAAAAATGAGTGGGAAATATCAGAAAGGGAGACAGAACATGAGAGACTCCTAACTCTGGGAAACAAACTAGGGGTGGTGGAAGGGGAGGTGGGCGGGGGGTGGGGGTGACTGGGTGACGGGCACTGAGGGGGGCACTTGATGGGATGAGCACTGGGTGTTATTCTATATGTTGGCAAATTGAACACTAATAAAAAATAAATTTATAAATTAAAAAAAGATTAACAGTCATTTCTCATTGAAAATTTAAAAAATACCTTATGACTACTTAAAGTGCTGCAAGAAACAAGGGTCAACCAAGAAATCTGTATCCGGTAAGCCACTCTTCAAAATGAAGACATTTGCAGATAAACAAAAATTGAGGAACTCTATTACTAATAGATCTACACCATAAGAAATGCTAAAGGGAGCCCTTCTATCTGAAACAAAAATACACTACATAATATCTCAAAGCCATTGTGAACAAATAGAGACCTCCAATAAAAGTGATACATAGGGCAGCCCGGTGGCGCAGTGGTTTAGCCCCATCTTCAGCCCACGGTGTGATCCAGGCTCTCTGCATGGTGCCTGCTTCTCCCTCTGCCTGTGTGTCTGTCTCTCTCTGTGTGTGTCTCTATGAATAAATAAATAAGTAAATAATCTTTAAAAAAAGTGATACATAAATATCAAAGCAAGTATTGCATATTTTGTCTTTTTATCTTCTACATGGCTTAAAGGTCAAATGCATAAAGATTCTCTCCCTCCCCCCCTCCCCCCACTTGTTATCTTTCCCTTTCTCTCTCCCTCTCCCTCTCTCTCTCAATTAATAAATAGTAAATAAATAAATAAACAAACAAATAAATAAATGTTTTTTTTTTAAAAAAACAGAGTTCAAAAATATGTGAAGTAATCATTAACAGGAATGAAGGGACAAACATAATTTTACAATAAGAATTGGAAACTTTAATACTGCATTTTCAATAATGGATAAAACTTCTATACAGAAAATTGATAAGAAAACCAAGGACTTGAATAACACTAAAAACCACCTAGACGGGGCGCCTGGGTGGCTCAACAGTTGAGAGTCTGCCTTTGGCTCAGGTCATGATCCCAGGATCTGGGATCCAGTCCCACATCAGGCTCCTGGGAGGAGCCTGCTTCTCCCTCTGCCTATGTCTCTGCCTCTCTCTCTCTCTGTGTCTCTCATGAATAAATAAATAATTCTTTAAAAAAAAAAACCAACTAGGTGTAACAGAAGACATACATGCAGTGCTCTACTCAACAACAGCAGATTATACATTCTTCTCAAGTATACATGGAACATTCTCCAGCATGTATGAGACTCAATAAATTTTAAGAGATTAAAATCATACAAAGTATATCGTTTACTATAATAGAATGAAGCCCGAAATCGGTAACAGAAGGAAAACTAGAAAATTAACAAATGTGTGGAAATTAAACAAATTCTTAAATTGCCAGTGGGTCAAAGAAGAAATCACAAGTGATATTAGAAAATACTTTTAGGTGAATGAAAATGAAAACACAAGAAAAAAAACTTATGGAATGTACAGAAAGCAGTGCACAGAAGGACATTTGCAGGTTTAAAAGACTACATTTAAAGGAAGATAGATCAAGGGGCCCCTGGGTGGCTCAGTAGGTTAAGCATCTGCCTTTGGCTCAGGTCATGATCCCAGGATCCTGGGATAAAGCCCCACATCAGGCTCTACAAATTCCTTCTGTGTCAGTACCCACAGAACTGTAAAACAGAGTGAACTTAATGGACTTTAAGTGAATAATGATATATTAATATTGGTTCATGGATTGTAACAAAGGTACCATGCTAATGCAAGATATAAATATTTGGGAAACATCATCCCAAATGATGTTTAGGGGATGTGTAGGGGGCAGGGGCAGGTATATGATAACTCTGCGCTATCTGCTCAATTTTTCTCTAAGCCTAAGACTGTTTTAAAAAAAGACATCTCTGATGAAAATAGATGCAGGACTCCTGGGTGGCTCAGTGGTTGAGTGTCTGCTTGCAGCTCAGGGTGTGATCTCGGCTCCGGAGATCGAGTCCCACATCGGGCTCCCTGCATGGAGCCTGCTTCTCCCTCTGCCTGTGTCTCTGCCTCTCTCTCTGTCTCTCATGAATCTTAAAAAAGGAACAAAAAGAGATGCAAGAATCCCCAACAAAATATTAGCAAGCCAAATTCCACAATATATTAAAAGAATCATACACCATGATCAAGTAGGATTTCTTCCAGGGATGCAAGATTAGTCAATATCTACAATCAAACAATATGATGTATCACATTAAAAAATGAAAATCATATGCTCATCTCAATAGATGCTTAAAAAGCATTTGACAAAATTCAACATCCATTTATGATAAAAACCTTCGATGAAGTGTGCATTTATAGGGAATGTACCTCAATATAATAAAGGTTATATATGACAAGTTCACAACTAACATCACACTTAATGGTGAAAAGCTGAAAGCTTTCCAAGATCAGGAATAAGACAAGGGTGCTCTCTCTCACCACCTTCATTCAACATAGTATCATAAATCTTAGCCCTCTGGCTAGGCAAGAAAAAGAAAGGCATCCAAATTGGGAAAGAAGTAAAACTGTTCCTACTTGCAGATGATAGAAAAAACTATTAAAACTATTAATGATTTCAGTAAAGTTTCAGGATACAAAATCCTGCAACACAATCCTATTGTATTTCTATGCACTAATAATGAATTATCAGAAAGAAAAATTAAGAAAACAATCTCATTTATAATTGCATTAAAAATAAATTTAACCAAGAGGTAAAAGACTTGTACACTGAAAACTATAAGACACTGATGAAAGAAATTGAAGCAGACAGAAATAAATGGAAAGATATCCTGTGCTGATGTATTGTAAGAATTAATATTGTGAAAATGTCCATACACCCAAAGCAATCTAAGACTCAATGCAATCTCTATTAAGATTCTAATGCTACTTTTTTCAAAGAAATAGAACAAATGATACAAAATTTGTATGGAGCCATGAATACCACAAATAACCAAAGCTAATTCTTTCACTAGGGATTCTTTCATTAGGGATTGCTAAGTGGTTACTAGATGGCACTGATTTTTAAGAGCTTTCTCTTAATAGCAATGTCTGGTTATCCTGAAGTACATTTCGCTCTGAAAAGATAAAATAAATGTATAATGTTTTCCTTTAACTACTAATTTTAAGTATAAAGGCTTGCTATAATATTCACATGTAATTATGGCCAATTAATTTCCTTGTTTTCATGCCTTTTGTGGAAATTATTTCAATATGGACTTGGGAAAATATATATGTTGATTCAATAAACTATCGTCATTTTTCCTTAGGATATTTAAATTTCTCTAAATTGGGAAGTCTTGGTTTTTCAGATTTGGAAAATCTGGATGAAAGAGGAAGTCAGAGAAGAGGAGGAGACTTCTAAGCAGGGTATGGAAGAAGGGACTCTAAATTCTGACTTTCACTACATTGTAACCAGGATGCAGATATTTATTTCTAATATGCTACAGAACTCTGAAAGTTCATAGCATTCTTATTTAATGAATCTTGGCTTAGATGATTGGTTTTCCTTGAAGAAAGACTCATGCAATAGAAATATTTTTTAAAAGCCCACAGTTCCTACACTTCCTACAAATATTCATTTCTAGGACTTAAAATTTTTCACATCATGTTTTGGTAATTCACAGACTCAAAGATACACCCAAAATACTAAAAATTCTGTTTAATATAATCTTATTTTTTGTGTTAATTTCAAATGGAATGCATAAATGTATTTACATGAAATTGACATTGCATTCTTTTAAAATGTTCTTTGTCAGAATGACTTAGTCTTTTTTCTCACTACAACACAGATTATTTTTAAAATTAGGCACACTTTATGCTTTTTGAAACATAGGGAGGGATGCCTGGGTGATTCAGTGGTTAAGCATTGGCCTTGGGGTCACGTCATGATCCTGGGGTCCTGGGATCGAGTTTCACATCAGGATCCCCACAAGGAGCCTGCTTCTCCCTCTGCCTGTGTCTCTTTCTCTCTGTGTGTCTCTCATGAATAAATAAATAAAATATTTTAAAAAACATTATAGGGATATAAAGAGATACTAAAATAGAATAAATTTAAATGTGTGATAAAACAAAACATGGAATTGTTCATGGTTTGGTATAGTAATACTATTATGGATAACTACAAGGGCCCATTTATCTGGCTACAATTTATATCTTATGTTAGAGAACATTTTTCTTTAATATCTGACATATGTCTAGAATTGTCATCTTATCCCAGCTGACTCTATTAACTTTAGTTATTCTTTCCTAATTTATAATCATGTAGGAGAGGATCTAGAATTTAATTCCAGATATTTGAAAAGAATTTGTTTTATTGTATTAAATTTACTGAACCCCTCTAGAACTAAGACAAAAAATTTCCTTGTTGTAGTTTCACTAAGTTTTCTGTCATAAATAAGAGAAGGTCATAATAATTTAGAGAAAAATACAGTTGACCCTTGAACAACACAGGTTTGAACTGCATGGGCCCACCTGTATGCGGATTTTGTACAGTACAGTGTTATAAGCGTACTTTCTCTTCCTTATGATTTTCTTAACAACATTATCTTTTCTCTAGCTTATTTTATTGTAAGAATATGGCACATAAAACATACAACATACAAAATATGTGCTAATGGACTGTTTATATTATCAGTCAACCATAGGCTATTAATAGTTAAGTTTCGGGGGGAGTCAAAAGTTATACATGGATTTTTGACAGTGTGGGAGATGGCTGCCCCTAACCCCTGTGTTGTTCAAGGGTCAACTGCATTTTATCTTTTTATCAATAATATTTAATCTTCCAAAGGATTTTTCACTGCTCCTTCTCCCCAGATTTCAAATGATGATCTCATTGAGAACTTTCTTCCTCAAATAATCACCAGATTTTAATCCAGTTGCCAAATTATCACAGATTTTGAATTTGGGGTGTATATAAGCAAATTAAGCATATTCTCCAGTAGTTGATTATGAAGGAGAAGAAAATGATAATGGAAGTTACTATGGCCGAGTTCAAAAAGGGTGTTGCCTGTGTTCTCCTCTAGGATTTTGATGGAATCATGTCTCACATTTAGATCTTTCATCCATTTTGAGTTTATCTTTGTGTATGGTGAAAGAGAGTGGTCTAGTTTCATTCTTCTGCATGTGGATGTCCAATTTTCCCAGCACCATTTATTGAAGAGACTGTCTTTCTTCCAGTGGATAGTCTTTCCTCCTTTATCGAATATTAGTTGACCATAAAGTTGAGGGTCCACTTCTGGGTTCTCTATTCTGTTCCATTGATCTATGTGTCTGTTTTTGTGCCAGTACCACACTGTCTTGATGACCACAGCTTTGTAGTACAACCTGAAATCTGGCATTGTGATGCCCCCAGCTATGGTTTTCTTTTTCAATATTCCCCTGGCTATTCGGGGTCTTTTCTGATTCCACACAAATCTTAAGATGATTTGTTCCAACTCTCTGAAGAAAGTCCATGGTATTTTGATAGGGATTGCATTAAACGTGTAAATTGCCCTGGGTAACATTGACATTTTCACAATATTAATTCTGCCAATCCATGAGCATGGAATATTTTTCCATCTCTTTGTGTCTTCCTCAATTTCTTTCAGAAGTGTTCTATAGTTTTTAGGGTATAGATCCTTTACCTCTTTGGTTAGGTTTATTCCTAGGTATCTTATGCTTTTGGGTGCAATTGTAAATGGGATTGACTCCTTAATTTCTCTTTCTTCAGTCTCATTGTTAGTGTATAGAAATGCCACTGATTTCTGGGCATTAATTTTGTATCCTGCCACACTGCCAAATTTCTGTATGAGTTCTAGCAATCTTGGGGTGGAGGCTTTTGGGTTTTCTATGTAGAGTATCATGTCATCGGCAAAGAGGGAGAGTTTGACTTCTCCTTTGCCAATTTGAATAACTTTAATGTCTTTTTGTTGTCTGATTGCTGAGGCTAGGACTTCCAGTACTATGTTGAATAGCAGTGGTGAGAGTGTGGACATCCCTGTCTTGTTCCTGATCTTAGGGGAAAGGCTCCCAGTGCTTCCCCATTGAGAATGATATTTGCTGTGGGCTTTTCATAGATGGCTTTTAAGATGTTGAGGAATGTTCCCTCTATCCCTACACTCTGAAGAGTTGCACTGTTGAGGATTTACCACAAAGATACAGATGCAATGAAACGCCGGGACACCTGCACCGCAATGTTTATAGCAGCAATGTCCACAATAGCCAAACTGTGGAAGGAGCCTCGGTGTCCATCGAAAGATGAATGGATAAAGAAGATGTGGTCTATGTATACAATGGAATATTCCTCAGCCATTAGAAACAACAAATAGCCACCATTTGCTTCAACGTGGATGGAACTGGAGGGTATTATGCTGAGTGAAGTAAGTCAGTCGGAGAAGGACAAACATTATATGGTCTCATTCATTTGGGGAATATAAATAATAGTGAAAGGGAATATAAGGGAAGGGAGAAGAAATGTGTGGGAAATATCAGAAAGGGAGACAGAACATAAAGACTCCTAACTCTGGGAAACGAACTAGGGGTGGTGGAAGGGGAGGATGGCGGGGGGTGGGGGTGAATGGGTGATGGGCACTGAGGGGGGCACTTGATGGGATGAGCACTGGGTGTTATTCTGTATGTTGGTAAATTGAACACCAATAAAAAATAAATTTATTATAAAAAAAAAGAAAATGATAATGGCTTCATCATAATGGAGGCTCTTCTCTTCCTGCATCCCAAATTTCTAATGATGTCATCTCAGGAACAGGACAGACTTATTGAAGGAGCGTCAAAGGCATGGATGGGTTCATACTACTGAGAATATAACTAACTTTCAGGGCATGAGTAAATACAGTGTAGAAACAACTTAGGTGAAGAATGTCAGAATGTCCTGTGTCATTCACATAGTGGCCAAGTACGGACCCATGCTGTTCCTCTGGCGGAGGGTCTCACTATGCTTTTGCCATTTTCTGGCCAGTCCCAGGAAAGTAGTCTCACAACCACAGAGCAGTTTGCAGTTTATGGCAAAACAGAGCAAAAATCTGGTATCAAGACCTGCTGTTCTCAGCTGGCTTCCCCACTCCTACACCTGAGAGTAATGCAGCACTTAGTCACCACTGGTTCTTCCTGCAACCCAGAAGATCCTCAGACCCCCCTGTCACTCTTGAGATTCCACCCCACTTTGTCACCTGAGCATCTTTAAGGTCCCCCACAGTGGTGGACTTCTAAAAGTTCAGATTTTGCACTCTGCTGTTTACTTTGTGGTAGCCCCCTAAAGCAGGCTCCTTCCTGCTGCCTTACCCACAGCTATATCTCCCCCAGAAAACTCTCTATACATCCGACCTTCCTAAAGGTGGCCACTTTTCTATTTGTATGCCTGCAGTCTTTGTTCTCTCGAGCTCTGATTGATTTCCTGGGTGTTTGAATGATTTGATAATTACCTGTGTTCAAGGGATGAGACAAGCTCAGGGTCCCCCTATTCCTCTGCCATCTTACCCACCAGCATCTGGATTATAGATTTTAAATACTTGGTTTTTTCCTAGAAATTGACCCCTTCATTCACTGGTTTTGAGAATGTGTGTGTAACCTATTCCCTTCCACTATTTGCTGAGATACAAAAGAATTGGCAGGCTGTGTGATGGAAGTTCCACTTTGTTCTTTGCTACAAAAACACCTCCAGACTTGATGTTTGGGCTTCTAGCTAAATTTAGCATTGTATTTGTGACAGAGCTCTGCCTGTTTTCCCATCTCCTAATTCTGCAGTACCATATTCTGACCTCCTACTTCTTCACAGAATACATATCAGTGCCTTGGGGTAGTAAATTCCAGTAGCAAGGAAGACTATTTGCTCCACCTTTCATCAGAGTCAGCTTCATTTGTTTAACCCAAATCTCTCTCTCTCCTTAATACAAAAATATATTCCATAGGAGAGTTTGACAGTCAAGAAAAGATTCACACTTCGTAAAGATATAGGCATTCTTCTCCCCCTAGTCACATGGCATTGGTATATTCCAGAGGGGATATTTGGCCTCCCTTAACTGTGCCAGTTGTTTCTCTGTATTTCTCTCAGTGTTTTTGGCACTAATTTCATGAGCATTATGTCAAGGGCAATGACTCCTATTACCTCTGGCTTCTATTAGAAATACATATTGATAAAATTATGGGGCACCGGGGAGGCTCAATAAGTTAAGTGTCCACCTTTGCTTTGACTCAGGTCATGATCTCGGGGTTCTGGGATCCAGCTCCACATAGGGTCCCTGCTCAGCGAGGAGACTGCTTCTCCCTCTCCCTCTACCCCTTCCCCCTCTGCTTGTGCTCTCTCATTATAGATAAATAAATAAATAAATAAATAAATAAATAAATAAATAAATAAAATATTTTAAAAAGTATATTAATATAATTAGATGGTTATAATAGATTTTTAGAATCACTTATTCCATCGTTCTTACTATTCACCTGGAGATTCTGAGGGGAAATATGATTATATATATATATATATATATACAGATTATATATACATACACATATTATATGTATATGCAACTCTCTCAAGCCAAAGTTAAGTGGTAATAAATAGTAAATCAATTGTTAGCAATCCTATATGCTCCATATATGTCATGCATTTGCTAAATGCTTTTCATATATTTACTGATGCATTCCTCCAACAACGCTACAATGAAAGTACTATTATTATCCTCCTTTTACTCATGATAACTGAGACAAAATCAGTTAAGAGAGCAGACAGTGCTCACCCAGATAGTGGAATCTGGATTTAAACAACGGCTATCTTGATCTAGGTTACAAACTACTAAATCCTTCATAACTTTGCACTTCAATAAATAAACGGTGAGAATGGTCCTGCTGGGAGTGCTTACCTGGAAGATTCTTATTTCCCCTTGTCTAAAATTTACATCAAAAGGCTTTAGTGTCGGGATCCCTGGGTGGTGCCTCGGTTTGGCGCCTGCCTTTGGCCTAGGGCGCGATCCCGGAGACCCGGGATCGAATCCCACATCGGGCTCCCGGTGCATGGAGCCTGCTTCTCCCTCTGCCTGTGTCTCTGCCTCTCTCTCTCTCTCTCTCTCTCTCTCTCTTTCTCTCTCTCTCTGTGACTATCATAAATAAATAAAAAATTTTAAAAAAAGGCTTTAGTGAATATTTGTTAGTAAGCATCAGTGTTCCAGATGCTGTGGATCCAAAGACAAAAAAGTCAGAACCTCTGCTCTTGGGGAATTTGCAGGGGAGATAGAAAAGTAAACAAGAGCTACCATTAAATAGGGTAATGTGTGCTTTATTATTTTTTATTTTGTATATTTTTTATCGGAGTTCGTTTTGCCAACATATAGTGTAACACCCAGTGCTCATCCCATCAAGCCTATTGTACCTATTACTCTCTTTTAATATGTGCTTTAATGAAACGCCGGGACACCTGCACCCCGATGTTTCTAGCAGCAATGTCCACAATAGCCAAACTGTGGAAGGAGCCTCAGTGTCCATCGAAAGATCAATGGATAAAGAAGATGTGGTTTATGTATACAATGGAATATTACTCAATCATTAGAAATGACAAATACCCACCATTTGCTTCGACGTGGATGGAACTGGAGGGTATTTTGCTGAGTGAAATAAGTCAATCAGAGAAGGACAAACATTATATGGTCTCATTCATTTGGGGAATATAAATAATAATGAAAGGGAATAGAGGGGAAGGGAGAAGAAATGGGTAGGAAATAGCAGAAAGGGAGACAGAACATGGAAGACTCCTAACTCTGGGAAACGAACTAGGGGTGGTGGAAGGGGAGGAGGGTGGGGGGTGGGGGTGACTGGGTGACGGGCACGGAGTGGGGCACTTGACGGGATGAGCACTGGGTGTTATTCTGTATGTTGGTAAATTGAACACCAATAAAAAATAAATTTATTATTAAAAAAATAAAAAAATAATATGTGCTTTAAAAGAGAGTAATAGGTATGATAGGCTCACGGAGAAGGGTGTGTGATGTTAGTGCCACCATGAGGTGAAGGGAAGATACACAAAAATGATTTCCTTGAAGGCATGAGTATTTGAGTTGAAATTCAAATGCTGAATAAGGGCAAGTCGTATTTACATAGAATTATTGTGGTTAAAGTGATGATTCTAGAGATGAAAAGGGTGATGTGATGATTCATAGACTGAATGAAAACACCATTGTTATCAGAATTTCTTATTTTTCTTTCCAAAAATAATGTTGTTTGCTTTCTCATTCACATGAAGATGAACAAATGTTCCAGTTATGTTGCCATAAAAAAAAATGTATTTTATCCTCAAGCTGGTATAGGGATCTCAGAAAACACCTTACTTATTTTCCTCCACATTTTAGTTTTCCTTGTGGGACCCAAGCTCAAGCTCACGGACCTGACCATTACCCACTTAGCTATAATCCATATAATGATGCTCTTCACCATGGGGTTCTTGGTGTCTACAGACATTTGGAGACACGGGGTATCCAGTGACTTCAAATGTAAAGTGATTGTCCTCCTTAACAAGGTACTAAGGGGACTCTATTTGTACTACATGCTTGTTGAGTGTGCTTCAGGCTACCAGCAGCCCCAGCAGCCCTGGGCGGCTAAATTCAAACTTAAATCCCATCCTGTGTTTATCTCTCTTCTTATGGGTCCTGAACATATCCATCTGTAGCAACCTGTTCCTCTGTACTTTGGCCACATCCATTGAGACCCAGGCTAGTCTTTGGTTCCTCGCTGAGCACTGTTCCTTTTTGCCCATAATCTATATCCACAGGGGCTTCTTTTTCACACTGAAGGCATTTAGAGCTGTCTTCTTCATGGGTCTTATGGTCCTGTCAGGGGGTTACACAATAATTCTCTTGTGCAGACATAAGCAGCAGTCAGAGCATCTTCACAGCAAGAGTCTCCCTCCAAAAAGCTCCCCGGAAAAAAAGGGCTACTCAGACAATTCTGCTGCTGCTAAGTTGTTTTGTGATCATATATTGTGTGGACTTCATCATTTCATTTTCCACAGGCATGACATGGACAAATGACCCAATCCTGGTATGTATCCGGATGCTCATGGTCAATGGCCATGACACAGTCCCTTGGTGCTAATCAGTGCTGAGAAACAAATAATAAAAATTATGCAAACCATGTGGGGGAGAAAAGGTCAGGGTTTAACAAAACAGCAATAGAAATATCTTAAGAAAAAATGTTTTCACTCTCATTAGAACAATCTTATGTTTCACAGAATTTTCTCTCTGAAAAAAATTGATTAAACATGGGATTATAAATTTTCTGTTGTAACATGGTAATCTTAATATATATGGATAAAAAGTAAATTGTAGATAATTTGGGCAGTCTTTTTTTAAAATATTTTATTTATTTATCCATGAGAAACACACACAGAGAGAGAGAGAGAGAGGGAGAGGGAGAGAGAGAGAGAGGGAGGCAGAGACACAGGCAGAGGGAGAAGCAGTCTCCACGCAAAGAGCCTGACACAGGACTCGATCCCGGGACTCCAGGATCACACCCTGGGTGGAAGGCAGGCACTAAACTGCTGAGCCACCCAGGGATCCCCTGGGCAGTCTTTTTTTGAGAATTATGTTGTCTTTATGAAAATTCTTTTTAGGAAAAAATAGTTTCTTTATCTTTATCTTTTAAGGAAAATTCCTTCCACTCTTGGTGGTTTTAATTTCTTGTATTAAAGTATCCCATATTTTCACTAAAATTTGTCTACATGTGGATATCCTTACTACATTCATATTGTTATGTGTGTCTTATCAAGGCTCAATCAATGTACTTCCTGAGAAGTTTTATATCTTTATCACCTCAAATACTTGTTTTCCTTTTCCTCACTATTTGTGAAGTTCCAATTCAGTGTGTTAAACCTTATTATTTTTTTCTCTATTCATTAATCTTTTTCATATTTTCCACCTCTATTTCTATGAACTACATCCTGAATAACCCCTTTAGTCTAATATTCTAGTTCACTAATTCTCTCTTCAACTGTGTTTAAACAGCTATTTCACATATCCATTACTAGTATATTATATTTATTTTATTTTTTTGTTCCTAAGAGTTAGTTTCATTTGTTGTTTTTTTAATACACCTGGTAGTATTTTAAAATTATGTATTTTCTTCATATTTCATTATTTTTTGTATGTTTGTATGTCTTTAAGCATTTAAAAATGTCTCACTCAAAAAAAAAATAAAAAAATAAAAATGTTTCACTCTACCTAATAACCAATACTTGATATCCATGGAAATATAATCCCACTCTAGTTTTTGAGGGATATTCTCAGCAATTTAAAATTATGGTTTCATATTTGGCAAATGCTAATTCATAGGGAAACCCAACATACTAGTTGAGCCATATTTATGCAGAGAGGATTTGAATTTTCTCCCTCCTCATATACGGCACAGAGGAATTTTCAGATTAATTTTTGTTTTGATTTTTCTGGACTCTATACACATGGGGATAAATTTGAACTCTAAGCCAATATGAAAGCAAGATTTTGTTCCCCAAAAGAAGCCAACAAAGTGGCAGAATAATTTCATTGTTAAATTCCTTTATCAGATTTTCCTAGCTCACATTTTTGCTAAAGACTTCAATCCTTATAAACACAGGCTTTGTGTAGGAGTCCTCATTCCTCTTTTCTGCCTTATGTGGATTCATGACATTGTCTCCTGTCTGTGTATAACTGTTAAGATCCACATTTCCAGGTTTGGTAAATAACTCCAGAGGAACCCCAGCTTCTCAGTTTTGGATCCCTCTTCATGTTTAACCCCCTGAGGATTTCCCACACTATTTTGTAAACTATTATGCATTTTTAAGGTTGCTTTACACATGGCTTATAACACATTAGTGATGGAAAGTTCTTCCGTGTTTCTAGTCTGTTAAAGTACCAGAAGAACCACTACTTGTATATGAAAGTAAAACCTTTTAGACGAACTATATAATACTTTGTTAGGCCATAGTGTCTCATGAGAAATACAAATTTTGTGATGTCCTTACAAATGCTTCAAAAAAAAATTCCAAGGGATCTGTTTCCATTTTTACCTCTTAATTTGAGAATTAGTATGTTAAATTATTAATTATTATTTTAAACAGAATTAACCCTATTAAAACCACCTCTCAGCTTATAAAAAAAATGAGAGTCTATTCATATATTTGAAGCCCCTGTGCATCTTTCTCTAAATGCATTGAACCAAAACAACAAAAAATAAAAAGCTTCTCCCAAATGAATTGCTATCTTCATTATTATAATTATTTTCCTTTTCATTATTTTATTGTTGCTATATATGTCAATGAATATATCATTAAGATATGTAGTTCCTTTCACAGATTATTATATATGTAGATAATTCTTGATAAAGTCCCAATAGTTTATTTTTGCTTTTGTTTCCCTTGCCTCAGGAGATATGTCTAGTACAAAGTTGCTGCGGCCAAGGTCAGAGGTTGCTCCCTGTGTTCTCCTCTAGGATTTCTTGTTTCACATTTAGGTCTTTCATCTATTTTGAATTTATTTTTGTGTATGATATAAGAAAGTGGTCCAAGTTCATTCTTTTTGGTATGCTGCTGTCCAGTTTTCCCAACACCTTTTGTTGGAGAGACTGTCTTTTTCCATTGGATATTGTTTCCTGCTTTGTCAAAGATTAATTAACTAAACAGTTGTGGGTCCATTTCTGGGTTTTCTATTCTGTTCCACTGATCTATATATCTGGTTTTGTCAGTACCATACTGTTTTGATCACTAGAGCTTTGTAATATAGCTTGAAGTCCAGAATGGTGATGCTTCCAGCTTTGCTTTCTTTTTCAAGATTGCTGTAGAAATTCTATATTCATTCCTGGTGACTTGGTTCCTATGCTAAGCCTTGTGTTTTGAGAATATCCTTGATGCAGGAAGCTGTAGTTCATCAGCATTTCCATGGAATGGCATCACAAGAATATAACAAAATGTCTTTATCCAATCTTCTGGACTATGTGCATGTAACAAGGCTCCTCTGAATATTACTCTGGGTGTTTCCTGGTCACATGTATAATATTTTCTCTAGGGTGCATTCCATTGAGACAATTTGCTTATTCCTAAATTATGTCTGTGTTCATTTACATTAGTTTATACTAAAGTGCTTTCCAAGTGGTTTTATAAATTTACCTCCTATATCTGCAAGTGTGTAAGAGTTTTCATTCTAGCCAACACTATGATCAAAGTTTTAAAATTTCTCCAATCTGGTGAGTTTGAAATTATATCTTATTTTATTTTTGATTTTGTACTTCCTTAATAATGAGGATAAATATATTTTCAAATTCACATTAAACATTCTTGTTTCTTTTTCTCTGAATAGCCTGTTCATATGTTTTGCCCATTTTCCCACTGGGCTGTTCGTAGTTTTATTATTAGGAGTCCATTTGATATTCTGTATATCAATCATTTGCCAATTACATACACTACAAATATCTTCTCCTAGCTTGCAGCTTGTGTTTTACCCTGTTCATGGTATCTTTTTCCAATTTTAATCTTTTTATTATATAAAATATGGAATATAAACCAAAACAGAAAGGGTAGTATAATATCAGCTATGTATTTATTACCCCGCTTCAAAAATCATCAATTTATGGTCAATCTCATTTCATTTATATCCACTACTTTCCTATCTTATGCTGAAACAAACACCATTTATAAATTACTACATCAGTAAAAAGTCAATGTTTCCATTAAATATAGGAATTTTCCCTTCAAAACATAACCACAATATGATTATCACACCCAAAAGTTTAACGTTAATTAGATATATCATCAAATATCAACTGGTCTTATTTACTGGTTGTATTTTCTGTATGGTGTCAGGTCCCCAAGCCATAGGATGGCATGGAAATGGAGAGGCACATAACAAATAGCACAAGTAGTGGTTTGCTCTGCCATCCAAGAGCCAACTCTAAATTCCAGCCAAGTCATTTTCAGATTTACACAGAAGCAGGAAAGCTGTTTCTGACTGAATTAGTTTTTCTTCTTGTTGAAAGTCTCCTTTAAAAAAAAAAGTGTCCTTTAAAATTTTTAAATTTTCAAAAAGTCTCTGTAAGTACTAAGATTTCACATATTTGCAAATATTCTTGTGCCTTTTCCAGCCTAATAGTTTTAATTATATGTAGATTCTATTGATAGCTACCAATTACCGTGACCCCTCTGCATTTTGGAGACATTTACTCTGTTTATTACTCATCTATTTTGCTAATGAGAGATTCACTGTCATTTTTTAGTTACTGATTTTTTTTTGAAAAGTTGTCTCTTTTGTAGATAAGATTTTTTTCTTTTTTTAAAAAATATTTTATTTATTTATTCTCGAGAGACACAGAGAGAGAGGCAGAGACACCGGCAGAGGGAAAAGCAGGCTCCATGCAGGGAGCCCAATGCGGGACTCGATCCCCAGACCCGGGATCACGCCCTGAGCCAAAGGCAGATGCTCAACCACTGAGCCACCCAGTCACCAAGATTTTTTTTCTTTATTCTTGATTTATCAGTAGCTTCTCTACTTGTGTGGAACTTTTACCTTTGGACAAAAAATTTTAAACATCTGTATATAACTGTGCTGCATTCTGGTAAAGAAGCTCATCAAATCACATAATTTGTGGGATTTAGCAAAGGTTCCATTATATGAGTATGATGGATTAAATCACTGGTCACTAGTGATGTAACTAGCTTAAACTTGAACTCAACTTTTGAAGAATTTTTCCTTTCAACAATCTTTTTATACTTCTAGTGTTCCATTTTTTTTTCAGATCTACTTGTATTTATTTCTGCTTTTTCCCCTTTTTAAAAAGATTTTATTTAAATTCCTGTTAACATACAGTGTAATATTAGTTTCAGGTATAAAATGTAGTGATTCAACAATTCGATACAGATACTCAGTGGTTATCATAAGTGTACTCTGAATCCCCTTCACTGGTTTCACCCATGTCTGTCCCCGCCTACCACCGTCAGTTCGTTCTCTCTAGTTAGGAGTCTATTTCTTGCTTTGTCTGTCTGTCTATCTGTCTGTCTGTCTCTCTCTCTTGTTTATAGCAGCATTATCTACGATAGTCAAATTAAGGAAACAGTCCACATGTCCATTGACTGATGAATGGATAAAGATGTAGTTTATATGTACAATGGAATATACTCTGGTTCCCCCACCCCGGGATAAAGTTTTTTTTTTTAAGTTTTATTGATGTATAATTCATACACTGTGAACCTATTTAAAGCATGCAACTGGCTGGGTTTTGACATACGTATGCACCCGTGAAACTATCACCACAATTAAAATATCATCAACTGCAAGAGTTTCCTGAATTGCCTCTTCCCTCCTGATTCAACTGTATCTCCAGGTAACCACTGATGTGCTTTCTTTCTTTTTTTAAAGATTTTATTTATTTATTTGAAAGAGACAGAGGGATTAAGAGGCAGGAGGAGCAGCAGAGGGAGAGGGACAAGCAGACTCTGCTGAGTGCAGAGCTTGATCCCATGACTCTGAGATCATGACCTGAGCTGAAATCAACTGACTGAGCCACCCAGGCACCCCTGATCTGTTTTCTATCATTATGTTTGCACTCTATAGAATTTTTATAGAAATAGAAGCACATGGAATGTACTTTTTATCTGGCTTCCTTCATTAAGATTCATCCATGTTGTATCAACATTTCACTTTTTATTGCTGAGTATTCCATTATATGAATATAGCATAATTTAACCATTCACCTGTTAATGGACTTTTTAGTAGTTTCCAGGTTTTTGTTATTGCAAATCAAGCTACTATGAATAAGCTTTTGTATGGACATATGCTTTTATTTCTCTTGAATGAATAGGTAGGCATGAAATGCCTGGGTCATATGGTGAGTGTATGTTTAAACTTTCTAAAAACTGCTGAACTTTTTTTCCAAAATGTACCATTTTGTACTTGTACCATTTGTACTTGATTCCTTTCTCCCTACAATTGGGATTTCAATTTTTTTAATTGAGGAAAATTCATATAACATACATTTGTCTTAATGTGTACAACTCAGTGCATTCACAATGTTGTGCAACCACAACCTCTCTCTAGTTTTAAAACTTTTTCATCACCTTCAAACATCACATATCCATTAAGTAATCACTCCCAATTCCCCCTTACTCCCTGGCAACCACTAATCCCCTTTCTATCGCTTTGGATTTGGTTGTTCTAGAAATTTCATATAAATGGAATCACACAATATGTGACCTTTTGTGCCTGACTTCTTTCACTTGGCATGATGTTGAAGTTTGTTGACTTTGTAGTATGCATCAGGACTGCATTCCTTCTTATGGCTGAATACATTTCACTGTATGTATATATCACAATTTGTCTATCCATTTATTCACTGATGGATATTTAGGTGGTTTACACCTTTTGGTTAAAGAGCGCTGCTATGAACATTAATGAACAAGTGACTCGGGGATCCCTGGGTGGCTTAGAGGTTTAGCACCTGCCTTCGGCCTAGGGTGTGATCCTGGAGTCCCGGGAATGAGTCCCACATCAGGCTCCCTGCATGGAGCTTGTGTCTCCCTCTGCCTGTGTCTCTGTCTCTTCTGTGTCTCTCATGAGTAAATAAATAAAATCTTTAAAAAAAAATGAACAAGTGACTCAATACTCATTTTCAATTTGGGGGGAAATACACCTAAGGAAATTGTGGGACCATATGATCATTCTGTGTTTAACTTTTAGAAGAAACTCCAAGGTTCCTATTTCCAGATGCTTACCAACACTTCCTTTTGTGTTTTGTTAAAATAACAATCATCCTGGGACGCCTGGGTGGCTCAGAGGTTGAGCATCTGCCTTTGGCTCAGGGTGTGATCCCAGAGTCCCAAGATCAAGTCCCACAACGGGCTCCCTGCATGGAGCCTGCTTCTCCCTCTGCTTGCATCTCTGCCTGTGTATCTCTCATGAATAAATAAAATCTTAAAAAAAAAATAGTCATCCTAATGGGTATGAGATGGTAATCTCATTGTGGTTTTGATTTGCATTTCCCTAATGACCACTGATACTGAGCACCTTTTCATGTTGGCCATTTGCATATCTTCTTTAGAGAAATATCTATAGGATCATCATTTTGGACAGTAATAATTAGGCTATGAGCCTCCACCGTCTTGAGGTAATGAGGAGCATTCTTGCTTAGCATATGCTTTTTAACTTTCTATTATGGAAGATTTCAAACAGATATGAAATTAGAGTGATTCAATTAACAGTTCATAGATACCCCTTTTAGTGTAAGTCTTGACAATGTTGTTGGTTTTTTTTTTTTTTTTTTTTTTTTGTTTTTGTTTTTTTTCCTTTTTTGCAAGGTGAGTGCCTGGTTGAAGCTTTTTTACCTAGACATCCACTTCAAAGATGGTGGTCTTTAATAAACACATTGCCAGCCACACTATAAAGAGCCAGCTGTACTCGCTCCTGCTCTAGGCTCCTTAGTTTTAGGAATCCTAGTCAGTTTCTATAACTGACCCTTAGGCCATTTGCTTTTTCTCTTCCTGCACTTTAAATTCCCACTCTTATATTTTAAATTCACCAATAAAAATGAACCCATGAAACCCTAGGCCCCGCCCTCAACTCTGATAAAAGCAGAACCCTAGGCCTGCTCACTCCCTTTCTGACCTTCTCTCCCACTTTCCGCCCAACCTCACTGTGTGGCACGTTATAATTTCAGGTTCCCTAAGTAATAAGCTTTTTAAAAATTTTTTTCAGTTTCCTGATGGTTACTGATGCAGGAGATCTTGCAAACATATATAAGAAACATAAGGGCTGGTCCAGCCACAACCCTGGTTATTGATAAGGTACACTGAGCACCAAACAGCCCTACTATCTTCCTAATGCCCAATTTTGAGGAACTATGTGCTTTTTCTGCCCTCTCTGGCTGATAAGAGGAAAAAGTCTTTCTCCTTATATTACACTAACAAGTGATTTCTACAAGTACAATTCTGGGCCTGTATCAGATCCTGAAAGTTATATGTGAAATTATCTAATGCATGTGACTTTTCTTTGGTTCTTCCTGGTGAATGAAAAGGCTTTTATTTTTATTTATTTTTTTAAAGATTTTATTTATTTATTCATAGAGACACACAGAGAGAGAGAGAGAGAGAAGCAGAGATACAGGCAGAGGGAGAAGCAGGCTCCACGCAGAGAGCCTGACGTGGGACTCGATCCAGGGTCTCCAGGATCACGCCCTGGACTGCAGGTGGCGCTAAACCGCTGTGCCACCGGGGCTGCCCAAGGCTTTTATTTTTATATAAGGGCTCCTTTCTAGTAGTTTGGGCTACTAAAATGTTATTATCTTAATAACATTTATGGGTTACCAAAATGTTAATATTTATAGTTATAGAACTTACTGAGAACAAAAACAATGCAAGCAGAACAATATTCTGCTAAGAAGCATGACTGATAAGCTGCACCAGCCTGCATCACAAAATAAGAAAACAGACAGAAAACACTGCATCTGTGGGTAGCTGGTGCCAATCACTGTGATTCTGAGTCACGGCTTCCATCTTACTTTCACTTGCTCTCACAGAAACTGCCTGCCATGTTATGAGCTGCCCTAAGCAGGGGCCTACATGGCCAGGAATTGAGGGAGGACTCTGGCAGACAGGCAGTGAGGAACTGAAGCCCTCAGCCCAACCACCCACAAGCAACTGAATTTTGCCCCAAACTACCTGAGTGATTTTGGAGGTCTGTCAAGCCTTGAGATGATCACAACCCTGGCTGACACCTCAACCACAGCCTCATGAGACTGAGCCATGGGACCCAGGTAAGCTGTACCCAGACCCCTGACCAACAGAAGCTGTGAGATAATAAATGTTTGTTTCAAGCTGCTAAGTTTTAAAGTAATTTTTTACATGGCAATAGGTAACTAATACACCAGGGACAAATGAGGTATTGCTACATCCTGGCCTAAATTTGTCCTGCAGTTGCCTTGGGCTAGTTATCTAACCTGCAAGGGCTGCAGGTCCTTATCTTCAAGATGGGAAGAGCCTTCCCCACCTCACAAATTAACAGCAGTATCTGTATGAAGGATCTGCTCATTGACAAAACCAGCTGGCTTGCTAGGAATTCAACACAGAAAATTTTAACAGACTCAAACCAGCTTACCAGTATCTTCAAGGAAGAATTTCAGGGAGATTTCCATATTTCTATTTCCTTATCAAAAACATTTTTAATTAGTAAAAACAAAGGACACATTCAACATCAGGTAAAAATCATGTTTTCCTTTAATTGACTATTTAATTCACACCGCTTCTCTTAGCTGCTACTTTGGTAACAATTAGGTCCCCACCTCTCAAGAACATTGCATCTGAACAGACACAGAACCAGTGTGAACACAGGCCCCAAACCAGGGCTTTTGGAATAACACAAACAGCAAAACCAGCCTTTCTCTTCACTCAGAAAGGGATTATGAGTCAGAGGGTCTAAAGCTCCAATTTCCAAACACAGAAAACATGGGAGCTCAACGTAAAAATTAAAACCAAAATGTATCCGAAATGAAATATAGTACCTCCTCATATACTCAAGGTCAAGATGGTTCTTGAGAAATAAGTATCTGAGCATCTGGCCTCTTGTATTAGGAATGGCCCCAGTCCAGCATTTTTAAAGGAAGATGGTTTTGTTTCTATTTCATTTCCCAAAGGGGTATAAAAATCTACTAAAAGGGATATAATCAATCAGAATAAATCAGCTCACTCACAAGACACTCTCAGATAATGATTTTTGGTTGCTGAGTATAGTCAGCACATTATTTTCAAAGTGGCAAAATTCAGGGTAATCTGAGAATTCAAAAGTGACAGCTACATTTGCTGATAGGTTTATGTGAGACACACATACATTTTTTTCCAGTGTATATGTCAAAGGACCAAGATCCCTGATCATCAAAATAAGTTATTTTGTACATTATATAGTGCACAGAACAACAGAGGGAAAGACACTTTCTCGGAGAATGACCAAAAGGCATTTTGCAAAAGGTTCTTATCACTCTGAAGCAGTAGGACTGGAGCCCAGTGCCTTCTGGCCTTTATTAGCTTGACCCCTCCTCTTCTTTGGTTGTAGTGGCCTCAGTGGCAGCTGTCTCTTCTAAACGTTCTGCTGGCTTCTTCTCCTCTTCCTCCTCTTCGTCCTCCTGGGGATAGAGGTCGGGATATTTCTGCATGCATTCCTGCATGGCCCGGAACTGGTCTACACAGTCTGACCCCTTGACATCCTCTGTGCTATAGTGGAAGCAGGAAAAGGCTGACTTGAACTGTTCCCCACAGGGGCCACTGGCCATTCCCCCAAGGCACGGGCAGTTCCAGTTAATGTCTCCATTTGGCAGGATCAATCCTAGAACAGGAACATGGGCAAGGAAAATGTGAGACAGGCTCTTAAAGATTTCTGAAAAAGCAAAACCAAGTCCAGTCCTCAAAAGCTACTTGGGAGGTACAGAACAGTAGGAACTGCTGCCTGGTACACCCTTCCCTGTGAATCTACAATTCGACTTGGATTGGGTTCAAATGCTTGGTGCAAATGCAGCATCCTTTGGCTTGGCTGGAGAGAAGCCATCATTGGCAACTTTCTCCATCACTATATATTCTCAGTAGCCTCCCGGTGCGATGGCTGTGGCTGTGCTCCAGAGCTAAACACTGGAAACCACTTAATCCAAAGAAGAAGCCATCATTGGGTTGGTTAACAAGAAGCCTTTTCAAAGCCCCAACACTTTGAGCTAGGTATTGATCTTCTTTTGTTCTCTGCTCCGCTCCCGTTCAAATGATCAGGACCAGACCACCCCGTCAAGCCCCTCTGGCTCTACAACCATCCTCAGAAGCTCAGCTCAGTGTGAGGACTGGCAAAGAGGAGTCTAAGCCTTCTGCACCAACAGGAAGATGTCCAAGACATGTTGTGTAAGGACAAAGCTAGTGGCATACCAGATGATGTGGTTCTAGTCTCATAACAGTGAAAATCTAGAGGGATGTTAACCATATGAACCAAACTGCTAAACAGCACATGTGTATCAGGGTGGGGTGCACCTACAGACTATCAGTTGCAATATTCTATAGGCCCCCCTACGTTTGAATTCTACCCTTTCTTGTCTTTGAACCTTATTCACATCTAAATAGTATTTCCTGGGGGCACCCCAGGTGGCTCAGCGGTTTAGCGCCTGCCTTCAGCCCAGGGCGTAATCCTGGAGACCTGGGATGGAGTCCCACGTCGGGCTCCCTGCATGGAGCCTGCTTCTCCCCCTGCCTATGTCTCTCTCTCTCTCTCTCTGTGTCTCTCATGCATAAATAACTAAAATCTTAAAAAAAAAAAAAAAAAATATTTCCTGGTTTTCCAAAATGCTTTCAAGATGATGGCTTCATTTCCTTTTGTAATAGACAGGGAAATAGGATTCATATAGAAGTTTCTTACCTGCTTTTACAGGACCGAGGGTACTCTGTTAAGACTCTAAAATGCCCAGTGAAATTACACAGGTTTTCACTTCAACCAAGTACTAAGGCATGGCACTCTGAGTTAGTGTCCAAAGTCCTTGGCCTAAGCTGAACCCTGCCTCTTCATTCTAGCTCAGAAAACTTCAATGATCAACAGATCTGTGGCTGCAGTTCCTTACTGATAAAATGGGCTAACAGTGGGCATCTCAGTGGGTAGCACATCCCCAGCAGGCAATTCACCACTAGACCATCAGCAGCTGCAGGGCACGTACTCAAGTACCAAACTACTTGTGGTAAAACACGTAGTCTTTTTGACAACCTTCTTCAATATGTACTACAAATCGCAGTTTGCACATGAAATTTTTATCGTGTGATGGAGTCTAGTCAGGACTACAGCCAGGGCCCAAAGGATTCCCAGAGCCCAAGCTATCTCCCCCACATCTTACCACCTCTCCCTACGCAGGCCAGCATGGTACAGGTACATCTGTACACCTCAGAGATATTATGGGTTAGGTCACAGACACCACAATAAAGCCAGTATCACATAAAGCATATCAAATTACTTTCTTGGTTTCCTGGTGCATAGGAAAGCTATGTTTGTACCACAGTGTAGTGTATTCGGTGCATAATAGCATTATGTCTAAAAAACACTGTACATACATTAAATGAAAATGCTTTATTGCTAAAGAATGCTAACCATAATCTGAGCTTTCAATGAATTGTAAATTTTTGCTCGTGGAGAGTCTTGCCTGGATGTTGATGGCTGCTGACTGATCAGGGTGGTAGTTGCGGCAATTTCTTAAAATAAGACGACAATGAAATTTGCTGCATCGACAAACTCTTCCTTTCATGTAGCATGTGACGCTGTTTGATAGCATTTTACCCCCCAGCAGAACTTCTTTTAAACTGAAATCAATCTGCTTTATCAACTATTCTAAGTCTTTAGTTGTCATTTCAACCATCTACATAGCATCTCCACCAGATGTGGACACCTAAAGAAACCACCTTCTTTGTTAATCAGAAGCAACTTTTCACCTGATAAAGTTTCTTTTTTTTTTAATTGAAATATAATGAACATACAGTGCTATATTTCTTTTCAGGTGTACAATATATATAATTCTATACCCTTCTCAATGTCATCAGGGTAAGTATACTCTTAATCCTTTTCACCTGTTTCACTCCATCCCCAGAAGTCATCAGTTAAAGCATGATCATGAGATCGAAGCAGTTCAGTCATGTCTTCAGGATCTACTTTTTTTTTTTAAGATTTTATTTGAGAGAGAGAGTGTGAGAGAGAGCATGAGCAGGGGGGAGGGGGGAGGGAGAAGCAGATTCCCTGCTGAGCAGGGAGCCTGATGTAGGACTCGATCCTGGGACTCTAGGACCATGACCTGAGCTGAAGGCATGGACTGAGCTCCCAGGCTCCACTTCTAATCTCCAGTTCTCTTGCTATTTCCTCCACATCTGCAGTTACTTCTTCCCCTGAAGTGCTGAACCTCTTTAAGTCCTCCATGAGGCTTGGAATCTGCTTCTTCCAAGTTCCTGTTCATGTTGATATTTTGACCTCTTCCCATGCATGAATCACCAATGTTCTTAATGGCATCTAGAATGGTGAATCCTTTCCAAAAAGATTTTCAATTGATTTCACCCAGATCCATCAGAGGAATCACTATCTATGGCCCCTATAGCCTTATGAAATGTATTTCTTAAAACAGTAAGACTTGAAATCAAAGTGACTCTTTGACCCCTGGGCTGCAGAATGGATGTTGTGGTAGCAGGCATGAAAACAACATTCATCTTGTACATCTCCACCAATGTTCTTAGGTGACCAGGTGCATTGTCAGTGAGAAGTAATATTTTAAAAGGAATCTTTTTTTTCTTTTTTTTCTGAGCAGTAAGTCTTAATACTGGGCTTAAAATATTCAGCAAACCATGTTGTAATAGAAGTGCTGTCTTCCAGGGTTTGTTGTTCCATTTATAGAGCACAGGCAGAGGAGATTTAGCATAATTCTTAAGGGCCCTGGGATTTTTGGAATAGCGAGCACTGGCTTCAACTTCAAGTCTGCATTAGCCGCTAATAAGAGTGCCCATCCTTTGAAGCTTTGTTTTTTTTTTCCTTTGAAGCTTTGAAGCCAGGCACTGACTTCTCTTCTGTAGCTATGAAAGCCCCAGATGGCATCTTCTTCCAACAGAAGGCTGTTTCATCTACGTCGAAAATCTGTTTAGTGAAGCCACCTTCATTAATGATCTCAGCTAGATCTTCTGGATGACTTGCTGTAGCTTCTGTATCAGCACCTGCTGCTTCACTTTGCACTTTCATGTTACAGAGACGGTTTCTTCCTTAACCCTCAGCAACCACCTCTGCTAGCTTCACATTTCTCTTCTGCAGCTTGCTCACCTGTCTCAGTCTTCACGCAATTAAAGAGTTAGGGCCTTGCCTCCATTAGGCTCTGGCTTAACGGAATGTTGTGGCTGGTGTGATCCTCCCTCCAGACCACTAAAACCTTCTTCCTATCAGCAATGAGGCTGTTTCACTTTCTTATCATGTGCTCACTGGAGTAGCACTTTTAATTTCTTTCACAAACTTTTCCTTTGCATTCAAGACTTGACTAACTGGTATAAGAGGCCGAACTTTCGGTCTATCCTGGCTCCTGACATGCCTTCCTCACTAAGCTCAATCACTTCTAACTTTTGATGTGATGTGACAAGCTGCACAACCTCCCCTCTCAAACACTTAGAGGCCACTATCAGTTATTAAGTGGCCTAATAATACTGCCATGTCAGGGAATGGGGAGACCCGAGAAGAGAGAGAGACAAGGAAGAGCCAGTCGGTAGAAAAGTCAGAACATATATTGATTAAACCATAACATTAATTGATTAAATTCCCCATCTTACACGGTTTGTGGTACCCAGAACTGCAATAGATCATCAATCAGTTAGTCCATGGCTGGGAAGGACACCTGAGAGCCCAACATTGGCCAGGACAAAATGGGAAAGGAATTTTGGGCATTCTCCCCAGGAAGGGTCTGTGGGTCCCCAGGAGGCCTGTGTCACTTACCATGCTCTTCATACGGATCGTTGGGATCATCAGCCACCAGCTCTGCATTGCTCGGAGTTTCATGGTCCTCTTTGGTCACAAATATGATTCGATCCTTCCCTAGTATTTGGAGAATAGAGGGAAGAAACATCTCACTCAAGAGCAGCCAAGCTGCCCCAAACCCAAAAAAAAAGCCACACAAACCAAGTTTTAAGACTGTCCTATGCAAAACCCCAAAGCGAGGGGACCATCAAACTGCCCTCCCTGAGCTGCATCACTGAGTCTGTGTGATGGTCTAGCAGCCACTTCTACTCTGTGCCTGCAACCAAAACAGTAAATCCACCAAGGTCATGGTGAGGAAGAAGATGCCATATGCACCCTCCAGGTAGGAGATGAAATGCCTGATCTAATGAAACGCAGCTGCTTGTAGTCCACAGATTTGATTACTCTGGTGCAACAACTTTTTCCCTCTTCCCATCAAGAAAGGGGCAGTCCCATCTCAGAACGCCCATGGCATTCCAACTGTCCCCATTATGTCCCATCAACCCATGAAGGCCGCATCAACCTATCGTGTCTCCTATCCTCCCCAGGCCCAGCAGGGAGCTGCAAGCTTGCCAGCCTTCAGACAACTCTAATGGAATGAAGATGACTTGTGAGGGCCTTCGGAGTACCTGCCACTGGGCACCCCACCCCGCTCCACTAGGGCTCAAATGAATGTGGGTGGGGAAAGGGTGGAAGGTTTAGGAAAAATGCATGCAGGGAAAGACTTGTCTCTAGCCCCCCATGGGCTTACCCACACCATTCGAATGCACACAAAGTCTGAAGAGAGAGAGCTTTGACAAGAGGAGACGGCAGTGATGTGGGTGCCCGGCCAGCATCCCCTCGCAGCCCACTTGGCTGATGTAGTCACTGAAGTGTGTCCAAGAAGGTGCCGGGTGGGAGATTATAACCGGCCTCTGAAAGGCCCAGGACACAGGTAGCCCCACAATTAAGCACCCACAAGACTCCCTCTGGCCTCTTGGCCCCTAATCATGGCCAAAAAGAAGGGGTCACTATGGTGGAGAATGCTGTGGCCATTCCCCATGTCCCATGAGGCCTGGGGCTGTTTCCCAACTCGTGGAATGACTGGGGGAGGAGAGATCATTTCATGAAGTGCTGATGTTATCCACTTCTATGACAATCTGCAGTCTGTTATTTTTTAGAACAATCACCAAACCTAAACATAACAGGCTGAGCGGCAGGGTCAGCAGGAGGCCCTGCAAGGAGTAGCATCGCGAAGCCAGCGCTTCATGTGAACCCTGTGAACCGATCAGGCCAGAGCCCCTGGCCCTATGTGCCTGGCTGCTCGGGGGTCCTGAGCCTCCTGAGTGGTGGGAGCCAACTGCATGCTGTGTGAGGAGCGTCTCCTCATGGGAGGCTATGTGGGCACAGGAACGGGAATCAGTGTTGACTGAACTGGGATGGGTGTGATCCATGGCTTTTTATACATCAGAAAACCAGCCCGGAGTGGTTACTCAAAATCAACCAGCCGGCAATGGCAAGGCAATGGCAAGGCAGCCGCTCTCTCCCCTGCACCTTACAGCTGTCCACATTACTTTACCTTCCTAGAGCCAGTGGCCATCAGCTAACTACACAGCAGGAATCTGTCTGATATTCCTGTTGTGGTTGGAGCACTTTGTCTTCAGCACCCTACACACTCTGCATGTCATCAGTTTCCCCTGTGTCCCTGGAAGGCAGACTGGGGCCAGCATGTCCGCTAGCTCCTGCCATCCCATCACTAGCCTGAGAGGAGCCAGGAGGAGCCCCATTTTATAGGGGTGAGCCTAAGGCCCTAGGAAGTAATGTGCCTGAGCTCACACCAGTCTGGAATTTGAACCCAGCTCTGTGTGTCTCCAAAGGCCATGCTGTGGGGATCCTTTACCTAGGCCCACCATGTCCCCTACCTCAAGACACACAAGCATAAAAACAACAGGTGACACAGGGTCCTGAACATGATTCAGACACTGTCCTGAAAGCTTTGTGTGTTTAGGGCAGGAATAAATGTTTTGTACAGTAAAGCCCCAAGAAGCTTAGAATCAAGAGAATGTTTGCCGAGTGAATAAATGGGAGCTTTCTTCTAGGCTACTGGGTGCTCACCTGGGGAAAGGCAAGGACAAATTCAGTGACCCTATGACTACCCATTCTCATCCAGGAGATGTGGGACAACGGGACCTCATCTGGAATGGGATGGGAGACACCTGGCATTTAAGACTCCTCCAGGTCTCATCCAAACTGGCTGTTGGACAAGGCCTTTGTCAGTGGCCCAGAGTGATAGCTACAATGGGGGCAGATGCTGGGCCTGCAGAAGCATGGCTCTCAGAGCTGCTGGCATTTTCTCTCAGTATTGCAGCTGTTTTCCCTTCACATTTAGAAAAGTTCAGTCACATGTTTGTTAAGAGAGACCAAGGAAAAAGATGTGGGTCCACTCCACCGCACTGGGCTGGAATATTTAGGCAACAGGCGTGGGGAAAATACTGGAGCTAAAGCCAGAGCCACACTTCCAGAGACAACTGTTCAGGGGACAGAGGGAAGGCACCCTTCTATGCCTCCACAGGGTCTCCCTCACAGGGTAACAGACAGTTGAGGATGGCCAACCCTTGGCACGCTTGGGGACTGGGCCTCCAGCCCACCCGTGGTGCTGCCGTCCCATGAGCAGCTCCTGCCTGCGTGTCACATGGGAGCTCTCCCTCCATGCGCTCAGCTGTAGTCCTGTCCCTGACTGTGAACTCCTAGGATGGGTGCCTCAACTCCTCTACCCAGCCAAGGCCACACAACTGGGGAGTGCACAAGAGGAAGCAAGGGCCTGTCCACCTGCTGCTCACGTGAGAGCACCATAGGGCCCCCGTGGGTCTTTGACTGACGTTTGGTGGCCTCGTCGGCATTGTCATCACACAAGCAAAATGAGCTTCATCTGGAAATCCTTCAGATTGTAAGAGCCTCGAGAGCAAAGTACTGGGTCTTGCTGCTCCTCACCTCCTCCACCAGTCTTTTTACTTAGTGGATGTTTATTTAAACATTTTAAATAAAGTTGCACTTTATGGATACCTTTAGTTGATTATGGTGGCTTCACCTAAGTCTTACAGGCTTCACGGACAGAGATGAAGTGTGGGGAGAATGGGCCTGCTGAGCTCTGTCTGGCAGAAAAAGCAAGGATTCTGGGGATCCCTTGATGGCTCAGTGGTTTAGCGCCTGCCTTCGGCCCAGGGCGCGGTCCTGGAGTCCTGGGATCGAGTCCCACATCGGGCTCCCTGCATGGAGCCTGCTTCTCTCTCTGCCTATGTCTCTGCCTCTCTTTCTCTCTGTGTCTCTCATGAATAAATAAATAAAATCTTAAAAAAAAAAAAAAAAAGAAAAGAAAAGAAAAAGAAAGAAAAAGTAAGGATTCTGAGCCTCACTGACCAGCACTTTTCCTACCCTGGATGGATGTCTTGGTCTGTTCGGGCTGCTATACCAAAATACCACCACTGAGGTAGTTTATAAACAGAAAGTTATTGCTCACAGCTTTGGAGGCTGCAAGTCTAAAATCAAGGCCCCAGCCTGGTCACCTTCTGACAAGGGCCCCTTCCTGGGTCACAGCAGCTGCCTTCTTGTTGTGTCCTCACAGGGTGGAAGGGGCTAGAGGTCTCTCCAGAGCCTCTTTTATGAGGGTATTCATCCCATATATGAAAGCTCCATCCTCAGTCCCTAAGCACCTCTCAAAGGCCCCACCTACTAATACTACCACCTTTGGAGGTCTGAATTTCAACCTATGAAATTGGGGGGACACATTCATACCCTAAAACTGGGGGAAAGAAGGTCCCCCAGGTGATCTATGGTTTCTGGGCAGGGATTTATCTTTGCATCCCTAATCCTGGTATCCAGATGGTGCTGTTTGTTACATGGACAAATAATAAGGGCTAGAAACCATCTGTAGAAAGAACAGAAGCACAGCTCTGAGCCTGAGACAGAAGTCCAGTTTTGGGAGGTCTGGCTCAGTGGCATCAATACCACAGAGCTTTAGGCCTGGGGTTCAAATATGGACTTAAGCACATAACAGGCTGTGATCTCAAGCACCTTCTTGTGGCCTCAGGAAACAGGTCCCCCAGCAGCTCAGCCTCTTCCTCCCATGGTCAGGGCAAGAACCACAAGACTTTGCTTAAACAAAAGAGGTGAAGTGAGTTTCTGCTCTCACCTGAAATTCCACTCAAAAGACAGTAATTTTTTAAATGGCATTAAATGACAAGGATAGAATGGCCACAAAAAGAGATAATCACAGACTAGAAAGGTCAGTAAAGTTTGAGAAGTGGGCAAGCTGAGAGCAGAGTGCTCTCTGATCTAACAAAGCTGAGCCCAAAGTCACATGGAGGGGAAGTCGGCTAGAAGAAAATCCATTGTCACCCCCGGACCCTGGTAAGAGTCAGGAATCAGGGGCCGAAGCGCCCACTCTGAAAGCAGGACTTAAGGGTGAGGCTGAAAATAGGAAGACTGATTGAACAGCTAGATACCAAGACACCTCCAATTCAGTAGTTTTTCCCATCCTTGACTCCTTTCTCTCAACCTCCATCTTCCAATCTGGTTGGCACTCTACCTTCAAATACAGGCAGAAAAATCTGCATCCCTCACCTCTAAGAGGCCATCTCCCACCACTTACTCCCTCCATTCCCACGCCCCCTTGCTTTTACTAGACACATAGGTGCACACCTACTCTAGGCCTGGGCCTAGGCTGTCCTCACTTCTGGAAGCACTCTCCAGATATCTTCACAACCACTCTCTCCCTGCCTTCATACCTCCTGCTCACATGCCGCCTTCTCTGACTGCTCCCCATCTCCCTTGGCCTGTTTTTTTCCTCCAGTGCTTTTCCTCACCTGATGTTTTACCATATATTTGCTTACCCCTGTCACCCCTATGGAAGTATCAGCTCTTCCTGGGCATGGATTTGTCTCTTCCATTCACTGAAGTATCCCCAGAGCTTAGAACAGTGCCCAGAACATGGTGGGTAATCAAAATGTGTTGAACAAATAAATGTAGAACGGAGAAACCAAACTGAAGACCTCAGCAAAGAACAGGAAGACAGAATCATTACTACCATTCAGTAGATTACAGCAAAACAACCTTGGATGGGTGGTCTCATTGCTCCCAGAAAGGGGAACGGAATACACGGAATCTTTACATGTCAAAATCTTCAGCAGATCCAACCCGGAAAGAGTGCCCATCTCTTCCCCAATGCTAAGAAGCAGATCATGTCATCTGTGCTCACCAGCACCTGCTCAGAGGCTGGCACATCACCGGGGCTCAATAAATGTTTGCTGAGGAACTGGAGAAAGCAGACAGCAATAGAGAAGAGGAAACAAAAAGAAGGACTGGTGTAGCACTGATACTGAAAAGTGTGGGTGGTCTCAGGCCAGGGAGAAAGGAAGAGTCCACACTATGGAACACCTTGGAAGCCAAAGCTTTTAACCCGAAAGCTGGAGGGTGGGGGGTGGGGACCCTTGAAGTAAATTTGCACAGGCAAGTGACTGATTCAGAACTCAGAATGAAGAGCCAGCCGTGGGAATAGCTGAAGGACAGAGGTATCAGGCAAAGTACAACCAAGATGCAAGTGTGGCTCAGCAATGATGGGGTAGTTAGAAATCAGGCTGGAGAGGCACCTGGGTGGTTCAGGTGGTTAAGGTTCTGCCTTGGCTCAGGTCATGATCTCGGGGTCCTGGGATGGAGCCCATGCATTGGGCTTCCTGCTTAGTGGGGAATCTGCCGCTCCCTCTCCATCTGCCGTTCCCCCTGCTTGTGCTCTCTCCCCCTCTCAAATAAATAAATAAAATCTTAAAAGAAATCAATCAATCAACCAACCAGTCAGGCTGGAGCCATATAAGGTAGGGGCTTTCAATTCTCATCCCCAAATTAGAGACAGATCTTTGACCCAGAAAAAGATAAAGATCCATGCTTTGGTGGCAGATGGAAACTACCTTTCCTTCCCAAAAAAACCTGACTCCTAGATATCCTTACAGGCAAGGAGAGGTCTTACTCATCTGCATAGCCTCATTATATCTAAAAAGCTCAAAATTATTTGCTAAATGAAGTAAATCAGAAACCCAGAGGAAAAAAAAAAAGAAAGAAAGAAAAAAGAAAAGAAACCCAGAGAAAGAAAATTTTAAAAAAAGAGGTCTACTAACAAAGTGGTGAGGGCAGAGAACTTTTGTTCATGGCACCACTATTTATCACTAAAAATAGTACTCAGGAGAGACATCAGTGAGTATTAGAAAAATATAGTATTATGGCTTTATGACCCCAGAAAGGAGTGGGTCCAAAAGCAGAATGAGGTACTGGGGAAAAAGCTTGACATTTTAGACTGAGCTGTTCTAACAGGATGTATGAAAGACCTTGGGTAGGTCATCTCCTCTGGTCTTCAGATCCCTGAAACAAACTAAGGGAACCAGACTGACTATTCACCAAAGAATTTCTGGGTGAGTTCCAACTCTCTGTGTAGCTTTACTTTCTCATGTGTCCACCATTCCTATCAACAGGCACAGCCAAGATGCCCGTGAGTGATCTGCTAAATGAATGAAGACCAACTTCTCATCTTACAAGACTGGAAACTGGGGCCTGGTTAGATGGCAGCTCAGGGACAGAAAGCTAGTTAGTGGCAGTGTGTGGGGAGGCCCTGGGACTCCTGGGTTCTTCAGCAGAGGTAGGAACAGATGAAGGAAACCGGAGAGAGGTGGGAGGAGATGGGCACTTTGCTGGAGAAGTGGAGGTGGTGGTGGAGGTGATAGAGGTGGTGGGAATGTTTGCTGGAGGTGGAGGTGGAGGTGGTAGAGGTGGAGGTGGTGGTGGAGATGGTGGAGGTGGTGGAGGTGGTGGTGGAGGAGGAGGTGGAGGAGGTGGTGGAGGTGGTAGTGGAGGAGGTGGAGGAGGAGGAGGAGGAGGTGGAGGTGGAGGTGGTGGAGGTGGAGGTGGTGGAGGTGGAGGTGGTGCTGTTCCAGCTGAGAGCTCCTGGAATCCAAGGGGCACCAGACTGGGCGGTGATCAGACTGCGGCAGCTCGAACCCCAGCTCCAGGGCCGACGGGGTCCGGTGCCTCAGGCGTAGTAGGCGCTCGGTAGATGCACCCGTGGGTGGCACGTTGAGCACTCCTGTACAGCGCGTGCGGAGGAAAACGCGCGACGTGTGGTCAAAAGCGGTAGTAAAAACAATAAATCCCCAATTACAAGCCAGAGAAAGCGGGCTGAGCACTTCCCGTGCCCCCCCCAGTTTACAAGGCTCCCACGTGCCGATCCTACGGAGGTCCGGGTTCGAGGCTCAGAGTGACCTTGGACCAGCCTCATTCCTCCCGGTCTCCGTCCTCTCATTTGCAAGGCGGAGGTGGCGGCCCCACCGCCAGGCCCTCCCAAGGGTCCCGAAGAGGGGGCCCCGGGCCGCGCCTGCAGCCGCCCGCGCCCGCAATGGGGTCGCGGGACGCCGGGGCCTGCACGGCCGCGGGGGGGCAGCCCCGCATGTCCCCTGCAGGCCCTCGTAGGCCGGTCTCCATGGCAGCCCGACCTCCCTACCTTCCTGCCGGCAGTAGGCCATGGCTGCAGCCCCGGGGCTCAGACCTGGCGGCGGTAGCGGTGGTGGCGGCACAGGCGGCAGCGGGCTCACGCGGTGACCTCTTCTTAGGCAGGGCGGGCGGCGCCGAGGCCCACGCGGACCCGCCCCCTCCAGGCCTGCCCGCCGCGCGCCTGCCTCCGCGCCCTCCCAGCCCCAGCCCGGCCCCTCTCAGCCGGGAACTACATTCCCCAGGGATCCGCGCGCGGCTCGGGGCGCTGAGGCAGTAGGAACTACATATCCCTTCATGACTTGCGGTGCGCAGGCGCATCAGTGAGGTCCGCGGCGCGTTGCAGCGTGGTGGCTACGGCGCCTGCCCCGGAACTACATATTCCAGGAGGCCTTGCGGCGCGCTGGAGCGGGAGGGCGGTGGCTCGCGGGCCGGTGACTGCTGCGCGTCCTCCCTGATTCTGGGGTTCACGCGAATTCTCGCAGCTCCGGAGCAGGCGGGAGGCCGCCGGGCTCTGCCCGCAGGCGGCCAGCCCCTCCCGTAGCCGAGCAGAGCGAGGGCGAGCGCCCGGCCGGGTCGCAGGATGGCCGCGAACGTGAGTGTCTCCCGGTCCGCCGGACCCCGCAGGCTTCCCCGCTCCTCGTAGCGGCCGCCGGGGTCCGGCTTGGCGGCCTGGCGCCCTCTGCGGGGCCTTGTCCGGCCGTCCGGGCCGCGCGTTTGCGGGGCGGGGGTCTCAGGAGACGCGGTGGGTGCGCGTCGGGGTCTGTGCCAGGGCCCCTCCCGCAGCCCCTGCGTCGCTCTGGGTTCCCGCCTGGGCCCTTGCGCTCCTCCTGCAGGGGCTGCGGGGGCCGGCGCGACCTCCGAGGAGCCAGGGAAGCCGGGACCGCCCGGGCGGGCCCCATCTGCGGACGGACGGACTGCGGTGTGCGGGCGGCGGTGGGATGCCGCGGGAGGGTGCGGGCGGGAGTGCGCGGAGGACCGGGAGCAGGCGGACCCGCGGCCCGGCCCTTGTGCCCTCGGTGTGTTTGGCTGGAGGGGCCCTGGCCGAAGGTGGTTCCCTGCAGAGGCCTCCTGCCGTGTCTCCCCGCAGCCAGCCTGCCTCGGGGACTTCGCGATGTACGCCCAGCATTCATTCAACAAACCGAGCAGCGCCTCCCACCAGGGTGCTGGGTGTGGGAAGGCTGGTGACTCACCACTCCCCTCCTCTGTGCAAGTGCTTCTGGAGCCAGCCCTGGTGCCCTGCCAGCCCCAGGACACTCCCTCCCTCCTGCTTTGCTGGAGTGGCCTAGCCACTGTCCCCTGGCCTGTTACACCCTCTTTCCAGCCTCTCTAATGTCCCCGAGGGTCCTCCCTGCCCTCCACGCCCCTGGAGAGGCAGGGTTTGTATCACCCACAGCCCTAGGACGCTCCACCTCAGCCAGAGTTGTCTGGGAGACCTAGAAGTCGTGAATGCTGCGCCTAGGAAAGCCTCAGGGGTGGCCCAAGACCCAGGGGCTGCCAGGGGAGAGGACAGTCAGGAGACCAGCCTGCCCCCAGAGGTAGACCCCTGTCTGCCCTCATACAATATTTTACAGATTGAGGATTTGCCCACTAGGCAGGCACTTGCCTGGGGTCTCACAGCCTGCGTGGCCAGCTACTGCATGGGAAGATGCTGAAGAGCGCGGGCTTTGGAGTCAGGCCGACCTGGGAGCAAATCCAGTTTCTTCCTCTGAGAAGCTGTGTGGCCTTAATCACTCTGGGCCGGTGTTTCTTCGTGGGACCTGTTAGTGTGAAGTTTAAGGGAGTCAGCCTGTGACTAGCACAGTGCCTGGTGCAGAGAGGGTGCTTACTTAATGCATGAAAAAAAAAAATCTAGGTTCACAGTCTGCCGCAGATGGCCCTGGTGAGCAGAGACTCTCTTGGGTGTACTGGCACCTGACCTTTGCCAAGGAATGTGTATGAATGTGGGTATCTTCTGCAGCCAAACCTTTGTTGAGTCATCCAGGCACGTTTACAGGAGCCACCAGGCCTGGTGAGGAAGAAAGATCTGAAGGTGGTGGGGTGGTGCAAGGAGGTGGCATGATTTCTTCATCGATGTAACAACAAAACTGCCCTGTGACAGAGGTTCTGTGAACCATCTCCATTTTATAAGTGAGCAAATAGGATCAGAAGGTTAGATAGCAAGTAATACAGGGTAATTTTCAGGGCCTGTGTGTAACCTCTGTTCCATCACTCATTGCTCTTGCTCAGGAGCCTAGAGTGCTCACTGAGGACATGCATATGTATTCAGCACATATCAAGGAGCCAACATCAAGATAAGGGGCTCAGAGGTGGCCTTGAAGGGGGAGAAGAGAGGCACTGGGAAATAGAGTGGGTAGTGAGCTGTGGGTGGAGGAAATCTCTATGATCCTCCATCCCAAGACCATCCATGTTTACTGGATTTTGTTTTGGAATGTGGGCTGAGTGTGTCATGTCAGTGCTCACCTTGCCTGAGCTGCACCCTCCTGTGCCTCTCTTTCTTCCCTTCAAGGTCTTCCATGAGCCGCTCTCCTTGATGTGGCTCCTAGATGTATGCTGAGGGGAGGCCCAGAGTTCTGGAAGTCATGCCCTCTGGCTTCCCAGTTGGGGGCTGCACTGCTAATAGCAGGATGGACTCCCTTTCCTGACACTCTCTGCTGCTGGCTCCCAGCATTCGGCTCTCCTTATAGCCCAAGAAGTGAGGAATGTGGCTTGGAGCACAGTGGTAGAAGAGTGGCCTCTGGTCTGTCCAGATATGAAACCTAATTCTCCCTCTTAGAGGCTGGGTGATCTGGGCTGGTGACTTAACTGATAAGCCTTGCTTTTCTCAGCTCTGAAATGGGATAGCGATAGCTTGCCAGTGACTGGCCTGTGATAGACTGGCGTGGTGCCTTCGTCATCATTATGATGGTGGATGGCCACCTACCTGCCTGCAGTGAACCGCTCTATTAACCTTTCCCAATGGAATTGGAAGTTAGACCATTTCTGAGTGTAATGAACATCTGGTCCCTGCGGGCCTGGGCTGGAGCATTGGGGGACAGTCAGAGATTATGGCATCAGCCTTATTTGGGCAGAGGCTGACCTGAATCTCTCCTCTGGTCCCCCGTGCCAGGCGCTTGGCTCACTCCAAGTGCGCATCTCAGAACCACTGTCCACCTTTGTGACTTCTGTCAGCTTACCCCCAGCCGTGGCACCAGTCTCGGGTGCCCGTTACAGAGAAAGCTGGGAGCATTCCCACCAGCTAGCACCTGTACATTCCATCTTGTGTCCTGGGCACTGAGCTGCCTGATAATTAAGTCCTTTGGTTCTCACCACAACCCTGTGTACTGGATTTTCATCCCATTTTACTGCTGAGGAGATGGAGGGCATAAGAGGGATAATTGCTCACCCAAAGTCTCATAGCCTGAATACAGACCCAGCACTCTGGCTCCAGGATCCCTTGACGATGATACTCAGTCAGCAGTGGACACACCTCAAACCATGCTTCTGTTATCAGCTGGATAAAACCTGACCCACTGACTCTGGAGATTGAGGCCTACCACAAACCCACCTGTGTCTGGTTGCCCTCCTCTCCCTCCACCCTGTGCCTCCCCAAACCCAGCCAGAGCTCTGCTCCCAGAACTACTTCCTGCTTCCTCACCATTGCTCAAACAGATCCCCCTCCGAGGGATGCTTTACGCCAGGGTCTGCCTCTGAGATCCCAATCAAACGCCCCCTCCTCTGGGGAGCCTGCTGAGATCCCCAGCTGGAAGGGGTCACCCATTTAGCCCTGGATCTGCTCCTCACCAAACACTCAGCATGGCCTAGTACCGTGCATGCCTGCAACTCACTGGCCCTGCAGCCTATCTTCCCTTCCCTCACTCCTAGAAGACCCAGCACGGCCCTTGGGAAGCTGAGCCACCGTGTGTTGAATTGAATGAATAACACATGCCTAGTTATGGCTTTGTACAACGGTTTGACAGTTTCATAAAAACACACCTCTTCCCTATGATTCAGCAATCTCACCCCTCTGTGGGTATTCCTTACCTAGTACCCAAGGAAATGAAAGCCCTCTGTCTTCACAGAAACTTCTCCAAAAACGTTCATAGAAGCATTGTTCATGATAGCTAAGAACTGGAAGTAACCAAAATACCCACCCACTGGTGAATGAGTTGACAAACGTGGTATACTCATAGGTGCAGCGCTACTCGGCCGCATACAGGAGTGAGCTACTGATACACACCACAGGGTAGATGACCCTCCTCAGAATCTGGACAGAAAGAGTTTGTGGTGTGTGATGGCCCCATTTGTTCCATAAGAGGTCACCTCATCTATAATGATACAAATTCAAATCGTTGTTAACACTAGGGAGTGGGAGAGGAGAGTATTGGCAGGAAAGAGGCACAAAGTAACTTTCTGGGATGATAGGAACAATCCCTATCTTGATCTGGATGCTGGTCAAATGGAGTAAGCATTTGTCAAAGCCTATCAAACCAGATGCTTAATATCTGCATTTTTACTGTATGTAATCGAAACTCGAACCATATGAACAAATAGCAAAATAACAAAATTCAGTTTATTTTTTAAAAAACTAATTTTCATTTTGATTTTTTTTTTTTTGTAATATTCTTTTTCTCAGTATTCCAGTACGAGTAACAGGAGAGAACATGTCAAAACTACGACCAAGCCCCAGCCAGGCTTCTTGGAGCGGCTCAGCGAGACCTCGGGTGGGATGTTTGTGGGGCTCATGACCTTCCTGCTCTCCTTCTACCTAATTTTCACCAATGAGGTAAAATGTCTAGAGTCCCTCTGTGCAGAGTGAGGGTCCCTGGAGGATAGTCTTCCTAGCAAAGGGTGTGAATCCAGAGGTTGGATGTGGCCTAGATTTTACAACAGGTGGGATGGAGGGGGACAGTGATGGTGCTGAATTATTTTTTTTTTTTTTTTTTTTTTTTTAGGTTTTAGATAACTTTTATTTTTTTTTTTCTTTTTTTTTTTTTTTTTTTATTTTATTTTATTTTATTTTTTTTTTTATTGGTGTTCAATTTTCTAACATACAGAATAACACCCAGTGCCCGTCACCCGTTCACTCCCACCCCCCGCCCTCCTCCCCTTCTACCACCCCTAGTTCGTTTCCCAGAGTTAGCAGTCTTTATGTTCTGTCTCCCTTTCTGATATTTCCCACACATTTCTTCTCCCTTCCCTTATTTTCCCTTTCACTATTATTTATATTCCCCAAATGAATGAGAACATATAATGTTTGTCCTTCTCCGACTGGCTTACTTCACTCAGCATAATACCCTCCAGTTCCATCCACGTTGAAGCAAATGGTGGGTATTTGTCATTTCTAATAGCTGAGTAATATTCCATTGTATACATAAACCACATCTTCTTTATCCATTCATCTTTCGTTGGACACCGAGGCTCCTTCCACAGTTTGGCTATCGTGGCCATTGCTGCTAGAAACATCGGGGTGCAGGTGTCCCAGCGTTTCATTGCATTTGTATCTTTGGGGTAAATCCCCAACAGTGCAATTGCTGGGTCGTAGGGCAGGTATATTTTTAACTGTTTGAGGAACCTCCACACAGTTTTCCACAGTGGCTGCACCAGTTCACATTCCCACCAACAGTGTAAGAGGGTTCCCTTTTCTCCACATCCTCTCCAACATTTGTGGTTTCCTGCCTTGTTAATTTTTCCCATTCTCACTGGTGTGAGGTGGTATCTCATTGTGGTTTTGATTTGTATTTCCCTGATGGCAAGTGATGCAGAGCATTTTCTCATGTGCATGTTGGCCATGTCTATGTCTTCTTCTGTGAGATTTCTGTTCATGTCTTTTGCCCATTTCATGATTGGATTGTTTGTTTCTTTGGTGTTGAGTTTAATAAGTTCTTTATAGATCTTGGAAACTAGCCCTTTATCTGATATGTCATTTGCAAATATCTTCTCCCATTCTGTAGGTTGTCTTTGAGTTTTGTTGACTGTATCCTTTGCTGTGCAAAAGCTTCTTATCTTGATGAAGTCCCAATAGTTCATTTTTGCTTTTGTTTCTTTTGCCTTCGTGGATGTATCTTGCAAGAAGTTACTATGGCCGAGTTCAAAAAGGGTGTTGCCTGTGTTCTTCTCTAGGATTTTGATGGAATCTTGTCTCACATTTAGATCTTTCATCCATTTTGAGTTTATCTTTGTGTATGGTGAAAGAGAGTGGTCTAGTTTCATTCTTCTGCATGTGGATGTCCAATTTTCCCAGCACCATTTATTGAAGAGACTGTCTTTCTTCCAATGGATAGTCTTTCCTCCTTTATCGAATATTAGTTGCCCATAAAGTTCAGGGTCCACTTCTGGATTCTCTATTCTGTTCCACTGATCTATGTGTCTGTTTTTGTGCCAGTACCACACTGTCTTGATGACCACAGCTTTGTAGTACAACCTGAAATCTGGCATTGTGATGCCCCCAGATATGGTTTTCTTTTTTAAAATTCCCCTGGCTATTCGGGGTCTTTTCTGATTCCACACAAATCTTAAAATAATTTGTTCTAACTCTCTGAAGAAAGTCCATGGTATTTTGATAGGGATTGCATTAAACGTGTATATTGCCCTGGGTAACATTGACATTTTCACAATATTAATTCTGCCAATCCATGAGCATGGAATATTTTTCCATCTCTTTGTGTCTTCCTCAATTTCTTTCAGAAGTGTTCTATAGTTTTGAGGGTATAGATCCTTTACATCTTTGGTGAGGTTTATTCCTAGGTATCTTATGCTTTTGGGTGCAATTGTAAATGGGATTGACTCCTTAATTTCTCTTTCTTCAGTCTCATTGTTAGTGTATAGAAATGCCACTGACTTCTGGGCATTGATTTTGTATCCTGCCACGCTACCGAATTGCTGTATGAGTTCTAGCAATCTTGGGGTGGAGACTTTTGGGTTTTCTATGTAGAGTATCATGTCATCGGCGAAGAGGGAGAGTTTGACTTCTTCTTTGCCAATTTGAATGCCTTTAATGTCTTTTTGTTGTCTGATTGCTGAGGCTAGGACTTCCAGTACTATGTTGAATAGCAGTGGTGAGAGTGGACATCCCTGTCTTGTTCCTGATCTTAGGGGAAAGGCTCCCAGTGCTTCCCCATTGAGAATGATATTTGCTGTGGGCTTTTCATAGATGGCTTTTAAGATGTCGAGGAATGTTCCCTCTATCCCTACACTCTGAAGAGTTTTGATCAGGAATGGATGCTGTATTTTGTCAAATGCTTTCTCTGCATCCAATGAGAGGATCATATGGTTCTTGGTTTTTCTCTTGCTGATATGATGAATCACATTGATTGTTTTACGGGTGTTGAACCAGCCTTGTGTCCCAGGGATAAATCCTACTTGGTCATGGTGAATAATTTTCTTAATGTACTGTTGGATCCTATTGGCCAGTATCTTGTTGAGAATTTTTGCATCCATGTTCATCAGGGATATTGGTCTGTAATTCTCCTTTTTGGCGGGGTCTTTGTCTGGCTTTGGAATTAAGGTGATGCTGGCTTCATAGAACGAATTTGGAAGTACTCCATCTCTTTCTATCTTTCCAAACAGCTTTAGGAGAATAGGTATGATTTCTTCTTTAAACGTTTGATAAAATTCCCCTGGGAAGCCATCTGGCCCTGGACTCTTGTGTCTTGGGAGGTTTTTGATGACTGCTTCAATTTCCTCCCTGGTTATTGGCCTGTTCAGGTTTTCTATTTCTTCCTGTTCCAGTTTTGGTAGTTTGTGGCTTTCCAGGAATGCGTCCATTTCTTCTAGATTGCCTAATTTATTGGCGTATAGCTGTTCATAATATGTTTTTAAAATCGTTTGTATTTCCTTGGTGTTGGTAGTGATCTCTCCTTTCTCATTCATGATTTTATTAATTTGAGTCTTCTCTCTCTTCTTTTTAATAAGGCTGGCTAATGGTTTATCTATCTTATTAATTCTTTCAAAGAACCAACTCCTGGTTCTGTTGATCTGTTCCACAGTTCTTCTGGTCTCGATTTCGTTGAGTTCTGCTCGAATCTTTATTAGCTCCCTTCTTCTCTTGGGTGTAGGATCTATTTGCTGTTTTTTCTCTAGCTCCTTTATGTGTAAGGTTAGCTTTTGTATTTGAGTTCTTTCCAGTTTTTGAATGGATGCTTGTATTGCGATGTATTTCCCCCTTAGGACTGCTTTTGCTGCATCCCAAAGATTTTGAACGGTTGTATCTTCATTCTCATTAGTTTCCATGAATCTTTTTAATTCTTCCTTAATTTCCTGGTTGACCCTTTTATCTTTTAGCAGGATGGTCCTTAACCTCCATGTGTTTGAGGTCCTTCCAAACTTCTTGTTGTGATTTAGTTCTAATTTCAAGGCATTATGGTCCGAGAATATGCAGGGGACAATCCCAATCTTTTGGTATCGGTTCAGACCCGATTTGTGACCCAATATGTGGTCTATTCTGGAGAAAGTTCCATGTGCGCTTGAGAAGAATGTGTATTCAGTTGAGTTTGGATGTAAAGTTCTGTAGATATCTGTGAAATCCATCTGGTCCAGTGTATCATTTAAAGCTCTCGTTTCTTTGGAGATGTTTTGCTTAGAAGACCGATCGAGTATAGAAAGAGCTAGATTGAAGTCACCAAGTATAAGTGTATTATTATCTAAGTATTTCTTCACTTTGGTTAATAATTGATTTATATATTTGGCAGCTCCCACATTCGGAGCATATATATTGAGGATTGTTAAGTCCTCTTGTTGAATAGATCCTTTAAGTATGATATAGTGTCCCTCTTCATCTCTCACTACAGTCTTTGGGGTAAATTTTAGTTTATCTGATATAAGGATGGCTACCCCTGCTTTCTTTTGAGGACCATTCGAATGGTAAATGGTTCTCCAACCTTTTATTTTCAGGCTGTAGGTGTCCTTCTGTCTAAAATGAGTCTCTTGTAGACAGCAAATAGATGGGTCCTGCTTTTTTATCCAGTCTGTAACCCTGCGCCTTTTGATGGGGTCATTAAGCCCATTCACATTCAGAGTTACTATTGAGAGATATGAGTTTAGTGTCATCATGATATCTATTCAGTCTTTGTTTTTGTGGACTGTTCCACTGAACTTCTTCTTAAAGGGGAATTTTAAGAGGCCCCCTTAAAATTTCTTGCAGAGCTGGTTTGGAGGTCACATATTCTTTTAGTTGCTGCCTGTCTTGGAAGCTCTTTATCTCTCCTTCCATTTTGAATGAGAGCCTTGCTGGATAAAGGATTCTTGGTTGCATGTTCTTCTCATTTAGGACCCTGAATATATCCTGCCAGCCCTTTCTGGCCTGCCAGGTCTCTGTGGAGAGGTCTGCTGTTACCCTAATACTCCTCCCCATAAAAGTCAGGGATTTCTTGTCTCTTGCTGCTTTAAGGATCTTCTCCTTATCTTTGGAATTTGCAAGCTTCACAATTAAATGTCGAGGTGTTGAACGGTTTTTATTGATTTTAGGGGGGGATCTCTCTATTTCCTGGATCTGAATGCTTGTTTCCCTTCCCAGATTAGGAAAGTTTTCAGCTAGAATTTGTTCAAATACATATTCTGGCCCTCTGTCCCTTTCGGCGCCCTCGGGAACCCCAATTAAACGTAGGTTTTTCTTCCTCAGGCTGTCGTTTATTTCCCTTAATCTATCTTCATGGTCTTTTAATTGTTTGTCTCTTTTTTCCTCAGTTTCCCTCTTTGCTGTCAACTTGTCTTCTAGGTCACTCACTCGTTCTTCCACCTCGTTAACCCTCGTCGTTAGGACTTCTAGTTTGGATTGCATCTCATTCAATTGGTTTTTAATTTCTGCCTGATTAGCTCTAAATTCTGCAGTCATGAAGTCTCTTGAGTCCTTTATACTTTTTTCTAGAGCCACCAGTAGCTGTATAATAGTGCTTCTGAATTGGCTTTCTGACATTGAATTGTAATCCAGATTTTGTAACTCTGTGGGAGAGAGGACTGTTTCTGATTCTTTCTTTTGAGGTGAGGTTTTCCTTCTAGTCATTTTGCTCAGTGCAGAGTGGCCAAAAGCAAGTTGTATTGGGAAAAAGAGAAAAAGAGAGGAGAGAAAGAAGGAAAGAAAAGAGAAAGAGAAAAAAAAGGGAAGAAAAAGAAAAAAAAACGAAAAAAAAAAAAAAAAAAGAAGAAAAAGAGAAAGAAAAAGAAAGGAGAAAAAAAGGGGGTGGGGGAAGGAAACAAATCAAAAAGCAAAACAAAACAAAAACAAAAACAAAAACAAAAACAAACAAACAAAAAAAGAACCACCGGGGAGTATCTTCTGATTCTGTGTTCTTTAAGTCCCTTGGCTTCTCCTGGAAGTTGTCAGTCTAGCTGGTGTTCTGGGGGAGGGGCCTGTTGTGCTGATTTTCAGGTGTTAGCACTTGGGGGAGCTGCTGTGCCCTTGCCTGGTGCAGGGCTCAGTGGGGGTTGTTTACCCCGTGAGGCCGCAGGAGGAACAGCCCCAGTGGCGGGGCAGCTCTGGAAACCTGGATTCAGCTCCGGCAGGAACTCCGTCTGCAGGGCCTGGAGGCTCCGGGGCGGGGCCGCTGATGTGCTCAGCTGGGGCAGGAGCGTCCTCGCTGTCCTGGGCCCTCCCGGCCTCTGCCTGTCCCGGGGGGGGCGGGATCCTGGGCTGTGTCCCGGCGCCCTGTGCTCCGGAGCCTGCGCTGTTGGATTCGCGCTCCCGCCCCGCAGCCCCCTCCGCGGAGCTGCCGCCCGAGCCCCTCCGAGCTGCTCCTGGAACCGCGCAGCCCCCTCCGCACGGAGCCTCTTCCTCTGCCCGAGCCCGGCCGAGCTGCTCCCGGGGCCCCGCAGCCCCCTCCGCGGAGCCGCCGCCCGAGCCCCTTCAGCTGCTCCGGGTCCCGCCGGGTCCCGCCGTGCGCGCTGCAGCCCTTAGGGAGCTCGGCGCACTCTCCTGGGCGCGCAGTTGCTGTTACTGTCCCGGGGAGCCCGAGGGCCTCCTCGCCCTCCTGGTCCTGCTCCAACTCCCCACGAGCCCCTTTCCGCCCGGGAAGGTCGGTGCAGCTCCTGCTCCTCCGGGACGGGGCTCTCCTGTCCTGGGGACCCTCGCCCCGGCCTCAGCCCGGCTCCTCGCGGGGCCCCTCCCCCTTGGAGGCCTTTGTTCCTTTATTTCTTTTTCCCCGTCTTCCTACCTTGATAGATGCGCGAACTCTTCTCACTGTAGCATTCCAGCTGGTCTCTCTTTGAATCTCAGGCCGAATTCATAGATTTTCAGGATAATTTGAAGGTTTTCTAGGTAGTTTGGTGGAGACAGGTGATTTGGGGACCCTACTCCTCCGCCATCTTGCTCCTCCCCCGATGGTGCTGAATTAATCAGAATCTTTCTCGTGTGACTTATCTCATAACTGACTTAAGTAGGAAGATGAATGGATCAGTTCACAGGCCTGAAATCCTAAGGTAGGACTAGCTTCGGGCATGGCTGGATCCAGGTGCTCATGTTGGGTCACTAGGAATCTCCATTTTTCCATCATTTGCCTCTGCTTCTCTGTTGTGGGCTTTTCTTTGACAGGCTCTTCCTTTGTGGTGGTAAAGGTGGCTCAGCAACTCCAGGGTCACATGTAACCAGCTTAGCAGCCCCATCTCTTTCAAAATCAGTATAGCAAAAGTTGCAGAGAGAGGTCTCCGTGTCCTGGCTTGTCTCAGTTCTCTCTCTGAACTAATATTTGTGGACAGTCGACCCCTGTTTGATTGGCTCGGCCTAAGTCACATGATACAATCCCCCCCCCCCCCTTAAACCACAAGAACTGAGAAGAAGGCAGGCAAGAGGGTGGGGGAAGACAGGGAGGGAGCACACAGCAGACAAAAGCACCAGCTGCTCCCAGCATGGGGTAGTGCTGAGAATTAGAGGGTGTGGGGTGGGTGGGGCAGCAGGAAGAGAGCTGCCTGGAAAAGCAGGAGCTTTGGCTCTAGTTCCAACCATGCCATTTGCTAGGCCTCAGTTTTCCAACTGTAAAATGGGGAGATAAGTCCTCATGCTTCCTGAGGCCCTCTCCTGCCAAGATACATTGCAGTGAGCACAACTGTGCTGAACCACACCTGAGTTGAAATCCTCACTCCCTTTTGCTCCCAGGGCCGTGCACTGAAGACAGCAACTTCCCTGGCCGAGGGGCTGTCGCTTGTTGTGTCCCCCGACAGCATCCACAGTGTGGCCCCGGAGAATGAGGGGAGGCTAGTGCACATCATCGGGGCCCTGCGGACGTCCAAGGTAGGTGTGGTGAAGGTTGTGGGCCCCACCGGACGCTCAGGGTACGTTGCTAGATGTTGTCTGGTTGAGGATTTTTGAGCGCCCGGGCTCTGGCGAGGGACACATGGGTGTGACTCCCGGCTGCACCACTCAGCAGCCACGTGGACCGATTGCTCCCGCATCTCAGCACCTTCATAAAATACAGAGGATAACTGTAACAACTCGGGGGTGGGGACAGCTTTGAAGAGTCCATGGGATTAGATAGCTAATCTCCTTGCACGGTCCTGGGCACAGGGCAGGGGCCTTACAAGTGGGTGCTTCAGCGATGATGATAAGCCTGTGTGGCTGGTGTACGGCTGAAAGGTACTCTGGTTATCGGACCTCCTGTTTGAGCTCTAAATACACTGTCATTGGCACCATGCCATTGGGCCGTGCAGCCCGAGCAGGACCGGGAGGCTCATGGTCCCGGGCATTGGGTGTCAAGGACTTAGGACAGGCAGCCTTACCTGATCTTCCTGCCCAAAGCAGCCATGGAGGCCTTCATTCTCTCCTTGTCCGCCGTAACCTCTTTCCCATCTAGTCCCACTTTTCTCTGGCATCTTGGGCTCACGTGAGTCTTGTCCTGTATTTTATTTTTTTTTCTCTGTTTGATTCTCTCCGAAGCTCTTGTCTGATCCAAACTATGGGGTCCACCTCCCGGCTGTGAAGCTGCGGCGGCACGTAGAGATGTACCAGTGGGTAGAAACAGAGGAGTCCAGGTGAGGCCCCGAGGAGTGAACAGTCCATCAGGGATAAAGAAAGTGCAGGTGGCAGGATACGTTGCAGGTGGCTTTTTATTTTGACACTTCCAAAGTTTAAAGTATGAAATCTTCCACTCAGAGAAATGTCAAATTATCCCAAAGTTCTTAGTCAATGATCTTTTGTGTGGAGGTGGCAGGAATCTAATGCAAGTGGCTCAAAGAAGGGAGGATGCTGCTTGTGGTAGAAAGTCACCCAGGGATGGGCAGGCTCGAGACATGCCTGGATCCAGGCTGCAAACGGTGCTTTCCTCTGTGTGGGCTCTATGGTCTCTCCCATGCCAGAGCAGAGGTGGCCCCGGGTTCCATCCTGTCTGTTCCAACACAAGCTGTCATTAGGCGAGGGTCGCTTAGAGCTGAGCGGCCTGGACTGTGAGTAAGGGATAGGGGGGTGGCTCAGGGAACCAGGGCATCTGGAGGGGGGCTCCAGGGAACTGTGCTAGAGCACAGGGTGAAGCCAGGTTTCTGAGCCCAGAGGGTGGCCAAGTGGAGGCACATTTTAGCTCAGGATGAGAAAGTTCTTTTCTCCAGCATGGGCCTCCAAAGGACGGAGCTGGCTGTGTGGCTGGGAGTGAGTACCTGGTCTCTGGGCTGCTGTAGACAAGGTCAGCTCCATTTGGGGATTTTGACCTGGCAGCCCCGTGTTGCTTCCAGCTGGAGATACTCAGAGACAGGAATGCCTCAGGGGTGATAGGCTGACTCTGGGGCTGCCTATGCTTTCCCTGCAGGGAGTACACGGAAGATGGGCAGGTGAAGACAGAGACAAGGTATTCCTACAGTGAGTACCACCCCCACCCCCCTGCACACACGTGGTCTCTGCCCTTAGCCAAGGCTGACAGCAGTAGGGAAGGCATAGAACCAGGCATTGGGAGCCCTGGGTGCCCATCATGGGAGTCCTGCTCTTCCATCTGTCCAGTGAGGCTCTAGGAGCCACCCCTTCTGCCCTGGAGTGGCCACGGGCTTAGATAAAAGGACACAGAGCCAGTGGTCCTCAGACATATGGCCACTCTTACTATGGTTTCCGAGTTATTCCCTCTCCCTGTCACAGACACTGAATGGAGGTCAGAAATCGTCAACAGCAGAAACTTCGACCGAGAGATCGGCCACAAGAACCCCAGGTGAGAGCTGGGTGCCCAGGCCTGAGCATAGTCTTGCCTGCCAGTGGCAGGCCCCTAGCCCCAGCTTCCCCATCTGAGTGATGGCGTGGAGCTGCTTCTGCCTCATGAGTTGATGATAGTCGGGGACATGGTTCTGAGGCCGGCTCCTGTGGCACATGGAGGCAAGAGCTGACTTCCTGAGACCACACAGGCTCCCCTCAAGTCGTGAATGTGAGGCCTGGACTGAGTGCCTGAAGGAACTTGCACATCCAGTGCCAGGGAAGCATTCTGTTACCGGCTGTGGGGGTGGGAAGACAATCAGAAGGACTTTCAGGAGGCCATGAATTTGATGTAGGCCTTTGTAGGATGTTGGCAGAGGGCAGCTAGCTCAGAGACATGGGGGTGGTGAGATGGGCTTAGTGGTGGAGCCATGGGAGGGGCTTTGAGTCTGCACCGTGGCTGGCACGGGAGCTCCCTGTGGCTGGGGAGGGCCTGGGAGGGTCTGAAGTCCATCTGACAACGGGTGGCTGGGGAGGGGAAGGCCGGTAGGGGCCCTAGGTGAGAAGTTATGAAGCTCTGGGAGACAGGAAGAGGGTGCTCCACCCAGGCGAGGGGGACAGGAGTCTCCAGGGGCAGGTCTGGTAAACACAAGATGTCCCCAGTGCCTGGGCTGGTCTGGACTGGCAGGAGCGCCTGGGTGGGAACCCTGCCTGGTACAACCCAGAGACCCAGAGGGCTCCTGGCCAGTACCCTGCTCTGCCAATAGCTCTTTCTGCCCCACAGCGCAATGGCGGTGGAGTCCTTCACGGCAACAGCCCCCTTCGTGCAGATTGGCAGGTTCTTCCTCTCAGCAGGTGAGTCTCTGGCCCCTTCAGATGACCCAGCAGCACCCAGAGGCCGTGTGCTTCTACTTGGCCGCCTCGCAGGAGCTGGGGTCCCCGCTGCCCCGGGTGTGGGATCGGCCTGCGCTTTCCCGGCATCATACATTGGGCTGGGGGCCAGAGGGAAGGCAGGTAGGTCCCGGGGAGGTGGGAGACTTGTGTAGAGCAGCCCCATCCCAGCCAGGTTCCCCTGAACACGGTTTCTTCCAAGTACTGCTGGTGCCTGGTCTGACCAGACAGAGCTGAGGGCCTTCCTAAGCGGTCCCAGAGCCAGCCGTAGAGACAAGGCTGCCCCCCACGGGCTCCACCTCTGAGCCCCACCCAGCGTGCAGCAGTTCACTGCAGGCCCCTCCGAGTGACTCCAGACAGAGGCTTTCCAGGGACAAGGCAACACTGCCGGCCACAGTGACTCCTGGGGTGGGAGAGAAGCACAGGCCCCAAATAGCCAGGGTAGGGAGGAGGGGTGGAGGCCCAGCACAGTCAGGGCAAGGGAGGAGAGGCCGGGCCCTAGGGCCTGGCTCGTGTGGCTGCCGTGCTGCTGGCTGCTGTGCCTGGCAGCCCTGGCCTCAAGTGTCATGCAAGCAGCAGGGGAGCCAGGCTCAGGCAGGGGCTCAGGCTGTTCTCAAAGCCGCAGCCACTCTTGCTGCCCCGAGAGACAGCCAGGGAGGCTTCCTAGAGGAAATGGAGACTGAAGGGGGCAGCAGTAGGGAAGGAGGGATTGGAGATCCCGGCGCTCCCCTTGGGAAGGAGGTCAGGCTGTGGGGTGTGCAGGTGGTAGGGAGGTTGTTTGCACACCAGTGTTGTAACCGCTGCACACTCCTCAGGCCTCATCGACAAAGTAGACAACTTCAAACCGCTGAGCCTGGCCAAGCTGGACGACCCGCACGTGGACATCATTCGCAGGGGAGACTATTTCTACCACAGCGAAAACCCCAAGTACCCAGAGGTACACAGGGCTTTGGGCTGTTCACGTAGCAGAGATCAGGGCCTTGGAGTGCCCCTCCCCCCGTCTTCCCGCCCCACAACATAGAGGAGGCACATTCCTGTTTGGGACTCGGATTCGGTTCAGTTTAATCCACCTGGCCAAATGAAATTGGAGGGGGCACCTGGGCCATGGTATGGAAGCGGGAGAGCAGTGTGAGCCTTGGGGTTTGGCGGTGCTGGGGACATGGGCCCAGGCTGGCTGCCCCGGGCCTCACTCAGCCCCCCGCTCTTCACTCCCAGGTCGGAGACGTGCGTGTGTCCTTTTCCTATGCGGGGCTGAGCGGCGACGACCCGGACCTGGGCCCGGCTCACGTGGTAACCGGCTTCCCCTGCGCGGACCCAGGCAGAGCCACCTCACCTCCCGCTGTGCACGGGGCCCTGAGCGCATGGGACCCTTCCTGTGTGCGTGCACTCCCGTGGGCACACGGCGGGCGTGCCTTGAGCGGCCTCAGCCCTGTGTGCACCACAGCTATCCATGGACACCCGTGGGCCCCAGGATAAGGGGCCTTTCTCCTGCTGCTTTAGAGGGCCCTCCTGGGAGAGTTCCTCCAATTGCACACTCCTTTTCTCCCCCCAGCCCCCAGGCTTTGCTCTGTAAATACTTGGTCTCCAGTCTGTGACCCTGTCACGTGTCACATGCAGTTTCACCCCTGGCCCCGGCCCTGACACAGGCTTCTGCGCCAGGTCCTCCCTGGAGTTGTGAGTGGGCTGGATCTCCTCACTCTCCTTGCAGGCACATGGTGCGAGGGCTGCCGGGGCCTGGCCGCCTAATCCCCTCAGCTCTAACCCTGAGGTCTCTGACCAGGTCACTGTGATTGCCCGGCAGCGGGGTGACCAGCTGGTCCCCTACTCCACCAAGTCGGGGGACACCTTGCTTCTCCTGCACCACGGGGACTTCTCGGCAGAGGTGAGCTGCTGCTGCCCATCTGTGTGTTGGAGGGGCAGGCGTCTCCCCCTTCCCTCGCCCCTCCCGTGGTTATTCAGCAAGCGCCCCCACTGGGGGCACAGCCAGCACACTGAGCAGGGGAGAAGGTGGCAGGAGTATGTCTCCTCGTGTGTGCAGCAGACCATGCATGGCATGGAGGACAGAAGGGGGGACACAGCGGACCCCTCCTTCTCCAGCCTCCCGTCTCCTGGGGGGAGGGGACTTGCCAGGAGAACCGAGGAGTGAAGATGCCTTGCACTGAGTGTTGTGAAACGGAGGCGGGAGATGGACTCTGGGGAAGCCTCTCCCAGTGACAGTTTTGCTGGGTTACAAGTGACGAGAAAGGGGTCAGAGCCAGTAGCATTGGGGTCAGGCAGGAACAGGAGCAGCAGCTGCCACCCAGAGAGGACATGGGCCTGGTAGGCCCCCGTGACAGGTGGGGGCCTCTTTCCGAGCATTGGGGACCGTGCAGGGATCAGAGCAGCTGATCCTGGCACTGGAAGGAGGGCTGGCACTGTTCCCCATCTGTAAACACCTTCTTTGTGCAGATGGTGACTAGTTCAGTTGCAGCCCTTAAAAGTTAGCCTCTCGTTTCTAGGCAAAACCCGTGTCTTTAAGTTCCACATTGTTGACCGCACAGCACAGCGGTCAGCAGTGGGAAGTTCGGTTCCTGCCTGGAGGGCTGCGGGACTCTTCAACCCATAAAGTGGGCAGGGTTGGGGTGGGGGGGCCTCCTGACCCTGGTGTTAGGCGCTCAGCTGCCATCCTTCCCACCCCAGCCCCAGCCCCAGCGGGGGATGGGGCTCACCTTCCCCCTTATCCAGCCAGGACCAGGGTGTGGCAGGCAGCTCGCAGCCTCAGGGCGGGGTTGCCACCTCCCAGTTGGGTGAGCGTGAGTCATCCTTTCCACCGGTGACTCTCTGGGAGTTGCTAAAATTAGGAGGCTCCGTTCAGGCCTCCTCTCCCTCCTGCAGCTCTGGCCCCTCCCCACACTTACCTCCTGCAGGTGGAGGCCCAGGTCTCAGAGCTGTTCCCCCAGAGAGGCGTGCTCCCAGGAGGGAAGGCTCAGACTGTGCTGACCACCCAGGGCCTCCGGTGCAGGGTCTGGCATCTCTGCCAAACAGGGAGAGAAGGCCCTGAGCTAAGGAGGTGGTGAGGGCCCTGCAAGTCAGGACGCCCAGATTCCAGTCCCAGAGGCAGGAGGGTTCACTGTGGACAAGCGTGGACACTGGGGTGGCCCCAACTCAAGCCCCGCGCTGCCTTCCTCTGGCTATAGGGCCTTGAGCCAGCTGTTTATCCTTTTGGATGAGAAGAATTATGATTACCTGATTTGGTTGTTGTCAAGATTATTTGTTCATTTATTCAGAGTCTCAGTGTCCTTACCTGTAAACTGGAGGTAAGCGTGTTGACCTTGTGAAGTTAGTTTGAGAATTAAGAAAGGCAGTACTTGTAAAGCACTGAGGACAGCAACTGATAGATGGCAGGCAGTAAGTGGTGGTATTGTTATTGTCCTAGGAAATGACAGGGGGACTCTAAAGAAATGGCATTAAGGCTGACACGAGAAGAATGCCAGTGGGCAAACTTGACTGTGGGTAAACTTGTTCCAGGTGGAGCAAGCACATGTGCAAAGGCCCCGGGGCAGGAGGACACTTGACCTGGTCCCCAGACAGGCAGCAGGGCCTAGGGGGTGGTAGAAGCAGGGAGGCCAGTAGGGAGGAGGCTCCTGCAGTGGTCCTGCTGGGAGAGGGTGACAGTGTGAGAGATCTGAGGAAACATGGACACAGCATTCGCAGGACTTCTGGGACCAGATGGGAGGTGGGCCCTGCGGGGGGGAGCGAGCCAAGTGTGACACCCCTGTTTTGGCTTGTGCAGGTGGTAAGTGGCTGTGGCGTTCACTGAGATGGACATGACAGAGGGGAAAGGTTGGGAGGGAGGCTGCAGGGTCCTGTCAGATGGCACATGGGCAGCAGAATGCCCAGGGCTGCAGCTGGAAACCAGGGGCCCTGGCAGGGAAGCACCAGGGAAGTGGATGGGGCTTGCAGGGAGGGCGGAGAGCAGCCAGAGGGGGGCGCAGCCGTGGGCCCTGAGAAGTGGGGTGGGTGGGGGTAGTGGGGAAGCAGAGAGCGAGGGAAGGGTGTCAGGGGTGAAGCAGCACACGGGACGCCCTTGTCCCCCAGGAGGGAGGAGGGCCCAGTTCATCCCAGATGAGGCAGTGGGCTAAGGACTCCGTGCCTGCCCCAGAGGCCCCTTCTGCCCCGGCCTGTGCTGTGCGCGACCGGCAGACACTTAGGCCCAGGCAGGGGATGTGCCCTCCCCTCCCCTGGTCTGCTCAGAAACAGCCAGCGGCTCCTGAGTTGTCGTGGAATAGATCCCTCGGCACCTGCCCTGCCAATGGGGAGGCCGGTGGCCCCTCAGAGACACAAGACCTGACACCCCTCCCTCACCTCATCCCACAGGAGGTGTTTCATAGAGAACGAAAGAGCAACTCCCTGAAGACATGGGGCCTGCGGGCGGCTGGCTGGCTGGCCATGTTTATGGGCCTCAACCTCATGACCCGGATCGTCTATACCCTGGGTAGGTGTGCAGACAGGTGGGGGGACCTCGCTCACCCTCATGCAGCCCGTGTGCCACCTCTGTGCCTCTCACCACCAGTGGGCCTTCCGGCTGCAGTGCTCCTCAGGGCGGAAACCGGGCATTTGGCCGGGGCTGTGTCCCACCCGCAACACTGAGATGAACAGGCTGAGGAAGGCAGACGGGGCTTCCAGGGAGGGGGATCAGCTCCTGGGGGGCTGGCGTAGCCGCTGTGATCTGTCCCCAGCCCACCTGCTCATTCCTTTAGCCCTTCATTCCACAAGTGAGCGGGCGAGGAGACAAGCCAGGCTTTGCAGCGAGCCAGACCTGAAGTCTGCACGTCAGAGCTCTGGATACTTGGGCCGTTCCCTTTCCTGCCTCAGCTTCAGTTACCTCACCCTCATGGGAGGAGTTTTGTGAATGTTTGGCAACTAGGACCCCCCCACCCCCCCCCAAAAAAAAACAACCCATAACGCTTCCCTCCTCACCTCAAGACCTGGGCTAGATTTGGGGCAGCCAGCACGTTGGAGCACACGGCAGAGTGCTGGGCTTGCTCATGGGGCCAGACTCAGTTGCTAGGTCCCCACGTGGCAGAAGGCTGAGGCCCCAGGTGACCGAGTCTGAGCCCACGCTGTGGAGCTGGGAGATGGTGTTCCTCAGGGGACTTGCGGCAAACCTTACCCCAGTGTGTTCCTACCCAGATGATCCCATCCAGCCCACACTGGGCCCCGGCAGGAACCTCTCCCCCAGTTACCCTCTCTAGCTGGCAAGAGGCCTGGCTACAGTCCCTCCCAGGCTAGGAGGGGAAAGGACACTGTCCCCCCTACCACCACAGCTGGCATCTTGCACACCATTTGGGAGAGATCAGAATCCAATCAGAATCCCCCAACTTCCCTTTGCACTGAGCCCCTCACGGTTGTGTGACCCCAGGCAGGCCATTTCCCCACTCGGAGCCTCCTTCCCCCACCGTCAGAGGACCCTGTGATTCTCCCCTCATCTGGAATGCTGATGCTCCAGACACAGGGCAGAGGTTAGGGCCTGGAGGGGCTAGAAGTGCAGGTGGAGGGCCTGGGGGAAGCTACAGAGCAGAAGCATTCCTTTGCTCTTGTTTGGTCCCTACGGACTTAGTGAGCACCTGTTGTGTGCACCACACCGCTGGAGGCCCTAGGGTGAGCAGTGAGCAGGACAGACAAGGTTCCTGTCCTCTCAAGGCTCAGAACCATAGCTAAGAGCTCAGGCTCTGGGCTCAGTCTTGGGTTTAGATCCTGGCTCTGGCACCTTCTAGCTGTAGGACACTGGACAAGTTGAACTCCCTGGGCCTCAGTGACCTTGTTGGTAAAATGAGGGTAAGAACTGTACCCGCGTCCCTGGGCAGGCAGGAGGATTTGGGGAGATGATCCACAGAGTTGAACAGACCAAGATGAGCCAAGGGGTGGCCTGCAGGGTCCTGGAGTCATGGCAGGGCAGCAGGCCTTGCTCTGCACACCCAGTGGCAATAGACCCCCAGGGCCTCCTGGAACCAAGTGAAGATTCCCCCCACAGACAGACGTCAGCTTCAGAATGCCAACCTGGAGGGGTCGACAGGCCAAGGACAGCTTAAGTCCAGGTGGACTAGCTGTATCCCAGACTTTCCCATGTTGTGCCAGCGGCCAGGGAGATCCTTGACCGGGAAGGGGGGGGCGGGCAGCTTAGGCTAATTTGTTTCCCTCAGTCCTGCACAGAGCTGGGCACAGAGATAATTGGTAATGACTTGAATTAGAATTAACAGACTCCTCCAGGAATGGCTGAGGCACCCAAATAGGCACCTGTAGAAGGTTCTGTGCAGTCCCCTTTGTGAGTGTGCAGCAAATAGAATCTGCCACCATCACGGGCACATGTCTTCTCTTGGCCTCAGACTGACAGCCACATTCATAGTTGAGAGGTTACAGGCATTTCCTCCTGCCTGCTCCCCTGGAGCGGTGCGTGGGTTGAGGTGTGCACCCCTCCTCGGGACCTGCCAGCTCTCACAGGAGGTTGTCTGCCTCCCACCACCACCCCTGTCCTGTCCTCACTGGGCATCAGGGACCCTTCCCCATCTGTAGACAGGAAGGATCCGCTCACCTCCTATGACACACAGCGTGGTGGCCTCGGAAACCTCATGGCCTTTCTCTTCCTCACAGTGGACTGGTTCCCCATCTTCCGAGACCTGGTTGACATCGGCCTGAAAGCCTTTGCCTTCTGCGTGGCCACCTCACTGACCTTGCTGACCGTGGCTGCTGGCTGGCTCTTCTACCGGCCCCTGTGCGCCCTCTTCATCAGCTGCCTGGCCCTGGTGCCCATCATCATTGCTCGGACACGGGTGCCAGCCAAAAAGCTGGAGTGAAACAGGCCCTGGCCCCCGCCCAATACCCACATGGTCCTCAGGATCCAGCTCCCCCAGCCTCAGCCTCCCCTGCCCCTCACCCAACCATGAGTCCACGACGGTGCTGCTCTGCTCCTCAAGGGGTCAGACTTGGCAGTGTGCATGGACGTCAGGTTTGGTGTTCAGCAGTTCACGTCTTCTTGCCCGTGGGCAACTCTGGTGAGCAGAAGGCGTTCTCCTTGCTTCCTCCTCTCTTGGGACTGTGCGTGGCCAGCTCACGTCTGCTTAGCTGATGTCTGTAGACAGTGAGGTGGTGACACTACACAGACCTGCTGCCTTAGCACTCACTGCCCCTCATCCTTGGAGATAGGCACCAGGGCTCCAGCACGGCCACCTCCTGCTCCATGGTCCCGCAGGGCCAGCCTCATCAGGCACCTCCAAGCCGTGCTGGAGTGCCCGTCACACTGGCCTGCACCCCCTAACCAGGGTGCCACACACCCAGCCTGGGCATAGAACCTGCCTTGGTACTTAGAAACACCACTTGTGTCATGGCGAGGAAAATTGGACGTCTGTTGGGCTTTACATGTTATCTTATGGTTTGGCCAGAAACGTCAAGGGTAGTATTTCCAAAGGTCCTGTTTGTTGTTTTCCTTTGTTACATACTTCCATGTATGTAACATATTCTCCTACCTGAAGAGGGATTATTGCAAATCAGATTTAAAGAAACAAAACACTGCTTGAATGATGAGCAGCTCAGACTGTTACAGAAAAACTTTTAATCCATCTGTTGAAGTCGATTTAGGCTCGGGAGGGTGTTAAACAGGAGTGTGACTCAGTGGTTTCACTTGGGGCCGTCTACTTGGGGCCAGTGGGAAGCTTGAGGATACTTTTGAAGCCAGTGTCAGCCAAGGGATTACACTCAGGGAGGAAATGGGAGTTTGTATGAGGTGGAGGAGGCATTTGCTTTCATCCTCTGGCATCAGAAACTATTGATTTACTTGAAGATGAATTTTTTAGTCAGCCATTAAAGGAAAAGGCTGGAAGCTTTCTGATCCTAAGTGGGCTCCCTCGTAGTGACCCCCACCAACCCAAATCAGGAGTCGGGGGCCTGAGGCTTGTGTAGCTCTCAGGCCTCATTCCTTTCATGGTGGGTGTGGGGCGGGGGGGGGCTGGCTGGTGCCTGCCTCTGAGTGGCTTCTGTCACATCCTGCATCCACAGCTTCACTCCTACATACCATCTACCCACACTTCACTCCGTTCCTCTCACACTCGATGAAAGATCAAGTATGTTGTCACCTTGATGGTTTCAAAGATCCTTCGTATACCCTTTATCTTGTTCCTTGGACTTGTTCTGCCTGGCTGGGAGTGGTGGCTTTAGCAAATTAGTTGGTGGTTGAGTAAGTGATTGGAACTCCTCAAACAAGCAGCCTCACAATCTGTTAGCCTGGGAGGTCTGTGATGTGACTGGAGATTCTTTATGCTGAAAACAGCCAGTCCCAGAGATGACTTGTCTGGATTTAAGAACTGAAATAGTATTCACTACTGCTTATTGCACAGCAGTTGTCACTGAATCGCTCCACTCTTAAAGGATGCTTCTGGAAAACAGTACAACTAGGTAGTAGCTAAATACAAAATCTATGGGATTTGGTCTGTGTCTTTTTCTAGTACAGATTTTAAGTTACTACGAATTTCAGTAGTGTTCTTCAAGAGCAAAATAATGTTAAGAAATATTTGAAATCTTTGGGAAATCATGAAATTTGTATTATCTTTGTATTTTTTATAAAAATTCAAAATAAATTTCAAAATAGCTTTTATAAGACCTTGTCGTTACTTTTTTTGAAATTTTCTCTTAAATAATTCAGCCATAGAACTAATTTAAGAACTGGGTGAACTTTTAGAACTCCGTTCTAAGTAGGTTTCAATTTTTCTTAAATGGGCAACTTGGTATTTTTAGCACTTAGGAGCCTTGCCTACCAAAGCCCTTTGTTTTGGATTGATTTAAAGGACTCAGACCTCCACCAGCTTCAGAACACATCAGAAGAGGTGGCTGGAGCCAGAGTGACACTGTCTAATGGGCTCCCCCAAGGCTTTCTGTGGCACAGACCTGAGCTCCAGCCCCAGGCCTGCTATGGCCTGGCGGTGCGATGGTGGCGAGCCTATCATCTCTTGGTCTCAGCTTCTCATCTAGAAAATGGCAGCAATGCCTTTCTCCCTATGGCACTGTGGTGGGGGCTCAGTGAGCTAAAGGCCATGAGGTGCCTGACATGTGCCACATTAGCTCTTCACTTTTTGCCTTGTGTTCTGAAGCAATGGGCAGCTACTGGTTGTCCACTCTGGAGCTAACACTGTGTGCTTTTTGTAACAAGATTTGAAGTAGGTGATTTCCCAAACCCACCTATTTCTCAAATCTGAGGTTCAGTTCCACAATGCTTCCGAGGAATGGACATCTCCCCAGATAACCGGTGGCTTACCTCTGGGGGGGGGGGGGGCTGTGGTGCTGGAAGCAGGAGGCTCTGCGGTTTCCAAGGCAACCTCTGTTTGTTTCTCACCAGCCCTCCAGCCAGACTCTTGGTACAGATGAGTCACACCGCAAGTGTTTTGTTTGTTTCCCTTGGATAGAACTGGCTCAAATTTTTAATGGCTTCCGTCAAAGGTTAAAGAACATCTTCCCTTGCTAACGCAGAAAGAAAAAGTTCCCTGTGTGGAATGATGAGTTCCCGGTCTACCTGAGAACAAAAGCCTGGTCTTTAGTCTTAACATGTGGACAGATCACCCCATCATGCAGGTGTTCTTAGCCGGCAGCAAATCTGGAAGAAAATGCAAAGCTATGTCTTTTTAGATAAAGGTTTTATTTTTTCTCAAAATGTTACAAAAGTTATTTCTCCTGAATATCGGCAATGCATAGAGCGTTTATAAACTTATCCAGCAATGAATAAAATCTAGTTTAACACTGATCCACTTTGACCAACAGTTCTTTAACTCTCAGTGTTTCTCCTTTTCTTTCCTGATTTTAGTTCTTTGTTCCATCTTCTGCCACCCTGAACTGTTACCCTGAAAAGTAGACCCCAACATCGTAATGGAAGGTGTCCATACTTAGCACTTGCCCGCTCTCCTACACCACAAGGAGGCAGCCTGAGGCAGTATTAGTAAACCCGGCTGAGGACAAAATGAATGGGCCATGGGAAAAGGGTCCCAAGTCTGCAAGAGGCAAAAGCACGAGAGTCTGACAGATGAAGAATTCACCTGCAGTTTCTAAATCACCCAGTGGTTTCTGTAAGAGAACTAACTCAGGTTTCCCAAGAGGGGCTGAGTGCTACGTAGGCTGCAGGGGAGTCTCCTGCGAAGGGTTCCGTAGCTCAAACCAATGGGGCATGAGACAGCTCTGAAAGCCCTACTCTGGTACATATGACAAGGCCTGAGCCAGACCAGACCCATGGCACCACCTCAGCGTCACCCCTCTGTCCCCGAGCCCTCATGGGCAGCGCATGCTGCTTCTGTGCTTTCTTAGAGGAGATGCCGCTGCCACCACCTGGGCCTGCGTGGCAAGGGTTTGACGGGTAGCCACCCCCATCACAGCTTCTCAAATGGGAACAGGTGGGAGGCCGCTGCCTTCTTTTCCCTTCTGGTCTTCTTAGAGCACTTTGGCTTCTGCTCTTCTTCAGCCTCTCGGTTTTGGGGCCAGGAGGCTGCCAGGATCCTGGATGCTTCTGCTTGAGAGCTAGTCCCCTCCTCTTCATCAGAAGAGAGTCCACCACCTGCATGTGCTTGGGGAGCTCTTGTACCACTCTGGAGAGAGAGGGACAATGGAGGGGAAGGGCAGGCCTCAACCAGATGGAAGGGAGCAATCGGGGCAGCAAAGCCCCCAGCAACAGCCCTTCCTGGAGTCAGTAACTCAGTGTGGGGCTGGGGGAGAGCCTTCCTCACACTGGGGCCTCTTCCAAGCAAGTACTAGATATCTTGCTCTGGGCTCAGTGCTGCCAAATGCAAAGATGTTTATGCAGGAAACTGCCCTCAAGGAGCATACACCCAAATCTAGGAGATCGCCAGGCCGGGGCTTTGCACATATTACCTCACTTCTGCACAAAAGTGCACCGATGTCTTCAACTGCACAGACCATCTCTCAGTGCCAAATGCTCTGGGGCGGGGGGGGGGGGGGGCCTCCCTGGGGCCAGCAGGGCTGGAGAGTGAGGCATGGAGGGTTTGGATGCAGAAGGTGAAAGCACATGAGTGGATGGAGTCAACACAAAGCCTGGTAAAGGTCACCAAAGGGATGTGAGGGAGAAGCATGACAAAAATATTTTTTAAAGACAACCTGCAGCATGTGGGGTTGGAGACGGGGAGAAAGCAGGTGTGGTTATAGCAAAATTCCCAGCACACATTTCTGCATCTGCCCAATGCTGACTTCACCACAGAACTGTGCGGAGGGGCCTCTGCCCCTATGGGAGCCCTATAAGGGCTGCCCATCAACTTTGCACCTGCGCCCACAGGCTGGCCCAGGCCAGCAGGTGCCATGAGACGGGAAGTGAATGAGCAACCCCAGGATGGGAGGATGGCCACAGGGAGCAGTGCAAGGCTATGGGTGGCGGGTCAAACAGAGAAACGTGGGACAAGGCTCGTCCCTCCCTGGATGGGTTTAGCCCCAGATCAGACCCACGGCAGGTACACTGTGGTGTCAAAACATAAGCCATTTATGGGCAGACTCTGGGGCCGTGGTTCTGAGACCCCCTCTCCTGCCTGGGCTTCTTTCCAAGCAAGCCACACTGACCTCGTCCCCGTAACGAAGCTTCAGCCTCTCCCTGATGAGCAGTCCCCTGGCCAGCAGCTTCCAGTTCCCTAGGGCCCGCTTCTCTCTTTTCTGCAGGCAACATGAAATAGATCACAAAATGTTAGGTACCTCCATTTTCAGGAAAAATGTAAAGATGGAACCTTTGAACATATAAAGGTGCAAAAGAAGACTTTTTAGTTAAGAAAGTTTCTCAACCATGCCAAGGCCATTTTACAATGACTGTCATTTATAAAGTGATGCACATAAAAGGCAGCAAGTCCGAAGCCTCTTTTTAGCTGTTAGCGACTATACCATCTTCAAGGAGGAGGCCACACAGACTTGGGACCATGGGCAATTTCTTTCAGCAGAGACAGGTGTGTGCCACAGGTGCAGCAGCCCCCAGAGCCAGGATCCAGGGACACAGTGGCCAGAGATGGTGGACTGTGAGGTGCAGACAGGACCCTGTTTATCAGGGGCTGGCTCCACAGGGTGCCTTCCACAAAGTCCGAGAGCTGGAAAGAGCTCTGGAGCACACGGCCTCTCCTTTTAACCACTCTGCAAGTGCAGTACCTGCCCCACCTGGGGGCTTGTGTGCCCCTGCCATTCTGCTTTTGCACGCACCTCAGCCCACACCCACACCCACCCTGGCCAGACTGCTCACCTCCTTCTCCCTCTTTTCAATGAGTGCCTGCTCATTTTCCCAGGCGGCCAGGAGCACGTCTTTGTATTCCTCGCAGACAATGTACCCATCAGTTCTGTAAGGATGTAACACGGATGGTCTTACCTGATCCTGCTGCCTGCTCTGGCCTCTCCCCTCTCTGTTGCGGAGGCCAGCAGGTGGCTCCTAAGCGCCCAGAGCCCTGATGGATTCCCTGCATCAGCCGTCCATAATCCCAGCCACAGCTACTGACAGACACCACCCATGCAGAAGGCAGGCCTGTGGACTCTGACACCTTGTCTTCTTCCCCAGGCCTGCCTAAGGGAGCTGGGATAATGGCTGCCCAACCCCACAGGAGGACAGAAGCCACCTGACCAGGAAGCATGCTGACACTGCTGGCTCACCCGTCACCACCCCCAGGAAATGGTTTTCACCTAGCATCACTAGCATGCGGTTTCATTAGTTCTGATGCCCTAGCATGGAGGCAGAGTAAAAGTGTGAAGGTAAAAGGTAAAGTGTTAAGATTGACTTTGCAAATTCAGAGTAAAACCTGGATCATGGCCTCAACCCCCACATCGACTTCTTGCCCCTTCTCCAGGATGTCTCACCCCACCTCTGGCCCCCAGGAAGGCCCCTCACGCACATGGGATGGGAGTAGCCTTTATGGAAGTCGAAGCCAGTGATGGCCTGCACACAGTCAATGTCCAGCTTGCGGGCCACGCGGTGCAGGTTGGGCAGGTTCAGTTGGACACAGCCGACAGGCATCATGCTGGGCAGGAAGAGGTACACATTCCCAAATTCATTCCGGGGGACCTGCAGGGAGTGGCATACTGGGTCTAGACGGCTGCAGGATGAAGTAGGCTGGTCCTGACCCCACCAGGCGCTGCTGCCCTTACCTTGCCGTCCACAGCCACGGGTGGCTGGTACTCCTCCGTCTGCCACTTGCCAAACAGGCCCAGGTCATTTTGGTCCTGCAGCTGGGGCTCGGCGAGGCGGGCTTTCCGGGCCCGGTTGGAATAGCCCTTCACCATCTAGGTCAGAGGGAACAGCCAGTTTTCAAAAAGACTCCCACTTCCTAAGCACTTACTGTGTGTACTGGGCACTATGCTGAGTGCTTTACACCTGTGGCCTCATTTAACTGCCACGATGAACCCAAGATGATGTGCTCCTTATCCCCTGTACAACTCCTAGTACCACCAGCAACTCGAGTACTGCTACCACTAGCCAACCCCTCAGAGTGCTCCCTGCCCTAGGCACTGTGCCCAGAGCTTCTGTGTGTTAACTCAGATAACTTGTCAACAAACCCAGCAGGTAGGTTCTAACACTGTCTCCACTGTACAGATGAGCAGCCTGGGAGGTGTAAACCATTTCCTACAGCACAGTCCTGAGGACCAGAGCCATGCTTTTACTGGCCATACCATGTCCTACACTTTCATCACTGATAGGGTAACTGGGACTCAGAGATGAAGTCACTTAAGTCCCATGGCCAGGTAAATGACAAGGCCAGGATTTAAATTAGTAACCACCCAGGTCATGTACCCTGGAAGGCACTGACACTTTGGGACCCCTCAGACATTCCCTGGTGATGTCTAGCAGCCACAATTGTCACTGAGGAGGACTAGCAAGCAGGCTTCATAACTGCTACAAAGAGGAGTGATCTGGGTGGGGCAGAAGATGGGCACTGGGCACACCAGCTGCCTGGAGGGTAGGGGTTAACAGGCTTCTCGTAAGGGATCACATACAGCCTCTATTCTATAACTTTTAAAAAACGTAAAATTTCTTGCATGATCTGAAAAATCCAACTTCCAAATTCCTCATTAAAGTAAGACATATTTGTATGCTTTTCTCTTCCTCCAGTCTTTCTCAAGCCAGAAAGGTCTACCCGGGATGCCTTTCCTGGGTGTGCACTCAGCAGCCCTTTGTGCCCATGCCTCTGCCTCCAGCGCGCCCCCCAGTGGTTACCTTGTAGGGCACTTCTCCCAGCCTCACCACGCGGGCTTGTTTCAGCCAGGTATCCCGGGAATGCAAGGTGTGCACGCAATCCCTGTGGGGGCCAACAGGAGGAGACACATGGCAAAGTCAGTTCACAGCTGGCTGAAGAGGCACCAAGTGCATGGATGTACACCTTACACCACCTCCCAGAAGGGCCTCCCAGAAGGGCTCAGCCCTTGATTCTCTCCTCAAGCCCTGCTCCTGAGGGAACCGTGGGACCTGCCTTCCCTGCTGAGCCAGGGAGCGCTCATCTCTTCCTCAGTTTGCAGCCTGAACTCTGGCTAGAGAGCAGGGTCCAATGAGCAAGGGCACCAATTTCCCTTCCAGTGTGGCCCTCCAGCTCCTGCCCCATCTGAGGCTGATTTTCAGCACAGTACTGTGCGCATGGGGTGCGTGCCTCCTCTGTGCCACAGCCTAGCAGGGTGACCATGCACAAGGCATTTTCCCTTCCTGACCCTCAGCATTGTCCTCTATTGAGGGATAATGAGCTGGGTCCTCTCTGCTTTGCCAGGCTGTGGGAGGACCACTTTCCAGGCACTGGAGCAGTGCTGCTCCGCCCACAGCATCCCTGTCCAGACAGGGACCTCCACCCATACTCCCTCAGCAGGCTGCACAGCTCTGATTGCCCAAAGGAGCAATTATGTCCTGGTCATGGTCTTCACACAGGAGAGGAGGGGCAAGTGGACACTGTCTGGACACGACAAGCAGAACAGCAGGGAAGTGGACACAGCCCTGTCAGAATAAATCTCAGCTTCTATCCACTTCGCACCTGTTAGGATGGCTATTATCAAAAAACCAGAAAATATGTGTTGGCGAGGGTGTGGAAAAATTGGAATCCTTGTACTCTGCTGGTAGGACTGCAGAACAATGCAGCCATTGTGGCATATAGTAGGTTAGATCTTCAAAAAGTAAAGGCAGAATTATCATTTGATCCAGCAGTTCTACTTCTGGGCATATACCCAACAGAAATGAAAGCAGAATCTCAAAGAGATATTTGTACACCCATGTTCACAGAAGCATTATTCACAGCGGTCAGAAGAGGAAGCTACACAGGTGGCCATCCACAAACACCGGTCGCAACACGACAAATACTATTTAATCTCACTTTTATGGGGTCCCTAAAAGAGTCGAATGCAGAAGACACAGAGCAGCATGGTGACTGCCAGGGGCTGGGGGAGGGATGGGGAGTTACTTTTTGATGGGGACAAAGGTTCATTTTGGGAAGATGAAAAACTTTTGGAGACGGCTGATGGGTTGGTTGTACAGTATGATCAACATACCTGACACCACTGAGCGGTATGCTTACAGATGGTTAAGTGGTAGACTTTATGTTACTACCCAACAAAAACCGTCTACCTCTAATGCTTTCTCCTAGGACTGACATGGTGGTGCCTATGGAGGGCTGCTCTTTCTTTCCACCAGACCGGCTCCCCCTCAACCATCTGAGGAAGCCTCTGCCTTATGACTGCTACCTGGGCGTCCTCTACCCAGCTGGGCACGGGGAGCCTCTGAGGCCTCAGACTGTCCGTAACTGAGGCCCTGACCAGCACGACGCTTCCTGACATGGAACAGAAGGCCCTGCCACAGCCCCTGAACAGAGGGTGTAGGGTGAGTCAATGCAGGACGTCCCCACTAAGAGGACTCATATCACCTACCCAAGTGATTGCCTTGTTTTCTCTTTCTTCTCCAATTTATTAAAAACATCTACTCTATTTTTTGGCCTTTCATTCCAATGTTTCAAAAAATCACTTCTTTTAGTTCTTTCTTTCTATGGTTTTCTATCTTAAAAGTTCTGTTTCTAGGAGAACTGGTTGGCTTAGTTGGTTGAGCATCTGCCTTCAGTGCAGGTCATGATCCCGAGGTCTTGGGACCAAGCCCCACATCAAGCCCCACATCAAGTTCCCCCCTGAACAGGGAGAGTGCTTCATCCTCCCTCTTTGCCCCTCCCCCTGCTCGTGCTCTCTCTTTCAAACAAAATCTTAAAAAGAAAGTTCTTCTTCTTTATTTTTCCCCCTCACCCTAAATTGACATTATTAAAATATTTTGTTTTAGGGGCAAGTAGGTGGTACAATCAGTTAAGCATCTCTTGATCTCAGGGTCCTGAGATGGAGCTGGACGTCGGGCTTTGTGCTGGGACAGGGAGTCTGCTTGCAACTCTTTCCCTCTGCTCCACCTGTTCACATGCCCACATTGTCTAAATAAATAAATAAAACCTTAAAAATTTTTGTTTTAATTTTGTATATATTTTACATTCTTTTTCTAACTCTTATTCCCTTCCCCAGTTCTTTGGAATTTTTTTTTTAGTGTGGACAAAATATCCACAAAATATATCACCTTAACCATTTCTAAGTGCAATTCAGAGGCATTAAGTGTATTCACACTAAGTAACCGTCCCCATCATCCACCTCCAAAACTTCTCCATCTTCCCAAACAGAAGCTCTGTTGCCATTAAAACATCACTCACTTTAATTTTCATGATCATATCTCGTATTCCCTCCTTTTGTATATTTGTAACTTACATATTAGGGGTGTATTTTTTATTGCCCCATGTAAACTTTGTTGTACTTTTAATTCTTCCCCCATAACTTTTTTGTACCTGGTCTTTTTAAAAAGATTTTATTTATCTATTCATGAAAGACCCAGAGAGGGGCAGAGACTTAGGCAGGAGAAGCAGGCTCCCTGTGGGGAGCCTGATATGGAACTCAATCCCAGGATCATGACTTGAGCCAAAGGCAGACACTCAACCAAAGACCCAGGTGCTCCACACCTGCTGGTCTTTTAATCCTTGTTGTTTTCATCTTCAAGCTATAATACCTTCTACACACGCACCACACAGGATGGCGGGCACACACCATAAAGCTCATCATATTTGACTAAAGGGCTGATGTAAACAGCCCCTTGCCCTAGAAGGTTGCCAGTCCTGGGCCATCGGGAAGCCCACAAAGCCACTGGGCAGCCTCACGCACCTGGAGTAGACAGCTTCTCCACGACAGTACCCAAGGATGGCAGCTGTTTCAGGGTAGATGGCCTCGTATTTCAGGAGATGCCTCTTCAGGGCATACAGAGGGTGGTTCTTGTATGTGCCAATGACCGTAGGCAAAGGTTGGCCCAGGTGTTTTGCCTGGAACTGCAAAGGCCAGAGAGACCATGCTGAGCATGGTTGGAAGAGGAGGTGAGGTCTGAGGCAGGCGACCCCTACACCACCATGTCAGGAAACAGTGGAGCAGAGGTTTCATGAGCAACAATGACCATAACATTGCATCTGCCGTATGGTACTAAGTAGGTTTTAGACACATTGAAAGCTACAGGAGCATAGAATCCTGTGGCTTGTGGCAACTCTGAAGAGTTACCTAACCTAGTCATTCTCAGTGCTCAGACACCCTGACCAGCCCTGGCAGGTCACTGCCCACTCTAGTCCTCAAGGAAGACATGCAGCTTTCTTCTGGAAGAAGGCCTCACCTCTCAGTGAGGCCATTGCTCTGCAACTTGGATCTAGCTGATCCTGGTCTCCCAGGAAACTCAAACGGGCCATTTGCACCATGTAACTCTTCTGACTCCACTGTCCCTAATACTTGTCTCAGCAGTTCTCTACGGATTCTGATTTCTCAGTGGGCAATTCCACTGTGGAATTCACATCCTGTTCACCAAGTTCTCCTGACCTTCCCCTGGCAGCTCTTCCAATACCCCCAGAAAATTAGCAAGCTCTGGCCAGGTGAGGTGGCAGGGGGCAGGAGCATGAACAACCTCCACTGCCAATACTTTCGTTAGTCAATTTTGACACCATCTGCACGATCCCCACTCACCCTGTCACTTCTAAGTAAAATGGACCAGGAACACTCCTGGAGCAGATTCTCAATGCAGAATGAACTGCCCCACCACGGGGAATGCTGAAGAAACCCAAGCTTCACCTGTCCTCACAAAGTGGGACTAATTCGTTGGTGAATCCAGGCAAATGCCGAGCTCCACTGAACACGACTGTCATGCACACGGAGCATGGGTCGGGGTGGGGGTGGGGGGTGGCGTCCCAGACACAAAGTACTGCTGTAGCAGCCTGCTTTCCAGGATACCCTCCCCAATCCCTTTCTTCCCAGATGACTCTTCTAGATCCAGGAAGGGATGTCTGTGTGTGTGCTTCTGAGAGTGTGCACGCAGGGGTGGGGTGGGGATACAGATGACCATTGCATTAATGACTTTTTCTTTCTTCCACTCAGTGCAATTTATGTGATTGCATAAAGTATTTAAAGTTCCCAATTTACAACTAGGAAACAACCTAAAAATATACTGTATATAGCTTCGAAGCCAAATAGACATGGGTTCAAATACCAGGGCAGTTAATCTCTCAGCTCTTCCATTTTTAACTGGCAAATTAAGACAACAGTCATCCCAGGTCTATAGTGCTGTGATAATTACATAAGATCACACAGAAAGATGCCTCACACAGGGCCAGGCATATACAAGGTGTGCCAAGATGGGCCTTCAAGCCCATGGCAGCCGAGGCCTTACCTCTGAATCTTCCTTCTTCTCCCTCTCCACCAACAGGCTCTGGTATGGTCTCAAGGTCTCAGCCCACCACTTGGCATCAACCCGGCACTTGCGGGTCGCAGTCATCCAGGCTGGGTCGTACCTCTGGGTGACATCCCGGACCGAGCCATCACCGTCGATGCCCACCACGTAGGTCATGGGCTTGGTAGCATACTTGTAACAGGCCAGAGCCTGGCCCACCACACCATGCACACAGTCCACACACACCCACTTTTCCTCCTGCTCACAGAACACCTCTAGCCACTGGTCTACACCAGCTGCTTTCCTTCTTTCTGCCCCCTCACCATCACTGGAGATTTTCTTGCCTTGCTTACTCTTACTGCTTGAAGAGCTTGTGGATGCTGCTGGAAAACCGGGATGCTTAGAGGGTCTTCCACTTTGGGTCCTGGAGTCAGTCCTGGACCCTGCCTTTGTCCTCTGGGGGCCTGGGGCTCTCCTCTGCCGGGGAAGGACAGGCTCAGAATCCTCATCAGATGAATGATGTGCTTCCCCACTGGAAAGCTCGAAGTCAGAGCCACTGCTGCCCTTGTCACTTGCGCTCTCTTCTTTATAAGACACCCTGGAGGCCACCTGCCGCTCTCGGCCATACCGACGTCTCTGGGTTTCCTCCTCTTGTCCTCCTGCCTTGCGCTCTTCTTCCCCACTAGAGGAGGGCTCTCTCCGTCTCTTCCCAACTGCAGCTGCCTTGCCCTTCTTCCCTTTGGCACTTGTACTGCCAAGGCCTTTAGAAGATGTGTCCTCTTGTCTGGTTCCTTTGCTGGTCTTAGGTTTGGTTTGGCCTTCTGCAACTGGGCTGGAAGTTTCCAAGGAGCTGCCAGGATCCTCTGCAGATTTCTCCGTGGTAGCTTTCTTTCCCTTAAACAATAGGAAATTTATCATGATATGATAGAAAGCCTATAATCTGCCAGGGCTAAGTCACTGGCTACAGAACCAGCATCCACAGATGTCCCCAACTCAGAGAGGGTCAGCTGGCAATCCTTTAGAAATATAAGAATGTATTCACAAAAATCTGTAGCATCTTAGATAAGTCACAGTGTAACTCTTTTCACTCTAGAGATTGGCCCAGGGAAAAGAGCACCAGAAACAGACAAGCCTGGGTTTCAACTCCAGTTCTGCTTCTCATTCATTAGGTGGTTTCAGTCAATTATACATTTAATTTACATTTTCTTAAATATTTATTTATTACGTACATATAAACCTCTGAGTCTTAGTTTCCTCAGCAATGATACCCACCTTGCACACAATGTGTCTTATGAACAAATATCGATACACTTAATAAACTTGCTTCATTAGCAGAATGAAATCCACTTCTGGACCACTAAGCTTCAGAGTGCTAAGCCTCCTGCTTAGATGATGGCAGAACCCAGAGTCCTTCACCCACTACTACTCCACATGGCCAAGGAGGAGGAGGATGCGGCCATTCTGCTGTCATACGGCACTAACCCATGGGGGACCCGGGACCTCTCTCCAGACCAGGTTTAGGCTGCTGGAGGCCCACAGGTGTCCTGTCTTCCCAACACAGGGTTGAGCATGACAGGCTCCCAGGGGCCCACACTCCATGAATATCAGCCCTTAAAGATAGTTTAATGACCAATTTTTTTTTGTTGGAAGTCTGATAATTTCTCCCTCCCCACCAAGCCAACCGCTGTCCAGGAGAACCCCACCTTTGCCGTAGGTAGCTTCAGAGGAAGTGGCTGCAAAGACAGCACCAGTCGGGTCGGGAGCTGCAGGGCCCGCAGGATCAATAAAAATATCTGCAGTGAAAAAGAATGACACATTTATCCTAAGGAAAAAACTGAGGATTTCGCTAATTCCACGTTGTTTGTCATGGTAGTTTTTTCTAACAGGGAAAAGTTAGAAAGGACCAAACAACAGGAGCCCAGAACCCTGCACACTATTAAAAATGATGCCGAAGAGATTTATCTTTAGAGAAAAATAAAAGAGAAGATGTTCGCTACATGGTAAAGGAAAAGAGAAGTCTAGTTTTTAGTGTGTAATGTTAATTTTTGTCAAAAAAAAAAAAAAGCATATAAACATATACGTGTATTTGGAAAAGGACCTGTTTTGGGTTTATAGGTGTTCACAGGTAATTTTTTTTTCAGCTTACCTAACTCTTGTATTCAACAGGTGTTCGTACTTGTGGTTAAAATAAAAATAAACGAAAGACCACTTTGAGAAGAAAAAGTAGAAAACATCACCACCAGATCTCCAAATTCTATTCCGTTTACCATTTTCCCCACAAGGCTTTCTACTGGAGGCTGCAGTTCTAAAAATTCTGTTAACCTGTAAGGAGTGGAGCCTCCTCAGGGGAACAAATGTCCAAAACAGGGACAGTGATAAAGCACATGATCAAGATCTTCCCATGCAGACCTCAGAGTCTCAGGAATTACTGCAATGCCCAAAGAAGAGCGCAAGAAACAAGAGGGCAGGTTTACTGCAAAACACCGTGCTCTAGCAAAAAAAAAAATAATAATAATTAATTTTGCCTATTTCTTCTGGATTTGAAAGCAGCAGGGGATGAAAAAACATCAAAGAAGCCCAAATTGAGGGACACTCTACAAAATTCCTAAGCAGTATACTGAAAAGTGTCAAGATAGGAAGGACGAGGAAAAACCCAGAAACTGCCAGACTGAAAGAGTTGAAGGAGTCATGATGGCTAAACAAAATTAGAAGTAACTCATATGTCAACAGCCAAATGATTTTTAACGATGGTGCAAAGGCCATGCAATCCCCATTGAAAAACTTGTCTCTCCAACCAGTAGTGAAGATAACGACAACAAACAGCTGGAAGAATAGTCTCCTCAACATAGGGTGCCAGGACAACAGGATATCCTCATGCAAAAAGGATAGAGTTGAATATCGACCTCATGTCATATATAAACATTCACTCAAAATGGATGAAAAACCTACAAGTAAGAACTAAAACTGTAAAACTCTTAGAAGGAAACATACGGAAGATATGCTTTATGACCTTAGATTTGGCAATGAATTCTTAGATGAGACACCAAAAGTATAAGGAATAAAAGAAAAATAGAAAAAGCAGGCTTTACCAAAAGTAAAACTTGTGTGCAACAACAGACTTTCTCCAGAAAGGGAAAAGACAACCTCTGCAATAGGAGAAAATATGTGCACATCTGACAGGGGTGTAGCATCTAAAATATAGAAAGAATTCTCACAACTAAATAACAAAAAGATAAAGAATCCAATTAAAAAATGGGGATACGGGCAGCCCAGGTGGCTTGGCAGTTTAGTGCCGCCTTCAGCTTAGGGTGTGATCCCTGAGTCCCGGGATTGAGTCCCACGTTGGGCTCCCTGGGTAAAGCCTGCTCTTCCCTCTGCCTGTGTCTCTGCCTCTCTCTCTCTCTGTCTCTCATGAATAAATAAATAAAATCTTTTAAAATAAAATAAAATAAAAAATTAAAAATGGGGATAGGATTTGAATAAGCATTTCTCCGAAGAAGAAATGGTCAATATGCACACAAGCACGATAACCATCATGAGCCACTAGGGAAATGTAAATCAAAGCCACCATGAACTACCACTTCATATCTATTAGGATGGCTGTAAGAAAAAAAAAAAAAAAGGAAAACACAGTGTTAGTGAAGATCTGGAAAAACTGGAGCCCATGTCCATTGCTGGTGGGACTGTAAAATGGTGCAGTTGCTGTGGAAAAGTCTGACAACTCTTCAAAAAGTTACACATAAAATGACCTAGCACTCCACTCCTGGGTATATACCCAAAAGAACTGAAAACAAGTACTCAAATAAATACACGTACACACATTTATGGGAGTACTCTTTACAACAGCCAACAGGTGGAAAGAGCCAAAATGTCCATCAACTAATGGATGCAAAATGTGGTCTATCCCTACAACAGACCATAAAAGGGAACAAAGTGCTCACATGCTACAACATGGTTGTATCTTGAAAACACTACGCTAAATGAAAGAAGCCAGACACAAAAGATCACATATGATACTTCGTCCTCATGAAACATCCAGAATACATGAATCCACAGGGACAGAACGCAGAATGGTGGGTGCTGGGTGCTTGAGGGAGCGGAGGATGGAGTGGAATGGGAAGTAACTATTTAATGGGCACATGGTATCCTTTTAGGGTGGGTAAAATATTTTGGAAATACACACAGGAACAAAGTTTAGAGGATAACACTCAACTATTAATGCTTGTCTCTGGGTGGTAGTATTATGGCAAAATTACTGGCCATGTCAGGTCTCTTAGACTTTTCAGAAAGAGGTAAGGGTGCCAATCATCTGGGCTTTTCAGGGCCAAGAAGTCTGGTCTCTTTCCCTAAACAAATAGAAAAGCTGGATCTCAGGAGTATATATAATTAATAAGAATCTTTCAGGGATACAGCTATATTTCTACCTCTATTTCTGGTAGACAGTACTCTCCCCACTGCCCAGCTGCCGGCCAGTGTCACTTCTCAAATTGGAAGGTAAGGATATACGCTTTCTGATGGATTTCAGCAGTCAATGTTCAAAAAAGCATTTCCCTGGGACCTCTGAACATAATTTTTGAATAGTTAATGGAAACAATTCTAGAGCACCTGACCAAAAATTAAGTGCTTAATACTCCAGGACACCAAACAGTAGAAACAGTGCAGGCTTTCCATCCACATACTGGTCCTGGACCTGACTCCAGCGCTTACCAGCGGAATGACCCTAAGAAAGTTCTTTGGCCTCTCTGAGCATCAGAACCTATTTTTTATTTTATGAGGACTGAAAAAAGAAGAACACATAAAACACTGGAATGGTATCTTGCACATGACTGCCATGGTCATTACCTACTAAAAAATAGTGCTGCCAGGGGGAATCACTTACATGGACCAACTCTTCATCATCTCGAGCAGAGTAAATAGCAAACCTCCTTTCCAACGTAGTCTGTAGGCCATCTTGCTCGTTGGTTGAGAGGTCTGCATTAACTGTAAATGTACCAACAAACCTGGAGAGAAACCAGGTGTTCCCTCAGGGCAAAGAGGAATGCCCATTATTCTTTCACAGCCAAGAAAATCAGAAGGGAGAGTCTTGGAAGGGAATAGTGAGCCTCACCACCTCTGCTCTAATCTTCCCAAGTCTGTGTGGCTGACCCCGGCTCACCACTGAAGATCCCCGCAGACTTCACATCCCTGGGAGCCTTCCAGACCCCAGCTGCTACGTGCACCTACAGTCCCCAGCAGACCCTTTCCTAAGCACTCCTCATGCTACCCTGATAATCTGGGGTGGAGCTGTCTCCCGGCCAATATGGGAGGTCTTCCAGGGCAGAGATTGTGCCTGACGTTTCTCTATCCGCAATGCTGTGCCCAAGGCCCGACATATAGGATCCTCTCAGGGAAGGTCTGTGGAATTGACATGCCCCCAGCCTCTGAGAGTCGTAAGTCCTACAGTAGGGCTCTGCAGGAGGGGTCAGAGGACCATACCATTTCACCAGGTTTGACAGGTAGCCGGAGTCCACGTCTTGAGGTGGCACTCTGGTAAAGCGAGTTGGGACAATAGACAGGCCGATAGCAAGCAGATCTGGCTGGTTGCAGATGTTACTTCGATAGAAACCATTCGCCAGCAGGCACAACAGGTGAACCTGGGAAGAAGGGGAAGATGGTAGGCCAAGAACTAGAGGGGTTTTTGCTGCCAAACTGAGAAACACTTTATGGGCAGGAATTATTTGCTGTTATTTCAACACACAAGGAAGTAAAAATCCCAATGTTACCCATTTCCTAAGACTTTGTCTTTCACCCTATCTTCTCCTGAGATATAATCCTCAAAGATACAACCAAATCTCAAAATTGCACAACACAAACTTTTTTTTTCTAAGAGGACTTGTCTTTTAGATACATGCTGCAGACTTATGGATGACAGTCTACAATGTCTGAGATTTGCTCCAAAAAGATTGGGAGGAAAAGTAAGTAGGGGGAGAGAAGGGAGATGTGCAAACGCCGGTGATCGTCCAAGCTGGGGGAGGATGCGGGTTCACCACACCACTCTCCACCCTTCCCAGGGTGCCAGAACCCAGCCTCCTCCTCTCCAGACCCCACTGCCATCCCCCCACATGAGCTCCAACCACTCTCCAACCTCCAGAGATGGTCACGTGACTCCCCCTCCACCCCATCTTCTCCACAACTTTACATCCTTTTCCCTTCAAAACAGTCTGCCTTCCTCCCTACCTATGACCTCTCCATTTCAGTCAACAGCTCCGCTCTTCTTGCCTCATCTTGGAGTCAAATGAATTCTTCCCTTCCTCTCATCTCTACCGAGAGGTACAAGCAGCTATCTCAGGTGTTCCTCAAGGGCTCAGGGAGGCAGGTATCTCATCTCCTCATTGTCCTATGCTCATCTCACCTCCAGGTTTCTGCGGCTGCTGCAGACACCATCTCTTTCCCTGCCTGCCAGCTCTACCCACTCTGGCTGCCCACTACCAGTCAGAGGGACATCAAAGTGCCCTTCCCTCACTTAGCACAGGCCTCTACCGCACATCCCTCCAAGACGCAGACACACAGCTCGTCCTGCCATGCCCTCTGAAGTGAGCGAGGGTAGCATCCCCACCACCAATCTCTGTTGGACTTTGTTGTAAATAAAGCCACCTTCCTCAGCCACTAGATCCACACTGATCCTTTTCTTGGTCCTGAGTCTTGAATTTCCTGTTTTGAAGTCTGTCTTGTTCCATATGGGAGATCAGACGCTCCCTAATGGCAGGAAATGAGCTTTATATGAGTCTCTATCCCCACAAGGCCAAGTACCCTGCAAAGTCCATAATACCGTTCAGTAACTACCTGATGAAGTCAAAGCCGTGGTCTCTTCAGTGGAGATGGGAACTGAGGTTATGAAACAGGTGGAAGAAGAGATGGAGGGAGTGCACCACACCACCCTGCCTCGGCAGCGAGGACACTATCCCCTCGCCCCCCTGCCCTTACCTTGTGGGTGTCCTCACGGACTTCTTTACTGAAACGTTTCATCATCCTCCGGAGATAAGTCTCAAACTCCACTTTTATCCTTTCGCTGCAAGGCATATTGAAAAAATTGGGAGAATGAAGTGGGAGACTGACACCTGACCCCAGCTTCCAATTACCTTCTTTCATGTGTAACAGCTCGGGAATCACTATCCTTGTTTTCCTGCACAAGGCTGTGCCACTGGGGCCAATCTGCAAGCTGGCTACTCTCTGCAGACTTTTCTGGTCCTTCTCACCTGAACACGGTGGCTTGGGACATTCTCTACCCATCATGCCTCATGGACATGCTTTGAAGTGCACATCCACCAAGAAGTCTTGCCTGCCTGTCTGACCTCTCAATTCCTGATTCCCTCCTTAGCACCAGTATTTTTGGGTTAAACTGGCGCACATTCACTGGTATGCGCTGTTCTGCTGTAAAATCTCTTCCATGCCTATGTCCCATGCACCTGTAAGAAAACTTGATGCTTCCTGAATGACTTCTATCAACTCCTTCGTTCATGTCTAATAACATGCCCATCAAAGAGTGGTACTCTTTAGCCAATTAACCACCAGACATTGTGTTCCACGTTCCCAAGCCACCAGAAGTGGCAGTGGTCCTGGGATGGAATGGGGGCTCCCTACCATAGTGGGGCACTGCCTCAAATCGTGCAGTGTGACATAGTGCAAAAGCATGAGTGTCGAGTTGGCAGGAGAGAATTTAGATCTTGGCTCATCCACTTCCTGGCTGAGTGACTCCTGAAATGTTATTTAATTTCTCTGAGCCTCCAGGTCCTCATTCACACACTAAAGTTTATGTAAGATAATGGACAACTTGCAGAGCCCTCAGCACTTAACAGATACCCAATAGGTAAGAGTTTCTTCTTCCTATGTCCTCCCCTGCCAGAGAACAAACCAAGATTCTCGTTCAAGTCCGAAAAGTGAACCCAGGACTCTCACTGAAGGCTCCTGACCACTTTGATACTCAGCCCTAGTCTCCTCTGTGTTTCTCAAAAGCTTTCATTAAGTAGCAGCCCTTGCTGATTATTTGTGACTGGAATCTAGAGACAAGGGCCTAATCTTACCTTCTTTCTCTTGCTTTCGCCTGCTGGGGTGTTTCAATCTCTATCTCCACTGGTTTCACAGGCAGAACGGATTTAGAGAAGGCTGCATTTTCTCCCACATCACCTGGCACAGGCTCACCAAGTTCTAGTGATAATAATAATTTTTATTTTTTTAAAGATTTTATTTATTCAAGAGAGACACAGAGAGAGAGGCAGAGACATAGGCAGAGGGAGGATCAGGCTCCCTGCAGGGAGCCCAATACAGAACTCGATCCCAGGACCCCAGGAACACAACCTGATCAAAGATGGATGCTCAACCACTGAGCCACCCAAGTGCCCCAATAATAATAATTTTTAAAAATCATGGGTGCCTGTGTGGCTCAGTCAGTTAAGCATCTGTCTTTTGATATTGGTTTGGGTCATGGTCTCAGGTCTTAGGATTGAGCCCCACATTGGGCTCTGTACTCAGTGGGGAGTCTGCCTGGGAGTCTCTCTCTCCCTCTCCCCTTCCCCTCCCCGCTAAAATAAATAAATCTTTAAAAAAAATAAATGAAATTTTAAAATCAGTAATAATAGGGGCACCTGGGTGACTCAGTTGGTCAAATGTCTAACTCTTGGTTTTGGCTCAGGTCATGATCTCAGGGTTGTGGGATCAAGCCCCACATCAGGCTCTGTGCTCAGCATGGAGTCGGCTTGAGATTCTCTCTCCCTCTCCTTGTCCACATGCACACATGTGCACACACTCTCTCTCAAAATAAATAAAATCTTAAAAAAAAAAAACGGTAATAATTATTACATTAGCTTTCGTATTAAACAAAATGGAGGTTCTGATGGGATGGAGTTAGGAACAGATCCAAGGTAGAAGACCCATATTCGTACCATGCTTTGAGTACCTCAAAAATGTCACAGACGAAGCTGTTTTACATTTCTTATCTAACTTGAATAGCAACCCAGAGAAAGAGCCCTTAGAGCAGGAAACTGAGGCACAGGGATATTGAACTGAGTTAGATCCAGAACTCTGGTATCAAGGAGCTGATGCTCATGAGTGTTTTAGTAGACTTAGGCTTTCTCCAAGAAAAAAAAAAAAAAAAAAAGCCAAATAAGAACAATTTCCTATTCTCTGTATTACTACAATAACGCGTATCATAATTTGCTTTGTATACAGGCATGACTCAGGGGCCTTCCAGCCCCAATCACAAACTTATAATAAGGAACACATCTTTTTTAAATCTCTTTACCTTCTATATCACTTGTAAAGCACAGTTAAAATAAACTGAATTCAGAGCTGGATTTGTGAACTTCGTAAGCAAAGACCCTTTTAAAGAGTCTCTAGGTCCAGAAGCAATGACACCCCATTGGCAATGAACACACCTAATGTCAAGATCTGGTTTACTACATACCAGTCCCTACTAAAATGAGCCAGGGCTTTCTGGAGAAACAAAAGCTGTTACACATCTAGAGCAAGAAGAGTATAGGGTGGACCTGTAACACCTTGTGCCAGAAAACCAGAATGTTCTCAAAAACAAATGAGACCATGTCAAATAGTAGGGTAGTTGGCTTAAAGGGGCTCCCACTGGGACAACTTGAAGATCAGAAAGCATAGTGATAATAACTGATAAATTATCAATTTTTAAATATCTTTAAGTGATACTCAAAATAAATACAATTCTTAAAAGAGAGAGCTCTTCTTTACACATCAAAGTCAACTGATAAATGCATATGAGATGAGAGAATTGGAATATTCCATTCTGGAATACTCAATGTAATAATCTCTGATTCAGTAAAGATCCATGCATAATAAAAACCATTAAATAAAAAGTTGTTTAGAATAAATAAGATGTTCACACAGAATCAGAGTACAACCTAAGAAGGTTAATTACAGCGGGAAAACATGCCTTTATATTGTCACAATCTGGCAGTACCACATGACGTGCTCAAACTTAGCAACACTAGTAGAGCAACCTGATGTGAGGTGCCTCTTAATGGATGCAGTATGAAGTACAAAGCTGTGAAGTATTCTTGCCCCAAAAAAAGTTTAGGGGCACCTGGGTGATTCAGTCGGTTAAGTGGCTATTGGCTCAGGTCATGAGGTCGTGATCCCAGGGTTCTGGGATCAAGCCCTGTTTTGGGTACCCTGCTCATCAGGAAACCTGCTTCCCCCTCTCCAACGCTTGTGCTCTCCTGCTCCCTCTCTCAAATAAATAAATAAAATCTTAAAAAAAAAAAAAAAAGTTTAACCTAAGTTCAATCAAATTTGAACTTACAGTTTGTAAGAAACCAGGGGATAGTGAAACATCCTCAGATGCCTGTTTATCAGACAAAACTAGAGTATGAGACATCCTACAAAGGAAAAGGCCAAAACTTCAAAAACAGCAGTTCTACAAAAAGCAAAAAAAGATGCTGGATGGGGTGCACTGTTCTAGACTATAGGAGACTAAAGAGGTGTAACACACTTTGATTAGATCCTGGATTAGAAACAAACAGCTATGAAGCATATTTTTGTAACAATTAGAGACTTTTCATTTTTTTTAAGTGTGAAAATATTTATCATGCAGGAGGTGGTCTTATTCTCAGGAAATGCATGAAAAGTGCCAGGATGTCTGCCGTCTTACTTTCACACTGTGCACATTGTGTATCTGGAGAAAGATACATTCACTATGGCAAATGTTAAAATTACTGAATCTAGGTGAAGAGTCAATGTGCTAATTTTAAATTGGTTTGTAGGTTTTCAAAAACCATTTCAAAATCAAAAGCTGGGATGAAGTCAAGCTAGACAGAAGAAATCAGAGATGATAACATTAGCTGCCATTTACTGTAAGTACAGGATGCTTTAGGCAGATTACATTCCAAACCTTTCCTCCCCCACTATAATCCTGGGAGTCTACCCTGTGAACAGCTCACGGTGAGCCTTCAGTGCTTACTGTTGTGCTTACTGTTATTGTGAAATAACAGCTCTGACAGGTGGATTTTCTTGTTCACACAGCTATACAAATGCTAAGACGGGGCTCTGAACCCAAATCTCACTACTCTTAAAACCTGTGTGCTTCCTACGAAATGATGCTGCCTCCATCTCGTGATCTAACCACTGACAGCCAAAAGGGGAAGAAAATACACACCCTTCTTTGGTAACCTGGTCATGAATTTTTCCTTGCATGGAAAGCAAGTCCTTACCACAACCTTATTTGGTGGTACTTAGTTTCAAAAGGAAACGAGATTGCAACTTAGTGACATGACTCCCAGCCGACTCAAATGGAAAAACAGGATCACATAGCTCTTGTACCTTCTACCTCTTCCCATTCGTCTTCACTCTCTTCCTCATCATCTTCTTCACAGCTGCCTTTGTCCACAGCAGCCTCTCTCTGTGAAGGGTGTGCCTTCTTCCGAACACTGGCGAAGTCCCTGTGTAAAGATCATAGCAGGGAAGGTGAAGAAGGCTCACACGTCCTAGTGCATTCAAGCTAAGTGGAATTCTAAGGACTCCTTCTTCGACTGAGAACCTATGACAATTATTTAAAGATAATATGTGAACTCTGAGCCTCATTCCCTCCATCACTGGTGCGTCTCAAGGGCTCAAGACATGCTCTGATCATCAGTCTGACACTAGACGTGCCTTTAACAGAAGGAAGGCAATGAACCCACAGCCTAGAGCTGTGTGAGGGAAAACACAGCTGTGTCTGGAAGTGTGGTACAGGAAAACTTAGAAGAAACCATAATAATATGAGTTTCAGAAGTAAAAGCTGTGGGGTGCCTGGATGGCCAGTGGTTGAGCATCTGCCTTTGGCTCGGGGCATGATCCCAGGGTCCTGGGACCAAGTCTCATGTCGGGCTCCCTACAGGGAGCCTGCTTCTTCCTCTGCCTGTGTCTCTGCCTGTGTCTCTCATGAATAAATAAAATCTTAAAAAAAAAAAAAAAGTAGAAGCTATGAAATCTATGTGTATACACAGGCAGGTAGACAACACAGTGAAAAGGCAATTTGGGGCCTGGCTGGCTCAGTCAGTTAAGTGCCTGCCTTCAGCTCAGGTCATAATCCCAGGGTCCTGGGATGGAGCCCTGCATCAGGCTCCCTGCTCAGCAGGGAGTCTGCTTCTCCTTCTCCCTCTGTGCTTGCTCTCTCTCAAATAAATAAAATAAAACCTTTATAAAGAATAAAAAAGTAGAAGGAATTCACATTTGCTGATGGTCACATGACTGTTTCCTCCCACCTCCATGATGTAAGTAGACAGAAGCTGGTAGAAATTTAACCTTACGGTATGTGGGGATGTGTCCATACACGAGTACGTCACAAACAATACCAAAAGTACTGATACCTAGCTAGTTAAGTAGGTCACTACACAGATAAACAGCTAGCTGAATATTGGCTGAAGATGAAGTGGTTACTGATACGTAATCTATTTTTGCTATTTCATATGCAAAATGTGTTTAGAGCAGTTACTTTTTTTTTTTAATTTTTATTTATTTATGATAGTCACAGAAGAGAGAGAGAGAGAGAGAGGCAGAGACACAGGCAGAGGGAGGAGCAGGCTCCATGCGCCGGGAGCCCGACGTGGGATTCGATCCCGGGTCTCCAGGATCGCGCCTCGGGCCAAAGGCAGGTGCTAAACCGCTGTGCCACCCAGGGATCCCTAGAGCAGTTACTTTAAGCTTCTGTGAGGTTTGAGGTGTATTCTCAGTGAGACCATCACCTAAAATTTCAGCTCAGACAAGTAAAATCCTGTCTTTAGCTCTAAAAATACACGCACTCCCCTTCAGCAGACCACTTTCAGCACCACAGAAACAAAAATTTCTCCTTAGGATAAATGTAGTGGAAATGTCCACGGCTACAGGTTTGTCTGCAAGTCGACTCTCAACCGAGAGGGAAGGGAGGGCCGCAGAGCTTTAAGTAGCAGAATCCTGGTCTATGTGTGTGGATTTCTCTGGAGAAAGAACTCAACTGGTAGGGAGAAGCAACTGGGCAGGAGGAAGCTCTGAGGTATGCATTCTCAGGAAAATAAAGGAAAAGAGATGACCTGAGTGCAAAATTTCCACACTTCCTCATGCTCCTGCGTACTGCTGCCCCCTCCTGGGCTCCTTTCCTCTGTGAGGACTGCAGAAAAGCCAGGACTAAGATGGAAGATTGGTTTCTGAAGGCACTACTACCTCTTTGTTCTTCCTTTCTTGACCACTCCCCCACACACAACCTTCCTAGGAGATAGACGATCAAGTGTTCACTTAGCTCATATTTACTGTTCACCCTGTATTACTATGCATGTTCATTCAACCGCAAAAATCCTTGTTTCGTTTCTGCCAAATAAAAGGCCCTGCCCTAGATGCCACAGGGCATACAAAAATGAACCAGGCATGGTTCCAGGCCTCAGACAGCTTGCAGGGTAGTAAGCAGGGGACGTGGCAAGATACAAGTAAGTGCAAGAACTCAGAGGAGGCAAAGGGGAAGGATCAATGAAGGCTGTCAAGTGGATGGACTGTGATCCACATCTTCTAGGTGGAAGAAAGCATTCCAAGTAGAAGGAAGAATGAGCACAACTCATTCTTGATGTGCCCCGTATGAGCATGTGGCAAGTGAGTGACCAGAAGTCTAGCCTGGGGGGAGCAGAGTGAACCTGAGGAGAGCAGTCCAAAAGAAAGCTGGAACGGCCAGCCAACAGTTTATGTTTGTGGTACCTTTGTGCAGTAGAAAGAGCACTGGACCAGGAGTCAGAAGGCCTAAATCTCAACTGGTTTTTGCCACCATCTTGCTGTGTAACCACAAACAAATCACTTTCTGCAAGCTGTCATATCATCTGAAAAGTTTGGGAGGTAAACTGTAAAACAGCTGACCTTTGAATAATGTGGGGTTGGGGCACCAACCGCTTGCACAGTCAAAATTCTGCACAGAACTTTCGAATCCCCAAAACTGCTAACTACTACTAGGCTACTATTGATTGGAAGCCATACCAGTAACATACAGACGATTAACACATATTTTATATACTATATGTATTATATACCGCATCCTTACAATAAAGTAAGCTAGAGAAATGGATGTGTTATTTTTAAAAATCACAAGAAAAACTATACCTACAGTGCTTACTGTATTTATCCAAAAAAAAAAAAAAAATCCACGTATAAGTGGACCTATGCAGTGCAAACCTGGTTATTCAAGGGGCTACTTTAATTGCTAAGAAGAATCTTACTAGTGGTCTGAGCTCCAGCTGGAAGAGTTTAAAGACCCCATCTTTAGCACAGACCACAGTGAGGAGAAAGAGCAGGTGTTAGGACTCACACTTCCGAGGGCAGCAATCCAGACCTGGCTGGAAGCTTGTCAGCCATCTCACCTGAACTCCTCCCCGTCGCTGAGGGCTTCATCCTTCACAATTTTGGGGTTTTCAGATTTAACAGACACCTTGGCCACTTTCATTTTGGCTGGACTGTGGGCAGGGCCCCCAGGACCACTGCAGCCTCTCTTCCGCTTTGCTCGTGAGACTTTGGAGAGAAGGCTCCTCTTTAGAGGTTTCTCATCTTCTGAGATATCTAGATGACCACACAGAACACGAGATTAAGTGACACAGGAAAGGTGGAGGCAGTGTGCTTTCACGGGCAGGTGATGAAAAGCCCCCTTCTGTCACCTCCCTCCAGATCACATCCCCATCACCGGGTCACCGTCCCCATTTGTTCAACAACTAGCTTATAGCCTCCTCATGCCTCTAACCCAGTTTATACCCTGTGCTCACAGTAAAAACCGGCTTCTTTTATCAGTGTCGTATTCTACTCCTCCTGGGATTACAGACTGCCACATGACTCCAATAAAATCTAGCTTCCAAATCTCAAATTTCAGCTAATAGCCGGGAAGGAAAAATACATCAATCTGCTAATTAACACCCTGCTTATTTATTACCTGCTGAGACTAGTTATTTTAGGAATAACCCACTATTAAGTGAAATGTTGAGTTCATAAGCATGTCCAAGTTTTCCACAACCTTACTACTACTACTAATCCATGCTTCTGCCATCTTTCAAAACCAAACCTTGCTCAAAACATACTTCACGAAACCTTTCCAATCTAACCCAAAAAAGTATACTCATACACCAACCATCTCAGCAAGTTTAGGGTTGGAATAAGACAGTAGTAATTTAAAAATACCTTTATTTTCTTAGAATAATTATTATTGGTTTTTGTTAAAGGGAAATTTTTAAAGTGCACAAGCTGCTGGCTTTAGCTAAATTAGGGCATCTGAAGATATGGTCTGTTCCTTGGAAGGTTAATAAATCAATTAACACAGCAGGGGAAGGTATCTTCTATTTTGCAAATATATCCATAAGAATAATCCTGAATCTAAAATAACGCATCTTCCTTTGCCTTTGCATGACTCTGCTTCAGTTAATTTTGGAAAAACAAAAATACTTTAGATTTTAAGGTTCCAAAAGGAGCAGCAGTATTAACCTAATATGAGATTGATTCCTTTCTTTTTTTTTTCATTCATTCATTCATTCATTTTAAAGATTTTATTCACTTATTCATGAGAGACACAGAAAAAGCAGACACAGGCAGAGGGAGAATCAGGCTCCCCACAAGGACCCTGAAGCGGGACTCAATCCCAGGACCACGCCCTGAGCCGAAGGCAGGCGCTCAACCACTGAACCACCCAGGTGTCCCTGATTCCTTTCATTTATGGTTTGTCCTACTAACTATGGATAAATACTTATATTCCCCACGAATATACTTTTGCATGGAGAAACGCTCTCCCTTTTGATCTAAATAAAATAAACATTTTAATAAATTCCTCATGATAGAGGGACATTTGTTCTAACACTAATTAAAATCACTGATTTTCAAGTTCAGTTTCCTTAGAATATTTTACAAAACGTATGCATCCTCATGTTTTAAACATTTTAATGGAAACACAAAAAATTTCAAAATTCTTTAGAATCTGGAGACACTTATTCCAAGGCCAGAAGCTGCCTACAGTTTTATGACTTGACAGATTGAGTAGGATGGCCTTGAAATCAGGATTTTTGGGTTACTTTTAACGCTTTTTAGCCTTCTATGAATAGATGTGAAACAAAGACATGTAACACTTCATTTTTGCTAATCTAAAAACACAGGTGGGAGGATACTTCAAAAGCACCGTGTCTTCCTCACCAAACTTACTTGGTTGATTCAAAAGCACAACCGTGTATTTTTGTGCTTTGAAGAGAGGGTTAGAAGAGTTAAAAGGGGGATAAGAATGGAAACAAAAAGATTTCCATAGTATAATTTTCATACAGTAATTCCCCCTCATCTGTGGTTTCAGTTACCTGTGGTCAACTGGTATGTGGAAGCAGGTAATCTTCCTTCCGACAAACTCCTGAATGTCAACAGTAGCCTAAGGCTATATCACAAAGCCTAAGTCATTCACCTCAACACTAGGCATTTTATCACCTCACATCACCATTAGAATTAGAAGGCTGAGTACAGAACAGAAACATATTTTGAGAAAGTGAACATATTCATTCATTTTACTACAGTATATTGCTTTAACTGTTCTATTTTACTATTGTCGTCAATCTCTCATTGTGCCTAATTTATCAATTAAACTTTATCATAGATATGTATATAGAAAAAAGGCATAGTACATGTGGCATTCAGTACTACTTGCATTTCAGACATCCACTAAGGATGGGGGAGGTCTTGGAATGTATCCCTGAGGATAAGGAGGAGGCCACTGCAATACCCTCAAATTTTAAAAATCTGAATGCCCAACCATGACATAATCATTATGTATACATACTGAAATATAATTCAGTCATCTTTTAAGACAAAGGAAAGTGACATATGATAAAATGCTAAGCATGCAACATTGTTTTTACTGTAGGATTTCTACTTAGAAAAACAAACTAGAATGAAATAAAACATTATTTCTGGATAGTAGAAATACAGGTTACTTTTTTTTAATTATTATTATTCTTTACTTTTTTGGTTACCAGAGAATCCAGAGGCTATTTTCTAGGACTCTCCAAGATCTAGAGCCACCTAAACAGTCTCCTTATGCTCAATATGATAATTTCAGAAGGGTAGGAATTATCACTTTGGCCTGCTTGGCCTTCTACTGAGATTTTAAAATACCTGCTTAAAATGGCCAGTGGCATCTCATAGCAATTAGAATAAAATACAAACTCCTTAACTTGGTCTCCAAACTAATAGTCCTGCCTACCTTTCCCACCTCAAATCCTACCACTCTCCCCTCACTCACTGAGGCCAGCCAACCGGCCAAGCTCATTTCATTTCTCCCTAAGTCTTCAAACTTAATGATTCCTCTGCCTAGAACTCTTCCCTCAGAACCTCCTTTGAATAGCTCCTTCAGGACATTCAGTTATTCGTTCAAAATATCACCTCCTCAAAAAGGCCTTCCTTGACCACCAATTCTGACTTAGCCGCTTCTTCCCCACCCCGTCAGTGTTTCTACCTCTTTTACTCTTTTCATAAAATCCTCATCACCGTGTGAATTTACTTAACGTATTATTGTCTTATCCTACCAACCCCTCCCCACAGACATCATGAGAGCAGGGACCTTGACTGTCCTGTTCACTACTAGAATTTTAGCACCTAGAACAGTCCCTGGAAATAGCAGGTGCTCAGTAAATACTGGCTGAAGGAATGAATGATTCATTTCAATGAAAGCATTAACACAAAGAAGAAACATGAGGAAATTAGAGATGCCCTAACAGAAACAAGGAAATAATGTAGAAAACTGTTTTCTTTGTCCCAAAATGCTGAATGCAGCCAAGTGTCACCTTCTTTAGCATGCACAGAGGTGCTGTCAGAAACAGCACTGAGAGTCACTGAATCAGTGTCAACTGTAGCCCAAACCACAACCAGATTTTTCCTCCCTCCAACCACAAGAAAGATTGTAACTCTTCCTGGGAAGCTCCTTGGGAACTTACTGGTAGCTCCTGTAGCTGAGTTTGAGTGAAGCTTGAGTAAATTTGCATCCTTACCTACACCTAGGGTGAACTGCTATAGGCTAGCCCATCTGATTACCTGACATGGACCATGGCAGGAGCAGTTATCTCACTGAAAATTCACAACCACCCTGAAAAACAGTATTATGTTTCAGAGATGATGTTCAGAGAGGCTAAATTATTTGTGCAAAATAATTTATGCAACTGCATATTAACAGCTAAGTGTTGAAGCTGCACCAACCTGGCATCCACATAAAGTGTTCAGCTACAAGGAATGGTACCCAGGCAGGCGGAATTTCCCATCAGATTACAACTATTAATTTTTGAACTGCCACATATTCAGAATACATTCCTTCTGACTGGAATAAAAGCCCCTTTCACAGCCAGTTGCTGAAATGTTACTCACTGTTAAAGTCGCAGATCAAACGTAACTCCTTCAGAGAGCACTTCCCAATCTCGCCAAACTTGATTATTCCTTCAGAAGCCACAAAGCCTGCTACCTTCTTCCAAGATATTACACTCCGTCTTGAATATTTTTTGTAAATGTCAACACTATGGCACTCTAAGCTCCTCTCTATCTCTATCTCCCCTGTCATCTAACCTGTGCAGGTACTTGTGTGGTACATATCAAAAAACATTATGGGAATGAATAAATGAATAAAATGCAACTTTATAAAAGGAATAGAACGGAGCATCAATTGTGGGGTAAATCACCTTCTCAGTTTAGAAAGGACTTCCATATAACTATTTACTAATGGATGATGAACTTAAATAGATAATCACAGGATTATTGAATTTAGTGTCATAGGAGCCGTTGCTGGTTACCTTATCTATCCAGATTATTTTAGGAGCCCAGAAATCCCTTCTACAGCATGCATAATGCAATTATTTAAAATATTTATTCAGCACGGAATAAATGCAAAGAAGGAGAAAACAATATAGGACATAACAAAAAATAAGAAACATTTTCATAAACTTAAATCGTGGGAAGATAGGCCATCAAAAAAGAAGCAAATTAACAAGATCATTACATAATATGACAGAGGCTGGCTGTGAGGGCCTGTGATAAGGAGTACCTGGCAAAGAACACCTTACATAAGGCACTCAAGGTGCTGGGAATTCTGAAGGAACAGACGAAATATGCTACCCTAGAGCCACTGAAGGAGGAAGATCAAAGGCAAAGGCTCAAGGTAACAAATAACATGGCATGTTTAGGGAACAGAAAGGAAGCCAACAAGGGAGGCATCTGGCAAAGAAAGGAGTCCTAAGAGACAACAAGAGAAGTAGCAGCAGCCAAATCATGTAAGGTCTTGCAGGCCACGGTAAGGAATTTGGATTTGAGGCCAAGAGCATTGGGAAGCAACAGGTCTGAATTAGGAACATGGCACGATCGGATTTTTTTTTTTTTTTTAAATCACATGTGGGGCTGGGTGGGGAAACCACTGCAGGGGGATAAAGTAGGGAGACCAGTAAAGAGGCACCTGCAATGGTTCGACTGAATAGGGACGGGGACCATGGAAATAAAGACAGTGCCGAGGTCCAACTGCTTGAAGCTGCCGACGGATCGGATGTGTACGCGCAGGGAAAGGAGGGCTTCACCCTGACAAGGTGGGAGGAGGGCGCACTCATTGGATGGGAAAAGGCGAGGGAAGGAGCAGGTTAAGAGCGGAAACTCAAGACCTTTGCTTTGCCCTTGGCCAATGTAAGAAGCCTGGTGGGCGTACGGGCGGAGAACTCCGGGTGGGACCACTGCAGGGTCACTCGGGGGTCGGCGCACCACCGCGCGTCCCTCCGCCTCCCCGGGCCCGCGTCCACGGCAACGCCTGTCCCCACTCGGCCCTCGGCCCCGGCAGGAGGCTGGGCAGCTTGGGCTCCGCGGCCCCCGCCCCCACCGCCAGGAGCTCGGCCTCCCCGCTCCCCGCGCCCCGCACCTGGCCTCCGGCCCCCCCCAGAGCTCGCTCTCACCCGCCGCCGCCGCCGCCACCGCCGCCTCACGCGCGGCCGTGCTCTTGCCCTTAGCCTTCCGGCCGCACGGCTCGCGTCCCTGCGGCTCCCTGCCGGCCGCGCGCTTCCGAGCCATGCTGCCGGGGCAAGACTCCCCTGGACCGTGACGCACCGAACCGCGGGAAGCTGAGTAGGACTCCGCCCCAAGGGGGGCGGGGCGAGGCAGGCCACGCCCCTTCCCTGCGCGCCTCGTCTCCGCCCACGAAGCTCCGCCCCAGCCCCAAAGGGCCAATAAAAACTGTACGAAGCCGAACTGACGTAGCCGATTGCTTTCTCCTTCCGGCGCATCGCATGTTCGCGTTTCCGGAGACGACCGTGAGGAGCTCGCGTAGTCTCGCGAGAGGCGGGAAAGGCGCAGGGTTTGAAAGATGGCGGACGACGTGGACCAGGTGAGTGAGTTTTGAGGGGCTCGCTCCAGAGGGCCTTTCTGCACTCCCAGCCCTGGTCCTGTTCGGCTTTGCGTACCGGGACTGCTTTCTTCACACTCACCGGAAGGTGGCCTTTCGTGCCGCCTGTTTCTGGGTTATCACGGAGTTAAGCTGCCTCTTGGTAACCGCGCCCCCTCCGAATTTTGTCTCAGGCCCTGAGAGGTTTTCCTCCTCGAAGCCCGCCCGAAAACTAGTTACCCTTCGCGCTGGCCACTTCATTTTCTTGCATCTCGTCTTCTGCAGGATGGGAATGGTTCTCCCTACCTGCCTCACGGATTCTGATAGAAAGCGTGATAATAAAGTTTAGCGGCTACTATTGCTGAGCGCAGCCGTTGTCGTTCATTCAACAATATGTAGCAAACGTCAGCTTTGTGTGGTTAGACACGGTTCTCAGCAGCAGGGACGCCGGCACTGACAAACGTGGTCCCTGTCCCCACTTGGAACTTCTGTTCTGGGGAAGGGCAGATACGTAAGTACAGACAGGTGCTATGCGTGGGAACTGTGGTGTGGTAGGACGAAAACCAGCAAGGAGCCGGCCTGTAGAGTGATTTGATGATCCTACGGGCTTTCTTTTCTGCGCTGCTTTCCCCCCCAGAATGCTCTCCCTCAGCTATATTTGTGGATCGAGCCACAATTTCAGCTTTCTCCTGAAATCTCACCTGATCAGCGAGGACTCGTCTGGCTGCCTGCGTAAAATAGCACCCTTTGTCAACCTGCTTGATTTTTCACGTTGTTCATATTAAGCATACCCTTCGTCGTTCAGTGCCTCTCTCTCCCCACTAGAATGTGAGTATCATAAGGGCAGGAGTTGTGGTCACCATCCTGACCATCCTGTTTACAGCAGTGCTGGAAACACTGGACAAATAATTTATTGAGCAAATATATTGGTTAATCTAGGAGGCTTCTTTGAAAAGGCAGTATTTAAAACTACAGGATGAAAAGTATGGATCGTGGGCATTCTAGACTAAGGCTAGAGGAGCCCTAGGGCCCTGTGGTGTATATATTCTCATAGTATTGCTGGGCGTTGGTTCACATGACTCTCCCCACTAGAATGAACTCTTTGAGGGCGGGGACCGACCCCTCTATGGTAATCTAGTGCTTGGTTGGCCGGTCCTTAACAAACACCTGTTTAATCGGGGATAAGGACCAGGTCAAAGCAGGTTTGTTTGGTTTTCCCAATCTAGCTTTTTAAGGCTGTAGAACCTGTAACATTCAGTCACATACCTCCAGTAGTCGAACGTACTCACTAAAGAAGCTCTTCTTGAATGATCTCATCAACTCCTGGCTTCAACCATCCCTTGCATTCGGATGACTCCAAGTCCTCTTAGCCCTGATCTCTCACAGTTCTTTAATTGATAATAACAAGGACCATTTCTAAGTACTCTCCGGTTGCCAGGTACTATCTTAAATACATTAAATATGTTAATTTAATACATTAGCTCGTCTAAGCCTCACAATCATGAAGGGACGATAAGGCTTCCTCATTTTCCAAACAGAGAAGCTGATAATGAGAGATGGTGTTATGTTTAATCTGAATTCATAAGTATCACGGGGTGCCTGGGTGATTCTGTTGGTTAAGCATCTGATTCGTGAGTTCGGCTCAGGGTGGTGATGTTCTCTCCCGAATGGGGCTCTGCCCTGGGCGGGAAGCCTGCTTAAGACTCTCTCTCCCTCTGCCCCTCCCCCCTCGCTCTTTTCACACGCACTGTCTCATAAATAAATAAGGCTTGAATTCAGAAGTATCAGAATCAGGAATGGAACCCATGCTGCCTGACTTCAAAGCTAGTGCTTTCAACCAGTGTTCTACATTGCCTGCTAAATGTATTCACCTTGCTGGCTAGGTGGCACCCTAAACTCAACCTGCGCCAAACTGAATTCATAATCGTCCTTCAAGCTTTCATCTTTACCTAGCATTCTGATTAGTGTGTGGTTATCATTAAGGGAATTTTTTCAGGTCACTAAATGACATATGAAATATGGTTAAAGTCCCAGAGAGTGACTTCCTATAACTGAAATTGGGCCAGGCAGTGTGGATTTTGAGGGAACAAAGTGGCGTCACAGTTATTTTTCTGTGTAACTCCTTCCTGTGTATGTATGTTTCAGCCTTCATTTATATAGCACTTACTACCATCCAGGCTCTGTTCAAAGTCTTCATATATGTCATTTAAGCCTCACGGCTGCAGTATTAAGTAGGCACTCTAGTTATCCACATTTTATGAGGTCAGACTGAGGCATAGAGGGGTTAAGTAACTTGCCCACAGTCACACAGTATAGCAGTGATTTGAACACTGCACTCTTCTAGTACTATATTACTAAGCCTGTTTCTTTTATCAGCAACAAACTACCAACACCGTAGAAGAGCCCCTGGATCTCATCAGGCTCAGCCTGGATGAGCGAATTTATGTGAAAATGAGAAATGACCGAGAGCTTCGAGGCAGATTACATGTAAGTAAATTTATTAAATTACCGTGAAATCAGATTATTTCCTTGTCATTTCTTCCTACCCCCTACCTTTTGAAATATAAACACTGTCCAATGCAGAATAATATTTTGGATGTAGATAAGAAGAGGATAGAAGGTTACACGTGTTTGTACAAGCCAATTATAGCTGCATTGCATTCGTATTTTTTTTTGCATTCGTATTTTTAACATGTTTTCTCTTAACAGAAAATGATGTGTTTATTAAAGAACATTTTCATTTCTTTCATTTTTTCTCTTTATTTGTAAATAGCATCTACTCTCCATTCTAATTTCAGTGTTCTTTCAGTTACTGATACATACATAAATTTTTGTTTCCTTGTGAGAAAAGTTAAATAGCACAGAAGTTCATACAGTAAAAGATGAAATCCCATTTTTTTGCTAACCACTGAAAAATTGGGTCTGTGGTCTTTCAGATCTTTTCTGTGTATTTGCACGTATATCTATATATGTTTACATGCATGTATTTGCACTGTATACATTACCTTAATAAAAATGAATCTTAGTATACATATTTTTGAGCACCTTTCTTTTTCACTTTATCTTTCTTGAAAATTATTGATCATGAGTGTGTATAAATCTTTATTTTTAATGACTGTATAGAATTCTGTATATGGTAATAGTGGTTTTTAGGTTGTTTTCTATTTCTTGCTACTGTAAATGCTGCAGTATGCATTTTTATACATATTTCTATGTGTATATCTGCAAATATTTCTATAGGGTTGGTCCCTTGAAGTGGTCTTATTTATTCATAAAGAGAGTATACTGAATGTTTTGCCTTTTCTTGACAACTTGTCACTTTCCTGAGCATATTTATTACTGCCATTCTACCTTAAAGTGATCTAAAATAGCTGATATTTATTTATTGAGCATTAATTACATGCCAGGTGCTTTTATTAGAAGTGTTTTTTTTGGCGGTACCTGAGTGGCTTAGTCGGTTAAGCATGCAACTCTTGATGTCAGTTCAGCTCAGGTCGTGATCTCCAGGTCATGGGGTTGAGCCCCACGTCAGGCTCCACACACAGCACAGAATCCACTTGTTCTTCTCCCTCTGCTCAAGTGTTTTGTATGTGATACCCCATTTAACCTTTATAACAACCCTATGAGGGGTAGATAACATTAGTCCTGTTTTGCAGTTGAAGCAGCTCAGGCTCAGAAAGGTGAAGTTAACTTGCTTAAGGTAACACACCCAGTAAAGGGAGAGCCAGAATATGAACCTAGGCAGTATGACTGCAGCCCCACTCCTAAGTACTCTGTACCTTACACAAAAACAAAAGGTAAAGAACCTCCTGTATTTGGAAAGGAAGTAGGGACCTAGGGAGACAGTGATCTTAATACACAGCTAGCTTTACGAGAGGCAGAACCCCAGGAAATGGAATAGTGGCAACTTTGCCAAGAAAAATAGAATTTTGCTTAATCACATGGGCCAGTGGCACATGGAGAAACACCCTAGGACAAATATGTTGTCTAAGCTCTGGGAATCTTCTTCAGTTTCCTGCTAGACTTGATTGCCTCTATACTAAGTGACCCATGTCCTTTTGTGTGTTTTCTGGCCCTCATCTATAGCTTTTTGCTCTTCTTTTTAGTGTGTTTTGCTAGCAGTTCCCCACATGGCTGACTGGCTACTTCTGTTTAGATGTAAGCTGGTAAACCATTCTAAACTTTGTTCGAAGTAAGCCTAAGTGGGTTCTGAACAAGGCCCCTGGAGTTTCACCTTTGTAAAAATACATGAGCTTTGGAGTTTGGATTGGGGACATCCCTGAATATCAGAATTGCAACATTTATTGATTGAGCCCACGCAGTTTATTTGGCTAGGTTGTTTGGTTTTTTAAGATTTATTTATCTATTTATTCATGAGAGACACTGAGAGAGAGGCAGAGACACAGGCAGAAGGAGAAGCAGGCCCCCCCCCCCCCCCCGTAGGAAGCCGGATGCGGGACTCGATCCTGTCCTGATCCTGTCCTACAAGATCATGCCCTGAGATAAAGGCAGATGCTCAACCACTGAGCCACCCAGGCCTCCCAATTTTGGCTAGGTTTTAAATGGGCAGGGTGTTGCCCTACTTACTTTACATGCTGATGCCTACTGTGGGACAGGGAGAGTTGAATGGCAGTGTCTTGTGCCTTTGGGAGACTGCAGTGCTTTCATCTTAGCAGTTAAAGAATTTTATTGCCTTCATTGAATTTTTCGTATTATACAGGGAATTAAAAGAAGTGCTATTTTACAGGGAATTAAAAGAAGTCTGCTGAAAAGTGATAAATTTGCTTTTTTTTCATAGTTAAATATTATAAATGATATAACTGCCTTGGATGACCAGTAGGGTGGACACTTTTAAAAAACTAAAACTTTTAAGTTCTTTTGAGTAAATTCATTTTGGGTCATATAAACAGTTTTGCATTTTTATCAGGTCAATTAAATTATCGCTGGAGATAATTTGTGAAGAAACAGTGTATTAGTACAGCAGAATTATTTTTTACTTACATATAAATGTTTGTGGTGTAAGTATTGTGCATGAGCCCTGTTCACTGTTTCTTGAGTGTTAAATATCTTGTCCCCTTCCCCTTCCACTTCAGGCATATGATCAGCATTTAAATATGATATTGGGAGATGTGGAAGAAACTGTGACTACTATAGAAATTGATGAAGAAACATATGAAGAGATATATAAAGTAAGTCATGCGGTTCTGTTTCTCACTTTTAAAATGTCGATTGTTCTTAATATCCAGCAGCTTCACACTTATGGGAAGCCTGTCATGATTTGGTACCTAATTGGACTCAGTAAATAAGCATAACAACCAAGAGCAAACACTTTGAGGTCAGACAGACCTGGTTTCCAGTACTGGTGTAACCACATCCTACCTGGGATATGTCGGGCCAGGGAATTAACTTGGCAGATTTAATTTCCTCATTGTTAAGCAGGAATACTACCATTTACCTCATAGGGTTGCCAGGATTCACTGATAAATGACAGTATAAGATGCGTATTTGTGCTAGTATATAAGTATATAAACACTGGACAATATTCTTTTGTTTGATATGGCTTTGAGTATCAATAATAAAAACTAAAACTGAAAAATTCTAAAAATATTCATTAAAAGTAACAGTAAGCTTATTACCTGTTAATGGAAATAACATTAACAGTGACTACGGAAATAAAATGATAAGAAGCGTCTTTATTTTACCTTTTGCAGATTTCTTCAATGTAACCTTGATGACATCTAGAGTCTCACATCTTGCTGTGCATTTAATCTGTTATGATATATTATAGTTGAAGAAAATCCAGCCTCACAGAGATGTAGTTAGAAAAGCGAGGAGTAGAGACACCTGGGTGGCTCAGTGGTTGAGCATCTGCCTTTAGCCTAGGGCATGATCCCGGAGTTCCAGGATTGAGTCCCAAATTGGGCTCCCTGTGCGGAACCTGCTTCTCTCTCTTCCCTCTGCCTCTCTCTCTGTGTCTCTCATGAATAATAAATCTTTTTTTAAAAAGTATTTTTTGTGGATATTTGCCTTTGATGCTATGTTAAAACTCTTAAGACGCAGTAGTTTCTTAAAGGTTAGTTGCAATATGGAATCTGAGACCATAGCAGTGATTTTTTTTTTTTTTTTTTAAGATTTTATTTATTTACTCATGAGAGATAGAGAGGCAGAGACATAGGTAGAGGGAGAAGCAGGCTCCTTGTGAGGAGCCTGATGCAGGACTCAATCCCAGGATCACAACCTGAGCCAAAGGCAAACGCTGAGCCACCCAGGTGTCCCCCATATCAGTAATCTTTTCATACTCTTGTTATATGCAAACTCGTTGGTCTATTTTGTCCTTTCAGTGTATCTTTTACAATACAGGATTCTGTAACATCAAGCACTGGTCATTTGGAAAATATTAGTTCATGGAGTTATGCAGATCTTCTGAATGTTGGTAAATTTCATTGTTCAATATAAAAAAAAAGAAAATCACACTTAAGTCTTTTAAGTATTAGGAGCCAGTCTCTGAACCCTCCTAAAGCATAGTGGTTTAAAATGTAGACTCGGATGGCAGGACTGGATTTAAATCTTTACTCCTTTACGTACCAGCTATTTAATTGTACCACACTATCCAACCTGTCTGACAAGTGTCCTTGACTATAAAATGGGGACAGTAACAGGACCTACTTTATACAGCTATTGAGGATTCATTGAGAGGGTACAAGAAAAACCTTTAAATTAGCACAGGCACATAGTAAGTGTTCAACTGTTAGGCTTTTGGTTTTTGTTGTTCTGCTTTATTCTGGCTTTCCCTCTGTCTTCAACCACTGCTGACTCCTTTGCAAATTTTCTTTCTTTCTCCCTGTGAACATGGGCTTTTAAGTTTTTAATCTACATTTTTCCCCCTCAGACATGTCATGTAGTAACTGTCATATGTGATAAGGTATGAGTCCATACCAGTAATCAGTACAGCACCAAAGCTTGAGCTCTTTACAGATCTGGGCTCAAATTTTCCTGCTGGTGATTAGTTTCATGACCTTGGGCAAGTTATAGAAACTTCCTAAGCCTCAGGAACTTCTGTAAAATGACAAATGTGCCCACCTCCCAGGATTGTAGCAAGATGTGCTAAATCGGTATGTGTAGAGCTCTGGCATGTGATTGGTGGCCATTATGATTGTGGATAAATCTGTGTCTCCAGTTTCTTTCCTTTTCTCAGCTTTACTCTTTCATATCCAGTATTCTAATTAAAAATATTTTCACTTTGGATGTTATCTTGAACTCAGTGGCATCTAAAGCTAAATTGCTAGTGTTCTTCACCTTCAAAACAAGGTCATTCTCAATTCCCTACTTCTGTTCATGATTTTCTGTTATTTAGAGCATAAATTTCAGAATTTTCTTGGACTTCCCTCTTTCAGTCACATTAGTCAATAACTGATTGAGTTGATTTCTTCCTTCATGTTGAGTGAAATGTGTCATTTTCTTTCCTGTTGCCATGACTCTATCTGAGGTACTTCCCTTATGTCCACCTCCATTTCAGCCCATGCACAGGTGACTGCCAAAATAATTGTCCTCAAATAATGCTTTCATTTGCTATAGTCATGCTTAGAGACATTTATGGCTTTCTGTGGCTTATAGAGAGCAAAGCACAGGTTCAGGCTAGGTTAAGACCCTCCACTGTGGGATTGACACTTTCTTGTGTCTTCTCTCATGACTACTCTGGCCAACTTGGTCCACTTGCTGTCTTCAGAGTGTCCTTTCTAGTCCTGCTTCTATCTCTTTTCCCATAGTGTGTGCCCTAACTGGAACCATCATCCTTGTCTCTTTCCTGCAAAGCCTGTTTCAAGAACTGCTTCAGTCCTAACTCTTCAGTGACTCCTTCTCTGACCATCTGGACCTTCTTTCTTCCTTTGGTCATTTGCTCCTTTGGTTGGACCTTCTAACCTTTGGCATTCTCAGCTGACACTGATCTTGCTGACTCTTCGTTTCTTTTTTTTTTTTTTTTTAAGATTTTATTTATTCATGAAAGACACAGAGAGAGAGAGGCAGAGACATAGGCAGAAAGAGAAGCAGTCTTCCCATAGGCAGCCTGATTCGAGACTCGATCCCAGGACCCCAGTATCATGACTTGAGCAAAGGCAGATGCTCAACCACTGAGCCATCCAGGTGCCTGACTCTTCATTTCTGTATTCCTTTTCATCTTGTGAGCTGTTTTATAGCAGAGCCCAGGACATTATTCATTCTTTTCCCCATATTGCCATATTAGCTACAGGTGATGAGTACATTTGCAGGTTGTTAGAGGAATGTGGGGCAGGGAAGGGAGTAAAGATAACAGAGGATAGATCTTCCTCAACTTACTGTAGTTACAGCCTGACAAACCCACTGTAAGTTGAAAATACATGTATTACATCTACCAAACATCATAGCCTAGCGTAATCTACCTTAAAAGTCTCAGAGCACTTGTAATAGCCTAGGGTTGCCCAAAATCATCTACCACAAAGCCTATTTTATAATAAAGTGTTGCATGATCCATGTAGTTTATTGAAGACGGTACTGAAAGTGAAAAACAGGATGGTTGTATGTGTATAGAATGATGATGAGTGTATTGGTTATTGACCCTTGTGGTCACATGGCTGACCGGGAGCTGTGGCTACTGCCGCTGTTGCTGTTGTACTGCAATTACTAAGCTCAGGAACAGATCAAAATTCAGATATTGAACTACAGTTACACTTGTGAATGCTTTTTGCTTTCACACCACAGTAAAGTAAAAAAAAAAATAAATAAATAAAGAACAAAAAAAATAAAAAGTAGAAAATGTCCAGGATTGGAATAGAGAACTGAAACTAATATGTTGAACAATTGCTGTGTACTGAAGATTTCCAAGTTTTATTACATTTAATCTGGTTAACACTGAGGCCAGTGGTGTTATTCCCACTTTCTAGCTGAGGAAACTCAGGTTCAGCCAGGAAAAGATAGGGTAAGGATTTTCAACACCAGCCTAACTGGCTTCAAAGCCTGGAGAGTTCATTTCTCTGTGTTAAGGCCTGGTGCTCCAAGTAATTGATGGAATTGATGGACAGTGAAATCTTGAAATTAGCAGGCAGCACTAGTTCTTCTGGAGAGCTCAGCAGTGGCTGAGCTAACATGGATAGACTTCCTGTCCTGTAAATCTCCAGGATCTGGAAGATCATGCTCGGTCCCTGCCATCCTGGGCTTTAACATCTAATTTAAAAAGTGGGAAAATTGTGGGTGCCTTGAATGTGAACAAATAGGCAGAATAGCTTGAGAGATGGAACACTAGATATGAAAAAGTGCTCTAGTGGAAATGGGGAGGTTGAGGAACTCAGCTTTGCTGAATGCCTGCTATATGTTAAGCACTATGCTATCCATTCTACATAATCATATTTCATTCTAACAGCTCAGTAAAATAGGTGTAGGTTGAAGCTAATTGGTATTACTCTCTCCAGAAGAGTGTATAGTATGCAGTGCTTTCAAAATGTATATAACCGGGACGCATGGGTGGCTCAGCAGTTGAGTATCTGCTTTCGGCTCAGGGCATGATCCTGGAGTCCTGGGATTGAGTCCCGCATTGGGCTACCTGCGTGGAACCTGCTCCTCCCTTTGCCTGTGTCTCTGCACACCCCTCCCCCCCCCCAATCTAGCTCTCTCTCTATCTCTCATGAAGAAATAAATTTTCAAAAAAAAAAAAATATATATATATATATATCACCACAGTACTTTCTTTCTTAAGAATATATATTGTTACATAACAAATTACCCCAAAACTTAGAGACTTAAAAGCACATACATTTATTACCTCACCATTTCTGTAGGTCAGGTGTCCAGTCACAGCTGGGTCTTCTGTTTCAGGGTCTTCAATGAGGTTACACAAGGGTTGGAGTCTCCTCTGAAAGCTTAGCCACAGAAGAATCTGCTTCTAATCTCACTTACATGGTTGTTGGCAGGATTCATTTCCTTGAGCATTGCTGGACCGAAAGCCTCAGTTCCTTGCCACATGGGTCTCTGCTGCTTAGCAGCTTGCTTCATCAAACCTAGCAGGCAGGAGAGTTGGCTAGCAAGATGGAAGTCACTTTCTTATGTAATGTAATCATGATAGTGACATCCCGTTACCTTTGCAGTATCCTCTTGGTTAGAAGCAAGGCATAGGTTTCACCCATACTCAAAAGGGGGTATCACAAGGGTATGATAAGGGTGTGAACACCAGGAGGCACAGGGATCATTAAGGGCCACTTGTCTTGGAAAATGCTGCCCTGTTCGTTTCTGTTCACTGAATCTCCAGGAAACTAATTGAATTAATGGAAAATCATTACAGATGAAGTGGATTCCATAAGAAGGGAAGGAACTTTTTAGTTCAGAAATAGGACCACTGAGTAAGGAATTTGAGTAAAATAAATATATCAGTTATTTTGTTGAGCGCAGACTTTCACTGAACTTGCTGTCCTAGAACTAGGTGCACCTTTTCCAACTCGAAGGAAACCAGAAGGAAGTACTGCTTCATAACAGACCAGAGTCCTATGACACTTGTTTCTTGAGACTGATTCTTAGAGTATCCTCGTTAAAACAGGAGTATTGGCATCACTCTTGACCATGTTTGAAATGTAAACTCATGGGCCACACTCTGACCTAGTAAATGAGACTGGGCTTGGAACCCAGAAAACCATCATAAGGAGCTGTTAAAGAGGTAATTCTTTATGCACATTAATATTTGAGAGCTACTGCCCTGAGAGAGTGTTCTAGGGAAACGTGAGAGCACTTCGTTGGTGACAGTGACCAGTAAGTGTATTCGAGCTTGGTCTACTAAACTTGCAAGTATTACTTGAATTTAGTGTAAGGGGTTATCCTTTTTATGTAGGTTCTAGTACCCAAGAAGCTCATAAAACATAGTTTTTACATTTTAAAATCAGTTATAAAAACAGCCATCATGAGCACACTTTGACGGTGCACACTGAAGACACAAGTTGGTTCTTCCCACAGTGTCAACTTTATGCAGTCATGAAGCAAGGTGAACATAATTATAAAGCCGGTTCAGGTTTCTAAACTGAGTGACATTTCACCACGTGATTAACTTGGCTTCTGACACAGCACATGAAGCAGAACACAAGACAAGTCACACAATGAACAAGATAACATGGAGGGCAGGAAGTGAATAGACCAAACGCCAAGTCAGTGGACACGCAGTTGAGATAAGGCCTCGGTCCCGTCCAGGTCAGCTCTCAGCACTCGCTGCTGCTTCTGTTCAGTGAAGAATCTCTGTTCTTTGTGGAGATGAGTTGGGCAGAGAGCCTTCGGCATCAGCTGCCTTTCTGGAGGGGTCAGTGTCTGAGGAGAGTGACGGTTTACTGCAAAAATCCTCTCGTTTTAAAGGGATTTCAGTGGTCTTGGGCCCCTGCAGACCTCCTCTGCCCCTGCTCGCCGTCAGTTCCCGGGTTGTCGCCAGCTGATGCTGGTCTCGGCCCTATCTGGTAGCTGCCATCCACTTAGCTGCTCGTGTCATTGCTTGACACAGGCCCCTACGTGACATGAGTTGCTCCATCTTGCTCTCTCTACAACAGCTGTTACTAATATTTTCTGCCTGGCAGAGGGGCAGTTCTGTCTGTCAGATCTACTTGTGGTACAGATTTCTAGAACCTAAAAAGGATGAATTAGTTACCATTGCCCTTCCCACATCCTCTGCTGCAAAGCAGGGGCAGGATAGTTGCCAAAAAAACTCCCTTTAGGAGAGCAAAGAATGGAAACAGAGCAGAATGCCCTGGGGAGGTGTGAAATGTTCCCTGTTCTGGTAGTAGAAGTAAAGTCTTTTAGGTCAAGTGTGTCTCATGTGATATTTGGGATGTACTTACACCAAGAAAATTCTTTTCTGTGTATCTAGAATTCAGATTTAAGTGAGCAGTCTATGTTTTTATTTGCTAAATCTGGCAACCCTAAGTGGGAGCTGCAGAGTTTTCACAGCCAAGTTCTTGCTTGTGGAAGACTGAAATAGTCAAAGGATTTTTTTAGCCAGGTATGCTTTCTTTGAATGCAGTTTTTTAAAAAGCTTAGGATTTCACCTGTGTCTGACCTGTCCATTTCCAATCAATTCGATGGGCCAGTAACCTCGGTGAGAGTTCTTACCTACACATAACCTTTGGATGCCTCTAGTTTCTTCCCTTTGTTCCTGTTCCTCTCCATGTGAGTAATGTTGATCCTAAGGCCATTTACTAAAGTAAATTTGGGTGAGAAAGCCCCACCCTTAACCTGATCCTTGCCTCAGGGCTGAGTTTGTTTAATTTAGGAGGTTTACTGGGCTTGGTCCTTAAAGCTTTTGTTCCTGCTTGTTTATTGTTTGGGATCCAAAAACTTCGAACCCTGTGAATCCTATTTCTTTGTAATCTCTGCTTGAAAACCAGATCATTCTTGCCTGGGCTTATCTCTTATACTGCCTTGCTGAAAGCATCAGCAACTAACATTTGGATTTTTCCAACCTCTTCCCCTGGAATGTATAGGTTTGGGAGGCCCTTAGATTACTTTCCAAGTCATTGGAGGCAACAATTTTACCTAATGTTTTGCCAGGGCATAAAAGGATTTCAGAATATTGTTTCCCTTGTGCCCAAGGCTCAACCTGTAGGCGAGTGCCCCAAGGTATTCATTCCACATAGGCAGGCGCTGTAACACACAGATGCAGCATTGAATGGCTCAGCACAGCGGAATTTATCTCTTACCCACATAACAGTCCTGAGTGGAGTTTTAGTTCAGCACAATAGCTTTCCTCCAGGTACTCAGTCAAGGACCCAGGTTTCCTCTGTCATATGGCTCTGCCATCTCCAGAGTTCATTATATCTGAGTCCCATCCAGTTGCATGGGGAAGACCACAGAGAGGTGGTCATGGAAGGTTAATGAGTCATTACTTCATTACTTCTGTTTACTTCCCATTGGTTGAAACCCAATCCCATGGCTGAACCTGGTTGCAGGGGAACATGAGTAAGGTAGTCTAGCTATGTGCCAGGAAGAGGAGGAGAATGAATTTAGGTGAATAGTTCCAATCTTTGCCCCAATTATAGACATCCAGGAAAAGTAAACAGTTAATAAAGTGGTTCTTTGTGCTATAAAGGTAAGTAAGTGGTCAGGTTTTTTTTAAGTCAATTTGTGTTATGATGAATCTATGTTATTATTTTTTTGCTTTCAAATTTCTCAAAAAAATAAATAATACTACTGTGTATTTGTATAAATGTGTTCTGTTTTTGTTTTCCTCTTCCAGTCAACAAAACGGAATATTCCGATGCTTTTTGTCCGGGGAGATGGTGTTGTACTAGTTGCTCCTCCATTAAGAGTTGGCTGAAACAAAGAATTTATCGTGTATGGAATATAGGAGATTTTGTATGATTGCCTCTTTAAATGTAGAAGACATCCAAAAGAGAAACCTGCGTTCATTTTGATATTAAGAAATGACCAAGGATTCTTCCACTCCTGAATTGAGTTGATTTGCAGATAACTCAAAAATTCTTAAGCTAAAGGGCATTTTAATTTTTTTCCAACTCTTTCAATAAATGTGATCACCAGGATGCAGAACTCTTTGTTCAGGAATTCATTTGCTCTGTTGTTTTCTCAGACAATTTCTGATATTTTTTTCCTTTAAATTAAATTTCATGTTTCCTTTTTTAATTTTTTTTAATGCAGTCTCCTGTCTTGTGAATTCTTTGAGCACACATTTTGTACTGATTGTACACGTTTATCTGTGCATCTGCTAGGTTGGAGGCACCAAGTCAAGTACTGAAAACCACATGTTGGCCAATGTCCGTCCTCTCTAAGTCTTCTGGGGAGGCATTTCTTTAAACCAACAGTTGCAGGAAATGGAGATTAGTGTGGATAGAATAGCGCATCTATAGGATCTCATAACAGCACAGAAGAGTGACCAAATAATAGGTTGAGCAGGTGGGGTGGCGGTGGCAGTGGCAGTGGCAGTATCGTGCCATTGTATGTATGTGTTAACATTGCCAGGAAATACAAAGCATGATTTCGATTCTACTTGGTCTGATTTATCTCTAAGGCTAGGCTTTGGTGGTTATACACCTGTGTGGTTCAGCTTGGTCATATATCCAATGCTGCCCATATTTTATGACCCACTCTTGGATCACAGACCATTAATGACAGGTCTCCAACAACATATCTCAGTGGCACAATAAAACAAAGTGGCTAAAAAGCCAAGCTCTTTTTATTTCTAGCTTCAGTCAGTCAGCCCTTAATGCTTGAAAGGGAAAGAGGAAAGTGTTTGTGTATTTTGCAGTCTCTAAAACTTTATACAAGACTTAGGTAGGACCTGACATCCTCTACTAAGTAGGTTGTACCATTTTGAAATGTAAAAAATCTGATATGTGAATGATTGCCTGTAAATACACTGAATATGTTTGTTAATCCATTATGCAGCATGATATGTGAACAGATGCACAATATTTTAAGCCTTGTTCAGGAAAGATGCTTTCGGTAAGCATTGTGTGAAAAGGTTTCGTTTTCATTATTTATTGTACTTGGCCCTGCAGATTAAAGGAGAAGGGGAAGACAAGTGTGACAGAGGTTTTACCTTTTGTGAGTAAATAGGAGAGAACCTTCCTTTGCTTCTGCTTGCCTCCACACTGTGTCTTCAGGTTTCATTAGTCCAGGAGGTAACCTGTTTACATCAGCATGTTCAATATTGAAAAAATAGGACCCGTGGTTCTGGTGGTAGCAAGTGGCCGATCCTTTGGATCATCCTTTCCTCATAGAACTCTTGCCTAGATGATGATGATGTTCATGATCCACGATAATGATTACCATAATTTATCAAACAGGGTGCACCAGGCAAAAACAGTTTGTATGTGTATCCCTATTTAATCCTTACAACAACAGCTCTCCTACAGAATGTTATAAGACACTGAAGCTTAAAGGGCTTGCTTGGGTTGCTTGCCTGTGGTCCCACAGCTAGCATGAGGCAGTAGGATGTGAATCTGCTGGACTCCTACTGGGACAAGGCAGCGGTGGAGCCCTGGCTCTAGGTAGTACACTGCTCCTAATGCCTGCCACAGCCATGACACAACTGACCATCTGGCCCTCTTGCTCTACCACACCCTCCAGTTCTTTCCAGGGTTTTATTCATTTTAGTGGCTTCTGATATCCATGATTGGACCCTGGATACTTCTATTCCATTCTTGGTCATCTTTCTCCTAGAAGTGATAGTTAACACTAGAACTTTTGGCAGTGAGGGTTGTTGTTCACACAAAGGTTTCTAAAAACCATGGGCTTTAAGATCTGACACAGCTACCACCATGTGCCAGTAAGACTCAGCTGCAGCACATAAACATCCTGCTGGCTGCTAAGATACAGGGAAAGGGGCAATAAAAAATGAACTGCAAGATAACCGTTTGTGTGTTCCCAGACAGGAGAAGAAAGCAGTATAGGTTTGGGGAGCCCTTTGGTTCAGGCTACCTACCTGGAGGGTTGGTACTGGGACTCAGTCTGCAACAGGGGCGGCTGAAGCCTGACACAGCCCCACACATCAAGGCTTCCTTTATAGATCTGCACAGTGCTGCCCTTTGAGGGCTTCTGCAGTAACAGGACATCCTGGAGCCATGCCTTGGACTCCCAGGTTGCACAGCACTCTGAGCTCCAGCCAGTTGGATGTCCTGTGTTCATTAGAGCTGGTGATAAGGTTTCTGCAACATGGTGTCACATAGCTCAAGAGGAACTTTCTGATTTTCTCCTTTGGACATCTCAAGCAGACACCATCCCCAGATCCCTGTCTTACTGGTTTCCTGAAAGAGATTGTCATGAATTGTCATTGCTTCCCACAGAGGAAGATGGATTAACAAAATGTAGGACCATGCATTTATCTTTGAGATGAAATGTGCCCAAATTGAAACCCAAGTAACTTGAGTATCTCAAGTTAGACAAAAATTGTTAGCTACAAGCGGACAATTTCACACATTTCAAATAGTGATTTTTTTTAAAGATCTGCATAAACTCAAGCGATCATCTTTCTGTATACTATGATAGAAACTGGTTTCATACACCCTTTTATTAAAAATAATTCCTATTGCCTACAGTGCTTTTAGTCTATAGTCAGGAGGGGAATGTTCTACCGTGAGCAGTTGCCAGCTGTGGAGCAATGCTCACCTGTGTTGCACCAGGGAAGGAACTGAAAATTTTGGAAGTCCTGGCAGAATCAAGAGGCTTGGTGTTTCTGTCACTCATTTCCAGTGAACTATGTTGGGAAGCCCTACCCTGCAGCATGTCAGGCTTGCAACCTACCTGCCAGTGGCAGTGGTCTCAGTTGGTTCGTGTGCTGGCTCACCCCCAGTCATTATGGTCATGAGAATGTAGGGCTCTGATTGGTGAGGCTTGAGCCATATGGTTTGCATGTGGAGGATAGTTTTCTAAAGGAAACCATGGAGAGGAGCTGGAGACAAAAAATACCTGTTAGATTGGAATGACTTGTAGTATTCTGATTTACAGACAAAAATTCCTTTGATTTACTTGATAATTGGTAAAGAAAAATTTCTTGGAACACACCTTAGAATGAAGATACTGATTTGAAGCCATTGCTCTGGAATCTAGGAGACCCTGGAGCATCCTGAGGGGGAGTCAGTGTGGGTGGAGCTTAGACTTGTTTCATGACTGGTCCTGATGGTAGCTGGAGTCTCCTTGGGTAGTTCGGTGCGGGCCCTGCCACACAGGAGGGTACTAGGCTGAGAGGAGGTACTGGGTCCTTGGAGCTCTGAGGCGAGTGAGTTACTTGTAGGATGTGAATGAAGGACACTGAGCTCCACCAGACAGGTTGGTGCTTAAGAGCAGAAATTTGTGTACTCACAACCCCGGCCTGGGGCCTGGCCATGAGTCTGTCTTCAGTAAATGCTAAATGAGTCATTGAACCACAAGAAAACCAGTGACAACACTATCATTGGAAGAGGCAAGTGGTACTTTTCCCCCCTAACTTTATGTTTAGGTATAACTGAAAAAAATTTACAAGATTTGTAAAGTGTGCACAGTGGGCATTTGATAGACCTTGTGAAAGGACTATCACTGTCTAGTTGAGTGACACATCCATCACCTCACGTTTCTGGTTTTGTTTTGTTTTTTTAGTGAGAACATTTAAGTTCTCTCTGAGCAAGTTTCAATTATGCAATATAGTGTTATGATCTCTATTCACCATGTCTCACTCTAGGTTCTCAGGCTTTACCTTATAGCTGAAAGTTTGTACCCTTTACCAACCTCTTCCTATTTCCCTGACAACCACTTTTCTATTCTCTAAGGGTTTGACTATTTTTCTTTTAGATTCCACATATAAGTGGTACCATGTAGTATTTGTCTTTGGCTTATTTCACTTAGCCTAACTTCCCTCAAGGTCCATCCATGTTGCAAATGACAGGATTTCCTTCTTAAGGCTGAATAATACACACACATCTACATATACACCACACTCCTTTATCCATTCATGGCAAAGCTCACCTTGGCACACTTTTCCAGATACTTGTGAAGTCCTCCCTATAACTGGACAATGCTTCCCACTTTTTTGCCTTAGCCATCTTGTCTCCATTACCATTTACCCGAGATTAAGCAGTATGTGCCAACTGTAGATACCTAACTAGTTATCAACTTACATGGAAAACTAACACTAAGAAATGAGGAAGCTGAGGCCAAGTGTTTTAAATTCCTTTTAGATCCATTGCTCACTTTTAATACCCAGAGCATGTAGATTCTTATTTTCTTGGCTGCTTCCAGAAGCTTTCTGGATGTGGAAGCAACATGTCCCGTTGCAGTTCCTGATATTGATTACTCTAGAGGAATTTTTTTAGTGGCTCCCATCCCACCCACCTACAAGGCTGTGGAGATCTGGGCTCTGGGTATTGACAGGACCTCCACAGAGTTGCCCTTGGTGGGTTGGAAAACTGACCATTGAATCTGGAAGTGTGATAGAGTCATAAACCTGGCTTTAAATCCAGCCATGCCATGTGCCAGCTGCACAATTTACATATGCCCGAAGGCCAGCTGTAATGACTGGAAAGCATTTATATAAACAGCCTAGGATAGTGCCTGTAATGCCCCCTGTCACTTCACAGGCATCAATTGCAGAAACCATGGAAGTAGAGGCCGTATTGGAGGCCAGTTGTGTTTTCTACAGTCACTCACTCATCTTATTCCAACTGTCCCCACTCTGTTTCTCCCTAGATAGTTTGCAAGAGAATCATGAATGTGAAATAATTCAATCAATTCAAAATTGTGATCAAAGTCTACAGAGTGCCAGGCTCTGCCAATAGAGGACTAAACAAAACAAAATGAGTACACAGTGCTGAGTGCTGTGAAGGACATAGAGGGCAAGGTGATGGGGCACAGAGCAGCAGGAGGGAAGGCAGACCATTGGAGGGGCTCAGAGAAAGTTTGTCCAACAAGGTGACATTTGAGCAGACATATTCAGAGCTGGAAGAAGCCGGCCCTGCTAGGACCTGGCAAAACAGCATTCGTCCAGAGAACTGGAACCTGTGCAGAGGCTCTGAGACTAGAACAGTTTCACCTAGTTGAGGGTCAGCAAGGAGGCCAGTAGGGTGGAGGAGAGTGAGCTGAGGAGATGAGGTCAGAGAGGGACCAGATCCCGGGCCAGGTATAATTCGGCACCTCCATTGTACACATGGGGAGGAAGAGGCCAAGGCTGTGAAAGAGCCCTGCCCATGGCCACAAGCAAATCCAAGCTAATCTGGTTCGAAAACCTCAGCTGGGGCCGCTGTGTGACTCACTCCCACAAGCTCTGCTCATATGGTAGTCCTTGGAGTTCTGCAAGGTGTAATTGGTGCAGCAACACAGTCCCCTAACTTCTGCTCGCCTGCAATGTCACTTCCCTTTTTCTTTTTTTCTTAGCCAAAATGTGTCTATTGGGATGGTTTCCCACTCATGGGTACAGAGCACTGCCTCTGTCTGAAGCAACACCTGTGGGCTGCCCGAGGAGAGCACAGCAGCTGCTCTTTGTGCCTGGCTACGGATGGAGGTGCTCTTATAGCATGCTGGCCACTTCACATCAGGCGGGTGTAGGACCTAGGGCTGGCGCTTGTGTTTCTCTTCTGTTCTGGAGAGGAGATGAAGGAGATCTTTGCAAGAGTCATGTTCTTATGGGAGGTTGTCACCACCAGAAAGGTGACTCTCCTGTTCAGAGGAAGGGGTCTTCCTTCTGAGTACCAGCTGCCATTCAGACCCAGTACGAGCTAGTACCCCATGCTTACCAGGGGCAAAACGACTGTGCTCTTTCCCCTGAGGTTGGGCCCAGTGGAAAAGACACAGAGCTGGGAACCAAACAGTCAGGACTCGTCTCTCTCATCTCATGTTTTGTGAACTTTAGCAAGCCTCACAGCCTTTTGGGCCTCAATTCCTCACACGAAGGGAAATGCAGGGGAGAGTTTTACTCCTGAGGGGCTTGTGCTAGTCAAGTGGCTTCTAGCTGAGCCAAGGGCACCTAAAGGGACTTGTCTTGATTGCCAACACTAGGTGGCGCTGTGCTCTACGCTTTTCAACTTGCAACTTTTCTTGGTTTGCAGCGTGTGTTAGTATTGGCCAGCAGTCTGTGATTTATTTTCCTAAATCTAAATAGTTTGTGGAAATCCAGCCCAACAGTATCTACTGCTGCCAGGAGCAAAGAAGTAAAGAAAACAACATGATGCTTAAGCCGCAGGGATCACATTGTAAGGTAAAATGCCCTTCTGATTGTGCCCACATCCTGTCCAGCTAAAATGAGGTTGTCAACAAGGCCACATCCCAGACAAGATGGCTTTGTCAGCACTCTGTCCTTTGCATGTAGTTTGGTGGCTGGAAAGCGCTTTTGTCAGGGCTTGAGGCCGGATGCCACCACTTCGTAGAGTAGATTCTTTTACCTGCTCGAAGCCTCAGTGTCTTCATCTATCCAGTGTCCTTTCAGTTCAAACACTGTGTGTTGGGGAAAGGCCTGGGAGAGTTCTGTCACTGATGAAAAGAGCCCAAGTGTGGAGTTCCTGATAAAGTCTCAGCAATGATATCTGAAAGCCAACAATTGTGTGTGCTAGGTAAAGAACACAGATTTGGAGTCAAGAAACTTTGTTCGTATTCCAGCACCACTACTTACTAGTTGAATACCAACTCAGCCTCTCTGATTCTCTTTCCTCCTCCATGACATGAGGATCGTGGCAGTTCCCACCTCATGAAGAGGGGCTGTGGCTTAAGTGATGTCCTAGCTCAGGGCCTGGCATGCAGTAGGAGTTCAGTATATTATTGTTTCCTTTTATTAAACCAGCAGCTCCACATCATGTGCTTCCTTTCTCCTCCTACCTTTCAGGCCTCTGTGGTTGGCCCATGGTGCAAAAAGATCACTCATAAATACTTCTCTCTTTATAACAAGGATCAAAGTCATTTTTATGAGGCCATAGTTCCTGCCTTGCTGAGTCCACTACATTTAAAAACTAATCTCATTGATCTCTTCTCACATTGTTTTTCCTTTATGGCTCTTCCAAGCTGAGGATTGCTAGAAACTGGGTCAGATAAAAGTTAATCACAATAAGTGTTTGGAAATCAGGTGAGAAGGACCGACCGGGGGTGGGGGGGGTGGGGGGCTTTTTGCAGAGTCTCAAGCCTCCCTGTCCTTGGTTCTCAGTAGCGTTTTTCACAGTTCAACTTTAGGATGAAAGAGAAATGAGTGGAACCAGTTCGGTGAACAAGGTCACCCAACAACATCACGAGATGATGACATCACTGTCAGCTCCTGCCCAGGAAAAACCCAGGGCTCAAATGACGGAGGGAAAGGGCAGGTCATCTTTGTGGCAGGTTGACAGAGCTAGTTGCAGGCCACCATCAAATATCAGGCCTGGGAGTGTTGCTAAAAATTACCCAGGGGCCACACCTGCCTCTGCTCAGTTTGCCCTGGGCAGCCTTGCTGCCCTCACATGTTCAGGACAACAGAATATCACCAACAGGTTTTTTTCCATTTCCTAGAAGAAAGGTTACCAACTGCCAGAATCAAAATAGAATGTGAATCGTGTCACAGGAATCCTGTCCAATCCAAGCACACTCATATTGTGCAATGCCTTGAGGGGATAGAACAGATAAGCAAAATCTCAAAGTTATTATCACTTTGTTGGACTTGACATCTCAGAAGGCCCTTTGCCATCCTCTCTCTCCAGGCTAGTTATGTTTCTGCAATGTTACGTGTCAAGTGAATCATGTTTTTAGTGCCCTAGAGGGACACTATTACTTAGGTCAACCTAATGCAAAAACCCTCACATCAAGAATCTTTGTGTTAAAGTGAGTCATTTTGCCCAACTCTGTCCATTTCCCAGGTTCATGGTTTTATACATTTTCTTTTTTTCTCTTTTTTTTTTTTTTTTGTCATTCTTGGCTTAAATTCTTATTCTTAAATTGGCTTAAATTCTTATTATTCTTAATGATATGATATAGTCTTCCATCTGGTAGTGAAATACCCATGGTAAGTTTCCTGAAGAACAAATAAAAATTTAACAAATTATAGAATTCAGTGCTTTGCACATTTGTCTTTCACATATATGATGAGTACTACTCTTTTTTTAAAAATCGTGGTAAAAAACACAACAAAATTTACCATCTTAACCATTTTTAAGCAGTGGTGTTAGGTATATTCCCATTGTTGTGCAATATATATTAGTTTTCTTAAAGCAAAGCACTCCTAGATGTCTTTATCAATAATTAGAGACATCCTCTACCCACCAAGTTTTTCTCCCATGACATAATACTTTATAACTGTGCCTAAACTTACCTTTCAAGGATTTCAAAACCTTGGACAGTAATTCTAAATAAAATCCACGGGCAATACTTAAAATGTGTGTGTGTGGGGCGGGGGGGGGGGGGGCGCTTTGAGAAGGCTGTGAAGAAGCCATTTCATTCTTTGTCACAGTTCAAACTGACTTGAGTAGAAAGGCCTGGCAGGAGAACTGGCCTCAAGACTGTTAGATGAAGGTCATGATTAAGGCATTCAGGTCATGTCATCCTTGCTTAAAGTCTCCAGTGGCTTGACACTCTCATCCCCTCTGATCCCATCCCGGTCTACCTCTGACCTCCTCATCCCCCTGACCCATCTCATCCCCTCTGATCCATCCCTGTCTACCTCTGACCTCCCCTCCTAATGTTCAGCCACACTGGCGTCCTTGATGGCCCTTGAAAATGTCAAGCTAATTCCTTCTTAAAGGCTTTGTATTTACTCCTACCCCTTCTAGAGCAATCTTCTCAACTTGTGCTAAACAATAGGACCACTTATAACATGGGGCTCATAACATTCTCGATGCCCAGGTCATATCCTATACCAATTAAATCATATCTCTGGGGCCTTAAGGATCAGTTTTTAAAACAAAAGAACAAAAAACAAAACAACCCAGGAATTCCAATGTGTGAGATTAGTAGTTCTCAAAGAACTAGTTATCAGCAATAACAGCATCACCTGGGAACTTGTTAGAAATGCAAATTCTCAGTTCTCACATAGGGAATGAGAAACTTTGAGAGTAGAGCCCAGGAATGTGTATTTTAACAAACCCTCCAGGTGATTCCAATGCTTACCTCGGTTTGAGGACCATTGCCCAATATCCTTCTTGGTGCTCAAGATGTGGCTTATGGATCAGCTGTGTCAGCATCACCTGGAAGCTTTGTAGAAAAGCTCTGATACCAGCCCATAACCCAACCAACTGAATCAGAATCTGTACTTTTAACATTATCCCCAATGACTCTTAAGCACATTAAAGTTTGAGAAGCTGTCTACCTCTATTCCCTGAGAGAAACTAGAAGCAATGACACACTGATAACAGGAGCCCACCTGGTACCTAGATCTCAGATTCTAAACACCTTTTAACATCAAAGGAAACTGGGCTCATTGGAGAAAAAGGTGATCCCAGACCTAGTGCCAGGAAGGTACAATATGAACCTGAAATATTTTGTGCCAGAAAGCAAGGAACTTCTTGAAGGATGATGGAACATGTCAGAAAGATGTAGGGGCAGTTGCAAAGGGCTCTCACTGGCCAAATCTGAGAAGAATCTGAGAGTAGTGGATTATAACCTATTGAATAAAATGAAAAGTGATGAGTTTGTAGTGTTACTTAAAAAATAGATGATCATATAAGTAAATGAGACAGAAGGAAACTTCCTTGCAATAGAATGTTAACTAATAGGTATAGAAGAAAAGATGGAGTAAGAAAATCATTTGTGAATGCTAAAACTAATGGGTGAAAGTTTGAGGAACAGAATGTTTATGTTCTAAAATACCTCCCCACAAATGACTTAGTTACAGAGGGGAAAACAGTAACTTGATATGGAGAAACCTGGGAGAGACCACCTTCACCCAAGAGTCAAAATTAACATCACCCATATTGGGATGGACCAACACAATATACCTGCTGCTACAATACCCTGAAGAGAACATAACATTACTTCTGTGGCATTCCTGCTAAAAAGGCATTAACTGAATCTACTTCTCAAAAATTATCAGGAAACCCAAGGGAAACATTCCACAGAATAACTGGCCTGCACTCTTAAGAAATGTCAAGGGTGAGAGAGACAGCCACTGAGGAATTGTTCCGGATTAAAGGAGACTAAATAGACATGAGAAGTATATGCAGTATGTGATTCTGGACCTGAAAAAATGTATGTAATTTCAAAAGGTTATTGTTGGAGCAACCAACAAAATTTAAAAACAGATGGTGGTTATGTAAGAGAATGTTCTTATTTTACGAAATACATCCTGAAGTATAGGGTAACGGGGCCGTATGTTTGCATTATGAACTCTCAAACAGTTTTGAAAAAGTATGTGTGTATGTGTAAAAGTATGTGTATATATTATAGATTTATACAGAGGAAGAGAGGAGAGAGAGTGGGACAAACAAACAGTTGGTGAATCTAGATGAGAATTCCTTGTACTGTTTTAGAACTTTTCTGTAAGTTTGGAATTATATCAAAATAAAAGTCACACTCCCCCCCCTTGAAAAAAGACCTATGGGAACAAGCATCAAAAGAAACCAAGAAAAAGCAGTGTTCCAGGACACTTGCTTCCAAATTTTATATGACTCTGTCCTTGCAGTCATTCAGGCCTCTGTTGTTCCATTAACTCATCACGGAGGCCCCGCTAGTCACCTCTTCTATCAGAGCACCCCCACCCCCACCATTGTCAGATCCTGTCTATCACAATACCTGCTTTCTTATTCTCGTAGCACTTTGTTAGCATGTAAAATTACCCTTGTTTATGTATTTGTCCACTCCTTTACTATCTCCTTCCACTAGAATGTAAACTTTGTAAGTATAAAGGGTTTTTTTCTGTCTTGATACATCCCCTGTACAGTGCCTGACATGTAAGAGGCATTTTGGTAGTTTATGTCAAATGAATGAACAAGCAAACAGAATATATATCTGAGTCTCGGTTTTCTCACCTGCAGGACAAGGGGGCTCTCTAATTCAACACCCAGACTCCTTCCTAGCCCGGACACTGACAAAATCTGGCAACGCAAGAGCTACTGTTTATTTTTTATTATTATTTTTAAAAGATGTTATTTATTTATTCATGAGAGACACAGAGAGAGAGAGAGAGAGAGGCAGAGACACAGGCAGAGGGAGAAGCAGCCTCCATGCAGGGAGCCTGACATGGGACTCGATCCCAGGTCTCCAGGATCACACCCCAGGCTGCAGGCATTACTAAACCACTGTGCCACCAGGGCTGCCCAAGAGCTACTGTTTAATGAGCATCAAAAAGGTCCTGGGCTTTTACTTTTTAAATTTTATTCTTTTTAAGATTTTTTAATTTTTTTTTATTATTTTTTTTTCTTTTTAAGATTTTTTTTAGAAATAATCTCTGCAGACCCATGCGGGGCTCAAACTCCAACCCCAAGATAATGAATCGCATTTCTACTGATTGAGCCAAACAGGTGCCGTGAAAATGCCCTAGGCTTTTATTTATAATTTAATCTCTCATTTAATCTCCACAATGATCCTGCAGCACTGGTGATGGTACCCTTTTTCCACTGATTCATTTGGCAGATACAGTCTGAGTGCCAGTTGTCTATAGGCACAAAGAAAACACTGATTAGCACAATAATCACCTGCCCTACTCACACTGTGGTGTATCAGCAAGAGCTGACTGAGAAAATCCAGGCTCAGAAAGGTTGCCCAAGTTGCTGTAGTCACATGGCCAGCACAGGGACAGCTAGAAAGGTGACCAACGTCTCAGTCCAAAGCCCAAGCTCTCCCACTGCTGCTGACAAGCCACCTCAAGGGAGGGAAGCTTCTGTGAGTCAGTCAACTCCTCAGGTGGCTCCCTCAGAGCTGTCACACCACCTGTGTCCCATGACCTCAACACTAATTCTCACTGTGCCCCTTTCATCGGTGCAGAAACAGAGCGTGCTATATCTCAGCCATTTCTGATACATTTTTTATTATTCCATGGCCTCTTGGTCCCATTTACTTCAGATAAGCAAGAGCTTGTTCTGCTTCACTGGACAAAGGTCAAGATAAATTCAGCCTGAGAAATCATCTAAGTTGGAGATGTGATCAAATAACCTTGTCAGAAAAATAACCAAAAAAGCAAAAACTAAGAAACAAAATAAAAACCCACTTCAAAAAATGTTTAATGAAGAGACTGAGCATGAAGAATTAAAACAATGTAAGGGAGTGGGAAAACTTCCTGAAGGGTGTTTAATTTTTCTTCAGCTCATTGATCCTTTCCCTCCTTGAAAGCTTTCTTTGCCAATTAATCACTCAACTCATTACCAGGCCCTATTTCCCTGTTTATAATTTTGAGCCTCAAGAATCCCTCTGTAAGGACCACAGTAAATTTCCCTGGTTAGCAAGACAAACATTTATCTTAGAGGATCAATTACTATGCTGGGAGGTCTCAGATTCCTGGGATTTAGTGCATGCTTTTGCCCTTGGTTTGTTGGGTGACCTTCGCTTCTCTGCCTTGGTTTCTGAAGCTACACAAGGAAAACAATGTTACCCCCTGAGTCGTGTCCTGAAATTGCTCTGGGTTCCCTGTTGGAAAGTAGAAGAGGTTATTTGGCCCAGGATATGATTTATCTATGCCCATAAATGCTCTTCTTCTCCTTCTGGAAATTAACTAATGAGGTTTAGAATTGAAAATGCATTCTCTGTGGGCATCTAAAGTAGATTCCTTATGGGAATGTCTAGCAGTGGGTGAATAGAAGAGACACATTAACAGAGTTTTGTTATTCCAAAGGAAAATGTCACATCTCCATTTTTTGTGGCCACAAAGTTCAGAGTTGGGGAGATGGGTAGACAAGAAAACAGCATTGTTTTTTGGAACTACGATTCACAATTGGCTACCCATGAGAAGCTTTTTTGTTGCTGTAGGGTGACCTTTTTTCAAGTGAGCTGGGCAGCTAACTGACGACTGAGTGGATGATGAAATGATCCACCTTTGCATTTAGTAAGTTCTCCATCATTGGAGGTAAGAATAGGCGGGATGTGCTCTCAGCAGAGGGTGGGGAAGAGAAAGTTCAAGCCTCAGGAGAGAGCTTCAACTAAGTAACATTCATTCCCCTCCAACCCTGAGACTTGGGGATTTTGGTCCCTTTCAGTGTCACAGACTCTTCTGAATAGATGGAGCTGTGTGTGCCACAACACATGCAGATGAAGGTGGTGACAGGTGAGATCATAGGTAAATTTGAGATTCATATTATGCAAAGAAAGGATGGCTTTATATCTGCTACAAAGCATGAACCAGAATTAGGATTCTAGGAGAAGAGTCTAAGTAGGGTATTGTGCATTTGAAGACACACCTTTCAATAGAGAATGCTGCATGGACCATGGACTCCAGCCTAAAAGGAATTTGGTGTGGCCACTGAGCTCCCGCTGGATGTAGCTTTCAAGCCATAGAAGCCCCATTACTTATTAAAGGAGGACTCCCACCATCAAAGATCTAGAGAGGGTAAGCACAGTGGTAGACATTGGAGCAGTATCAGCTTTTAATCAGGCACTTATTTTTAGAACAAATAATGACCACAGTAACAATAAGCATTACAAGTTATTGATCATTTGCTATGTTTTGGTTTCCTCCACTTGCACAGTTCTGCAAACTAGGTGCTATCTGCCTGACAGATGGGAAACGGAGGTATGTAGCTAGAGGAAGTGCCTCGTCCTGCCAATGGCAGTGCCAGTATTCAAACTCGAGCCTGTCCAACTTAAGATTCATGTTCTTTCCATTGTGTCCCCAGCTTTGATTTAAAGGTAGGAATTTAAATTTAAAAAAATAAAATAAAGATAGGCATTATTAATTCCATTTTTGCTGATAGAAAAACAACTGAGAAGGTGGAGGTAATATCAGACAAACTGAAGCTTGATGGGCTCCAAATCTCTGCCAGATGGCCTGTGAGAGAAATAGTTGTACTTTGTAGAATACCAAAACTGGGGGACTGCCTCTGGGGTTGGCTTATTGCATCCCTTCAGTCTATGAAGGACATCCTAACTCAGAGGTAGGAAGTGAGCAGTTCAGGGGCACAAGGCAAAGCAAGGGCAGGCAGGACAAAGAACCCCTGTCTTTAGACTCCCAGGATGTGCTGAGTGAATTGCTTTCAGGTAGATTTGTGCTGAGCCCCCTCTGGATGTCTTTGGGCTTGGTAGGGATGCCCTGCTCTGAGGTTGGGGATGGAGGCATGTCTATTATCTCAGAGGATATCCAAGAGGCTAGGGTAGTAGAGCCTGAATGTCTGACAGGGAAGCAGATTCCCTGTGTGAGGATGTGGTCCAGCAGGCAGGGCCCTGGGATCAAGGTCACCAGCCCAGCAGCTGCCCACTCTGGTGAACCTGGGAAAGCTGAAGGGAATCGGATGAGGGACAGACAACAAAAGTAGCACTTTATTTGGGGAGATAAACCATTATTCTCAGATGCCCCTGCATCTTCACGAAAGGCTCTGCTTGTAGCGAGTGTGAAGCCTCCTTGAATTTATCTGAACTCCTTTCTCCTCTTCTGGCTTCAAGAACCATAATACTGACTGCTGTTTCTAGAAGCCACTTAAATGCCAGGCCCTAGGCTTGACACTCTACCTGTAAAGTCTGACATTTATTTTCCAGCAATCCTTGAATCGGGTGCAGTCCTGTGATGGTTTTGTAATGAGGTTAAGTGACTTGCCTAAGCTCCCGCAGCTGATAAGTAACAGAACAGGATGGCAGCTCTATTAGGATAGGGACTTATCCTAATAACAAAACAAAGGACTAAAGGATAAACAAAGGACTCCTTTGTTTGCTACTGCATTCCCAGCACTTGGCACATAGTGGTCACCCAATATACATTCATTAATACAATGTCTGACTCCAATGCCACATACCTCACTCCCTCCTGAAAACTCCCATGATGGGAAAGTTCAGATTTGAGTGAAAATACACTTGGAGGACTTCAGTCAACAATGAATACATGAAGTCCATTTCTTTTTTTTTTTAAGATTTTATTTATTTATTCATGAGAGAGAGAGAGAGAGAGAGAGAGAGGCAGAGACACAGGCAGAGGGAGAAGCAGGCTTCATGCAGGGAGCCGGATGTGGGACTTGATCCCTGGTCCCGGGATCACACCCTGGGGCTGAAGGTGGCGCTAAACCGCTGAGCCACCCAGGCCGCCTCTATGAAGTCCATTTCTATAGGTACTTTTCATACTCACCAAAATATGAAAATAAAGAAAGCTCCCTGAAGAGAATGCCATTTTCATTGTGCACAGTTTTACAATGAGTAATAAGGGCCGCTATGGAATTAATTTCTTCCCCAGCCAGATTCAGTGAGGTGCTTTTTAGTTCTTTTTTGCTTGTTTGCTTTCCTACAGACAACATGCACACCACCAGGCATTTGTTTTTCCTTTTAATGCCATTATGATTTTACAACCCAGAATCTCTAAGTCACTGTCCTCCAGTCATGAATTTGTGACTTTATATTCAACCCAGATTCTTGTGGTACAGAATGGGTAATCTGTGCATCCTGGAATTTTCATAAAGGAAACTCATAGCAGGGTCAGTTTTCAATATAGCTCCCTCTGTTGCCCAGGATGGTCCAAGTTCATGAGTATTCTGTTTATTGGATCATTATCATCCATTCCACTCACAAACTCTCATTTTCAGCAACTGGAATTCTACAAATTACAACAGAACTCCATCTAAACTTTACTGACTGTAATTGGTTTTTTTGCTTTCATGATTCAGGATGTAGTTTAGCATCTCACAGAGCCCTAAGTCAAAATAATGAATTTTGAATTAAGACTTCCCAAAGCTGACAGGGATCCTATGGATCCCCTAGTCTAACTTTTCCTAAATTCTGTTGCACAAAACAACTCCCCCACAAGACAGCGCACCCAGAAGGAGTTCCTGTGTCAAGTCAATTTGGGAACTCTGGTCTCTACCTCCCTGTTTGGAAGAGTTGTAAGGCACAAGGGCAGACTGAAGCTTCCAAGAAGTCCGGTGGTAAATATACTTTTGTTTAATGATATCCTACCCAGTGTTCCCCTAAATTACTGGACCAGGGTAGGATGGGGAGTGGTAACTCCTTTTTTCAAACTTCTGGCAAATGCCTGCTGGAAAACACTTTGGGAAATATCACTCTAGTCAAAACCTCCCATAGCACACCGACCAATTTTGTAGATGCAGAGGTGAGGTTCAAAGAGGAGAAAAAAGTGACCTGCAGTTGTACATAGTTAATGGCAGAGCTAGGTAGGCGTGGAGCCCCTATGTTTCTTCATTCCTAGGCTCACAATTCTTAGCCACAGGGCCCAAGTTAGATTGGCAAATGGCTGGAACAGAGAGCCAGGTAAAAAGGTCCACATTGACCTAGCTTCTACTGTACCAAATAAACTGGTTCTGGAGCTTATTGTATTGAACAAGATAAGGATGAAACAAGACAGCTTTGAGTTCATCCTAAGCAACTCTCTCCATTTGGAAGTATAGGGCTACTAACATGGTTACTTTAACCTCTCATCCAGCTACAGATGACTTTTTATAAGGTAAATTTGGAGTAGTTGGAAGATGAGGCAGGGCCAGTGATCAGGACAAGAAAGCCATCACGTCATCAGCCTTGTTGGAGTGTCTGATTATTACTGTTTGTAATAGCAATCTTAGCCACTTACTGAACAGGGGCAGTCTACTTGCCCAGTCACATGCCATGGGTTTGAATCCATCATGGATTAACAGTGTGATCTTGGACAAGAAACTTTATCTTTCAGGGTCCCTATTTTGCACTGTGAAAAGGAAATAGTAATAGACCTATATTTTCCTGGCACTGCACTCAGAGGATTTGATGCCATGATTTCTTCACAGGGAGGATGGGGTAACAAACATAACAGTTCCTGTCTTAGATAAAGAGTTTTTCCAAAAGACACACAGAGGTTCACCTAGCAACTATCTCTCATAAACCCTGGAGGAGTTTGAGCAAGATAGCCCAGGAAGCGCCTATAGGTAGGCATGCAGTAGTCATAGTAGGGAAGGGGATAAATAAATTAGGGCAAAGATAAGTGAAGAGATGCTTAGTCTACACAGAATATTAAGGGCATATTTTTTAGCGATAATTGAGGCAAAGAATAGTCATAGAAGACAAATGGATTGTATTAAACATGATTTTTTTCATTGGCAAAAACCAGCTCCAGCTGGCTTAGGGGGAAAAAATGAGCAGGGGCAGCAGATTGTAGATATGGCTGCATACAAGAGCTCAAGCAAGACCACCAGGAATCTACCCTGCTCCATCCCTGGCTCTGCTTTACCTGCTGTTGACTCTGTTCTCAGCCTTCATGGTGGCAAAATGGCCATAGCAGGACCAAGTGGACATTCCACAGTTTAGCCATTGTGCCTCTTGCCCAAAATTCCAACCCAACTCCCTGGATTCATGAGGAGTCTGGACCAGGTCATGTGCCCCTTTCAATTACTGGGCCTAATTGGCCAGGGCTGAGTCACTTGCTTCTTCCTGGAAATAAAGCAGATGTGAGGCTGAGACCCTGGGCACATGCCTTTAGTTCCTTCTATTTCTTTCAGTTTCCTGATCCTTGTCTCCATCTTCAGTTCAGGACCTCTTTATATATTCTAGACCTCTTATCAGATATGTGGTTTGCAAATATTTTCTCCCATTCTATAGGTTGCTTTTTCAACTTTCTTGATTGTACTCTTTGATACACAGAAGTTTCCACTTTGATGAAGTTCAATTTATTTGTTTTCTTTTGTTACTCATGCTTTCATGCCATGTCTAAGAATTTATTGCCAAATCTGAAGTCATGAAGATTAACTCCTGTGTTTTCTTCTAAGAATTTTATAGTTTTAGCTCTTATATTTAGGTCTTGGATCCATTTTGAGTCAATTTTTGAATATTGTGTGAGGTAAGGATCTAACTTCATTCTTTGCATGTGGTTATCTATTTGTTCCATTACCACTTGTTGAAAAGACCATTCTTCCTTGGAATAGGGTCTTAGAATGTTGAAAATCAGTTGACCATGGATGTATAGATTTATTTCTAGATTCTCAATTCTATTGCACTGATTGTTAGGTCTATCTTTATGCTGGTTGAATACTGTTTTGATTACTGTAGCATTGTAGGAAGTTTTAAAATTGAGAAGTGTGAATTCTCCAACTTTGTAGCCTTTTCAAGATTGTTTTGACTATTCTGAGTCCCTTGTAATTACATATGAGTTTTAGGGTCATCACATCAATTTCTACAAATCAGGCCATTGGAATTTGGGCAGAGATTGCATGGAATTTGGGCAGAGATTGCATTGAATCTGTTGATTACTTTGGGGAGTACTGCCATGTTTGGGTGCCTTTTTTTTTTTTACTGATTTCCCTGGGTAGAACTTCTACTACAATGTTGAATAGAAGTACTGAGTACACATGTGTTGTTTATGATTTTAGGGAAAAAGCATTCAGTTTTTCCCCATGAAGTATGAAGCTAGTTGTGGGTTTTTATAAATGCCCTTAATTTTTCCTTTATTATGTTGAGGAATTTTCCTTCTCTTCCTAAGTTTGTTGAGCATTTTTTATCATGAAAGTGTGCTGGGGATTTTTTTTTAAAGACTTTATCTATTTATTTGAGAGAGAGAGAGTGCGCACAAGCAGGAGGAGCAGCAGGCAGAGGGAGAGGCAGGCAGAAAGAGAGGGAGAAGAAGGCTCTCTTATGAGCAAGGATCCTGATGCTGGGCTCAATCCTAGGGTCCTGGGATCATGACCTGAGCTGAAGGCAGAAGCTTAACCAGCTGAGCCACCCAGGTGCTCTAGTATGCTGGGTTTTATCAAATTCTTTCTCTGAATCAACTGAGATGATCACTGTTTTATGTTTGTTTGTTTGTTTCATTCTATTAATATGGTGTATTACATTGATTAATTTTTGTATGTGGAACTACTCTCATTCTTGGGATAAATTCAACTTGGTTATGGTATATAATCCTCTGTATATGCTGCTAAAATCTGTTTATTAGTATTTTATTGAGTATTTTTTTGCAATTATGTTCATAGGGATATTGGTCTTTAGTTTTCTTTGATGTCTGTGTCAGGCTTTGCTATCAGAGTAATGCTGGCTTCATAGAATGAGTTAGGAAGTTTTTCCTCTTCGATTATTTGGAAGAGTTGAGAAGGATTGGTATTAATTCTAAAAACATTGGTAGAATTCACCAATGAAGGCATCTGGTCCTGAGCTTTTCTTTGTTAGAAGTTTTAAATTACAGACTTAATCTTTTAATTTTTTATGGATCTGTTGAGAGTTTCTTGTTTTTTCTTGAGTCAGTTTTGGTAATTTGTGTATTTCTAGGAGTATGTCCATTTTAGTTAGATGATCTACTTTGTTAGCAAATGCAAATGTTCCTAGTTTTCTCTTATCATCCTTTTTTATTTCTATAAAGTTGTTTGTAATGTCCCTACTGGCTCCACAGTCCAGACTCTTAATCTTAACCACCATCCTACGTTTGTTGTTTCCACCTGCTTTTGGTAATTTGAGTCTCTCTCTCTCTCTCTCTCCTTCCTTAGTCTTCCTAAAGGTTTGTCAATTTAAAAAAAAATTTAAGAAACCAACTTTTGATTTCATTAATTCTCTTTTTCTATTCTCGATTTCATTAATCTCTGCTCTTCATTATTTTCTTCTTTCTGTTTGCCTTCTTTTTCTAGATGGCTCATAGTGTTGTTCAAATCTCCTATTTCTTTTTTATCTTTTCTCTAGTTGTTCTATTCATTATGGAAAGTGAAGTATTGAAATCTCCAATTATTGTAGAACAGTCTACTTCTCCCCTTAATTCTGTCAGTTTCTGCTTCATATATTTTGGAGTTCTGTTGTTAGGTGCATATATGTTTATAATTGTTATATCTTTAATATATTGACTCTTTAATCATTATATAATGATATATATCTTTGTCTCTAGTTACAATTTGTGTCTTAAAGTCTATTTTGTCTGATATTAGTATAGCCATTCCAACTCTCTTTTGGTTACTATTTACATAGAATATTTTTTCCCATCCTTTCACTTGACTTGCCTCAACTGGCAGCAGGCTATATATTTTTGCCTTTAAATATTTTTGACAAATGCCCCTGGGTGGTCACTTCAGTCTTGAGAGTTTAATGGTAGGTGAAATAAAAACAAGTTATTTGGATTGGTCTCTCAGGTAGCAACAAGACAGATAATACAACCAGGGTTCTTTGAGAATTAGATCCATTCTGCTCCCTTATGTACTCAACACCTATACCAGAAATGTAGGTTGTTGTCTTCCAGGCCACTGTTGAGTCAGGGCAGTCAACATACCCCAAAGCTCTACTATCAAGATTCTGATGTGTTTTTTTCCTCCTCAATTAAGCATTCTCCTGGTTGCTGTAAACTTTTCATTAGTTTCTCAAGTCCCAATAAAGTTGATTCTCAAAACTTTTGCCAGTTTATTTGCTCCTTTTATGGAAGAATGAGATTTTATAGTTTCTTACTCTGGCATTTTCACTCTGGGGTGCTGTCTTTTAAGATTCAATCTGTACTTTAAGGGGCTCCTGGGTAGCTCAGCCAGTTAATCATCTGACTATTGGTTTCAGCTCAGGTCATGATCTCAGGGCCATGAGACTGAGCCCTGTGTTGGGGTCTTCCTGCTCAGTGGTAAGTCTCCTTCCATCTCCCCACTAATTCTCTCTCTCTCTCTCAAATAAATAAACAAATCTTTTTTAAAAAAAGATTCAATGTATACTTCAAAATAGCAGTCATTATATGATGCTGGGGCCCCATCAAGTAGAGTACGTAGGAACAAAGGAGTGGAGGTAGAAGGGTCCTTATCACCATCATGCCCAATGACTCACTTCAGGAATCTCTAACTTTTGGCTCTGCTAGACTAGTAGTCTTGTTCCTGGCCATGGCTTGGTAGTGAATGAGGTGGAGGTACTTATCCCAAGTACCACCTAAAGCTATGGCTACCCCATGTCACTTTAGACTCCTCATGCCAACAGAGCAGTAGGCCAAGAAAGGAGTTCCTATACTGGAAGGGATATTAGATATTGATTATCATGAAAAGATAGGGCTGCTGGTAGATAATAGGATCAGGGAAAAATATGCCTAGAACTCAGGGGATTCATTAGGGCTCATCTTGGTGTTTGCGCAGAGACTAACAGTATGGGCAATTGTAGCAATTATAGTTTGACCAGTGCATAGTGACCAGGAGCTCAGACCTCCCAGGGATGTGGGTCCAGTTACCCGACCAGAGAAGCAACCTCAATATGCAGTGAGTGCTGTTCAAGGGTGAGGGTGTCTGGAATGAGACAAGGAGATGATGAACACCAATCATGACCTTGGAAACAATTGGAGAAGTGGGGCCTTTATCTTGTCCCACAAACTCTTTTGTGTTCTTTGTAGAAAGTATAACTGGCAACCACCTAGAAGAATCAGTATCAACAAGGATAATGTAGGGCATCAGTGCCCCACTCATATCTCTTTAAGTCTTAGTATTTTAGAGCAAGCTGCCCTGACTTCTATCTGTCAGCACTTGCATCTCTACCTGGGAGCTTTCTCTGGATGCTGGAGCCTGCTCTAACCACAAGCATGGCAGTCTAAAAGTACCAGAGTATTAATAATACCCTACCCCTAATAGTAGCTCTCAGCTGCTCCCCCTTCCTGGGTAGGATATCATTAAAGATACCAGGATATCACTGTACTCTATGCTGGCTCCCAGGGTTCCCAGTGAAATTAAGCTCTAGTTGCCCACAGTGGTAACTTGTGTGATACCATCTACTTTATTGGATCCCTTCCTCTTTATTTCAGTTCCTACTCCCCTACAGGTACTTCTTGGCATGAAATAAACTACTTGCACTCAAATCCTTGGCTCAAGATCTGCTTCTTGGGGAACCAAGGCTAAGATACACCATGTCTGTCCTCCTTCCCTCAAGAAAGCTTTGTCTCTTCCTTCTGATGGTTTTACTTCCCTTTCAAGCATAAAAATATCACTATCCCTATCTGAGCCTCCTCTCTGGGCTCCATACTCCCTGTTCAACTGCCTGCTTACCATCTCCATTTAGATAATTGTAGATTTTGTCAACTTTAATATGCCCAAACCAAACTCCCAATTCTCTCCTCACTCCAGCCTGCTCTTCCTGTATTTTCTCCACTTCAGCAAATGGAAGCCTCATCTTTCTACTAGTTCAGGCCAAAAACCTTGGGGTCCCCCTTGACTCCTCCCTACATCCAGTCCATCAGCACTGTGAGAGTTTCTTCTGCTCTTGCCTTCCTATAGTCCTTTTCAACCCTGCAGCCTGAATGACCTTTAAAAAGGTGAGTCCAGTCATGTCAGTTCTTGATTCACAAAACTCCAGCTACTCTTATCTACTCATAATAAATCTGAAGTCCTACCAACAGTGTACATGGCCCTGCTTGATCTGCCCTCATCTCTCTCCCCTCGCCTCCTACCCCTCTTCACTTCTCTCCCTTGACTCCAGCCCCACTGCTTTCCCTGATGGACCTTAAATATACCTAAGTCACTTCTGCCTCAGGGTTCTTGGACTGTTTCTTTCCTATCTGCAGTACTCCCCACAGATACCTCCAAGACTTGCTCTTTTATTTCTTCAGATTTCTACCCAAATACCAGTTTTCCTATAACACCTTCCTTGACAACCCCATATTCTCAGAACTTCCTATGCCTTTAATCTGCTTTATTTTTTCAAAAACACTTATCACCATCGAATATTCTTTATATTTAATATTCTATTTTCTCTGTATTAATTAAGTTCTATATTCCCTGCCTTTTATATTCTGGTTTGTTTATTATCCATTCTCCTCTCCCAGGACTAGAATGTGAGTTCCATGAAAATGGAAGCTAAATGTCTGGTTCACCTCCATAGCCCTCTGGAGCAGGGCCTGCTAAAGGAATCAAGGAGGCTGCACTCAATAAATATTTATAGCGTAAATCAATGAGTAAGTGGATTTATCGTCGTTCTCGTGTAGACCTCAGGAATATGTTAAGGAGCTCATCTAGTAACCAGAGTTGTGACTTTTTTTTTTAAGATTCTTTTTTTTTAAATATTTTATTTATTTATTCATGAGAGACACAGAAAGAGAGAGGCAGAGACACAGGGAGAGGGAGAAGCAGGCTCCATGCAGGGAGCCTGACACGGGACTTGATCCTGGGTCTCCAGAATCAGGCCCTGGGCTAAAGAGAGTGCTAAACCACTGAGCCACCGGGGCTACCCTGGGATTCTTTTTTTTCTTAATCATGTGTTTGTCATGAAAATATTTTGTATTTCATATGTAGCAGAGCAGCTCCCTTACTGCAATTTATTAATCTATTGAAAGTCAGCATGTGACACAAAGGTTTTGTAAAACAGAAGGAGGAGGAGGAGGAGGAAGAGAAGAAGGAGAAGAAGAAACGAAAAGGAAAGGAAAAAGGAAAGAGAAAGAAAGAATTCTTTTTAGTTCTGTTATTCTAACTATGGGGATGTACAAACTTGTGTATTTAATATTGCAGCTTATTTTGGAGACAAATATGAAGTATGTGTGTACCACAATTAATTCTAAGTACACTTCCCCTTAGGCTTTTTTTTTTTTTAAAGATTTTATTTATTTATTTGAGAGAGAGAGCACAAGCAAGGAGAGGGGCGGAGGGAGAAGCAGACTGCCCACTGAGCAGGGAGCCCAATGCAGGGCTCGATCCTAGTACCCCAGGATCATGACCTAAGCCAAAGGCAGATGAACCACCCAGGCACCCCTTCTGTAGGCTCTTTATTTTGCTTATTTTTATTTAGTAAAAACCTTGTTTTATCATGATGCTATGCTCCAATTGAACTTTTGTATTATCATCTGAAAAATAAATGACATTTTCTTTAGATTTGAACTTGAAACTGAAATTACAATGGCCCTCACAATGTCAGACATAGTACTTTTGGCTGAACGAAACTCAATGAATTGGATTTTAAAAAGCCAACACATTGGAACCAAGCACTTTTCTATCTGAATCATGTAATGCCATTGACATAAAACTATGATCATTTGGGGCACCTGGGTGGCTCAGTAAGTTGAGCGTCCCACTCTATTTCAGCTCAGATTGTGATCTCAGGGTTCTGAGGTTGAACCCTCATTGACTCTGTACTGAGCATGGAGTCTGCTGGAGAGATCCTCTCTCCCTCTCCCTCTGCCCCTACACTCCCCCCCACCCCTACACTACCCCCCAACTCCACCTACCGCTCATGCTCTCTCTCTAAAAATAAACAATTTTTAAAGATTTTATTTATTTATTCATGAGAGACACAGAGAGAGAGGCAGAGAAACAGGCAGAGGGAGAAGCAGGCTCCATGCAGGGAGCCCAATGTAGGACTTGATCAGGTCTCCAGGATCACACCCTGGGCTGAAGGTGGCGCTAAACCACTGAGCCACCGGGCTGCCCAAAATAAACAATCTTTTTAAAAAACTATGATCATTAAAAAACAAAAAATCTATGAACATTCACAATGGTTTTTTTTTTTTTAAGATTTTATTTTTTTTAAATACCTCTACACCCAACATGGGGCTCAAACTCACAACCGCAAGATCAAGAGTTGCATGCTCCACCAAATGGGCCAGCCAGATGTTCCACAATGTTCTTCATCTAATGGAACTGATAGATATCATTGTCATATTCTTTTTCATGTGTACATACACAAAAAACCCTGAAACTGAAAATGAGTGAAATTATTTTTAAAATACAGACATTTGGTATAAACAAAAAAGTCATGTCTCAACTGAGATTCTACAGAAATAGCTCATCCCTGACTCCCTGCTCACTCCTTTATGTGTTAAGGCAGAAAAGCAAAACATTCACATCCTCAAAGATTTTGCTCTCCTTTAAATCCTGGTCTCGTTTGCAGAGGGCAAAGGGACTCTTGTTTTTCTTATAAACCTGAGTCTCTGACACCATCTCCCTGTAGGAGCTTGGACAAGTCCTGTCCCCTTTCTGGGTCTCATTTTCTCCCTCTGCAAAGCCTCCAAGTTCTGGTGTTCTATGGTTTATTTCCGCCTGGGAAGATGGCCATGGCACTGATATTTGACCTCACTGGGAAAATATGTCAGATAAGGAGGCCTTGCTATCTCTGCAACCTTCATTTTCACCTCCATTCCCTCACATGAAACCCAATGCCAGAGTTTTGGGACAACCTCCCTCATTGATAAAGTGTCCCGTAACTTCTCAATGAGCCCACACACTGTAACTGCGATGATAATGGGCTATATCTGGCTCGCCCGGAATCATGCCCATGTTCCACAGAGTGCTATGGCTATCGGTTATCTGCTGAGCATGAATGACCAGAGGCAGAAAAAGCACAAGGAGCCTGTGCTGTTGAGAAGTGGAAGTGATTAATTTATGTCGCATGCTCCAGTGCTGGTCTTAGCAAGTGATAGGCAGAATGTATGTTGACAGCTGCCTTGGAGTTCACACCACACCGTCAGCACTCTGCAGGAAACAGATGACTTCAGGGCAGCTCTCAAGCTTGTTGACAGCTTGAGCTTTCTGATAAGGTTGTCAGAAAATGAAAAGGACAGTCCTAGGAAGTTGAGAGCTTCCTGGCCATGGATAAGATGTAGAAGAGGTTCCAGATGCACCCAGTAGAGAGACAATGTCTGTCTTGTTCTCCATGATGTCATCATAACCTCGTGCAGCACCTGTCCCCCCTGCTCAGAGGTTTGGGACCAAGGCTTATCTACTAGGCATCATCAGTTAGGAACATGGGAGGCAGTGGAACAAAAGGGAGGTAGGAGAGCATACTAGGATAATCCTTAGAGGGAGTGTTAGGACCCAAGTGTCAAGAAGGAGCCAAATCCAGAGATGATCAGAAAGAGAGAGAATTCAGGGCAGGAAAAGAAGAATTCACAACAGGGAAGATGAGGTAAAGTGAAAACAAGTCAAGATCAAATAAGATTAGAGGACAGAAATATTAACTGGTCACTTTTATAAGCCTGACTGGATGTGATGTCTGGTGTGTTCGCCTGGCTTTAAAAATGCCCAGTAGTGGAGTGCTTGTTGTGTCTTGTCGTTAACACCACACTCTGGAGCACCAGGGAGCACCTGTTCAGGAAGGCCAGTTTAGAAAAACGGAGATGCTTAAGAGTCATTCCCCCTACCGCCCCCTCTACACACATACCTAAAATAAAAATACCGCTGTTAACTCCCATACAACATCAGCTGGAGAATCCAAACTACTTTTAGCCACTTCAATGTTACTCTCTAGGCCCATTGGAGAAGAAGCCATAAAGTGGCAGCTCTCCAATCTTTCATCTCAATATAGCCCAAGCAATAAACTGTATTAGGCCCATGTGGGCCATCCACGTGATCTTATCTTTCCTGTAGAATTTCAGCTAGTTGAACTGCAGCAGTGGAGAAAGCTATGTAAACTGTATGGTTGTGTAAGGAGCCCACAAATCTAATCCTACCCACTCAGCTTGCATATTCTCTTGACGGCCCCATCCCTAACCTTGTTCACTTTTATTCGAATGTAGCTTTCAGTCAGGCCAGAAGGAGCACTAAAAGCTCTATGTTCTGTAGTCTTCCCCCACCCCAGCCAATAGGTCAAGGCCCATTGGGCTTTGGCATCAGTCTGAAAAGATCGTGTTCTCTCTTTCTACCCAGAGCATGTCACAGGCGAGAGCCTGACCTGGGTGGGGTGATTTGAGGAAACTGGATGCCTTCCCAGCCTCTCATGAGTCAGGTGTTCATGGCCTCATTCTTTTGTTCAAAGTGAATTCCTGGAACATAACCCGTTTTCTGATATCAATGTAAAAACACCTTCAGCGCCAAGTGGTGTCCTTTGGGGTCACATCAATGGACCCTCTAGGCAGCCTGCTCTTCACAAGGGAAGAGGTAGACAAGCAGAGGCAGGCAGGAGTCCATTTTTGTGGGGCCTCCAGGGCAACAGTGAGGAGTTTGAATTTTGAGCAATGGGAAGTTATTAGCGAGTTTAGAGCGGTGACAGGCCATGATCGGAAATTCATTTTTAAAAGATGCTTCTGTCAGCAGAGTGGCTAAGGGACTGTAGGAACAAGTGGATGCAAGAAACTGGTCTGTGCTGTACTCCAGTTCTACAAGCAGAAAGCACTGGGAATAAGGCTCCCTACCCTCCTAAAGCGGAAGGGGAGAAGGAAAACAAAATTTAGTAGTCAAAGAAAAGAGGTAAGTTCAAACTGGGATAAATGCTCTGCAGAAAATAAAACATGTGCTAAGATAAAGAGTGATTAAGGCAGGAGGCAATGGTCACGTTAGAGAGTTGAAGGGATGGCCCTTCTGAGGAAGTGACATTCTTGCTGAGACCTAAATAATGGGAATGAGTGAGTCATGTGACAGTGTGGAGTGGGGATGGGTGTGGGCTGTTCTAGGCAGAGGAAACAGCCAGTGCAAAGGCCCACATGCGAGTGGGGGCTGGTGAATGAGGCCTGGGTCCCAAATAAGAGTGAAAGGGTTGGTACAGGACTAGGTAGCTCTTTGACACCCCCAGTTAGGAGGTTGGGCTTTATAGGGAGCCTGGGCAGCTCAGTAGGTTAAGCATCTGACTTTGGTCTCAGATCAGGTCTTGATCTCAGGATCTTGATCTCAGGGTCTTTATTTCAGGGTTGTAAGTTCAAGCCTCATGTTGGACTCCACACTGGGCGTGTAGCCTACTTAAAAACAAACAAACAAACAAACAAACAAACAAACAAAAAACAGGACTTTGGGCTTTATTCAGTGGAGATGAGAAGCCTATACAGGCTTTAAAACAGAGGCACCAGTGAGTGACAAGCTCCAGCCCATGGGCCAAATCCAGTCTGCTGCCTTTTTTTTTATAAATAAAGTTTTATTAGAACCCAGCCTCACCCATTCATTTCCATATTGTCCATGGTTGCTTTCATGCTATAGAAACAGAGCTTGTTTGGGACAGAGACCACTTGACCTGCAAAGTCTAAAATACTTATTCTCTGGCCCTTTACAGAGTAGTATGCTGACTCCTCATCTGACTAACATTTTCAGAAGGTTAGCCTGGCCATATATAAGCCATATATAGGTCTATATATAGGCCATATGTAAGGCTACAAGGTACTACAGGACACAGAGGAAGGTGAGACCTTTTTTTTTTTTTTTAAGATTCTTTTCTATTTATTTGAGAGAGAGAGCAGGGCTGAGGAGAGACAGAGTAAGAGGAGAGAGAGAGAGAGAGTCTCAAGCAGACTCTCCACGGAGTACAAAGCCCAATGCAGGGCTCCATCCCAGAAGAGGTCATGATCTGAGCTGAAGTCAGCCACTTAACTGACTGAGCCACCCAGGCACCCCAGGTGAGGCTTTTTCTTTGCATCAGTTCTTGTTGGCTGATGTTCTCTCCAACATCAGAGAGAGGGAGGATATGTGGACTCTTCTCTCTGAGTGCACACTGCTCTAAAGACAGAGATGATATCTGTGCAGGGACCGGTGCCTGGTGTACTGTGGCCAGCTGAGCAGACTCTGCTTCGCCTGGTGAACTTGGCAAGAGGAGTTAATCGCTGCTCATGGGGCCTCCACCCAAACCATAACTTCCTGTCTTTTGTCTGCGGCACCTCGTCACTAGTTTGGGGCTTAGAGACAGTGCAGGCCAAGCAGCTGTTTCCCATTACCTGCTTGTCTCATTTCAGCAGCCTGTTGTGACTGCCAAGCATGCCCACACCACTCCCAATAGAGAGCAAGAGACACTGTGAGAAAGGGATCTCATTTCCAAATTTTAGGGCAGATTGGTTTTGTTTTGCTTCTTGAGAAAAACATCAAATAAGTGAAATAGTTGTGCATTGTGTTAAAAAAAAAAAAAACTAACCCCAAACATCTGGGTTCTTTGTACCATGAGAGCTTATTTTCATTCCTTTGGTTGTAACTGATAAATATTCACAGAATAATTGAGTTAGTGCATTTTTCAGGAGGAAAACCATTTGTGTTATATAAAAAAATGGTGAAGATGAGGGCAGGGACAAGAGGAGATTCTGGGTGACAGAACAGCTGTCCCTAAGTAGCTCACTATAGACGGGAGGGCAGGATGTACTTCAAATTTATTTCGACAAGCATTTATTGAGCAACTACTCTTCGCCAAACACGGCTGAATGCTGGGGAATCTGAATTGAATAAAACGAGGTCCCTGCTCTCTGGGGCCTCACAATCTGGTAATAAAACAGCAGCAATATGACAAGATAACAAAAACAAAGCACTTGTAATAACTCTTTTATTCCTACAACATCCTTCTCACATGGGTATCATCATTCCAATTTTAAATTGAGATTTGAAGAGTAAGTGCTGGAATTGGGATTTGAAACCATGAGAGTCTTTTGCTGCCCCTCAGATTGGTAGAACTAGACCAATCAGTTTAAGTTTCAGCAAGGTAGGTTTCAGCTTAGGACCAAAAGGAACTACTTTGGAAAGTGAAGAGCTGTGTGTGAAGTGCATTGTGTACGTAGGTACATATAGAGGCATGGCTGGATCCAGAGCCACAAAGGATTGTCAGAAATTAGTCTCTCTCCATGTCTTGGCTCCCTTGCCCCCAGTTTGGCTTCCATATCAGGTAGACCCTTCCTGATGGAGTGGCCAGGGTGCCCCCAGCAGCTCCAGGCTAACGTTGTATGTGCTTGGTCACCTCAGCAGAAGGAAGGCAATTTTTCCCAATAGTTCCAGCAAAAGTCCCAGGATTAACTCTGGTCCAAGTGAGTCAATCCCTGCAGCCGTGAGTGTAGGACTTTCTTTCTTTCTTTAAGATTTTATTTATTTATTCATGAGAGACTAAGAGAGAGAGAGGCAGAAACACAGGCAGAGGGAAAAGCAGACTCCATGCAGGGAACCCGATGTGGGACTCAATCCCAGTTCTCCAGGATCAGGCCCTGGGCTGAAGGCGGCACTAAACAGCTGGGCTACCAGGGCTGCCCGGTAGAACTTTTATTGAGTAAACTCACCCAACCACATGGACCAAGAGTGGTCCTCATCCCCATTTTCTGAGATCCCCCAGTACAGCTCCTCTTGATGATATGAAGGCACTGGCTCTTTGGGATCTTTGGATGTGAGGGCATGGTAGTTCAGTGGGCTTGGCTGGTCATTCACTGTGTGACTTTGAGTAAATACTGTCCTCTTGCTGAGCCTCATCCATAAGCTGGGTATTCAGCATACCTTCTTTGTTGGCTATAGGCATGATTAAATTGGTGCTCACCACAGTGCCTGGCCCAGGAAATGATACCTGACATCCCCCATGGAGAGACTTATGTGAGAAGAGATGAGGGGGCCCAGGCTGATCTCAGAACCAGGATGCGGGGATGGGTAAGGTGTAGATGGGTGGCCAGTGATTTGGCCAGGTTGATAGTCGTTAGGCCAGATCTGAATGCATGACAGATGCTGGGTTTCCATATTGGGCTCCTGGAATAGAAGCTATTCAGACAAGGGTTGTTTGTAAAGGCCCAGTCAAGCCTATTTCCCTCTTCAGCTTCTCAAGCTCCAGCCAGATCACCAGAAAGCAACATTCCCAGAATGAATTGGCTCAACTCCTTGCAGAAATGCCGCCAGAAAAGAACAACTAGCTATGGGCCCTTGGCTTTTATAGGGATCTTGCATTAGACAAAACTGAGTGGGAGGAAAGACATATTCAGGGTCTTCCTTGTGGCACCATTAGGGAAAAGTGGGGCAGAGTGACAGAGCAAGCATGAGACTGCAGCCAGGCTCCCTGCACTGAGTCCCGGCTCTGCCACTCACAAGCCCTGTGACCCTTGGCAGGATCTCACTTTTCTTATCTGTAGAACAGGGGAGATGGTGATAAAAGTTATATCTGCCTGAAAGATTTGTTGTAAGGATCACACATATTAGCTCAAGCCATTTTTACAGGTCAGAACATATTGCCATCAGCAATTTTGTATAGTTTAACCTAAAGTTCTAAGTATGTGTTAACTATTGATATACATATCTGTGGTCCTCACAATAATCTTACAAAGAGGGTACTGTCAGGCCTGTGTTACAGACAAGAGAGTAGAAGGGCAGTACAGCTGCCTTCGTGAAGTGTGCACGCTGTGCCAGCCAGTAGGAAAACCAAAAGTCAGAGAGGAGGAACTCCCTCCCTGGAGTCACACAGACACAGAGCTGGGCATACGACACGGGTCTGACAATTTTTCTTTGCTTACATGTTGCTGGCTTCTGCAGCAGGATTGTTTCTAGAAGACATGATACCTTATCCTGATCCGAGTCCCTTATACAAGGATCTAGGTGATAAATTTCTCTTAGAAGTCAATGCCAAGAAAAACAAATTTGTCCCTTCTAATGAACTGGTACATTTCCTTCTATCAGAGAAAACTCTGAGGACAAGGAACATACTTGGGCTGGGTTTCCAGAGACAGGTGAATTTTATTATTATCTTAACGATACCTACCATCATGGGACATTTATTATGGACTAAGACATCGCACTGAGTACATTCCAATGCTATTTGCTCTCAAATCTCCTTGCTACTCAAAGTGTGGTCCCTGGACCAGCAGCAATAGCCATCACCTGGAGGCATATCAGATATGTAGTATCTTCAGCTCCTCTTGAGACCTGCTGAATCCAAATCTGCATTTTAATAAAATGGCCAGATAACTTGTAGGCACATTTCATATTGCGGCATCCTGCACTGTGGCATTTAATCCCACATCCAATGAGGTAAAGACAATTAAGCCCATTTGACAGATAAGTGGTTGATTTAGTGAGGTGAAGCTACCTGGCTCAAGCCAAACAACTAGGATTTTGACTGCACTGTTACCACTGCCCAGCCCTTGGAAAGTCGGAGGAAACATTGTGAGCAAAGGCAAGACTGAGAACAGACAGTGTTTCTTGGCCAACTGAAAGCTTTGGGCACCTTTCCCAGAGATTCAAGGAACTTAAAGCTGGCAGCTAGGTGCCCAAGTTCAGGTGATAGTCAGCAGTCCTGGAACCAAATCCTATAATAGAGGTGAAGAGGTCAGACTTTGGGGTCAAATCAAAATCCACCAGCTGAGTGTCTTCAGGCCTGTTGATATAACCTTGCTAAGCCTCAGTTTCCTCACTTGTAAATAGGGCCAAGAGTATCCACTATGTCAAATTACAGGGAAGATAAGACAATCTCATGTCATTAAATTCCTTCATCCAGTACATGACAAGCTTAGCATAAGTGTTAACTAGAATGAATGAATGAACACACACCAACACACAAAAAGGAGTCCTCTTATTCATAGCATGGAGTTCCCAAACTAGTCACAAGTAATTTGAAACTGACACAATGTGCTAAATTTTCCCCTATGAAATAGAAGCTGGGCAGCCAAATGTTCAGGTGAAAAATATGACCCTGCTCTTGAGGCCGCTTAGTGGATGGAGTCCAACCCCATGGCGCTCCTGCTCTTCCCAGGACGTTTTTGTACTCTCTTTGCCTGGTTTGGTATCAGGGTCATACTCACTTTAAAGATGAATTGGGAAGAGTTCCCTCTTTGTGATGATCAGTTTTATGTATCAGCTTGGCTAGGCTGCAGTCCCTAGTTATTCGATCAAACATGTTGCCGTAAAAGTATTTTGTAGATCTGATTAACATTCATAATTAGATCACTTTAGTACAGGGGATTATCTTAATCTATTACATCCTGCCTCAATCAGTTGAGAGGCCTTAAAAGCAGAACCGAGGTTTCTTTGAAGGAGAAGAAATTCTGCCTGTAGACTGCAGTCTTGGTTTGTGCCCAAATCCTGACAGCCTGCCCTTCGGATTCCAAACTTCCACAGATGTGTAAGCCAATTCCTTCAATAAATACAGAGACAGACAGACAGACTGAGACATATGGTTCTGTTTCTCTGGTCAAACCCTAACTGATACAGACTTCAGAACCAAAAGTGGTTCTGGGGGAATACAATCTCAAGGAAGTTTTTGAATTGGTTCTGGGTTTTCCAAAAATGGTTCTCTAATGTGATTATATTTAAAAACACTAATGACTCTATTTCCAGTGGTAGACCATCGTTTGATGTTGCAATACCGATGTGCAAAGTATGACCATTGCATAATACAAGGAAAAGTATGTCCGGAATACAAGAGATCCATGAGGGCATCTCTTAGGGCTACCATATCCTGTGATGAAAGTAAATGGAAAACGACAACAATCCAATTCAGGCAGAACTGCTTGTGGCCCAGATGGTTCAGGAGTGAAGGTTTGGGTCACCCAACCTGATAAAGAGTCATGACCAGCTGAAGGCAAATGGAATATGGAATGGGTAGTAGAAGTAGGTCGTTAGAAACACCAGCTGCAATCACCTGACCAGTTACACAAACAAAGACTGTTACAGTTATGAGTATTTCTTCCTTATTTTGTTATGAATATGTTTGGTGTAGATCTATTAGGCAAATATTTTGTTTTGGTTATGGGTCCATGTCTACCTATCATGTAACATAAGATGTACTAATAATATTTAACTTTACATCATAGTATTTAAGTTATCAAGGGGGATAAAATACAATTGGCCACAATAGTGCAGGCCAATTCCTTGCAATAAATCCATCTATTTGTTGGATTTTTTTCACTGATTGAATTCTGACTGATACACACCAGTATTTTCAGGAAAAGATTGTGTAAAATTGGAGTTGATTTCTATTTGAATGTTTGGTAGATTCACCAGTAAAATGATCTGAGCCTGAAGGTTTCTGAGAGTTTTTAAAATATATATTATATTTCCTTAATAGTTATAGTGCTGTTGAAATTATTTCATATTGAGTGAGCTGTGATAGTTTGTGTTTTTCAAGAAATTGGTCCATTACCTAATATACATAGGTAGATTGTTTGTACTATTCCTTTATTCTTTTGACAAGTGCAAGGAATGTAATTATTATATCCTCTATTTCATTCTGAATGTTGATAATTTATGTCTTTTTTTCCCTGCCAGTCTTGTTAGAGGCTTGACAATTTATTTATCTTGTTCAAAGAATCAGATCATTGTTTCATTGATTTTTCTCTATTTTAAAATACATCCTCCCCATTTTATTGAGATATAATTGATGGGCAGCCCAGGTGGCTCAGTGGTTTAGCACCGTCTTTAGCCCAGGGTGTGATCCTGGAGGCTCGGGATCGAGTCCCACGTGGGGCTCCGTGTATGAAGCCTGCTTCTCACTCTGCCTGTGTCTCTGCCTCTCTCTCTCTGTCTCTCATGAATAAATAAATAAAACCTTTAAAAAAAGAGATAATTGACATATAACATTATATTAATTTAAGGTATACAACATGATTTGATGTATGGATATATGCTGAAGCGTAAGTCTGGTTAACATCCATCAACTCACATAGTTACAATTTTTTTCTTGTGATGAAAATTTTAAGATTTACTCTCTTAGCAACTTTCAAATAAACAATACAGTATTGTTAACCATAGTCACCATGCTGTACATTACATGCCCAGAACTTACTGATCTTGGAACTGGAAGTTTGTACCTTTTGATCTTCTTAACCCATTTCCCTACCCCCTACAGGAACAACTACCAATGTGTCCTCTGTTTCTATGAGATTTTTAAAAAAGATTTTATTTATTCATTCATGAGAGACATGCAGAGAGAGGCAGAGACATAGGAAGAGGGAGAAGCAGGCTCCCTTTGGGGAGCCTGATGCAGAACTCGATCTCATGACTCCTGAGATCACAACCTGAGCCAAAGCAGATGTTCAACCACTGAGTCACCCAAGCGCCCTGAGATTCTGGATTCCACATATGAGTGAAATCATGTATTTTTCTTTCTCTGACTCACTTCACATGGTATAATGCCCTCAAAGTCCATCTATGTTGTTGTTCTTTCTTTTCTATAGCTAAACAATGTTTCATTGTATGTGGGTATATATCACATTTTATACATTTATACACCTATATGTGTGTGTGTGTGTGTGTGTGTGTGTGTGTGTAAACCACATGTTCTTTATCCATTCGTCCATTGACGGACACTTAGGTTGTTTCTGTATCTTGGCTGTTGCAAATAATACTGTAATAAACATGGGAGTGCATATATCTCTGAGAGTGGTTTCGCTTCCTTCAGATATATACTCAGAAGTGGAATTGCTGAATCATATGGCAGTTCTATTTTAAATGTTTTGAGGAAACTCCATACTGTTTTCCACCATGGCTGCACCAATTTACATTCCCACCCATAGTGCACAAGGGTTCCTTTTTCTCCACGTCCTTGCCAACATTCGTTATTTCTTGTCTTTTTGATATTAGCCATTCTGACTGGTGTGAGGTGCTATCTCATGGCTTTGATTTGTATTTCCTTGATCATTGGTGCTGTCGAGCACCTTTTTATGTACCTGTTGGTCATTGTAGGTCTTCTTTTTTATCTTATTTTACTTAAAATCAATTAATTAACATAGAGTGTATTTTTAGTTTCAGAGATAGAGTTTAATGATTCATCAGTTGCATATAATACCCAGTGCTCATTACATCAAGTGCTCTCCTTAATGCTTACTCCCTGTGGGTTTTTTTTTCTATGAGTTTTATAGTTTTAGGTCTTACATTTGAGTCTTTAATTAATTTTGAGTTGACTTTTGTGTATGGTGTAAAATAAGGGTCCAGTTTCATTCTTCTGCATGTAGTTGTCCAGTTTTCCCAAACTTTTGTTAAAGAGAGTATCTTTTCTCCATTGCATATTCTTGGCTCTCTTATCATAAATTAATTGACCATATACATGGGCTTACCTGGGCTCTCTATTCTGTTCCATTGACATATGTGTCTGTTTTTATGCTTATACCATACTGTGTTGACCCTATAATTCTGTAATACAGTTTGAAATCAAGAAGTGTAACATAGATTTTCTCTATTTTTAATCTCTTTGATGTCTGCTACTTATTAATTCTTTCCATTTTGCTTTGGGTTTATTTTGCTCTTTTTTTTATAAGTTCTTGATATGGAAACTTAGATTATTGATTTGAGACTTTTCCTCTTTTATAACAACACACTTAATTCTATGAATCTCCTTAACACTGCATTAACTCTTTTCCATAACTTTTGATATATTGTGGGTTTTTGTTCAGTTCAATGTACTTTTTATTTTCTTTGAGACTTTCTCTTAACCCATGGATTGGTTGGAAATGTGTTTTCTAGTTCCCAAGTTGTTGGAAATTTTCATGTTATTTTTCTGTTATGATTTGCAGCTGATTCCATTGTAGTCAGGGAACATACCTGTATGATTTCAATTCTTTTAAATTTGTTGAGATTTTTTTTATGGCACAGGATAGAGTCTATCTTGATATATGTTCCATGGGCACTTGAAAATAATATGTATTCTGCTGGTGGTGGCAGAGTGTTGGTTGGTGGTGTTGCATTCTTTTACATCCTTGCTGATTTTCTGCTTAGTTGTACTAGCCATTGTTGAAAGAGGAATATTGGAGCAACCTGGGTGGCTCAGCAGTTTAGCACCACCTGCCCAGCAGTTTCGCAGGGCATAATCCTGGAGACCTGCAATCGAGTCCCACATCAGGCTCCCTGCATGGAGCCTGCTTCTCCCTCTGCCTCTCTCTTTGTCTCTCATGAATAAATAAATAAAATCTTAAAAAAAAAAAGAAAGAAAGAGGAGTATTGAAGCCTCCAACTATAATTATGGATTTCTCTGTTTCTCTTTTCGGTTCAGTAATTTTTTGCAGCTTTCATTTGGTATCCACACATTTAGGATTGCTCTGTCTTCTAGGTGGATTGTTCTCTTATCACTATATAATGTCCCACTCTGTCTCTGGTAATTTTCTTTCTCCTGGTGTCTACTTTTACTGGACATTAGTTTTAAGGAATGTTTTCATGTTTATCTTTTTCCAAACTTTTGCTTTCAACCTGTCTCTATTATTATATTTGGGTTTTTTAGTTATTCTTATTTGAGTATACTTGACACACAATGTTACAGAAATTTCCGGTGTACAACATAGAGATTTCATATCTCTACTTGGAGAGTAGTATAAGAAATGTGTTGTTAATTTTTTTCTCAAACTCTGTTATTGACATTTTCTGGGCTAATAAAAAATTTTAACTACCATTTTTAGCAATCCATATTAACTTATAGTTACATCCTAGTCTCTGCCCATTTCTGCTTTCTTTTAAAAAATTTTTTATTTAAATTCAATTTAATTAACATGTAGCATATTATTAGTTTCAGAGGTAGAATTTAGAGATTCATCAGTTGCCTACAACACCCAGTGTTCATTCCATCAAGTGCCCTCCATAATGCCCATCACCCAGTTACCCTATCACCCACCCACCACCCCTCCAGTAGTTTGTTTCCTATAGTTAAGGGTATCTTATGGTTTGTCTTCCTCTCTGTTTCCATCTTATTTTATTTTTGTTCCCTTCCCCTATATTCATCAGTTTTGTTTCTTAAATTCCACATATGAAGGCAGCCCTGGTGGTGCAGTGGTTTAGCGCCGCCTGCAGCCCAGGGTGTGATCCTGGAGACCTGGGATCGAGTCCCATGTCGGGCTCCCTGCATGGAGCCTGCTTCTCCCTCTGCCTGTGTCGCTGCCTCTCTCTCTCTCTCTCTCTCTGTGTGTGTCTCTCATGAATAAATAAAATCTTTTTAAAAAATTCCACATATGAGTGAAATCATATGATATTTATCTTTCTCTGACTGACTTCTTTTGCTTAGCATAATATCCTCTAGTTCCATCCACATTGTTGCAAATAGCAAGATTTCATTCTTCTTGAAAGTTGAGTAATACTCCATTCCATTCCAATATTCCAGTATATATATATATATATATATATATATATATATATATACACATATATACGCACACACACACACACACACACAATAGAGTATACATTGTATATATACAATTGAATATACAATGGAATGCCACATCTACTTTATTCATTCATCTGTTGATAGACATCTGGGCTCTTTCCATATTTTGGCTATTGTGGACATTGCTGCTATGAACATTGGGGTGCAGATGCTCCTTCAAATCACTATGTTTGTATCCTTTAGATAAATACCTAGTAGTGCAATTGCTGGGATGTAGGGTAGCTCTATTTTTAACTTTTTGAGGAACCTCAATACTGGTTTCCAGAGTAGCTGCACCAGCTTACAATCCTACCAACAGGATAAGAGGGTTCCCCTTTCTCCACATATTCACCAACATGTGTCATTTCCTAACTTGTTAAATTTAGCCATTCTGAATTTAGCCATTCTGACTCGTGTGAGGTGGTACCTCATTATGGTTTTGATTTGTATTTCCCTAATGCTGAGTGATGTTGAGCATTTTTTCATGTGTCAGCCATTTGTATGTCTTCTTTGGAGAAATATCTGTTCATGTCTTCTACTCATTTCTTGACTGAATTTTTTTGGGTTTTTTTTTGTTTTTGTTTTTGTTTTTTGGGTGTTGAATTTCATAAATGATAGATTGTGGATATACTATCCCTTTATTCAATAAGACTTTGCAAATATCTTCTCCCATTCTGTAGGTTGTCTTTTGGTTTTGTCGACTGCTTCCTTTGCTGTGCAAAAGCTTTTTATCTTGATGAAGTCCCAATAGCTCATTTTTGCCTTTGTTTCCCTTGCCTTTGAAGATGTGTCTAGTAAGAAGTTGCTGTAGCCAAGGTCAGAGAGGTTGCGGCCTGTGTTCTTCTCTAGGATTTTGAAGGATTCCTATCTCACATTTAGGTCTTTCATCCATTTTGAGTTTGTTTTTGTATATGATGTAAGGAAGTGGTCCAGTTTCATTCTTCTGCATTTGGCTGTCCAATTTTCCCAACACATTTGTTGAATAGATTGTCTTTTTTCCATTGGATATTCTTTCCTGCTTTGTGGAAGACTAGTTGACCATAGAGTTGAGGGTCCATTTCTGGGTTCTCTATTCTGTTCCATTGATCTATGTGTCTGTTTTTGTGCCAGACCATACTGTCTTAATGATTGCCACTTTGTAATAGAGCTTGAAATCCAGAATTATGATGCCTTCAGCTTTGATTTTCTTTTTTCAATATTCCTTTGGCTACTTGGGGTCTTTTCTGGTTACAAATTTTAGAATTGTTTGTTCCAGCTCTGTGAAAAATATTGATGGTATTTTCATTAGGATCACATTGAATGTGTAGATTGCTTTGGGTAACAGACATTTTAACAATATTTGCTCTTCCAATCCATGAACATGGAATATTTTTCCATTTCTTTGTGTCTTCCTTGATTTCTTTTTTTAAAAGATTTTATTTATTTATTCATGAGACACAGAGAGCGAGTCAGAGACATAGGCAGAGGGAGAAGCAGCCCGATGTGGGACTTGATCCCAGGAACTTGGAATCACACCCTGAGCTGAAGGCAGATGGTCAACCACTGAGCCACCCAGGTGTCCCTCCAACTCGGTTTCTTTCATAAATGTCCTATAGTTTTCATAGTACAGATCCTTTACCTCTTTGGCCAGGTTTATTCATAGGTATCTTATGGTTTTGGGTGCAATTGTAAATGGGATGGATTTCTTGATTTCTCTTTCTTCAATTTCATTGTTAGTGTATAGAAATGCAGCTGACTTCTGTGCATTGATTTTATATCCTACGACTTTGCTGAATTCCTGTATCAGCTCTAGCAATTTTTGGGTGGATTCTTTTGGGTCTTCTACATAGAGTATCCTTTCATCTGCAAAGAGTGAAAGTTTGACTTCTTTTTTGCCAATTTGGATGCCTTATATTTCTTTTTGTTGTCTAACTGCTGAGGCTAGAACTTCCAGGACTATGTGAACAACAGTGGTGAGAGTGGTCATCCCTGTTGTATTCCTGACCTTAGGAGAAAAGGTCTCAGTTTTCCCCTTTGAGGATGATATTCGCTGTGGGTTTTTCACATATGGCTTTTACGTATATCATTGTATTTGAAGTGAGTTTCTTGTAGACACATAGAGTTGGCTTCTGTTTTTTAATCCATTCTGCCAATCTGTCTATTAAATTGGTATAGTTATTTAAATTTAATGTAAATGATATTATAGGCCTTAGTTCTGCCATTTTATTTTGCTTGTTTATTTATTTTGTTTTCAATTTATTTGTTTGCTTTTTCTTACCTGCTGGTGTGTTACTTGAGCATTTTTTAAGAACTCCATTTTGATTTATCAATAGTGTTTCTGAGTGTATCCCTGTATAGACTTTTTATTGGTTGTTCTACGTAATGAATTGTACCTACATAATGTATCAATCTATTGATGTCATCATTTTACTAGTTTTTTTTGTTGAAGAAGAAAACTATACTTCTATATGAAGTATAGAAACCTTAGAGCCCTTCACGTCTCTTTACCCTCACCTATTTATAATGTTTCTTCTTCATACATGTAGAACCATAGCAACCAGTGTTGTAATTTCTGTTTCACCTACCAGACAAAATTTGGGAAAGTCAAGAGAAGAAGGAAAGTCTGTTTTATTTACCCATATTTTTGCTTACTGTGTTCTTTCTTGTTTTTCCCTGATGTCTCAAAGTTCTCAACTATTATGATGATGATGCTGATGATCATGATGATGATGAGGATGATTACTTTTCTGTTTAGAGAACTTCCTTTAGCCATTCTTTCAGAGTAAATATATACTGGTGACAAATTCTCTTAGTTTCCCTTCATCTGTAAATGACTTGATATCCTCTTCATTCCTAAAGAATATATTTACTGGTTATAGGATTCTGGGTTGACAGTTGTTTTCTTTCAGCTCTGGAAAAATACTACACTCCTTGTCTGGCTTCCATTATCTCTGATGAAAAATCTGCTGTCATTCAAATTCCTTTTTCTTTATAGGTAAAGCATAGTTTTTCTCTGACTGCTTTAAGATGTTTTCCTTTGTTTTTAGTTTTCATAAATTTGATCATGATGTGTCTTATTTTGGATTTCTTTGGATTTATCTTACTTGAGATTCACCAAGCTTCTTAAATCCATATGCTTACTTCTGTTGCCAAACTTGTGAAATTTTCAGCTGTTATTGCCTTTCTTTCCTTCCCACTTTTTTAGGTATAACTGATCTACAAAAAAAAAAAAAAAAAAAAAAAAAACTACACTTAATTAATGTATATAACTTGGTGAATTTGGATTATCATTACCACAATCAAGGTAATAAACATAGTGATCACTTCTAAAATTTTCCTTGTGATTCTTTTTTTGTTGATATATTTGTTTATTTGTCTATTTTGTAGTAAGAACACTCAAAACAAGGGGCACCTAGGTGGCTCAGTGGTTGACCATATGCCTTCCGCTCAGGTCATGATCCCTGGGTCCTGGAATCGAGTCCCACATCCAGCTCCCTGCAAGAAGCCTACTTCTCCCTCTGCCTATGTCTCTGCCTCTCTCTGTGTGTCTCTCATGAATAAATAAATAACATCTTTAAAAAAAAAAAAACACTTAATATGAGATCTACCCTCTTAACAAATTTTTAAGTGCATAATGCCCTTCATTTCTTCTAGTGCTTTTTCAGTTCCATGCCCTTGCTCCTCCTCTTTTGGAACTCTGATGACACAAATGATGGATCTTTTGTTATAGTCCCACAGACCCCTGATGCTCTCTCCTTTTTATTTTCTCTCTGTTGTTTAAATCGGCTAATTTCTTTTGTTCTGTCTTCCAATTCACTGATTCTTTCCTCTGTCCCCTCTATTCTCTGCTGAGTCCATCTTCTGAGCTTTTTATTTAGGTTATTTTATTGTATTTGAAATTAAATCTCTAAAATTTCCATTTAGTTCTCCTTTATGTTCTCTATTGCTTTGTTAAGGTTTTCTATTTATTTCAGTTATTTTGAATTTATTCATAACTGTTGAAGCATTTTTAATGATAGCTCTTTTAGGATCTTTGTCCGATAATTCTAACATCTCTGTCATCTTGGTGTTGGCATCTACCAATTGTTTTTTTTATTTATTCAATTTGAAATCATCCTGGTTCTTGGTATAATCAGTGATTTTCTGTTGAAATCTGGATACTTTTGTATTATTTAAACCTCTGTTTAGCTTTGACACCATTTCCACAGGACAAGGTGGGGGGGGGGGCACATCCTCATTACTGACATTAGGAGCTAGAAGTCCAGGTTACCTGCTCAGCCTCCATTGAAACTGAAGGAGGGAGGCTCTTCATTACTGCCAGGTTGAGATGAGAGGCCTGGCTCCCCATGTGGTCTCTACTGGCACTTTGTGAAGATAGCTTCATTACTGCTGGGAGATGGTGAAAGCCTTGACTCTCCACTAGACCTCCTCTGACACCACCCCGGAGGAGACTGGGAGAAATACCTAATTAGTCCCAGACGGAGGTAGAATTCCAGGCTCCCTACTGAAGTGGCAGCAGGGAGGTATTAATGGCCAGCAGAGATGAAAGTCCCAGATCCCTGCTTGGCCTTCTCTGACACTCCCCAGCAGGGATGTTGGGATGCCTTGTTACAGCCTCACACATGTCAAAATCTAGCTCCCTTTTACCTTTCTGGTGTGGTTGCAGTGATGTCTAATTAGGGTAGAACAGTTATTGTCTAAAAATTTTCTATCTTGCTATGCTGCCCTTTTCCTGGCCATTGGGCTAGAGAGAGCAGGCTTTTGTTGGGACTTTTTTCCTTGTCCCCATTGATGTTCCCAAGTTGCCAGCTTATTCTGTTCCAAGTCTCTTTCTAGGACATTTTGGTTTCTGTCTGAACGTGGGATATCTGTGCCCACATTGCATGGAGCTGTTGTAGCAGCACGGTGAGGCCCCTGAGAAGACCACATGGTGCTGTCTGCCCCAAGGGGACTCATGAATATGGACAGAGATGACCGTGGTTTATAGACAGCAATACAACATAGATAATGGAGGGGCTGGTTGGGGGCGGGGGGGATGAGTCATTTGTACCTCCTTCTGGTGTGTTTTTGGTGTTTAAAGAGTGATTTTCTTCATTGTGTGTAACTTATTATTTCTTTTGTTGTTGTTATTATGAAGAGTTCATAGCCATAATAGGAAAAATGAGAAAATAATGTTGAGGAAAAATAAAAAGTGAACCTAAATCCCACCACCAGAGAGAAGGACTATTAAATTTTTGGTGCCTGTCCTTGCTGTCTTTTATTTTGTATATATATATATATATATATATATATATATATATATATATGCATAAATATACGTACATCTGTTTTTAAAATCAAATAGAACAACATTAAATGTAGATTTCATTTTTGGTTTTATATTATAAAGTAATTTCAAACTAACAAAAAGTTGTAAGAATAATACAAGGAACTCCTATATCCCCTTTACCCAGATGCAACAAGTGTCTTCATGTTGCCCCATTTCTTCGTTTCAATAATCTATTCTACATGTATTAGTTGGCATTGTATTATAAGGATGTGGCTTCTCTGGATGCATTTTTTTCACTAAGAAATTTTAATGCCTATTGCAATATCACTATGCAGTTCTGGTACTAACCACCTAGAGTTATCACAGACTGGTTAAGGGCACAGCCTCCAGTAAGACTATCCTCACTTCAGATGCCAGCCACACTATGGTAGTCCCCAAGTCACCCACTATTTTGACCAATGAGCTGGAAATTTGGGAGATTCACATGACCACCTCAGGTTTGAGCGTTTGTTAGGATGACTCACAGAACTTAGGAAAGTGTTATACTTATGATTATAGTTGTATTATGAAGGGTATAGATTAGGACCAGCAAAACAAAGAGACACATAGAGTGAGATCTGGGGGTGTCTCTTCCCCCACAAATCTTTGATGTTATTTGCCTGATGGCAGGTGTTACACTGAGTTAGGTGATGGAGGCTCAAGTCAGACCCAGGGAGCAGACCTGCTGCCTGCTGATGAGAAGGAGGGAAGACTGCTCAGGCAGGAGGAATGGCATTGCAAAGATGCAGAGACATGGACCATGTGGTGTCCTTTAGCACGATTAGAACACTGGGCAGAATATTATATATAACATTAGTTGACAGCATTGTGGAGAATGAGGCTGTGCACTGAAGTTTGTACCTTGTCCTGTGGGCCACAAGGGAGCAGAGTCTGTGGAAAGAAGTGAGTGGGCAGTGAAGGATCACAGCTATGTGATGTAATTAGATTTCTACACATCATGGAAGATGGATTGCAAGGAGAAGAGGCTCAGAGACTGCCAGAGGGTTTTAGAGAAAAGACAGGAGATGATGAAGAGTACAATCTAAGGTGGGAGCCATGGACATGCATAGTGAGTCAAGGTGAGGAGAGGTGTTCTAGGAGAGGCATCAAGGAGGCCACACTGGGGTGTGTGAACTCTCTTGCCTGGCCCTGTACCCCTCTGGTGAGAAGTCTTCTTTTAGAGGCCAATGTGTCTTAGAGGCCAATGTGCCTCCTCTTCTCTTTTTTACCTGGTTGCTAATTTCTCCAAGCAGGTTAAATCCAAAGAAATCTGTTCAAAGACATGTTGTAATTAAACTTCTGAAAACCAAAGACAAAAATCTAGAAACTAGGTCAGATGCAGTATAGCTAATTTACAGAGTTAATAATAACTCCACAAGTGTGCACAAAGCAGCAAACTCTTCATTAATGTGCTATTTTTGTCAGATTTTTGGTATCAAAGTTATGCTGGTTTCATAAAAGGAACTTGGAAGCTTTCCTTTTTTTCCCTGTGCACTGAAATGCTTTAAATAGCATTGAAGTTATAGTTTCTCTAAGGATTTGGTTGAGCTCACTGATGGACCTGGTGATTTCTTTTTTTCTTTTTTCTTTCTTTCTTTCTTTCTTTCTTTCTTTCTTTCTTTCTTTTTTTTACATCTTTATTAAGATGTTCTCATGAAACTGTCACCACAATCAACATGGCCTTAAGTCTTACCCAAGCGATCAGTCCTGGATTGTATATTAAGTGGGTGACATCCCCCCCAAATTATCTTGTGCCCCTTTGCAATCCACCCCTCCTCCACTCTTGTCCCCAGCAACCCTGATCTGCTTTCTCCTATTATAATTAGTTTGTATGTTCTAGAATTTATATAAAAGGAATCAAGCAGTATAGACTCTTTGTTTGGCTTCCTTCACTCAGCCTACTTATTTTGAAATACATCCATGTTGCGTGTATGTATCACCAGTTCATTCATTTTTTATTGTTGAATAGAATTCCATTGTATGAATATACCATCTGTCTATACATTCACTAGTTGAATGACATTTGAGTTGTTTCTAGTTGGGGGCTATTATAAATACAGGTGCTCTAAACATTCATATAGAAGTCTTTGTGTGGATATATGTTACTTAGGAGTGGAAACATTGGGCTACATGATAGATGTATATTTAACTTTTTTAGAAATTGCCAAACTGTTCCCAAGTGGCTGTTCCATTTTACATTCTCACCAGCAGTGTACGAGAGTTGCCATCACTCTTTATTCTCACCAATACTTAGTATAGCCAGTCCTCCTATGAGTCTCTGAGTGGTTGCAATTTGACAACTTTCTCAATTTCTTCTCTTTATCTTAGGCTTGAGTTGTCTATATAAGAGAGGTGAAGGCGTAACTTAGGTACTGATGTTTCATTGCAGGTTAGGGGAGGGGAGTACAGATTAAGGGAAAATTGGAAAGGAAACAGGGAAGGAGAGAAAGTGAACACAAGGTGGTACACTGCTGAGCTAATCACAGGTACACAAGAAAACACAGTAGGTTACTCAGCTATGAGATGTCTCTAGAGAAGCCATGTGGAACTAGACATCTTAGAAGAGTATATGGTTAAGGAAGGAAGAGGACTTTATCCACTGATGGTTTTCTATCTCCTGTCTTTCTTGGGTTAGATTTGCCCCATGGGAGCCTTAACTCCCCTGAATGTGTTATATGGCCCCTTTGGACAGCTGCTAGGGAAATCAGACAAGACACCCCATAGTGTGGACACCCTAGGGCACAGTGCTTCATCTGAGTCTAGAAATAAGAGACTGTGGGCATTCAGTTTGGTTGGACTGGGACATTGAGGCCATGTGCTTCTTGCGAGTGGAGGGTGAGGAGAGGCCAAGCTAAAGCCCAGATAGGACTGTGTGGGAGGCTGAGCCCACAGCAGTTAGGAGATGAACTGGTGGTGGGCCAGAGCTCCACTGAACAAGCAAATGAGGTTGGGTTGGTGGCACAGCCAATGGAGTGGGGCAAACCTGGAGAGGACCATAAGTTGAATTTGGTACAATCTTTTGAGACAGTTTCCATCATGCCTCTGATCTTTGACATTGCCCTGGGATGTAGGCAGGGATTTATAGTCCTACATTTCAGATGAAGAAAGTTGGGTCTTACTTAAGTGGCTTCCACAGGACCATACATCAGTTGGGTGACACACTTGGGCCTCTCTCTGAACCTAGTGCTCTTACCATGTGCTATACAGGTGCCAGATATTCTCAGATGTACATTGTGGAGACTGAGTCTGGTTTGGGGCACCTTCCAGAAGTCAAAGAAGCACATCTCAAATCTTCTGTTTGTCCTTTTTTTGCCCAGCTTGGGGAATTTAGTAAAGCAGCAGGAAGCCAGGTAATGAGGGTGCCAGGGGGAGGAAGCTGGAGAATTTAGAGGTCTAGTCCTACTTTGTGTGACCTTGGGCTAATAATGATTATTCCCCTTGGACCTCTGTTCATTCAATCAGCAAATATTTGGTGAGAGTGTATGCACTGTGTGCCATCCATTGTGCTATGTGGGGAATATCAAAATGAGTACAGTGGTCCCTGTCCTAATGAAATTTCTAATCCTGACCCTCCCCTATATTCATGTCTCCTGTCAAGCTGTAGAGTCTCTTTCTCCTTTCCCTTGAATATGAGATGAATAGAGAAATATTGATCTGGCCAATGAATATAACTTCTTACTCTGGGACCTTGACACCATCATATGAAGAAGCCTGAATAATAATTAAGTTAACCTGAATAATAATAAGAGGTATAGGATTGGCCATCCCTATTGACCTAGCTGACAGTCAATCAGTCCCCAAAAGCAGAGTCAGCCTATTGGCCTGCAGTTAACCACAGCCATGCTAGAGATCCAGTCAATACCAGAACTGCCTAACTGAGCCCAGCCTATATTATCAACCCACCGAATTCTAAGCCAAATAAATTATTGTGGTATAAGTCACTAATTTTAAGTGTTTTGTTATACAGCAAAAGCTAACCAATACAGCATGTAAAATGCTTAGCACAGTAATCAGTTGGATTAATGGAAATGATGATGATGATGATCATGATGATCATGATCATGATGATAGTGGTGATAATAACAGTATCCATGCTTGGGCCACTGTTGGGAACAGAAGAAAAGGTAGTTTCATGACTTCTGCCTGAAAGGAGCTCATAGCAGGACATTATTTACAAGAAGAAAAAAAGGCAACAAATAATGACTTCCAATGAACTCCCACTCATTTATTTATTCTTCAAAGTCTTGACCAATTATGAAAACCTCAAGCCCCTACTAAGGAGATTTGACTTCATGTCCACTGTGAAGAACCACCAATAGATTTGGAAAGATCCTACAGTAAGCAGAAAGGGTCAGAGAAAAAGAATGGCTAAGGGAGGGAAAAGGCCAATGTCAACCTCCTCTTTACATCTTTCATAGCACCCATGACCTTAAGAATAACTCTGACTCATAGCACCCATGACCCTTAGAGTAACTCTATAGGGCCTGGTGCGACTGCCTTCCATCTTCTTGAATCTTTCTCCCTCATTCTCACTCTGCTCCATCCATGGGTTTCTCTTAGTCTCTTAGACATGCCTTGACTTGTCTCCCCTCAGTGCCTTTGCACATGCTGTTCTATCATCTTCTTTTCTTTCCTGTGTCACTTGTGCTCACCCTTCAAATTTCTGTAATTCAGATGTCTCTGAATCCTTAATCTAAACCACGGTACCCTGAAATATCTACCAAAAGCCCTATGCTTTTCTTCTATGGCAGCTGCTATGGTTCATACTTTTGCATTTGTAATATAGGAGTGATGATTTGATGGGTATCTATCTTCTCCACCAGACTGTGAGCTCTGCTACGTCTGTCTTGCTCATATATATGCCCAAAGCCTGGCCCACTGCCTGATGTGTAGCGGACATGAACAAAATGAATGTAAAATGAATGGATGCCCTTGAGCGAAAACCCTTTGGGGCAGAATATCCATGTTCACTTAGAATCTCTCTGTCCTGAAATGACAAGAGAGAAAGAGAGGAGAAAGAAGCCACAATCTTTAGAGTTCTTCCTTAGGGACAAATCGGCCTTGCCCTAGAAGTGTCACTCAGGACTCTGGCTCCAGTTTTATAGCCAGAGGATGCATTTAATCCAGACAATAAATAATCCATCCCACCAGCCTTGGTGGCTGAGGGGAAGGTCCTTAAGGAGAGACTAACACTGATGTGGAACATTGAGTTCCCCAACGTCAAGGACACAGAATTCTCCTGCAGGGTTTTAATCATCTATTTGAATAAGGAATGCTTCCCCAAGCCTTCCTTCATAAACAACTCTGTGATCAGAGGCAAACAAACAGCCCCTGTGTGGACATCTGATGTCTGGAAGATTTCATCTGGATAGCAGAGAGACTTCACAGAGAAACACACAGAGCTAAAAGCAAGGAAAACCTGTGTGGCCTTAGTCTATTGTTTCCAAATAGGATAGTCACTGACATCTCTTCCCTTCCTTTTCCAGAATTCCTCTTTGCCATTGGAGGTCCTGGCTTACATATAAATTTTTTGTGGGTTTGTGTGTCCCTATCTTTCCATTTCTCCCACTAGACCATTGGTTGCATGAGGGCAAAGGGCAAGGATAGATCTCACTCATCTGTTGTTTTCTCACTCATAACTCAGTGCTTGGCAAGCACTGATTCCATAAATGTCTGCCGATTGGATAAGCAACAGTGAAAGGTTGAGTTACAAGTGGGATGAGTTACAGTCTGAGAAAGGGCCACGTATACGGAAAGGTAAAGTTAGGAGCCTAGCAGAGAAATGGAATGGAAACTAATGAGATTAGGAGTCTTTGGATCAAGCCATGCCATGCCTGAAGCCTTGACCATCATTTGAGTTTTCAGTTATGTGCCCTTTGTTGATTAACATGTGTCCACACAAAGATTTTTATGTAAGCACTTAAAACATCTGTATTCATAATAGTGAAAAACAGCTTAAATGTCTATCAGCAGGTGAATGGACCAGCCCATTGAGATGTAGCCATACAACAAATTCCTATAAGAGAATACTACTTAGCATCTCAACAATAAAAGGAGTGAACTATTGATATGTACAACAATATAGGTGAATCTCATAGTATATAAGATTCAAAGGACTACATACTGTGTGATTCTATTTAAAGGAATTTCTGGGATGACTTAACGGAACTGTGGTGAAATGATTCAGATTAGTGGTCAATTGCCTTTGGTGAAGAGGGAATTGACTGGAAAGGGAAGTGAAGGAATTCTGAGGAGCTGGAAATATTTTATATTTGACCTGAGTGGCAGTTACATGCATGTACACATAAGTTAAAACTGTACATTTAAAATGTATGCATTTTACTGCATGCAAATTACACCTTAATTTTTTTTTAAAGCACTGGATTAGATTCTCTTTAAAATCCTTCTAATTCTCTTGAGTTTAGGATTCTGGGGTAATTGTTCCCCTTTTCTGAGTTCCTTTGGTGTCATAGCTAGAAGGGCACTAGGATAGGAATCCAGAGGTCTGGGCACTGGCCAGGCAGAGTTGTAGGGGAGTAGAAACTGAATAAAAGCAGAGGAAGCCAGCTGGTGGCAAGAAGAAGAAGCAGAGACACAAAGAGAACAGAGAGAGGGAGGAAAAGAGAAATGAGAGACAGACAAAGAAAGATCAAAAGAGACTGGGAGAAAGATAAAGAGCCAGAGGGGGGAGGGGGAAGGGAGAGGAAGAGAGAGGGAGAGATAAGGGAAGGATCTTAGATTATTGTATGTGGCCCTAGCGAAGTAGCCATTTTGCCGTTTTGCAGGATTTCACCGCTCACTGTCACATCTCTGTAGGGACCACTGGATGCCATACTTGTCCTTGAATCTCTCCAACCTCCAGCTGTGCCTGCTTCCAGTGAAGACCTGCTTCCTTTGTGCTGACTTCTTTGTGCAGCCCTAAAAGTCCCGTTTCCCCGCCCCCGAAACTGTGTGGTTATTTGTTCTTTGTGTGCCATCCTCACCCCAAGGACAGAGTGTCCAGAGAGCAGGGACCTGCTTTCATCAGGCTCATCTTCCAATCTTCCACACCTGTGCCCAGCAGGCAAGGATCAACTGGGCAAGCTGACACATCAGTTCGTTTTTCCTACAAGGAAGCATTCAAGGGTGTTGCAAGATTCTTACACCTTTCATTTGTGTTTGGGACAGTGGCCCCAGCCCTGGGCCAACCCATCAGGTCTTGGTTGTAGAAACCAGTGGGGGCACTGTCTGCCTCCATTGGGGAGTTGTGCTGTCATACAGGACAGAGGAGTGGTGAAATCAGGAAGCCCAGATCAGAAAGTACTGGAGTGCCAGTGGGCCCAGAAGCATTTAGAAAGCAGAGCTTGCTTGGGCAAGAGGTACAGGGTTAAGACTGAATTAAGCAAAGGTGTAGGAGGATCTCTTGGGGATGGTGTACTGGAAAGACCCGTGGGCGGGCATGGTGTGCATCTGTTACACAATTTCCCAATGGTCATTGAACTTGGGCCGAACAACCAAGACCAAGATCCTCCTTCCTCCCCCCTTCCTTCCAGGCAGCCAGAAAGCCCGGGGTCTCAACTGAGTGGATTAACTACTAAATCATCACATAAGCAGCCCAATTCAAAACTTAAGGGATGGCACCAAGTGTGGATTTTGCTAGAACTTCTCTCATCCACTGCCAAGACAGCTTCCTTTGAGGATAGCTCTAACCACATGTCAGCCATGCCTCAGTTTAGTGTCCAGGATGGCTGTGCCCACAGCCCCTTCTATGGACTGACACTTGCCTGACAGCACAGCCCTGCGATCTGGGATTTTCCATCTTTTTGTTCCCAGATGGTCCCGTCTGAAGCCCTAGACCTTTAGGAATGTGTTTTGCCTGGGTCCCAGGGGTGACACTAATGAGTTCTGAGTTCTCTTCCGTTCTCTCTGGCTGGGATGTGGTTCTGAGTGTGGGTGGAGGAATTCTTGAGTGTGGTTCTTGTTTGCATCTTTGGAAATCCTCTGGCAGGAAAAGAGCCCAGGACTCGGTGTCTGTTCTAACAGGAGCTGTATCAAGGATTCTAGTTGACAGGGAAGTAGATCTTTGAAGAGCTGGGGAGGAAGCAGAGCTGGTTCTTGTTTCTCCTCCCACCCCCACTTTGGTTTGCCATTGCACTGCCTGTTTTAGAGCTAGTTAAAATCTTATTTTTGAACGGGTTTCTGGTTCATCACTCATTCATTGGGTAACCTGGGGCCAACCACTTGCCATCTCTATGCCTCAAATACCTCACCTGGCTGTATTTTTTCCAATTTAGTGATTCAAGGCTTCTCTGAGTTCCAAATCTGCCAGTCCTTTGGAAAAAAAAAATCACAATTTTCCTCACTTTCCAAAAAACAAAGGACAAGAGCCAATATGCAATTGGTTATCTCCTTTCCCCATGCTGAGCATGGTTTCTCAGGAGGCAAAATTATCATGGTGGTCTCCTAGCTGTAGAGAAGAAGAAATGCTCTTAGGAGGAATGAGATTTGGGCTAGGACTGTGTCTCTCTCCTTTACCCCCACAAGCCTGAAAGGGATTTGCAAACTGAAATGTAAATATGCAAATATTTACACCACTGTCTGCCCCAGACCTCTCCCAAGTACCACATGGTGTGTCCTTTTTTGGGCGGTTTGCTGTATACACACACACACACACAGTGTATGTGTTGGGGGGTGTGAGTGTTGTATGTGTGTGTGTATTAGCATATATGTTTGGCATGTATGTATTGGTGTGGCTGTGTGTTGTGTGTATATTAATTTGTGTCTGTATGTGGAGTCAGTGAGCTAGTGCATGTAAGGTCCCAGGCCTAGAACATAGTAAATTCTCAATAAATGTGTGTCATCATAAAAACTTGGAACTTTTGTTTTGTTTGTTTTTACTTTATTTTCTTTATCAAGGTGTAACATTCAATAAAGTACACAGATCTTACCTGTAGAGCTTGACAGATTTTTGCATGTGTATACATGCATGTGACCACCACCCAGATCAAGATATGGGGCACTTCCAGCTCCCCACTAGCTTCCCTGAAGCATCGGTGTCTCCATTCTTCTGACTTCTATCATTGTAGATTGTTTGTCCATGGTTTCAGACTTCACATAAATGAAGCTATACAGTATATACTCTTCCATGTCTGGCTTCTTCAGTTCAACATATTGCCTGTGAAAATTCATGTTGTGTTTAGCTGCAGCTTTTTTCTTTTAACCTCCCATGTGGTGTGGCATTTTACACACTTACCATTATGTGCTTATCCATTCTCCTGTTGATGGCCATTCGATCAGTTGCCAGTTTGGGCTATCATGATTAAAGCTTCTTTGAACAAGGCTTTAGTGGACATAAGCACTTATTTCAGTTGGGTATCTATCCAGAAGAGAATTTCCCTGGGTCATAGGGTATATGCATCTTTGGTTTTAGTAGATGTTGCCAAACAGTTTTCTGAAGTGGTTTTAAATTACCATCCAAACAGCAATAATTGAGAGTCCCAGTTGCTTCATACCCATCTATATCCTCGCTGTCACAGTTGGTTTCTCCAGAAGCAGATGCTGTGATGGGGTCTGGGTTGCAAGGTATCTGTAAGGGGTTAGCACCTGTGAAGATAAAGAGGAGGAGCAGAATTCAGCAGAGGGAGAAGCTGATCTGTGAGGCAGGCATCACAGGTGAGCACTGCCCACCCCAGCTACTACTTCAGTGGAAACAGCAGACCTAGAACCCTGTCTCACTCAGTCCCTGGATGTGGACCACCCTGGGAGGGCCATGGTCCCTGACAAGGTGGTTCTCCAGAGCAGGGGTAGGTGTTGAAGGAGCTGCCAGCTACCTGCTGACGACACTCCCTGTGGTTCATCCCCAGGCCCTCCCTCAAAGAGAGATCTCTCGGATCCAGTACGTGCACACTACCCATTGAGTGGGGGGGGTGTGATAGTATCCAATGAGATTTTAATTAGCATTTCCATGATAACTCATGATGCTTTTGTTCTTTTTTTTTTTTTTTAAATTTTTATTTATTTATGATAGTCACAGAGAGAGAGAGAGAGGGGCACAGAGACATAGGCAGAGGGAGAAGCAGGCTCCATGCACCGGGAGCCTGACGTGGGATTCGATCCCGGGTCTCCAGGATCGCGTCCTGGGCCAAAGGCAGGCGCCAAACCGCTGCGCCACCCAGGGATCCCGATGCTTTTGTTCTTGTTAGCCATTTGAATATCTTCTTTTGTGCAATGCCTGTCCAAGTTTTTGCCCATTTAAAAAGTTGAGATGTTTATCTTTTTCTTATTTTTAAAAAAGATGTATTTATTTATTTTGAGAGAGAGAGAATGAGCACACATGAATGTGGAGGGGAGGAGCAGAGGGAGAGGGAGAGAGAATCTTAAGCAGACTCCATGCTGAGCGCCAAACCAACTCCATCTCACAACCCTGAGATCATGACCCAAGCCAAAACCTAGAGTCCAATGCCTAGCTAACTGCACCACCCAGGTGTCCTTATCTTTTTCTTATTAATTTGTAAAAGTTCTTTATATAGTCTGGATATGAGTTATTTTTCATAGATATACTGCAAACATCTTCTTTCAACCTTTTTTGTTTAGGAAATTTTTTCCTATCCCAGGGTTGTGAAGATATTCTTCTCTTTTTCTAGGTTTATCATTTTATGTTATTTATTTATTTTTTTGACCTATGATCCATCTCGGGTTAATATTTGTATATGGTATGAAGTAGGTTTGTTTTTTTCCGCCATATGGAAATCCAATTGAGCTAATACTATTTGCTAAAAAGATCATCTTTCCCCACCGAATTGTAGTGCATATTTACTATAAATCTGCTGCTGGAATATGTGTGGGTCTCTTTCTGAGCTTCTTATTCTGGCCCATTTGACAGGATTATGCTATATCACGGTGTCTTACTCCCTTGGATTTATAAAAACTCTTGACATCTGGTAGTGTTAAGTCCTCCAACTTTGTTCTTTTCTGAGATTGGCCTTGCCTAGGACTTTTGAATCTTCTTATAAATTTTAAAATCAACTTGCCACTGTCCTCAAAAATATCTGCTGGGATATTCATCTACATTGCATCTACATTGAATATACAAATCTATTTGGGGAGAGTTGACATCTTAATAATATTAAGTTGGCCAACCAGTGACTAAGGTATAGTTCTCCATTTAGGCCTTTTTCAGTTTCTCTTTATGGTTTTTAGCATAGAGATCTTGTACCTCTTTCATTATTTATTCATAAATATTTGATGATTTTTAGGATTATTATAAATGATATTTAAAGTTTTTCACTTCTGGTTGTTGCTTGTATATAGAAATTCAATTAATTTTTGTATGTTGATTATATTCAGCAGCCTTGCTAAATTTACTCATTCATTCTAATAGTTTGCAGAGTATTTGGATTTTTCTATATATAGTATTATCATCTGAAATAATGACAGTTTGTAGGTTTCCTGTCCAATCCTTATATGTTTTATTTTTATTTTTCTTGACTTATTGAAATGACTGGGTCCCACCCTACGATGTTGTGTAGAAATGTTAATGGTGGACATCCTTTTCTTGGTCCTATCCTTAGGAGAAAAGCATTCAATATTTTATCATTAATGATAATGTTAGCTCTGTGTGTGTGTGTGTGTGTGTGTGCGCGCGTATGTGTGTGTGTCTGTCTGCCTCTGTGTGTGTGTCTCTATGTTTGGCAGATTCCCTATACCAGATTAAGAAAATTCTGTTTGATACCCTTTCCTGAGGATTTTTATCAAGAACAGGCATTGAATTTTAACAAATATTTTTCTGTATCTATTGGTTTTAGCGCACATCTACAGCTGTAGCTCTCAAAATGTGGGAAATTGTTTGTGACTGGTACCAGGCCAGAGGTTTCTGAGGGAGTTGGGGCCCCATGGGGGCCAGACAAGATAATTGCAGGAGGGCAGGAGTATGAGGTACCTTGAAGAGACAAGTCAGTGACACATGTGATCACCCATCTCAGCCCTCACAGATTCCTGCTCTGCCCAGCAAGCATTTGGGATCTGTTTTCTGAATGGAAACTAGACCGTTTTATACAACCCTGTGCCAGGCATTATGTTAGGCATCATGGGGCAACTCTTGACACTGGTGCCAGGGCCCTGGGGGTCCCAAGGGGCTACCATGTGTCATGTTTTCATGCAGCTCTTAGGAGGAACCAGATTTGGGCTAGAACCAGCGGGTCTGTGTCTCTCTCCTTTACCCCCACAGCATCTCCTTGCCAGGGACTAAAGGCTCTTGGGAGCAGCTGGACTGTGTACAAACAGGGAAAGAGCAGTGGAAAATGCATCAAATGATCCCCACCCTCAACCATTTCATCCCCTGCCTAGTTGTCTTGTGGATATTTGGCCTTCCCAGTGCGGTCTGGGAAGACTTAGAAAGTTTCCTTCCAGAGCCCTAGGAAGCCAAGAACGGGAGCTGCCTCAGGCCATTTCTGTCTCTGCGTCTCCTTTCAAAGGATTTCTGGATAGATGAGAGAGATTGTGGCTTCTGGGGCAGTCAGGAGAGAAGGCCTATCGTTTCAGATTTCTGGCATGGCTCAAAGATTCAAACTCTCTAATTCCCAGGCTAGACGCCTCAAACTACTGGGAATAAAGGCCTTTCCTTCAAAGACAGGCTGCCATATTTGCTGCTTCTGCTGCCTTTGCTCGGGTACCCTTACCCGCTTTCCATAGCAACTCTCTGCCCTAGCCAGACCAGTGTGGAAATTAGGAAGCTTTGGGTTATGAGTGACAAAAAGAGATGGCAAACTAGCCCAACCCTCAAAAGAGGGGACATTTATCAGTTCACAGATCTGAAAAGTCTAGAGGGAAAGTCCAGGTGCTCAGACATTGTTATCTCTCCATCTTTAGCTCTGGTTTCTCCTGTATGGGCTCATTCTCAGGCGAGCTCTTCCTTTACAATGGCAAGGAAGATCTGGCATATATCCTCCCAGCTTGGTAGCTACAGTGAAAACACAACACTCCTTTTCCATAGATGAGGCAAAAATACCAGGAAAGGCTTTCATTGGCCCAGGTTAATTCCCACACCCATATTAAGAATCAGCTCCTCACACAGTCTTAGAATGTGGGAAGGGTGAATTCTGAGAGGAGAAAAGGATGTGCAACTAGAATTAAATGTGCCAAGCAGGCAAAATCACTGGGTGCCACCTCCCCCAGCTGCACTTGCCCACGTCCATGCCTTGTTCATACGTTTCTCTTGCTGGAATATTCTCTTTCCCAGGCTTAGTGTTTCCCTTCCTACAATCCTCACCTGCCCAGGAAATCTTACCTGGCCTTCCAGCCCACACAGACCTCCCCCTTCTTTGAATTCCCTGCGTGTCAATGGTCTGTACATTTGATTTTATTTTAAAATTAATATAATTTGATTGCTTTCTTCTGATTATATCATAATAATATTTGTTCCCAGGCAAGTCAAAATATAAAGATGAAATCCCATTACCCACAAAAGTTTCTCAGGGGAGTGACATTGTGCCCGGGTTTGAGGTTTAAGTAGTAATGAGGCAGGAGTGGATGGAGCAGAGCCAGGAACATTTCAGGGTAGGAAACCAGCACATGCAAAGATTCAAGGGAGTTGAGGAAGCAAAAGCAGCTCGGCAAGCAGGAGTGGAGTGAGAGAGGGTAGAAGAGAAGGTTGGCACATGAGGGCCACGGGAAGAAGGTTGGCTTTTATTCTAAATGAGATGGGAAGCTACTGGAGGATTTTAATCAGGGAGGCTGGTGTTTGGGATAGCTCTCCTACCCGACTATGGAGTGGAAGAGGCAGTGGGACAAATTTGGAATTTGAGTCACTGAGGCTAGAGATGATGCTGGTTCTGCCCAAGGTGACAGCTGTGGAGAAAGAGAAGTGGGTGGATTGGGGTGGGGAGGAAGTGTTGGGCGATATCTAGTTTTCTGGCTTGAGCAGCTGTGTGGATGAGGTTCATTTACTGCCATGGGAAAGATGGGAAGTAAAAGACATCCTCTCTAGATGGACACCCAAAGTAGATTTACACTCACACTTCACATAAGTTGCATGGAATTGCTTTAATCAGTGCTCTTTTCTCAACTGAGCATATTTTCCATATCATCAATATTTCTTTATAGCATCCTTGGCAATGCCCGTGTACTATTCCATATGATGTGCTCTAATTTTTTAGAAGTCCCCATGGAGGGACACTAAGCTGATTTTAGACTGCCCATGTAGAACTTGATTAGCCATCAACTTGCTTTGTTTCTCAAGTCCTCTGTCATTTTATCTCATATGCAACTTTCCCAGGCCCAGGGGCTACACCGGCTCTCTGCTCCTTCCTTCCATGTCTGGCGTTTTGGCCACTAGATGGTGATGTTGCATAGTATCTCCCAGTGCTTCCTGTCCACTCAGGTCTCCTTGCTGGGAGCTCCAGAGAAGAGCACCCAACCTCCCAACACAGGCAGTGGCTTCTGAAATGTGGTACCCAAATTGCTGATAGTGCCTGAGATGGTTTGAGGAGCTGCTGGGCCCTATATTACCAAAGTTTATTTCCTTGTTTTTAGGAAAATAGTTGTTTGTCCTTCAAATTCATGATTTCACAGATGCTATTATTATTTAGAATCAGTTTAAATTAAAAGAAAGTTTCTAATTTAACAAGTTTTAAAGATAACTCGTAGTGCAGGCAGCATACAGATAAGTCATTGGCTTCATTACAAATCATGAGTCTATGTGAGAAACTATGATGGAGGGCAGCCCTGGTGGCGCAGCGGTTTAGCGCCGCCTGCAGCCCGGGGTGTGATCCTGGAGACCCAGGATCGAGTCCCACATCCGGCTTCCTGCATGGAGCCTGCTTCTCCCTCTGCCTGTGTCTCTGCCTCTCTTTCGCTCTCTCTGACTGAATAAATAAATAAATAAATCTTTAAAAAAAAAAAAAGAAAGAAACTATGATGGATTCATAAAATCTTAGAATGACTGGATTTAAATGCTTGCACCCTAGAAAACATCAAATCTTAAACTCTTTGGAGCCCTGGAAGCGGTCTTTGAGCTGCAGTATCTTTGATTATATTTTCAAAAATACCACAGAAAGACAATATTTAATAAGATAATCACACAATTCTTAGAATCCATGTGAACTTGGGATCTGAGGGTCTTGGAAGATTAGATTTGGGGGATCCTAGACTCCCAGAACACCAGTGTAAAGAGGTCTGTCTCAGATCTCTTTGGCAGAGGACAAAATTGCAGTCCAAAAAGAGATACTACATGGCATGCAGGAAGCCCTGCTGAATGGTGGCCATTGAGGCTCTTACCCTCTTACTCCTGCCTCTGTCTCACCCTTCCATAGTGAACTACAGATTCTCCTCTACCTCATGATGCTCAGGGCTCCCAGCTGTGAGGCCCCACCCAGGGATTTTCATACCTGCTCTCTCTTTTCTCTTTATCAACTCATTCATCCAGCCTCCTTCCCGGGAACTCCTTCTCTCTGCTAGTTTAATCTGTTGGGTTCATTAATCCATACCACCTCAGATTAATTGGCAAGGGAGTAATTTATGTGAACACATGTCCTTTCTCACAAGTAACATGTGCTTCCTACAGACTGTTGCAATCTCCAGGGTGGTGCTGATGGTGGGATTCAAAGCAGTATGGCTGGCCAATGAGAACAGTATCTTGAGGGTCTGGTGTCTTTGAGTGTCCTTCAAATCATCACCTACTTAGAGCCTCAATTTTTGCTCTTCTTTCCTACCTGAGAATGAGGAGACTGGATTGGGGATTGTAGATTGGACACCCAGGGAAGACTTTTTGCTGTTATGTCCTTCCTGAGCTCAATGTTCAGAGGCCAACTGGAGATCACACTTCTAGAATTCTGAACGTTTATAAATCCTTCCCATCTTTCAAGAATCAGCTCTGGTGTCACCTCCTCTGGGAAGCCTTCCAGGATTATTCTCCCCATAGAGCTGAACATCTTTCAATGGCTTCGTATTGGTACCCCACATTTGTCTCTCAGCCATATATATACTCCAAATTGTGTTCACATTAGTCCCCATGGAGTGATTATTCCCCAATGTCCTTCTAATGTCTTAGCATTATTAACCACACTTTGCCAACTTAAGAGTCCAGAAGGGTCAGTTCAAAATGCTGGGGACTGCTGACAATCACAGGATTTACCAGAGTCGTTTCTCCTCACCTCAGCTAGTGAGGCCATGTGGAAATGAGGGCCCAACATTATCAAACTTCATCATTTTTCTGGTTATCTGGATTTTGAAAGTAAACTAACAAATAAAAATGTTGATAATAAAGTTAGAGCATCTTGAACCCACATTATTAAAGGCATGTTACAGAAGTCAAGTGCGTCAATTTTGAAGCATGACTTCCAAATTCTTTGACACTCATTCCATTAAGGCACAAGGTGTAACATAGACACTTTAGTTGCTTGACTAAGAGAATATGGAGGAAATGACACTGTGCCAGTTTCTGGGACACTGGCTCTTGGAACCTAGCAGCCCTGAGAAAGTCTAAGCAGTCCGTGAAGAGGCCCTTCAGAGAAGAACCAGGACTCCATCCTGATCCCCAGCTAAGCTGCCCTCAATCACCATGTGTTTTTAAAAGCTACTAAGTATTGGGGTTTTTTGTTACCTAGCAATAGGTAACTGGAACATGGAGGGAACTGGATTCAAGTCCTTACTCCCTCGGTCACTGACTGTAGGATCTCAGATCTTTTTCCTCCATGGACTTCAGTCTCCTCATTTAAGAAGTGAGGCTTTGGTCTGCCCTCGAGTGTTAGTGAGGATGTGCAATCTCTCACATGCAGCTATGGGACTGCGGAGTAGCATTGCCACCTCGGAAAGCAGAGAGCATCATCTAGGGGAGCCAAGATGCTCAGATCCTGTGCCCAGCCATTGAGCCACCAGATCAACATTCGCCCACAGGACAGCTGATTTGTGAGGGCAAGCGATTGGAGAAGGCCTAGACGTCCATCAATGGGAGAAGAGCTCATGAACCGCAGTTTATTTAGAGGTTGCCAGTGGATGGATTCGAGCTCTGTGGAGTAGTGCAGAGCAAGCTCACTAACTTGAGGCTGAGTCAAACATACAAGTTGCAGAGTGACTCACACAGTATAGCCCCGTTTATATAGTTTGATAACAAGCAAACAGCAGTAATGTTTAGAGATGCAGATGTATGTGTGAAAACAAGTGTGGGAAGGTTACACTCCAGATTCAGGGGGTGACCTCCCTTGGGAGGGAGGAAGAGCAATCAGTGAGAGGTACCCCAGGGGTTCCTGCTATATCTCTAACATGATCCTCAAAGACAGAGGAGCAGGAGAAAGGGAACAACAACATGTTGGAATTTAATAGAGCTGAACAAGGAATCCATGGGCATTTGTTATATTATTTTTGTGTTTTTCTATGTGTTTGAAATATTCCATAATTTAAAAGAGCAGAATTCATAATAAAGGGTAGAGGCCAATGATGATTGAAGTCTCTTCCAGTCTGAGTCACCCAGAAGCTTGTGGCAGTCATGGATGTTTCATCTGTGTCCCCCACTCTGTCCAGCACTTGATGGCTCCAGATTACATTTCCCAACCCTAGAAGTGAATAGCTACAGGATTGCCACCGTGGCTACTTCTAGAGTGTCTGTGTGTATGTGTGTGTGTGTGTGTGTGTGTGTGCGCGCGCGCGCGCGCACACGCGCGCGCGCACATGCCCCAGGGAGTTTCCCATCCTTCCATCCACCTCCCAGTCACGAGGCCTCTCTTCCTTCGGCATATTCCCTCCCAAGGCTATGCAAGAAGCTGCCCATGTGACAAAGCTGGTTCAGTGGACTAAGGATCCCTGTGGAATTTAATAGATCCTTGTGTGGTTCCCCTGGCTCCCTTGCCTAATTGCTGTGTGACCCTGGGTTTTAGATTCCTCATTTGCAGGTATGTAATATATGTCCATAATTCTCAAGTTTTCTTCTGGACTCTGGCATCCTATTAATTGCCACGCCCTAGACAGCCACTCTGACCAGTGAGACACTGATATAACAATTGCAGCCGCTTATTGCGCACCTGATATGTTGGTTATCTCATTGAATCCCCATAACAGGCCTCTGATGGGCTCTGACAGATAAAGAACCTGAAGGTCAGAGAGGCCCTGTAGCTTACCCCTGGAAATGCAGTGGAGATGCAGTGGAGTTAGAGCTTTTAGAAGTAGGGAGAAGGGATCCCTGGGTGGTGCAGCGGTTTGGCGCCTGCCTTTGGCCCAGGGCGCGATCCCGGAGACCCGGGATCGAATCCCACGTCGGGCTCCCGGTGCATGGAGCCTGCCTCTCCCTCTGCCTGTGTCTCTGCCTCTCTCTCTCTCTCTGTGACTATCATAAATAAATAAAAATTTTAAAAAAATTTAAAAATTAAAAAAAAAAAAAAAAAAAACGAAGTAGGGAGAAGAGGGCTGCCTTTGCATTGACCTCTGCCCACCCAGCCACCCTGACCACAGTTCCTCCCACTCAGCCCCCAGGCTCTGGATCCCCACCAATGCCTGAATTCTTCTCCAGAAAAGTTTGGCTGGACAGGACTCTCACCAGATGGACTTTGGCTGGTTGAGAGTTCTGGGAGCTAGGCCTGGGGAGGCTAGAGGCAACCAGTGGAGGCTCTGAGATCCCACACATGCTTGAGAAATTCAGCACTAGGGCTGCCGACAGTCTGGCCTCAGAGGTAGGGGTGTTGGGTGGAAGAGCCTGCATGCTGCACAAATCACCTCACCCATTTCCTCCCCTGTAACATGAAAGTGCAGGTCACTTTGTTGGGTACCAGCAGCCAGCATCCCTGTAGGAATCTTATGCATAGTAATTAACTTAATCCTCTTATCAGTCATACCAGGTCAGTCCTACCAGGCACAGAGAGGTTAGGTAACTTCCCCAGGCCACACAGCCAGGGAAAAGCAGAGGTACAATTTAATCCCAGGAATCCTGTCCTGGAGTCCACACCCTAAAGCACATGACACAGCCCTGTCCTCACAGCAGCCTGGCCCAAGAGGCTGGACTCTGGCCATCCATTCGTTGCAGATGAAGATGAGGCTGAGAGTTTCTGCTCAAGGCTCAAGTCTCACCACTGGTCATGAGTGGAGTCTGGATCAGAAGCCTGGCTGCTAAGAGAGAAGAGAAGGAGAAACTATAGGGCAGGGGTACTGGAGTAAAGGAGTGGTCCTGTCCTTCTCAGGAGGCTTCCCTCACCACAGTGCTCCCCAGCCCCTCCTACCTGCCATCTCCACTCCCTCCGCACAGAATAGAGGAAGCCTGGAGGTAGTGACAGCAAACCTGGGACCAGGTTGAAAAATCTGCTTTGTAAGACTACTGCTCTCAGGAGGGCTCTACTTCAACATCCCAGCTCTTGCCTTGTCAGACATTTTAAGGCAGAATGGGCCAGAAGAGAGAGAACTCAAATCCTGGCCCCGCCATTTCCTAGCTGTGTGACCTTCGGCAAGTTGCTGGACCTCTCTGAGCCCTAGTTTCCTCCTTCATGAAGTAGAACTGACCTCTCTGAGTCATTGGGCCCTGGAGGAAGCCTTTTGAGATTACCAGGGAAATAGCTGGCTAGATGGGCCTTTGCCTTATTGCAGTTGGAACTACAAAGCTGAGAATAATATGGGAGAAGCACCCCCACAGTCTAAGGAGAGGCGTAAGAACATTCTACAAAGCGGCTCATCCTCAACCTACAGTCTCAAATCAAGGAGAGCTTATAAGAGTAAGGTTGGAGGCTGCCAGTTGGAGCATCCCCTGTCTCATGCTAAGACAGGCAACATCCTCTGATACCAGGACTTCCAGATGACCAGGGAGTACATGGTAGAGACCTCTGGGAGAACATGACCGGTTCCCCCTGGTGCATATGGGGCAGAGGGCTGGCGCCTGCCTGGACCAATCTAAAGGGATCCAAAGGCTACCAGCATAAGCAGGGTAGAGAGAGGTAGTTTGTAGGCAGGCGGGTTAAGAGGTGATTGAGAACATTGCTAGGCTGGGCTTGTCCTCAGGGACCCATCCAAAAAGAATTGGGATGAGGAGACCTTAGTAGAAGTGGATTATGTGGGGTGTCCAATAAAGGCAGGTACCAACGGGCCTCAGGAGTGACCAAGGGGCCTCAGGAGTGACCATGCCAGTATGGTGGGGGTTCCTAAGAATACACAAAGCACCCCTGAGAGTGAGCACCTATGTGGAGGCAACTGCCTCAGAGAGAGCCAGATGTCAGGTGACAGGATTACTGGCTGAGGGTCCCTTTCCAGCTCCCTGGGCACCCTCCACCTGCGAGGAGCCAGGACTGGCCTGCAGGACTCACCATCAGGCCCCAGCTGGGCAGTGATGCAGGTCTTCATTTGGATATAAAATCCAAATATTAATTTGATTTTGACCAGATGGACTTCTTAAAATACCTAAAATGAGACCTCTAATGACCCCTGAAGTGGGAACCCTGGGTAGCGCAGCGGTTTAGTGCCTGCCTTTGGCCCAGGGCGCGATCCTGGAGACCCGGGATCGAGTCCCACGTCGGGCTCCCGGTGCATGGAGCCTGCTTCTCCCTCTGCCTATGTCTCTGCCTCTCTCTCTCTCTCTCTGTGTGACTATCATAAATAAATAAAAATTTAAAAAAAAAAATGACCCCTGGAAGTGACCAGAAAGGCTACAAGGTCTTCCCAGATGTCGTTGAGGGGTGGGGAAACATCTCAACAGACTTCATTTAAAAGCCCTGAGGACAGAGTAGAATTGCTTCATCTTGCCCCCTGCCACGGGCCAGTCCTCCTTTACCTCCCTGGCCCATCAGGTAAAGTCACTGCCTGGCATCATGGGGCCCCCTGCGAGCAACTGGCTTCCTCTGACCTGGGGGAACTCCCACTCCCTGCCAGGAGCTATGCTTGAGAAATCTGTGGCCTGCCCATTCCCACGGTGGCCTCCCAGGAAGTCATGAGAACACTGGCACCTTCATCACCATGAGATGGCCTGCCTATCCTCTGACCTTACCACACCCTCAGCAGATACTGGTGCTGGTTACATCCACTCACCAGGTGAGAAGACCCAGGTTCAGCAAGGTCCATCTCAGTTCACCACTTCAATCCAGGAAGAGGCCAGTCCACATTCCTTTTGTTTGCTTAACTGTGTGAAAATATACATAACATAAAATTTACCATTTTAACCATTTCTAAGTGTGCAGTTCAATGGCAATGGTATATTCACACCATTGTGAGGATTCCACACTATGGGGTTGGTGGAATCATCCCCACCACCAGTCTCCAAAACCTTTTCATCTTCTCAAGTTGAAACTCTGTCCCCATGAAATACCAACTTCCCGTTCCCTCCTCACTCTCAGCCCTGGCAGCCACCATGCTGCTTTGTGTCTCCGTGAGTTTGATGATGTGAGGTACCTCACAAAAGTGGAAGCCTACAGTATTTCTCCTTTTGTGACTGGCTTATCCCACTGAGTACTGTGTCCTCAGGGTTTTTCCATGTTACAGCCTGTGATAGAATTTCCTCCCTTTTAAAGGCTAAATAATATTCCATTGTATGTAATGCCACATTTTGTTTATCCATTCATCCATCAATGGACGCTTGGGTTGCTTCTACTTTTTGGCTACTGTGAATAATGCTGCTAGGACAAGGGTACACAAATATCTCTGGGAGATACTGCTTTCAATTCTTTTGGGTGTCTACCCAGAAGTGGAATAGCTAGATCCTCGGATCATTCTATTCTTAGTTTCTTGCAAACCGCCATACTGTTTTCCAAGCAGCTGCACCATGTTATGTTCCCACAAGCAGCTCATGTGGGTTCCAATGTCTCCACAGCCTTCCAACACTTGTTTTGTTTTTTATGATAGCCACACTCAGGCACATGAAGTGGTATCTCACGGTGGTGTTGATTTGCATTTGCCTAAAGATCAATGATGTTGAACACCTCAAATGTTTCCTGGCTATTTGAATGTTCTTTGGAGATTTATATACCTAAGCCCTTTGCTTACTTGTTAATCTGGCTAGGTTTTGTGGTAGTTGTTGTTGGTGTTCAGTTGAAGGTGTTCTTTCTGTATCCTGGGTATAAACCCCTATCATACATATGACTCACAAATACTTCCTCTCATTCTGTAGGTTGCCTTCCTTTAGTTTTTTTTTTTTTTCTAAATAAAACTTATTTTTTAAGATTTTATTTATTTATTCATGAGAGACACACAGAGAGAGGCAGAGACATAGACAGAGGGAGGAGCAGGCTCCCTGCAGAGAGCCCAATGTGGGACTCGATTCCAGGACCCCAGGATCATGCCCCCAGCTGAAGGCAGATGCTTAACCACTGAGCCACCCAGGCGTCCCCCAAATAAACCTTTTTAATTAAAGTATAACATGCATACAGAAACATGCTCACAACACAAGGACACATCTTGATGGGTTGTCACAAAATGAGCACAGCACACCTGTGTAATTGCAAGTTGCCTTTCATTTCTCCTCCCTGGTTCTTCTCTTCCTTCTTCCTGGGCCATGATCCCAACTTCTAATACCATAGATTAGTTTTGCCTATTTTTAAACTCTAATGAATGGAATCTTACAGCATGTAATTTTTCCCCTTGGCTTCTTTTGCTCCTCACTCTTGGAGTTTCTCATCATTGCACATAACTGTAATTTGGTCTCATTCATTGTTATAGAATCTTCCACAAATGAATCTGCCCCAAATTACCCTTTAACCTATTGATGGACTTTTGGGCTATCCTGCCAACTTTCTGGAGCCACTGCCAATGAGGCATCCCCTACCTGTGCCTGTTGGCACCTCCAAGCAGGCTCTGGGAAGAGGACACAATTATGCTCCCCTTTTGAGGGGAAAAAGGAAGGGTGCAAGGAAAGACTGGGATCACCTGCCAAGGCCAGAGCTAAGGTTCTGCCCAAGACTGTCTGACCAGCCTGCCGCAGCTCAGGGCTGCTCACACCCACCTTCACTATCTCCTTTACCCTGCACACTGTCTGTCGTCTGCCTGCCCTTGCCTGGCAAGCTCCATGAGGAAGTCCAGTGCCTAAGTGTGCTGCCTGCCTGACTCCACACCACTTCCTTTTTTCCACGAGCCTGAGAAGCTTCAAACTGCAGGGCCTTCCTCTTCCTTGACTCTACGCCAGCATGGGGCCTGGCCCAGCACCTGTTGTGTGGGATTCTGGTTGGGAGATCCAAGGTGGAAATCAGTGTCATTCAGGCAAGAGGCCCCGGGTGTGTGACAGTGCTGCAAACCCCATGTGGGACCTTGGGCAAGTCACTTCACCTCCATGCCTCTGATGGAGTGATGTTTACACAGTGATGTTGTTGTGAGGTTATATGAGTTAGTCCCTGAGAATTAGTTGGCTACGTGCCTGGGTAAGTGTCCACTGTCGTGGCAGCTCTGTTTATTACCTCTGTTCATTGTTGTCACGGAGACGAAAGAGGCATCCATCTCCAGGTCCTACCAGCTAAAGCTGGGTGTCCTCTCTGCCTTCCCAATTACTCTTTTGTGTTTCTGGTCTCCTTTGAGCTTAGTGAAATATCGCCTTGCTGATAAAGTCTTCATCCCCAGAACACTGCCCCTCTCCCTTGTGGACTGGCACTTTGAGGATCTCTGAGCCAAACAGATGGCTCCTCTGTTTCCCCAGGGCTTCATGGCTGACTCTTATCTTTTCAAAGAATTATATAAAAAGTTTTAAAAGGTGATAGATGTCTTCAATATAAAGTTTGAAAGTCTCAAGAGGAAAGCTGAAAAAAATCAGGCTTCTTCTCTCTCTCTCACCCCTGGGTCCCTGCCACTCAGTCCCCTACTTTGTATGTTTCCAGAAAGATTCTGTCATAGACAGGAATTACTCCTACATTTACATTTCACACAAATGGGATTCTCTCCATACACATTCTTCACCTTGCTATTATTGTTTTATTTGTCACTTAATTTTTAAAATTCAATTAAATTCAATTTGCCAACAGCAAAAAAAAAAAAAAAAAGCAAAGCAAAAGCAGCCCCAAACCATTACTACTTTTTAAATTTTTATTTTGAAATAGTTTAAGACTCACAGAAGTTGCAAAAATAGTACAGAGAGTTCCCATGGACCTTTCACCCAGCTTCCCCCAGCTCCCTACCCCCATCCCCATGATAACATCTTACATAATCATAGTGCATTGTCAAAACCAGGAAATTGACCTTGGTACAATATTATTAACTCAAAATCAGACCTTATTTGGATTTCACCCATTTTTACATGCAATAATTGTTTTGTTTTCCGGGGCATAGTTCTGTGAAATGTTATCTCATGGATAGATTTTGTAACCATCAGGATATAGAATTGTTCTAGTCACCAAAAGAGACTCCCTCGTGCTAACACTTTATAATCCTGCCCTTCCCCAAACCTATCCCCTAGCAACTGCCGCCCTCTTATCCATCACTATAACTATGTTACTTGACAGTGTTGTATAAATGGAATTACACAATGTGTAAGCTTTTAGGATTGGCACTTTTTGCTCAGCATAATGCCCTTAAGATCAGTTTGTTGTATTTATCAATAATTCATTCCTTTCTAGTGCTCCGTAATATTTCCATTTAATGAATACCCCATAGTTGGTCTATCCATTCACCTGTGAAAGGCATTGGGTTGTTTCCGGTTCGGGGCAATTACAAATCAAGCTTCTTGAATGTTCATATATGGGTTTTTGCATGAACTTGCCTTCCTTTTTCTAGAATAAGTATCCAGAAATATAACTGCTGAGTTGTATGGTAAGCTTATGCTTAACTGGATAATGCCAAACCATTTCTAGAGTGGCTGTGCCATTTTACATTCCCACCAGCAGTGTTTAAGAGTTCCAGTTGCTCTGTGTCCTTGTCAGATCATGATATTGTACGTATTTTTTATTTTAGTCATTTGAAGAAATTTGTAGTGCTATCTCCTCAGAGCTTCATTTGGCATTTCCCCAGTGGCTAATGATGGTGAACATGTGTTCTTGTATTTATTTTCCATTCATGGATCCTACTTGGTGAAGATACATCCTCTTTGTTGAAATTTGTTCTCAAATTTTTTGCCCACTTTCTAATTGAATTATTTGTTTTCTTACTATTGTGCTTAGAGTATTTATATTTTCTAGATACAAATAAGTCTTTCTTGGAATAGAAGGTTGGCAAATACTTTCTCCTCCTCTGCAGTTTATCTTTCAATCTTCTTCATAGAGTCTTTGCAGAGCAAACACTTTTGATGAGGTCCAATTTATCTATTTTTCTTTTTATTGATCATGCCTTTGGCATCAGGTCTAGCCACCTTGCCTTTCACTTTAATGTGGCTTGTAGATAGTTCCCCGTCAGCATGTAAAGAGCTTCCTCATTATGTTTTTGTGGCCACAGGTATGCCAACATACAAATAAAGCATAGCTTATTTCACCAGTGCCCTGTCAGGGGACCTAACTGTTCAAACTTGTGTTACTATAAACAGTGCTGCAGTATTTTAAATAACACTGAGCATATGCTATTCTCACGCTGTGGCTTCCATGTGCCTGTGGGATAAATTCCCAGAAGTGGAGTTGCTGGTCAGAGGACTCAGGCATTTGTAATATCGATAGTATCTTTTCCTGGCTTTCCCACTACAAAGTCTGAATGGTTAACTATTCCCCCCACCTCTTACCAACATGGGATTTTATCAGCTTGTTTGGTCTTTACCAATTGAAGATGTGAAGAATCATTTCTCCAGATGGTTCTAGTTTAGCTCTCTCTTTATGAGCTCTTGTTTTTCCTTCCTGTGAATGTCCAGTTCTTCTGGATGTGAATGTGTACTTTCCCTCTAGGCTCCTAGCTTGATTGATTAGAAGTTCACCCCTCACTTTCTGAATGGGGTGGGCTATCGGACACAAACTCTCTTCCAGACCAATCCTCACTTGCTGGTGGGGCTGAGAGCCGGGGTCATGCTTTGTTCCTTACCACTGCTGTGAATTTCCTCCTATCCCGAAGATGGGGATAAGAATAGCATCTACACATAGGACTGTTAACAAGTTTTCTTGAGTAAATACGCACAAAAGCACTTAGAACAGTGCCTGGCACATAGTGAGTGCTATAGAAATATTTGCTCTGTAGTTAACTACAATTAATAATACTGGATTATGTATTTGAAAGTTGCTAAGAGTTGTCATCACAAAAAAACAAATTATAGCTATATGTGGTGATGGATATTGACAAGCCTTATCATGATGATCGCTTCCCAACATACTGAACCATGTTGTACACCTGGAACTAATATAATGTTCTATGTCAATTATATCTCAGGTTTTTTTTTTTAAAAGAGACATGTTAGCTCTTTTATCATCTGTAAGGAACATGACTTCAAACAGGCATCTTCCTACAGCTCCTGTCAAAGTGGTCATCCAGCCCTCTCTGGACTCTCCCAGTGTCTGGGGGATCCCGGCCTCCAAGACAGTTTTGCTCCAACCCAGAGGTTTGCAGACAGCCACCAGACGGCTCCACATTGCCGTGGGAGCCCCTGTGAAGGCGGCTTCCTAATACTGGCTGCAACCTGTTGCCCTTGACTCTCTGTCCCCGTGGGAGATCATGCTGCCATCTCCCTACTGCATGCCTGGTGCTGTGTCAGGGACAAGCCTTTCCAAAGCTTGACAAAGAACAGGGTAGGACAGGAAATTTTCTAGTCAAAATTAGGGAGGGAACTTCTTGGATATGGTTACTCAAGACCCAAGGAAGTCCCCAGGTATGAGGGTATTGGGCTGGGTGGCATCTCAGCAAGATCAGACCTTACTACTGTCCCTGAACTTCTTTTTTTTTCTTTCATGACTTTCTGGATCCCTCACCCTCATAGAGGTGAGGCAAGGGAGGCCCAGAGATGTCCAGTTAGGGAAGCAGGTCAGCATCTCCACCAAGAGCTTGGGCTTAGGCATCTTGATTTGAATCCTAGCTTTTGGCTGGGAGAATTGCTTAATCTCTTGAACCTGTTTCCCCATCTGTAAAATGGGGCTGACAAAAGTGTTTGCATCTAGAGTGGATATGAGTTAGGTGGGATGGCGGCTGTGAAATTCTAAGCCTGTGCCTGGCACAGCAAGCACTCACTTAGGGGTGGTGCTGGTAGTTGTTCCTATTGTTATTGATGACAGGGGTCTCAGGTCCTTTGTAGCTACCGTGCCCTCTACCTGAAGCACCCTCCTTACCCCTTCCACCCATCTAATCCCATTCATACTTCAGGCCTCGGCCTAACCAAGCACCCACCATGTGCTGGGTCCTAGGAACATGGTGGGGAGCAGCACCTTCCCTCCCTCCCAGCTGCTCCTTACAGGGGCCAGCCTGAGATAGAATCAGATGACTTGGGTTCTTGTTCTATCAACTTCCTGGGTGCCTCACGCAAGTCATTTCTCCCAGGCCTCAGATTACCCAACAAGGGGTCTAAGAAGAGCCCCACAACCTTTGCTCCCCACAGTCAGCATGCAGACTATGATGTGCACACAACCTGGAGATAGAACAAGTCTTCCTGGCATCTCCTCTCTGCTATACTCTCCCAAGGGAGTCATCAGGAACAACCCAGCTTCATTAACTCATGGGGGCATCTGCATCATTTCACTTGTGGGAAATTCCTCACTACCTCTTCACCAAGTAATGGATTTCATGGGAAGCTATGACGGTGGCCACATGTTTATCAAGGTGTGTTTTAGTTCCCAAGAGTCATGGGAAGGTCTCAAGTGTCTGAGAAGTCCTGCCTTGGGGGCTTTCTACCAGACAGTGAGAGGTTCAGGTTTATGTCTCTGCTTCACTATTACATGAGTTGATTCTCTTGTAGTTTGTTGTTTGTGACAGAAGACCTGGCTCAAAGGATGGGAGGAGGGCATGTATTGATTCCTATAACTGGTGAGTTCTGGGCTTTCAGGCATGACCTGAGCCAGGTACTCAAATGATGTCCCCAGGGGTGCCTGGGTGGCTCAGTTGGTTGAGCATCTGCCTTCAGCTCAAGTCATGATCTCAGGGTCCCGAGATCAAGCCTCACTTTGGGTTCCCTGCTGGGTGGGGAGCCTGCTTCTCCCTCTTTCTCTGCCACTCCTGCTTGTGCATTTCCTGCTCCCCTGCCAAAAATTTTTTTTTAAAAATTCAAATGATGCCTCCAGTTGACAAATGAAGAAGTTGAGGCCTACAGTTTGTTCGAATGCATTGCAAGGAAGTCCCCCCCTTTTTTTTTAAGGTTTTATTTATTTATTCATGAGAGATACAGAGAGAGGCAGAGACACAGGCAGAGGGAGAAGCAGGCTCCATGCAGGGAGCCCAATGCAGGACTAGGTCCTAGGACCCTGGATCATGCCTTGAGCCAAAGGCAGATGCTCAACCACTGAGCCACCCAGGCATCCCAAGGAAGTCCCTTCTCTTACCTCTGGTTTCCTGTGTGTTGCTTCATTCTCAGGCAGGCTTATTCTTGTTGATGGGAAAGTAATTGCCCGCAGCTTGACAAGCAGAGAGAGAGTGCCTATTTCCCCCAAGTGTTTCAGGAAAAGTGCCCCAGATGGCTGTCACTGACCATGCTTGGGACACCTGGCCATCCCTGAGCAATGGGCCAGAAGATCTGGGTTGGGAATGGTCACACATGTGGCATCTGCTCACCTCTAATGCAAAGCCCTCTAATGAGGGCTACCTTACTTGAGCCGCCCAGAGAGCTATGGTAGGGTCTAGACACACAGAAGATTGGCTTCAGAAGTCATAGTGGGGGGTGTCCCTGGAAGCTGGAATCCTTGGCCCAGCTGTCCTAGACAGAGAAGCCTAGGGATAGGGCAAGGAGAACTCTGCTGGCCCCATGGCTGAGTTGGGTAGGGGCAGGTGGAAGCGGGTGGTCTTCATCATCTTCTCAGACACACCAACCTTGCACTATCCTCTCACATAAGTATACATAACCACACCAAGTGGAGTGCAGCCCCTGGCACAGAGCAGGCATTTTTAACCATCATTTACTAGACACCTACTATGTGCCAGGCACCAAATCAGCATTATTTGGAATCCTTGCAACAGCCCTGAGAGGGAGCTGGTGGGTATCCATTTGACAGATGGGGAAGTTGAGGCTCATAGAGCTGGTTTGCTGGAGGTACAGATTTGGTAGTGAGGAGTAGAGCCAGACATAAATAGATACATTGTATTATATTTGTTACATTTATTACAAATTGTAACTCAGTTTGGGCCAGGAAAAGAATTGAAGCAGCTAAAATGTAGAGAGGATTTGTAGAGGAGGGGGTGTGCCTGGTCAAGCTGGGCTCTGTGGGTAGGGGACTCCCGTGAAGTTTTAAGAAGGGCACAGTGCTTTAGCACAATCTGGAAGGATTTCCACTAGAAAAACTGTAGTGAGGAAATTGAAGAGTGTGCTAAGCTGAGGACACAGTGTGGACAAAGGCCCAGAGATGGGAAACTGTATGAATATGTAGGGAACTAGAAGCTGCTGGCTATTCTGGGGTAGAACATGAACAGTGGAAGGGAGAAGCTGATGCTTAGTAGAGGGAGGTACCAGGTCAGAGAGTCCCTGAGATTTAGATCCCCATGGAGGTGGCCTATGGTAGCAGAACCTGCCAACCAACAGGCCTGTGGCAGGAGCAGTGGGGCAGAGATCATTGCTAGGATAGGAAAGCTGAGGGACTGAGAGGCCCGGGACTCCAGAGCTTGCATGTGTGGGACTTCTGGGTCACCTTCCTGATCTGGATGGGACAGGGAGGTTCAGCGTTTCCCAGTGAGTGGCCCTTGGAGAATGCCACCGCCACTAACTGAGCATCCACTCTGTGCCTCAGTGCCCTCACTCAGTCCCCTGGCACTTTGAATACTCAGCAGAGACCCATAAAGGGACAGGTAAGTATCCACATTGTTTAGAGGGGAAGCTGAGGGTCAGAGAGGGAAAGCAACTTGCCCTAGGGTATGCAGCTGGAACAAGGCAGAGTAGGACTTGAACCCCAGGACTTCCTGACTCTCCTCTGGGCCATCCATCACCTCTGAGCAAGCTTTAGACCATTGCACCTCTGGAAATATCTTGAGAGACTTTCATGGAAAATGTTTGCTCTATTGGCTTTAATTATTATTATTATTTTTTTAAATTATTATTATTATTATCATCATCATCACATTGTTATTGTTGTTATTGTTGTTGTTATTGAACCAATAAATGCTCATGGTAAAACATTAAAACAGTACAGAAGAACCCAAAATGGAAAGTAAAAATTTCTTACCTCTCTGGCCCCCATAGTAGACATTCTTGGTGCCCGGCTCAAATTCCCTCAGGGGCTCTGGGTCCCCTTCCCTGACTTCTGTGTGCCTTGCTTCTAGGCACTTTGCCTACACCCATGAATTTCTCCAAAGGACCATTCTTGAGTTTCTAGAGACACTTTGCCCATGTGTGCAGAGAGGCAGGAGTGCCTGGGAGCTCATGACCCCGACCCAACCCCATGAGGCCTTTAGCCAATGACTAGCTGACATAAGGTCAGAACAAACTGAGGTGATATCCAGTTGTGTAAATACATAATGGGATATCATATACAGCATGGGGAATATAATCAATAATATTATATTAACTTTGTAGAGTGACAGATGATAACCAGACTTGTGATGACCATTTGTAAAGTATATAAATATAAAATCGCTGTGTATGTTGAAAACAGTATAATATTGTGGGTCAATTACACCTCAATAAATTTTAAAAACAAAAAAGAATATTGACCAATTTCTAAAAAAACAAAAAACTCTGAGGAGTAACTTACACCAAAGCCCTCCTGCAGTATCATCCTGAGGCAGCCACTTTGCCTGGCTGCACCTGGCCTGGCTTCTTCTTCCCTGTCCTGTTTCTCCTCCTCCCACCAATTGCCCCCCAGGAGCACTGCCATACTGAGTTGCTCATACATAAATCCTGGTCCTGAGTAGGCTTTTGTAGAAGACAACTACATCAAGTTGCAAAAACTGCCCCAATTCTTCCCCTCTCCCTGTATCCATACCCTTGGCTCATCATTTGGCAGCCTTTGTCCATTTAGATGCTGGGCTTGGCCATGTGACTTGCTTTGGCCAAAGGAACATTAGCAATCAAAATGCAAGCAGAGGCTTGAAAGCATTTTTGCACAGTCAAGCTTGCCTACTCTTGTGCATCTGCTATTGCCATGACATGTCCACGCTAGTGGGCTGGAGGATGAGGCATGTGGCACCAAACTGAGCCACTCCAGTCATCCGAGCTAAGGCCACCCTACATCAGCCGGTAGCCAGCAGACCCCAAACATCTGAGGAAGCTCAGCCATGATCAGCAGAGTGGCCTCGACCTACATGCACCTAAAGTAGCTACCTCCAGGCTAGTGAGCAATTGTTGCTTATTGCTGTGTGCCACAGCTGGTTTGGGAGCTATTCGTCACATGGCATCATTGTGGCAATAGTTAACTAATACAACAACTTCACTTTCCACTCTCTTGGGCACCTTTTTGGTTGTTGGGTTACACACATGTGAAAGCACTATCACACTATCCTGGCTGCAGACCACTCTTCCACTTGATGCCATCTTAGCCAACCTCCTCTTGGCACACATGAGTCCCTCTGATTCCTTTTAAGGTCTGCATAGTCACCATTTATGTGGATGTTGCAGCTCAAACCCAGTCCTTTATTTATGGGCATTTAGGTCTTTACTGTATTTACAGTGAATAAATGCCTCTGCATTGAAATCCTTATTCATTCTCTTTGAGCACTTACATAAAGACTTCTGGAAGATAATTTCTCACTGTGAACTTGAAAATCAATGGATCTCTGTATTTCAAGGTTTGGTAGATACCACTTAATTTGAAAGGCCAGACTTTCAAAACCCTCAGCTACCCTCCAATATGGAATCCATCAAGGGAAAGGGACACAAAATGCTTTGGGGTTTAGGGGGTCAGGTGGAAGTACGATGCAAAAGATGAAGGTTCCAAGTGCTTATAGCCTCTTTCCATTGATCCACTCATTTCTTCATCCAATAAATATTTATTGAGTACCTACTATGTGCCCAGTATGGCTCTGGGCACTGGGAGAGAGCAATGAATAAAACAGATGAAGTCTCTGCCTTGATCAAGCTTACCTGCTACTAGAGATTATTCATACACAAAACAAACAAGTAAATTATTTTTCTTTTTTACAAACAACTAAATAAGTAAAACTTTGAGCATATGATGCTACAGAGAAAAATAGACAGGGAAAAGGAATAGAGACCATTGAAGGGCAGATAAAAAGAAGAGTTGTAATCTTTAGAAATATGGCAAGGAGAATATATTTATTTGCTAGGCTCCTGTTACAAAGGACCATAGACTGGGTGGTTTCAACAACAGAAACTCATTTTCTCACAGTTCTGGAGACCATAAGTCTGAGATCAAGGTGTTGGTAGGGTTGGTTTCTTCTGAGGCTCCTCTCCTTGGCTGACAGATGGCCTTCTCTTTGTCTCCTCACATCTGTCCTCCCTCTGCACATGTCTGTGTCCTAGTCTCCTCTTCTTATGAAGGCACCAATCCTATTGGACTAGGGCGCAATGAAGTCAATGACCTCATCTATCTTAACTACCTTTATAAAGACCATCTCTCCAATTGTGGTCACATTGTGAGGTACTGGGGGGTTATGACTCCAACATGAATTTTTGAGTGGTTGGGGGAGACACAATTCAGCCCATAACAGGGGGGGCTTCACTGAGCTGGGGGTAAGGAGTGATGATGGGACTGAGGGAATGAGACCTTCTTTTTGGATGAACATTCCAGACAGAAGAGCAGAAGCAAAAAGTATGAAGGAAGAACATGCCTGGTTGGTTTGAGAAAGAGAAAGGAGACCAGAACAGAAAGAAATGAGTGAGGGCAAGGGGGAAGGAGGTAAGCCCCAAGAGGTCCCAGACCTCGTAGATCATGCTAGGGACTCTGAAATTTACCCAAGGGAGGCTGGAGCCACAGGGGATTCAGAGCAGAGGAAGGGAAGTGACCAGCCTTGTGCTTTAACAGAATCCTTCTGGCTGCTGTGTGGAGGAGGAGCTGGGGGTGGTGGTGGTTGTCATTAACACTATTCAATGTTTTCAGTTCTTCTTATCACAATATTGTTCTCCCCTGACCCTTTAGAGTCAGGCATGGCATATGCCTTTGTGGTCAATGGAGCATGAACAGAGTGGTGTCATCACTTCTGGTGGAATAGTTGAGTACACTTAAGCCATGCTCTCTTTTTCCCCTTCTGTGGTGACTGGCAGTATTCTAAAGAGTCGGGTTCTAGACTGCCTACTCCACCAACCTGAATTCCAAATGGTAGATAAGGACATGAAAGAGAGCTTCTAATCAGAGGGACGTGCAGCAGGAGCAAGAAATAAACCTTTGTGTTTATACCACTGAGATAAGGGGATTGTTTGTTATCACTGCATAACATAGCCTGTCCTGCCTAATAGAGGAACAAGACAGAAATGAACACATAGTGAAGTGATTGAGTTGTCCATGTGAGAAATGATGAGGCTTCAGGCATAGTGGTATCAATGGGGATGGACTCTGGACATATTTTGAAGATGGAGCCAGTAGGATTTGCTGACAGATTGGATATGGATCATGAGAGAGAGAAGTCAAGGATGATTCCGAAGTTTATGCCCTGAGCAGTAGAAGAAAGTGGAGGAACCATTAACTAAAGTCACACAGACCATGGGAAGATGGAGCCATGTGGACTTGAAGAGTTCTATGTAACTCAACCCTAGGGGAGTTGGGGGGAGGGGGCTATGTGTTGAAATGTGAGGTTGTCTGTGGGGACCTAGGATCCCTACTCCAACCTCTGAATACCAGGCTTCTGAGGAGCTGGAGTTGGTGCAAACCACTGGAAATGAGACCAACACACAGGAGTGGCTGGTATTATGATAAATTAATCATTGATGAGCAATTAGCCTGGCCCGAAAGGATGAGTGCTGCCTCAGTTGACCATGAGAAAGATGGCCACCATCTACAGCCCCATAATGCTTGACAGCATCAGGAACTGCCCACAAGTTTCGCACAGCCACAGGAGGTTATTATCAGCATTCCTAGAGGAGGAAAACACCGCAGCCCAAGTAGGAAATGACTTGACCACCTGGGAATGCAGCCTCAGGCTCCTGCCTCCACACCAGCTGTTCTCCCAGTACATCCTGTGGCCTGAGGGTCTCACGCTTGGTTTCCACAAAGCCCAACCCAGAGAAGCACTGGATATATCTCAGTTGTTGGTAGACTGGTCTGTGTGTGTGTGTGTGTGTGTGTGTGTGTGTGTGTGTGTGTGTGTGTGTCTTTTAATGCAGGGGTGCGTTTGCTTTAAACTAAAGCAGAATTGCTCTGGGTGGGACTGAGATGTGGCCTGCCTCACCTCCACCCCCACTCTGCTTTCTGCTGTGGCTGCTCCCAAGGGACCTAGGGGACAAGTTGAAGATTGTGGGCACACTGGAGAGTCCAAGGTAGAAGAATGTGAACTGGTATATCCCAAGGAAACCAAACCACCATGTCAGAGATATCTGCACCCCCATTTTCATTGCAGCATTATTTACAATGGGCAAGACAAGGAAAACAGCTTAAATGTCCATCAACAGATAGATGGTTAAAATATCACACACACACACACACACACACACACACTAATACCATTCAATAATAAAAAAAGAATGAAATCCTACCATTTGTGACAGCATGGATGCACCCTTAAGGGCATTATGCTAAAACAAATAGGTCAGACAAAAGGAGAAAAACAAATAGTGTGTGATCCCACTTATATGCAGAACCTAAAACAAAACAAAACAAAACAACAACAAAACAACCTCCCAAACCAAATTCATTGAAAAAGAGCTCATACCTGTGGTTGTGGTTACCAGAGGCAGGGACTGGGGAAGGAGGAATTGGATGAAGATGGTCTAAAGGTCCCAACTTCCAGTTATAAGATAAATAAGCACTAGGGGTGTAACAAACAGTGTAGTGATTATAGTTAACACTGCCATATGGTATACTTGAAAGTTGCTAAGAGAATAAATCCTAAAATTTCTCATCACAAGGAAAAAAAATGTTTTTTTCTTTTTGTAACTATATGAGGTGATAGATGTTAATTAAACTTATAGTGATCACTTTATAATACATGCAAGTCAAGCCATTATGCTGTACACCTTAAACATACAGTGCTCTGTGTTAACTATATCTAAAACGGGGCAGGGGGGAATGTAGATATTTTGGTCTGTCATAACCTTGCTAGGTGAGCTTGACAAATTCCTACCCCTGTCAGTTTGGGATTAGTTTTTTGTTTTGTTTTGTTTTGTTTTTCTGTGTAATGAAATGCTGGACCAGAATGGTCTCTGCCCACATGTATCTCCTTGTGTTTAAGTGAGAGAAAATGAACTCAAATTGGTTCCAATTGTTGAAAAGGAATTTATTGACCCTTCTGATTGAACAAAAAACCATCCAAGGATAGTTTGGATTTTAGGTCCAGCTGGTTCCAGGCAGTTAAAAAAAAAAAAAAAAATGTCACCAGAAGTCTCTCTCTCTTCCTTTATCAGCTCTTCTTTCTTAGGTAAAGGCTTTGTTCTTAAGCTCTCCCCTTAAGATGGCAAATTTAGCCCCAGCAGCTCCAGGCTAATATCCTACCTACCCTTATGCAGTCCTCAGGGTAAGTGACAGCTTTTTTCCTGAAGACTCAGCTAAATCCTCTTCCAGCCTACATAGCAGCTAGGTGAAAACCAGGAAAAAATAAAGAGGCACAGTCCTACACCAGGCAAAGGGCTTAACAAGCAGAACATAACAACAAATTTTGCCTTCTATTCACCTCAGCTAAGTGCACTTGCCCAGTGCACAACCTGGACCACTCTCCACAGCAGCCCTGGCACAAGCAAATGGTCTTGGAAGGCTCTCATTAGCTGGGCTTGGGTCACATGTCCATCCCTGAGCCAATCACTGTGGCTTGGAGGATGTGATATTCTGACTGGCTAGACCTAGGACTCAAGGCCCCTTTGAAGCTGGGAGTGAGAAAGATGGTTTGAAGCATGGCCTGAGAAAGAATCTGATTCCTGGGAGGAAAATAGGGGTGAGCAGAGGAGACTGTAGCCAGAAGAGGGTTTTGGGGAGGCAGAACTATCTGAGGTCCTCCAGTCTTTGAGAAGATGAGGCTGGAGCACTGGAAGGCATGTTGTAGTAAGGATTCTGTGGCCAGCCCCAAGAAGGGGCCTGGTGAAGGAGCAGGAACAGCTCAGTGAATGTTTGTTGACTGAAGCAGCAAGAGCAGGACTTACAGGAGCTGCCTGGGACCTGGCCATGCTGTCTCCCTCATCCTTGAATGTGAGCAACCTGGTTCCCCACTTTGATCCTCACTCAGCCCAGCTCTTCCCACCACAGACCCTAGTGGTTTCCCGTATAATTGCTTTTGTTTCTCTGGGTTCAGTGAAGCCTGGCCCTGCAGATGCTCCTTGCAGCTTCCCAGGCCCCCACCTCTCACATGCCTCCAACTCCCATCCACCTGGCCACCGCCACACCCAAGTGGCTGAGCTAGGAGGAGGAGCCTGGGCTAAGTCCTGAGAGCTGTACTGGGGCAGGGGCACCATGAGTAGGCCCATGGAGTGGGAAGGCCATGGGGGCAGCTCCAGGGGAGAGGCTGTCAGGGCTGTTCAGAGAAGGGCTGCTGCCTGGGAGGGAGTTACCCCCCACCCACTATCACCAAGAAGTGTGGAAGTCAGGGAGTAGTGTGCTGCAGGTGTGATTTTGGAGAAGTCTGAGCTTGATCAGTGCATCACCTGGGGCACTGGTTTAAATGCAGGTCCCTGGGCCCTGCCCCCAGAGATGCTGACTCATTGTGCCTGTGAGGAGCCTGGGGATCTGCATTTTAACCAGCAGCTTGGGGAATTCCCATGGGAACCACTGGCCCAGGAACATCTGGGAGTTTTTCCCAACTCTGAGGTTCTGGGAAACCATCTGTGCCTGGAGGTCAGGATTAGCCAAAGTTACCCAAGAGCTATTTGTCCTTCCCCTGAAGGTGGGGCTCCCCGGGAAATCATGAGGATGGCACACTGTGGGAAGGAAGGCTGTCTGAGCCTGGGGTGGAGTGAGGGTAGGTTCCCTTAATCCAAAGTTAGCAACTGGGGAGGGGTGGGGCCTGTTGGTGTGTGCAGGGGCACAGAGATTATCAGGCTACTCATGCCTCCTTCTTCGGACACACATTCTAAGTTCTAGGTGTGCGCAATGTAAAGGAAGATAGAGGTACAAGGTAGGAGGGAAGTCTTGAAATGGAGTTTGCAGGCTGAGCACCTGCATGGTTGAGAGCAGGGAGGGGTGGGCAGGCACTCAGGGTGGGGGATGGAAGTAGCACCCAGTGCATGTGACAGGGGCGGGAAGGGCAGGTGTGTTTTGAACAGGGAATGGCATGATACAAGATGCGGTTTGGAAGTGGCACAGATGTGGAAGGGGGCAGGATGCAGAGCGTCCATGAGGGGCTGACTGTGTCTGAAGGCTGAAAGGCAGGCAGGAATGCCAGAAATGGCTGGCAGGTAACATTCTGGGCGCTTTCTGCATTGGTTAAGACTCAGCTGGAACAGAGGCCTGAGACTCTCGCTCTTAGATGCAGACCTTTATATTAACTGCAGGTCAACAAATATTTACTAAGCATCTGCCATGTTGAGACTGTCCATGCCTTTACCCAATATGGCTAGGGATGGACTTTCAGGCAGCCTGACAAGCCATGTAGGAAATATTTTTGTCCAGAGGACTTATTCTTGCCTTCTGACCCCACCTGGACCCTGAGAGCTTATGAGCTATCCTTAGGGACCTCAGACCACTCCGCCCTTGGAACTAGGAGACAATCCAGATGTGCGAATGAATTGCTTCATAGGGAAATGTCAGGAGAGCTGAATACATCCAGCTTAGCCATTGAGGCATGCTATCACAGGCAGGCCTTGCTTTAGAGAGGGCATTACCCACAGAGTGGCAGTCTGCAGGGGCCTTGCCAGCAGAGCACTTTAGAGAGATCATCGATCTTGCCCCTTATTTAGCAGAGAAAAGGGGGACCAGGGAGACCAGGAGACTGTCTGAGATCACACATCAGTAGCTGGCAAACCCTGAACTGGAACCAGGGCCTTTGTACTCTGAACCAGTGACTGCAATGGGCAGCAGATGCACAACATGGAACAGGATTTTCTAATTGGTCCCACTGTCTTCAACCTTTATAACAGGTGCCCAGCGAGCCTTCATCGGGTGTTCACTGCTGCCTCCAGAGATGGGAACCATGTGCCACTCCTGCTTGACACCAAAAGCACTGCTTCCAAATGTCTACCCAGGGGTGGAGCCATGGAAATTCTGGATTTTAAGAAATCTTTCGCTGCTCACTTTCACCTCAACCTTTTTCCCCTCACCCCAAACCTATATAAAAGTTTAGGTATCCTATATCCTTGTGGAAGAGATACACATCTTGCTCCAGCCCAGGTCACCCTCAGGACACGAGAGGCAGTGGGTTAGCCCTGACCAGGTGGGGCCACCACAGGCCAGGAAGCAGGAAGGAAGGCAAGGGGAGACAATGGAGGTCTGCTCTGGTAGTGACAATCAGGGCCAGGCACTTTCCCTCACATTCCCTTGGATAGTAATGATAATAGTTACTCCCCAAGCCCCTTGGAATTGGATGCAAAATCGGATGGGCTTGTGTGCAGGGTTTAGGGGTGGTGGCTCTAAGATTTTATTTTATGTTTTTAAAGATTTATTTACTTATTAGAGAGAGAGAGAGAGAGAGAGGCAGAAACACAGGAGGAGGGAGAAGCAGGCTCCATGCTGGGAGCCCGATGCAGGACTCGATCCCGGGACTCCAGGATCGTGCCCTGGGTCAAAGGCAGGCGCTAAACCGCTGAGCCACCCAGGGATCCCCCAGGGGTCTAAGATTTTAGTTTTTAACTTCAGATTCTTAAAATACTCTGTGATTCTCAAAGGAAGAGAGTCACCGATTTGCTTGTTCGTGTGTGCTATAGGCTGAGCACTTTTCATGCTCTGTACGGTGCTGTGGGCTAGAGCACCTCTTAGGGCCAGCCTACTGAGCCAATATGAGTTGGCCAAGTCTTCACTGTGTAACCTTGGGCATGTGGTGTTGCCCCGAAAATGCTCCAAAAGGGCTAGCCATTAGTATCATCTCATTCCTGCATGAGAGCCTGATGCCCAAGGTGCTATGGGCTGTAAGAAACAGAGCATCCGTCTAGGAGTTGCTTAAATGAGAAGTTCAGCGGTCACTTCAGAGTGACCTCTGCATTTCAAGGATGTATGTCCTCAAGGACCTGGTTTCCTTCCATCTTTGTGCTCTGCCTTCTTATTAGCAAGCTGGCAGACATATTGAGGGAGGGCCCAACAGGTACCACGGGCACCAGGTGATCCATGCAAGATTCCTGTGCTCATGGTCAGAGAGCAGAGGTGCCAGGAGCATTTGAGAAAGTAGAATAGAATGAATCATTGCTCCCACTCCTTCAGCACCTATGCATGGGTCTCATCTACAATAGAGTACACTTTCCTGCCCCTGACTTTGGACTTGACCATGTGACTTACTCTCTCACCTATAGAACGGAACAGAAATAATAATGTGCCAGTTCTGGGTATGGACCATAAGGGACCTTGTGTGCTTTCTTTCACCTGCTTGCTTATGCCTTTGCTACCACCATGAGAACAATTCCAGCTAGCCCACTAGTCCAGGGAGAATGAGAGGCACAAGAGGCAGAGCTGTCCCAGCTGCCCCATATAACCACAGTGTTAGCAGAGCCACCCTAGCCACTGTGGCAGGTCACCCTGCAGAACCCAGCCTAGTCTGAACCACTAGACCCACCTATCCGTGAGAATAAATGGCTATTGTTTCAAGCCACTGAGTTTTCGGATGGTTTGTTACACAGCATTATTCTGGCATCACTGACTTATAGATCCTCCCTAGATAGATTACTGTTCAGAGATCCTAGCAATCCCATTAACTGTCTGCTTAGCTCCTCTTTACCTAAACCCCCTTACTATTGTGAACCCTTCTCCTGCCCAGTGGAGTCTTGGGGGAAGAAAGAGCCCACCACCCACCTTAAAAGCCAAAAAAGCAGGACACTCCTTTTCTTTCCTTCCTGGCAGCCAGATCACAGGCCCATGGGACTATGAGTAATTTGTGACAGGTGCAAAAGTTTAGGGGTAGTGGAATTATTCATGGAGGTGGTGGTGGCCACCATGGTCCAGCAGTGGCAAAGATCCAGTTGTCACCAGTGTTCCCAGCTCATGCCCTCAGAGGTGTCCCTTCCACCTTCACTCTCCTGGCTCTTACCTGTGTTTCTGAGCCTCATCCTCCTGCCTTCCTGAAGATTCCACGAGCCATCTGACCCCCTGCCGATGAATTCTTTTTCCTCCTAGAATGACCAGGCTTGGCCTCATTGCATGCATGCCTAAGCCCTACGGGTGTACACGGAAAATGGGTTACTCAACCTCTCCATGCCTTGGTTTCCTCACATGAGATGCAGGAATGATAATAATAGTACCTCCTTCAGAGGACTGAACCCAAACACTCTGTGCAGAGAACTTAGGACGTAGCAGGGACTTCTATGCTAGCTGTCATTATCACACATACTCTAGCTTCCAGAGAGCTCAAGGGAAAAGTAAAATAAGGATTCTTGAAGCCACATATGTCTTTGTGTCCTTTAAAGTTATCTCAGGGGCACCTGGCGGGCTCAGTCCTTGAAGCATGTGACTCTTGATCCCAGGGTCATGAGTTCGAGCCCCACCTTGAGTGTAGAGATTACTAAAAAAACAAAAACAAAAACAAAAACAGAACACTAAAGGGCCACACCCACCTGTCAAGGGGTCCTGGAAGCAATGGTGATGACGATGATCGTGATGCTAGCTAACACCTGTATAGTGTGTTTTTACTGCCAGGCCCTGTTCTAAGTGCTTTATAAATTTTATCTCATCTAAATCTCCTAACCACACCATGAAGAAGAAACTGTCATTTCCCCATGTTATAGATGAGAAAACTAAGTAGGGCACAGAGAGGTGATGTGACCCACCCAAGGTCACATGAATCATAAGCTATGGCACAGCAGTCTGGCTCTAGAGTTTATGGTGGCAAAATAAAGCTGTGGAGACCAGAGTAGGCACTCAGTGGTGGTTGTTTGTGTGCAGAGCAGCTGAGACAGAGGGCCCCTTCCCTTGTGCTGGTCTGCCTCATGCCCACTAGGAGCAGAAGGCCTGGCAACTCTGGCTGAGTCATTGGCCTTGGGGACTGGGAGATTTGGACTCGTGGTCAGAGCTAGCCAAGAGAGCCAGTCCTTGGCACAAGGATGTAGTTTCTGCAGAGACTGTTCCTACACTACATGGTTGCTGCAGGTGTAGGGGCCTGGCCTCACTCCAGAGGCAGAAATACAGCCTCTCCACCCTCAGCCTACAAGGGAAGGCACCTATCTGCCCCTGAGCCCCTGGGCCTGGTTATGCTGACATCTGCCATCTAAACACGGGGCTTTGTGCCAGCTAGCAGCTGGCAGCCAGATATGACCACTGGGGCTGAGGTCGCTTGCCTGGGGCCTCACAGCTCCTCAATGGGTATAGGCAGGATTTGAACCCATCTCTGCCAAGTCCAAAGCTTCTGTGACTGTAACCAAAAGGAGCATGTGGCATCTGTTAGGCTCACGTCCGGCCAACAGTGGCTTGTTTTTCTGTCTTTTTATAACAAACAATAAAAACAAAACAAAACAAAACATCAATCACTGACATTTATGGAGTGTTAGTTACTAGAGCCAAGCTCTCACATGGATGACATCATATCATCCCCTCAGTTGCCCTCAAAAGGCCAGACCACTTTCAACCCTGTTTTCAGAGGACAAAACTGAGGCACAGGGAGGTGACGAGACATAGTAGCCATTTGTTTTCCTTGCCTGCCTAGCATTCTCTGTCTCTCTTCCTGGAAGGAGCATCCCAATTTCCCTTTGGGGAACTTTCCTACTCTCGGTTTTGACAGTCAGGCCAAGACTGTCGATCAGGGTGCCCTGCGCTCCTCAGACTAAGGGTGTGCACATGACGCCGGCCTAGCCAGTGGGGTACTCTCCCCTGGGACTTGACTCTTGAATCCTGGGACATGTCTTTGCCTTGAACACTGTATCTCCTGGTTCTTGTTCTTCTTCTCCCCTCATCTGAGCCCTGCTGATGTGGAGACTTTGATCCCAAGAGTGACCTCTTATCTTCCCAGTAAGGGCCCCCATATCTTTGGCAAAAGTCAGCTGAGCTCTTTTCTATTGCTTCGAAGCCAGAGTCCTCGCCAATATGAGGGAGCTCCTGAAGTTCACCACAGGCCACGAAGGGTTCAAACCATTCTTGGGCACTGCCTGGCGTTGGACCTCTCAGGTGAAAGAGGAACACACCATTCTGGGGCCCAGGGACCCTGCCAAAAGTGGCTGTGAAATTTCCATTCTCTGCCACAGCAAAGCCACACTATTTTTTTTTTTTTTTTTTACCGCACTATTTTTGTAAAAGGGTAACATCTTAAACTATACAGAAGTTGATTTTCACTGTCCTTAATCTTCCGGTTTCACAAACTCCACAAGACAGATCCTGGTACCCCAAAAGGTATATGCGCCCCAGTTTGAGACACTCACCTGAAGGACATTTGGCTCCTTTGTTGCACCCCAGGCATTTGCTCAGAACCCCTTCCCCCTGTTCCAGAGTCATTTGGCAGAGTCTGGGCCCCCAGGACCCCTCCGGGCTTCAGGGAGGGTGAGGTCCAGACTGATAGCACTTCTCAGAATCTGGGAGATCTACTTGCCCAGTCTTCCCTGGCTCTGGGCGTTCTCACCCTGACTCCACAGTTTTGTCATGTCCATGTCCCCTCTTCTTCTATCGTTTTCTTAATATTTTGTATTAAATTGACACATATTCATTCTTTATGAGACCATTAAAAAGTATAGAAGACTTCATTCATATCCCTGCTGGAAAGGACAGTGGTATTGCTGTGCATACACAGAGTACAACAATGCCTAGAAAACAAAGTGCATGACAGTTCAACCCACACTGGTGGCTGCCCCAAGAGCCAGGTCAGCCAGAGCTTTGCCAGGGAGCCCCTCAGGGGGTAGCCAGGTGTTAAAGATGCCCTGCTGGGACATCTCCCACTGCATCCTCCCACTGCCCATCCTGCCTTCCTCCCTGGTCATGATCTGAAAGAGAAGTCCAAACGGAATCAGAAAATAATCACTTTCTCCATTTGTGAGCTAATGTTACTTAAGGCCAGGTCGTGTGTCCCATCCTTCATATTTCAGAAAACCCTGGTCCTCATGCTACACGTGAGAACAGAGAGGCAGAGTCTTGTCCAAGGCCATACATGTATCAGAAGAAGAGACTAGAAGGGGACAATCCCACCTACATCCTAGTTTTCTCTCCTTTCTTTCTTTCTTTCTTTCTTTCTTTCTTTCTTTCTTTCTTTTTCTTTCTTTCTTTCCTTCCTTCCTTCCTTCCTTCCTTCCTTCCTTCCTTCCTTCCTTCCTTCCTTCCTTCTTTCTTTCTTTCTTTCTATCTTTCTTTCAGATTTTATTCATTTATTCATGAGAGAGACAGAGAGAGGCAGAGACACAGGAAGAGGGAGAAGCAGGCTCCATGCAGGGAGCCTTATGCGGCACTCGATCTCAGAACTCCAGGATTACACCCCGAGCCGAAGGCAGATGCTCAACCGCTGAGCCACCCAGGTGTCTCCATCCTAGTTCTTTCTGTGGCACCTTGCTCTTTCCCTTTAAAGCACTGCAGATGCTCCTGGCAACTCCAGTAGGCACTCCCCTTCCATCTGTTGGTTTGGAGCCCTCCTCCTCACCCCCACACCTCCACTGCACCCACAGCACCAGTTGGTGTGGGTTCTACAAAGGCAAGCTCATTTAAATGTCAGCTGGAGCAACATGGAGCTAGAAAGGCAAACAGGTGACAAAAATAGAAGTGACAATCACAGTATCCTAGACTGTCAGCCGACGTTTCCAGGCCCTCTTAACCCTTCCAGGGGCAAGTAAGCCCTTGAAGAATCGAGATAACTATAGACTCCCGTCCAGGGAACATTCATGCACACACATAATTTTGCACACAGTTTTGGAGGGGGTCATGGGCCAATCCCATCTTGACATGATTCCAAGAAAGAATTTGTTTGCAAAAAAGTGACCTGATGCCAAGAATTTGGAAACAACTGGTCTCAGTGATTTTTCAGACAGCTCCCAGTTAATGAGCCGTGAAGAAAGGCTCAAGTCCACTCCAGAAACGGGTTCAGGGTCCAGCTTTTGTAACCAGAAACCTCACCCCCTAACTTATCTCTTTGGGAGGGAGAGCCTTGGGTTTTATCTTAAAGGTGGGGGCACTTCTGTAGCGTTAGTAAAACTCTGCCACTTTGAAAGGGATCCAAGGTGAAATGTCGGCAGGGGAGGGGACGCTGGTCTCCGTTCCCAGCCTCCACAGCCAGGCCCCTGCCCCTGCCTGCAGTCCCAGGACACCATCTGCAAGGAACACAAAAGCAGCCACGCCCTCTGGCTTACGCAACTCTGAGGTCCTGGCCGAGGTCCTGAGTGGCCTTAATGCATGTGCCTTGCCTTTGTTGCCTCAGTTCCCCATCTTCACAAAAGGAGAGAGTGGATGGTTGGGACCAGGACCATCCCCACACTATAGGGTCTTGGCACGGCTCCACTTGAAATCCCCGTTCTCATGGTGGCTTTGCTTCTTCACAAGAATATAGGTAAACAATGTCCCCCCTGAGAAGAAGTAGTAGGGACAGAAGCTCAACATAGGGGCTAGAGAGAGAGATTCCTGGGACAGGAAGGATGGATGATTAACGAGAAGGGAAGGAGGAATTGTTGAGAAATGTGTGCAGGGAGAGGAGTAGAGTACGGATGGGGTCTAGCCCCGCACTAGCAGTCTGAAGACTGGAGGGATGGGTGCCTAGGGGGGTGTCACATGATCGGGAAGAGGCAATCTCCACCTATATAACTGGGGGCTACCATGAAATCCAATCAGATGGCATGGCCGCGGGCAGCTGGCACAGGGCAGGTGAGGCTGAGAAGCCAGCTCCTGTGGCAAGGTGGACCAAAAGGCATGTTGCGCCTGGCTAGGTCCTCGCCATGGCCCCTTTGCCCCCTTGGGTTTCCTGCACCATATTTGCTGTAGAATACACTCTCTGGCTAGGATATTTGGGCTCCAACATGCCACCAAGCACAGGATTCAAGGAGGACAGATGGCGCATGCTTGGCTGCCTCGATTTTCACACCATGATGTGGGGCTACTCATCTCCAGTAAAGCTGGCAGTCAGAGAGGGATGATGGGTATGGAGTGTCCATCCGCAGTCAAGGAGTAGCCATGTGCTTTTCCTCAGGGCAGCCGGCAGACCCAGTAGATGACCTCCTTGAACCACCACTCAGAGTTTGCAATTCAAATGCTGTGGCATCTGAAAAAGAGGGAACACTACTGGCTGGTGGTTGCATATTCAGCCCCAGGACCATTCCTCCCATTGTCGAGGGGCAGAACAGCAGAGTGACTCTGAGCATGGACTTAGAGCCAAATCTGGTTCCTCAAATCTTGGTTCTTCCCAACTGTAAACCTCCAAATCTCAGTCTCCTCGTCTATAAAGGGATTCTTATACATCATTGGCAAATAGCATATCTTCTGCTCTCTTCTTCTGCACTGATGACAGACACTGCTAATCAATCAAGACCTCTGTCTTTTCCTTTTGCACCGCAGAAAACATTGTGAATTAACCAAGGTATTGCTTCCCACTGAGTCTCAGAATCCTTCTGTGTTAAAAAAAAAAAAAAAAAAAAAAAAAAAGAATCCTTCTGTGTGTCCAGAGCTCCAGGCAGCCACTCCCAAGAGATCAGATTTGGTATTTGAGATGAAGCCTTTTTGCCAGGTCTGTTACAATGCCTGTAGAGCACAATTCCTAGCATATGGCTGACCATGTATAAAGTCAGTTACCATTCGGTCTGTGCCCAGTGCAAGAATTTTCATCCATTATCTCCAATTTCTGCTTACCTCCAGTGATAGGGAACTCGCTATTTCTTCCAGCTGGCCATTCTATTGCTGGACAGTTCTGATGATTAGAAAGCCCTCAAATTTCCCTCCCTGAGCCTCCCTTTTCTCTCAAACACTCTGTAATTCTATGATAAAAATGCTCCCTTTTTTCCTGGATTAGCTGTCATTAGGGATTGAGGTGATTTATTTTTAGGTGATAAATTTAAACCACCTGATGAGTAATACCTTCTCTCAGTTTGCATGTATTTGATCCCGGACTAGCTAAGCAGCTTCAGTGTTTGATGGACACGTCGGGGGAGTATGTGAGTGTGTGTGTGTGTGTGTGTGTGTGTGTGTGTGTGAAAGTGTGGGTGAGGGAGAGATTGGGAGAGAGAATGAGAAAGGGAGAGGGAGAAAGAGGATGTATTTTAAAGCCTCATAATACACCAGGTCAATGTCACTCCTTATATAAGCCTAATAGCTTCTCTGAGGATTGGGGCTGCATTCAGGGCCCCATCATTAGCTGATTAAGGCTGATTATTCAAAGGGGAGGGACAGTGAAGAGGAAAATGAAGTTACATAACTCTCCATTTATTTGGATTTAATCCATGCTTCTAAATTTAGGAGCTGGAAAACTTCAAAGATGAGCCCCCGTCATTCAGAGGTGGTGCTGGACACACAGGGGAAATGTGTCCAGTGAGTGCTACAGGGTTGAGGCGGGAGGTTTTTGCCGGGGGACAGGGCAGGAGCCTTGTGTCACTGCACCAAGAGACCTTGTGTGGGGAGCCAGTGCTGCCCAGGACATTTCATACCCTGGAGCATGTGTAGAGGCAATGGAGACGGGGAGGAGGGAGTGGTGGCCGGGGATGAACAGCACAGTGATGAGGCAGTGAACTGGAACCCATTGTCCTGATGGGCTAGGAAGTTTCTAGGAAAAGCCAGACAGTCATGGTCTGGTCACCCCTGGGGTACAGCTGGGGTTCACGTGTGATCACTTCCAAATAGATCTCCTTTCTGCTGGGGCTCATAGCTTCACCAACCCAAGTATTTTAATCAGGGCACAGAAAATCACTGTGTCATTCAGGCTGTACCCTGCATGAGGGCAGGGCATCCTAGTGAGCACCTCTCACATAAAGAGAGCACAGATTCACATGTGGATGAGGATAGTTGTTTACAGATGGCCTCACAGGGTGCTCTAACAGAATTGTTATTACAATACTTTTCTGGAAGCCAGAAGTTAACAAGTGTCTTGAGCAAAGGGAGCCTTTTTCTGATTGGCGCAAAGGCAGTGTTCGGGCTAGCAGCAACTTGGCACTGGCTGGACCTGACTCTGGGTTCGAGTCACAGTGATCCTGTTCAGAAAGAAGCAACTGCAGAGCTGTGACTACTCACTCAAGGTCTCGGAGACATTTCCCAGGCCATTGCAAAGAGGTGATAACACTCCATAATAGCACAAGAGATAAGGTACAGATAAAACACTTTATTAACTTTAAAGAATCCGCACCCATTTTAGGAAGTGCTATGAAGTCATGTTATAGTTGAACATGAGCCATGCTTGGGCTCATCCACTTTCTAGCTCTGTGATGTGGGATGAAGCACTTCACCTTCCTGGGCTTCAGTTGGATCAGCTATAAAATGGAAATCAGGCATCTCCACCACCATTTAAGAATCAAATGGAAAATGGCTATGAAAAGCTATGTCTCAGAGCCTAGCTCGCAGTGAAGGCTTTATATGGCTTGATTTCTAGCTCAACAGTACTTTAAAGCATCAAGGCCACTTGAGCCCTAGGATTTGGTATTTCCTTTGAAATCCTACCTATGTAAAATAAAATTCAATATCCTCATTTTTAAATTCTTGCATGTCTGATACTCCACCCATCAGTCTCATCTTGGCCCCTGCCACTCTCCCCCAGCTCACTCCACTCCTTGGTGTTCCTTGGACATACCAGGCCTATACTTACCTCAGGGCTTTGCACTTGCTGTCCCTCTTCCCAGAATGCTCTTCCCTCATTTTCCCATGACTTGATCCATCTAGCTGGCCAGGTCTCTGCACAAATGTCACCTCCCAAGGTAAGTAGGCCATGGAGCTTTCTACCACTTCACCTTGGCTTAATTTTCTGCACTGCCATTTATTAATTTCTCTCACTTTCTTTTATTGCTTACTTATTTTCTGTCTCCACCACCAAAATTTAAGTTGCACAAGAGCAGAGATTTCTGTCTGTCTTGTTCCCTTCTCTATTCCAAACCACAGGTGTCCAATAAATGTTTGTTGATTCCTGGACAATGTTTGCAATGAGTATAAAGAGAGGTCAGCTCCTCCCAAGCAGACCACGCCCATCTCCACCTCACCCTCTCTTCTCCACGGCTCCCTGGCTCTCCACAGGACCCCTTCTCATTAGACCACTTGTGTCTCTCCTCTTCCACTTAGTGATTTCCTGTGCTCTTTCTTGATTCCCTGACTTGTTCTATAGAGAGCTTAAAACATCTTGTTCTTTTTTTTTTTTTTTAAATTCTATTCATACATTCATGAGAGACACACAGAGAGAGGCAGAGACACAGGCAGAGGGAGAAGCAGGCTCTCTGTGGGGAACCCGATGCAGGACTTGATCCCAGGGCCCCGGGGATGACAACCCAAGCCAAAGGCAGACACTCAACCACAGAGCCACCCAGGCATCCCAGTGAGTAACATTAGAATGGCTGTGGGCATTTTGGGGATTCAGCTTAGGAAAAACTAGGCTGGAGATACAGTAGAGTTTACTGAGATAAGTGTATGTGGCTGAAAGTCATTTCATAAAGTCATTTCATATATGGCTAAGTCATTGCCAGCCATTGGGTGTAGAAGACCCATGCCCACAGCTGTATGGCAGTCATATGAATATGCTTTATTGTCACCCAGCACAGAGAGTACACAGAAAGTGAAGAAAAATTTGGCCTGGAATGTGAAAAGCCAGAGCTATTCTGTAGAAACTTCTTCCTCCCATCAGACATGTGAAATTGTGAATGGAGGGTTTGCTTCTCAGTGCTGTGTCCTGGATGCCTGATCCAAACCAAAGTTCTCTCCTGCAGGAATAGACCAGATAATGCAGCATATACAATCAAAACCACAATCCTTTTTTTTTGGTTCTTCTTTGGCAAAGATCATGCAAAATGCAATTTATCAGAATTTCTGTTTACAGGGCACAAACTTACAGCTATACTAAAAATAACCAATGCATCCATAATGGATCACATAGGAAAAAGTTTGATGGAGGTCATTCCAAATTTAACAAATTGTGCTAAGATGTAAGTATGTTTATATAAAACATTTCCAAGTACATGTTGTGACACTGAAACATTCCTGAACAGTCTATAGTAATAAAAACTTCATTCAACAGTCCATGTTAGAGGAAAGAGTGAATTATCTTTTGAGTCCCTGAAAGCAACACGAGAAAACTGTCATCATATAAAGGTGACCAATGAAATGTTGGGGGGGGGGGATTATAAAGGTATGTCAGAAAGTTAATTAATAAAAAAAATTGTGTGTTTTTTCTGGAGTTTGTAATGTTTATGCAGTTGTTAGCTTTCTGATACTTTTTAAAAGACTTTTTTATTTATTCATGAGAGACACAGAGAGAGAGAGAGAGAGGCAGAGACCCAGGCAGAGGGAGAAGCAGGCTCCATGCAGGGAGCCCGACGTGGGAGTCGATCCCGGGACCCCGGGCGCCCCTGATGCGTATTTTCTAGGACTCCTTTGTTCATCCTAATCTCCCCTTTTGTACCCCATTTTCTATTGAAACTACAGGCCTCGGACTCCACGTCTAAGCTGCGGCACTGTCCGCAGGCCGGGCTAGGTTCCCGACGCAGCCCGCAACCCGAGGTCATCCAGTCCCGGCGTTTCTCGGCCCCTGGTGGCCCAGGAGGGAGCCCCAAGTCGCCGAGGCAGGGGCGCGGGCGGCGGCCCGGCGGGAGGTGCCCGCGGGGGGCGGGGGCAGGGGCCGGCGAGGCCGGCTGGCCGGAGCCGCACATCCCCGGGGCCGCCGCCCACGCGGGGCCCGGAGCCGCCCGGGAAGCGCGCCCGGGGCTCGGCGCCAGCGGCCCGCCGCGGCCTGCCCGACCCTCCGCGAGCCTCCGGCGCGGGCGGCCGGCGTGGGCGGACACGTGCGGCCCCGCGTGCGCCCCGCCCGCCCCCCCCGCCGCCGGGGGCGCCCGACCGACCGGCAGGTGGCAGGTGGCGGGGGCGGGGGCGGGGGCGCGAGGAGGCGCGGGGGCGCGGAGCCGTCCTTCCTGAGGCTGCGGCCGGGCGGGCGGGCGCGCTCCGTGTACCGACGGCAGAACCGCCGTGACCACAGGCCAGCCTCGGCCGGGCGGCTCCGGGCCCCGCGCTGCTCCCGCGCTGCGCGCTCGTGACCCCGCCGCAAGCCACCGGCCAGCCCGGCGTTGGGGCCCCAGTTCACGGCGAGGAAGCGGAGGGGAAGACGGGCGCCGTAGGCTGCTGTCCCCGCCCTGGTAACTCAGAGCAGCGGCTTAGCGGCAGGGGCGACGGCCGTCGGAGGGCCTGCCCTGGGCAAGCAGGTGACACAGGGTCGCACTACATCCCTGTAACCTACCCCCCCTCCCCCCCCCCCCCCCCGTTTGCAAAGGAAGACCGGGTCTCAGGGAAGCGAAGTTACTTGGCCACGGAGACGCAGCTGGTCAAGTGGCAGAGCTGGCATTGGAACCACGACTGTGGGAACAAACTCAGCGCTGGTCACTGCTGACCATTCCTGAAGGGGCCTCTCACCTGGAATTTGACATCCCCTCGCCTGGTCCTTGCCTCTAAACTGCGTAGGGCACTTAGGGTCTGTGACCACAGGGTGATGCTTCTGAGGCTCCAGCAGAAAAGCGGCTGCTTGCCCCAGGGGCATTCAGCTGTGCCGAGGAAGAACCAGACCGAAAGCAGGGCTCAGACTCGGCCAGGTACCGCGTGCTGTTTTGAGCCTGTTTCCTATCTCTGAACTCAGGTGAAGGAGCCCAGAAAAGCCACTTCTTGTAGATGGCCTTCTCTTGTAGATTTCAGGCTGCCCCCCCCCTGCCAGAAGACACCTGTCTTCCTTTCCCACCAGGTGCCTGGCGGTCTTGCCCTCTCCCCTCCATCTGCCTGCCCTGCCCCGCACAAACTCTGGAGTCCGGAGCACCTCTGAGGGGTGGGCACTGTGCCCACTAGGCCCCAGCCCACTCTGGGAAACGTCGCCTCCTGTGCCATGCAGACCCCTGGCCCCAGGCCCAGCCTAGAGAGCCCCTGAAACCAGTCAGAAACCTGGATCATGAGAATCTGATGAGGCAGATAGGGTAGGGACCACACAAGGTCACACGGCAACCAAGAGGCTGAGGCCATTGTCTTCCCTGGAAGGAACTAGATGTGGGGTTTCTGGCCTCCCCATTCCTGAAGCTGGCTGTGAGGCCTAGCAGTATTGCCCAGCTTCTGGCTGCTGGGACATAAATTAAAGACCAACCCCCAGGTCGGGGACTGGCCCTAGGGCTGACTCCTCTGTACATGGAGATCTTCCTCCTCTCACCATGGCCTTGACCTGTGAGGCTTCTTTCCTTGCCGAGGCTGTAAGACAGTGAGATCTTCTTCCTAGGTGAGAGGAGTGTGTCAAAAACTCTTGAATGTGGAAGAGGAAGTGTGGTGAGTGAGGGAGGCTAGGGCATGCAAGAAAGGCCCTGAACATTATTGGTAGTAGTGGCCAACTGCCGGGCACCCAGCTGGCCAGGCACAGAAAGACCTGGAACTCAGATTCAGGCCTCTGGCCCCTGCTGCAGGGCTCTCCCTGCACCGTCTGGTCCACACAATGAAGATCTCTCTCAGGCCTGGGGGATTTTCTGTGTGATAGACACATGTGCCCTCTGTGGACTATAACAATTGTTGTTGTTGTTGTTGTTTTAAGTAAATGATTTTTTTTTTAGAGCAATTTTAGGTTCAGTTAAATTGAGAGGAACATAGAGATTTCCCATCCTCCCTGGCCCCACCCATGCGCAGCCTCCTTCAACAGATTGGTACCTTTGTTGTAGAGCCTGGACCTACACCGACACATCATTATCACCCAGAGTCCCTAGTTTATTTGAAGGTTCACTCTAGGTGGTGTACATTCTGTGGATTTGGATAAATGTACAAGACGTGTATGTACCATTGTAGTAGCATACAGAGTAGTTTCACTGCCCTAAAAATCCTCTGTGCCCAGCCTTTTCTTTTCTTTTTCTTTTTCTAACTATTTCTGTATTTACAGAATGCAAATGACTTCACTTGGGTTTCTGCCAACTTTACAATCCTGCATGGAGTTCTCTTCTTTATGATGCCCTCCCATTCCTGGGATCACCAATGCTGAGGACACAGGCTGTGTTTCCTTCTGTGCATCTTATGTCTGTGTAAACATAACCACTGTGAGATGATGAGGGCTGAGCACATGAGTGGTCCCAGGAGCCAGTTCCAGAAGCCAGCGTTGACTGCATCACCTCGTGTGTGCCTGACCTCACTGTACAATTTCATCCTTACAGCCGCCCTCACGATCGGTATCTCCAATTCACGGATGAGAACACTGAGGCTCACAGGTCCCAAGGGCAGTAAGTGCCAGAGCTGGGATTTGACTGAGCTTATATCTCTGCACTTTGAAAAGCAGACAGCATCTTGGTCTGTGAGAATTCCTCTCTTGCATCTGGGGGACGGAGATGCTGAGCCAGCATGGAAAGAGCCTGAAGATACAAGTTTGCCTCACGACTGAGCCCCTAAATGTGAAGTGTGAGGCCTCAGCAGCCTAATATGTGGCCCCTTCTTTTCTTTGGCATGGTTTTTAGAAGACTCAGGAGCCTGAGCTGGGGAAGGAAGGGAGGGTGAGCCCAGCTCATGTCCACAGGACACATGTCAGCAGAAAATACACACCTAGTCAGAGGAATGCACTTTCACATTCTACACACACATATGCACATGAACCCTCATGATGTTCAAAGCTGTCTCCTCACCATTATCCCATTTAGGACTCCAATCAGGGCTGCCTCCTATGGTTGCTCATGCCGTGCACTGCACAATTGTAAGAGCCGCCAGTCACATGGACTGTGATGTGAGCAGCACCCCCTGGAGTAGCCTAACACAGTGGCCCTGTTCACAGTAACCTGGGAGGGAGCCAAGGAGACTTGGCCCATTTTGTAGCTAGTAGAAACTGAAGCTCAGAGACAGCCAGTGACTTATCCATGGGTCAAAGAATGAGTCAGTGGTTGGAACAAATTCTATGTCATCCTTTGTCTCCCTCCCCCAGGCATTTCACAAAGAATTCCTCTTTCTTTCTAAAACTTTGATTTACTTTCAAAAACAAATCATTTTGAACTTCTATCTATTTTTGAAGAGGAGCCATACTCATGTGATACAGAATTGTAAGGGTACGAAAGGATATAAAGAGAAAGCTGTTCCCCATCCACCCCGACCCCCAAACAGCCCCTGCTGCTGTCCTGTGCCCCCTTCCAGAGACAGTCTGTACACCTGTCACACCAGAGGGCGCGTACAGTGCCTGCACACCTTGCTGTTTTCACATTACGTGTCCTGCAGTGTATCAGAACATTTCAGGCTATGGGATTCTTCGTTTTACCCGTGAACAAAATTCCATCAAGTGGAGGCCTTAATTGCTGCCTAAGCAGGACCCACTGGTGTTCATTCACATAGGGCGTTTCCAATCTCTCCTGCAAGCAAAGGATTGCCAGATACTCCCCCTCCTCGAGCACAGAGTATCATTTCGTAAATCTGAAAACACACCTCAAGGATACATTCTTCATTTCTTTAAAATCAAAATGTTTCATTTTTGAAACAAACATAAAACACCATGAAAGGGCATATCAGAAAATATAAGAGGAGATCCATATCGCTCACCCCTACTTCCTAGAAGTGACCAATAATTCATATTATTTCATGTCTTGCACCTGTGGCTTAATATATATGATTGGTTGCAAAACCAGCCACAACACTTCACACCTCTTTGGGTGCACTGTCCCTTGTGACTTTGTAGCTCGTCCCACTAAGAGTCAGAGTCTGTTTCTCCCTACATTAAATCTGAGCTTGGCCCTATTCCTGGCTTTGGCCATTAGAATGTGGAAGTGATGGTGTGCCAGTTCCAGGCCTAGGTCTCAAGAAGCTTTACATGCTTCTGCTAACTCTTTTGGAACCTTGCTGCCCCATGGGAATAAACCATGGCTAGCCTGCTGGAAGATGAGAGATACATGGAACAGGGGAGACTCATCCCAGTTGCCCCAGTCAAAGTTCCAGAGAGCAGCTCCTTGAAATCTAATCTGATGTCCCAACTCCAACCCTTACCCCCTACCCCATGCCAGCTTCCCCAGCAAAATCAGAGCCCTCCATCCAACCAGAGGCAGAGTATAGCGACCTAGGTATCTCTACAGAGGTGGGAGGTGGGGGGTGGGCAAGGCTTGGAGGAAGCCATATGCATGCTCATTTTGTATGCCAGAGAGCAGAGGTCTTTCCAAATGTGTCTTTGGGAGAAAAATTGTAAAATGGTCACCAAAGACTGTCCCTCTTACCTCCTGCCTGTTCTAGTTGGTCTTTCATTCACTCAACACACTTTTGTTGAGCACCCACTACATACCAGGTCTAGGTGTCAGGGATATAGCCATGAGCAACACTGACATTCTCTGCAAGTTACATGCTAAATGGATGAGACAGACGATATGCATTTAAGCTCATGATTATATGTCAGTAAGTAATAAGTGTTCAGAAAGAAATAAAGCAGGGTAAAGAGACAGCAGTGATGGGATAGCCAAGGAATGCCCATCAGGGAAGGGATGTGTGAACAGACACTGGAACAATAACAAGGAGTGAGCCCGGCAGACATTCTAGGCCAAGGGTGTAACAGCGTGTGCAAAGGCCTGGAGGTCCCTTTGTTCCTAAGATCCTGAGCTCAAGGTTGGAGTGAGTGTGCAGAAATGCTGGAGGAACAGCCAGGAGGCAGGTGTGGCTGGAGCAGAGTTAGCATGGGGTGTGGGGAGTGGGGAACAAGGATAGAGGTGTCTCCTGTCACTCCACTCCCTCTTCCAATCCTCAACACCCCCCCTCCCACCATCTGCAAACTGACCTCTCCATCCTTTTTCCTCTTGTCCAAGGCTGATCCCTCCCCCCAAGCTCTGGATCCCATTTAGCCCTTTATGCCTCCTCAGATGCCTCCTGCCTCCCTCCAGCCTGAGATTCTTAGCACACATCATTCCCTCTCCCTCCAAGTCCTCCCCACCCCTTTTCGCCTAGCTGTGCATCTTTTCAGGTCCAGGCAGGCCTCACATTTCCTGAAGGCTTCTCTGGTGCCCCAGGCTGGGTTGGAGGCCCTGTGGGCTCCCTCACTTGCCTGAGCTTCCACCCTGTGGATCTGACTCACTGGCAAGGTCATGAGCTCCCAGGGCCTAGCAAATGTCTGATTCCCCTTTGCATCCCCAGGCCTGAGCTCTGGGTTTGGCCAGGTATGCAGATGTCATTCCTATGGCTTCAGGCTAAGACATCTGGCTCCCCAGATGTGTCTTCTGCACCATCTCCCCTGCTTGTCCCTGTAGCCTGGGACAGTTGAGTCTCCGCCACCAAGACCTATTTGCTGCTCACTAAGCCGATCTGGTGTTTCCTGTCCACCCCCACCATAATAAGCCACTCCCATTCCTGTCTCCTTAGCCCAAATCTCCTCCATCAAAACCAGCTGGAGCCTGTTTTGATTGGAGCAGCACAAAGCACACGAGAAACAGCTAGACAGGTACGTTGTATGATGTCTGCCTGGCCCTCAGCTTCCTCACCCATTGGCTGGGGATGCAGTGGTACCCAAAGCATAGGGCAGGGGTGGGGAGTGGATGGTGTGTGCTTACCCTGTCTCTTCCCCTTGGCCCTGGAATCCCTGAGGTGCTAGAGTTATCTCTGTAACCCCCCTCAGTGTCCAGAATATAACAGCTTCTCAGCAAATATATACGAAATATATAAAGATGCCATACTTTATGGTTTCCATTGCACAAACATTATTGTGTTCTGTCCTCGCAGCAATTCTTACCAGCATCCCGTCATTTCATATGAGCACACTGTGGCTCCTGAGCCAGGAAGACGGAGTCAGGAGGGCCTTGGCCATCAGCTTTGGCAAGACTCCTACCAGACATTCAGAGAGGTTGTGGGATCCGCCCAAGGCCAGCCCTTGAATCCTGATCCTTAGATTCCAGATCCTAAGCTCAAAACCCTTGCACATTCTTAAGTCCTCCCTATGACACTCTGAAGTGAGCAATGATATCACGCCCATTTTATAGCCCAGAAAACTGAGGCCCAGCTTGTGAATGACAGAGGCAGAACTTGACCCCAAGTCTGGGGACTATCTCTGTGTTCCTCACACATCTCCATACGTAAGCCGATTGATAATAAGGAGAGATGTTTTCTTTCCCTCTCTTTTGGCCTTTTTCCTATTTTTGAGGATTTAGGGTAGCAGCTGTCCTGGAAAAAACAGGACATGCAGTGCCCAGCCAGGCACCGGCTGGCTGGAGGTGGGAGGCAGGAGCTGTGAATTAATTGGTCAGCCCCTTTGAGTTGGGAGCAAGCCTCTGAGTGCATCTCCATTGTTTTGCGGCTTAGAGACCTGGGGAGGTGGAGTGCCTCACCTCCCAGCGGCCACACGTTGACCTTGGAGCTGGGGTGTAACTTCAGGCACTGTTGACGAATGGAAAGTAGCTGGAGTCCTGGGGCGGGGATACTGCCCTGTTTGTGTTTTGTCATCTGTCTTTGGTGTCCCAGGCTTTAGGGCTGGGTTAGGACTGTAAAAGCAGGGATGGTCTTAACGTTTGGTTATTTCTTGGCATGAAGAGGTAGGATGTGGGCATCCTGCAGCATTTAGCTGACATCCATATCCAATGGTAAAATCATGTCTCCTGCCTGGGACTGCTACACGGACATGCAATTAGTACCTGGCAACACACACACGCACACACACAAGGGTCTGCGGAGCCCCAAAGCTGAGGAAATCCTGCAGGTTTTGAAGCATTTAGTCAACACCTACTGTATACCAGGCACGCACTGACCACAACACTGGCTAGGGGTGCTGCGGATGACCTTGGTGCACCCTTAGCCTCCTGAAGCCTTGGTTGCCTCAGCTGGAAGGAGGAGATAATGATAATACTGGCCTCATGATCCTGTAGACAATGAGGGGGATAAACACCACAGCCTCGAGAGGGTCCATCCCAGCTGCCAAAGTGCTGGTCAGGAACTGAAGCACAAACGGCTCTGTGAAAATTAAATAATTTGGCTCCTCCAAATCTTAGGAGATTTTTTTTTTATCAATTTCATGTCATGGACTGGATGGAATTGGAACTAAAATCCACATGACTTTTGAATGAAATACACATGGGAAAGAGAGAAGAAGAAAACTCATGCTGACTACTCATAATAGCCAAGATAGGGAAACAGCCTAGGTGTCCAGCATCGATAAATGAATGGATAAAGAAGATGTGGTGTTCACGTACAACGGAATAGTATTCAGCCATGAGGAAGAAGGCAAGCCTGCCATTTGCTGTGGCTTGGATGAAACTTGAGAGCATGATGCTAAGCGAGGTAACTCAGAGAAAAACAAATACTATATGGTCTCACCTGTAGGCGGAATCTGAAAAAGTCAAACTCAGAGAAACGGAGTAGAGTCGTGGTCGCCAGGCATCAGGAGTGTGGAAAATGGGGAGCTCTTGGTCAAAGGTACAAACTTCCAGTCCTAAGATGAATAAGTTCTGGGGATCTAATGTACAGCATGCTGTTAATGCTGTTATAGCTAATGATACTGTATTGCATGCTTAAATATTCTCATCCCTGAGCACCTTAAACTTACACAATGTGTAATTGTGTGTCACGTGCCAATTTTATCTTAACCTGGAGGATAAAAGTGAAGGGAAAAAAGGGACGCATGCTGAAATATGTAGTAAACCATCAAGGAAATGATAAGCCAAGATCGAAAGAGTAAACAAAATATTTCCTCCTAGGGACACCTGGGTGGATCAGCCGTTGAGCGCCTGCCTTTGGCTCAGATCTTGATCCTGGGATCCAGGATCGAGTCCCGCTTTGAACTCCCTGCATGAAGCCTCCTTCTCCCTCTGCCAGTGTCTCTGCCTCTCTCTCTCTCTCTTTCTCTGTGTGTGTGTGTGTGTCTCATGAGTAAATATTTAGTTTTTTTAAAATTTTTATTTATTTATGATAGTCACAGAGAGAGAGAGAGAGCGAGAGAGAGAGAAGAGAGAGGCAGAGACACAGGCAGAGGGAGAAGCAGGCTCCATGCACCGGGAGCGCAATGTGGGATTCGATCCCGGGTCTCCAGGATCGCGCCCTGGGCCAAAGGCAGGCGCTAAACCACTGCGCCACCCAGGGATCCCTGTCTCATGAATAAATAAAATCTTAAAAAAATATATTTCCTCCTCGCTGGGACTTGCCCTTTGACTTTCTTAAAGGTATCTTTTGATGTTGTTAATTTCAATCAAGTACAACATCTGTATTTCTTCTTTCCCAGGTAGGGCGCCTTGTCTTCTGTTGAAATCCTTGCCTCCCGAAGGCCATAAAGACTGCCTTGAATGCTCTACACTGCAGTCTATCATCCACCTTGGATCATGTCTATGCATGGAACATCAAGTCAAGGTTTGCGATTTTCCATATGATGTCCAGTCATTCCAGCATGATGTGTTGAAAGTCATTCCTTTCCCCCACTGAACTGCTGTGGTGCTTTGGAATATGGAACACTGCATAGCAACAAACACAAGAAGCTGCTGCCTCCTATGACAGCATGGGTAAAGTCTGTAGATTTTACGGTAAACGAGAGAAGCCAGACACAAAGGAATGTGCAGCACGATTCCATTTATAGGATGTTCCAAAGAGGCCTCTGCAGTGACAGGGTGATAGTGGATGCCTTGGGGTGGGGTGTCACCTGGGAGGGGGCACAAGGGATCCTTCTGGGGTGTGGAAGTGTTCTTTATCTCCACCTTGGGTGGTGCTCCACAGGTGTCTGCAAATGAAAACAAAAATCGATGAGCTGTACCATTAGGAACATTCTTTTAAATTAGTGTGCAAACAGCCACTGTTTGTATGCTATATGCTGATTAAAAAAAAAAAGTTCTTAGAGCACCCAGGAGGAAAAGATGCATTCAGGCAGCGGGTGTTCACTGTGGAAGCTGTGAAGAGACTTTTCAGAGCTGGAGAAATAAAAAGAGAAGCAGCCCCTGGAAGCTGGCCTGACTTCTAGCTGTTTATGTCCCCCCATGGGACATAAACAGGCTCACAAAACACCAACCTCACCCGAGGTCCCTCTGGGACAGTGAGAGGGTGAGACACAGCAAGGCCACTTCACAATTGTTTCTCAGCATGGACAAAACGAGGTCCCCATGCTACCCACAAAACCCCAAGCTCCCTCTCTCATTGAGCCTCTTATTAAGCTAAAATAAATATGTCTCTACCAATTATCACCTATCAGCATTATCATCGTTTTGGTCTCCCACTCTGTAGATGACACTGATTGAGGATCCTCGGTCGCACAATTGCTTCTGCTTTCTGGCAGCATCCAATCTGGTGAGCCCCTCCTACCTGTGTTCCTTCCCTAAATCACCCAGCTGAAGCCCAAATCCTATAATGAGTTCTTTTCAGCACTCTCTACAGAGAACTCAGAATCCCCATGAGCAGCAAGGCCACACTATTTAACTACTGGTGGCTCCAGGTGATCTGGCTGCAGGGCATCTATTGGACATTTGCCCAAAGTCCTGCAGAATAATCAGGTGTTTGCCATGCAGAGAAGGGAAAAGTGATCCAAGTAAAAGGCATAGATGAGCTAACACTTTTGCAGGAGGTGGAGGGACCCTGTTTGTGGATAGTGCTGGGGTGGGGGACATACAGTGGAGGTGGGTTGGGGCCAGAGCATGGGTGTTGAATGCTAAGCTATAGAATGATGCTGAGACCAGGGTGAAGGGCACAAGACCTGACCCTGGAAGAGTGAGCACCTCCTTCAGCTTTGCACCCGAGGCACCTCACTCCCCTCACACTAATTCCAACCCTACTGGAGTTTCTGGAATTGCCTCTAATTCAGAGCCAGCCCCAGCCTTGACTCAGTCTAGGGGGGACACCAGTCCCCATCAGTCTGGGGACACCCTAGACTCAGGCCAAGACTCAGGCCATGGGGACACCAGTGGGCAGAGCTGTCCCCAGTGCCATCTGTATGGCCAACCCTTTCTCCTGCTAACTATAGTAACTGTTTCTAGGCTTCAACTTGTGCCACACTCAGCTACCCCAGCTCCTGGCATGAGACTCAGTGTGGATTCATGGGCAAGGGGCCACCGACCTCCCACCCCTGATTGCCAACCCCCCAGGGCTTTTTGGCCTCTGTCCACTGCCCTCCATCCCTCCTGTAGACCCCTGCCTGTCAAAGACCTGGCCTCTCTCGTCAGCCCAGGACTCAATTTGGGTCCTCTCTGACCCCTGTGTCCTTTGGTGCTTGGCCACACCTGCCTGGCTCTCTTCGATCCCTGGGGCCTCTATGTGGCTGACTCCTGACTGGTAAGCTTTGAATGCTGGAGGTCAGGTAGGCTCTGTTCTCAGCCTTACATTTTCCTTGAGTGACCTTACCTCCTCTGCTGGTTCCTATGACCCTAAGACCCCCAGATCTCTTTCCCAGTCTCCAGACCACTGAATCCTACCACAAGATAGATGCTTTCATTTGGGGCCCCAGAGTTCCAAACACCCATCTCAGGCTGGGTTCTCTGTGTCAGAGACTCATGCTCCAGGGATGTGATAGGAACAACTCCTGGGAGAATCTGATGAGGGCACAGAGGAAGCAGGATCTGGAAGGGGAGAGGATGCTGAGTGAGGACCCCACAGATGGCAGCTCCATCCTGGTTCCCCAGTTACTCTGGAGGCTAAGTCACACTGCAAGCCTGCCACTCCTGGAGGCAAGGTGTTTGGGCTTGCATACTCCTGTGCCCATGATCAAGGGTGGGCTTACCCACCCATTCCCAGCCACAGCAGCATCCAGAAGGAGCCTGCCTAGGAAGAGATGCAGGAGCAGGATGGGCCAGGATGCAAATACCATCCAAACAGGTAGAGGGTACAAAAACATGGGAAGAGACTACACCCATCATCCCCTCCAATTGCTCCCCCGTCAAGATTTGTCACCTCCACAAGTAGTAAACTCTGGGGCCCAGGCCCAAAAGCAGAAACCACCAGTCCAGGTGGTTCAAGTGGCCCAGTCCAGGTCAGTTCAAGCATCTGGGCCAGCTCTCCCTCTGTTACTTGTGCTGGGAGGTGGCACAGGGAAGCCCAACCAGGCCTTGACCCAGGAACCCCTGGTCTATTAGGAGTCCCTGATACCAAGAAATGACAGAGGAAAAGAGATGTCATTATTCCTCTACCATTCCTCCACGAGGAAGTGGGACTTGGGCTGGGGCGTGAGGACAGGCTGCTTAGACTTGGGGCAGGGAGACAGGTCTGGGGTGAGAAAGATGTCACAGAATGAGGAGGCATTGATCTAGAGGTGAAAGGGATGATTCAGGCAGGAGATGGGGGGCAGGATGCAGCCTGGTTTACATGGGAAACAACACTGGTTTCACCAAGAATTCCCACAACTTTATCTGCATGCCACCTGCACGGTTTTCGACCTAATGATTTTCTATAAAGAACTCTCATTTAAAAGAAAAAAAACTTGAATGAGTTTCTTTCAAAAGGACATTTCATATTACTACCTCAAGTAGAAAGTGAATATCACTTGCCTAGAAAAAGAGAGAGGGGATTGTCCAGAAGGCCGTTGGACACATGGGTCTGGAGCCTGAGGGTGGGGGATCTGGACAGGAGGTGCACATTTGGGGTGACCAGCATGTGGACTCTGTGCCCCAGGGCACCCCCAACAAGCTGGGGAGTGTGGGAAGGTGTGGGAAGCCGAGGGGGTAGGGCCGCCAAGGAGGGGGTCTGCTCGCTGGGAGCCCGGAGCACCTGGAGAAAAACATACAGCCCACTGGGGATTATGGAAGCTCAAATACCAGATCCCTCCTTTAGGAACACAGCCTCAGCATTTTGCTATAAAATGCTTTTCCTACCTCTCCCATAAATGTAAAATGTTCTTTGAAAAAAAAAAGTATTTTTTTTTTTTTTTTAACGAGAACAACAAATGATTGATATTCTTCCAAGGGATTAAAAAACTAAAAACCAGCTTTTACTTGATGCAGCCGTCGATACCTTCAACACATCCCTTTCCAAAAATAACAATAACAAAACAAAATGCAAACAGGGCATGTTGGACACCAGAGTAGGAAAGTTTCCAGAAAAATTAAAAAAATATATATTTGTCTAAGGTTTTAACAACCAAACTGACAACCCCCTGCCCTTGGCTTCCACGCTGTAATCAGAGCTGAACAATGGAGTGAAGACAAGCCTGTTTTCCCCGGGGTGCGGCCCATGTCAGCAGATGCATCAGTGGGGAGCTTTGTGCTCTCCAGCTGATGTGCAAAGCAGCTCTGCTAGCTGGTTTCCTGGTTTGAGTTTGGGGCATCTGTGCCGCCCCCCTCAGCAGCCGGCTCCCTCTTCCAGGACACTGGGCCCTTCCCTGCACGGTCTGCTGGTTCCCTACCTCTGAGCCTTAGCAGTTACTGTTTCTCTCCATCCGGTACATTCTTAATGCCACTCCTCCTCAATCTCTGCATGTTCAAATTCTCACCATCTCCTAACACCAAGGCGAGCACAGCATCCAACAGACCTGCCACAACCCTGGTTTATACCACGTGATTATTAACAGTGTCTCCTTTCACTTTCAAAAACTAGGGATCCTGGTTCATAGGACAGATTCTATAATCACCTGACAGGAGGCCCAACTCAAATGCGTCCTCTAGGAAGCCACCCCTGATTTCCAGAGCCATGTCTTCTTTATCCTGAATTTGCACAGCCCCGAGTCCTCTTCCTGAATACATCATACACACTGTAATGGGCACTCTCCTCTGCATGCAGGCCTTTCTCCTCTACTAGGCAGATACAGTCTCTTCATTAAAAACATTTATAGACATAGTATTGTGGGTTAGACTGCATCCCCCCAAAAAGATATATGCCCATTCTCACCCCTGGTACCTATGACTGTGACCTTATTTGGAAATAGTTTTTGTAGAATGACCCAGGTTAAGATGAGGTCATTTGGGTGGGCCCCAATACAGTATGACTATGTCCTTGTAAAAAAGAGAAATTTGAACACAGAGACACGGAGAGAACTCTACCGTGTGACCAGAGTGACACGTCCGCAAGCCAGGGATGCCAACAGCTGCCAGCAAACACCAAAAGCTGGAAGGGGCAAGGAAGAATCCTCCCCTGGAGCTGTCAGAGGAAGCAGGACCCGACCCTTCTGACACTCAGCTCTGGGACCTCTAGCTTCCTGACCTATGAGACAGTAAGTTTCTGTTCTTTTTTTTTTTTTTTTAATTTTTTTAAAGACTTTATTTATTCATAGAGACAGAGAGAGAGAGAGAGAGAGAGAGAGAGAAAGAGACACAGGCAGAGGTAGAAGCAGGCTCCACGCAGAGAGCCTGACATAGGACTCATCCAGGGTCTCCAGGATCACATCCTGGGCCGCAGGCGGCGCTAAACCGCTGCGCCACTGGGGCTGCCCGTAAGTGTCTGTTCTTAAAAGCCACTCTGTTTTGGGTACTTTGTTACAGCAGCCTTAAGAAATGGAGAAAGACAGTAACTACTCTTTTAAATGACTGCTTCATTGGCATACAATAAATATATAAATAAATACTATAAGATTCACCCCCTCCCTTTTTTTTTTTTAAGATTTTGTTTATTTATTCATGAGAGACACAGAGAGAGTACCGTCTACACCTTGCTCCTTTGGCTCTGCCTATCCTGGACATTTCATGCAGTTTGTGGCATTTTGTGACTGGCTTCTTTCACTGGGCATGTTTTCAGGGTACATCCATGTTGTAGCATGTAACAGTAGTTTACTCCTTTTTATGACTAAATAGTATTCCATTGTGTGCCTAGACCACATTTTATTTACCACTTCATCAGTTGATGGACGTTTGGGTTGTTTCCACATTCTGGCTCTTATGAATAAGGCTGCTGTGACTATCCGTGTACAAGTTTTTGCATGGACATGAATTTTTTATTCTCTTGGATAGAGATACTTAGAAAAGATTTATTTACCTATGAGAGAGAGAGAGAGAGAGAGAGAGAGAGTTCAAGCACAGGGAAGGGCAGAGGGCAAGAGAAACTTTAACAGACTCCACAGTGAGTGCAGAGCCCGCCTCCGGGCTCAATCCCATGACCCTGAGCCAAAACCAAGAATGGGTTGCTCTACTGACTATGCCACTCAGGGGCCCTGGTTGGGAGACTTATGGAAAGGTAATGCCTGCACATTAAGGCAGAAAGAAAGAAAAGAAAGAAGAAAAAGAAGAAAAAGAAAGAAAGAAGAAAGAAGAAAGAGAAGAAAGAAAGAAAGAAAGAAAGAAAGAAAGAAAGAAAGAAAGAAAGAAAGAAAGAAAGAAAAAGAAAAAGAGAAAAATGTACAATTAAAAGCTAGATTCTTTCTCTCCTCAGGTAGAGTTTTGCTCCCGAGAGACCACCTATTCGTTTCATTCCTGTCCTTCCAGAAATGTAATCTGCCCACACACACTCAGATAAGTGAATATCCATTTTCTCCAACAAGAATACCAGCTTGCAAGTGTTGTGTCCCTTGGTCTTCTAACACAGCAACATCTCTGGCTCCTTCTGCATCGGTGCATAGGGCCACACTGCCTTCTTTCAGTGACTGCCTTGCTCAATTGTTTGAATGTGCCTTCCATTTTCAAGTTACTTGACAGACATTTAGGCCGCTCCTAAATTTTTGTCACTGCAAATTCACTGCCCTGAACATGCTTGTGTACCCGTGCAAACATCCCTCAGAGACGAACTAGAAGGCCCAGGGGTGGACTTGCTGGGACACAGAATGTGAAGCTGCCTGGTTTTGAGTAAGGAGACAGCCCTGAGTTTCTTGATATCATGGCTGAATCCTACTCACCTTAGTGCCCCAGAAAGACCTGTGCATAGCACAGACAGGTGCCTGGTGGGGAGATGGGTGGAGCTTGCCCTCCTCTATTTCATCTCTTGAATTTGTGTGTTTTGAGCCTCACAAGGCTGGGGGCGCGGCTCTACGCGCGCTGCCCCTGACCTGCTGATTCACCAGCCTGTTAGTGACCTCATGGAGATGTTACAGCCCAGGTATGGAAACTAGATCCTTTGCCAGCACCTTTCCATAAATGTTAAGAGCCAAGCTCAATTATTCTCTTAACAAATAGTAATTGTCAACTTTAAAACTAGCCAGATTAACAAAAATAACCTTTCTGAATTATGGACTCGGTATGATGGTATGAAAGTCTTTTTTTTTTTTTCTTTCATCTTGCTGACGCAAAAACAGGCTTTGAAAACAAACTTCATTGACTTTGCACTCGTTTTCCAACTGGACAAAGATTTTCTGGCCAATCAATTTTATTGTACAGTGTGCCTTAACAAGTTTGAGAATCAGGTGAGGGCAACTCTATCCCAGCCCTGACACCAAATTAGACGGGTGACCTTGAGCATGTTTGTTATCTTCACTAGGTAGCAGTTTGCTTAACAGCAAAGGGAGGGGTGAGATAAGATTGAGAGCCCAAGATCTTCAGCTTCTAGATGAAACTAATCTCTGTTCGTGATGGTGCCTACGTGCCTGTTGGTAGACAGGAGTTCTCTCTTCTGGTCTGAAACTCTAACCTCCAGCAAGGAGTGAATGTCAGATTTACCGTCTACACCTTGCTCAAGCTTGAAGTGCAAAGGGTTAATGTCACATTTCACCATCTAGACAGCCCTTTCAGGACCCCATTTGCCTAGATAAACTCAGAACCAATATTATTAGCCTGTGCAGGTACCTTTGGCAAAAGTTTCCGGGTGGAGATGGGGATCTGGGAGTGGCCTGGGGATTACAGATGAATTAGCATTTCTTTCCCTGGCTCATTACCGGTAGATAAAGGCGCCTCCTGCAGCTCCCAGCAGGTTGGGAGCAGGAAGTTGGGTGGTTTAGGCAGCAGGAATCTGGCTTCACAAAGGCCCCTGAAAGCCATTGTTCCAGGGCTTAACCGGGCCCTTCTGTTGGCAGCTCCCTCAGGTCTCGACTGGAGCCAAGGTCTTCACCCAGACACTGATAAACAACACAGTCGGTGCCAGAATAAGCTTCATACACTCCCCTGCCAGCCAGTCACTCCCCTGCTCAAGAACCCTCAATTACTCCCTGTTGCCCACCCACTCTCTTGCTTGGCACTCCGAGCTGACCACAGTCCAGACCAATTACCTGGCTAATCCTAATGCCCACTGCTTCTCAGTGCTTTATTTTAACCAATGTCTGTCCAGCATCTAGTCTGAGCCAGCCACCGTGCCATGTGCTATGTGAGTATCATTTTGTTTCATCTTGATGAACATTCTTAAAGAAGTTCTCATCCCCATTGCGTAGATGATGAAACTGAGCCCAGGGCAGCTCAAACAGCCTGCCTAGTGCCTCATAGCCAGGAAGGCAATGCATCCCCAGTTGAGATCTCCCTTGCTGCCTGAGATTGGGGCCAGGTACCGATAACCACTGTGAGCAAGGCAGAAATGGAAGGATGCTGATGGGGTGACGCTGAGTGACGAGAAAGAGCAAGCAAGGTGACAAGGGGAGCAGAACATTTCAGACAGAACAGCACGGACAAAGGCCTTCCCTGGGCCTCTGCTGCTTATCTGTCAAAATGTGCATGTGTGTTTGTTTGGAAGGTTTTACTTTCCGGTTTTCTAGTATACTTGCACCCTGAAACACCTGAAATTTCTCTGAATCTCCCCCTAAAATCAGGGAGTGAGTGGTGGGTGCCTCTTTAAATGTTGTGCCCTCGGTGCTTTGCTTGTCTCACCCCTAGACCTGTCAGGCTGCAGGCTGCAATCACCCTGCAACTTGATTCAGGAAATAAATAAACAAATTGGCTGAGATTGGTGAGCTGGGGGTGGGGAACACTGGAACGGGCTCTTGTGGCAAAAGTCAGTTGGACTTGAGCAAAGGCTGCTCCTTTTAGAGAGGGCATGGTCTCTACTCTGCCTTAATTATAAATCAGGTCGGTCTTAATCATTTTTATCCCGTGCAAGGCCCAGGTAGCAATCTGAGTGTGCAACTCCCAGGCAGCATGTTTCACAAGGCAAGTGAGGACCCATTATTCAATTTTTATGCTACTTAACACATCTTTGGCAACCACGTTACATCTCATTTGCTGATTTTCATTCTTCCTTGCTTTCTTGCTCTATCATCTCCTATTCTTTCCCTGCACCCTCTCTCTTCTCACTCCCCACTCATCTCCCTCTCACCCCTGGCTACTTCTCTATCATGGCATGTCTAAATCTATTTTGACATAAGAAGTCTACCAGGGATCAGGAGGGGCTTCAGTGAGATGGTAGCCCTTGAGCAGAGCTTTGGGGGGTAAACGTGAGTCTGTCAAGGAGAAGGAAGGAAGGAGCAAAAGACTTGCCTGCTTAAATACAAGGGCTGGATTCATACAGTTTGAGTTTGAATCCTGGCTTCTCTGCTCTCAAGCTCTGTGATCCGTGCGAAATTATATCACATCATCAACCTCAGTTACTTCATCAGTATGATGGGAATTTCTCTAGCACCTACTAGTGGGCAGGGCTCAGCCTTCAATGAGAAAATTTCTTGGTACAGTCCTGGTGCCTGGTTTACAGAAGGCACTCGATAGATATTTGTTGAATGAATGAACAGAAATTCCAGGCAGAAGGGACGGCATGAAGAAAGGTCTGGAGATGAGACCTAGCACAGCATGTCTGGGAAAACATCTCCCTGCCAGAATCGGTGGCAGAGCCTGGTCTTACTGGCTCCTGAGAGCCAAATGTGCACATCTCTTTCCAATTCTGCATTCAGTGATGTCACCCCGGTAGCTTGGAATCCACGACCGTGGAAGACTTTGCACTGTGGAAATTGGCAAACACTGTAGGTCAGAGCTTTCCTTCCCCCTCTGCTGAGCCAGTTTACCAGTACACCACCCCCTGTAAGCTGGGAAGACAGGCTAGGGTTAGATTTCAAGGGGCCTTGGATTTCAAGGGCCTGGTGACGTTCTGTCCACTTTGTTTGTTGTAGGACTTCAGAGAAACAGTTTGACCTTACTTGACCCAAGAAACATGTGTTTTTCAAAACCAAAGAAGCCCAAAGTTTGAGTTCCTAAAAAAAAATCCCAAACATATAACCATTTTATATTCACATAACTCTCAAAAAAAATCCTCAGTTTAATTTTTTTTTAAAAAAATGTATTTCTACTGATTAGCAAAATGTGAATTAGAAAATCACTTAATTCCCAAGCTGAAAAATCAGATTTTTAACTGGGAGAAATGGGTATGAGAGGCCCATTGTGAGAGGGTGGCAACAGCCAGGCCATATAGGATTTTGTGGGAAAGGATGTTGACTTTGATCCTGATAGCAGTGGGAAATCATTGGAAGGTTTGAAGCAAATTAATGATATGATCAGATTCTGGTCTTAGAAAAGATCCTTGTTGCCCCTCTGTGGAGAGCCTGAAGGGGGCCAACATGGATTCAAGGACACAAAGCAAGAGATGATGGGTGTGGACAAGCATTTTTCTGGAGAGACTAGACCACTATTCACCTTACTTCCTTTTTATCCAGAACACTCGGCTGGACTACATTCCCAGCTTCCTCTGAAGTTACAAGGGGTCGTGTGATTCAGTTCTAGCCAATAGAATGTGTTGGAGGAAATGATGTAAGCCCGGCCATAAGCATTGTCCAGGTTTTTTCTCTTGCCCTCACACCTTATGCCAAGGATCCAATGGAGGACTCCAAGGCCTAGGGATAGCAGAGTCACAAGCTGGAAGGAGCCTGGGTCGATGAATGGCTGTGTGGAGCAGAGCCCCACCATCTCCCTGCATTGGACTGTGCTGAGAGGAACAAAGCTTCCTTGTGTTGAACTATGACACCTAAGGCTGCTTATTATGGCAGCTGACCTGACCTACTAGGAGGGATGGAAGCAGAGACAAATGTACACACCTGACAGCTTCTTGGGGTAAAATTGTGGGACTTGTGATTGGTGGAAATGGAATGAGGGAAGAAAAGGCATTGCAGGCCACATTTCTTGCTAAATGGAGGTGTCTTTAACTAAGAGAACACTGTGGGGAGACCATGAGGTGCATCTGAGACACCAGAGTGGATATATCAAGAGACTCTTCTTTTGGCCTCGGCAAGCCAAAGCAGTCTGGTAGCTCCTCTGGGAGCACATCATGGTGACAGGGGCCACCTGTCATCACTCATGTGGGGAGACACAGGGAACCTCTGTCTGTCTATGAAACCATCATGCTGCCTTTGGCCAAAGCCTACCCATGAGGTTAGTGGAAATACTAACAACCTCTTCTCACCCCAGCATACACCCCACCATGTCCATACTGGACTCTTAGCTACAGCGAAGCTAATGTTGGGACATAATTTATTCTTTTTCTTTCCTTTCAATAAATGTTTCCTGAGTACCTACTATAATAATAATGTTAAAACTATCATTCATTGAGCATTTAGTAGGTTCCAGATCTTATGCCAAGTGCTTTACTATATGACTTTGTTTAATCTTCAATCAACAAAGATGAGAATTATTAGTGGTCCTGTTTGACAGTTGGGAACATTGAGGTTCAGAGAAATCACAGATTTGATTTGAAATCATCAAATTCCAGAGACCATGATTGCTAGCATGGGGCCATCCTTGCCCCGGACACTGAGATTGATGCAATCTCCCAGAGCTGAGTGCCGCCCCATCTCCCGGGTTCTCCTAGCAATGGCCCCTTCAGTCCCTCACCGTTCTTGTTCCTCTCAATTGGGCAGTGACTGCTTTCTGCCACCCAACACATTGACATGTCCTGGATCCCTCTTCCTTTGTCTTCAGGAAGCTTATGCCCAGGACACCATATTTCATTTCTCTCCCCCAGGGGGACTGTCATTGTGCCAGGTCATGGGGCCTAGATTACTGATCCAGCCACTGTTGGCATCATAACAAGATCATGTCACCCAAATTATGGCCCCTGATGAACACAGATTCCCAGTCCCTGTTCTCAGGAGGGGGCCACGGGCCTAGGATCTAGAGCAGTTCCTGAGCTAGTTTAGAAACCCATTTGAACCAGCTTAGCTCAAAAGTAGGACTTAAGGCATCACAGAATCCAAGGGCAAGTTGAACCGAAACCTAGCATCAGGCATCCAGATGCCACTACAACACTCTCTGCATCTCTCATTTGCTTCTTGAGGACTGTCACAGGGCAAAAGTGGGCGGTTGCCCACCTAGCATCCCTTCTCATTTTAAAGAGCCTTGATTTGAGGGCACCTGGGTGGCTCAGTCAGTTAAGCATCCGACTCTTGATTTCAGCTCAGGTCATGATCTCAGAGTCATGAAACCGAGCTCCACGTCTGGCTCCACGCTGAGCATGGAACCTGCTTGGGATTCTCTCTCTTTCCTCTCTTCTCCCTGCTCACATACACTCTCTCTCTAAAAAATAAAATAAAATAAACTTCTTTAAGAAAAACAAAAGTAAAAAATAAAAGATCCCTAATTTTGCTCAGCAATGTACTCAGCTAAATATTTTTTCCCAGCTTCCTTTATGGTAGCCATGAAGCCATGAGATATAGTTTTGGTCAATGAGATGTAAACAGATATCTGCTGTGGGTTCTGTAAAGGTTTGGGGTTTTTTGGGTTTTTTGTTTGTTGGTTTGTTTTACAAAAGGCATCAAACACAGTTGGCCTAGCCCTTCTCCCCTTCATCCTTCCATGAATGCTGATATGATGGCTCCATCCTGTTCCACAGGAGCAACTGTTTTATAGCCATGAGGGAAAAGCAATAAAATCACAAAATTCTTGCTCTGACATCACTGAGTGACTGGACCAATGCTCATGATCACCTCCTTCTAGATTTCTTATCATATAAGAGAAAAATAATTTTATTTATTAAGACATTGATGGCCAGATTCATTCTGACTTGCTAGCTAGGGATCCCTGGGGTTTAGCCCCTGCCTTTGGCCCAGGGCGCGATCCTGGAGACCCGGGATCGAATCCCACGTTGGGCTCCCGGTGCATGGAGCCTGCTTTTCCCTCTGCCTATGTCTCTGCCTCTGTGTGTGTGTGTGTGTGTGTGTGTGTGTGTGTGTGACTATCATGAATAAATAAAAATTAAAAAAAAAAAACTGACTTGCTAGCTAAAGCTGTCCTGATGGAGACAATTGCTGTCACTACCACTGTGGCTTCATAAATGGAAACATAATTGCCCCTGGCCCCTGAGTTTCACATTTTACAGTCTGAACTCAAACTTCTGAGTCCCAAGTTTGAAAAAACATTCCTAGATGAGGACTCATTGGCCCAGTTTAGATTGCTTCTGCCTGGGCCAATCACCAGTGGCCATGGCCAAGGGGGGCAGGCTGTGACTGGTCCAGTTGGTGCCAACCCCTAGACCAATCAGCCGCAGCCACTACAGAAGTGGGAGGGGTTCCATTTGAACATGACACTAAGAAAGGCTCTGGGCAGCTTAACCTAGCAGTGTCTGTTCTGGTCACCCAGCCAAGGGGACTGACTGGGTCATCCCCACTTGCCCTTCCAGCTCTCATCTATTCCACCATGTTTCTTCTTATGCATTGCTGTGTGTCCTGCATGGTGCTGGGCCAGGGCAGCATGGAAACCAGGTCCACTGTCTGGCCCGCTGCCACAGCTAGACCCCAACGGCTGCCTGTTTTTATGCAGTCTTTGGATTCAGTTTATGGGGTTCAGACATGGGCTCTGCTTCTCACTGGCCGATGACAACCAGTTTCCTCATCTGTGACAGGTAGGGACACCCTGCTAACCCGAGTCCTCTCCTGGCTTCAATGGACTTCAGAGTCAGCAGACCGGATTCTGTTCCCCAGCCTGCCCTGTCCTGAATATGTGACCTCAGGACAGCCGCCTTGCTTCTCTGTGTGTGATCTCCTTGTCTGGAGACTGAGGCCATAATCCTCACCTCCCGGGTTGTTAGGGTAAGAAGACTCATGAGACAACTCTGGTCACACAGGAGGTGCTCAGTAAATCCTAAAAATAAAAATTTAATGGCCCCATGGGAATGTATGAGGAGTCATAGGCAGAGTTTCCTGCGACCAGTTGCCCAGGAGGACATTGGGCCCTGGGTGGGAGCCAACTCCCCCTCCCCCCCCAGCCAGGGGATGCTGCTGGAGCGGTCAGACAGGACAAGCACAAGGGCTCCGACCCTGCCTCAGGCCCACTGAAGCTCATGGGACTGGTTGGCAGATGTGGGTCAGTGGTGCATGCCAGTCCTCGGGGTGAGGGCAGCAAAAGCTGTTCCTGTCCATCTGAGGGCTGGCAGCCACCAGGGCCACATCCACATGGGAGAGAGAAACCAAGGACAGGACTTGGGTCCTTTGGTGACAGCTGCTGGCCGCAGAAGACAGGCTGACCTTCTCTTTGTCCCCCAGGAGCTGGGCGGCCTAGGGGGGTGGACGGTGTCTCCCATCCAGGCCTTCAGGCAACCTTCCCCACACACTTTGAAGTGCCTCCCCAACAGCAGGCTGGGGGCTACGTGGAGACCAAAGCTTCCCGTCCATGCCAGGGGCCCACCACCACCTCCCTGGACTGGGTGCTAGGCTGGGGCCGCTGAGAAGGGTTCGCTCTGCCCTCGGGATACTCACTGACTGACGGGGACTAGACACCACGGGTTGAATTGGAACGGCTTTCCTCATCAAGGATCTGCTGCGTGTAGCACATTCGGGAAATGCCGTCATTTCTCACCATGACCCTAGAAAAGAGGAACTGTCATTATCCCCATTTTGCAGAGAAGGAAACTGAGGCTGATAAAGATGAGCTAGCTTGCCCAGGGTCACACTTGTCAGGGAGTGGAAACCGGGATTCCAGACTAAGCCTGTCCAACCCTAAAGAGTGTTCTCTTTCTTCTGTGTGACAGTATCTGGGAAGCAGGCAAAGAGTCAAAATGGCATCATGGGGTGGGTCATGGGAAGCAGGTTGGGCATCAGAGAACTGTCCCTTGTGGTCCCCAAATCCCTGCAGCCTGGTGTAGCTGCCTGCTTGAACAGGTGCACCTTTCTTCTTCTCCTCAGCTAAGTTTTCAGCCACCTCCTGACCTCCATTTAAATGCTGCCTCCTCTGGGAAGCCCTCCCTTGATTTCCCCTAGGTTGTGGCTCCTTTTCTCAGCTCCCACAGACCCCCGTGCCAGGACCCATCTGTCTGCCTCAGGAGGATCTAAACTCCAGAGGGCAAGACTATTTCTGCCAAATCCCCCCACAACATCTTCAGGGTGTAGCAGGATGCTTGGCACATAGTAGGCCTTCAATGAATATACATGAAATAAATGACTTTGACCAATAAGAGTGCAGACCCTTGTTGGGGGGGAATGTGGGGGGACTCGGGAGGGAAAGAGACTGCATCCCTGGACAAAGGGGAACAGAACAGAACAGACCTCGGGAATCCCAGGGGGCCCCAGGGACCGCCACTCAGAACTCTGTCCCTCCACCCAGGGTGAGATGTGTCCCCAGAGCCCAGCCCATTGAATTTTTTCCTGCCGACTCACTCTGTGATTCATTCTCAGCCCCTGGCACGCCTGGGTCTACCCAGAAGCCACAGGCCCCGGTGCTAAGTTTAGTGACTGCAAAATGTCCCCGTGAAATTCCAGGCAGAGCCAGGGGGCTGGTGGCACATTCCACAGGCTTCCTCGGGCCCTTCTGCACAGCTCTGGGTCCTGAAGGGGTGTGTTTCCAGTGAACAGCCTGGAAGGGCTGAGTCCTCCTCTCAGGGCCTTGACCAGAGGCCACAGAGCTCAAGGACAAAGATGTTGTTTAACGTCAGAAGAGTTTGGTGTGGAGAGATGGGAGCCTGGGGAGCTTTTCCATGACATATGGCAAGGGAGAGAGGCTTGTTGAGATTCAGGGCAAGCCCCTCTCCCTGTGAATCCTATTGGCGTCTTGCACAGTCCATGCTTTCTTGCGGAGGGCTGGGGTCTGCCCCCCTGTGCTACTTAAGAGGTAGAAGCATCCCAGCTCTACTCTTTGGACCTCAGACCCACCTGTCTCCTGGTCTCTCCCTGCTATGCAGCCCCCTCCACATTTTTCTTGTCTGTCCTGCCCCTCTCCCAGAGATGGACAAAAGACCCCCAAATAGGATTGGATAGAGGAGAGGGTATGAGACAGATGGGAGAAGGACCTTTGTCGAGTCTCCACGGTTTCCTCCTGTCCTCTGTACACAGTAATAACTATATGAAAACCATGAAGGCAGTGAAGGGGGTCTTAAGTTACCTTAAATTATTGACCCGGATTGAGCTTGTGGCCCACTAAGACCATCAGAACTTGCTCACATGAACATGTTACCTGGGAAGGTGTCCCCCCGTCTGCATTTGGGCAACTGGTTTCTATCAACTCCTCCTCCACTTGGGTCTTTCCAAATAGAAGAAACCACATCTGCATCACCGTAACTCAGAAGCTCCAGTCTTATGGCTAGACTGTCAGACCAATGAGGCAGGAAGAAACTGTCAGATCACTGCGTTCTCCCAAGCACCAAGCACAATAATGCTCTCTGAGGCCCTGATGTAGAGGCCCTTTTCTTTTTTTTTTTTTTTTTTTTTTTTTTAGAGGCCCTTTTCTAAATGTGAAATATATATACATCCATATCTACAAAAGAGAATCATAGCAGTTTAAAGAATAATAATTTTAAAATAATAAACGAAGGCATTAAGTCAACCCAATGGGGAAAGAAAAATACTTTTAACAAATGGAAAAAATAGGATATAGAGGGAAAAGATCTCTTTATACACAAAAGTCAATTTTCACAGGGAGCATGAAGAAACTTGGGGGGGATACATCTAAGGCCTCGATGATAGTGATGGTTTCATGGGTGTATTCTTACTCCCAAACTTGTAGAGTTGTTTACATTAAATATTTATAGCTTTTTTCGTCTTGAAAACAAATCAATCTGGGATCCCTGGGTGGCTCAGTGGCTGAGCACCTGCCTTTGGCTCAGGTCATGATCCCAGAGTCCTGGGATCAAGTCTCGCATCAGGGTCCCCGTGAGGAGCCTCCTTCTCTCTCTGCCTGTGTCTCTGCCTCTCTCTCTGTGTCCCTCATGAATAAATAAATAAAATCTTTAAAAAAAAAACACACACACAATTTGAAATGGATCATACACTTAAATGTAAAAAGCAGAACCAAAATTCCAGAGGACACATAACAAATATCTTTGCTCCACTAGGGAGGCAAAGCTCTAACCTAAAACAAAAAATTTAAAAAATTGGATCTCATCCAAATTCAAATTTTCTGCTCATTAAAAGACACCATTAACAAAACTAATAGGCAAGACAAAGACTGGGAAAAAATTGTCAGTGTGTGTAAATGCATATAGGCGTGTGTGTGTGTGACCCGACAAAGGACTTATTCCCAGAACATATAAATAACTATGAATCAAAAGTAATCAAATGCATAATCCAACTATAAAAAAAAACAGCAGAAGACTTGCCCATATACTACAAAAGGAGCTATACAAATAGCCAGTAAGGGAAATGGTGCTCTATACCAAGAATCTACAAAATATCAGAGTTCAAGTTAAAACTAGATACCAGGGATCCCTGGGTGGCTCAGAGGTTGAGCGTATGCCTTTAGCTCAGGTCGTGATCCCGGGATCAAGTCTTGCATTGGGCTCCCCGCAGGGAGCCTGCTTCTCCCTCTATGTGTGTATCTGCCTCTCTCTCTTTGTGTCTCTCATGAATAAATAAATAAAATGGTTTTTAAAAAATTAAAACAAGATACCATTGTAATGCCCACCAGAATAGCTAAATGTCTATAAAGCTTACAACTGAGTATTGTGCTCTGCACACGGAGCAATTGGAGCTTTCCTGCTCTGCTCTGGGATGGCCAGGTACTTTGGGAAACAGCTGGGAAGTTTCCTATAAAGTCGGGCAGGGGGAATCCCTGGGTGGCGCAGCGGTTTGGCGCCTGCCTTTGGCCCAGGGCGCGATCCTGGAGACCCGGGATCGAATCCCACGTCGGGCTCCCGGTGCATGGAGCCTGCTTCTCCCTCTGCCTGTGTCTCTGCCTCTCTCTCTCTCTCTCTCTCTCTCTCTCTCTCTCTCTCTGTGACTATCATTAAAAAAATAAATAAATAAATAAAGTCGGGCAGGTAAGGAGCTTTTCAAGTTACCTTAAGGAAGCACACATCCACGACTGATGACTCAATCGTTCTCCTCCTAGCTATTTACCCAGAGAAATGGAAACATGCACTTGCACAGACACTTGTGTGATAATGTTCGTAGCAGCTTTGTTCGTGTCAATAAAGACCGAAGCAAGCCAGAGTCTATCACCAGAGAAGTGGATAAATAAACTGTGGAACACCCACACAATGGAATACTACTGAGCAACAAAAACACACTAACAACTGATAATGTGGATGAATCTCCAACATCGTGTGCTGAGGGGAAAGAGCCAGGCCCAAAAGAGTGCATCTTGCACAAATCCATGTATGTAGGGCAGCCCTGGTGGCTCAGTGGTTTAGTGCTGCTCCAGGGTGTGATCCTGGAGACCTGGGATCAAGTCCCATGTCGGGCTCCATGCATGGAGCCTGCTTCTCCCTCTGCCTGTGTCTCTGCCTCTCTCCGTGTGTCTCTCATGAATAAATAAAATCTAAAAAAAAAAAAAAAAATCCATGTATGTGAAACCCTAGGATAAGCAAAGCTAACCTGCGGTGAACAGTATCAGGGCAGCAGTTGTCTCCAGGCAGCAAGGGGTGACTGCAAAGGGGTACAAGGAAGTTTCCGTGGATGCCGGAAACTTTCCATATCTTGCTCAAGTGATAGTCATGACAGTGGATACAAGTGTGAAAATGCATTGAGATGAGCACTTAAGATGTGTGCTATTTATTCTCTCCTGATTATATTTGCCTTCAGCAAAATATGTCTTTAAAAAAAAACCACCAGTCATTTCTTTCTTTTTTAAAAGAGAAAGGCAGGAGAGGGAGATAAGGGGAGAGAGAATCTCAAGCAGACTCCCTGCTTAACACAGAGCAGGACTTAATGCAGGTTCAATCTCACGACCCTGAGATCATGACCTGAGCTGAAATCAAGAGTTGTACACTCAGCAGACTAAGCCACCCAGGTGCTCCAAAATACGTCTTTTAAAATTAAAAAAATTTTGAAATAACTCATATCATCAATAATAATTTTAAATAATAATAATAATGTAGCAAACTGTGCATTTCCACTACCCAGCTTAAGAAATATAGCATCATCACCCTCTTAGAATCTTTACATTTTCCTCCCTCCCTCAGAGGTGAGCACCAGCTGGAATTCTGTATTCACATTCTGTGTTCTGTGTTCAGATTATTCCTTTCCTTTTCCTCTTAATTGTAACATGTCTGCCCAGTTCCTTTGCTTATTGTTTAGTGTGTCTGCTTAGGGACGCCATACAAATGGAATTGTTCTGTCTATATTTTTCTGACACTTGCTCTTTTCACTCACATTGTGTCTCTGACATTCATTCCCATTGTATGAAGTTATAGCTCATTTATTACCGTTGCTGTATAATATTCCAGTGTAGAGATACAATACAATTGGTTTATCATTCTTCTGTTGATGGACACTGGGTTACTTCTAGCTTCGGGCAAATAGTACTTGTGGGTGTCTTCTGGTACACATGAGCACAGGTTCCTTTAGGGTATAAACCCAGGGCAGGAGTTGCTGGGTTATGGCAAATGCATGTCTTCAGTTTATAAAATGATTCCAACTTCACTAGAAATTACTGGATAGTTTCCAAAGTGACACAACACAACACAACTCTTTGTGAGTTACACTGTCACCACAAAGTATAAAAATTCCAGTTGCTCCACATCCTCACCAAACCTTGGATTATAGGACTTTTAAATATTTGGAGACAAGAATAGGAATCACAAGCTCAGGTGCCTAGAATAACCAGCGACTGGCCTGGGGGCACAGCATGGAAGGTGGAGATTACAGCAAACTGGAACACATGCATCCTATCTGAAAGAGGTGGCTTTGGCTCTGCTTCCTGACTGTGGTTGGGTGAGAATGCAGAACCCAGGGCTGCCAGAGTTCTGGAATATTCCAAAGAAGCCAGAAATCCAGATTTTTACATGAAATCTGATTTTGAAATCAGCAACTATTTCAGATTTGCTTAAAACACTGTCTTGTACCAAGTACATTGGTGTGCCAAACTGTAACTATTCTAATAGATAGAGTGCCTTAAAATTCAATTTCACTTAATTTATAACTATTGGAATTTATTGGAACTTTGGCAAATGATCTCAGCTCTCCACAGTTTATGGGCTTGTGTGCTCTGTAGACTGCCATTCCTTATTGGTGGGAGCTCATCATTCTTCTGATTTATTATTCAGAAAGCTCAAATTTCCGGAAGTCCACTGTCTCAAAGGAACAAGGGTAATGAGGTGCTATTCCAATCTTCTGTTAAGTCGAACCTTATTCATTTTAAACTACTGGAAGAAATCATCCCCTTCTTCATGCTTACAACCCTCCTGTAACCTGTGCTCCACTCAGCAGCCAGACGGATTCTTTCAGAATATAAATCAGATGATGTGGCTTCCCTTGTCTGAGTCCTTCAATCCACACCTGTCACCCTCGTAGACAGTCCAAACTCTTGACCAAGAGCCCCTCGTCGCATCTTTGCCACATACTCCGCTTCCCACCCCACCCCCAACTCATCCATCTCCCCAAGCTCAGTCTCAACTCAGGGTTTTTGCACATGCTGAACCCATTCATTATCTCCCCTGCCTCTGATTTTCCATGGATGGTTCATTCTTAGCCTCCAGGTCTGGCAATAATGTCACCTTCCCACAAAGATCTCCTCTGACCACTTACCTAAATAGCAGATCACTCCCTCTGATGCCCTCCCTACGACCCCCTTTGGATGTCCTTTGTACTCCACCATCTGCAATCATCTGACACATTTGTGTTCGTATTGCTAACTACCTACCCTAGCATGGGATCAGCTTCTGTTCCCTGCCCCCGGTGTGGGGCCTGGCATACAAGCAGCTTTTGAATGGACAGATGTGTCTGAAGCACCTACTGTGTGCAGTACCTGTGTACTGGGGGCAATAGTAGGGTGAGATATAGCATCACCCTGGCCCAGACCTTGGGGAGACAGGACTGAGAGGAGGTTGAATCATCCATAAAGAGCCACAGTGTAAGGCAGAAAATGCCATACTTCGTGCAAGGCAAGGGTGTAGGCCAGGTGTCCTGATACGGCCGAGCTGGCTGTTTGCAGCTTGCATCTATTTCAACTGGTTGCCATGAGCCCCGACAGTTGTGAAATATTCTTTTTCTTCCTAGAAAGAGGTAGAGGTGAGAGCAAAGTCTAGCAGACAACTTTGGGTCACAGGGTCAGAATCCCAGGCCCAGTCTTGGGAAGTCTCAGTGTGGACAAGGGATGGAAACCCCCATTCCCAGAGTCAGGGAGAAGTCAGCACTATCCTATGCGTGAAAGAGGTCGGTCAATGCTATGACTCATTGGTAGCAGGTCCTGCCGGGGGCTCCAAGGCCAAGAGGCTGGAGTCTAGTCTGGGGACATGGTGGGGTAGAGGGTGGTGGATGCCTTCCTGGCAGATAGAAGGGAGTCAGCAGGGGCCAGGTAAGCAGGTGAGGGATGGGGGACTGAGATGCAGGAAGGCACCAGGGTACCCAGGCCTCATGATGTCCCCATCTGCCCTCTGACAGCACTGGGATTTAATTTCAATGCCCTCCTCCCAACACTCGGGGGACCTCCACTCTGAGCCTGAGATGTCGCCACACCTGTCAGCTTTCCTGTGGGAGATAAGAGTGCTCATCCCAGTGTATCAAGGACCTCTCTGCAGGCTCAGTGACCTCTAAGGGCCACTCTGTGGGCAGTGGGCTGTGTGGGGGAACATGCTTAGGAAGGCAGTGAAGGGACCACATTTATGAAGCACCAGCTGTATCCCAACCCATGAGGAAACCAGAGAGGTTAAGGGAGTTGCTGAGGGTCGCCCAGCAACAAATACAGAGACTTGAACTCAGTTCTTCCCATCCCAGGTCCCGGGATCATGATACAAAGCGCTAATTGTAGGCCTGGTACTGTGTGGAAATCTATTGTGTAGACGCTAGCACATCCAATCCCCACAACAACCCCGTGAGGCAAGTAGAGGGACTATCTCAATTTTTCGGAAGAGCAGTCTGAATGTCAGAGAAGTTAAGAAACGTGATCAATGGCTGAATCAGAATGATAATGATGTTTGTAGTGATAGCAGTAGTAGCCAACACTTACACGGTGATTACTCTGTGCCCAGTACTGGCCTAAGTGCTTTGCTTATGCAGCTAACTTTTTTTTCTTTTAGATTTGATTGATTGATTGAGAGGGGGGGGAGACTGCGAGAGCACAGGCTGAGGAGAAGGGAGGGGAGGGGTAGAGGGAGAGGGAGAAGCAGACTCCCTGTAAGCGGAGAGCTGAGTGGGGGGCTCCATCCCACAACCCTGAGATCACGACCAGAGCTGAAACCCAGAGTCAGATGCTTAACCAGCTGAGCCGCCCTGCTAACCTTTTTAATTCTGGAGTGAGCAGGGGCCAGGTCAGATTTACTCCAGGAGTATATCTGGAGCCACCCTTCCAGATATATGCTGTTCTCCACACTAGCCCATTGTACAGATCAGGAGACCAAGGGAAAAGTGGTTAAGTCTGAGCCTAGGTCTGCCTGACTCCTGAGACAGGACCATAACATGCCTGCTGGTGGCGCGGCCCCCCACGTTCTGAAGTGACCGGTTCAGACTCGTTCTGCTGTCCTGGAAGGCAGCACCAAGGCCTCTCACCTTGAGAGGTGACTTGAGAGGTGACTCTCGCCTCGGGCAGATGTGTGTGTGTGTGCACAAACCAAGAAGGTCAAGGATGCTGTGGGATGGGGACCGCATGGAGGTGCCTCTCGCCTTCCATGCTGTGCAAGGGCAAGTGTCCATGTTACATGACCCACAGGATCCCCCAGCTGGTGGCTCCCGCACACCCGGTGGGTAGGTGGGCACCGGCAGGGGTACAGGGGGATGGTTTGGCCCAGAATGTATCAGCTACCCCAATTCTGGAGGCTTCTCAGGGCCCAGTCCTGCCCTGCCCTTGGCTTTGGAAGGCAGCAACCTCCCCTGAGCCAGGGCTGGGCACACCAAGGAGCTGCCTGGCAGCCAGCAAAGCGGAAAACATTGCTCTAATTAGTCTAATATGTGCGCTATGTGAAGTGTGCTTCTGGGACGGCCCCAAAATGTTGCAGGTTCCTGAACCACAGTGGGCCAGCTGGGCCTGGCTGCTCGGTGGGAAGCCTGAGGCCTGCCGGGCTGGAGACTGCTGTGGGGCGTCCGTCCGTCCTTCTTTCTTCCCTTAGACATGGACTGAGCACCTATTGATTGCCAGGTTCACCCTGCCTTGGGTCCTGAATGTTGGTGTTCGTATCTTAGTTCCATTCCTTAAAGTTCCTGGGGTGGGCACGGCCTGCTGTCTTCCAATGTAGTGACGTGGAGAGAAGGGCTCTGACAGCTCTGGTTTCGAATTCAGAGACTGCCATTTGCTCACTGTGTAACCTCAGGTCAGTTGCTCCCTACTCTGCAAAATGGGCTGACAACGCAGCCTGTGCAGGGTGTGGCCATCAGGGCCCCCCTCAAGGGAGGTTAAAGTCTCACCTCCTTCAGGAAGCCTTCCAACTTAGGGATCCTAAATCCCAAATAGCTTCTTCCTGCTGGACTCTGGCAGTGCCTGCCCTGAACACACAGTGGGACCGTCAGGGCACATGTTTGCCCAGGGGAACTGAGACCCTCTCTGGGGAGTCACCTGAGACAACACAGTGAGCCAATGGCAGAGTCAGTGCTAGATCTGAGGCCTCAGGACTCCCTCTCCAGTGCTCTTCTTAAAATAGGGCTTTCCGGAGGCAGCGCAGCTGGTGGTGAAGAGCATGGCTTGGAAGTTTGATTAGCCTGAGTCTGAATTCCCAACTTTCCTGCTTCTCAGCTAGGGGACTGGGGGGCAGCTAATTTCATCTCACAGGACCTCAGTCTCTGCATCTATAAATGGAGGTAAAAATAATATAGTGGTTAGAGTGCTTGTTGCAGCAGGCCCTTGGGGGAAGCCAAGGGTGTGAGATCCACTGCCCCCACCCCCCCGCACCCCGGGTCTTGGCTGTGAATAGATACTCCCCACCCTGGGAAGCCAGAGGTGAGGTCAGCCATGGTGAGCATGAGAAAGAAGGCGGGCCCTGGAGACACCCTGGGTCAAAGCCTGGCTTTATTCCTTCTCAGCTGTGTGACTTTGTGCAAATTCCTGAACCCCTCTGGGCCTCAGTTCCCCATCTGCTAAAACAAAGTTAGTATAGAAATTCTCCTCGTTGAGAGTGGGGTGAGTTAATATTCATGAAATGCTTAGAACAGTTACCTGGAGGCAAGGCTTACAGGTGAAATAAGATACAAATGTCCACCTTGTGTCCTTCTCCCTGACCAGGTCCCTGTGGGAGGTCTAATGCCTTCCTTCCTAGAGGGTTCATGAGGAAGTGGCACACCCACGGGATGGGGCATCTGGGACGCTGGCCCCTGACCCAGCCCCCTCAGCTGTCTCTCGGGCAGAGAGTAAGCTCTGGGCTGGGCAGGGGGTGTCCTGGCTGCAGTCCCTGGGTGAGCAAAGATTAGAACACTCATATCTACTCATGATCTTTTTAAAAAATCCATTTGAGTATGTGCTTTCTATATTTTTTAAGATTTTATTTATTTATTCATGAGAGACACACAGAGAGAGGCAGAGACACAGGCAGAGGGAGAAGCAGGCTCCCTGCAGGGAGCCCCGTGTGGGACTCACGCCCTGGGCCTAAGGCAGAGGCTCAACCGCTGAGCCACCCTGGCGCCCCGAGTATGTCTTTCCGGGATACATCACGTGCTAGTTGAGGAGCGCACCTATGCTGCATAAACACATATCCATCTGTAGGGGCTGTGTGTTCATTCAAGCTGGGAGACCCTTGACCTAAATTAATAGCAATCATCGCTAGGAGCCAGACACTCTCGAAGCACCTCAAGTACATCCTTTCATTCAGTCCTCTAGTGACCTAGAGGGTGGGTGCTGGCATTGTACCTACCTTCCAGGTGAGGCGAGCAAGAAAACGAGGTGACTCTCCCAGATCCTGAAGCTGGAGACAGCGCAAGGTCCACACCCCTGCAGGCCATGCCCCAGAGTCTGGGCCCACTGGGTGGTAGTGCTGCTGATTTTAACCTAAAAGGTCTAAAATGAAAGAAAGGATCGCCGGCATGAAGATTACTTTTCTTCCCGCATTCCCCAAAATGCACACATGCACACCACCACCACCACCACCTACTTGTACTCCTTCTGGCTTGTTAGAGAAATTGATGCTCCTACTAGGCCCCAGTTCCTGTAAACACAGACTCCTGCTCCCGCTGCAATGTCTACACCTCCAGTTACACCCCCTTCTCTCGATTCACACGGTTTGTCCACTGCCCACCCTGAGATGGGGAGGGATTTTTGCTCGTTGCAGGAGAACTAGCAGAGAGCACAGATGATGCCGGCACGCAGGACATCTGTTTGTCTATCTGTGGGAGGCAGCGCACCCATGTCTCTGCTCCCTGGCATTGGCTAGTGGAGCCCGTCTGACTCCTCTCCGCAGTAGCATGCAGGAGGTGCCCGTAAACACTTCCTGTGAGAAGGAATGAAGGGGCCAGTCCTGTGAGGGCCCTCCTCTGTGAAAATAAAAAAAGTCCAGTCCAGTCCAGAAAGCCGGCCAGGTGCCAGTTTGGGTCCCGCTACTGGCTAAGCTCAGAATCCAGCTCCGCAGAAGATTCTGAGGATGTAAGGGGGAAGCGAGGGGACCATGAGAGGCCAGTGCCTCTCACCACTCAACCTCATTTTACGGAAGGCTGAGGCCCAGAGAGACACTGTGAGTTGGAGAGAGTCTCTGACAAGGCCAGGGCATGGCCTGGGTCATTGGATGAACGAGCGTGAGCAGATCACAGCCTGCCCCTTGCCAAGGACCAAACCCAACCATGTGGACCCCTCCCCAGAGTTTATAGGACCTGGCAGGAGGAGGTCACTTGCTTTGGCCCTCAGAAGGGGCCTGGAAACAAGCTGAGGATGGGTCTTACTTCTCTCACCCCTGCTCGGTGGGGGTGGCAAGGGTGGTAGTGTCCTCCCTACAGTCCCAAGGAGGAGGCCGGGCCAGGCGGTTCAGATGAGGTGCTGGAGGCAGATACACCTGCCTCAGCCCCGGCTCTACCCCTCCGATGTGGCCTTGGGCAGATGAGCGCCTCTCTCCGAGCCTCAGTTTATCCATCTGTACGACAGGAATGAGAACAAAGTGACAGTCCCACTAATAACAACCATGACCATCCCTCACCTGGGAAACATCGGGAGATGGTGGCATTAGTATTAGCGCTGTGGTTATCATCATGACTCGGTTTACTGCCCAAACACGGCGGGCTGCAGAGGGCACGGAAATGCCCCCGAGGCGGAGGCGGAGGCGTCGGGCAAGGAGCTGTGGCCTGGACACGGGATCTCTCTCTCTCTCTCTCTCTCTCTCTCTCTGTCTCTGAGCTTGTAATTGTCTCGAGCGCAGTGCCACAGATAAAAAACATTTGTGCCTTTGGGCTGCGGGGCCCCTCTGTCGCTGGCCTGTGCAGTGCTTGTTCCCTTTCCTCCTCTCCGCCCCGGCTTGTCTTCTCCGGTGGACGCCACCATCCTCCGGTGCGCAAGGCCTGCTCCTTTGTGCACCTTCCTGCAAAGGGCACACGCGTCTAGTTTCCAGGACCCACGTTCGCAGGAAATCAATCACACGGAGAAAGGCAGAAAGGACGCCTGCAGAGCTTTGTGAATTTTCACAACCTGAACACTCTCGTGTCACCCAATGTCGCAGCGGCTCCCAGGAGCCCCCGCAGTCGCCCCAAAGAAGGGCTGCTTTCCTGACTTCTAACACCATAGAATCGACTCGGCTGTGTTTGAACTTTATACCCACGGGATCACGCACCGCGTCCCCCCTGTGTCTGGCTCCTTTTGCCCAACAGATCCGCGCAGGTGGGTGCAGGGCTCCTTCCAGTTTGTTCCCTCGGCTGTCGCTATTCCCTCGCGTGAAGCCGCTACGGAGCACCTGCCTTCTGTGTCGCTGGCCGCGTGCAGTGTTCCCAGCCGACGGCTGTTCCAAACGGTGCTGCGCGCCTCTGAACAAGGTTTTCGGTGACCATAGCGCGGACCTCTGGGACCTCTGTCGGGAAACTCGCTCCGGGTGGGGTCGCAGGGCCCCACCCGCGGCGCGCACGCTCAGCTTTGCTAGTTCCGCTGCTGCTCCCGGCGGCGGCTCCACCCCCTGCAACCTGCTGCTGATGCCCTCATCTAGCCATTATCATGGGCGCACCCGGAGTCCTAATTTCTCTAAACGATAGTGTTTCCTTTTACCCTCTCCCCACCACCCCCGTGGCCCCCGTGACTCTCCTAAGAGCTGGAAGCAACAGCCGAACCCTTTATATCCACCAGGCTTCAGAGCTTAATCCTGTTACCTCACTTAATCACACTGCCCAGGGGGGAAGTACCATCTTTCAGATGATGAAACTGAGGCACGGAGAGGGAAAGAACCCCCCACCCAAGACACAGCTGACCGTCTCAGTTAGCAGGAGGAGAAGGGGTCAAGCTGAAAAGCTTCAGCATGACTCAGGGGTGCTACAGCTCGACCTCTCCTTTGCCTAAAATTGTGACTGAGGGGCAGGCAGGGGCCCCTGTGCCTGTCCTCATTGCCCTGATTCTGGGAAAATCCTAGTCTTTCCCTGGCCTCTGTCTTCCTATCTTTAAAATGAAAGCATCCAGCCCCAGGCACAAAGAAGCACATGTTTGCTGCATTAAATGACATTTGCCATCTCACGTCCAGACCCCACAGCAGGCCAGGTGGTCTTCACGTGATATCTCAGGTGCCTCTCATACCATCCCTTCAAACTGTGTATGGAAATCTCCCTGTCATAGCCAAGGACATTGAGATTCAGGGAGGTGGACACACTTGGGCAGAGTCAGACAGCAGGTGACAATGCTGGGAGTTTGACGTGACCCATTGGCATGCCGGACCCCTCAGGGGTCCCCTATGTGGGACTTTGTAGAATCTACAGGACTCCTTAGGTGTTGGGATGTATTTTTTAATTGTTGAAGAAAGATATTATTCATTTTTTATCCCAAATTAAGAGGGAGCAAAACGTTAGCTACAGAGTTACTATATGTTCGAGCAATTCCGTTCCTAGGAACAGAATACTCAAGAGAATTGAAGATATACATCCACATATTAGTATTCATAGCAGCATTATATTAATAGCTAAAAAAGTAGTTACAAAGCCAAATGTCCATCAATTGATTAATGAATAAACAAAATGCAATATAGCTACACGATGGAATGTTACTGAGTAACAAAAAGGAATACGGTGCTGACACAGGTCGAAGTGTGGAGGGACCTCGAACAGATGATGTCACGTGAAAGAAGCCAGTCACAAAAGGCCACAGATTGTATGAGTCCACTTATATGAAAAACACAGACTAGGTTAGTCAGAGAGAGTAGGGTAGTGATTTCCTAGAACTGAGGATGGAGAGGTTGGGATGGGGAGTGAATGCTAATAGATTCGGGGTTTCTTTTGGTGTGATGTATTAGGTGGTGGTAATAGTTGCACAATTCTGTAACTATGCTAAAAAGCACTGAATTGCACATTTCAAATGGGTGAATTTTATGGCATATGATTATATCTCAATAAAACAGGTTTTTTTAAGATTTTATTTATTTATTCATGAGAGACACGGGGCGGGGGGGGGGGGCAGAAACATAGACAGAGGGAGACTCAGGCTCCATGCAGGGAGCCCAATATGGGACTCGATCCCAGAACTCCAGGATCACGCCCCAGGCCAAAGGCAGGCACCAAACCGCTGAGCCACCCAGGTAGCCCAAGAGTTTTTTGTTTTTTTTTAACTGAAAGTGAGTGGCTGACCATGAAGCATGCTGGACAGAGCACCCTTGGGGGGCTTTCTGCAAGCCTGTTACTGCCCTCGCCCCCACAGTCTGCCTCTTGAATTGGGCAATGTGCCCCTTGCCACCCTGTACTGCCAACTGTTTTTAGTGCATAACAAAGGGTCATCGGAATGAATTTGATGTCCAGGCTTCACTCACAGTGGCCTCGTTTGCAGGAAAAATTCTTGGCCCTCTCCCTCGTTGTTTGTCTTTCTAGGCCCCCAGCACCATCTCTTCTGGTTCATTAATTCTTTTATTTATTCATCAGGCATTTATTGAGCATCTACTGTGTACTAGGTTCTGAGACCATGAGACCTCTGGAAGTAAATGTGTTGTCAAGGAAACAGACCCAGGAAGAGAAACCTGGGATCTGATATGATACAGATGGCCATGTAGTTGATGATGATGATTGATTGATTGATTGATTGATTGATTTATAGATTTTATTTATTTATTCATGAGAGACAGAGAGAAAGAGAGAGGCAGAGACACAGGCAGAGGGAGAAGCAGGCTCCATGCAGGGAGCCTGACATGGGACTCAGTCCCGGGTCTCCAGATCACCCCCAGGGCTGAAGGTGGCGCTAAACCGCTGAGCCACCTGGGCTGTCCTCGATGATTATTCATTGAGTACCTACTACACACTGGACCTGTGTTAGGGGCTGGGATCATCATGGTGTGAGGGCAGCAGCATGGCCATGACTTGGGTGCCCAGACTACAGCTGCATTGCCCAGGTTCAGGTCCTGGCTCTGTCAGTGATCAGTTACGCGACCCTCTCTCTCTCTGTAAAGTTAGGATGGAAACAGAATCTATGGTCTAGGCTACAGTGAAAATTAAACGACTCAGTATATGCAAAGTGCCTGGACCAGTGCCTAGTCCCTACTAAAGACTAGGTACAATTTGACTATCATCACAATTGTCATTGTAGTTCTGCTAGATGTGGACATCCTGGGGGATGCAGTCGGGATTCCAGCTTGTCAGGTGATGGTGGACAGAGGGTGTAACAAGCAGAGGGGATGGCTTGCCCAGGGGCCTTGGGCAGAGCGACTGTAGGGGTGCAATGCACAGAAGAGGTGGTGAGGATGAGAGATGAGATAGATTCTGTGAGCCTGGGAACCTCTGGTTCTCTCTGCAATGGCCCCACAACTACTCTGGTGCGATGGGGGGCTTTCTCTCCAGGTCCCCAAGCAACCTCACAGCCTTGAAGTCAGGGGAGGCTTCTGAAGCCAGCCCAGGGGGAAGGGGTCAGTGTACGTGGGTGGCGAGAGGCGGAGGACAGAGCTGGATGCCACCTGCCAAGGGTCTAGGTGGGCAGGAGGAATTGGCTTCATGGATTCCCTCAGTCCGTCATCACTACCTCTATGAAGTGGGCATATCATTATCCCCATTTTACAGATGAGAACTCTAGGGCGTGGAGAAAAGAAGCACCTGGCCAAGATCACCCAGCCAGTGAGCAGAGGTGCTGAGGTTCAAACCCACCTCTATTTCCCTGAACCCCACATCCTTAGCCACCAAACCAGGGAGGACGGTGGTGGCTACAGACGCTGGGGCCTTAGGTTAGGGTCAGAGTCAAGTCTTGCATTACACTGGGGTTAGACTTCCCATGAGTCCCAAGCAGCCCCTGCCTCTCCCTAATGGAAGCAGCAACTGCACACTCACCTACCAGGTGGCCCAAGGAGCATTTGGAAGTGCCGAGCGCCTTCCAAGTGTCCGGGACAGACACACTCTGTCTAGGTGACTACAAGCAAAGCCTTCTTGCTCTCTGGGCCTCAGGTCACAGATGAGGAAACGTGATTTCTAAGTCCCTTTCATCTGGAGATTCCTGAAAATGTTCACTTGGGCTTCAGCTGTGAGGGAGCTTACGTGAGTTTCAGGGCTACTGTCTGGAGGTGAAGCATGCAGGCTGACCAGGTGTACGGTTGCCAGATATAGCAAATAAAAACAAAAGGATACCCACTTAAATTTGAATTTCAGATAAATGACGAACACTTGTTTAGTCCTCATCTCATATTTGGGATATACTTATCCTAAAAACATATCATTGTTTTTCTGAAATTCAAATTTAACTGGGCATCCTGTATCTGATCTTACAGCCCTAGCGGGTGTAGGTTGAATGCCTGCCTGAAAGACACTGGTGTTGGTCTCTCTACACCAGAAAAACATGGCCCCAAGAAGCCAGAGGCTTTGTGGGAGATGGTAGGAAAGTCAGAGGGAAAGCATATCTCCCCTTCCAACATCCTCCCTCCTCCTGTTGTTGTTCTGAAACTCACCCCTGCTGTTGGCTGAGCACTGGCTCCCTCAGCGCTGGGGGCCTGAAGAGATATGATGTAAGACTAGCCTTTATCTGATGGGCAGGCTCAGAATGGCTGCTTGGGTGCTTGAGAGCAGGGTATGGGTAGGTGGGGCAGGCAGCCCCAGGGACTTGGCAGGCTCCAGACCCCGTTATTTATGCCACCCCCTCCTGCTTGCCACTCCCCCACTCTGATTGGAACCCAAAGAGCACCCTGGATTTGAAGACCACCCTGCCTCCCAGTACAGGCCACGGCTGTGATCGGGTCTGCAGCTTGCGTGGCGTCTCAGGGCACTCCACGGCGAAGAGGCCCTTCTCTCTGGGTCCAGTGTTCTCTGCCTGTGAAGTCGGCTTTAAGTCCCCTGGCCGTTCCAGCCAGAGGAGATGGTTCCCCGAGCCCCTCTGGCATGCGCGTGTGCACAGTAGTCTGCCCCTGGCCACTTCCCTCTGCCCATCCTGAGTCCTCACATGTGCCCTGTCCTTGGGCCGGCTGCGTAATTTGGAGGCCCCTTAACTCTGATTCAAAAGGCAGGAATAAAGTATGGTTGAAGGACTAAGACATAAACCTTTCCCATTCTTCCATGGTCTTTCTTTCTCTCTGTTCTGTCTCTCTCTCTCTCTCTCATGGTGCTCTGTATTGGCTACTTAATGTCACATTCTCTTGAGCGCAGGGACACTGTGGGAGACGGCGCCTGCACCTGGGATGGTGCCTCACAACTCAGCACTCACGTGCCCGCTGATTTGGGCCGCCCCTCCCACAGGGACCAGTGGGCCATGGCCTAGACAGGTGGCAGTCCAAGCCAGACCGTCCCCCTTCCTGGGCCTGCCACCTCAACCCATGGGGACAGGCACTCCACAGGGTAGCATACCCTCCCTGCTAGGGCAGTAGCCCTCTGTGCTGGGCACCTAGATGCCCCTGTCAGCTGGGGCAAGAAGACCCATTGCTTTGCCTCCTCTGAGGTGCCGGGGGCGTGTGACCCTGACCCTCTCTCTGCCAGCACCCAAGCCCCGGCGGAAGGCACATCAGCTAGATGGGGTTCTGATGGGAACTTCCGTGTCCTAGGCTGGTGGCAGGAGGTGGGACCGCGTGCCACAATGCCAGCTGAGCCTCCACGTCCCTGGTACACGCTCCACATTGGACTCAAGCAACACAAATTCGAACATAAAATTATTACGAATTTCAAGGCGACAACTAGGGGTTTTAAACCCCAAGTGTGGGGCTCTTCTGAGCAACGGCACCGGGCTTGTACCCCAGAAGGCCACCTGGTCCTGCTCCCTCCTGCTTCATGGCCTTTGCACAGACTGCTCTCTCTGCTTGGAATGCTCCTCCCTTCCTTCCTTCCCCAGTTCACTCATGCACACTCAGCACTTGCCCAGGTAATCCCCTGCCCACCCCCCCACGCCCCCCCACCGAGGGATCCTGCATCACCCCTCCTTCCCAGACGGGAGGCTCATGAGAGCAGGAAACAGATTGTATGGTTCTTGCCCAGAGTACACGGGGCCTGTCACACAGAAGGCGCTCAGTAGTGTGGAGTGAGCTTTCAACTGAATGAGTGGCCAGGGCTGAAGAGGAAGGAGGGGGTGTGTCCCAGGCACTGGAGACAGCAAGGCAGCTGCCTGGAAGCGGGATGAGCCTGCTGTGTTGGGGAGAATGCTGTGTCCTGGGCCCGAAGGCAGGTGAAAGGCCGGCAGGCAAAGATGCACAATGGCAGGCGCTGGGGTCAGATTGCTAAGCCTTGAATGCCAGGCTAAGGGTTCAGGCTGTGTCCTGGGGAGGGTGGAGTTCTCCGAGGAGATTCACAGTGGCGTGCTGTGGTCACAGCTATGCTGAGGGCCGATTGGGCAGGGTTAAGACTGGAGGCAGGGAGCCTGGCAGAGGCTGGTACAGTTGTCCAGATCCCAGGGAAGTGAAAGAGGAGGGAGAGCCTTTTAGCAAGCTGCCCCCTGTGCTGGGTCCCACACAGCCTAATCCCTTCCTCTGGCTCAGGCTAGAGCAAGGTGCTTAGATGTCATGTGGCAGCGGAGCCCCATGCTCTGGGATTACTGTACGCTCATGGAAGACTCGGGCTCAGAGGAGGGCAGAGCCACACACCAAGCTGCAGCCACCTCGGAATCTCATTGCTGCCACAGAGCGTCTCTCATCTGATCTAGGGTCCAGATTTAGCTCTGAGGGTGAAACCCCACTCCTAGAATAAGAGAACACTGGAGCTCTGGCTGGCCACTGTAAAAGGGAGCGTGGAGAGAGACGGGCAGGTGTCAACCCAGGAGAGTAAGTGACAATTCCAGGAGCCCTGCAGGTACAGAGTCCCGTCTCAGTTTGAAGTGTTGCCCTTAGAACAGAGTGACACCTAGGCAGGCGGAGAGGCTGGGGGTGGGGAGGGAGTCAACAGGAGGAGTGTGAACGCCAGGCCAGGACAGTGCGTGGGGGGGATCAAAGATCTCTGAGTTTACCCGGCCCTCCTCCGTTCTGAGTGACTTCTTGGTTTGGAAAGAGACCCTGACAAAGGGAGAAATCTGGGCTGGGCCGGGGACCGTGGGCTAGACCGTCCCGCTGTCGATGCCAGGGCACAGCTGGTCATTGCACCCCAGAGCAATGGGGGAGCAGCTTGCCAGGTCCTGGCAGAAGTGCGAGGTAGTTAGTTTATCGGGTGTTTAAAGAGAGAGCTTGTTAAATGGGTTGATTGACTAAGCGTGTCAATCAGCCTCAGAACTGCCCAGCAGCGCAGTGAGGCCCCAGAAGAACCAGACAATCAGGTGCTGCTTCTGCCCTCGAGGAGCTTTGAGTCCTGGCTGGGAGTTGACTGGGACAAGGGGGCCACCTCAGTGAATTACTCTCAAGCCAAAAGAGGTCATTCACTTCAGAGAGAGGAACACGCTGCTGGGGAGCCAGAGGAGGGAAGCTGGAAGCCAGAAGATGCCCAGGGGGAGCAAGGGGAGGCCCTGGGCCTTAGTGTCCCCTGTCGCACTGGACAGGAGCTGGGGTTCTCAGCGCTGCTGGAGCATCGGCATCCCAGGGGCTTGTGGCACCGCCCAGAGTATCTGATTCTGTAGGTCCGAGGAGGGGCCAGGAGGGGACATCTCTAATGAGTTCTAGGAGCTGCTGCTGGCCATCCAGGGACCCCACCTTGAGAACCAACAGGCTGGAGGAGGGTTTTCAGATGTTGCTTTAACTGCATAGCCTGCCTTTGTGAAGCCCTACTCCTAGAAGGAGCTCTAAAAGAGAGCTGCAAGCATGTGGGGGGGCACCCATACTGTCCCCGCTCCCCACTTAGGTGACACGTTGAGGCCACTGTCTGTCCTCAGCGGCCCTGAGCCCGTCCCCAGGGACGCCACCACCGGTTCAGACAAAGTGTGCGGCCTACGAAGTGAGCTTGGGTGAAGGCCCCGTGCTCTCCCCGGCCCTCCGTTTCCTCCTCCATAAAGTGGGTCGTTGAGGAAGTGAGCAAGGCACGAAGCTGGGGGAGCCCGGTCAGCACTTCTGCCTTCTCCCCGCGTCCTCGGGCAGCTGCGTTGGCTCCTGGAGCTCACAGCCAAGAATCCAGCTGGATTCGGCCCCCAACGCCCCAAACCACAGGCATGTGCCGCCCCCACTGGGCAGGAGCAGGCCAGGGTTAAGCTGGCCCCTAGGACCCCCTGGCTCCTGGCTTTGGGACAGGGTGAGTATTTCCAATTACAGAACCTCCCGGAGCAGCAGCGGCTGTCTGGGGTTGGGTATCTCTCTGCCCACCCCTTGCAAAGCCCCTCAGGCAGAGGCTGTCACGGGGGTGTGGTTCGGTGTTTTGTTACCAAATTCTTCTTCTGGAAGAAAGGACCCACTGTGTCTGGCTGCTCCCGGAGGCTGGCTGGGTGAGAGGGTCAGCCCCATTCCCCCTCCCTCCAGGGCTGGGGTTGCTGAGGCCAGAGAGAGCTCAAGGGGCTCAGTTTGCTTCTCCCGAGCTCTCCTTCCTTGAGGGAGCAGTTTCCAAAAAGTCACAGCATTTCCTAATGCCCACATCTTGTGCTCGGCATTCAAGGCCCCTGGAACCCAATTGCTCCTCCTTTCTCCCTCTCCTCCCTGTTCCCCGACCCAGGGGGCTTCCACAAGCTAAGGCAGCCATATCTGCCACTCACACACTTTCTCTCCCACCTCCTAGCCTTCTCCACCGCTGGGCCTCCTGCCTGCCTTGCCTTCCCTTTGCTTGAGAATGACCAACAGGCCCCATTAGCCCTGGACTAAGGTTTCCAGGATGCACGGCGCTCAATGCTCAGGCTGGGATTGTCCCAGACACACAGGATGAGTTGGTTACCCTGCTTCTCTCTACCCGCACCACATCAGGGCACCGACTCGCCCACTGCAAGGCAGGGACACAGACACAGAATGGAATAAAAATTCAGAGTCCAGCCAATCTAAGTAGACCTTGGTCCAGGTCACACAGCCTCCTCCTGGGTATAGGCTCCGTCTTCTACTACCCCATGCCTTGCTTCCTGGAGTTGGGGATCTGTTTTACAGAGCAAGTAGCAAATGTTAGGGAAACCGTGGGGCAAAGGCTGAGCCAAGAGAGGCAGCCAAGGGTGTAGGCAAGATGTGGATTGGCAGTCTCCACCACTTGCTGCTGTGTGGCCTTGGATGAGCCACTTTCCTTTCTGAGCCCAGTTTCCCCAACTGTAAAACCAGCCTTTTGATACCATACCTCTAGGGGATTCGAGAAATGACAGATCATATTACAACAAAGTATAACCAGCAGCCCACAGCATGTAGAGGATCCAGAATCCTGCAGTCCAATGCTCTGTGCTCCCCGCATATTTGGGACGTGAGACTCTGGGCCCCCAAATAGAGGAGATGTCCCCTTCCAGGCACTGAGACCACCCAGCGAGTGAAGGTACAGCAGGGCTGGGCTGACCTCATATCTCCTGGGATGGTCAGGAAAGGCCTCTTTGAGAAAGTGACCTTTGGGCAGAGACCCAAAGAAAGGGAGTAATGAAAATCTGGGGGAAGAAAGAGCATTCTGGGTAGAAGAAACAGCCAGTGCAAAGGTCCAGAGGTAAGAACTAGGATGTGTCTGAGGCTGATGGGGTCAGGGTAGGAGATAAGCTTGGGAAGCCCAGTGTAGGTCAGGTCATGCAGATGCAGGAGTGCAACAGATGTGAGTCTAGAGAGATAAGGTGACCCACCGAGGGGCACACATCGGGCTCAGGGGTACAAGGCTGAGGTGGGAGTCACGCAAGGTTGGAGATGGACGCTCAGAGCTCAGTGGCCTGGGCCCAGCAGAGGATGCTGCTTCTGTAGTGCTCACGAGCCAGACAATGCCAGGATTCAAGGTGCTATCCCACAGCACCCCACTCAGCTAGGGCAGGGCACCTAATCTGACCCAGATACAGCCTCAGCATGGTGGCTTGAACAGGGAGCAGACCCCAGATCCCCTAGAAACTCTAGGACAGGAGGCATAGAAGGGCCAGCTGCACTTTTTGGTCCTGGGCCCTGGGTTCCAGGTGTTTCTGGATAACACATGACATGTCAGCAAGATATGAGAGTAAGGGTCCCTGCCTCCAGAGTTCCCCCCATCCCTGGAGATTGCATGTGACCCTAAGCCCACCACACACCCGCTTGTCCATTCATTCATTCTTTTACTGACTTAATTCACTCACTCACTCACTCATTCATCCACTCAAAAAACTTTAATGAAGAGCCAGGCTCAGATCAGATCTTTATTTATAGCCACAGAGCCTTAGATCCCAAAAAGACTCTTACAAAAAAGAAAAAAAAAATCCCAAAAGAGACTTGACCCTGAGAAAGGATCCCCAGAGGTGAGGACATTTGCACTGAGGCTGCAGGAACTCTGTTGAGGCAGAGGAAAAGTCCTTCTGGGCTCCAGGTACTGACTACAAGGGCACGGTGAATTTGCATGGCTTTCAGTGGCCGAGGACACGGCCACTCGGGCATGATTGCACCACAGGGTACAGGGATTTGTGTGAGAGTAGGAGGGGGTGAGTAGGTGTGAACAGGATGAGGCAGCTTGGTGCCATGGACACTGGGAAGCCACCAAGGATACATACCACTGGTTCCATGACTCCAGGCCATGTCCAAGCTGACCCCAGGACTGCAGCACCCTGGCTCCCTTTGGCAGCTCGGCCTTTTCTGCGTCTTCCTCCCAGCCTCTCATGAGCTCCAAACCCGGGCTCATATGTGTCTTTTTTCCTCCCATAGCCAGTCCCCATAAATCAACCCTGCTCATCCCTGAGTTATTTTTTCACTGTGGAGATATAACCTTGCACATGCTTGGCCTAGGGCCACCCATTTGCTGGAAGGAGATATCAAGGCTCGTGTTGCTCAAAGCTCTGTTAGCCTATCCGGCCTCAGCACGGCTGGGAAGGGCAGCTAAGCTGGGCACATTCCTATACTTTGGTCGTTAAACATGTACAGAACAAGGGGCTGGGCCCATTGAGGGGCTCAGTGCCCAATGATGGCGTCAAGAGAACAAGATGGGGCTCATCCTCCTCCTCAATATACAGTTCAGGTGAGGTAAAGAAGGTCTCCCTCAATTCACATAGAGGTTGAGTCTTTCACATCTTCACATTTCCTTCTTAAGCCTCCCACTTTCCTTTCCCAGTTCGTCAGGGTCTTGTCTTATTCTGGCTGAAATAACAAAGAAATTAATGTCCACTAAAGCGTTAGCTGAAAAAGAAGATGGTAGGTGTTAACTGAGAAGTAAGGTATTTAGCTGAAAGCAAAGAGGTTAGTTCGCTAATTAAAACATTAGCTAAAAAACAAGGAGTTAACTCATGACTAACTTAAAGATCAAGATCTTTAAGACCTTGGCTAAAAGTTAGGGTTGGTGGATAACTTCAGTGTTAGTCAATAACTAAGATGTTGGCTGAAACACTGAGCAGTTAACCATCACTAAGGTTGAAACTCAGATGTTACTTCAAAAGTAAGGTTTTCATAACTCAGTAGCGAAATGACTACCCGATTGAGGCAGAAACCCTAAGAGATATTTGTACACCAATATTCATCTCGGCATTATTCACAATAGCTAACACATGTCAGCCAATGGTTGAACGGATAAACACAATGTGGTCTGTCCATACAATGGAGTATTATTCAGCCATAAAAAGGAAGGAAATTCTGACACAGGCTACAACGTGGACAAACCCCGAGGACATTGTGCTCAGTGAAATAAGCCAGTCACAAAAGGACAAACACTATAATTTCACTTCTATGAGGCCCCTGTGGTAGTAAAATTCATAGGCATAGAAAGTAGGAAGGTGGCTGCAGGGGAGGAGAATGGCGAGTTTGTGTCAGTGGGGACAGAATTTCAGTTTGCACCGATGAAAAAGTTCTGGAGACAGATGGTGGGGATGGTTGCACAACACCATGAATGTACTTAACAACACCAAACTGCACACCTAAAACAGCAAGTTTTACATTATGAATCTTTTACTACAATAAAAAAGGACAACCCCACATGGGCGAAAGGAAAGATATATGGTGGCCAATATGCACATGGAAAGATGGTCAACATTGCTAGGCATCGGGGAAATGGGAGTTCAGCCACGATGCCATACCAGCACACGCCCTTTGGAACTAAAGTCACTTCAAGTGTTGATGTGCTAATGAGCAACTGGAACTCTCACGCACTGCTGGTGGGCGTGTGAAACAGCACAATTACCCCAGAGAACAGTTAAGCGTTAAACATCTACCCACCATTCAACCCAGTGATCTAGCCCCCCCACCCCACCCTGTGGGGTGGCGGGGATATCCAAGAGAAATGGAAATATATGGCCACACAAAGACCTGGACCCAAATGTTTCCAGAACCTTTATCTTCTTAAACCTCAACCTGAAAGCCACCCAAATATCCCTCACATGGTGGTCCATCCATACAAAGGATTGCTACTGATGATAATGGGGAAGAAACTACATTATCTACAAGACACAGGAGAACCCTGAAATCATTTTTGCTGAGGGAAGGGGCTAGACTCCAAAGAGAACACACTGAGTAATCCCATTTATGTGAAAGTCTAGAAAGGACGAATTGAATTGATGGTGACATGAGGGGTTAGAGGTGGGAACTGTCCACAAAGGGACACGGGAGTGATATTTTTGCAATGATGGATACCTTTCACATCTTCATTGTGCCATTCAGCCACATGGGTGTATCCCTTTGTCACAACTCAGATGACCATAGGGACTTTAAAGAGGTGATTAAGTTAAAATGAAGTCTGTATTGACATTCTTCCAAAGAAGACACACAGATGGCCAACAGGGACATGGCAAGGTGCTCAACATTACTAATCACAGGGGAAATGCAAATCACAACCACAGTGAGCTATCACCTCACATCCGCTAGAATGGCTATCGTATCAAAAAGACAAGAGGAAACAAGTGTTGACAAGGACGTATAGAAAAGGGAACCATTGTGCACCGTTGGTGGGAATGCAAATTGGTGCAGCCACTATGGAAAACAGCATGGCAGTTCCTCAAAAAATTAAAAATAGAATTATCCTATGTGCCCAGAACCCTACTTATAGGTATAGATCCAAAGAAATGAAATCACCATCTCAAAGAGACATCTGCATCCCTGCATTTATGGCAGCATTATGCACAAGAGCGGAGGCACAAAAACTAAGTTTCCTACAGCGGATGAATGGACAAAGAAAATGTGGTGTATAAATACAATGGAATATTATTCAGCCATGAAAAGGAAACCCTGCCATCTGTGATGCTATAGATGGCCCTGGAGGACATCTTGTAAGTGAAATAAGTCAGAGAGAGGCCAACACCTTATGATCTCACTTACGTGTGCAGTTTTAAGGAGTCAGACTCAGAACCAGAGAGAAGCGTGCTTGCCAGGGGCCAAAGGGTCAGGGAAAGGCAAAATGTTAGTCAATGGCACAAACTTTCTGTTATAAGATGAGCATGTTTTGAGACTCCAACGTGCAGTGTGGTGTCTGTAGTTAACAATCCTGTCTTGTATACTTGAAATTTGCTAAGACGGTAGATCTTAAATGTTCTCACCACAAAACAAAAAGAGGTGAGGTGAGCGATGTGTTGACGGATTTTATTATGGTGATCGTTGCACAACATATATGTACTTTAAATCATTATGTTGTATACCTTAGGCTCATATAGTTTTATTTGTCAGTTGTACCTCAATAAAGCTGGGGAAAGGGGAAGGTTAAAATGAGGGCGCGTGGGTCGGCCCTAATCTAATAGGATTGTTGTCCTTACAAAAAGAGGAGATTGAGACACAGACGAGGACCATGTGACCATGTGAGGACACAGGATTAGGAGAGAGGCCTGAGAAGAAACCAGCTCGGCCAAACCTTGATCTTGGACTTGCCAGCCTCCAGAACCATGAGATAATAAATTTCAGGTGTTTCAGCCCCCAGTCTATGGTATTGTTACGGCAGCCCTAGTAAGCTAATCCAGGGTACATTTTACTGTATATAAATTATAGCTCTATAAAATAAAACTAAAGGAAAATAAGAAGGCGAGCAAGTTTGGGTCATAACTGGATTGTACCGTCACCCTCCAGGGCTCGCGCATCCTTGCACTCAGCTCTGTTCCTAGTCAGCCGACATAAATGCTAACTTAAAGTCCAGGCTGCTACCTGAAGTATTAAGTGATCATCCAGGCACTCCCTTCCCTTCTCCAAGAGATTCTGGAATTTTTTAAAAGCCTCTCCAATGGAGACAGAAAGTAGGGTGGTGGTTGCCAGGGGCTGGCAGAGAGGGGGAACAGGGAGTTAGTGTCTAGCCGGCGCAGAGTTTCAGTTTGGCAAGACGAAAAGAATTATGGAGACGGATGGTGGTGATGGCTGCAAACAACATGATGAATGTGTTTAATACCACTGAACTGCACACTTAAAAATGGTTAAGATGGCACAGTTTGTGTTAGGTGTACTTTATCGTGATTTTCAATATTGAAGAAAAAAAAAAGCATCTCCAGTCCAGAGTAATACTTACTATGTGCCAGACAAAATGTGCAATAATGGTCAAGTGACACAGGGGTTGCAAACCTCGTAAGGCAGTTGTTTTTCTTTTTATTTCTTTTTTTCAAAGATATTTATTCATTCATTCGAGAGAGAGAGAGAGAGAGCACACACGTGCATGAGTGAGGGGGGGTAGGGGAGAAGGGAGAGAGAATCTCAAGCAGATTCTACATGGAGCTCCGAGCCAGACTCGGGGCTCCAGCCCAGGACCCTGAGATCATGACCTGAGCCGAAATCAAGAGTCAGCTGTTTAACCAGCTGAGCCACCCAGGCGCCTCGAAGCTGTTATTTTCATCTTTATTTTACAGGTTCAGAGAGAGGACATGACTTGCCCAAAGTCACTCAGTGAGTTGGTGGCCAGTTCAACGTTCCAATGAAAGGCATTGTTCACACAGGGGCGGGTCATGTTTCCATGGGCTCGCTGGGCCCCGGGACAAGGGCCCAAATCCTTTCAGGGGAGTCAAGTTCCTCCATACCTGTCCTTGTCAGGCTCTGAGAGGCTTAAGACAGGTGTTACCTTTCAGGGCTGTGGGGCCCCTGCACCGGCCAGCAGGCTGCACGCAGACGCTGCCACCAAGGAGGCAGGGCAGATGGCCTGGAAGGTGGGCTGGGCCGTCCCACCCCACTGGACGGCAAGCTGCCTAGTGACCCGAAGCCCAGGAGGTGCACCCTGGTTGACAGGGGCGGGGGTCACATCCCTGTGACCCCGGAGATGTGGCTGTGCTGGACAAGGCTGTTGCGGTGTGATCAGGGTGCCTGCCGCCGGCTGGCTGTGACCTTGGGCGTTCCTCTCTGACCTCCTTTTCCTTATTTCATTTCACGCCTTCTGGACAGCTGGCTCTGCCCCTGGCAGGTTGGGGGCCCCCTGGCTCCCACTGAGCTCTCCTCTCAGCTGCACGTGGACCTTCCTCCTCCCCGCAGACTGCGAGCGCCGAGCGCCGTGGGGCAGAGCCGGCACCTGCCTCCCCGTGGAGCCCCCGCTCCCCACGTCACAGGGAGGCTGCACAGCGAGGGGCGTAAACACAGGAGCCAGAGGCACCTTCCAGCTCTCCCACCACAGCTCTCTGAGCCTCAGCTTTCACTTCTGCCAAATGGGGCTTCCGAGGACCATCCTGCCTCTCTGACCGCAGGTGACATGAACAGCTGGATCGGTTAGAGGAGCCCAGGCGAGCCTCCTGGAGGCGTGTGGCTCAGGCCACAGCCACACTGCCAGACCTAAGCAATGTCATCTTCCAGCAGCCGGCCCCAAGGTGTCTGCAGCTGCCGAGTGAGCCCAAACAAAACCGCGGCAGGGCCCAGCTGCACCCAGATCAGATGGCAGAGCTAATGAAGTGGTTGCTATTTTCAGCCTCTGAGTTTGGGGATGGTTTTGATGCATCCATAGATCATTGAGACAAACTTCTCAGTGTCTGGTGTCCGAAAAGGAAAAGACAGGCGATGTGGTACGATGTGACATAGCAGAGGACTGTAAGGTGTCCTGTCCTGGGGAGCATCGTGGGAAGAAAAGGCTTAAAGGGGGAATTCCCAGGCTCTGGTTTGCTGACCTCTGTGGCCCCCTGAGGAGGTATCAGGGGTTTGCACCCTCCTCTGCATTCTGGACCCTGGAGAGAAGCCTAGCCTCTCACATCACTATTTCCAAAGCACTGCACTCCCCTCAAAGGCTGCAGCCCACCTCTTTATCTAGCACCCGGCACACGTCCAGGCACATGGTAGGTGCTTTAGAAATAGTCAAATGATAGAGGATGCGTGGGTCCTGTTCTCTGAGCCACTGTGGGAACACTAGACTTCCACTGCCTTGTGATTCCGGGTGTGCCCACCCCCAGGATGCGTGGAGTGTTTGCCTCCCTCCTTAGACTGACTCGGGCATCTGTTCTGTCCCCCTCCGGGTGAGGCAGCACATGAGTCTCCCCTTGGGACAAATGGGGGTGTGTGCCCCCCCTCGTGGAATGGATAAGTGTAACCTGCCTTCCCCCTTAGATTCTCTGGAATATCCACCTACGCCCTTACACCGGGTAGGAGTAGCTCCCCTCCCCTTTGGGACTAGGGGTTCCTTAAGAGCAGGGTGCCCACTTCACCCAGCACAGAACACGGCCCTGGGGCTCTGCTGTGTAGGTCACTTGCTGATCTGTCAGTGTCCTTGAGCCTGGAGTCCGCGAGTGATGGTCAGAAAGAGGGACAGACACACAGCCTTCCTCCCCAGCAGGCCTCGTGCCCCCATTTCAAAGAACATGAATCTGAGACCCAGAAGGGATGAAGGATGTGCTCGCATTCATGACAGGCAGCATGTGGTGGGGTCAGGACTCAAACTCAGGTCTCCCTGGCTGCAGCCCCAGTGTTCCTGAGAAGCGCCCCCACTGCCACTGTGCAGGAGGGTCTTGGAAGCCCGTGCTATTTGCAGGGGGCCTGGATGAGGCTCCTAAGTCAGTCTTGACACATGCCTGGAGAGGGTCTCTCTGAGAGGGCTGTGCACCTGGTCAGGGCTTCCGAGGACCACCTGTGGAGGGCTACAGGAAAGCCTCCAGGCCCACAGGCACTCTCAGGCCCTGCAAAGAGCACTGGACCAGGAGTCCCATGCAGCCAGAAGCCAGACCCGATTCTACAGCTAACCGGCCCCTCTGCCTCCATCTCCTCATCCGTACAATGGGGACAGGTGGTACCCACCCAAGAGCATGGTGCTGAGTGCCTGGCCCACTGTAAATGTGAGTTCCCCTGCCTCATGGAGCCCCATCCCATCTTGGACTCCCTCCTTCCTCATTCACACAGGCTCCCTCCGTTTCCTGGGTCAAATGCCAGCCACAGATTTCTTCCTCCTTTTGACTTAACCAAGGCAAGTTGGGGTTGGCCACAAAATAGAACAAAATACCTGCAAGGAAAAAAACAAAACTCAGAACAAACAGGATGCCTCTGGGTGACATGTGAGGTGGGGGTCACTTGGGCAGCCGTGACCATGTAGGGGCTGCTCACCCCCACTGCAACCATCAGGGATTCGAGAGGGCTGGGGGCCAGCCCAGGGTCCTGGAGCTGCCAGCCCTGCCATTTATCCAGACTCCACTTTTCAGTCACTACAAGACCTTGGGAAAGTTGTGTCGCTTCTCTGTGCCTCAATTTCCCGATTGGGAATTGGGAATGGGCAGAGAAGTAACAGTACTTGTCTGTCCTTTTGCCTGTCAAATATTCTTTTCTGGGTTTTTAAAAAGATTTTATTTTATTTTATTTATTCATGAGAGACACAGAGAAAGGCAGAGACACAGGCAGAGGGAGAAGCAGGCTCCACGCAGGGAGCCCAATGTGGGACTCAATCCCAGGACCCCGGGGTCACACCCTGAGCCACCCAGGCACTGCTGATTTATTTGTTTTAAACTGGAAGTTTGTGTTTCTTAATCCCCTTCACCTATTTCACCCACCCGCCCCCACCCCCAGCAACCACTGGTTTGTTCTCTGTATTTATGAGTCTATTTCTGTTTTCTTGTTTGTTTTGTTTTCTAGATTCCACATATAAATGAAATTTTATGGCATTTGTCTTTCTCTGATTTATTTCACTCAGCATTATACCATCTAGGTCTACCCATGTTGTCGCAAATGGCAAAAGTTCATTCTTTCTTATGGCTGAGTAATATTCCACTTAAACGTGCGTGCGTGTGTGTGTGTGTGTGTGTGTGTGTGTGTAGGCTGCTTCCATATCTTGGCTATTGTAAATGATGCTGCAATGAACACTGAAGTGTGTATGTCTTTTTGAATTAGAGTTTTCATTTTCTTTGGGTAAAGACCCAGTAATGGAATTACTGGATTGTGTAGATATTTCTATTTTTAAAATTTGAGGAACCTCCTACTATTTTCCACGGTAACTGTACCAAGTTACCTTCCCACCACAGTGCATAAGGGTTCCTTTTTCTTACATCCCACCAACGCTTATTTCTTATCCTTTTGATACCAGCCATTCTGACTGGTATGTAGGTAAGTTCTCGCCTGCCATCTCCTTTGCTCTGCACAACCACCCAGGAGGTAGAGCCTGCCTGACTCTAAGACTCATTCCTAGTGCCATAGGAACTCGCAAGAGAAGTGGTGGTGACAGAAAGAGGGACGGGGGTAATTTGTCTCTAGAGACACCCACTAAGAAGCCCTCCACCCCGTCTCCAAACAGAATGTGGGCTCTATCGCACATCTGGTATGTGCCTGTTGAATGCATGGTGGAACAGATGAATGTAAGGCTTGTTGGTAGTGCTCTGCAAGAGTTTCCTGAGCAGATGGATGGGTGAATAGATGGGTGGATGGATGGGTGGATGGATGATTTGCAAGAGGGTACATTGTAGGCTCTTGGCCTCTGCCCTTGGACAGGAGGTCTGGGGCAGTCTGCTTCCATGCCCCTAACACCATGTGTTCTCTTTTCCCCTTCTTATTCCTCCAGGAGAGCCACCTGCCCAGCTCCATTTCTCCTTTGGAAGTAATTGTTTCTGCTTCCCTCTGTCTCTTGTCACCCAAAGCTAGCTCCATGATTCATCCCTTCAAGGACATCTCTTGACCGAGGAATGAGCACTGATGGGCTAACTCGGTTCCTTTCTATGGGGGCAGGTTTACATTTTAAAGGGCATAGTCTTGAGACAATCGAATCTAAGGACCCGGTGTGTGGTCTGGTGGCATCCAGGTTTGGGGCTCAGCTTGGGGCTGGACTCAGAACTCAGTGTGTCACCAGGACAAGGGCTCAGCTTGGAGACAGGACAATGGGTCATCCAAAGATGAAGTTAGTGCTCAGTCTATGACCAGGAGCAGGGCTCAGTCTTTGACCAGAGTCAGGGGTCAGTTTAGGAGCTGGGATTAGAGGTCATCTAGGGATCAGGATCAGAGCTGAAGACTCCGTCTATAACTTGGGTTAGGATTCAGCTGGATGAATTTGGGATCGGACAAGGATGAAGATAAGTTTGAGTATATAGTCATGATCAGGGCTTAGTTTTTTCCATGAACCAGGATTAAGGATTAGTCTACAGTTAGCATCAGAGCTCTCTGTAAGACCAAGACCAGGCCTAATTCTTTGGCCAAAACTAGGGCTCAGTCTGTGACTTGTAGCCCAGTTCTGTCTATGACCAGAGTTAGGCCCAGGTTATGATCAGTTGTCGTGATCACTGTCTGAGGCTGTGTTTATAACCAGGCTATGATTGGGGTGACAAGTCTGAGACAGTGATCACGACTCAGCCTATATCTGTGTTTAGAAGCTCCTCCACGGGTTTCTAATGACATCAAAGAATGAATCCTGCTTCCAGAACAACTTAGCTCTCTCCCAAAATTTGGACCCCTCTGGAGCCAACGGAATTTTTCTTTTGTTCTCTGAAAACCTAGCTGCTAGCTAGTGGGCACCGTCCCGTACTCCCCACGCCACCAGGGGAGCTGCCTCAATGCGTCCGCCAAGACCCTGTCTCCCCCATCCCTGCCAGGGAGCCTCCCGGCTCCAGGGTTATTAAGGGAGGAATCTGTGGGAAGAAGAGGGTAAACAAAATCCGTCACGCGGGGCTGGGGCAGGCGCCCATTCCTCCTGTGGCTCCACAAGCTGACTCCGAAGGAAACCAGCAGCTCTGAGCCAGTGATGTTGACAGGATACTTAATGAAATCCAGAGGGAGGGGCCCTGGCAGGGCCCACCTGGAAGGAGGCCCGAGATGGTAATTAAATTAATTTTGGTATATGTCCCAACAAGCGCAAAAGCAAGAGCTGGGGCCAGGGTCCATTCGCCCAAGGCTCCAGGAGTGTCATAATTACAGGGAAAAATAAGTTTCAGAACTTACGTAACCCCACTGCTTGGGCCCCAAGGGTTAGGCCCAAATTGTTTTTCTTTTCCAGGAAATGCACATACTGCAAAGCTGCACCTGCACACCAGAGTCACCTCCGTGGGTCATGGGACATGAAAGAGCACAGAACATTATTCCCATTTCTCAGATGAGGCAAAATGAGGCTGGGGGAGCAAAAGAGTCTTTTCAGAGTTCTGTGATCGTCCTAGGACTACCATCAAGCTCCAGAACCCAATTATGCTGCCCCAGAAACCTCTCTACTGTGGAACTATGGGCAACTAGGGGTGGGAGAGGTTCACTCTACCAGAGATTGAGGAGGGGAAGGCGCTGGAAGGCCTCCTTTAAGAATGAGTTGGGGCTGGCCAGGCCGAGAAGAGGAACAGCATACCAGGCAGAGGAAACGGCACATTCAAAGGCACAGTGGCTAGAAAGAGCACGGCGTGATGGGAGGAAGGGGTCATCCCATCAGGCTGAGTGCCGGCTCACAGGCAGGGTTGGATGAGGACGCTGACGTGCGGTGGCAAAGAGCCCCATACACAGCCACAGAAAGGTCTCCCACCACTTATTTAATTTAATTAATTAATTAAATTATTATCTTATTTAATTTCACCCCATGCCCCATGAGCTAGATGCTTCCACCATTCCCATCTGACAGATGGGTAAACTGAGGTTCAAGTGATTTGAGACATCTGTCCAAAGCAACACAGCCAGAAAGTGGTGCAACTGGGATTTGACCCACATCCATTGGGCTCAATACTGCTTCCCTAAACACATTTATTTCCTGCTTCCACACCCCCACCCCCACCCCAAGGCACTTTCCCCGCTTCCTAGTTCAGCTCAACCTGGGTGCCAAGGCATGAAGGTGCCCCTGGCCGGGGTGGAATGCCATCAGGATCTCCAGGAAAAGAGGACGGGCAATGGGACCACCAGCCCAGGAGCAGGGTAGTAGCAGGGAGCTGGTTCCTGACCCCAAGTGTCTGCAAGGCTGTCTGAGGAAGCAGAGGAGTCCCGGGGACCCGAGACCCATGGCGCAAGGGAGGGAGGAGTTCCTGAGAAGCCGGGGCCAGCTCAACTATGGGCTTCTTGGGCAGGAAGTAAGCATCCCATCCAGGAAGACACATAGGTGGGCACGGACGGGGAAGCAGGAGAAGCCACTTCTGGGTTGGTCGCTGTGGGATCTGCACATCAAGTTCTCAGGACCCCTGGAAAAAGCCATCCCTGGTGGTTGGCAAGTGTGGGATGTCATCAAATGAAGCTCTTAGAAGAGGCAGGGCCTACCCAAGGGGTCTATTTGCTTTCAGAGGGTTTCCCTCTTCAGAGGTTCAGATGTTTCCAACACCTTGAAAACAGCATCTGAATAGAACCTGTCAAAAAAGCCCTTAGCTCGTGGAGAGCTCTCTGTGGGGATCTGTCTCCTCCCTGAGCTGGAGGCACTAGACTCGGTGGCACAGAGAAGGACAGCGACTGACAGGGCATCACACAGCCCTACCCAGGTGGGCCTCCTGGGGAGGGCATGTGACCAGGCTCGGCTGTCCAGGCGAGGCCCTCTCCTTTGGGTCAGAGGGTCCTTGACTTTGCCCTTAATCAGGAATGAGAGTGTTTGCTTTCAGCTGAATATTTCCCCAACCGCAGACAAGACGGGACTGCAAATTCCAGATTCCTGGCAGCTTGGGAAACTGGGCTGTGGGTCGTGCCTGGTCACTTCTCCTCCTGGTGGCCTACTGCCCACCCCGGCCGGTACCCGGCTTGGGCCAGGCCCTCACTTTACTTTCCTCCCTGATTTCCGGGATGTCATACTCCCACCTGCGCAACCTGCCCCCCGCTGACCCCCGCCCAAGGGTGTTTCCAGGGTAGGCTTCCAGCCTTGGCACTCCCTGCTCACCTTCTATGGCTCTCTGAGGCTGCAAGATAAAACACAAGGCCTGAGTGCTCTGGGCCCTCAGCAAACCAGCCCATGCCTGCCTTGTCTCATCACCCCCCCTCACTGGCTGGGAACCCCCCCCACCTTAGCCACAGAGCTCACGTGCTTTCTCCAAAGAGGCTGCACCTTTGTTGTGCCTCTGGGCTGCAGCACGTGCTGTTCCCTTGCCCAAGATGCTTATCCTCACTGTGTCTGGTGAAACACCAATGACTCAAGTTAGTGTCTATGAAGATGAGATCTGAGGGAGGGGAATAGAGGAATCGGGAAGGACGGGGAAAGGAGAGGCAGTAGGATCCTGCCAGCACCTTTTACCACAAAGAGGGTTCTCACCCAAGCTGGCAGCCAGACCCCCGGGCCTTGGGGGTGAACCCCCTGTCCTAGGCCTCCAACGTAGCTCACCTGAACAACAGAGCAACTTTCTCCCCAAGCAATGCATCACATTGGCCACCCATGTACTCTACCATCCTAATGACACCAAACTGTGTGATGTTGCCCAATAGAGCACACACGCCCACATGGCCACTGACTTGGCGCTTGCCATTCTCTCCCCTGGATCACTTTTCCCGGTGAACTCCTCTTCATCCCTCGATACCCAACTGGAAACCACCTCCTCAGAGCTGCCCTCCGCATGTACACAGAATCAGTTTCTGTCTTTTCCAAACCCTAGGGAGGTGGCTTGCCTTGCCCCCCCCAACACCCCCACCACCAGGGAAGGGACAGGGCACCTATCTCACCTCTGCCTCCTTTGCATCCAGAACAAGGTATACAGTAGGTCCTCAATAACTGTGTACTGTAGTCAATGAGAGAGAGAGAGAGAGAGAGAGAGAGGAATGAAGGCACGGGTGAGTGAATGAAGGAATGACTCAACGCCCACATCCCAGAAGAACAGATGGTCAACGACAAGTTTGAAGTTAGATCCCAGCTCCGTCTTCGGCTCGCGGAGCCTCAGTTTCCTCTCCTGCGGAGTGCTGGCAATCCTCCTTACCGTGCAGTCGGAAGAATACGTTAGGTAACACAGCGATAACAACCCAGCACGGTGGAGCCCTTGGAAGCTCCAGGAAGCCAGCCGGCCTGTTTGCCTCAGCCACTTGCCAGCTGTGTGAGTTGGGACAAATGACTTGACTGCTCTGTGCCTCGGGTCCATCTGTAAAATGGAGAATAACAGTGCTGACCACACAGGGTTATCCGGAGGATCAAAAGAGGAAATGTGTGCAACATGCTTATGACAGAATGTGCCAAGTGGTGAGAGCTTGGCACGTGTTTGTTTTATAAACCCGTCTGTGGAGTGCCCGGCACGCGGTGTGTGCTTGAACCGGGTGAGCGTGCGGGCTCTCACCTCCCCTACCTGCATCCTGCGGCCCAGGGGCACTGGGGGTTCTGATCAGTTGTCACAGCCACAGCCACAGCCTGCAGAAACATTGGTGAGTCCAACCCTGCAGGATTTGCTGGTTTTCCAAACAGAAATCCCACACAGACCCCAATGACTTGCCCATGTCAACAATAATGGCTTGCGTTTCGGATCTTTCCATGGAGGGAGATACAAAGCAAGTCACGCTGAGAAGGGACTTGAGCTCAATGGCTCTCAGCCTCTGAGCTCTGCTCCAGAAGCATCTGTTCAACACGCTCCTTTCAAGGCCCAAATCAAAGTGTTCCCTTCCACTATGCAAGGTTGATATTGCTGTGAGCATGATTGTTTCCATTGCACTTGCTTGCTTGCTTTCTCTCTCTTTTTTTTTTTAGCTCTAAGTACTAGATAATTTGCTCAAATTATGATTTAATCCCTTTAGCCCGTGACAAGAGTATCATTCCCAATGGAAGGAGAAGGAGACCAAGGCTCCGAAGGGTTGCCCAGCAAGTCCAAGTTCACCCAGCATGGAAGCAGAGGCAGGAATTGAACCTACATGTGTCTGACTGCAAAGGTTTTCACCACTGGCTATACGTTGGTATCGAGTGGGGAGCTTTGAAAATGCTGACTCTGGGAATCCCTGGATGGCTCAGCAGTTTAGCGCCTGCCTTGGGCCCATGGCGTGATCTTGGAGTCCTCGGATCGAATCCCACATCGGGCTCCCTGCATGGAGCCTGCTTCTCCCTCTGCCTGTGTCTCTGCCTCTCTCTCTCTCTCTCTCTTTCTGTGTGTGTCTCTCATGAATAAATAAAATCTTTAAAAAAAATTTAAAAAAAAAAAAAGAAAATGCTGACTCTGGGGTGCTGCCTGGGCATCAGGTTTATGAAGCTCCCCAGGAGATCCACCAGTCAGCCAGGTTGGCAGGAGAGGTCCAGGGGACAGAGGAGCATGGCCAGGGGAAAGGCATCCAGTGGAAGATACACAATCCACACAGCAAAGATGGGGTGAACACCTGTGCCAGCTCGACCCAGGCTCCCAGTGATGATTTATTTATTTATTTATTTTTAAAACTTATTTTTTTTTTAATTTATGATAGACATAGAGAGAGAGAGAGGCAGAGACACAGGCAGAGGAGAGGGAGAAGCAGGCTCCATGCCGGGAGCCCGACGTGGGACTCGATCCCGGGACTCCAGGATCGCGCCCTGGGCCAAAGGCAGGCGTGAAACCGCTGAGCCACCCAGGAATCCCCTCCCAGTGACGATTTAATCACTGGAGATCAGACCCCAGCCAGACACAGGCCTGGAACTTCCAGAACGCTGCAATTCTGCAGAGTCAACAAGCAGGGAGCATGTCTTGGGACAGAACTTCTCCCAGGAACCCCTCCTGACCCCCGACTGTCCCCAGGACTGGAGGTGCAGCGTGGCCCCCAAGTCCGGCCTGGATGCCAGCCCCCTCTCATGGTTCAGCTCAGGCATGGCTTTCTGACCTTTTATTCCCTTATTACCATGGGATCATTTCTTCAAACAAAATCTCAGGAATTTGGTTCCTCTAGACTTTAACTCAGGCCCATTCATTTTGACATTCCAGTGAATTGTCTCTAAGCCAGCATCCTCCCTCCAAAAGCTCCTCTGACCCCCACAAACGCTGGTCCTGGTTGCTCATCCACCTCCCCTGAGGCTTGCAGACTCCACAGCCCCTAAGAGAATTTAGGTTCGAATCCCTGTTCTGCTGCTTTTGAACTGAGTGACCATGGGCTGGTCACTCAACTTCTCTGAATCTCAGTTTCATTTTCTGTAAAATGGGCTCTTACTTCATACTGCTACAGAGGCAGCAGGTTAACTGAGATGATAACGTCACATCTCAGCCAGCATCTGGCACGCAGGAGTGCTCAGTGAAGACAGCTGTTATTAGTTGATCGTAGTACGAGAGGGAGAGCAAACCCAGAGTCCCACAGCCTCCACTACAGGCCCGGGGGATTCATTCGCTTTGAGGCTGTGTCATTGTCCTGCTGCCAGAGATGGATCCCCGGGGGCCGTCACCAATACACTGCCCATCTCCCCTGGCACTGGCTATAATAATGAATATAACGAATGCTGAGAAACCCACCAGGTGCCACCAGCCCTCACACCACCTGTGTAACTCCTTTGTCCCGCCCCCATTGCCACCACCGTAGTCAGGCCCCGTGGGTGCTCATGTTCTCACTCCCACCCTGCCTCTGGGCTCAGCCCCACAAGTGGTTCTCTACCCAGCTGAGGCCACATACGTCATTTTTTTTAAAAGATCTTATTTATTTATTCATGAGAGACACACACACACATACACACACACACACAGAGAGAGAGAGAGAGAGAGAGAGAGAGAGAGGCAGAGGGAGAAGCAGGCTCCATGCAGGGAGCCCGATGCACGACTCAATTCCGGGTCTCCAGGATCATACCTCAGGCCTGTGGCAGTGCCAAACCGCTGGGCCACTGGGGCTGCCCCACATATACCACTTTAAACCCCTGTGATCACCTGGTTACACTCTTCCATGGCTCCCCAGTCCTTCCATCTAAGCCAGGCTTTGGAGGCTTTTTGTGACCTGACCTCTCCGTGCCCCTGGCTTCCACTGTATGTTCCACCCACCACATGCCTCTCGGAGCTGCCCGGATGTGCCAAGCTTTCTCTTGCCCCTGAGCCTTTGCACGTGCTGGTCCCTATTTCTCCTGGAATACCCTTTCCCTTTCTCCTCCACTGACCAACTCCTGTTCATCCTTCGGCTCAAGTGGCTGGGGCCTTGGATCTTTGCTATATGGGCCTCCACATACCGCCTGGGATTCCTCACAGCATGGCAGCTGAATTCCAAGAGTGAGTGTCCCAAATGAACCAGACAGAAGATATATGGCCTTGATGGCCTTGCACTAGAAGTCACACACCATCATTTGTCTTTGTCACAGGCCCACTCAGACCCAGGGGGACAGACTATGTGGACCTCACCTGTCAAAATGAGGAAGGTCAAAGTCACATCATAAAAAAAGCCTGTGCAATGGGAGCTGGTTGTGACCATTCTTGGAAAACACAAAATGGCACAGGGGGGAGGGTAAATGTCACAGCTACATAATCTCAGCCCCTGGGGACCTCAGGGCAGGGATAAATGTCCAGGACCCTCTCTCTTACAACTAGTGTCTTGGTAGATGATTGGCCTAACTCCTTTGGGAAAGCTCAGCTGTTAGTCCTGTCCACAAGGTGCAGGAAACATGAGGAACGTGTCTGTCTGTACTGGGAACATTTGCAGTGTAACAGGTTTTGAATCTTAAAGCTCTAAACAGTAGTGATCTTAAAAATTCCCCTGTGGTGCTGACAATGTGAGTTGGGCCACAAGTGACTTAAAAGAGGTTTGGGGCAGGAAAGAGGGGGAAATTCTCCAACTACACATGGTCAGCTAAGGACCAAGTCCTCCAGAGGTTTTCAGGAGAAAAGGGACCTCCTGGCATCTATCCTTCTGAACACAGAACGGGGCTGTGTTCTGGGTCGATGTCCCAATGGGACTGGGTGTGTACACATTCCATGCAGAACTTCCAGAAGGAAATTACAGGCTCAGGGTTGGGGGCTGGCATGGGCAGAACCAGCCCAGATGTACTCTCTTCCTTCTTACTCTGGGCCTCGCCTCGTCTTTCCTTCTCCCAGTTGAGCCCAAAGAATTCAGATTTCCAGAGGTGAGGAATCCTTCAGACCCCACGATTTAGTCCCTGACACTAATTTTGGCTGTTTTCTACGGAGACCCCCACTTACACTCAGGCAGTTGGTTGCACCATTTGGGTCTCCCGGGCCTGCGGCACCGACATCTGCTCTGTCTCCTTGCCCAGGAAAGGCAAAGCCGTGCTAACCCGGTGCATGCCCCCTCGCCTCTCGGAGCCACTCCTAATAGCAACCCCTGAGCTAGTCTTACGGGGCAGTTAGGGAATAGCAACACAGAAGTGCTCCGTAAGGGAACTGTAATTGGCCGTGCAGTGAGCACTCGGTGTCGATAATGGAACCCCCAGTCCCGGTGCCCGCACCAGAGCAGGAGTGTGGGAAGAGAAAGGGTTTTAGGATGAGAAAGCACGAGCTCTTTTCCTTCCAAGAGTGAGTAAACCTTTCAGTGAGCATTTATTGAGCACCCATGGTATGCTGGGCCCCAGGCAGTACTGTGGACAGAATACAGAATAACACACATACAATGGATGTGGCCTCTGCACCCGAGGTCTCACAATCTGGACTGTTCCAGACACAGGGGACGTATAGCAGACATCTGAAAGATGAAGAAGAATTAGCCAGAGAGGGCGGTGGCAGGGGAGGGTATTGTCTTCCTAATAGGGGGAACAGCATGTGCGAGGACCCGGGAATCAGGGAGCACAGAGACTTCTGGAGTATAGAGCTTGAGCACAGAGGCAGAGCTAGAGGGGGAATAAATAATAATAAAGACCAATAAAGAAAACGCACAGCATGTGAAGAAGGGGTCGTTGTGAAACAGAAAACTAAAGCAGGAAAGGGACTGAGTGTGTTGGAGTGAGGGTAGGCGCTGCTGTTTTCAGTAGGGGAAAGGCTGTACCAGCAAGAAGACATTTGAGTAGAGGCCAGGGAAGTGAGACAGTCATGCGTACTGGGGGGAAGAGTATTCCAGGCTGGGGGAAGCAAGTGCAAAGGTCCTGAGATAGAGGTGTTCCTGGACTTGGGAGGAACGAACAGGAGGCCAGTGCAGCGGGAGCACAGATGAGGGGAGGCAGGTATGATGGGCACACATACCTGTCTGTTCTCTCCTGAGGTCCTGACAGATGTCATTAATTGTGACCTTGTCCTCTTGATCCCAGATCGATCTTCAGACTCCTCCTCAGCACAAACCTTCAGGCCGTCACTCCCAGCAATCAGAGTTGAATACCCAGTGAGGTCAGAAGGCAGTCTGGGTTCACACAGGGACGGAAGCCGTGATCTGTGGTTATCTGCCATGTGCCTAGTCGTGGCTAGTTGCTTTTTGAAAAATCAATTTATTATTATTATTATTATTTAATAATTAATATCCAGCTTTATTTAGGTTATAATTGACATATGCTAGTTGCTTCTCAAATTCTCTCGTTTCAACATCCACAACATAAACTATAAGGTTGGCATTAGCATCCCCATTTCACAGATGAGGAAATGGAGGCTCTGGGAGGTCCAGAGACTGGCCCAGAATGCCCCTCTTCGGAAATTTAATTCAAACACGGCAGTCCTGTATTCCAGGCCCCCTCCTCCGGGACCCCCACCAAAGACCCTGCTCAGGCCTCACTCGCCACACCCGGGCCTCCTGGCCCCGCCAGGACTCTACGTGCCAGCAGGCTGGTAGAGGCAGGTGTGGGCAAAGCGCACCGGAGGCCGAGAACGCCTGCCAACCCTCGGCAGGCAGGACGGCGTGAAGGGGTGCGTGCTCGGGCATCAGGGGCCAGGCGCTGACTGGGCCCCACCCCTCCCAGCCGGGGGCTAAGGGCAGAGTGAGGCCAAGGTCCTCAGTTTCTCCGCTCCCTGATGTATGTGTAGAAGCAGGGCCCCGAGTTATTAAGGACAGAATGTGGCTGAGGTCCTGGCATCATCGGTGCCTGGGGCTGGGGCTGGCCCTGTCGCCTGGGCCCTGCTCCCCTGCTGGGGCACCTTCCACACAGACAGTCCATGTGCCTGTCTGTCCTGATGGGCCGTGGGGTCTCCAGGAGGCTGCTATGACTTAGGACAAAGAGGCTTGTGCCTTCACAGGGGGCCCCAGAGGCTGAACTGGGATCCTGCTCTGTCACTCCCCTGCTGTGGGGCCCAGGGCCATTGCACTGTCTTCACCTCTCTGGGCCTCTTTCTATGTAAAAAGGAAATAGTATCTATCTGATAAGGATTTATAAGTGTTGTGAGTGGCAATATACACGAAGCATTTAGCATATTATTATTATTATTATTATCATTACCATTATTACTCATCCCTGAGTCTTCAGGATCCACCTGGATCTAAGCAGGCACGCAATCAGTCTGGGGAGAACAGTGCGACCGGCCTCCTTTAAGCGGGTCCTGGAAGATGGGAAGGGAAGGAAGGAGCCAGGGACGAGCCCATGTTGGCTACCACCTTGCTGGGTGACCTTGGGCAAGTCTAATGCCCTCTCCGGCCCTCACACATGACAGCCCTCCTCGCTTGGCAGCTCTGCGACTAGAGTTTTTAGAACCTGCTGTGAGCCCAGGCCAGGGCCAGGTGCTTGGTGGGGTCTTGATATCAGGGTTAGAGAGGGCTTAGGATGCCCGGGCCCCCGGCCCCTTGGAGGGGGCTTGTTTTCCAAGGAGGAGGACTGCTCCCGTTACGGGGTTTCTTCCCTGGTGCCCGTCCTTCCCACCTCCCACCGGTCTGTAAGCTCCAGGGCTGAGCCATGTGCTCTCTCAGTGCTTTGCAAGGCTCAAGCCTCAATACCAGGCCTGCTCCTCCTCCTCCTCCTCCTCCTCCTAACCTCAGAATTGGGCTTCTCTTTCTCCGGGAAGCCTTCCTTGACTCAGGCTGAGTTAGCTGCCTCCCCGGGCCTCCTTGGGGTTTGTGCTCCCCTCTCCCATGAGCTGGTCAGATTTGGGATCCGTCTCCCAAACAGACCGCTATACTGGCAGGCAGGGGCCATGTCTGACCTGGTACTATGTCCTGGGCACTGATAGAGCACTGGCCACAGCAGGCCTGGGGACTCCCTGACGACTGATGGATGAATGAGTGGAGAAACCCCAGAGGAGGGGATCTTGAGGCACCTGAGTGGCTCAGGTCACAATCCCGGGGTCCTTGGATCTAGCCCCATACTGGGCTCCCTGCCCAGCAGGGAGTCTGCTTCTCCCTCTCCCTCTGCCTGCCGCTCCCCCTGCTTGTGCTCTCTCTCTGTCAAATAGATAAATAAAATCTTTTTTACAAAGAAAGAAGGAATCTTTGACACTGTCTGCCTGGTGGAATGGGATGGTGCCGAGAAATGGAGCCACAAGGATTTGGATCTAAATCCCAGCTCTGCTCTGTACTGTCTGGGCAGACAGTCCCATGCTGAGCCTCTGTTTCCTAATCTGCCAAAAGTGGCCCATTCTTGCTGCCTCTCACACGGGCCGGGCACTGGAGACAGCGTGGGTGCGGCCCCTTAGGGTCTGTGCTGAGTGTTTCCACTTGTCCCCCATCCCAGGCATGGGCACCCCCAGAAGCCACCCTGCCTCGCCAGCTTCCTGCCACCAGGCCAGCTCCACCTTGCACACCCAGGGCAGGGCCGGGCTGCACTGGCCTGGCCCCCTGTGCTGAGTGAGGGTGGCAGCCCAGCCGGTGGCTGTGGGACGGGCAGGTTCTCATGACCTGTCTGCTTGCAAGGGTCTGAGCAGAAATCCAAGCAGGCTGGGGAGCCTGCTCATCCCCACCCTGGCTGGGCTACCTCCAGCAAGCCAGCAACACCTGAGAGCCTCTTTTGTCACCTGTTAAGTGGGAACACTCAGCACCATCTCAAAGATGAAAAGTTAGAGATGCAGAGCCTGGCAGGGCTCTAAGGAGAAGAGAGAGACTCACTGGTGAGAGAGCTTTGCCCTTTGCTAATGTCAGAGCGGGGCTGGGCGTCCGGATGCCTCTCTGCCACTTGGAGTCTGTCCTTCTAGCAAACCAGAGGCATGTCTCTGGCTTTGAGTTCTCCCAGGTACCAGCACCTAGAGAAAATGATAAAATCACATTCTGTCTCTAATTATATCCGTTTTTCTGGTACCTTCTGTTTGTAGCAGCCATTTCTCACATGTGACACAGCTTTTTCTTTTTCTTTTTTAAAGATTTTATTTATTTATTCATGAGAGACACACACAGAGAGAGAGAGAGAGAGAGGCAGAGACACAGGCAAAGGGGAAGCAGGCTCCATGCAGGGAGCCCGACGTGGGACTTGATCCTGGGACTCCAGGGTCATGCCCTGGGCCGAAGGCAGACACTCAACCACTGAGCCACCTGGGCGTCCCAGCAGCTTTTCTTTTTAAACCTGCTGACCTAAGCAATAGTGTCAAGTAGCTGGCGGGGGTAAGTCCAGGGACTCTGGGGCCAGGTGGTCCCAGTTCAAATCCCAGCTCTGCCTCTCTTCGCTGCTGTGTGCTCGCAGACAGTTGTCGCCTCTGTCTCCCCGCCTGCAAGGACAGCACCGGGACCCCCGTGTGGCCCGAGGGCCGTGATGAGGGTAGATGAGTGCCAAGTGCTTAGAGCTGAGCCCAGGGCATCATCAGGGCTGCCGTCTGCCGGAGACAACGTTTTACCAAGTGAGTTGACACAGAGTGAGTGCGTTGGATAAACCCGGTGACTTGCAGAAATCACGGCCTGGGAAACACTGGCGCAGGCCACCCGCTCTGCCTTCCCAGGGAGGGCCTGCTGTTACCTGCCTCCCTGGTAAGCCCCCTGGCAGCAGCGTCGCCTTTAATCTCGGGGCTGGTAAACATGCGATCAGGTTTCCCAGGCTTTGTCCTGTTACTTGGAGCAGTTCTCAGGCCCTGCACACTCCTCCCAGCCGTCCTCCCCACCGGCCTGCCTCCAAAAGCCCCGGATTTCCTCTGCCCCTGACCCATGCCTCAGTCTCCCCGTGTGCGAATGGGCAGGGATACCACCTGGCACCCATCAGTGGGCACAACACTGTTTTTACCTTGTAAACGGGGGTGAGAGGGGGCCGCTGTGCTCCCACACACCATTGCTGTGCACTGGCTGGTTCAGACACTGCCTGCGGGGCCCCAGATGATTCTCCTGTGCCCTGTGCCCTCCGCCGCTCACACCCACCTCTCAGCCTCTTCCTGAGCTGGGACCCTCACCCAGGATGCCCTTGGCTTGCTTTGTCCATTCACCCTCCCCTCCACTGCGGACATCCCTCGGTGTGGGGGCCCAGGGTGCGGGCTGGGCAGAGGCCGGTCAGACCTCGGGTGCTGGCCCCATGGGCTTGGGAAGGGCACCTGGCTCTCCGTGGCCCTGGGTCTGCCTCTACAAAATGGGAAAGGCAACCGCGGCCTCCTCATGAGGTTATCGTGGTGACTTCTGCAGCCACACGCCTGGCGTACACTCGGCCTCCCGCCGCTGTGTTCACCGGCATCATCATCTGTGTGAGTCCAAAACGGGGAGGAGATCCTGCCTTCTGTGGGGTGTTTCTGGCACTGTCCTTGCTCTTAGCACGTATGGAAAAATTCACCCCATTGCATACTCTCTGCACACAGCTCCCTTGGCAGGGTGGCTGGCGCTTCTCACCCACCCGTCTCCACAGCCCCCACCTGTCACCGTGGCTTCCAGACCCCCCATCTGACCAGCTCCTCCCCTGGTCGAAGCCTCTTATGCACTTCATTGTCCTCACCTCCTCCCAGCCACTCTCCCTGCTGCCACCACTGGTGCCCTGGCCAGGCTCCGTGACGTACTTTCCCCAGATATGCCTCGTGCTTTCCCAGCTGGGCCTCCAGCCCAGAGACCTCTTGGGCCAGCCCTGTCCTGTCACCTGCTGAAATCTTACTCATACTTCAAGGCCTCGGGCTTGCCACCTTCCTGGACAGAGCTAGGAGCCCCGGGTCAGCCAGGCCTGCACCTGAATCACAGCTTCCAGCTCCCATCTGCTGCATGATCTTGGCTAACTCACCTTTCTTCCTAAAGCCTCAGTTTCTCTAACTGGAAAACAGGATCATGCTGGAGATTAAGGATAACACAATTTATCAAGTGATTCGGATGCTCCAGGCACCCAGCCAAGCATTTCACCAGCATGATTTCATTTTCTCTTTCCAACTGCACTGTGATGTGGGTGATGATTATCGTTTAAGAGCAATGACTCTGTCAAGCCGTGTTCCAAGCATTTTATCTATATTCATTCATTTAATCTGCAAAACGATGCCAGAGTCTCTATTTTACATAGGAGGAGACTAAGTCATGGGATGGTGAAGTGACCAGCCCAAGGTCACGCCCCAGCAACTGATAGAGCCAGGCAGTTCTGCTCCAAAACAGATGCCCTTGGCCACTTAGTGATGTGATATTTACATATACCCATTTTGGATAAGGAAGTTGAGACCCAGAGAGGGAAATGACTTGTCCAAGTCCCACAGCTAACGCATAGAAGAACCGAGTCCAAGGCTGGATCATTCCAAAACCCATGCCCACTGCACAAGGCCAGGTGCCTAGTAGAGCCTTTGCAGGGAAGATTGAATGGGGCTGCCACTAAGAGAAGGTCAGTCTCCCTGGGAATCTGCTTTGGGACCCCTAAGCCTTTCTGTCTGAGGAAGAAATGAGTGATGAACAAGGGTAACTGTCCTAACCTACCGAGGGGCTCCTTGATGACAGTGCCTTTGCCTCATTCACCGGTCCACCTACCCATCCATTCATCCTTCCACCCCTCCACACCCTGCACCCCTCCATCCATTCACACCCCACCCACTCATCCATCCCACCTACACCCGTCCATCCGCCGACCTACCCGTCACTACTTTCTGTCCATCTTCCCATCTATCCATGCACTCATCTACTCTCCCTTTCTTCCTTTTTTCTTCCCTTCCTTCCCGCCTACTCTCCTTCTTACTTTCCCACCTCCCTTCAATCCTGCCTGCATCCATCCATCCATCCCATCCATCTTTCCACCTACCCAGTCAGCCAGCATCTCTTCCGTGCTAGGCCCTGTGCTGTGCTGTGCTGAGGACTTGGGTCAATTGCCTCAGTCCCTGATGTCTAGAACTCATACCCCAGTAAGGCAGCCCAACTTATAATTCGGTGGGACATGGTGTGACAAACGCTATGTAACTGCAGCATGGAGGGCTATCAAAGAACAGAGAAATGGAGGATTCCACCCAGGAGTCAGAGAAGGAGGTGCCCTTTGATTGACACCTGTATTGGTCAGATGCAGATGCAGATACATACAGATGGACATCTTTATTCTCCAAAGAAACAGAACCAATGTAAAAGAGATTTATTTTAAGGAATTGTCTCTTGTGATTATGGAAGCTGGCAAGTTCAAAATCTGCAGAGTGAACCAGCAGGCTGGAGACCCAGGAAGAGTTGAATCTGAAAAGCGGCTGCTTGGGGTAGGTTTTTTGCTCTATTCGGGCCTTCAACTGATTAAATGAGACCCACCCACGTTTGGAGGATGATCTACTTGAAGTCCACCCTTTTAAATGTTAATCTCCAGGTTCCTGGGTGGCTCAGTTACTTAAGTGACCAGCTGGTGATTTTGACTCAGGTCAAGAACTCAGGGATGTGAAGTCAAGTCCCCCCATTAGGCTTCCTGCTTAAATGGGGAGTCTGCTCAAGGTTCCCTCTCTCTCTCTCTCTCTCTCTCTCTCTCTCTCTCTCTCCCCCCCCCTCTGCCCCTCTCCCCACTTGTGTTCTTTCTCTCTTTCTCAAGTGAATAAATCTTTTAAAAATAAAAAATAAATAAACGTTAATCTCATCCCCAAACCGTCTCATGGAAACATCTAGAATAATGTTTGGCCGTGTTTTCAGGCTCTGGGACCCAGCCAAGCTGGTGCGTAAAATTAACCATCATGACACCTTATGTGAGAACAGGGGTTCCGAGCATTCTAGGCAGTGGAAATAATCCTTGCCTTGGCCCAGGGGTGGGATGTGGCCTTGGGACAGTGAGCTGCCCACTAAGCACAGGGAACGCGGACGACGGGAAGGGCGGCCAGCAGGTGACTTTGTCCACACACAGCAGGGAGCATGAGAAACGTGCCGGTTCACAGCTGACTGTTGCCCATCCATTCCCCTCCCCGCTCTGGGGGCTTTGGCAGGCCCAGGCCGGATGTGGTGGGCAGGGGGAGGGCCTGGCGGGCCAAGGCTGCTTCAGCTGCTGCCTCCAGCTGCCCCCGGGTGAGGGACCTTGTCCTGCTAGCAGGAAGGGGTGGGCCTGGCTGGGCCAGGAGCCCCACCCCCACCCCCACCCTGATTCTTCTCACCCCCACCCCCCAGTCTCCTTCGCCTTCTCTGTTCTCTGCACATTTATCTCTAGCTCCACCTGCTTCTCCCCACCACCACCGCTCCCACTGGTTCTCTTCTCTGCCTGTGTGCTATCTGCTCTTTGTGGCTCTCTCTCTCTCTGTCTCCAGATAAACGAGGCACACATCAATGGCTCTTTGCCACCCAGACATCCAAGCATCCCAAATACAGAGAACATTCAGCTGGAAAGACCTCAGAAACCACCTTGTCCGACAGCTGGGATGATTGAGGCCTCCGAGGGTTGCCCCAGGTGGCTCAGCAGGTAGAGGGGCTGGGAAGTGCCCCCACCCCCACCGACTCCCAGGTGGGCCACTGCCCAGCTGCCCAGGCCTGGGAGCCCGCTCCTTCCGTCTCTGCAACTCCTCCAACTGCGAACACCTTGAAAGTCGTAGAAGCAGCCGGGTGCCCCAGGATGCTCCCTGGTGAGGGATAAGCTCCCCACAAGTTTTGGGCAACTGCATGTCGAGGGATGTCCAGGAAGAGGTGGCTGGGGAGGCAGATGCCACATGTGTGCCTCAGTTTCTCCACCTGTCTCTCTCTGCCTCAGTGATGCCTCCGTTCCTCAGAGGCTGGGACCCCATTTGGGGGTTTCATCCCTGGCCTGTGCCCTCGGAGGCCCCCATCCCTCGTTTCCTGCTCTTCAGCCTCTCTCCTCACACCAGCAGGTGTGGAAACACCTGCAAACATGGGTGCTCTCCTCTTTGGGTGGCTTTGGGCAAATCAAGCCCCCTCTGTCAAAATGGGCAGGGCCCTGGTGACAACAGGTGCTGAGTTCCTGGCATTCATCTCCCTGGGCCTCACTTTTCTCACCTATAAAATGGGGTAAGTGCACCTGCTTCACAGAGCTGTTGTGCAGCACGACGAAGTTCGTATTTCTGGAGTGCCTGGGACGGCGCCCCGCACAGGGCAGGCACCATGACCCCCTCCCACTTGCGAGTGTTGTTATAATTACCATCACAAGTGGCTTCAGCCTCTTATTTCTCTAAGAAGATGCCAATTCTGTTACATTCACTCCAGAGAAAGAGCTTAAGAAATTCTGACCAACTGATGCTGTGATCTTACTAACAATGCCATCCAAAGGGCAGGAGGTCTGGACCCTCACCCACCACTGCTGGGTGATCACAGGCAAGTCCCTGAGCTTCCCTGTGCCTCAGTTTCCCTATGTGGGAGATGATGTTACCCCAAAGCCCTTCCAGCTCTGACATGATTCAAATCTGGGAAATTTTGGCATAAATCTCAGCCCAGCTATTTAAGTGCAAAATGCAGCCTCCTCCCTGGCAGCAGAGGCAGGAAGGGAAAGGAGAAGAAGCCTGAGCTCTTGGTGGTGACACAGTGGGCCCAGATGCCAGAACCCTTCCAAAATGACCTGCCCACTGGTACTGAGGGACACTGACCAATGGGACTCCTTCCTTTGTATTCTTGGTTGATCAACCTCTCATTGGCCCTCCTCCAGGCTCAGCTCAAATGCATCTTCTTCCAGGAAGTCTTCCAGGCTCCTCACCCCAGTGGCTATCATCCTTTCTCCTTGTCCCTCCCTCCTTCCTCTCTCCCTGGCTCTCTTGCTGGTTGCTTCTCTCTCACTCCCCAGTCTCTTTCTCTCTCTCTTTGCTCCCATACCTCTCTGGCTCCCTGTCTTCACTGCTCCTTCAGGCACTTATCAGCCATGCCAAACTCAGCACACAACCCCTCTGGGCCTCTCTTTTGTGGCTTTCAGCATTTGCCCTGAAGTCATGGGTGTGAGCCCCGCAGCAAAGGGCTAGGACCCACTCGCCTCATCTTCCCAGACCCCTGTGCAGGCCTTGCTCCCTCTGCCATCCCATCGAGTCCTACATCAGGGCTTAAACAGGGCACATGGCATGCTCAGGGGTCACACAGCTTGAGAGTGGCAGCCCCAAGGTCAGACCCTGCTCGTCTGACTCAATCTCCAAGCTCCCGGATCAACCTGCCGTATCTCCATCAGGGTGGGGCCCTTGTTGGGCCAGAATTGACTTACAGGGGTCTTTGCAAAGGCACTGAGGGACAGGGAGGCAGAAACGGACAAATCAATGGGGATAGGGATGGAAGGGCCCAGCAGGCCCCCGGTACTTGACAACACCCAGGTAAGATTTCCCAGCAGGGCCTGCCCGAGCCCCGAGCTGTCTCTCTGAGGGTGACCTGAATTGGCTCTTCCCGCCCGGTTCATGTCTGTGTCCCGCCAGTGCGTCGTGCCTGAGTGAAGCCGTGGGGTGGGCAGGCTCCCCTGGTGGCGGCCGCCCTGGGCCGGATGGGTGGGGGCCTGTGCCAGTGCTGAGGGTTGATGGTCTCTGGGGGGAGGCAAACAGGGGCAGCTGTGGAAAGTCCGAGGGAAGCGGCCGCCTCTCCCCCGGGAGAAGGAGGAAGGAGGTGCGAAAGGAAGGGTGGAGGAGACGGGAGGGGGTGTTTCCTTGGGTCCCTGATCTTGGGGTGACATGCCTGCATGTCTGAGGCATGAGCTGACTGACCAGTTGTGTCCACAGCCACATCCCAAAGCCCTCCCAGCGTGGGGATGGTGCCAGCCCCTGGCAGCTCCGGGCTCCAGGATGCTCACTGGTGCCTCTGGTAGGCTTGCATCCATCTGCAGGGGCTGCGTGGAGAGGTGCTCTGCTCAGAGCACGGAGATAAGACACCACTCACCTCCCTCTAGCCAAGGGACGGTCTGGGCACCTCACAAAGCCCATTCCGCAGAGGTGCAGAGAGGGCAGGGTGGCCCAGGGTCGCATAGCTCACCCCCATCTGTGACTAGATCCCATCTGCCACAGCTGCAGCCGTGTCCCCGTGTCCTCTGCTCCATCCTGATTCCTCATCCTTCATCCCTGTTGGATCCTCAGAGCCCCATTTAGCACTTGGCCACGGCAGGTGTCCAGCATGTGCTTGCCAAATGAATGAATCTGAACAAAACCAGAATTAGGGCACCTGGGTGGCTCAGTGGTACTCGGTGCTCGGTGCACCATAGGGTTTTTTCTGCCACTTAGAAGCTGGCTAATCCCAGACGAGCTCTTTAACCTCTGGGAGCCCACTGTCCCATCTGCAACATGGGAGACAAAACCACACCCACCCGGACTAGTGGATGTAAACTCAGGAAGAAATCTGCAGCGAGTGCCATGTGCAACGAAACATGAACGAGCAGGGGTTACGCGGACCAACGCGGTAAGCCTCATGAGCACACTCCGGAGGGAGAAAAGGCAAGTTCCAAGAGGAAGCATTCCATGTCGAGCTTATCCAAGGCAGAGTTGTGTTAAGATGTGATGTTTAAGGACACCTGGGTGTCTCAGGGGTTGAGCATCTGCCTTTGGCTCAGGGCATGATCCCGGGGTCCTGGGATCGAGTCCCACGTCGGGCTCCCTGCATGGAGCCTGCTTCTCCCTCTGCCTGTGTCTCTGTGTCTCTCATGAATAAATAAATAAAATCTTAAAAAAAAAAAGATGTGATGTTTATGCGTATCGCGTGTCCCATCCATGCATTGTCCAGGCGTGTGATCAAGGTGGGCGGGACCAGTACGCTGGCACAGGGGGAGCACATCTGACCAGTATTTTGAAGCATGCTTTCACAGGTCATGCTCTGGAGCTGCATCTGCCTTTGGGCAAGGGACTTGACCTCACTGAACTCAGCTTCCTCATCTGCAAAATGGGGAACACTTCTGTACGAAGGGCTGCGAGGACTCGGAGCTGTAATGCCCACAAAGTGCTCAGCACAAGGCCTGGCTTGCTCAGGTTCTCTTTCAGAGATAAATGGCCTTAACCACTAGGGTGGGGGATGGAAGAGGGGAGAAGCTGCACGGGGGCTCTGGGACTCAAGGCCCTAAGCTAGGGCAGCCCCTCACTAGCACATTAGCGGGTCGGGGCTTCTACAGCTCCCCCCACTCCACCCTCCATGGCAGGAGGTCAGTCCCAGAGATACTTCACTCACGGCAATCCCTGAAAATCCCTCCCCATGGGCCTCACGGGCCCCACTAATCGGTCATATGGTTGACCTTGAGCTTAGAGGCTGAGCCACACAGCTCAGTACTGACCTCCTCCCAGCGTCCTGAAGCCCTAGCCAGATGGGGGTCTCCTCCCAGTGGGAAAGAGAAACCAGCCCTGCAGCCCAGAGCATTCCAGAGACCCAGGCTGAGAGCTGATGCTCTCGTGTCGTCTGGACTCCCAGAGCCCACTTACAAGGCCTGGGATTAGGCTTGGCTCTGTGGCCACAGCCGGTCCTTTCAGCTGTGAGCCTTGGTCTTCTCACCTGTCAAAGGGGGATATGATGTGGCCACTGCAATCAGATGACACGTGTACATTGCTTGGCTGGAACGGAGGTAACTTTACTATTAGCATCAATCCCAAGGTCATCTCCAGACCCTGTTCCTGACACAGGACCACAGTTTTAAGCACCACAAGGTCTGTTTCATCCCCCCACCGAATCCCAGTGGCCAGCACAGGCCACGGCACACAATATAATATGTGATTAACTGCTTTGTGTCAAGGAAAAGTGGAGAAGTACCTCAGGAGGTCCCTGTAATGGGCCCGAGCCCCACATCTGACCTGACCCCTGAGTAACAGTATCCCCTACCTTCTTGTTTTCCTGGACATCCAAACCAGCTCAAATGCCACCTCCACCTGGGCCTTCCCTGATTGCTTCCAGGCCAAGGAGCTTTCTCTCTCTTTCTAGGGTGTGTTGTCCTCCATCCCAGTGTTCCTGGCATATCCAGCCGTGTATTTGAGCTCTGGGTGGTGCGTGATGCCCTCGCTAAGGAGATGCCATCAGGGTTCGGAGACTTTGTCTGTCCCTCTGTGGCCCACAGGACTTTGGAGCTGAATGGCTGGAGTTCTTTCTCTGCTCCAGTCAGGCCAGGCTTGCTTCCTTCACCCCAGCGCACCCGAGGTCAGGTATCCCGTGTGCCAGGGCGACGAGTGCGCTGGCAGGTAGACCCAGAGGTCGGGGGCATTTTTCCCTATTCACCCCCACGTGCTTCCAAATCGGGTCCAGTGATTCTTTCCCCCTGGGAAGCACACTCTTGCACAGTACCCCCTCATGCCAAATAGGGCTGCCCTGTGCAACCGATAGGATATTGCAGAAATGATGGTGTGTGACTTCCGAGGTTAAGTCATAGGTATTACAGCTTCCGCTCCCCTCTGGGACCACTTCCTCTGGGGGAAGCCAGCCACCACGGAGGCAGCAGCCTGTGCAGAGGAGCCAAGCCTTCCCCCCAACAGCACCAACTGGCCGGCCCTGTGAGTGGGCCACGTCAAAAGCTGAGCCTCGGCCCTAGGCAAGCCTTCTGATGACAGCAGTCCCAGCTGACCCCTTGACAGTGACCTCATGAGAGACCAGACTGCCTCTGCAAGCCAGCAGCACCCAGCTAAGCCACTCCGGAATTCCTGAGCCTCAGAACACAGGAGATGTAACCAATGTGTATTATTCTTTGGGCCGGTCTGTTACACGGTGATGGATAACTGATGCAAAGAGCCAAGGGCCCCACCACATTCCTTGGGGCGACAGAATTTCAGGCAGGAGCTGCCCGTAGTTGCTGGGGGACAACTTGCCAGGTGCAGGGGCCTGACCCTCCCCCACCAGGGCCAAGCCTGGGGGAGGAAGAGAGACCTTTCTGACCTAGGCTCTAGGCCAGGAACTTTCTGTCCTCAGGTGGCAGACCTGACTATTCTCTGGAGCAATGTGAACAGTGCTCCCCGAAGGCAAAAGGGCCTCCCTGGTGATTCATGGTTCTCGGGGAGGAGGGTTAAGCGTGTTATTAATCAAAAGCTTCTGCAGGGGCTGCTGGGAAACTGGATCAGACTCTTGTTCTGTTTTTTTGTTTTGTTTTGTTTTGTTTTTATTGCAGCATCAAACCCCAAAAGTCACAGCCTCTCCGAATTCAGGCACACCCAGGTATGACGAGAACCTTCTCTCTGCCTGGCTTCAGGCTGGGCACACAGAGGTGAACCACCCACGGTGTCTGCCTTCTCAAAGTTCAGCTCAGGCAACTAGCCTTGATAGAGCACCTCTGCCTGTAGGCACTGAGGCCAGCACGACTCTACCCAGAATCTACTTCTCGCCACCTCCACCCCGCACGTGGTCTGCTTCTGTAGCCCCCTCACCCACCACCCTGATTCTGCCCTTGGCCCTCTGCAGTCTGTTCTCCAAATGGCAAATCACATCTTGTCATTCCTCTGCTCAGAACCCTCCACTGACCCTGCCATAAAAACTGAACCTGACTTTAACAGTGGAAAGATCTGGGGTCAGCGCCTGACCACTTTGAAATCACTAACGGTGAGACCACCCAACATTTTGGGCCTCCTTGTAGGATGTGTTATGATGAGCACAGCCCCACCTATGGGATCTTGATGTGGCTTCTCCAAGGCGTTGGAGTCCATATAAAATAAGGTGAGAGAGGAACAGGCTAAGCCATACCACAAGGAAACTGGCAGACACCACAACTGTCCCAGGCTCGTCACTTGAGTCTTTTTTTTTTTTTTTAAGATTTTACTTATTTATTCATGAGAGACACACAGAGAGAGAAAGAGGCAGAGACACAGGCAGAGGGAGAAGCAGGCTCCATGCAGGGAGCCCGACGTGGGACTCGATCCCAGGTCTCCAGGGTCATGCCCTGGGTCGAAGGCAGGCGCTAAACCACTGGGCCACCCAAGGATCCCTTGAGTCAATGTCGTATTCACAATAGTCAACACACTCCAAATCCCCTTCAGTGGGACAGGAGAAAAGTGTGGTTCATTCGCAGAAATATGGTGACACTCTCAGATGTCGTGCTAAGTAAGAGAAGCCTTACCTGAGAGAATGTGCTGTATGGTTCCATCTACAGGAAGTTCTAAGACCGCCTAAACCAGTCTGTAGTGACAGTAATTAGAACTGTTCTGGTCTCGGGAAGGGAGGGGGTAGGGGGCAGGGATCCCCTGGAAAGAGCTTGAGGGAAACTTCAGGGAGGATGGAAATATTCTCTATCTATTATATATGTGCAAATTGACCAAGCTACAGATTAAGACTTGTTCACTATAGGGGTGATATATCTCAATTTAATAAAGTAATCAAATGAATAGACTTTTTAAAAAGTCAGTGTTGGCGGTGGGGGGAGGGGTGCCTGGGTGGCTCAGGCAGTTAAGCGTCTGCCTTAGGCTCAGGTCACCATCCCAGGATCCTAGAATCCAAAGCCCCGCATCACAATCACAGCATCAGGCTCTGTGCTCAGCAGAGAGTCAGCTTCTCCCTCTCCCTCTGCCCCTCCCGTTCCCCCTCCCCCCCCCCCCCCCCCCCCGCTCATGCTCACTCGTTCTCAAATAAATAAAATCTTAAAAAAAAAAAAAAAAAGAAAAGGCAAATATGCCAAAATATTCGCAGTGATTGAACTGAGGTAGAATCCTGTATGGGTGTTTATTCTGTATTCTTTGAATTGTTCTACATTTTAAGGCATTTTTATGAGAAAAATTTAGGGGTACAATGAATAAAATCTAAAGTTCTGTGAGATGAAATCTTGCCATTTGCAATGACGTGGATGGAACTAGAGAGTATTACGCTAAACGAAATAAGTCAGTCAGAGAAAGACAAATATCATATGATTCACTCATGTGGAATTTAAGAAACAGATGAACATAGGGGAAGAGAAGGAAAAATAAAATAAGAAAAACAGAGGGAAGCAAACCATAAGGGACTTTTTCACTATAGAGAACAAACAGGGTTGCTGGAGGGGACGGGGGTGGGGGGATGAGGTACCTGGGCGATGGGCGTTAAGGAGGACACGTGATATAATGGGTATCATGTGCAACTGATGAATCTGTAAATTCTACCCCTGAAACTAATAATACACTATATGTTAATAATTAGAATTTAAATAAAAAATTTAAAAATCAAACAGATGAAAGACAAAAATGAAAAACCAAAAATAAAATAAAGTTCTATAAAGTTCTATGTCATACAGACCCTGCCACCCCTGATCTCCTCTCCTGCACGCTCCCCCTCTCCTACAAGCACACAGGCGCATGCACACACACGCACACACACACAACTTTCTCCCTGGCATCGGAGCACACTAAGCTCCTTCTTGCCTGGGGTCATTGCCCTGGCTGTTCCCTCTGCCTGGAACACCCGTTCCCTAGACTGCCAGAAGGCTGGCTCTTGTCACTCAGGTCTCAGCTCTGATCCCGGGGGGACCTAGTTGTTCAGTGCTGCCCCAGGAAGCCACAGCATTTCTGACTTTCCCCAATGCCATCCTCGGCATTTCAGGGGAACGAGTGGTGGACAGGGTATCCAGCACCCCAAGCTGGGAGGACTGGGCAACAGCTGCTTCCCTGAACAACGAGGTGTCCCTTTCTTTTCTCCAGAAGGAAAACTTTCTCTTAAAGCCCCTAGCAGACTTTCTCTTAAGCATCATTGGCCAGAACTTGGTCACACGGCCACCCCGGACCGACTCTGGCTATGGGGAATGGGATGGCTGGGCCCGCCTATTCCATTCAGAATTGTTCCCTGGGGGGGGGGGGGGGGGGAGCACGTTACTCTCTCCCCCCAAATCAGAGTTCACCTGACCAGGAGGAAGGTGGCTGCCTAATGGGGAGACAATGCCAGGGGAGGCTCTTGCATGTTTCTGGAACTTGGAGATGATAAAGCTCATCATCTGTCTGTATCTTCTTTTAAGCCTTCCCACTGCCTTGGGGAAGAGCTGGTGGCCCCCAATCCCACTTCACGGATGGGCAAATGCTGGATCAGAGAGGCAGGACTTACCTAGCCCTGGCTGATCCAACCCCCAATTCTCTGTAAGTGGAGAGGCTACAAGGACACCATGGGCAGGATGTCATAGAGTCCAGGAGGGGAGGCGGTCCATCACACCAGGAAATACAGCAAGGCCTGTGCCCAGAGAGTGCAGGGGATTGCAACAGAGGCTGGACCAAGTGTGGGGATGGGGGAGCGAGTGAGTGAGGGCCAGGAGGGGTGGAGTACACGGAACACTTGGGAGGAGAGCGAAGGAAGAGGAGAATGGGCCTGGATCCCAAGGCCGCTTGGAGTGTCAAAGGGGGCCTGCTCTTTGTTCTGCAGGCGAGCGGGAGCCACTGAAGGTTCTAGGGGGCAAGAGCATCGCAGAATGAGCCGAGAGAGGACTGGAGGGGCGAGATGGAGGCCAGGAGGCCGTGGAGACTGGTGCAGAGCTGTGGACTCGGAGAGAAGACTTGGGGTCAGCTCAGGGGGCTGGGGGTTTGCAGAACCACTTCTCTGGGGAGAAAAGTCTCTCCTTCCTGGGTGACTGGGCCTTACTTGTGAGACGGCATCCCAGCAATGCCACCTCACAAGACTCTGTGAGGACTACGTCTCTTAGCGCCTGGCCCTAGGGGCCCTCCCCTCACCAACCTTTTGGGGTACTGCCACTCACTGCCTACGCAGAGGCCTTGTGCTGAGACCTGCAATTACTGCACGTCGCACCGAAACTCCTCCAGCTCCCGGCAAGAACAGCATTTTTGAAGGACCTTGTCCACAGCAAACAGCTAGGGGAGTGGCCAGTGTCCTGGAACTGGGGGGCCTGTGCACCAGCTGCCCCGTGGCCTTCTGACCCAGAGCCTCACAAGTCAGGCCAGCCCAGCTCAAGTGCTCCCGGGACCTACTCTGGCCTGCCTCAAATGACCCCCGTTCCCAGGCCACCTCCCACCTCCCCCCACCCCTGCCTCTGCCCCAGGGCAGGTTCGTCTCCCAGACCCCCAGCTCCCTCTGACCCTGACAGTGCCACCTGCTGCGGGCTGGGCAGAGGTTGCTGAGCTTCCCGGAGGCCAAGAGAACAGGCCCGACACGGGGTACCTCCCTCCTAGCCCAGGGCACAGCTCAGATGTGGGCACAGTTTTGGTCTCAAGGAAACCTCATACTTGGAAGAAGCACAGAGAATCCTCCTGAGGGGCCCCAGGGAGGTCTGGGGTGAGCAGAGGGACTCACGGGGGACTGATGTGAGGCTATGCGTCACTGAGATGGGCACAGGGTGGCAGCTCTCCGCAGCAGGACAGACAGCTGACAACAGCCTCGGCACGCTGGTTTTCCAAAGCCTCCCAGCTGGTGTCCTCTGGGATGTCCTGGGTATGGAAGACGGAGGGCGCACTAGCTTCTCAGGTTTGTTCAGATGCGGAGGCCTAAGGGGCCTGGATCCTGAGACTCTGCTGCCTGACAGCCCCCGTTAGGACCCCGGGCTTCCAGCAGCCTCATCTCCTTTCGCTTCTTAGACTGAGGGCTCCCTCCATCTGGCGATCCTCCCCTTGAGTCTGGGGAGGTGGTGGGGTGCAGGGGTAGAGAGGGGGCTGGCTCCCAGACTCAAGGGGCTCAGGAGGAAGTAATCACACAGAACCCACTATGGCAAGACAGTTCAACGAGCTCTGTTACCTACTTCGGGAGGAGCCGTTAGCTCGGCCTGGGGGACAGGAGGGTGGACCCATAGGACTGTTCACAAACACACACACACACACACACACACACACACACACACAGTGGGAAAATCCAAAGGGAAGAGAAGACTTGCGGGTGGCCAGTCTGAAGAATCTGGGGAGGTAGCTGAGAGCCCAGCTGGGAAGAAAGCATTAGGAGCCCAGGGAAGGCTGGGCTGAGGAGTTGGAGCATTTGGAAGAGCATAAGGAGGCACCACCGAGATTCTTTACCGAGAGGGACGAGGGACGTGTGAGTTGGCTTGCTCCCACCCCCACCGCAGGACTCAAGCGGTGGCAAAGCCAGTGAGGAGGGATCTGTCAGGATCTGTCAGGGAGCCTTGGGCTCCCCCTATTAGGTGAGAGTCTTGTAGGGTGCCGTGGGCCTGCGGGTGGGGACTGACTCGGGGCTGCCCCGGTGGGGCAGGAACTGGGAGAAGCCAGGAGAGAGGAGCTTCTGGGTAACCCAAGAGAGCAGGACTCAGCCTTTCATGGTACAGATAGGGCAACTGGGGTCCCAAGAGAACGGGGCTCCAGCAGGAGTCTGCGGCAGTTCTGAGCACAAACGCAAGGTGCGAGCTCCCGACCCTTGGACAGGCACCCCCTTCCTGCCTGCTCTGGGGTCAGGCTGCCAGGATTAGATTCCAGTCCTTCTGCTCCCAGGTCCTGTCACACATGGGGAGATGTCTTCGTTCTCTGTTGGCAACGACGAAGATACCAGCCCCGCTTCGTTGGGCTACCGTGAGGACTAACGGCCTGACAGGGTGCCAGAGCAGAGAGCAGGGGCTGGCACACAGCAAGTGCTCGGGGCATTCCTGCCACCATCCCCCCTCCTTCCCCCCTTCTTTCCTTTCCTTTTCCTTTCCCCACCTCCCTCCCCCAAACAACCCTCCACCCCCACCCACGTTTTGTTTCTCCCTTCCATAAAAAACAGGCATCCACCTGGTCAGGTGTGTTGTATGAAAACAAAGAAGATCCAAGTTGAGCTCCCTGGGAGTTCCACCGGCCGAGCAGAGCCTCACACCCGCACTGCTGTCCGCATTGCTGTCCGCTGGACGCCCCCTCCCTGGGTTCTTGGCTGCTCTTTGTCACTGAAGAGCCAGGAGTGTAGGCAGCCACCACAACTCCATGGTTCAGGTGAAGATGCCAAAGCCCAGAGAGGGGAGCTCACTTGCCCTAGGTCACACAGCTCACAAATGTGGGGTGTCCTGCTCCAGAGCCTTGGTGCTGGGCCCCAGTGCTGTGCTGGGGGGCAATCTACCCAAGGAGATTACACTCACTCATTTGTTCTTTTATTCATTCATCCACCATCTCTGTGTCTCCCCGAGGGATCTCCCATTTCTGAAGATGCAGACTGTTGGGTTTACTTCTGTATCCCCCAGTTCCTAGGAGCACAGGAAGTGCCCCTAGATAGAGGTGGAAACCATACTTCCATGAGAGAATATTTGCAAACATAATACACCTACGCTCCACGCCTTCTCTTCATCTAGATTCCCCCTTGAGCCATGGTGTTCAGACTTCCTCCCTGTGTACTCCATGGAATCCCACCTGGCCAGTGCCGCTGACGGCTCGTCTTCAGGTGGGCACATCCAGTTGCCACTTGTCAGTCCTCTTCCACTGAGCTTCTTTGGACCCCAGTAAGCCCTCCTCCTTCACGATTCCCTTGCTCTTCTCTTGGCTTCCATGACATGCCCTCTTTGGTTTCCATCCACTTCCTGCCCTTCTTTTTCAGGCCCCGTTATGAGCTCCTCTTCCGAGGCCCACTCCTGCAAGGTTGGGGTTCTCTCCTCTCTTAACGTACTCTTCCTCTGGGTATTCTGAATTCCTGGGGATCTAAAACCCTTGTAAGGATGGCTTTCCTGAAGAGCACCTTACCCCCAAACCACCAACAGGGGCCCCTCTCTAACAGGGACATGGGGAAGAGAACTAATCTCAGGTGAAATGAAATTAGTGGGAAAAATCCCCAAACCTACGAGAGATTTCATGCGCTTTCTTTTACCTCTAACTGCTAAAAAACTATTTTGTCAGAGGAGTGAGAGACCATTAACATCTATTGTGCCTTCTCACTGTGGCAGGCCCTGTCCAGAGCATAACTTGATTTACTCCTCACCAGCCCAGAGAGGCTTGGAGTGGCAGGTGGCAGCTAGCTTCAGCTGTATAACAAGCATCCCAAAGTGAAGGGACTTGAAACATCATGACGTCTTTGGTTCACAGTTCTACGGGTTGGAGATGTGGACTTAACTCAGCGAGTGGTCCTTCTGCTGGCTTGGCTGGCTTCCCTCATGAGTCCTCATGGTGTCTCATCCTCCAGGGGGCCACCCTGACTTTTGCACATGGCATGGCTGCCATGTGACAACAAAAGCAAAAGCTATAAGGCCTCTTGAGCCCCAGACTTAAAATCGGCACCGCGTCCCTTCCACCATATTCAATTAGCTCAAGCCCATCACTGGCCCAGCCGCCATTCAAGGACAGTGGGAACAGACCCCACCTCTTGTGGGGAGGGTCGTGAAGTGTCATGGGCACTACCTAGTCTGCCACATGGGCCATCTTCATTTTACAAAGGGGGCTGGTGGGAACAAAGGGGCTGGCTGGACTGCAGGTCCCATGCCTCTCCCACAAATCCAGACCCGTGTGTCTCTGAGCTCAGAAAGGCAGTCCTCACCAAAGAGACTGCTCTGAGGGGTCCCAGGCAGGCCAGTGACAAGCAGGGGCTTGACTCAAGAGGAGGATTAAGGACACTAAATCCATCCCTTGGACTTGAAGCCTGGCCAAAGCAGTAGGGCATCGCTCCAAGTACAGGCCTCTAAGGGAGACAAGCACGGGTCTCCCCACCAGGCTGCCTGGCTCAAGCTTTGCCAGTCTGTCCTCTTGGGACTCCGGGCACCTGGCATGCACCAGGCCCTGGGCTGGGCCCAGGGTTCTGATGGCTGAGCACAGTCACTGCCCACACTGTCATCAAGTACCACCAACTCAAGCCTCGATATTTTCCCTGTGGTTGTCCTTAGAGCTGGGGCTCCCAAGCCTTCCTGGGGAGAACTCCATCTTTCCCACGTGCTGGGTAGGTGTGAGACCTTGGGCAAGTCACTGCATGCTCTCTCTGAAGCTCGGTTTCCTCCCCTGTAAAATAGGATTGAAGACAACGCTTTCCTTACAGGGAGGTGACGGGGATCAGAGAAGACAAGCATGTAAAAGACTTCTCTCTAGGCCAGGGACGCCTGGGTGGCTCAGTGGTTAAGCATCTGCCTTCAGCTCAGGGCGTGATCCCAGGGTCCTGGGATGGAGCCCCACTTCGGGCTCCCTGCATGGAGCCTGCTTCTTCCTCTGCCTGTGTCTCTGCCTCTCTCTGTGTGTGGGTCTCTCATTAATAAATAAATAAAATCCTTTAAAAAATAAAAATAAATAAAAGACTTCTCTTTGGGCCAGATAGATGTGACATTGTCTAGAGAGGACAGCCATCATCAGTTATACTCTCGGGTCCACAGTCCTGTCTGCAAACCCTTGAGTCCAGATGTGACTGGGATTACAAAAACCATGCAGTGCCTGTACCATATATTACGTATCACCCCAGGGTGTGTGGAGCAGCCGCTTTAGCCAACCCACCTGATATTTCTACAGCAAAGCCTATGACTACTAGTGGTATATGGGCTAAATAAAACTTCTAGATAGTTTCACAGAATCTCTAGTTTTGCCACCAAATTCATTTTTAGGCTTTTGGTTTTCAAAAAATTGCTAGCAATGGGAATTACAGATTTTTGGATCATTGTAATTATTAGTTGTGATTCTCAATCCTGGCTTCATATTAGAATGAGCTGGGGAGCTGGTTAAAATGCAGGTTCTTGGCTTCACGCCAGACCAAAGGAATCAGAAGCTCAGGAGGCAGGCCCCAGGGAATGGGCATTTTTTTAAAAAGGAATCTCTGTACCCAATGTGGGGTTCAAACTCACAATCTTGAGATCAAGAGTTGCATGCTCCACCGACTGAGCCAACCAGGTGCCCCAGAATGGGTATTTTTTTTTTAAGATTTATTTATTTACCTTGTAGGGGAAGGGCAGGGGGAGAGGGAGAGAGAATCTTAAGCACACTCTGCACTGAGTGGGGAGCCCAAAGTGGGGCTCGATCTCACGGTCCTGAGATCATGACCTGAGCCAAAATCAGAGCTGGCTGCTCAGCCGACTGCACCACCCAGGCACCCCCAGAATGGGTATGTTTTACAAGAGGCCAAGGTGAGTCTGATGCAGAACCTGTGATGAACCATACCCTAGAGATCATAAAACAGCATGGGGTTGGGTGGCCTCACTAGCTTAGGAGGACCAGGGAAGACTTGCCTGAGGGTAGGACCAGGCTTGCGCAGAGCAGCCAGGAAAAGGGGTGGATGAATGTCCCCAGCAGAGGGAACAACGTGTACAAACCCCACAAGGCAGGCAGACCCTTGGCAGCAAACTACAAACCACGGGAACTGAAAGGTCCCTAAGGTGGCCCGAGCCTGTGAGAGAAGCTGCCTCCTCCACTTCCTCTCTGGTGGGATTCAGAGGGGAGCTCGGAGACTGGGGTCCTTCCCGAGGGTGAAATCTGTGCAGATGGACACTCTACTCCCAGAGAAAAGCAAGAAGCAACTGTTCCTCTCTTCCTAGACCAGGGAGGGGAAAAAGTTAAAATCAGGGTGGGTGGGACGCCTGAGTGGCTCAGCGGTTTAGTGCCTGCCTTCAGCCCAGGGCATGGTCCTGGAGTCCTGGGTTTGAGTCCCACATCGGGCTCCCTGCATGGAGCCTACTTCTCCCTCTGCCTGTGTCTCTGCTTCTCTCTGTGTCTGTCATGAATAAATAAGTAATTTTTTTAAAAAAATAAAATAAAATAAAATCAGGGTGGGTGCCAGGAGTTGCTCAGACTTACCAACACAGTGGTTTTCCAAGTGTTTCCATTTTGTAAGTTATTGTGGTGCCTTTTTGTCAAAATATTTTCCTACTGTCCCAACAATGGATGGAGCAAAGTGGTAGTGATACTGGGGGGTCTGGAGTCTTGCCGTCTTTGACCTCTCCCAATTCTCCCCAGGTTCCTTTGGGACTCTGGGGGATGGGGACCAGCTCAAAAACTCCAGGGAATCAGGGCTCAAAGAGGGTGACACCGGGATTGCCCGAGGAGTTTCTGTCATGCGGGGAGGCTGGGGCAGGATCCTGGCACCCCCTAACTCCCTTTCCCATGCCCTTCTGGCCTGGGTGGAGTGTCCCTTAGGTCTCTCTGCATAAGTGTTTCTTTTGCCACAACTCACCTGTTAGGTATGGGTTGGACCTGTGTGTCCACAAAGGGAGATGTTGAGGTCCTAACTCCCAGCACCTGTGAATGTGACTTTCTTTGGAAACAGGGTCTGTGCAGATGTAATCCGGTCAAGATGGGGTCATCAGGGTGGCCCTAACCCAATATGACTAATGTTCTTATAAGAAGAGGGAATTTAGGTTCTCGGCGGCTAGTTCCCAAAGACATGGGGTTCTGCAGAGTGAAGATATAAATCCTAAGGTCATGGCAAAACATCTGAAGTTCACTGCCAGGACTGGGATGATACAAGAGGGGAATGCGGAAGGTGCAACCAGGACCCTAAACAGAATCCCCGCCATGGATGTACATTATGGTACTCTATGAAAAGCCTTGCCGCCAACAGAGGGAAAGCTGCCAGCGGATCTACAATGTGGAAATGACTTGCAAGACCAATCTGTTGTGAAAGAATCAGGAAGATCCGTGGCTGCACCGCTGAGGCATGTGAATAGTAGCGGGGGGAGGGGGGGAGGGGCAGAGGGAGAGAGGATCCCAAAGCAGACTCCACACTCAGTGCAGAGCCTGACACGGGGCTCAATCTCACGACTCTGAGATCATGACCTGAGCCGGAATCAAGAGTCTGATGCTTAACTGACTGAGCCACCCAGGCGCTCCAACTATAATAACATTTTTTCAAGCAAAAAAAAAAAAAAAAGGACGTAAAAGAAGAGGGAATGTAGGACACAGAGTGATGGCCATGGGAAATCTGGGACGCATAAGGAGAAGGCTATGTGACAACAGAGAGAGATTGGAGTGATGCAGATACAAACCGGAGATCAGCGGAAGCTAGCAAGGGGCAAGGAAGGGTATACTATCCACCCAGAGACTCAGAGGGAGTAGGATCCTGCTGACACCTTAATCTAGGACCTCTGGCCTCCAGAACTGTGACACTGTTCCCACTGCTTTAGGCCGGCAGTCTGTGGTGCTTTGTTCAGGCGGCCCTAGGAAACTGATATGCCTCCTAAATCATTGCTCGTTTAATTCTTTTTCCTTCGAATGGACTCATTTTTAAACAACATGCATACATTTTGCTAAAAAGTAAATCTCCCATCACTGCTATAAATGGAAGACCACGATCCTTTCCATAAATAGAAGGCGCCTTAAAAATAAAGACAATGAAAACCAGGCAACGGTGGCTCTGATCTGGGGACGCCTTTGTTGAAAAAGGACACACGCTAGCGATGAAGGAAGACACACAAGCCCCTAGCTGAGACTTCTTGATTTAGCAGAGAGATAAAAGGAGAACTGAAAAGGGAAAACCTGATTATTACCTGGAAATGTCATATTCTGAGATGTCTCTAAGGATTAGGATTTCAGGGGTGGTCATTCCCCCTCCCTGCCATCTTCCCTTTATGTTTGAGGAAACTGAACCCAGAGAAGCTCAGTGATTTGCCCAAGGTCACACAGCATCAGTGGCCAAGTCTGGATCTGAGCTGCGCTCCTGCGTGCTTTCCAGGAAAAAACTTCTTGGGCCCATTCAACAACCCCGGGTCATGCTGGGGTGGCCAGGTCCTGATCACATGGTTGCAGAGCAGGGTCAGTAAACTCTGAAGGCCGAGCATACAGACACAGCCTGTGTGTTCTAATCCCATAGAAGTTATAGCTCAGCGGAGGCTCTACCGGATATTACTATGCTTCGAGCAACTGGATGTGCGAAAAAATTGGCTCACACGGAGGGTTATAACCCACATGATGATTATAAGATTTTTCTCTTCTTCCTCCATTGGATCATCATCTATACTGAAAATCAGGGTCCATGCAGGCAGCTGTCCCACATCCTGTCACATATGGTCACATGCTAAGCCACTGAGGTAATGGGGCACATCTCCCACACCAGGTATCTCCTTCACCCTTGTTCTGACCCTGAGGTCATCTTCCTCCTCCTCCCTCCACTCCTCTCTCCTAGCTTCCATTGCCTGCTCTGGCCTCTGAGAAGGAGCAGGGCTCATAGCTTAGAGTCTGATATGTTTGGATTCAAATCCCAACTCCACTGTGTGGCCTCGAGTCAGTGGCTCATCATCACTGAGCATCAGTTTTCTCATCTGCGAAATGGGTTCCCTCTTTCCAGGTTCAACAAGAGCACGCTGTGAGTGAACCTAGGAGCTCAGAAGATATTCATTCCTTCCGCCTGCCAGACTGCAAGAGATGAGAGAGGCATTTTCACCACTGCTGTGTGTCCTAGGACCAGTCACTCACCCTTTCTGAGCCTCCACCACTCCTAGGGCAAGTGGCCTCAGAGGGCACCTAGGGCCACTCAGAGCTGAGGGATTCTGAGATTCCAGGAGTAGAGCTGGGGTGGCCTTTGAGCTGGGGCCCACTCTTCCTGGCTCAGATGACCAGTCCCGAGGGCCCAATCAGGCCAGCCTTGGATCAGGCCATAAGTGGGAACAAAACAGCCAAGGAGCTCGCCTCTCTGGCTTTGTTTATTGTCTGGAAGCTGGGAATATTTTGAATTGTTGTGTTTGGGGAGGGAGGGGAAAAATAACCAAATATAAGAAGGCAGCCAGTGAGAGGCCCGGGCAGGAATGCAGAGGAATTAGGCCTGCCTGGGTATGTCTGGGAGATGCTGATGCTCCCAGAGTCCCCCCGCACCCCCTAGGTCAAGTATTCTCATCTCTGATGAACCATTCAAATTGCCTGGAGAACTTAATTTTTTAAAAAACCTCATGCCCAATTACATTAGGATTTCTTTTTTTTTTCTTTTAAGATTTATTAATTTATTTATCATGAAAGACACACAGAGAGAGAGAGAGAGAGAGAGAGAGGCAGAGACACAGGCAGAGGGAGAAGCAGGCTCCACGCAGGGAGCCCGATGTGGGGACTCGATCCCAGGACCCAGGGATCATGACCTGAGCCAAAGGCAGATGCTCAACCACTGAGCCACCCAGGCGTCCCTACGTTAGGATTTCTAAGAGTGGGACTCAGACGCAGGGTTTTGTAAGCTTTCTGGGTGACTGTAACGGGTAGCCCAAGTTGAGAGCGAGAGCTGCCCAAGTGGTGCATCAGAAGCCCCCGGAGGGCTTGTCAAACGTGATTGCTGGGCCTCCAGCCCAGAGTTCCTGAATCAGGAGGCCTGGGCCAGGCTTGGGACTGTGCATGTCTCACAGGTTCTCAGGCGCTGCTGCTGCTGCTGCTGCTGCTGGCCTGGGGCCTTCACTTGGACACCCTCTCCTCTGCATTCTCAGGACTCAGGATGTTGTCTGAGGACCCGGGGCTTCTGCCTGGAGCTAGTCAGAAATTCAGATTCTTGGGCCCTATTCCAGGCCATGCAGTGGAATCTGCACGTGAACATCCCCTGGTGGCTCCATGCGCTTCGCAGTTAGAGGAGGAGCAGGCTAGGTCATCTTGGCCAACATTTCCTGGTACAGATGGGGAGACTGAGGCACCCAGAAGCCCCCTCAGGGCTTAGATCCAGGTCTCTCTAGGATGGAAGGGTAGGAGAGGGAGCTCCTGTGGGTGGAGTTGCATTCACAGTTTTGCAGATTGGCGCCTTTACCCCCAGCTCCACAGAAAGTTAATTTTGCAGTGTGTGTGTGTGTGTGTGTGTGTGTGTGTGTAGGAGGGGTGATCCCTTATGAGGATATGTACAGCCGCTGTAGGAGAGCTACAGTCCCCTTCATCACTCATTCAGCAGACGTTCCTGGGGCCGGACCATGGGTCTCGCCTTGCTCTCGGCCCTGGGAATACGGCATTGGACCTGGCGGCCTCAGCCCTGCCCTGGTAAAGCGGGCAGCCTCGAGGTGGAAACAGACGTAAACAGGCCAACATATAAGTGATCAAGGTACCTTCGCCCTGTTACCCAAGTTGGGATGAAAATAAAACCGGGCCAGGGCACAGTGCTGGGGGGAGGGGCAGGTGGCTGTAAGAGACCTGGTGGTCGGGCAAGGTCTTTAGGGAGGAGACACTGGTGCCGAGGCCTAAAGAATGGGAAGGAGCCCACCCTGGAAAGGGCTGAGGGGACCGTCTTGGCGGGGCCGGGGAGTGGGCAGCCAAAGCAAAGGCCAGCCGCTGAGGAGCAGGCTTGGAGGGGGGCAGGAGAGCAGTGCGGGAGGGCAGGGGCGCGGGCTTAGTGTCAGCGTGGTGCGGGGTGTCCAGTGGCTCCAGGCAGGAAGGAGGAAGGGGTGAGTCTGAGGATCTGTCTTGATTTTTACTGAGCATGCTTTGCATTTGCGTGGAATGCACCTAGCTAAAAGGACACAGCTCCCGGGCGGGCGTTGGCATGTGTATGCCAATGCTCAAGACACAGGCTGGTTTCTGCCCTCAGGAGGGCCTGGGTGGGTGGGGGGGGGCTTGCGGCCAGCCCCCCCCCCCCCCCCCCACCAAGGCAGCCACCAGCCAGGCTCCAGCACTTGGCCTGGTGGAGACGCCGGCGCTGTGGTGTGCGGGCCTGGTGTTCTGGAGATCCCCCTATGGTTTTGCACATCTCTGGAGTCCTTCATCTGTTTGTCTGTTTTTCCGTTCTCCTGTGGGTGTTACGCAACCAAGGCTGTTTCCGTTTTTTTTTTTTTTTTTTTTTTTTTTGGCTATTATGAAGAGTGCTGCCATTCACATTCTTACACAAATCTTTGTGTGGATGTATGTTTTCATTTCTCTTCGGTCAAAGCCTAGGCATAGAATTGCTGGCTGTGGCTAAGTGGATGTTTAACCTTATAAGAAATTGCTGAACTGTTTTCCACGGTGGCTGTGCCATTCCATTCCCCCGCCAGCCGTGGAAGAGAGACCCAGGACCCCTCAGGCTGCTCATTGGAGGTGGGCCGGTGGGCAGGAGAGGAAGCCAGAAAGCCAGGAAGGAGGCCCTTGCAGTCACCGGAAGGGAGACCACGGTAGCTTGGTCTGGAATGGATCTGCAGCATTGCATTAGCGAATGAATAAACACACACACCCTGAATGTCTGTCCCCTGCCCTGACACCTCTCTGGTCCGTGGGGACAGATTTGGTCCTGTCAAGGGAGACGATAAAGGGAGTCCTCGGAGGCTTGCCACGTATAGGCGACCATTTCCTGGGATCTTCTATGTTCCAGGCCCCCGTCCCAGGTGCTGCTAGGGCTACCTGGCTTATGGGTACTCCCAGTCTGGGGCTCCAAGATTGGCTGAGGCCCGGTTGAAGGAGGACAATGAGCAAAGGGCATTGGGGATGGGAACAGCATGGAGGAAGGCTGGAAGGTGGGAAAGCTCAGAGCCCATGTGGGCAAAGTCAGCAGGCATTCTGGTTACCCCGACGTTAGACTGTGTGCCCGGCACCAGGCTCTGTATGAATCTTCTCCACTTAATTCCCACAACAACCTGGGGCATAGAGATTATGGTTAGCCTAGCTTAACAAATTGGGAAACTGAGGCACAGAGCTATTTGTTTGTTTGTTTTTTCCAATAATTCAATCTAGGTCACACAGCTCATGACAGATGAAACTGAGATGTGCAAGCAAGCAAGAGGAGGATGGGCAGGTGGGAAGCAGATTCCCGAAGGTCCAGATGCTCTGCTAAAGCCTCTATGGTACAGGGGTCCATTTACACACATCCAGCAGTGAGGGCACATGGAGTTTGCCCAGGAAAAGGTGCCCAGGATGGGGACCACTTGACAGTCCCTTCACTGTCTCTGTCTCTTCAGGGAATGATGTCCTGAGAGGCTGGCTGGATGCCCCTCGGCAGGGCTAGTGCGGAGGGGCTGGTCGGCCCTGGCCAGATGGCCTGGCACAGTTAGACCTCCAGCAACCATTTGGACAACTCTTGTTGGTCGCCTGATAGATGAGACAAACGATTCTCTGGCAAGGGACTAAAGATTTTGTTTAAAGTCCTGGATCGGTTTTATTTTATTATTGCCAGTTGCTGAAAAAAGCATTACCAGGAACCTTTTCAAAATCAAATCCACCGCCTTTAAGTTAAGGACTGGAGACTAAAGCCTGAAACGCAGCCACCTTTCCTCACAGGCCCTCCGTGAGCTCTCCTGGCAATCAATTTTCATTCTTGAAATGGCAGGAGTTAGTCCCAATGGGATTTCAGACTAGTATGTGGCTTCTGAAGGAAACCTCTGCCTGGGTTTCCTTGAAGTTCCCTCCTTGCTGCCAGCACTTTGGGCTCCTTGGTGCTCACAGTGTCTTCCTGGGGTTTCCAGCTGCCATCCCCCTGGCAAGGGGCAAGGCCAGTGCACAATGTATACTCTGGGCTTCACAGTGTGCTCCCTGCAGGGCCAGGTGGGTGGCATAAATGAGGGAACCAGACAGGTGGGGACTGTGGCACTCTGGGGATCTTGCATCACCAGGTAAGGGGCTGGCTGATGTCACTCAGCTCCCAGGGATGCTGGGCAGGTAGAGAGTGGGCCCCAGGGGGCTCCATCGTGCCATTTTCTAAATGTGAAATCTTCCAGCCAGACCTTCAGATTTCTAAGATGTGAAATCTTCCAAGTTTTTCTTCATGGCAATTAAAATGTTTTTTTTTTTTTTTTAAAAAACAAAAACAAAAACAAAAACAAAAACACCTTTTAAAGCCAAAAAAGCACATCTGGGCACTAGATTCAGTGCAGACACCCGTTCCCTGTCCCCCCCCCAAGTTTGAGACCTTTCCTCACAGTGGCTCAGTGACACAGGACTCACTATAGCATATTAGGGATGAGGACACCGACCACCCCCTACCCCCCACCCCGGGGAGTGGGCATGCAGGCCCAAGTGGCACAACTGGGCAGCAGCAGAGGAGGAAATGCATCCTGGGGGTGGGTCTCTGGCCTTCACAAGGAGCTCTCTCCATCCCACCCTATACTGCGGCACATCCCCTGTCACCTCTCCACCCTCAGTGCCAGCTTTCCTTGGGGTTGAGGTTGGAGCACTTCCTGGCTTCTCTTCTCCTTCCTGCCTCCTTTCCCTGTTGCTGCTGCTGCTTCTTGGCTTGGGTTTAAATTCCAGCTCTATACCTATACCATCATCTTGTCTTCTATGTCACTCACTCGTTCTTCTACCTCGTTAACCCCTCGTCGTTAGGACTTCTAGTTTGGATTGCATCTCATTCAATTGATTTTTAATTTCTGCCTGATTAGATCTAAATTCTGCAGTCATGAAGTCTTTTGAGTCCTTTATGCTTTTTTCTAGAGCCACCAGTAGCTGTATAATAGTGCTTCTGAATTGGCTTTCTGACGCCGGGACACCTGCACCCCGATGTTTCTAGCAGCAAGGTCCACAATAGCCAAACTGTGGAAGGAGCCTCGGTGTCCATCGAAAGATGAATGGATAAAGAAGATGTGGTCTATGTATACAATGGAATATTCCTCAGCCATTAGAAACGACAAATACCCACCATTTGCTTCAAAGTGGAGGGACCTGGAGGGCATTATGCTGAGTGAAGTAAGTCAATCGGAGAAGGACAAACATTGTATGTTCTCATTCATTTGGGAAATATAAAAAAAAGTGAAAGGGAATAAAGGGGAAAGGAGAAAAAAATGAGTGGGAAATATCAGGGAGGGAGACAGAACATGAGAGACGACTCCCAACTCTGGGAAACGAACTAGGGGTGGTGGAAGGGGAGGGGGTGGGGGGTGGGGGTGACTGGGTGACGGGCACTGAGGGGGGCACTTGATGGGATGAGCACTGGGTGTTATTCTATATGTTGGCAAATTGAACACCAATAAAAAATAAATTTATAAAAAAATAATAAATTCCAGCTCTACTCCGTACCAGCTGAACGACTTTGGACAAGTCATTTAATTTCTCTGTGGCTCAGTTTTCCTTTCTGTAAATGGGGCAGATTAATAGTATGAACCTCATACGGTGGCTGGGAGGATTCGGTGAGTTGAAACACACAAGTGCATCTGGGGTGCCGGGCACTCAGCTAAGTGCTATCTGTATAAGGATCTGCGAAATAAGCGCAACTAACATTTCTGGGGTGTCTGCTGTGTGCCAGGCCCTCGGATGAACCCCAGGACTCCGTGGGGGCACAGAGAACAAGCCCCCACCCCTCAGAACTTACTATCTAAAGGAGGAAGATCCAGGGTGTGTGAGCCTCGTCTGTGTTCTGCATTATACTGACTCGCCTGCAGTTTGCAGGATCCAACGGGCCTTTCCGGACCACAGTCCTGGATGGGCCCCCCTCCCCCTCACTCCTCCCATGGCCTCTGCTGCCTTTGCTCACTCTCTGACCCCCAGCTGGCCCACGTCACCTTTGCTTACGGCCCAACCACGCTTGCCAACAAGCTTTTGCACGGCAGCTTCCTCTGCTTCCCCCTCCCTGCCCCTCAACCCCTTGGCTTTAGTCAAAGCCTCCTCTCCAGAGTCACTTAACGGCGTTATGACCTGACACTTTGTGCTGTGTGCAGTGACACACGCAGGGAGGCTGGGGGGGTTTTGCTTGCCATCTGCTCCTTCAGCTCATGGAAGAGGCTCACTCACATGGGGAAGGAAGGGAGAGATGTAAGGACTCGGCTGCCTTCCGCCCACCCCCCAGCTTTGCTTTCCTCACCTATAGGAGTGCTGTTGCCATGAAGTGGGAGGACCACGCTGAGGAGCCTGGAAGTGGATGCCCCCCCCCCCAGGTAGTCGGGTGCCTCCTGGAGGAAGGGGCCGCTGGGTGAGGGTAGCAGAGGGCAGGGGGCCTCAATGAGGAAACCAGGCAGAGAATAAATGTCATCTCTCCCGCCCTGCTGCTCAGCGTCCTTAGTCCTCCCTGGGGGCCGATCCGGGAAGAGGGTGCTACGAAGCTCCTCCAGGCAGCGGGTCCAGGCTGGGCCAGGGGTGATGCAGGGGAGGCCTCTCTGTGGAGCCTGCGTGTCTTCTTTTATCCTCAGTCTAAAAGCTGGAACGAGCCAGGCTTCTCCACACAGCCTTCCAGGTGCAGAGCGCGAGGGGGTGAGAGGAGAAACTGGAGAGTTCTTAGGGGACAGGCGTAGCTGGAGGTCACACAGCACTGCTCCTCAGGCCCAGGTAGGGCGCGCGTGTGGAAAATGGTCTCAGAGGAGCCGCTCCCGCAAATAAGGACAAGAATAATGGCACATTCCCCATTTTCATTTAAAAATAGTCACGGTGAGGACAGCTTGGCACTTTCTAAGTGCCCGGAGCTGTTCTGAGCTTTTTGCACGTTAACCTCGGATCTTCACAGGGGCCAGAGGACACAGGTTCTGTTGCATTTATTTCCATTTTACGGATGAGGACACTGAGGCACAGAGAGCCTCAGTCACTCCCCGAGGTGACCCAGCGGGGACAAAGCCAAGAATCCGGGAGCTGTCGGGTGACCGCTTCACATCACATTCCGGTGAGGCAGCGGGGGCGGGGCTGCTGTGCCCATTTTTCGGAGGAGCAAGCCGAGGTTCTGAGAACCGGGTCGCCCGCCCCCGGGGAGGCAGGGGAGTGGTTTGGACTCGCCACTCGCCCGGCCGCAGGCCCCCCGGCGGGCCAGGTCGGGGCGGGGGCGGGGGCGGGGGCCGGGGCCGGGGCTCTTCACCCGGAGGCGGGGGGAGGCGGGGGGAGGCGGGGGGAGGCGGCACCGCTGGGCGCGAGCCTGGGCTTCCTCGCACGGTGCGCTCGGGCGGGGAGGCGGTCCGCCGTGCAGCACGAGGGTGTGCGCGCCTCGGCGGGCCCGGGCCCTTTGTCCGAGCCGGTGCGCGCGCGCGTGTGGTGTGCGCGTGCGTGCGCGCGCGCGCGCGTGTGTGTGTGTGTGTGTGTGTGTCCGCGTGCGGGGCGGGGCTGGGCGCTCGGCCCCGCCCCCGGCCCGCCCCGCCCCGCCCCCGGCCCGGCCGAGCTGGTATTTTTCCACCCAGCAGGATGGGTGATGCTGAGAGCAGCCCGCTCAGACAACAGACACGCGAGGTCAGGAAGGAGCCGCGTACACGTTACCGCTTCCTCCGCGCCGCCGCCAGCGCCGACCCCCGGGCCCCGCCGCAGCCCCGCTGGCTCCCCGGCTCCGAGCCCCGAGCGCCGCGAGCCCCGAGCGCCGAGCCCCGGCCACGCGGACGAGCGACGAGCGCGGAGCCCGCCGGCCCGAGAGCGAGCGGGAGGGCAGCCCCGGCCGGCGGAACCGAGCGCAGCCGAGCGCAGCCGAGCGCGGCGCCGCGGCCGCCCCAGGTACCCGAGGGACGGGGCCCCTCCCGCGCCCCGCGCCCCGGGCAGCCCCGGCCCCCCCCCGGGAGCCCCCGTGCAGGCGCCCTCTCGCCGCCGGGGGAGGGACGGGGGCCGCCGGCTCAGCCCCGCCGCGCGGCTCTTATTGTTTGCCCGGCGAAAGGGCTCGGGCTTCCCGTGCAGGCGGCAGGTGTGCGTGTGCGTGTGCGTGTGCGTGTCGGCGCCTGTGTCTCGCCGGGTGCCTGCACGTATCTCCGTGTCCCCGCGTGTGTCTGTGTGGCCGAGGGGGCTGTTTCTGCAGCTCTCCAGCAGCGTGCCCTGGGCGCCCCAGTGTATGCCTCTGTACGCCGCGTCCCGGGGCGCGCGTGTCTGTGTGTCTGTCCTGGGGTGTCTGCGATACCTGAGTGCGGCCGTGGCCGTGTGCCCTAGGGTGTGTGCGCTCGCGTGTCCCGGCGTGTGTCTGCTGCGAACCTGTCTGTATGTGGCCGTGTCTCCGGGTACCTGGCAGTGCACGTGTGTGTCCCAGACTGTGGCCGTGTCTCTGGGCTCCTGGTTGCAGGCGCTTGTGTGTCCTCCGCGGCACCTGAGGGAGTGTCCCTGGTGCCTAGAGGGCCAGACAGCCAGAGCTGATTCTCCAGGGCAGGCACTGAGTCGAGAGGGGTGACAGGGGGCAAGGCTCCAAGGGAGCTGCCCGTGTGTGGCGTGCAGGTGGCAGTGCCAACGTCCAGCCGCCTTGAGTGGCAGGACACAGGCCCCGAGGGATAGCTGGGGGCCAAGTGGGCAGCAGGCAGGGACACATCCTCCTCTTGCCTTTTCTCCTTCCTTTGCAGGGTTCCTCTTTTGAGCAAGAGGTTCTCGTCCCCCTCCCACCAGGGAAGCCAGACAGAGAATCTCAGGGACCTTCTCCAGCGGCCCCAGAGCTTCAGCCTGAACTGGAAGGGGGGGACCTGTGGGCCACCCCCAGCCCCCCACATTCAGAGGGAGGTGTGTGCCGGGCAGGGCCACCAGCCTGGCTATTTTGGTCACTGCCTGGCCCCTGCCAGATTCTGGCGTCCCCTAGGACCAGCCTCAAAGCCTTGGGAGGTAGCCCGGGCCCCCATTTCCTGCCTGGAGAAATAAATCAGCTCAGTAACTGCCCCGACACTTGAACGGAGGGTCTTTGGGCTGAGGTTTAGCGGCGCGTGGCTGGCTCCATTTGGACTTTGGTAAATTGGCCCACGCTTTGGCACTGCTGGCATTCAAATAAATGTCATGGAGGAGATCTTTTTAAAATTTCTTTTTAATTTTTTTTTCTTGGCTAGAAGGGAGGGGAGCTCATCCAGAGTCTCCCAGCCAGAAGGAGTTTATTTTTGTGAGAAAGAGCGGGTGACTGCTTAGCAACCGCCTGCCTCACTCTCGACCAGGGAGTCATCCTGAGAGTGTGGGGTGGGCATGAGAAGGTGTGGGGGTGGAGTAGGGGAAGGAATTTAATCAGGATGGTGTAGGGGGATTAGAGGGATGTCCGTGCCGGAGCGCCCTGGCTCAGAACCCGCCACGGGGTGGGATTGGCAGAATAACCAGAGGTCCTAGGCCTGGCTCAGCCCCTCGTTGACCCTGTGCAGCTTTTGGAGGGGGTTGGGCTCAGTTTCCTCATCTGTAGAATGGGTGAAGTAGACTGGTTATGGGGTCAGCGGGGACCAAAAGGTAGGAGCGTGTCCCCAGAGAGCTCAGATCAGTTACCGTGCCTCAGTTACTCAGTAGGTGACCTTGGGTGATTCTCTTGGCCTCTTGGGACCTCAGCTTGGCTGTCTGGGCAGCAAGGACGCCAGTGCCGGCCTCACTGTGTCCTTGAGGGGATTGAGGGAGATGAGGATGAATAAGCCTGTGGTAAGCTGTAAAGCCGGGCTCGGCTTCGTAGCTGCCGATTAGAGAGTGTCACGAGGTCCCAGGTCACTGGTATATGGCAGGGCCAAGGTGCACTCCTGAGCTTTTGTCCTTTGGGGATACCGTCATGCTGGCCCAGGATGCAGCTGCAGTGGGTCTCCTCTGCCCGGTTCCTCCCCTCTCCACCTGCAGCGATGGGGTCACAGCAGCTTTGCAGAGTCAGGAGGCCTGAGTGGGAAGTGCCCATTTTAGAGATGGGCAAACTGAGAGCTGCCTAGGGGACTTTGCCTTGATTGGGCAGTGGCAGGAGCGGGCCTCAAAGGTCTTCTTTTGGCCAGCTGTGTGTTTGGGCCCCATGGACCTTTAGTCAATGATGTGCTGAGGATTTGAACTTGGACCTCAGTCGAAACCTGGGGAAAATGAGGGACAGAGACCCCCTCCCATCCTCAGGGTTGGAGGATGAGTGCCTGGGACCCACTGACACCTCGGTTCTGCCCCTCATTATTCATTTTCCCTTCCATGTGCCTTCTGGGGGAGCCCTGCCACTCTTCCTACACAAGTGTCGGTCCCCAGGAGGGAGTTTGGGCTCTGGGGGTGGTATTTTTTTAACACCTCACTTTGGGGGTTTGACTGTCAACCTGTCAGAGGACTTGGGAGCCGTACTTCACTGAAAGTCCTTCCAAAGGTCCCAAAATGATTAGATGCTTGTGAGACATTGAACACGTTCCTGTATATAGGAAAGAGCTGACAAATAAATTACAAGGAGGGCCCAGAATCTAGCTTAGCCTCAGCTGGAGGGGGTCTGGGCAGGAGGAGGGCTGGCTTTGGAAGCCCAGGGTCACCTTGGCAGGTGCAGGAGGTCATAAGCAAGCGTCAGATTCTTTGGGGCTCCATCTCACTCCTCTGTGTTGGCCAACTTGGCACAGGTGTTGGTTTGAATTTATGGGTTCTGGGGAGGAACTGTGGAAATGCCCAGGGTGGCCTTCAAATGTGAAAGTGAGGTCTTTTTAAATATGCCTTATCTAGCTGTTTAATAAACCTTGCTTAAGGTCAGTTCTGGCCTGGCACTGAACTGGGGATAGAGTATTGGCTTTCGAGGTGCTCAAAGTGCAGAGGGAGATAGGACAGTGACCATGCCCTCCAAGGCGTGCCGTGAGGACTCGGGTGACTGAGTGTGCACCGATGGCAGGGTTGTAGGCACTTCAGCTTCTTAGAGGAGGCGATGTCAAAGCTGGCATCTTCTGTGACTGGAGGAACAGTATGGGCTGGCATTCTGGGCAGGGGGTATAGCAGGTGCAAAGGCACAGTGACATGAAATAGCCAAGGTTGTTTGTAGATAAAGTCTTGCAGGGTTCCTGCTGGAGAAAACAGGAGCCGGGTGGTAGGAGGGCCTAGGCATTGGGTAAACCGGCTTGAGCTTTATTCGGAGGGCAGCAGTGATAGAAACAGCATCAGACTGGGTTTGGGGGCAGCAGTGGGAGACGCCAGTTAAACCTAGGAGCCCAGAAGACCCCCGATGGTGGGCAAGGTACTAGGCTGGGGTCCAGGAAACCGAAGGTGGCCAGGCCACTGCTGGTCAGGGCACAAAGCATTTTCCATGCCACTGAATCTTGCCTGGAGCTCTTTTTGTAAACACAGGGTAAAGGCCCAGACATGCTGTTTAATAGGTACACAGGCCATTAACTTACTGGCTCTGAGCTCCCTGGGAGCATGAAGCCCAGGAGTCTTTAGGGTGAATTATGTCTGCCCTGGACAGGGGCTTTGGGGTTTCCCCTCTAACCTCACCTGGTCAGAGGTTTCATTTGGAAACCTGAGCTGAGGGGCAGGTTATGGGTGGCCAAGAGAAGCCAGAGGGAATGGAAGTTGCTGGGAATTGCAATAAAATGGTTTCTAAAGCTCTGAGTCAACCAACTCCCTTATAAAAACCAATGTACAAACAGCAAATCACCCAAAACAATAAAAGGGAAGGGGAGTATAGGGGACAGGGGTTGGGCAGCAGTAACTCTAATCAGGCATAGAATGACCTGAGTTACTTTTTACAAATTCAGGTCCCCAGGTCCAGCATGGACACACTGAATCAATCCCCCATGGGGTGGAGCCTGGAATCTGTATTTTAAATTTCATCATGTGATTAAAAAAAAAGATTTTATTTATTTATTTTTTATTTTTTTTAAAGATTTTATTTATTTATGAGAGACACACACACAGAGAGAGACAGAGACAGAAACAGAGACACAGGCAGAGAGAGAAGCAGGCTCCATGCAGGGAACCTGATGTGGGACTTGATCTTGGGTCTCCAGGATGACACCCTGGGCTGAAGGCGGCGCTAAACCGCTGAGCCACCCGGGCTGCCCAGATTTTATTTATTTATTCCTGAGAGACAGAGAGAGAGAGGCAGAGACACAGGCAGAGGGAGAAGCAGGCTACCTGCAGGGAGCCTGATGCAGAACTCGATCCCAGGACCCTGGGATGATGCCTTGAGCTGAAGGTAGACGCTCAACCACTGAGCCACCCAGGTGCCCCTAAAAAGAATATTTTTAAATGGAGATACGATTTACATGCAGTGAAATGCAAAGATTCTGTTTCAGTTTGATGAATTTTGACAGATTTGTACATCTGTGTAACTACCATTCGGATTAAGATAGAGGATATTTCCAGCTCCCCTAGAAAATTAGTTGTCTCATGCCCTTCCCCTCCCATAAGTGACAAGTTTCTGATTTTTGTCACCATAAATTAGTTTTGCCAAGCCTAAAACTTCATATAAATGGACTTGTCTAGTCTATGCTCTTTTGTGTCTGGCTTCTTTCCACTTGATGTTTTTGAGATCCATCCATGCTATGGAGTGTATCAGGAGGTGATTCCTTTTATTGCTGAATAGTATTCCATTGTATGGATTTACCCATCTTTATCCATTCGCCTGTTGATGGACGTTGGGGTGTTTCCAGTTTGGAGTGTTGATGAATAAAGCTGGTATGAACATTCCTGTGCAAGTCTTTTAGTGGGCTTATTATTGTCCATTTCTCTCAGACTGGGACTGCTGGGTCCTAGGGTAGATAGCTGTCAATTTTTTTTTTTAAGATTTTATTTATTTAGGGCACCTGGGTGGCTCAGTGGTTGAGCGTCTGCCTCTGGCTAAAGACATGATCTTGGGGTCCTGGGATCGAGTCCTGCATCGGGCTCCTCACAGGGAGCCTGCTTCTCCCTCTACCTGTGTCTGCCTCTCTCTCTCTCTGTGTCTCTCATGAATAAATAAATAAATAAATAAAATCTTTTAAAAATCAAACATAAAATTGTTTAAAAAAAGATTTTATTTGGGGGAAGGGGAGGTTGAGGGAGAAGCAGGCTCCCCGCTGAGCAGGGAGCCTGGGATCATGACCTGAGCCAAAGGCAGATGCTTAACCAACTGAGCCACCAGGCACCCGGTAGACGTTAACTTTATGAGAAATTATCAAAGAATTGTTTTAGTTACAAAAATAATACACCTCAAGCAATACAAAACTGTATAAACTAAAAGTGATCCATAAAGATCATTAAAAAAAAGTGCACTCTCCTCCTCTGTATGTCAATTTGTCTGTCTCTTTCTTTAATGACAATAAAGACCCATAAGATTATATATACATTTTCCTCTGCATACAGCTTTACCCGTATCCCTCGGCTGTCTCTGTGGACATTTATTTTCCCTTTTATTACTTTCTAGATCAGTATTCATTTCAGTTTTGATTTCCTCTTTGACCTGGGGCTACTTAGGAGGATGTGTCCAGCAAGCTAGCTGGAGTTTCGTTTCGGTGTCATTGAAAATGGCATCATCCCGTTCTTGGTCCCGCCACTCAGCCTTCAAACAACGGACCATTGTGGAGCCACCCCTCCTCAGAACACACGGCTCTCCCAGGCCATCCTGAGTCTGCATTTGGGACTCGCTGACCTAGTGTGGCCTGCCTTAATCACCGCCAGCGCCGCCAGCTCAGGGAATGCAAAGCTCCCAGCCGGCGACTTTGAACTTCCCCTGAAGGTGGGCCACGAAGCAGGCCGGGGCCATTCGGCATTCTGAGATGGGAAGGAGCTGATGTTTATCGAGCACCTGAGATGCCTTATCTCCCTTCCTGCTTATAAGCCGTGTGCCTGACTTGGGGTTTGTACCCCCATCTTCTGGATGAGTTCATGCAGCCTCAGCAAAGTGCCCTGCTGAGGCTCACACCGGTGGGAAACGGGAGGTCGACGTAGAACCGGAGCCCGTCCTGATCCCACTGGTGGCGCTGCAGAGGCTTCCTGAGCACCTACTGGGTGTCAGGCAGGGCGCCAAGGCTGGGAGGAGAGGGACGGTAAAAAAAAAACCGGCCCTGGAGCTCAAGTGGCTCAGTCTCACGGAAGGGGAGAAGATCTCTATCAGGAAGAGGTTAATGAACAATTCCAGGAGGCTTATGCCAAGGGCAGGCAGTGGTCCAGGCAGCAAAACGTGGGGAAGATCTGAGGGAGAGTGGTCCATTGGCCGGGGAGCGAGGAGACTTCGGGAGCTTTGAGTTAAGCCTTCCCGCCCGTCCACTTTCTGGATCAGAGACCGAGGTCCCAGCGAGGCCGATAAGCTATCAAGGGGCCATTGTTCACAAGCTTGCGGTTCTTCCCCCACTCACCCTCCGCTCGGGGATTCTGTTGAACAGGTAAATGCCAAGGCACTGTTTTAGCCTCTGTCTCAAACTCCTGATGATCACGTTCACAATTCAGATCCAAATTTTATCCCAGCTGATGGGAAGGGGGAGTGAGAGGACAAAGATGCACCCATCCAAAAGATCCCTTGGGGTTCGGCTGCTCGGGAGACCCCTGCAGAAGCCGGGGTGGGGGTTCCTGGAAGGCAGGACCGCTGGCTCCTGCGGGCCCCTCTGGCTCCTGGCGACGGTGCGGAATAGAATCAAGGCAATTGCAAGAGGGCTGGAGGGCAGGAGAGCTGAGTTCTGGTTTTGCTGGCTTGGGTCCTCCCTAGCCTCCCCATTAAGCAGAAGCTTGGGCCACATCTCTGAGGGGTCCCTAGGGTGGGCGTTCCGAGAGACCTGCCCTTCCCCACAGCTCCTAAGTGCTAAGCCACTCCCTGCCATGGTCCACCGGCCCTTTCCAGCAGAAAGTCTAACCCATGCCAGGTTGCCTGTTCCCTGGGGGGTGGGTGAGCGGTGGACGCGTGTAGTGGATTTCAGCGGAGTCCTGCTCCAGGAGTGCAGGGCACCAGAAGGGGGCAGTCCCGAGGGCTCTGCCCTCGTGCCCCATTGCCGACCGGCCCCTGGGGTGATGGCTGCCTAGGCTTCACTGAAGACGGGACCATGATTTCAGGCCCTTCCTCCCTTTGTCGTCTTCTTTTTTTAAAGCAGGCTCCATGGCAACGTGGGGCTCGAACTCACAACTTTGAGATCAAGAGTTGCATGCTCTACGGACTGAGCCAGCCAGGTGCTCCTCTCCCTTCTCTTCTTCTTTCCCCTCTTTCAGGGCCATCTTGAAGTTGCCCACTCATGAGGCTTTCCTTCAGCCCTGTGACTGTGCCTGGCACATAGTAAGCACTCAAAAAGGATCAGATGAGACAAAGTGTACATTATCTCACCTTGCTCAGAGCCTCTGTAGGGCAGAGTTCACATCTTTGTGATCTTCCCTTTTATCTCTTCACCTGGTTGAGATCACATCAGGGGAGGGATAGAGGCTCCAGTGTCCGGCATAGGGCCTGGCACACAGTAGGTGCTCAGCACACACCCAAAAGGCTGTCTGATTCCGTCTGCTCTAAAATGAGAGCCTATAGTTTAAACATCTGAGTGGGTCTGGGCTTGGAAATTTTATTCATCCATCATCATCCGTATGTCTTGGTTCTAGGCCCCAGGGATGTGACAGGAAAATCAGACAGACCAATACCCTCATGGAGCTGACCATGAAATAGTTTAATGAATTATTGCAGCAGCATGGGGCACGAGGGTTTGGATGCAAGATCAAGTCCCAGGCCCGAAAAAACACTACCAGTTGCTGCAAAATGGTCTCCCAGGGACAGCTCTGGACGACAGGCATGTGTTGTCCACATGGAGTTTTATACTTCAAGCCAGTATTTTTCAATGTGGATTTTTTTTTTAAGATTTTGTTTATTTATTCATGAAAGGCACAGAGAGAGGCAGAGACACAGGCAGAGGGAGAAGCAGGCTCCCTATAGGGAGCCCGATGTGGGGACTCTGGGATCACACCCTGAGCTGAAGGCAGATGCTCAACCACTGAGCCACCCAGGCATCCCTGGATTTTTGTTTGTTTGTTTGTTTTTTGTATCTGCATCTGGTCATTGTCCGGTGTCCCTGAACTTCCTTCCATTCCACTTGGCAGTCCCCCTTGGGCTCTCCAGCATGATGCCCAGTGCCTCCCGCCTCCAACTGGCTGCTTCCTCAGTTAGGTCTGGTCTGGCTCTGGAGGCATGGAAACGTCTTGACAGTGGATCTCTAGCAGGTGGAAGCATTCTGCTCTGTTCATTCACCAGGGCTGGCCGCAGCACAGGAGACAGATTCATGGAGGCGGGCTTTATGTTTATAACCCTCCTGTGGGAATCCTTAGTGCTTTCACCAGGGCAGTTCCAGGCTGGAGTGGGGAACTCCAGGCAACCCCCACCCCACTCCAGGTAGGGCTCCAGGTAGGGCTCGCAGTGCACCCCCACAGCAGGCCCCCACCTTCCCCACCTTTCCCACCTTCCCCCACAGCCCCTCTGTGGTCAAGCTGCTGTGAGTTGGGGGCGGGGGGGGGGGGGGGGGGGGGGGGACGACTCCAGGCAGAGAGGATAATTTGCCTCCTTGAAATGCTAAAGATTCAGCCTTCTGCGGGAGGATCAGAGGCAGCCACACTGCCTGCCCGAAAGTGAAGCCCTAAATCTGAGACCTGGAATGTTTTCAGTATATCTTGTTACCTTGGCTGAGCCTGTGAGTGAAGTCCAGTGATCAGTACCCGTTTGCTAAGTCTCTTTGCAGGATGCAGCCAGCCTCCCCTGAGCCTTGGAGAGGCTCCTCGGTAGTTGGGAGGCTGAGAGGCACAGGAGAGGTTTCCTTCCCTCTCCAACCTTTCAGTTACCTCTGACCCCTGCTTGCAGTTCTCCCAGGCTCAGGGGTCGTTGCCACATCTTGGCTCGGTCCTGGGATATGGTAACAACAGCAATGATGATGACATACCAGTGCTCCTCAGACTTAAGCCCAAGACGTCACCTGAGAGCTTGTTCAGATGCCTTTTTCTAGGCGAGAGAACTGAACGGGGCTCTGAGATCCTGCATTTTTAACCACCCCCTAAGCTCTGTCAATGCTGCTGGTCTGGGAACCACACTCTGAGTAAAAGAGGTAAATCACAGCCCTTGGGTGCCTGGAAAGCATCATCTCCCTGGCCATCACAAGAGATACCATTATTCCTATTTTGCATGTCGAAAGCTGAAGCCCCAGAGACCTCACGTAACTTGCCTGAGGCCACACAGCTGGGAGGCGGCTGAGCCAGGCCAGGCCAGGCCCTCTGGGCCAGCGCCACTTTGGAAAGGATGCTGGTGGGGAAGCCGTTTTCTACTGAACAGTGTCCACGGTCCAAAAGCCACAGGAGGCATTTCAAGGCAGCCAAGTCGGATGTAAATCAGGGAGAGCCCAGGGCCAGCCAGGCGGTGCTGACAGCAGGGCAGCCTGAGGCAGTGTGTCAGGATCAGGTCTGAAGTGGGACTTGCTGCTGGCAGCCGCCTGGTGTGGGGAGCCGTTGGGGGATGCTCACAGCTCCTAGAAGACCAGCGTGGGGCCTTGTCACTCTTACGACCTCATTTTTTAGATGAATCCCAGGGTGGAGGGCCAGCTGGAAACATTGGCAGTGGGATATGTGGAAGCTGGGAGCTGGTGCATTAGTTGTTCAAGTACAGGTTCATCCTTGCAACTGGGGATCTGCTTGAAGACAAGGGTTGCTGAGATGTGCTTGGCTGGGGCTTTATTTTTGCACCAGGCATCTGCCCCAAGCACCCAGGAAGAGTAGAACAGATTTAGAATCTAGGTTCTCGACTTGTGGTCGCAGGATGTGCGGTCTGGTCATCACCTGGGAGCTTGTTAGAATGTAGAATCAGGGCCCCACTCCAGACCTGCTGACTCAGGCCCTGGGAGTGGGTCCTACCAAGTTTTAAGAAGCCCTCCAGGCTTAACTTTGAGAAGGGCTGATTTCTCCATCTCCGGCCAAATGCCCAGAGGTCATCAGGGAGGGTCAGTCCCAATCTTTGCTAAGGGCTGAGAGTACCAGGGCTGCAGGGGGTCATTCTATTCCCCAGTTTTCTGATGGCCTAAACATCAGGTAAAGGGGCATGCATAAAGTTATACAACATACCTGAGGCAAGGCATAGGTCTGGATTCTTAGAGTTGCAAGTGGCAAAAATCAGTTCAAACTATATTTATTTATTTATTTATTTATTTATAAAGATTTTATTTATCTGTTCATGAGAGACACAGAGAGAGGGAGAAGCAGGCTCCCTGAAGGGAGCCCAATGTGGGACCCGATCCCGGGTCTCCAGGATCATCCCCTGGGCCAAAGGCAGGCGCCAACCGCCAAGCCACCCAGGGATCCCCCTGTTCAAACTATTTTTTAAAAAAAGAAAGGAGGGAAAGAAGGAGAGAGGGAGGGGAAGAAAGAAGGAAAAAAACATTTACGGATTCTTAACTGAAAATCCCGAACTTCAGCATACTTCAGGCATGGCTGGATCCAGGTGCTGAGCTATGTCATTGGGACTCCGTTTCTTTCTCTCCATTTCTGGGCTCCTGTGTTGGTTTTATCTTCCTTGGGGTACTCTCAGCTGCATAGGATGCTTCCCCTCCCAGCAGAATCATCTCAGTCTAGAAAGAGCCTTTTTTTTTTCCAATATTTTTTGCACAAGCCCCTGTCATTCCCTCTCATTGTCCAGCCTTGGTCAGGTGCTTATCCTTGAGCCAATTGTCACAGCCCCTCTGGTTGGCTAGGCCTGGCTCACATGCCCACCCAGGACCCCATGGGCTGAGAGTGGGTAAGCATGTGTCTCCAGGTGGAAGAGATGTGAGGCTGCCCCCAGAAGAAGTGGCATGGGTGCCAGCAGGCTATATCCACAGGGACTTAGTGCCATTCTTGTCCTCCTCTTTGAGCTGGGTTGCCCTCACACAACTGCTTAGATCTCAGGCCAGATAGAATTATACTCCTTTTCCTGGTTCCCTTAACATTATGCTTATAATTGTGCATTAAACATGCCACCTTCATCTTTTTCTTTGTCCCTCTTCCCATGGTATAGTCCAGGATAGCAAGTTACACGTTGCCACAGCACCTACACCTGTTGCAGGCATTACTAACCCACCCCAGCCTTTACAATGCCATGTGTCCACCCAGAAAATGAATCCTCTGTGGTATCTGTGTCACATGTTGGCCATTACCGTGGGGTTGTGGGGTTGTAGAGCAGGGACCTCAGCTGTGTTCTAGTACCTGAAGCAGTGCCTGGCACATCGTAGGGGCTCAATAAATTTTAAATATATATATATATATATATTTTATTTTGGGGCAGCCCAGGTGGCTCAGTGGTTTGGTGCCACCTTTGGCCACCCTCCTGGAGGGTCCTGGGGACCCGGGGTTGAGTCCCACATTGGGCTCCCTGCATGGAATGGAGCCTGCTTTTCCCTCTGCCTGTGTCTGTGCCTCTCTCTCTATGTCTCTCATGAATAAATAAAATCTTATAAAAAATATATATATATATTTAAGTAATCTCTCCACCCAGCATGGGGCTCAAACTTACCACCCTGAGACCAAGAGTCACATGTTCTACTGACTGAGCCAGCCAGGTGCCCCTTAAGAAATTACTGACTGAATATTGCTACCCCACAGTGCCTTGAACACTGGGCACCTATAGGAGCCCGTTGAATGTGGGGGCCCTAATGTAGTAATGAGCTTGTCTAATTTGGGGGGAGGGAGCTCTGTAGACTTGCTGAGGCCATGTGTCTGAGTCCAAGGAAGGGCCTCAGGTACATTGAGGAAACACTTGTCTACCCTACAGGCCTCTTTCTGCCCTCCCACAGCTACTCCGTTCCCTGCACTGTTAATCCATTTACCTGTTCATTGAAATGTGTGATCTTATTTGATAAGAAACCATTTCCTGGTTTTCTGCATTTTTATATTCTAGGAAACCAGGGGAGCCTTCCAGCAAAGCTCTGCTGGTGGAATGAGAGGGGCAGAGGTGATCTTCCTCGACTTGCATTTTTTCCCAAACCGAGTGCCAAAGAACAGGAGGTGTTCTACTTTAAAAAAAAAAAAAAAAAAAAAAAAAAGCCTTCTGGGGTCAATGACATTTGGCAACTGCTTGACTCAGCGAAGTTCAACAGATTTCCTTGGCACTGTGATTCCTGGAGCCTTTAACCAGTCGATGAATTATCATATTCTCCAAGAGTCTGGGGCCCCCAGGCCTCCCTCAGCCCCTCTGTCTTGTCTTGATGTGTCCCTTTGCTTACAGGGACACAGTCATTCACAGACTTGGGCCTGTGACCAGGCTGGTATGGTGCCCCTGGGAGTGCAGGCTTCTGGGGCAGGCTAGGGCAATGGCAGTGGCTTATGTTTGCAGTCCCCGGCATAGGCTGCCAGCAGTCCTCGCTGCTGACAGTTTGAGGAGCTGGGTATGTGAGCAAGTGTGGATGTGTGTGCGTGGGTGCACCTGTATGTGAACTCGTGGGTCTGTGTCTGCATGTGTGTGTGTGAGCATGCATGTGTGCATGGGCGCCTGTGCACCCTGGTTTTCCCAGCCCTGGCCCCACTGGGTGTTGACTTGTCCTCTCCCAGTGTGTGTGAGTTGGACAGTCACACGTAGAAGATCCCAAGCCCTGCATACAGTCACAACCTGACCAGATCTTTTCTTCTTTGCTTCCTCTCGTTGTATTAGGTCCAGAACAACAACTTTTGCTGAGGAGCCTCCAAAACGTAAGTGGCATTTGACCTCCCCATGGTGTTGCCGTCTCACCAGTGTGGGGTGCCCAGGATCTCAGTGTCTCCTTCAGGCTTGAGGAGGAGGAAGCAGAATGCCCAGGGCTTTGGGACCTTGTCCATGTGTCACCTCTGGGTGTTGGGTTTATGGCCCCGGTTGGCCACCTATGCCTGACTGTGCAGGGGAGGCAACCCTACAAATGCTGAGCACTGATTTTGGAGTCTGGCCTGGACCCCATCCTGGCTTTGCCACCGAGCAGTGATAGGGGGCTTCTTGAGTTAATTCTGAGGATTGGGGTCAGACACACATAAAAGGGTGAGATGCTTGGCTCCCAGTACTGATAGGATGCTCCTATCAGGACTTGGGGCTACTGTCCCAATTGTCTCATTATTAAACTTTTTACTTATTTCTTTTTTAAAGACCTGTTCATTTGAGAGAGAGTGAGCATGCGTGAGGGGGGAGGGGGCAGAGGGAGAGAACCTACAAGCAGACTCCCTGCTGAGTGCAGAGCCCCTCCCCACCACCCATGAGATCCTGACCCCAGCAGAAACCAAGAGTTGGACGCTTAACTGACTAAGCCACCCTGGTGCCCCTAAACTTTTTCTTTTTAAAAAATTGAAAACCTTCAGAAAAGTGGAATGGAGAATACAGTGAACTCTTGTATACCTTTCACTTAGATTTTCCCATTGCTAACATTTGCTACGTTTGCTTCATCTCTCTATATGTATGTATGCTATCAAAATAGTCACATTAATACTTTTTTTTTGCTGACTCATTAGGGAGTAAATTACAGGCATGATGCCCCTTTAGTCCTAATCCTTTGACTGTATTTCGTAAGAGCAAGGCCATTCATTCTCTTAAATAAGCACATGCAGTTATCAACCCCAGGACATTTAACATTGACACAATTTTGTTATCTAATCTACAAATGTTAATGACGTTTTGCTGACTGTCTCATATTTACAGAAGCTAACCCCCCCCCCCATTGGTTCAGGATCACAGTGTTTTATAAATGGGGCAGGAACCTGAGTTTTCTGCAGATTACTTCTTCACCTTGGTTTAAAACATCTTTACTTTGAAAGTCTTTTTTGTTCTGACATTCAGTAAGGAATAGATTTTACGACAGGATACCCTGTGTGTTCGCCCATACACACACTTGAAAGTGAAACCAGTCTCACAAACCCGCAACTTCAACATCTTTAGGGCTCTGTTCTAGTCTGTTCTCTTTTGTAAAAATGATTGTCCAAAAAAAAAAAAAGGATTGTCCTGACCCTTTAAGTTGATTTCATGACTCACTAGTAGACTCTACTCTAGAATGTGCAAACCACCCTGGCTTCTTGGGTAGAAATTTCTCCCAGGAGGGAAGGTAGTGCCTTGACCCAGCTCTTACTGGTCCAGATTTGGAGTTTGGCTGATGTGGGGACACCTAAGAAGCCAGGACTGGGAGAAAGGCCCTGAGACCCTGGCCCTCTGCTGCCTATAGTGGGCCTGACCCAATCATCAACAACCCCCCCACCAGGCCACATGACCCCATGGAGACCTGTTCTTTATGCTGTGCCATCAGGCAGGCATATCCCTGGTGGCTCAGGACACCTCCCTGGCTAGCTGCTGAGTGGGCATGGAGATGTCCTAGTCCATGTCAGCCTCCAGAGTCATTACCATACTGCTCACCAATGTCAGTAAGAGTGATCATGAGCATTTATTAAACTCTTTAACAGCATGCTAGTTATGGCACCTAGAGCAGCAGCACGTTTTAGCCCACAAGAGTCTTAGGATGTGGGTGCTGCTGTTCTTTTTGTAAAAATGGCAGGTACATTTATTGAGTGCTTACTGTGTGTCAGGTACCGCCAGGCACTTTAGAGACTCAGTCCTCAAAATAGCCCTATAAGTTAGACACTGATAGTATCTCCATTGTACAGATGGGGAAACTGAGGCACGGGGAGGTGAATTCCCTCCTCCCAAGGTCACCCAGGTAGGAAGGATCTGAACCCCACCTCTTCTGACCCTGGTGCCAGCCCTGCTCTCTCCTCCCCCCAGGCTGGGACCAGACTCCTAGGCCAGCCCATTCCCAAGGCCTTGTGCTCGTTAATAAGTAGCCTGGGGCAGACCAGGAATGAGATGCCTGCTGCTGCAAAGCTGGAGTGCACTGAGTGAGTTCTGCTTCCAGATAAAGAGTCTTGTGCAAGGCTCCCAGCCCCCAGCTGGGCTGGTGATTTTCCGGGCAATAAACAGATAGAAGCCTCTCCTACTAGGTGTGCTGATCCACCCACAGTTGGTGGGAGCCCATTTCACAGGAGACACAGCAGAGGCTGAGAAGTGGGTTTGCTCTCAGGCCTGTATGACGCCTCCTCCACATGGCCCTTTGGGTTTATTCTTTCTGGAAGGGCTCCCGGGCCATGTGACACGGCAGGCAGCAGGATTTGGAGGGAAGGCGGTGGTCTCTAGGGAGCACTCCCAGGCGTGTAGGTGTGTGGCCCTCTTACAGAGGCCTCCAGGCTCCCGTCTGAGGAACCTGAGGAACCAGATGACAGACACTCACAGCCCCTCAAGGCGCGCAGCAGGGAGGTGATTGAGAGGTGGGCGTTTGACGGTTGTTCTGCAGACTTGGAGCTGTTAAGGAACTGGCCAAAACTGTGATTGCTGGCAGTGGGAAGTCCGTGGAGCTGGAATATCACGCAGTTCTGGATTCGAACCCCTGGCTCCGTCCTATGCCAGCATTGTGGCCTTGAGAGGAGAATCACTGGACTCAAAACCTTGGCTTTCCCACCTGTAAGATGGACCAATAGCAGCACCCAGGAGGATTAGAAAGCATGTATGGTATCAGGGGTAAGGGTCCCTTTGTCCCTGAAGCACTCAACAGGCCTAACAAAATCAGTATGGAGCACCCCCGTACATGTTCTAATTTCTCCCCCTTGGCAGGATCCCTTAGCTCAGTCCCCTCATTTGCCTCTGCTGAAATCAGATCTACCCTTTTGGGTATCTGTGGTCATTTTAGCTGCAGGGGCCTGCTCCCCCGCCCCCTCCCAGATCCCTCCAGGTTGTAAACTCAGGGGAGGGAGTGTTCATACAGCAGACCTGTGACCCCTCCAGTGACAGCGACACTCTCTTCACTGGCTCCCTGGAGGAGCCAAGACAGTGAGAAAATGATATTTACTGTCTGTCTGCCCTGATCATAAAAATGATACATTTAAAAAAAATTGAGATAATTTGACATGCAACAGTCTCTAGGTTTAAGGTGTGAAAACATTTTGATTTGATACATTTCTACTGCAAAGTGTGATTGTCACTGTAGCATTAGCTAACACTTCTGTTGGGCCACATAATTACCATTTCTTCTAGTGTTGGGAAGTGATGTATTTTTTAAAAGATTTTATTTATTTATTCATGATAGACACAGAGAGAGAGGCAGAGACATAGGCAGAGGGAGAAGCAGGCTCCCTGTGGGGATCCTGATTCAGGACTCGATTCCAAGACCCCAGGATCACGCCCTGAGCTGAAGGCAGTCACTCAACCACTGAGCCAGCCACCCAGGTGTCCCGGAAGTAATGTAGTTTTAATAGGGAAAAGTTGGAGAGCACAGAAAAGTCAAAAGAAGAAAATAAAATTCATCTCCTTTCCTGCCATGGAGACATAACCACCTAACAGTGCATTTGTAAATGTGTGGGTGAATATGCATTATTTACATTTTGCCTTTTAAAATTGAACTCACCGTGTGGCGGTGTTTGGGAGCCAGCTTCCCACCCCCATTCCCAATCAGATTTCTTAGCGTTTTTCTGGGTCTTCGATCTTCTAAGTCAAGGTCAGCAGATATTTTTTTAAAGGGCTAGATAGGATATATTTTGGTTTTAGGGTCTTGTGGTTTTACCTCCACTGATCTCAGATGGTCTCACATCTGCACTTATACCCAGAATGCAGTCACAGACAAAATGCAAATGAGCGGGTGTCATTTTATACCAGTAAAACTTTATTTACAAAAATAACCTGCTAGGGCAACCTGGGTGGCTCAGCGGTTTAGTGCCGCCCTCAGCCCAGGGCATGATCCTGGAGATCCAGGATCAAGTACCACGTCAGGCTCCCTGCATGGAGCCTGCTTCTCCCTCTGCCTGTGTCTCTGCCTCTCTCTTTGTGTGTCTCTCATGAATAAATAAAATCTTAAAAAAAAATAACCTACTAGATCTGGCCCTGGGGCAGGGGGAGTGGGGCAAGTTTGCTGATCACTTGCCCACCCCCTATCCCCACTTCTTAATTACTTTAGTTTGGGCAAACCATCATTTATTGAATTAATCCCCTAGTGACGAGAGATTGGCCCATTGTAGTTTCTCTTTCATGTAAACCACTCTCCTGTGAACATCTTTCTTTTTTCTTTCTATTTTTAATTGTGGTAAAATATACATAACATAAAACGAACCATCTCGACCATTTTTAAGTCTACAGTATAGTAGTGTTAAATATATTCACATTGTCATGCAATGGATCTCCAGATCTTGCAAAACTGCGTGCACTGAACATCTCTGAGTAGGCATCTTTATACACTGGTCTGGTTGAAAAGATTGGAATGGCTAGCCTAAAGGGAGTGTGCTTTTTTAAGGTGCTGGGCACATGTTGCCAAATATTGGCCCTCAGAAATTACCCTAATTGGGATGCCTGGGTGGCTCAGAGGTTGGGCCTCTGCCTTTGGCTCAGGTCGTGATCCCGGGATTTAGTTCCACATCGGGCTTTCCGCAGGGAGCCTCCTTCTCCCTCTGCCTGTCTCTGCCTCTCTCTGTCTCTCATGAATAAAATAAAAAGTCTGAAAAAAAAAAAAAAGTCTGAAAAAAAAAAAAGAAAGAAATTGCCCTAAGGGAAGCCTATGCCTATCTTCAGTGACAGCCTCGCAGGCCTCAAGAGGGAGTAGTACCACTTCCCTGGGGAGCCCCTGCCTTCAGGGATTCAGGGAGCCATGGCTTGAAAACAACCCATCCCAGAGAAGCAGCCCCCAGTCTGCCAGCCTTCCTTTTTTGGAAAAAAAAAAAAAAAATCAATAAACAAGATGTGTTAGGAACACTGGACCAGACTCTGAGTTTAATTAATGCCCTTTAGAGAGAGGAGAGGTGTGGTTAAGACCTCAGCTCAGGTGTCCCATGAGCCTGGGCATAAATGTCATTTGGCCTCTACCTAGCTGTGTGACCCAGGGCAGGTCACTTAACCTCTCTGGGCCCTCAGGTCCTCTGTCAAAATAGACATGGTGTAGAATGATGTAGAATCTCTCCTCTCTGATTGGAAGATCAGGGAACTCTGAAAGTTCTTCACATGGTGGCTGGCACTTGCTGCCCCCCCCCCCCGCCCCCCAGCCCCAGCACGTGGCAGTTGGGATTGCTATTCTTACTGCTGCTGTCAGGATTACTTTTAACACCTCTGTCACAGTAGTCTGAATATACAGACAGTAACAGCATGTAGGCCGTTCGCAGTTCTCAGAAAGGTTTTCCATCCGTAATACTTGCATTATTTTATAGCGTAGTTATTATTACTGTCCATGTGTAACAGGTGAGAAATTTGAGGCTTGGGAGGGCAGCGGCCAACTCGAGGTCAGCCATGTGTCAGGACAGGGAGCCTGGGCTTTAGTCCACACCTTTGGCTTACACTCTGTTCCACACAGCAGCTGCTGGAAGCACAGGCCTCTGGGCGACCAGGGCAAGCAAGAGCCTCTTCTTCTGGTCTCACCTGTTGGGGGAGGCTTGGGCCTCCAGTGGAGAGAAGACTCCTTGCTTTCTTTTCCTGTCTCTGGCTCTTAGCCCCAACAGCGGACAGATTTTTTTTTTTTTTTTAGGAGAGAGGTTACAATTCTGTGTGTGGGGTCCCTCCTCCCACCCCACCCCCATACCACCAAGCATTCCGGCACTCCCTGGAGGTCCTACCTATTAACTCACTTCTGACACTGTTTACTTTGGGATGGCGTCAGATGCCGCAGGTTAATGATTCAGCCCTTCCAAGGCCGACCTCCTGCTCCCACCTCACTTCTGCTGCCTGTCGCCCAAGTGTCAGGATCATCACCTGTGCTTTCGGACACCTGGCTGTAAATCGGAGCTGTAAATCGGAGCGTCCCGTGACCTCCGCCATGGGTTTGATGAAATTGCTAAGGCAGCTCACAGAACCCAGAGAAACATCTTATGGACCAGATTAGTGGTCTGTCCATAAGGGCCAGAACGCAGGGACAGCCACAGGGAAGGGATGCACAGGGCAAGGTGAGTGGGAAGGGGGGTGGAGCTTCCACGTCCCCCTCTCCAGGGGCCACTGTCCCCCCACCCCCCACCCCCGTCTCCATGTGTGCAGCGGGCTGGAAGCTCTCTGAATCCAGTCCTTTTACATTTTTATGACAGCTTCATTACTTTAAGCATGATTGATTAAATCAGTGGCCTTTGGTGATTGAGTTCAGTCTCCACCCGCACGGAGGGTGGGACTGCGAGTTCTAACCCTGGAATCGCGGCTGCTTCTCCTAGCAACCGGCCCCTATAGCCTTGGGTACAAGCTAAAAGTCACTCATTAACATAACAAAAGACACCTTCTCACTCTCATCACTTAGGAAATTACCAGAGTTTTAGGAGCTCTGCCAGCAACCAGGACAAAGACCAAATATATTTATATATATTAGAAATCACAATATCACAGGGTTTTTTTTGTCGTTTTTTCCAGAAACTAGCAGGGCATGTCAGAGACCAGAGCTGCCTGCCGAGGTGAAACCTGAGAGGGGCTGCGGGAGGTATTCCCATCTGTTAGTCTGTTCTCAGCCAGCAGCGGATCCCAAGTCCAGAAACCGAGGCCTCCCGGATCCTAAAGCTGCAGACGCCTCTGGGTTTGGCAGGCTGGCTCCCTGGGGGAGGGTGCCCGGGGTCAGTATTCAGGCACGACCGCCCAGAGGGTCCCCCAGGGCCCCACCTTTATCTACCAGCTTCCCACCAACATGCTGGGGGACCTTGGATGAGTCATTTCCCTTCTCTGGGCCCTCATTCTCCTCAGGTATAAAACAAGGATCTGGAATCTTCGCTGGGGGAGCTCCTGGGCTGGCAGTGCCCAGCTTTGGGCATGAATCTGAGCTCAGCCACTTAAGAGCCAGTGCCTGCCGTGATGGCCTCCCTCTCCAGGCTGGGTGTTCTCTATAAAGCAGACAGAAGCGCACATGCCCCAGAGGGTCTATCGCGTGCTTGAGGGCTGGTGCCTACCGCAGCCTGGCAGCCAGGTGCCCCCCCCCCGCCACGGTGGGGCTGTACACTTGGATACCTTGGCTTCCCATAATGGATTCTCGCCCCTACGCCTTCATCCCTAGGAGTAGCCAGAGGCAGTTCTGAATCCCCAGCTCCCCTGCCTCACATGCCCAGCCTGACTCCGCTGACTCAGCTCCCATGTTACCTGGCACAGGTGTTCTCTCACCTCCAGATTCCCTCAACTTTGTTCTTTTCATCACCCCTGAGCTCTTGCTCTGTGGGCCCCATCAGGGCTGCCCTGTTGTAAAGGGCCCGTGCCTCCCTCCCTCCCTCCTGCCACAGTGAGGGGACATGGCTCTTATTTATGTTTTCTTTATTTTTTTTAAGATTTTATTTATTCATTCATGAGAGACACAGAGAGAGAGAGAGAGAGGCAGAGACACAGGCAGAGGGAGGAGCAGACTCCCTGCAGGGAGCCCGATGCAGGACTCGATCCCAGGACCCCAGGATCACACCCTGGGCCGAAGGCAGATGCTCAACCAGTGAGCCACCCAGGTGCCCCTTATTTATGTTTAAGAGCTGAGTGGTGCTCTGGCCTTCTGTTTGATTCCTAGTCTTTTCTAGGCATCCTACCTCCCCGACCATGCACCTGACATGAGAGCTTTCTCTTGTCCATTAATTCCTGAGGCCCAGAGAGAGGCCAGGGGTTGATAAGGACTCTAGGGACTTCCCACTGATCAGTGGGAAGGGTGCCACGATCAGTTAGCAATGTCTGAGAGGGGAGCAGGATAGGTGGAGGTGGCATTTGGGCTCATCAATGAGGTGAGGACTGACTATAGGACATCCTTGGGAGTGGGCACCCGCTCTGCAAAACCTGTGGAAACAGGGAGGAGGTTAGAAGACCTCGAAAGGTCTGGGCAGCTACCGGGGAAGTGGCTTCCTCTGAGTGGGAAGAAACAAAAGAGCATGCCTGTGGGAGGGTGGGACCCCAAAGTCCCAGGCCCTTTAATTTGTACTCCGTTGAAGTTTTCAGACCAGGAGGCCAGAGTATTTGATCCCTCTTATGACCTCAGGGCGTGATCTTATTTCATATGCATAAACATTGTAACAGGTGTCATATTTTGTGCTGGATGCTGTAGTGTGTGTGTGAGATTCCTCCAGATACTCTGAATAAAGTTGCTAGATGCAATACAGGGCATCCAGTTAAGGAGAATTTCAGAGAAACAGCAAGTCATGTTTTTAAGTATGCACTTTGCAGTCTGAGTAAATCTAACAAGCTTACCTGGCAAAGTCATTTACCCAGTGGCCAGGGAGGTCATGCTTGCAGGCTGGTCCCCATGAACCAGTGGCAGGAGCCCTTTGCCCAGCCCTAGCCCCCCTTGCTGTGGGTCCCTGAGATGTTGCGCCCTGGGCATCTGTGTCCTCCCCCACGCAACAGAAGGGTCAGCCAAGGTGATTTATGAGATCTGTTTTCAACCTGGAGATGCTAACTGAGCACCTGTGACACCCCGGAACTTTACGGTCCTTTCCTCATTGGAGGCATGAAATGGTCCTGTGGCAAAGTTCTCATGTTCTTTGCTTTGTGGATGAAGAAACCAGGCTCAGGGAGGTGCCCTGTGATCCCGTCCCGGCCACACAAGACTAGGGGTCCTGTCTTGCATGCTTCTGGGCCCCAACTCCCCACCCTGCCCTCCTTCCACGTGTGTGTGTGGGGGGGGGGGGCTGCCCAGTGGGGCCCTACTGTTCTTTCTGGATTGTTCCCCCCTCACCCGGCTCTCCTGTCCTGTGAGGAGCCCTCATAGTTAAATGAATTGAGGTGTTTACTCAGCATTCCTGTGTCCATTCACTAATGCACTGAGTGTTTTTGGAGCACCTGCTGTATACTAGGCACAGTGTGGGGCAGTGGGGATAGAGTGAGGAATGAGGCAGGAAGGGAGAGATGACATAAATGATCACACAAACCATGGTTTGGTTGCAAAATGGAACAAGACATTGTGTCCCGTGTCGTGTTCCTCTCCCCCACCCAACCAGTGCAGTCGTCAGTGTATATAACCAGGAGGCCAGATCTCTTAGGGTGGAGGAGGGAAGTAACCTTGGAACGCAAGCCACTTCTCATGAGCCTGTCTGCCTTCCACCCTCCTATCCATCCTTCCTCTTGATGAGCATTGTGAGGCTTAGAGAAGTGCATTGACGTGGCCAAAGTCACACATCCCCTTAAGACATATGACCTCCACTCCTCCCATAGCCAGCCCTTCTGCTGTTTCCTGGCTGTATGAACCCCAGCCAGCCCCATCTCCTACCTGGGCTTCCATTGCCCCATTTGTAAAAGGGGTCCACAGGAGGGTGGACCATGATGCCCACCAGGCTAACTGGCAGCAAATAGGAGAAAGTGGTTTGGTATAGTGAAAAGCTTGATGCAGCTATTTCTTATTAATGTATTTTATTAATAATGGCTATATTAAAGTGCTTTCAAGGATGATTTAGTCACATTAAAAAGTCCAGACATCGAGGAAACTCTTCATCCCAAAAAAACTAGAAAAGCCACAGCTCTGGAAGATCCCTGGGGGCAGGAGCTGCTTCTAGGTACTGATCCCCTCCCCCTCCCAAATCTCTGGCCTTGCCTGTGTCAGCTGACCCCCATGTGGCCTGCCCTCAAAGCTTCCTTGTGGTTGAGGACTGGGCCTGCTGGGTGCCTCTGGGGAGAAGGGCCACCCCCAACTTCTTCAAGAAATTAATCTTATTTCATATGCATAAACATTGTAACAGGTGCTAGTATTACAAACATAAGTAAGACACTGTCAGTTTTTTTAGAATCTTACAATCTATGCGGTGAGACGTAGGTGAACATATGAATTACAGCAAAAAAATTTTTTAAAGATTTTATTAATTTATTGCTGAGAGACACAGAGAGAGAGAGAGAGAAGCAGAGACACAGGCAGAGGGAGAAGCAGGCTCCATGCAGGGAGCCCGATGTGGGACTCGATCCCAGAACTCTGGGATCACGCCCTGAGCCAAATGCAGACGCTCAACCACTGAGCCACCCAGGCGTCCTGAATTACATTAAAATTGAGTATCAGCTTTTTTTTTCTTGTCTTCTTGAGAAACGATTGGCATGCATCACTGTATAAGTTTAAGGGGTGCAGCATGACGGTTTGTTATAAAACGCTGTGGACTAATGACCACAAGAGATTCTGTCCACATCCATCTTCTCGTAGGTACAGTAGCTCCCAACTTCTTAAGGTCATGGGAGGCAGACCTTTTGTTTTCCCTTTGGCTTTTATGGTTCCTTTGAGAAATGTATATATTTTCAAACTCCTTCCAGCCCCACTGAGTGGGGGGAAGGCCCAGATGAGAACCTTTGCTGTCTGGGGAAGTTTGGGGAAAACCTGTAAGCATCTGAAAACCGAGAATTGAAAGTCTGTTCATTCAGTGATCAGAGACTTAAGTATTTTCCTGTGCACAGGCCCCAGCCACACCCCGGGGACCCAGAGTCGAGCCTCGCTCTGTTTGTTCAGCCAGGAAACAGCCAGGCCAGGGAGGAGACAAATCAGCTGTCCGTCAGTGGGGGTGTCTGGAAGATGCTTTGGGCCCCACACGAAATCAAAAAAGTATCCCAGAGGCCTTGAATGGCAAAAGCATGCCAGGCAGACACAAGCCTGGAAGGGCATTTGCTGATAGAGGGAGGCACCGCTGAAGAGGGAAGCAGAGAGCCGCAGATGCCCTCAGTAGCATGGCTTAGCTGCAGGGTTTCTCTGGGCCAGAGAAGAGAGACAAGGGGCTAGGTGGGAGGTCTTGGTTGGTACCCCAAAGGCCCTGCTGAGTGCTCGGGCCTTTTTTTCTTTTTTTAAGATTTTATTTATTCATTCATGAGAGACAGGGAGAGAGAGAAGCAGAGGGAGAGAAGCAGGCTCCCTGCGGGGAGCCCCATGTAGGACTCAATCCCATGACCCCGGGATCATGACCTGAGCCAAAAGGGCAGACGCTCAGCCACCAAGCCACCCAGGTGCCCCCTGAGTCCTGGGATCTTGATTCACTTTGGGGAGCCCTTCTGGAACCAGAAGCCCCCTTAAAGGTAGTGACTTAGTTCTTCATCCTGAAGAAGAACAGCCCAGCCCAGCTCTCACCTAAACAGGCTTGCAGGAGCATCACAGGCTCTGCCAGAGGTCCCAAGAGGAAACCCACTCTAATGAGATGTCTAACCTAGTTTTGATGACTCACATGGTTTTGGGAGCATGCGAAATGCCTTGAGAGGGGATGGCCGTGCCAGCAGACTGGGCTGCTTGTCTGACACAGCACACCCGATGGGGAAGCTGTGCCTTTGCTGTTCTCCCTGTGTGAAAGCAGAGCCCTGGGTGCTTGTTTCTGCCTCTGGTCAGTGTTGTTGATGAACTGTATGAAATGAAAGATGGTGGTCCAGGGGCGTCCTGTTTCTCGTAAGAGCAAATCCAGTCGCGTTTGGATGCGCTTCCTCCTAACTCCCCTTGTGTAATCCGAGATGGCCCATTTTACAGATGATGTAACTGAGGCCCCAAGGGGAAGTGACATTCCTGAGGTCACAGTTTACAGCTGACCAGGGACAGAGTCAGGTTCCAACCAAAATCTTTTAAGGTGATACAGCAGAGGCAGAAGGGGAACTAGGCAAAGGGGGTTTGGGGAACAGGGTCTCACAGTGGGTGGTGTCCTGGGGAATTCAGAGAACAAAGCTGGAGAGGCCGGGAGGGTGATGGCGCGGGCCAAGGGCGGGGGTGGGGGGTGGGGAGGAATTATGTAGAACTCAAGCCATCTGGGGGTCAGCAGGGACCAACTGCCCAAATAAATAGATGAGTCAATTTAAAAGGATGGATTTCTTGACTATTTATAGTCGTGGCCTAAATCTCAGGTATCCTTGTCCCCAAGGAGTAAAAGGAGACTTTTTTCTGATCGGCCAGGCTATCTAAAGGGTGAATAAGCTGATTAAGTCCCGGGCTGCTGCGGAGGATGGGACGGTGCTGGAGGGTCAGGGTGAGAGTGAACTCAGAGGCAGTGGGGGAGGCGAGGTCAGTCCCTTCCCTTCATCAATACCTTATTAGCCACCTAATTGCTCTAGGTAGCCCGAATTGAAATGCTTAACAGTTCTTCCTGGCCTGAGGGGCCAGCATTTAGTAATCCCAGCAGGTATACATAATTAAATGGGAAGACCCTTGTAAAGCATTTAGCACAAAGCCTCCTGGAGGTGGATGTGTTTATCCTTGCTATTTTTTTGTAGTGAGGCTGACCCAGGACCTGTGATCTGGGGCTGCCGGGAGACCTGGATTCTAAGTCTAACTAGTTAATTTGCAAAACGACACCCCCTATCTGCTGCTGGCCTCAGTTCTCTCCTGTGTCAAGAGGGGGACTTCCTGGCATCAATGCCCAGAGTCAGGTGGTTGAGGACCTAGGATTCTGGAATCCTCCCTGCCTCTTTCTGGTTGTGCAACTTTGTTGAAGTCACTCAACCCCTCTGAGCCTGAGCCTCAGATGGGGTATGATTCCTCATCTCAGAGGATGGTTGGTAAGGACTGGGTGAAAATGCGGCACCGAGTCCCAGGCGCTGAGCACCATCGCTCAACCCAGGGAGCTGATGTTCTTCTCTGGGTCTGGCTGTGCAGTTGGAGGACTTCCCATACTTTTAAGGCATTTAGAGTGTGGGTTTGTTGTTGTTGTTGTTGTTGTTGTTCTATGAGAGTCTCTGAAAATGTTATAAAGTCTCATTACCTTTGAACTGATTATAGGAGAAACACAAGCAGCCATAATCAGTGAAAAGTGATTTAAAATGCAAGAAGCAAAATATTTAGCATGATTAAAAAATTACTACCAGTTAGAATTATATCAAAATGCCCAACAGAGTGCCAAACACATAATGTTACCTGCAACTATTTTTGTTTCCAGGCAGTAAGAACAGTTGGAATTGGAACAAAAGGTTGCTATGACGATGATACACCAGGGTCCTCATTCACTGCCTCCAGGGAGGAGGCCCACCCGCTGCCCTAGAGCATCCCCCAACCACGAGAGAAAGAAACTGGGATTACAGCTGACCAAATGAGCAATTCGTTCTGCTGGGAGATAGACAGGATGGTCAGGGAAGGCTTCCTGGGGGAAGTGTCATTTGAGAACAGAGAAGAGCAGAGATGTGCATTCCAGGTCCTGAAATGGCTATAAAAATGCACCAAGCTGTGAAAGCCCAGGGCCCCCCAGGCAATGACGTCATAGAGGCAGTGAACCAGCAGGCAGTGAATCAGCGAGTCCTATGGTAAAAGAATCTCCACTGGCTTTAATTCTAGGGGATGTTCCTAACTGGTGGCATTTTTCTGGAGTATGCAGTCTCTGGGCACCTGGGATGTGTGTTGGAAGGGGCATTGTGTCCACCTGTGTCCCTATCTGCTCACAGAGCCTCTATCTGTCCCCTTACAGAACCCTACTGGGCTGCCTTCTGTGATGCAAGCTTGGGAGGTCCCCAACAGCTGCGGTTACCTAGGAAACAGTGTCTAGGGAGTCCACCCAGGAGAGGGAGCAGAGGACAAATATGGGAGCCCTTCTCTACTCTGACCTGAGTGGTCCTGCTGGAGGTCTGGTGGGAACAAGGTCTTTCCCAGGGGCATCCAGCTTGGAGTGGGCCATGGCTCCCTTTGCTGAGAACTGTTCACCCAAGCTGCCCACCCCACACCACCAGTGGGACCCTCTGTTTACCCACCACCTCGGTCCAAATCCTCGCTGCCCCTGAGCTGACTGGAGGTAGGTTGCTGGGTAAACAGGCAGGGCATTCCCTTGGGGTCAAAGACTTCTGTGGGATGTGGTGCTCTGTATGTCCTGGACCTGGGAAGGAACTCCTCAAATAAGTAAGTTGAGCTGGTCCTAGGCATCCAAATAGCAGGCAGGGCACCTGGAGGCCTAGAACACAAGTTGAAACACTGGAGACCAAAGCTTTTGCACCTAGGCCTCAATCTCCCTTCCTGTAAAATGGACACATGAGACCAGATGGTGGTGTTGAATTTCATGAACTAGTACATGTCCACAAAACAAATGGGGGTTGAAGAAGGGAGTAGCCCACCCTTGGGCTGGCAAACTTCTTACCGTAATCGCTGTTGTCTTACCTTCCTACTAGCAGGCCACTCGTTCCCTGAGAGCAGCTCCAACACGAATAACGCTTGCCCTCATGCATGACATCTTAGCAGGCACCTGTCTGTGTGCCTGACCCTGTGCTGACGGGTTTACCTGCATCGGCTGCATCACTTCATGTGATCACCCCTTTGCCCTGAGACAGTGGGGCCGTTATCAGCCAGATTTTACAGATGAGGAAACAGAGGCGCGGTAGGCTGCCCAGGGTCCCACAGCTGAGCCTGACTCGGGGCTTCCTGGAAAGCCCCTTTCTCTTTTCAAGCCTCAGTCTGCTTATCTGTAAACCCTGGGCATCGGGGTCCGGGTCTGATGGCCAGTTGAGGGGACTCAGGCACCCAGGGACCTCCAGCTAGGACCTTCGGGGTTTTGAGGCTGCTGGGAGTTGGGGGGGTCACAGAATCTGATTTCTATAACTGCAGCCAATCTGGGGGAGACCACCAAGCAGCTTCTTCTCCCAGAGGTTTTTTTCACAGCTGCCCAAGGAAGGAGGGGGCTACTTGGCCATCTGCTCCAAGGACACTTCCCTCACTGCTTGTCGGGCCTGCTCTGCAGCCCGTTTCCCAGCAGTGTCTGTGGCGCTAACTTTGCTCCCAAGGCCAGGCCCCAGGCCCTGAAAACTTCCGCCTCCCCAGCTGGGCAGGCACCACTGCCCATGGGGTATTGACATGTTGTGCGGGGAGCTGCAGGCCCTGGACAGCTGCCTGAGATGTTCTCCTGACCCTACCCCAAGGCGAGGTGGAAGAGGTGACAGGAGGTTTCCACATCCGCGCTCAGATCCCCAGGGAGCCACCAACCTATAGGACCTATATTGTTCCATAGTCAGCAAGAATATTGGGAGGGGGCCCCAGAGTACCCTGGTTCCATCCGCTGTGGAAGAGGAGTGAAAGCTGGATAGAAGGTGGGGGTGTTAGGGTGATGCCCTACCTGGCTGACCTGAATTCAAACACTGGTCCCGGCTCTGAGGTGATATGTCAGGTGCCCAGACACGCCCAGCAGGTGCACGGGACATGCCCAGCAGGCCTTGGCTCTGAGTCTAGGCTGTCACTGGTCTCAAGGTCATCATCCTGATAGCTCACGCTTTGTTCAAGTGCTAGTCTCGGTGGTCGATCCATATAAGCTCATTTCATCTCTCAACAACCCTAAGAAGCAGGGACTATTGCTATCATCGTACTATATTTGAGGAAGCCCCAGGTAATCCACCTGCCAGCCCCAACCTTGATTTCTCAAACTCCTTTTAACTTTAGCAAGCGGATAGAGGGAGTATTGCCTTGTCCCAAATCCAGTCTGTCACCTGCTCACTGGGTAACATTGGCTGGGTCCTGTTTCCTCTCTGAACCAGTTTTCTTACCTATAAACTGGGGGCAAAAGGGCCCATCCCCCAGAGGTACTTATAAGGGGCAGTAGCAAAAGGGAATAAGAGAGCCTCTGGCAAACTGTTAAGTCTGGGCACGTGGTTCTGGGGTCGTCCTTGGACTCAGTGCAGCTGACAGAAGTAAAACCCAGCCTGGCACAGCCCCCAGCTGCTCTGGCAGGGGACACCGTCGTCCATGGGCATAAACACGTGCACATGGCTGTGCATGCTCACATGTATTATCATTGGCCAGCAGTAGATTCTTTCATTGGTTAATTTTGTTTTACATGTTACCAAGCATCTCCCAGTTCATTAGCATCGCCCTTCCCAACCTCGCCTCATTCTAAGATTCACTTGGCAGGGGTTGGTTTAATAACCTTGAAGATGGAGAGTCAGGAGGTCTGGGGCAGGTCCAGGCATCTGCATTTTCAGCCAGAGTCGCAGGCAATGCTGATGTTCAGGCACCTGTGGTCATCCACCAGCTTGGCCCAGAGACTTTAGCAAGGAATGGTTTTACAGATTATGAGGACCACTTTACAGATGAAGAAACTGAGCCTTCCCAAGGAGAACTTTGAACTTTGTCCAGGGTTGAAGTCTGAGCAAGAGCCTAGCGCCAGGTGAATGGTATGGCAACACAGGCCGGAGGAGGCCGAGGGGGTGGGGGCACGGGGGGAATAGGGTGAGCAGGAAGGGCTTCCTGCAGGAGTGACACTTGGGCCGGGTCTTGAAGGTGGGTGGGATCTATCTTCAACATAAGATAACCCACAAAGCACAGGATTGAATGGGATGATGATGGAGAAATCAAGGAATTCCCAAGACTCAGGCAGGACCGAGGAGAGGTAAGGTGGCAGAGACTGGGGCCCGGGTGGTGTGAAGTATAATGAGGTTTGGAATCCAAGTGGGGAAATAGATTATTCTCCAAGCAGCTGGGAGCCACCAATAGTTCTTTAGCTGAAGGTGACAAGAACTTTCCTGTCTAGAAACAAGCTTGGCTGAGCTAGTGGGCGTGCCTCTAAGGAGTTTCCAGTGGTTGAGGTGGCCTCATCTTGTGTTGCTGCATGGGTGACTGGCTGTGTGAGGAGGCAGTGGCACATCCGCCACACCGTGCTCTTGGTGGGCATGATTAGGCCACACGTGGAATTACAGTGGAAGGTTAAGGGAAGTGGAGGCTGTCTGGAGGTTGCCTGGGAGATGGTCTGCACAGTGCAGAAATGTCACTCTTCCCTGGAGTCCACCCACCCCTGGTATGGATTTTAATGCTGAATCCTTCTAGCTCAACAGTAGCTGCTGTTAGGCACCATCTCATAGCCCTGGGAGTTGTCCCTCCCGCCGCACCACTATCCGCCAGCCTGACAGAATTAGGCATCAGTTGGGTCCAGCCAGGTTGGGAATAGAGCTTTACTTTCAGCCTCTGGCACCCACTGTATTCCACTGGGTTGGGGTGCTGGGAGCCTCCCTGCCCTCCATCACCTCCTCCCTACCTCACTTTCCCCCTCTGAAGCAAGATTCCTTCAGCTCTGATGGCCCATCTGTGAAAGAGGCTGGTGGCTTTTGTTGGTCTGCTGTGGGTCTGGGGCCTCGGTTTGCTCATCTAGAAAGTGGGCTTGCATTTGCATGTGCCAATACCCTAATCCCCATTTTGAGCCTTCCAGTTTTTTTTTTTTTTTAAATATTTTATTTACTTGAGAGGGAGAAGTAATGAGAGAGAGAGAAGGAGCAGTGGGGAGAGGGGGATGAGGGAAAAGCAGACTTCCTGCTGAGCAGGGAGCCCCATGCGGGCTTGATCCCAGAACCCTGGGACCATGGCCCGAGCCAAAGGCAGACGTTCAACTGACTGAGCCACCCAGGTGTCCCGAGCCTTCCAATTTTTGTGCGGGATCCACAAGGACCCTCTAGTAGTACTTGACAGAGCTTTAGGAGACCAAGGAGAACACACTTGAAGATCTGTTTTGGAAGATGCTCAGGAACACCTTGGTTTCATGAAAATTGATTTCCTAAAGGTTTAGGGCTCATCTATCGAAAGAGGGAGAAGCTTTGTAGAGTTTTGCACATTTGGGGAGAACCCCGCTCAGATACCGGGGACACATCCCCTCTTTGTCTAGCAGAGAGGATGTCTGACTCATCCTTACTCTGTCGGCAGCCCTGCCTGGTCCTAAACATCTGCTGCCATCCAGTGTTCTCCACCTGGCTGAAGAATCCTCACGGCTCCAAGGTAGCACCTAGTTACTCCTGTGTTGAGAGTCCCCAGGGTTGTGAGCCTTAAGCATTCTGACAATCGTCTATAGTGCTGGGCCTCCTACTGGGTGTCAGGAAGCAGGCCCTGGGTGACCATAAGCACACAATTATAATCTGGGCTGGTGAGCTTGGGGCCAGAGGTGGTGTGACCCACGAGCCCAAGGAAGACACTGGGGAGGACTCAGGACCATTGTCCTGGGGGATCACTTGAGGATAGCCTGTGCGTTACTCAGGGGACAGTGCCAGACTAGGGGAACAGAATGAGCCAAGGCATGGAAGTATGAGAAAGCCTGGAGGTAGGTGTGTGGTTCGGTTGCCCCTGGGGATCTCAGGTGGGCTTCGGATGGTGGAGGAGACCTGACACTTGACTTTCAGATACATGGAGAACATTCCAGGCCACAGCCCCTTTGCTCTGAAACGGAGCACCAGCAGCGGGCAGCAGACATGGCTCGTTGATCATCACTGTTGTCTTGCTAAGTCTCATGCTTCTTTGTTCCACAGGCACCAAATTCCCCTGGAGCTAAATTTTTTTTTAGTGTTGTTTTTTTTTTTTTTTTTTTAATAGATTGTATGTATTCATTCATGAGAGACACAGAGAGAGAGGCAGAGACACAGGCAGAGGGAGAAGCAGGCTCCCTGCAGGGAGCCTGATGTGGGACTCGATCCCAGGACTCGGGGATCACGCCATGACCGAGGGCAGACGCTCAATCACTGAGCCACCCTGGCGTCCCTGGAGCTTAATTTCTAAGGGAAGGTGAAGTATGGGTGCAGCTAGGAAGGAAGAAGTTCCTTCCTCACTGAGTGGAGACATGTTTAAAAGAAGAACTAATAGCAGGGGCCTTGTTTACATATATTTAATGAGCTAGGAGCCTTCATGCCCTGTAGATGGGATGTTATGCCCATCCTACAGATGGTAACGCTGAGGCTGAGATGCTGTCCCAAGCCGCCCAGCAAAGAGTACTTTGGCTGTTTCCCTGAAGACATGGAGACATGACTTCTGACAGAGCCCTGGTGACAGACTTGGAGGTGACTGGCTCCGAGTGGGTGTTGGGCCACTGGTGTGCCCTTAGCTGGCCTTGTCACTGAGGGCCTATCTCTTTCCAGTTTCTGGAGAGCTAAGGAGGGGCCGCCCTGTTAGCTTTTCACTACCAGTGAGAGGAGGGCGGCTTTGGGGTTCTTACAGCTTAAAAGGGGAAGTCTGAGGAAATGGAAACTGAGCTTTTCTTTCTTCTTCTTCTTCTTTTTTTTTTTTTTTTGTATCTTTTTTTGTGAGCTCCAGAAATACTCCTGGGTTCTGCAGAGCCGGCCTCAGGACCATGGTAGACCCTACCCCACCCCCACTTCCGGCCAAACTAGGCTGAAGGCTGGGGTGGTGGGGAAGCTGACAAGAGTGACAGGCTGTGGCTGGTGAGTCAGTGCCAGGAGGCCGTTGCCTGCTGACTCACTGCCCTGCGCACCAAAACAGGCCCCTGAGCACCCCCTTACACATCATGGCGGCCCTCCCCTCTCTCCCCGCTTCCTCTCGCTCGGCTGAGCTTTGGCTGTGGTGGCGTATGCTGGAAATCTATACGCAGGTGGCATCTGGAGTCTCAGCCCGCCCACACAGAATCCACGAGGCCGGACTGTTCCCGAGCCTTCTCTGGGAGTACAGGTCCAGCCAGGCTGCAGGGCCCAGTCCGGAGCGTGCCGGGGGCCTGCTCCTTGGAGCTCCTTCCATTTGCCCTGGACCAGATGCATACTCCTGTCCTCCTGAACTTGTAGAATAATTTTTGTGTTACTTTGGCAAAACGAACCCCTCCCCTGTCTCTGGAGATTGGCACCTGGAGGGCAGAAAGGTGACCTTGTATCCCCCTGTGGTGGCCCTGGGCCAGCAGGGTGGTCATGCTTGGTTACCATGGGACCCGTGGGGCTTTTCCTGCCCTTTCCCCCAGGTGAGTAAGTGCTTGAGGTCATATAGCATCAGAGGCTGACCCTGTTTTTCCCAAACCCACGGGCTTCACCCCTAGCGGTAAGGGTACAGACTCCGTGCACCAGGGCATTGTCTTCTGTGGCACTGGTGGTGTAGTTCTTGGCCAAGGGGAAGGAGTTCCAGGCCCCATCCTTGGCTGATCCCTTTTCATAAAGAACAGTGGCCCCCTTCAGCCAGTCCTGCAGGTACTTGGTACATGATGGGGGTGCTGGGTGGCTCCCGGGTGTTGGGGGTAAGGACTCCAGTTAGTTACAGGCGCCCACTAGGAAGTCCTCACTAGCAACAGCTTACAGGGAAAAGCCCAGCATGGGCCCTCAAACCCCTTCCAGAGTGGAAGGGAGGGGTCGGGCAGGCAGTCAGGAGAAAGCAGGGGTTGTCGCCAAATGGTTGAGTCCTGGCCCAGCACAAAACTCTCCAGGGGTTCCCACCGGCCTCTGGCTAAATCCAGCTTTTAGTCGCGGCCTCCAGACCTGGCCTCCTGGCTAGGTCATCTTGTGCCCTACCTCCCTTTGCTCTCTGACCCGCACTGGACTTCTCTCTGTTCCTTTACCATGGCCTGTGACCTTCCTGGTACACGCTGTTCCCTGCTCTGAGAACAACATTGCCCAGATGTTTGCCCCACAGACCTCAGTTTCAGTGTGGTTGAAAGCATGGACCCCTGCAGCCCATTGCCTGTGTTCAGATCCCCGCTGTGTGACTTTGGGCCAGTGACTTCACATCTCATTGATGCCTGAAAAGGCTTAACAATGGGGCCTGCCCGCGTCCAGTCCTCCGTGAGCTTCTGCCATTATGAAACCTTTTACCCCCTCAGAGGGGCCTTCCTGGCTCCTGGGTCCTTGTCACCTCCATCGCATCCCGCTTGATTGTCTTCTACATGCTGGTCCTGTAAATGTTTCTCTCTCCTTCTGGAACATCAGCGACTCGGGGCTCACGTCCGTGCCCCTAGTTCCTAGAGCAGTTCCTGGCACCTGGTAGGGTAGATCAATAAGTGTTTACTCAGTAGGCCCTGCTTGCCAGAGCTACCCTTGCTCTGCTTTGCCCCTGGACATCGAGGTGCAGAGGGGCAGTACTTGGGCTGTGTGACCCAGTGGAACCGGAACTAGACCCTAGGACTAGGGTCAATGACTCCTAGGTCAATGCCCTTTCCCCTGACTCAGTGGCCTGCTTGGCCCGTGCAGGGGTGCCTCTGTGTTGCGCGGGGTGAATGCCCCCGCTTGCCTTCACCCCCGGGAGCCCGCCCAGCCGGCCCGCCCCCACCCCTCAGCCCCTCCCTGGGCCCAGCCCTGCACCTTCTCCCCACCCCCACCATTTGCATGTCCTCTTTTTGTTTCATCTCTGTTGGCTGCCTGTGGTTCTCTGGGCTTTGGGTCAGTGCCTGCCACATCCGAGGAGATAAGAAAAATATTTGGACCTAGTCCTCAGACCTTTTACCTGTAAATGTTTTTGTGAGACGAGGATAAGGTAGCTGTAACTGGGCCCACATCCTGCCTGCCAGTGTCGTCCCAGAGGCCAGTTGTATGCAAAACCTGCTCACTTTCACCCACTTTTTCCTCTGTAAACCGCAGACCAAGAAGTAGGACTTGTTCTGGTAGGTCCCTATCCAGAGGTCACCTTGCCTCTAGGAGCATGGAATCAGGATCTGGGTGCAAATCCCAACCCACTGCCTTGTGGCTATGTGCCTTGGGCCACATCTTCCCCTTCTCTAAGCTTTACATCCTGATCTGTGAAAGGGAAGGCTCCGTGAGGCTTGGGGAGAAGTTGACACTTGTCCGTGGGTTGAGGTCTGATCATGTGCCACGCAAGGTGCTCTCAGCAGAAATGAGGGGCTCTGAGGGGAGACCTGCATTTTTGTGGGGTGGAGGGTTTGCAGTCAGATCAGGGGAGGGGAAGACCTGGCCCACAGGCGCGGAACCCCAGGTAGATAACAAGCCCTGTCCCCCAGAGATGTCAGGCTAAAAACAATTCCCCAAACAGAATTCACTTTCACTAGGATCAGAATGTGGTTGCTCATTGTTTGACTTTATTCCGGGCAAAACAATGCCAGACTTCCTGGATGACCTCACTGGGGCGAGCCATTGGGCCTGCGAGGCCGGGCTGGTCAGCATCTCCAGGCAAGCCTGCCCTGCCCTTGGCTGTGGCCACTTTGGGTGACCTGGGGTAATGGTGTGACCAAAGAAGCCAAACAGTTTGTATTGGGGCCACGCAATGTTTCAGAAATTAGAAAACTGGGTAAGGCCATTGGAGCCGAGGAGAGCCGCCCATGGCTGGAACCTAGGCTCCCATTTGTTCGCCACAGGCCCTACTGCTCCCCGAGGCCTCCCTGCCTCCCCGCTGTACTCTTGTCTTTCGCCTGCCGGGCCCTTGAGATTTTTCAGGCACGACTTATCCCAAGATACAAACAGGTAAACAAGATAGAAGGATATAGACCACATGATTCAATCAAATGATTAAATCTTTTTTTTTTTTTAAGATTTTATTTATTTATTCATGAGAGGTACAGAGAGAAGGCAGAGACATAGGCAGAGGGAAAGGCAGGCTCCCCATGGGAAGCCCAATGTGGGACTCGATCCCAGGACCCTGGGATCACGACCTGAGCCAAAGGCTGACACTCAACACTGAGCCACCCAGGGGTCCCAAATGATCAAATCTTTTAAAAGTGTACCTTTTTATGGAAAAGTCGAAAAGCCTTTCTTTGATTACTTTCTACTTTTCTTTTCAAAAACAGCTACCTTTAAGGTGCAGGGTGAAATAGTGCTCCCAACACACTTCATGCTTTTGTTTATTTGTTCGAATGGCTTTTGGTGTCTATTTATTTGTTTATTTATTTTTGTGCTTAATTTTCAAATGCTTCCTGGGGCCAGCATCGTCCCTAAGGAGCATGGCCTTGGCAGGCATTACTAATTGATCGCAGCCCTTCTACTCCCTGAGCCTGTCCCTTGCCTGGAACCTGTGGACAGTGCTTGAAGGAGCACCATGAGCTCTCTCAGAGAAGTCTGGGAGGCTCTCCTGCCCACTGGAGGAAGCCTCATGGTCCGGAGTGCCACATGTCCTGGCTACCGATGCCATTTCGTCAGCCCACCTAGCCGGTCCCTAGGGCCCCGGGCTGGCCCTGGCTGTGTCCTGTGGCTCCTCACTTCCCTGTTCGCCTTCCCCTACTTCCCTGATGTGTCCAGTCCAGTGGCTTGAAGCTGACTTAAAGGCACCAGGCCTGATTTCACTTTGCCGACTTGCTTAAAGCAGGTGATCCAAAACAACCGAGTGCTGGAGAACATGGGATTGAGGCTGAAACAGATCGGGGAGCCATTTGAAGCTCCAGCGGCCTTTTACTTGCTGTGTGATTCTGGACAAGTGACTTCACCTCTCAGGCCGAGTCAGCAAAACGGGGATGGTAATGGCTCCCGTAGAGGGGGTTAACTGAGAAAATGCTTGCAGAGCACTTTGCACAGTGCTAAATAAACGTGCCTGTAGTTAATGCTTAATAAAGGCAGCTTGCTTTTCTCTTCTTTTTAAAACACTCAGGATATGATGCCTACCACACAGTATTAATAAAATTCCAATGTGGGCAGCTTATTTTCTTCAGCGGTCACTAATATTTATTAATCACTGAGTATGTACCAGGCCCTGTGCTGGACATTTTACAGGCATCATCCTGTTTAATCCCTATGAGGTGGTTCTTTTAACTAATGAGGCACACAGAGAGGTTGTTATTTGTTCCAGGTCACACAGCTGGGTTGTGGCCTCAGTGAGCCCAGAACCCTGGCTCTGCAGTGGACCGGGAAACGAGGAAAGGGGAGGATATAGCCCTGTTCTCAGGGCAGGGCTGTCCAGGTCTCTGGTCTCCCCACCCGTGAAATGGGTGGGTCATTTAGATCTCTCTTGGGATTCTGGGAGCCACTTACCTAACCCTCAGAGGTTCACTGAGAAACACTGACTGTTCAGTGAGGCCCAGAGATGGATCTTAAAGGCTGACTGAGGGCTAGGTACTTTGGAGATGGGAGGTATTCTAGAGAGGAAACAGCAAAGTACCTGCCTTCTTATTTCGAAAACCTGATAAAAGCTCATGAGTGGTTAAGTCCTGACAGTGCAAGATTTAAATCATTGTTCTTTTCCAGAGCAATCCTTGTGGGAAGCTGATTGTTTTTACTTGAGAAGGTTCAAGTTCTGCAGGGATGGGTGAGAATTTCCCAGCTTCTGGGCAGCTCAGCCAGGAAAAAGAGTCAAGAGCTTGGTTTCGCCACAGCCTTGGACCGAGGTGGCAGGTGCTGGGGGAGGCAGCCACAGCAGCATCTGCAACTTGATTCAAGATCCAGCTGGCTGGTGTGTGGGCACCTGGGGCCAGAGGGGTTGGGAGGGCAGGACTCAGGCAGGATACTCAGTCCCCAGCCCTACAGTGCTCTACCTCTGCAGTCCTCTTCCCTCTGGCCTCAGCATCTCCATTTGCAAACAGTGCAGATGCCTCCTCTTTCCTAAACTTTGCTCTGGTCCCCAAGGCATTGGGCAGATCAAGTTGGGAATTCTGACTTCTGTGCCTGGCCTCAGGCAGGCCACTCGCTTCTCCGTCTGAGCTTCAGTTTCCTTCATCTGTAAAACAGGACTAAAAAACCCCTTCGACAAGAAGGCTGTTAGAGGAGTAAGTAGAATTTAGTGACAGCTCCACACAAAGGAAGCACCAAAAATCTGGTAGTTATACATTGGGCAGAAGCCAAGGCACATCTGATAAATCACAGAATTGCTTGCACCAGGTTGAATCTGTCCCAGGGACGTGCCGAAGCCGACCAGGTGATCTGCAAGTTGGTCCTCAGGCACAGCAAGTTCTGGCCATGACCTCTGGAACAGAGAGACAAGGAGAATTTCAACTGGGCTAGGAGGGAGCCTAATCGCTTGTCACTGTAATAACCAAAGAGGAAGCTCTTAAAATGGGGAATTATGTATCACGGTCGCTACAAAATAGCCCTGGGCCTGGCGCCAAGGAAAACAGCTCTTAGCGGCTGCCTTCAGGCAGCAGGCTGCTAGAACGCCTGGGGAGCCGGGGTGGGGTGGGGGGGGCTTGCTCCTAAGTGCTTACTGCACGGTGGGGTGGCAGGTGGGAATTAGTGGGCTTCATCGTGAGCCTGTGGAGAGGCGTGGAAGTACTCCAGGGAAGGTGGTGTCTGAGATTGGGCCGGGCTGGCAGAGGGGTAGGGTTCAGGCACATTACAGTTACTGTCACTGCCAGCTGTATGACCTCAGGAGTGTCGCTTGGCCTCCCTAGGCCTTGCCGATCTCACCCTGAGTGAGACACCCCAAGGTCAAGGTGCACCTGATGATTACGGCAGGAGTAGCAGTAATACCGCAGCTCTTATTTAAGGAGTATTTGCTACTTGTCAAATACTGTTCTGAATACTTTCCATGCATCCTCCCCCCTCTCCCCATTCAGTCCTCACATCATCCCTATGAGGTGGGCATGATTATCCTCATCTTACAGATGAGACACTAAGGACCAGAGAGGTTGAGTAACTTGCCTGCAGACACCCAGCCAGGAAGTGGCTGTCAGCTGCTAGACCAAGGCTCACTGTCTAGTTCCTACAGGTGACATGCTGCCACCAGAGGGCTTGGAGCAGCTGTGCAGGCAGCCTGAGCCTGAGTGGGATGAACAAAAGCAGTTCTGTGGAGCCAGTGTCCCAAGGAGAAGGGAGAATGGGGCGACAGGGCCTAGCTTGTGGTGAGAGGTTTGTGTTTTCTTCTGGGTGTGATGATGGAAGGCTGGGGTGGGGGGCACATACTGGTCTGATTACGCTCTAGATGTTGCCCTCAGCCACTGTCAAGAACGTTTTGCGGGGGCGTATGGGGTAGCAGTAGGGAGACCTGGAAGGAGGCTGCTGTGGTGGTTGCCATGGCGACGGAGAGATGTGGGTGGATGCCAGGAATGTACAGGAGGCAGGAGCCAAGGGGCTTTCTGCAGTGGGCTTATACAGGCGTGGGGCTGGTCAGATACCCCAGAGGGGCTTGGAATAAGGGGGGGATGCCCGCACCTGGATCTGGTCTCCAGAGCTGTGAGTGAATCTGGGTGAGGCCATGCACCATGATCTGGCAGGAGGGGGCCAGAGGATGGCTGCCGGCCGTGTGCTCCTGAAGAGTACGTGGGCTTGTATTTGTGGCAGCCGTGGACGGACAGGTGACGTGACCGAGGAACACAACCTTGGATACACGGGATGGGGAGCGGGGAGACTCCTACAATGCCAGATGCATGACCAGCTCCAGTTCTGCCCCGTTCAGGCCCCACCCTACATCCTGGCTCAGCGTCGGGTGTTGGGGAGACCGGGTCCTGAGTGGGGAGCAGGCTGGAGGTCTCGCCTCGTGGGAGACCAGCTCCCAGAGCAGAGGGTCTCCGGGAACTTACTGCCACCCCCATCCACGAGCTGCTGCGGGGTCCTTTGAGTGCCAGCCTGGCCAGTGGGTTTCGGGGCCCAGAGGACAGAGCCAGGACTCTCAGGGTAGCCTCAGGGAAGCAGTGCGCTATTGGGGACAACTTTTGCTATTCCCAGCTGCCTGTGTGAGCAGAGGCGGGCCACCTCCCCCCTCCTCCTGGCTGACCTTGTGAAGGGCCTTGCAGCCCAAGATCCAAGCAAGAGCCTGAAAGGGCGGAACCGACCCTCTTGGTGAGGAGGTTCAGGGGTCATTCCCTGAAAAACATCTTCACTAGGAGGGACTTAAGCCGCACATCCTCCAATTATGCTCCCATCCAGCCGGCCCACAATGGGCCGCTCAGATAACCATCGGGGGCTGCACAAATTAATGCTGGAACAATGCTGGCCGCTGGGGCTATTTTTACAGTAGCCATACGCCTGGCCGAACCCCCACGTCGCCTCGAGGGAGCAGGGCAAAGAAAGGCTGTGCGGATGCCGCCGCCAGTCTGCGCTCCAGGAGACAGAGGAAGGGCTCAGCGAGCGCCTGGCGGCTCCAGGAAGCCTTTTCTTGGTCTGCTCATGGCCAGATAGCAAAACAATCGGGGTCCCCCACCCCGAGCCAGGGAGAGGAAGGAGGCGTGGGGGAAATGGGGATTCTGTTGTGCTTTTCTGCCTCTGCTCCTCAGAGCAAGGCCCCGGTGGGCCCAGCTGCTGGGGCCAGGCCAGCGCATCCTCTGTGTGCACACCCCAGGGCCGCCGGCAGCCCCCACCTCGGCCTGCCCAGACCACCACCTTCCATCATGCAGGCCGCAGAGGCTGAGACATCGCTGGTGTCACAGAGTTGGGGACAGAGCTGGGGTTTATATTGAGCAGCAGTGGCTTGTAGATCCCACCCTGGGGACCATCTATGCATCAGTTCTCCTCCTGCAGTCCAGGTTCTGGGCATGGCGGTGGATGAGACAGATCCCTGTCCCCATGGAGCCTCTGTTTTTGTCGAGGGGGAGACTGTTCACAAGGAAGCAAGGACTTGAACAAGACATTGTCAGGTAGTGCTAAGCACTCAGATGAAGCCGACTCAAACCCCCACTGGATATGTCCCGTGAGCCAGGTGGCAGGCAGGCCCAGATGTGCCTGGGAGATGGGGACACACTGGGTCCAGCTGACGGTTCCCTCAAGAAGTGTGAACCCAGGGTGTCTCAATGCCCTTCATGTGTCTTGAGGAAACCTAGAAAACTCCACTTTTCTCGGTTACTTCACTGCTGGCCACCAGTTTGGATCATAAAGACAAGCGGTGCCCCAGGCTGTTTGGCTATGAGTTGGTCACTTTTGCTTTCCAGCTTTTTGTTCTGCAGATAAAACAGGCTCAGAGATGGGTGGAGTAGGCCCACTAGCTCTGACACCTCCAGCTTAGCTGTCTTCCACGGCCCCGCACCATGTGGGGGTCAACCCTCAAAGTCTCCCTTCTCCCCCTGGGCTGGGATTCAGGGTGCTCTTGCCCTCAGGACTGAGGTGGGAATGCGGGTGGTTAGGACTCAGGGATCTGAGAAGTAGAGGAAGATGTTCTGGCCTGGCTGGTGGCAGCCTTCCTCTAAGGTGGGGACCAAGCAGGGGTGGGCTAAGGGTGATCCTGAACAGCTCCTGGCAACTTGGAGGTGTGACCTCCTCTGGGGCCTTCCATTACTGAACCCAACAGGGAGTCACAGGGAGAGGGCAAGGGAGCCTGGATGGTACAGGGGTTAGAGCAAGCCAGAGGGTGGACAGGGGGGCTGGACAAATGGAGATTCACTGACATTCCTCCATAATCCTCACAGTGCAAATCCCTATGCTTTATGCTGCAGAGATGTGACTGGTAAATGACTTGCAAATATATTTCATAAGCCTCCATTTTCCATACTCTGATGGAAACCTTTTCAAATATTGTTTCTGTTCCAGCCTGAAACCCCATTCCTTATTCATTGATATTGACCCATTCTTTCAAAGCTCAGAATGAACACCTCCTGTGGCCAGGCACTGTGCTGAGCCTTGAAAGAAATGGGAGCCATTGTTTTCTTAGAATTGTCCGGAGTGTGTCACATTTCGTAGAGATGATGCCAGGGTTGGGGTAGCCTCATGCTTCTCTGCAGGGGCAGAATGAGGTGTGACATTTGGAGCTGACAGACGTGGGCTCCCGTGCCTCTGTTCAGCATGTGGCTGGGGAATGGAGCCCATCAGTTCCCGAATCTTGAGGTCGCTGATCCCCTAGAGGGGCCCGAATCACTCAGGATATTGTCAGAGCAGTGGACAGATGGGATGCAGGCCCCTCACCACAGGCCTGGGCTGGTCGGAGCTAGCCCATGGGTGAGAAGAGAGATTGCCAAGGATGCACAGCAGGCCATCCCTTACTGAGTGCACGTGGGCTTCTGTTTATTCCCCGCAGAAAGTGAGGAGGACATGGCCACCAAGGAGAAGTTGCAGTGTCTGAAAGACTTTCATAAAGACATCCTGAAGCCATCCCCAGGGAAGAGCCCAGGCACCCGGCCTGAAGATGAGGCCGAGGGGAAGCCCCCTCAGAGGGAGAAGTGGTCCAGCAAGATCGACTTTGTGCTCTCTGTGGCTGGTGGCTTTGTCGGCTTGGGCAACGTCTGGCGGTTCCCGTACCTCTGCTACAAAAATGGTGGAGGTGAGTGTGGGCAGGGGAGCGAGTGGTCATGGAGGAGAGGGAGGGGCCGGCCCGTGGGGGCCTCTTTGTACCCCGCTTTCCCAGCCCCCCCGCCCCCCGGACCTCCGCCTGCCCACCCCAGCCCAGCTCACTTCAGAGGCAAGAACTGAACGTGACCGAGAGTCCAGTGATACCCTGCCAGGGTCTTACTGTGCAACCTCGGGCAGGTTCCTGCCTCCCTCTGACTCTCTGGTCTGTCCCCTCGGAAGAGAGGCAGTGAGGCCAGGCCCTGGGTCCCAGGCCTCAGGCATTCACACGTCCCCTTCACAAACCCCGCCCCGTCCATGTGCCTTTGCTCTGGCTTTTTCTAACTTAATCCAAAGGTACTTCAAAAACAGGCTTTGTGTCCCCTCATAAATGGAAAACCATTATCACTGGCCATGATTAGAAAGGTATCCAGGAGAAAAGAAAAATACAGTGAAGCTATTTTTAGTTCTTCCATCTTAATTTAAAACTTTGCTCCCGTTGTATGGAATTGCCATATAACATGTGCCAGTTTAAGGTGTACAATGTGAGGAGTTGATACATGTGTACATGGCTAAATGATCACTATGCTATTACCTTCCATCACCTCCCATAGTTATAACTGTTTTTCTTGTGATGAGGATTTCAGACTTACCCTCCCAGCAGTTTTCAAGTATGTAGCACAACACTTTGACTGTAGTCACCGTGCTGTACACCATGTCCCCAGAATTTACACCTTGAAGTTTGTATCTTTTGACTGACCACTTTCAAAGACCGTTTTTTAAAATGTAAAGTCCCTGTCTGACTGATTAGTTGGCTGGTTTGGGTTTTTTGGTTTCGGTGGGGTTTTTTTGTTTTGTTTTGCTTTTGGCTTTTGTGGGTGTTTTTTTATTTTTACCTGCTGAAGGCTCTGAGCTAGAATCCTCTCCTGTTGGAGGTATTAAAGTCGGGTAGCACATGACAGAGACATTCTCTCTGGTTCAGGAGAGGGCTTGAAGAGCCTCAGGCAGGGGCTCAGCACTCGGGACAGTCGCAGTCAGAGGCTTGTATGGCAGCAGATGGCATGCTGCTGCCGCCCAAGTTCAGAGAACCACCTTTTGGGAAATTCTGCCTTAGAGCCTGGTTTCTTAACCTTTTGTAGGTCTCAGGCGCCTTTGGGACTCTGATGAGTGCCCTAGACGCTCCCCAGAACAAAGCATACCCATAGACCCAAGTTGCCCACAGTTTCAAAGGGTTTATGGACCCACTGAAGCCATTAGTGGACACAGGTAGGAACCCTCACCCCGGCTCTTTGCCCTCACTTCTCCCCTGGCTCCCACCCCCAGCCAATGCCCACCTCTTGCTTCTTTTTTTTCACCTCTTGCTTCTTATCACCGTACCCTTCCTTGCTAGTTCTTAGCTGCCTGCCCTGAGCAGGCCTTGGGAAGTTCGGGGTGAGGGCTTCAATGAGGTCATATTTGAGATGGATGGATGGATGTGGGGAAGGCAGGCAGGTAGTTGGCACAGCTTTAGCAAAGGTTCAGAGCTGATAAAAGCACCTGGTGGATTTGGAGGAGGTGAGAAGGCCCACTGGAAAGGATGTCAGCTGGACAGCTGGGCAAGGCCTGGAGAATTTTCACCCAGGTCCAGGAGTTTGGCCTTTATCTGTCCTGTCCCTCACTCATTCTCTTGGATCTCATTGGTCAGGAGGGCTTGGGAGCGGCCCCTGTGACAGCCACAGCCTGACCCTCACCCCACTCTGCTCTCTCTGCAGGTGCATTTCTCATACCATATTTTATTTTCCTGTTTGGCGGCGGCCTGCCTGTGTTTTTCCTAGAGGTAATCATAGGCCAGTACACCTCTGAAGGAGGCATCACCTGCTGGGAAAAGATCTGCCCCTTGTTCTCCGGTGAGTATGAGACAAAGGTCACCCGGGGCCCAGTGTTCATCAGCTCAGCAAATTTTTATTGAGCACCTGCTATTTGCCAGGTACATCGGATCTTCACACCAGTCCACTTGGCACTGGGCCTGACACAAGGTAGCGGTTGGTACATTATTCTGTGATGCTGCTGCCCACAGTAGCTGCTCAGTACGTCCTGGCTGTTCTCACCTCTCTGGGTCATTGAAGGATTGATGAGCTAGCAGCTGCCCAGCAATATAGTGCAGAAGATGAACACTCAAATTCAGGAGTCTGTATTGTTTCAAGTCCCACTTCCTCCTCTTATTCAAACTCATGTGACTTGGGATAGTCACTTAATCTCTTTGTGCCTCAGTCTCCTTATCTATAAAATGGAAATAGTGTGCTTGCTTCATAGGGTCGCTAGGAGAACAAAATGACATAGCTTTGTAAAAGTGCTTTTTTAAAAAAATATTTTATTTATTTATTCATAGAGACAGAGACGGGGGCGGGGGAAGAGGCAGAGACACAGGCAGAAGGAGAAGCAGGCTCCATGCAGAGAGCCTGACGTGGGACTCCATCCAGGGTCTCCAGGATCACGCCCTGGGCTGCAGGCGGCGCCAAACCGCTGCGCCACCAGGGCTGCCCACTGTAAAAGTGCTTTGTATACATAGTAAGCTCCAAATTAATGGTAGCTTTATTATTATTGTAACATTTAGTCCTGTGCCTGATACCTAGTTGGCACCCATAAAATCATCCCTGTTATGACTATAGTTGGCAGAGATGGGAGGATGTGTGGTTCTCTTCATTCATTCATCTATATAAATCTGTGCATCCATCCCATAAACTTTCTTCCATTTGTCAATAGTTAGACCAGCCATCCATCTTTCCAGCAACTCATCTACTCATTCCTCCATCCAGTCATCTACCTAACCTTCCAACCAATCACCATCTGTACATCTATCAACAAATTGGATATCCATCCATCAGTTCAACATCCATCCATCCAACTGTCTTTTGAACCAACCATCCATCCATCCATCCATCCATCTGCTCATCTATCCATCTAGCCATCCGTTCACTGAGCTATCCCTCCTCTATATATTCTTCCATTCATCCAGCTTATCACACCATCCATTATTTTCACTTGTCCATTCATCCTACAAATATTTGCTGGTCCTTGTTGAAGGGCTCCTTCTGGCCCCAGGCCTAGGGATAGTGGGGTTGACGATGTGGCCATGGTGGACCCGGCCTCCCTTCTGATGCTCATCTTGCTTGCCCACACCCACAGGCATCGGCTATGCCTCCATCGTGATCGTGTCCCTCCTGAATATATACTATGTCATCATCCTGGCCTGGGCCACCTACTACCTGTTCCAGTCCTTCCAATCGGAGCTGCCCTGGGCACACTGCAACCACAGCTGGAATACGCCTCAGTGTATGGAAGACACGATGCGCAAGAACAAAAGCCTGTGGATCACCCTCAGCACCAAGAACTTCACTTCTCCTGTCACCGAGTTCTGGGAGTAAGGCTGGCCTCACTGAAGGAAGGAAGGAGGGAGGGCCTGGGTGGGGGCAGAGAGGACAGCCTACTCCGTCATCTCCCCAGGGATGTGGGAGTCACAATCTCGGGGTGGGTGGTGGGCGGCAGGAGGGTGCAGATTTGGAGATAAATCCATGCCTTTGGTCTCAGACAGGCCTGGAACCGAATCCCAGTTCTGCCATTTTACTGGCTGTTTGACCTTCAGCAAGTCACTGCCCCTTTCTGAGCCTCAGTTTCTTTAACTGTCAGATGAGGGGAATGAATCGTTACTACACCCATACGCAGGTATATGTACTTCTGTTGTCTGAAAATGATATAGTTTTCTTAATGTATTTTAGACAAAATGTAGTTAGCACATCAAACCTGTTATTGTACAGAGAAAAATGCGTATACGAAGCTGAAGTAGTTACTCAAGTGACCAGGTGAGTCAATAGAGTGAAAAATATGCATTAGTTAGCTTTTGCTGTGTAACAATCACCCCTAGACTTGGTGTCTTTTTCGACAACCTCCATTTCTCTGGCTCGTGGATCTGCTGATGGGCAGTTTGGGCTGAACTTAGCTGGGCAGTTCTTCCGATGTTTGCCAGGCTCCCTCATGAGTAGGTCGGCTGTAAGACATCAGGATAGCTCTTCTGGGGATTAGCTGGCTATTGGCTGGGGTGCCAGGGGCAACTGGTCCACATGGGCCCATTCCCCAGCAGGCCATCCCAGGCTTGTTCGTGGGCGACCCAGCATTCCACAAACTACGAAGGGGAGAGCCCCCTTGCGGGAGTTCTTTTCAGTTCTCTGTTTGCATCATTTCCATTAATGTCCCATCAGCCAAAGGAAGCCATAGACTCGAGAGGTGAGGAGAAAGGCTCTCTATCTTTAGGTGAGAGGTGGAGAACTGTGGCCATTTCCACGGTTGACCACCACGTAGTCAGCGGCTACAGGAATATAGACATAGAACAGACATCAGGAAGGTGGCATGTGGAAACCTGAAGTGTGGGTGACTCTTAGCTGACATACAGGGGAGTCCTTTGAACACGGTGCTTGGAGGCCAATCACAAAAGCACTTATGCATTACTTTCTCTGCTCTTCATGAGCTACTAAACTTGGGAACCTGTGTGTTCCCCATGATCCTGGAGATAACTGGAGGCAGAGAGCCAGGGGCAGGAGACTGTTTTAAGGTCCCTCATCATCATGAGACAGTACTCCTCTTTGTATTAGCTTTGCCGTTTCTGAGGGTCTTCCCACGTCTTAGAACCAGGAACAAACCCACAGGACAGAGGGTGGCCTGCTGGCTGGTCCCAGCCATGCTTGAGGGTCGGGACCAGGAAATCCTAGGCAGGCAAGGGTCACTCAAGGGGGTCCCTGTCCCTATCTTGACATACGAGCCTTTGGTCTATGCTCATGAGTCCTGAGGCCTCCTTGGACAGGGGCTCTTTGTGTGTACATATTTTCCACTTGCAGACAAAGAGTGCATTACAAGCACATTCATCACCCCCTCTATGCCACACCCTCTGGAGAGCTGAGTTTTCAGACAAAGAAATGTGGGCACTTCATTCTTCTCACTTGAATGGGGCCTGAAGCCACAGCCCTGTCTGTTCTAGGCTGTTCCTGGCACAGCCTGACCACCCACCCTTCCCAGGGCACTGGCACTCAACCAGCCACTTGGGCTCCTGTTGGGACCTTGCTGCCTCAGGCATATGGATTGGTAGCCTGGGCTTGACCCTTCGAGTCTGTCCCTTGTAGCTTGGGCAGGCTTTGCCCCTCTGGGCCCCAAATATCCTCACCTGTTCTTGAGGGGATCATAGCACTGCCCTCCCAGGGTTGTGGAGCTGCCCTAACTGAATGAGACTATGTATGGCCAGCCCTGAGAAGCCGCTTGAGAAATGTGTGGCCTTATTATTTATTTGGTGCTCTCAAAGTGGGTAAAGCTGCCCTCTGGGGGCATTTGGAACTCAAGTGATCTGACCGTCAGAAGGAGGGCCCACCTGCCCCCACCATCGCAGAGGGGCTGTCTTTCTTGCTCGTCTCTGCTCTCATAGGCCTGAGGGCTCTTGGGAAGGAGCCCCTGTGAACCATGAGGTCCTCAGGGGGTCCCATTTTCTCCCATGCCTTTTCTCCTGCCTGTCCCCTACACTCAGCCCTCCTGAGGGGTCTCGGGGCTCCTTGCCTTGCAGAATCCCCATTCTGAGTGCCCAAGCTGCCCTCCCTGGCCTGGGAGCCCTGAACACAGATTTATCTTTGGAAATCAGGCAGCCTGGGCCCACAGGATCCAGATGGACTTGCTTATTAGCCCACAGGGCACTGGCCACCTGCCTGGGGCTCACCTCCCACTCCAGCCTTTGGGTCCTAGCAGAGCTTGGTGAGCCCACCTGGACATCCACAAATAACGTGCCCTCTTTCTGGAACCCTGGGAGGACTGGGGTCTACAGAGCAGGTGCCTGGAATGCAGACTTAGTTGAGAAGACCAGGCCTGCCCCCTGCACGAGCGGAGGCAGAGGCCTGCGAGTCAGTTGGGGGGCTCCAATGCAGTGCAGCTCTGGGCCAGCCTACGGGGAAGAAGGGCCCAGTTCCCAGTCCCTGGCCTTCAAGAGCCTTCCATTCTCCTGCATATGCAAGAGGGGAAAGGAAAGAGAGCTACTGTGGAGTAGCTGGCTCCCGTGAATGTCATGCCAGGGACTTGCCTCTCTTATTTGTATTTCATCTTCATGGAATCCCTTCAAGTAGGGAAATACATAGGAATCCACCCAAACTCCTGCCTGCCTCAAATCTCCCATCCAGGTCGCAGGTGCTCTAGGCTCTCCCAGAGTATGACCACTGTCCCACTTGGCACTCCCCCACCTCCCACCCTCCGTGGGACCCCCATCATCACTCTCCTGGACCACAGCCCTGAACTTTCCTCCCTCCACCTTACTTTGCAGCTCTGCAGTCAACTGTGAATCCACACATGACATTTTTCAGCTCAGAACCCTCTCGTGGCTTTTCCTATACTATGATCTCACTCAGCCAGAGAGGATTAGGTGAGAGTGTTTCAACACGATGAGTGCTCACCGAATGCTGATTCTTCTTACTGATTCCATGCCTGCATCCACTTGACAGTGTAGCCTGGAGCAGCAAGTGAACGACCCCTCTCTGGCCTGAGTTTCCTCATCTGCAAATGGGAGGGCCTTATGAGTTGGGTTTTGAGGCATGGATAGGAGCTCACTAGGCTGAACCGGAGAGAGAAAAGACATTCTGGATAGAAGGAAAGCCCGTGCAGAGGCATGGCATTCTGAACACACAAGTGTTTGGGAATAGTAAGTCATGAGTCTGGCCCAGAATGTAGGACACATGGGGCCGGGGGAAGGTTTGAAGCCTTGAATGTTAGCCTGGTAAGTTGGAGCTTTGTTCTCAAAGGTCAAAGGGGGAGGAACCATGGAAGGTATACAAGAAGGAGAGTGACATGGTTAAATGTCTTGGATACCGCTCAAGGAACACACTAGTGGGAGAGAGACTAGGACATACATTAAGTACCAACTGTATGGAGGGCCTCAGAGAGTTTAGCCATCAGTGGGTCTGAGTTCCCTTTGGGGTGAAACGGCTTATATGGTTTCCCCTGAAAGTAGCTAGCAGCCCTATAATTGACTAGCTCTGGGGTTTCCTTTCGGAGAGGCTCGCTGGGACATTACTGAGGTGTCACTGACCGGTAGCAGGTTGGGCTGCAGAGCCGTGCGGATACTCTCAGAAGGCTGGTCTCCGTGCCCCTCGAACCAAAGCCCAGGCCCAGCCCCAGCCGTAGTTTCTCTCTGCTTCTCTTACCTGCAGCAGACCTGTGGATCCTTGAGGTAGAACAATGCCTGTTGGGTGTTTGGGAGCTCCCTGGGAATCAAGATAACAAGGCATCATGATAGCAAGACTGCCTCTGGCCCCAGGCGGGGAAGGAATTTACTGATCACCCCTGCTCGCCCTCTCCCTCTCTCGTTTTACTAGAGGAGAGAGTTGGGAGCATGGGTGATGTTCCAGGTCCCTTAGAGCAGGGAGACTGACTGCCTCTGGACTCTGCGTTTCCCAGCTGCGTGACCTTCGGATGGTCACCTCACCTCTCTAAACCTTGAGGATAGCATGGTCCCAACACCTCATAGTCTGGCTCGATTTAAAGGGCGAAGACAAGTGATGTGCTAAGGACAGGGCCTCCAATCATGGCTCGTTGGGTATGACACTGAGGACCAGAGAGGTTAAGTGACTTGCCCGAGGTTACACAAGCAGCTAGATACAACAGAGCTCCCAGCCCTCACCTCCCGACACCAGACGCCACCTCCTCCGACGTCTGTGTCCACGGTCACTGGTAACATCATGCTGTGTGTGTGTGTGTGAGAGAGAGAGAGAGAGAGAGAGAGAGACACCCCAGTCTCAGGTCGCGCGAGGTCTTCCCTCGGCATGGAGCCTCCCTGGCCCCCCATGCCCACCCCATCTGCAATGCTAAAGCACCACTGTCAGCAGGAACTGGTGAGATGTCCTCATCCAGACCCCCTTGGAAGCCACCGGGGCCTCTGAGACAGTGATTTCACGCCGGCTTGATAATTTGACTCTGAGTGGCTCTGTGATGGAAAACAGAGCTTCTGCCCCCGCTTAACCTCATCCTGCTCGTCCCTGCTCTGGGGTCCTCGCTCCGTCCCCAGGGTCCTGCTTCACCTCAGCCCTGGAAGACAGGCGGGGCCAGATCTGGCCAAATGCCCTCCATCAGGCCGGAGCCATGCCTTCCTCCCTGGTTCCTCCCAAGCCCCCCGGGAGCTCAGCACGTATCATTAGACTTTATTAGAATCAAAGAAATGAGTCATATTTGCAAACAAGCGGTGCTCAGCCAATCTTCCCCTGCAGCTGTCGGAAGGAGGAGGCGGTGGAGAAAGCCTTGTGTGGCCCCATGCTCAGGGCGGACGGGCTCTTTTATAATTGTTGCCTCCGCCAGTCTCCAGGGAAGAGCCATGGCCAATAAATGGCTGGCCGGCAGTCAAAAGGAAACGATTTGGCCCACTCGGAGGACGTATTTACATCTCTGAGTGCCGGCTGGACGGCAGCAGGGCGGCCGACTCACAACAGACGTCCAGGCGATTCTTTTTTGGATCCCACCCTGGAATGAATCATTACTATTCTTGGACAAGAATGCAGCTCACCTCTGGGTCTCCTCCCTCTGAGCGATGATGAGCGATGCAGGGGAGCCTGGGATTCTGAGGGTCCTCGTGAAGGGCAGCGTAGGACCGAGCACACAGATGGCTGGTCCCCAGGGCAGCACCAGGAAAAGGGATCCAGGCCCAGGGTTGATTTTCATCTGGGTGGTTTCAGGTGAATTCTGAGTCTCAGTTTCCCCATCCACCAAATGGGTCTCATCAATTTACTCAGTTACTGTCTGTTGAACACCTACTATGTGCTGGGCACTGTTCTGGATCTAGCAGCGATCAGACATAGGCCCTGCCTCCATGGGGATGCCGTTCTAGTAAGACAGACAGATGTTAAACAGGTAACACAAATATAATTGTCACATAAAAGCGATGATAAATGATGAAAAATAAAAGCAGGGCCAGGGAGGGAGAGTGACCGGGGATGCTTTTTTCATACGATAGTCAGAAGAGGCTGCCCCAGTGAAGTAGCATTTGAGCGGAGACCTGAAATGCTGCGGGTTGGGGGTTGGCTTGTCATATAACAGGTGACTGAGGAAACAACCAGTTTCAAGGTCCTGAGGCAGGAATGTGCTGTCTATTCAGAGAAAATCTCAGAAGACCACTGTCTAAAGGGGCCGTATGGGGATGAGGTTCAGGGTACATAAACTTGTCCTGGACATGCCCCATTTATATACCTATGTCTCAGTGTCCTTATTAATCGGTCTGAATGATGAGAGTATTTGGTCACCTTATTCAGGGAGGCCACAGGGATGGGGCAGGTTAGGAGGGCCTTGTGAGGTAGGTAGGTGGGAGCCATGGGAGGATGTGCAACAGAGGAGGGGTGTGACCCGCCTCGGGTCTGGGCAGATTCTCTCTTGATGAGAACAGACTTAGGGGAGGGTGACCGTGGAGGCAGGAAGACAAGTGGGGAAGCCACTAAAAAAGCTCTGGGAAGCCATGGGGGGGTCCAGACACGAGTAGTGGCAGTGCTGGGGACATGTGGCTGGACTTGGAGTCACATCCAGTCTCCTGGGGTGGTTGGGAGACTGCTGAGGGGCAGTGCACCATGGTTGTCCCTCTGGGGCACAGCACTCTGTAGTTTGCTGAGCCCTCCCATGCACCACAGCGGGAACACCCAACGGATCCCTGCCTGCTGCTCTGTGGCTGAGGCCATGGGAGCCCCACATGGGAGGGACTTGTGGAGGGTCCTTTGCACTGGGTCCCTTCAGAAAAAAAAAAAAAAAGCTTCAGATGGCCGCACACGCTCTCCGGCCTCCACAGCTACCCAAAGATATCTTTGGAAAGGACGCCGGTCACTTTGGCCCTGGGCCCACGTCGTCAGGCTCTGTTTTGACAACCCCTGATGGATGAGACACATTCATTCCATTCCTAGAACGTCTGCACGGCCCATTACAAACATTTTGAAGAATTTTAAATAATTTTTATAAAGGTGCTATTAAAAACGTTGAGTCATTCATCTAAAAACATCAAACATTCAAAGAGAAAAACACTCAAGTAGGGAAAATGATACCTAATGCCAAGGGAGCTCCCCTCCCCCGCGTCCCCACCACCAGGTCCCCCTCCCCACGGGCAGCCGCCGCAACCGGCGTCTTGCATGTCCTGCCAAAAATAGTCTGTGCGCACTCCAGCACAAATGGACATCCACCCCCTTCCCTTTTGAACACAATGAGGAGCACGCCACAAGCCGCTGTTCACCTCGCTTTGTTCACTATTTTATCTCCAGGATATCGTCCCTCACCTGCACGCGGGGAGCTTTCCCGCGCCTCGGGGGCCGCGGAGCCTTCCACTGCGTGTCCTCTCGGGCCTGCTGGGCCCCGCTGGCGGCCGTCTGGGCGGTTTCCAGTCTTTCGCTCCTACCGACAGCGCGCGGTCGGCAGCCGGGGGTACCCCCCACCCTGGTCAGCTGCCCACGCGACAGGAGGCCCGGGAGAGGCCCGGGAGTGGACGTTGCTGGGCCACAGGGAACAGGCCTCCCCGCGTCACGGAGACCGTGGCCAGCATGGGAGACTCGGTTTCCCTGCCGCGCCTTCCGTGGCTGGTCAGCTGCCCAGGGCTCGCCGGCCGTCTGTCGCGGGCGCCGCCAGTTCGCCCGGCACAGGAGTAGGAGGAGGCCGAAGGGGCGTCGGTGACACGGCCGGAGCCCTGGAGCTTCAGGCTTCTCGGCCCGCTCGCCCCGAGGAGAGGCCGGGCACCTGCTCGGCATGGGCAGCCCCGCGGTCTGCAGGCCGGCTGGACGGGCTTCCCGCCGCAGGTGACGCGCGGTGCCCGCCGATGGCCCCGAGGCCCGCAGGGAGCCGGGGCTGTGCGGGGAGCGGCCGGAGAGGCTCTCTGGGAGCACGAGGACGGGGCGCAGGCCGCCGAGGTGTGGGTGGAAGGGCGCTCTCTCCCCCGACGCTGCCCATTCACCGGGAAGCCTTGGGCCGCTGCCCGGGTGCCCTGGGCCTTCACCGAAGGTGCCGAGCTCTGCAGGCTGCACGGGGAAGGGCTTTTTGTTCTAAAGCAGCTGCAGCCGCCAGACCCACGTGCTTGGCAGGGCCCCAGCCGGGATGCGGCTGGCGGACGGCCTGCCTCCTGGGGATGCCCCCTGCTTGAGGCTCCAGGGGACCCTGACCCATAGCGGGGACTGGGCAGTCTTTTTAAAATTTGGGCTCTATTCTCTATTCTCTCTGTTTATCAGAGGAGCAGACAGCGGGGGAGTGGTGGTGGTGGGGTCCACAGAGCACTGGCTTTTAGAGTCTGACAGGCTGAGGTGCAGGTGGGAACTCTGCCGCCCGCTGGCCACGTGTCTGGGGACGGTTGACTCTTCCAGGCCTCGGTTTTCCCCATCCATAGATGGGGCCAATGACCTCTACTCCGTGGATCAGATGCGATAAACCAGAGAGGCCTTGGGGGTGTTCTGAGCACCTGGTGGTCAGAGGTGCCAGAGGGGAGCCCACTGATGCCAGGGCTCTCCCACGAGAGGACAGGAATGCTGCCCTTTCTAAGGTCACTGGAACTATTTCATGAATTGGTTCAGAGTGCCGTGTGGACTTGCCGGTCACCTCAACTGAGTGAGTCCTTGGTTCATTCACTCCACGGATATTTCTTGAGGCCCCACTATGTGCCATGTGCTGTTCTGGTGCTGGGAGCACAGCCCTGGCCCAAAGAAAGGCCTCACTTGGATGCCAGTTGAGATAGGCATCTTGGTTTTATTCAAGGTCCTCATGTTGAAGCTTCTCTGGAAAAAAAAAAAAAAAAGGAAAAGCAATGCAGCATCCTGGTGCTTCATTCCAAGACCCAGAGCCCTGACCATGGGAAGCCTCCCACCAACTGGCTGGGAGCTAGGGAATCATCTGGAAGGCATTCCTGGGCGGCAGCCTGAGGACAGGAGCTGTTGTTTGTGTTTTATAGAAGAGGAAACCAGGGCACAAAGTCAGACTCCCTCTCTGCTGCCTCTTGGGCTTGTGTATGGCCTTGAAACCAGGAGCTGACTTTGGTTAGAAGGATTCCCAGCTTTTCCCAGGGCAGCACAAGCGCCCTTGCTCCCATGGTCAGCAGCCGGGGGATTCTGGGGACAGGGGACCCTGCTCGAGTGCTGTGCCTGGTGTGCCGCCCTTGGTCACTGCTGCATTATCAGAGCTCTGGGACAATGGGGACTGTTTCTTGGCATGGAGTTTTGTGGCTTCTGGCTGCCAGCACCCTGTGCTGCCCCACCCTGACTTCAGATGACTTCACATGCCCCTCAGGGATGTGTCTGAGTAGGTGCTCATATGCGTTTCTGCACGTCAGCGAGGTTCTTGGACTCCAAAGACCCAGCCTCTAGGCAGGGGTGGTGGGTGCCCTGTGCCGATTAGATTAGCCTTCAAACTGTCTACCTGCCTCCTCCTGTGAGACCTTCACAACCCTGCAGAGAGTTTGCTCGGTGCTGCTCTGGGCATCTCAAGGCCAGAATGGAAACAACCGCTAAGGTTTACTCCCTATTGGCTGCACCCCAGATCCTGTGGTTGGTACTTTGTGCGGGTTTTCTCTTGACAGCGATCCCATAAATAGGTGGGTAGAAACTGTGCAGCCACATACAGAAGAACAAACACTTTGCCCTCTTGAGGCTTACATTTTAGTGGAAATCCAGATAAGAAATGGAGGTGAATAGAATCATAGAAGGATGGGACAGAGAGTGTTGGGGAGTTATTCCCATTTCACAAATGAAGAGACTCAGGTCCACTATGAAGAGACATAGTGGAGCCAAGTTTGAATCTGGTGTTTGGCCCACAGTGGGTGCTGAAGAAGGGTCCACTGAGAATCAATCACATGGGAATTAGTGCCCATTTTACAGATGAGGAAACTGAGGCTTGGGGGTATACTAAACTTGCGCGAGGCCAGGCTGGGTTAAACCCAGATTCACCTGACGCAGGAGTCTGAATCTATCCCCTTGTTGACTTCTCCACAACCCTGTGACCTAGGCGGGCACTGCTTTGGTGATCCATGGGGATTCCAGGCCTTGGAGAAGCGAGGGGGCTTGTGGAAACACAGCACTTGAGCCAGGGTTTCAACCCCAGCCCGTTGGAGCCCTGGCCTCAGCTCTCTGCCCCGGGTTTGCCCCAACTGACCATGTGGCTCTGTTTGCTTGAAGGCGCAACGTGCTGAGCTTGTCTTCTGGAATTGACGACCCTGGCTCCTTGAAGTGGGACCTTGCTCTCTGCCTTCTCCTTGTCTGGCTGGTCTGCTTCTTCTGCATCTGGAAGGGTGTCAAGTCCACGGGGAAGGTGAGTTGTGCTTCTGACCCTCCCCTGCCTCATGGGAAAAATCTCCTCTTAGTCCCCCAGGCCCTCCTGCTTGAAACCGGCTCAGACCGAAGACCGGTATATGCTGAAAGAAAATAAGGCCGTGCTTTGTGGCATTTGCCCACTTCATGGGGCAAATAACTCCTACCATGTCTGATTTCAAGTTACCGATGGTTTAACAACTAGCCAACAAAATTCCTGAAAATCAAATGGTGGGCTCTCTGGAGCCTGCACAGGCTCCCATACACCACTGGTTCCCATTTGAAGGTGTTTGGTGGTGGCGCAGATGTTAGTCGATAACAAACACTGGCTTTGCTAAGTGAGCTGGTAGCAAGGTGAGCTGGCAACTTATTGTTAGTTACCAGCTATTCACCAACTACACAGACCCTTGCTTTGCAAAGGGTGCCCCGATTGGCAGCATCAGCATCCCCTGTAAACTTGTTAGAAATAGGGATCCATGGGCTTGCCCCACACCTGCACAGCCAGAACCCACATTTGAACGGTATCCCCACATTGAGGTTTGAGAAACACAGACTTGGGAGCTTTGCTAAGTCAGATGAGCTGAATTATCTGACAGCTAACGCTTCCGCTGGAAACTAAGACGTTAGTTATTAAGGAAAGCTTTCGCTGAATATTAAGTCATTTGCTCATAACCAGGATGTTAGTTGTTAACCAAAATGTTAGGCATCACTGAAATATTTGTGGCTGATTTAATATGTTACACGGTAACTAGGATGTTAGCTATTAAAGATGGTGGCTGATTGGTAAAATGTCAGCTTATAATTGAGGTTTTAGGAATAACTGGTATATTTCTAATAATGAAAATGAGAGCCGGTAACTAAAGCATTACCTATTAAGTTAGAGCTGGACAGTTACCCGGCAACCAAGACACTGACTGGTGTCACTGTCATCATGATGACAAGTCCGTGGGGAGGGGGCCGTGGTGATCAGAGGTGTGAGCCTGCATCCAAGGCTCTAGACTGTATCTCGGGGAGGTGTTGGATCCACCTTTACGTACCTCCTCCTCCCATCTGTCATTTCCCTTTCATCGTGATAGGGGGGAAATCTCTAAGGTCTAACAGCCTCCAAATGTCAAAAGAGCACGTTGAGGTGGCATCTGAGGTGCGGCGATAGGCAGTGAGTGAAGTCGCTCAGAGAAAGGCCTCCGTTGCCTTGGAATTTACAGTAAGGACCGCCTTCTACGGGGATGAAGAGCCCCTTAAGTGAGATCCTGGATCTGAACAGATCCCAGCATTTACTTCAGGGCAAGATCTGGGTCCCCGGAATGGCAGAGACAGAATGGGGATGACTCTGGGGGAGCCTGCACCGCCTCTGCCCTCTGCCCATTTCTGCAGTCAGAGCCACCCAGCGATCCTAAAACCCAGTCTGGGAAGGAAGCTTCAGAGAGCTGGGCACCGCCTGGCCATATCGTCCCACCAGGACAGGCAGGGAGCGGCCCTCGAGCCTTGGTGCTCATTCACCGATGTTGCCCCAGCGCCCTCCTCTGTGTCGTGTGCAGACAGACGGTTTCCTTACTGCCTTTCTGCCAAGGATGAGAGAGCCGCGCTGGGAAAGGTTAAGTGATTTGTTCAAGGGCTGTCCCTCACCTTCAAGCCCCGGTGTCCTCTTCTACAGAACGGCCGGAGGTGAGGGTTCAAACGAGTGTGTTATGCACCCCGCACGATGCTTGGCACAGACGGTGCAGTAAACAGCCGTCCTGTCTACACCATGCTTCCATTTCCCCATATGGCAGTGAGTTTATCAGGAAGTTTCTAGGGAGCACTCGTCCCCAGCAGTGCTGGAGGCAGGATCATTTCCTGACGCTCTTATACATTTCGAGCCTCTGCTATCCGCCAGGTACTGTTGTAGGAATAGGGCTGGGGGGATGTGCAGGAGGCAACAAAACAGACAGAAATCTCTGTGGCCCGGGGGCTCACATATTTGTTGTCTGTGACAAGGTGGATGTGTAAAATATATTGGATTTAGATGGTGACTTGAGTCTGGTGACTGAAGAATACTGTGGTGGAGGGGAACAGGTGTTGGGACACACATTTTTTGGGGGGCACACCTTTAAATTGGGGTGGCCAGGTGGGCTCACCAAGAAGGGTGACTTTGGGGCACAGAGCTGAAGGAAGTGATGGGTAAGCCATGTGGATATCTAAAGGAGGAAAATTTCCAGGGAGAACAGCCAATGCAAAGGTCCTGAGGTATGTTTGACACAGACCCATGGGGGAGCCCCCAGTCTGACCGAGGAAGCTGATGTTTCCCAGAAACAGTCGGCAACATTTGAGATACAATGGAAGGGGCAGCAGGATAGAATCAAAGCGAAAAGTAGAGAGTACCAGGCTTCAACTGTGGCCAGTTGAAGACGTGACTTGATGGAGGTCCCCCTACCCTACCCCGCCCCTGGAGACAATCTCCTCCTCACGCTCCAGAGGTGCAGGCATGGCTCCCAGAACAATAGCAGAGCCTGGGCCAGCCCAAAGAAGCCAAGACAAACACAGTGAGGCTCTGTGGACTTCCTTGAGCTCCATGGCCTGCCTGCCTGCCCGCCCGCCGCCAGCCGTGGCTTCCAGCCCTGGCCACAGACCAGGTTCACAGCTGCCATGGGGGCTGGGCCCGCGGGCAGCAGGATGGACCTCATCCTGGCCCTGGCCCTGCTTCAGTGGCTGACACTAGTCCAGCAGGGGGTGGATGGATGGAGGGCATGGGCGGCTCAGGACCCAAGTTCAAATCACTTTGCCTCCCTGGACCTCAGTTCCCTTTTTTGTAATTGTCAGCATTCCAAGGGTCTGACCCTTGGCCCTGGATATGCAGGGACTTCATTCATTCGACAGATAGTGACCATGGTGGCAAATGCCGTGTAGCACAGGCACAGTGGGCACCATTCTGTGTTGTGGGCTACAGCTCGTTCAGTCATCCTTGTGTTCTGACATGTTGGTGGCCAAGCTGGGATTTGAACCTGGGCAGTCCCGCTCCCAGCCTCGGGGCCCTGCATCCTTCCACCTCCTCACCCTCACCTGCTGCCCGCCCTCCCCCTAGGCCAGCCTGACAGTAGGCCATGAGGCTGGCGTGTCCTTGCTCACAGTGCATGAGGTCTAGGAAGGTGACAGAAGTCCAGACCCTCACACAGGGTGCTGTGGACCCAGAGGGCAGCAGGGTCATGGACAGGAGCCGGGACGCATCCTGAGGCTGGCTGTACCCTTCCATCGCGGGCTCTTCTGTCCTGCACTGGAAAGCCAAGCAGGGGTGGAGGGGACAGAGTCAGACCCGGTTTGGGGTCTCACTTTTGCTCATAGGCTGCATGACTTTGGGAACGGCCCCTTCCCTCTCTGCGCCTTGGTCTCCCCTATGTGAAATGAGCTGGTTATGCAACCCCCCCCCGCCACACACACACAGGGGTGGTGTGAAGACCCTCAGGGCCTGCCTAGATGCTGGGCACAGATCCATGGCCCCACCTCGAGGAGCTTCCATCTCTGGGCCCAGTGACCCCTGCTGCCCAGGCCTTTACCCCAAAAGGAAGTCCAGGGTGGCAGCGGCAGGGGTGGCGGTGGCAGGAGATGAGCCCATCTCCCTTCTGCCTTGTGGGCCACTCTCTGCCCGCTGTCCCTAGGGGAATGAGGAAGAGTTGTCCTTGCAAGTTTCCAGGGCAGTTGGGCCACAGGGCTTTTGGGTCAAGGGCTCAGAGGAACCACAGAGGCTTGCCAGCAAGAGTGGAAAAATACCATGTCCCGTGGCAAGGCCTGCTGGGCCACCACCAGAGGCCCACTGGCGGCGGCTGGCACCAGCCTCTCCCGTGACGATCCCGGGGGAGTCACGGAAAAGTTGAGAGAATGGCTCTCAGGGGCCTGCCCTCAGAGCAGCACATTCTGCAAAACAAGGGTGGCTTTCCAAAGAGGCAGATGAGGTGGCGTGACCAGGTGGGGCTGTCCTATTCTGGATCGGGGGAGGATCAGCAATAACACGTGCACACACACACAAAAGATGAGACTCCGAAGCCAGCTGGCCGACCGCATCAAATCCCACTCTGCCACCTATCAGCGCTGTGACCCCGGGCATCTGACGTCACCTCTCTGGGCCTGTTTTTTCATCTAGAAAGTGCAGGTGATACGTGTCTCTACCTCTTCAGGATTAAAAATGCATGAATACACAGAAAGCTCTTAGCATAGTGCCTGGCACACAGTAAGTGCTACCTAAGTGCTTGTTAAACAGATTTAATACTGTTTAAAAACAAGGGAAGCCACCCCCATCCCGGGGTGGTTTCCTGTGTCCCTGACACAAAGCCCTCTGGCCAGAGCTGGGTTGCCCAGCCCAGTGGGGCCCAACTGGCTTTGAAGTGGCCGCCCTCTGGGGACAGCCTGCTGTCAGGGACATTGTTCACCCGCCTCCGGGTGTGGTCCAGGCAGGGCCCAGAGGTGAGATCTAGTTGGGGGGGAGCCTGTCTGCAGGAAGGGAGGAGCGGCTGTGGACGCATGCTGCTTTTTCTTTCCTTCACCCCTTCTGGGGCTTCCTGACCTGCCCCCACCCTCCACATAGGCCTCTTGTCCTTGGGAGATTGGGAGAGTTCTCTGCCTCAGGAGAAGAAAATGGGGGTGGCTAGAGAAACTGAGGCCCAGATGGAGAAAAGGCAGTGGGGGGTGGGGAGGCAGCAGCAGGCAGGAGGAGGGCCAGCCCTTTGGCGTAATGGGATCGCCAGGAGAGTACTCATTGCTGTTTCTTGAGGGTGGCGAGTGAGGTAAGCACCCTTATTTTCCTCCTCCTATGGATGGAAGCTGAGGCCAAGCCCTCCAGCTGGGAGGTAGCAGAGGGTAGGTTCCAAACTCCAGCCTGGGTGACCCCTAGCTGGCCCTCCCTGCCACCCCATCCCTCCCACTGGAGCGATGGAGCTGGGTGGAGCTTCCAAGCTCATCTGGCCTGAGCCTCTCGCTTCCCAGGTGGGGAAATGAAGCCCAGAGAGGGCCCATAACTTGCTCAAGGTCTCCCAGCAAGCCAGTCATAGAGCTTGAATTCCAGTCCAGCCATCCTGTGGTCGTTGGAAGAAACTGCTAGAAACTGTTGAAGAAACTGCTGGACGCGGAGGGGCTTTTTATTGCTCTGCCGTTGTCCTCTGGAGGCAGGCTCTGAGGCACCTACGGGCTGTGTGACCTGTGGGCAGGCAGCAGACTCTCCGGGCTTCGGGTTCCTCACCTTTAAGATGAGGATCGTAACGCAGCCTGCCTCAAAGGGTCAGGGCAGGACTAAGCATAGAAGTTACTGCACTGGGAATAGTGCCCAGCATACAGTAAGCACTCAATAAATGCTGGTTGGTGGTACTGGCTGAGGGCAGCTGAGCCAGGCAGGCCCTGAGAGCTTACATCTTGCCCTTTTCCAAAGGCCCTTCCTAGTTGTTTCTGTCCAGGAATTGTGCTCCAGCTAGGTTCCTGTGCCAGAGAGGTGGGGTTCAGACCCTCCATCGATGTCTGATGCCTGCCCAGGCCCTAGAAGTGCCCTGCAGTAAGCTGGCACTGCCCCCACCTCCCAGCACCACGGACACATTCATCCTGTTCTCTGGATGTCCGTTTCCTGACCTGTAAAATGGGTACATTGGCCGTGTAGTCGTTCCTTTCTGGTCCCTCAGGCTCCAAGGCCCTGATGAGGGAATCAACAGCTCTGCGACCCAGGCTGAGCATTTTAGGTGGTTAACAGGAACTTTCTGTATGTGCTGCCGTGGCCAAGTAAACTACCTCATGCCTTTGCTCAGAGCAAGGTGGTCTTAAGCTTCCGGGGCCCTGGGTGTAGATGACCTCAGCAAGTCTTCGAGCTCCGCTGAGCTTCCGTTCCTCCTGTCTCAACACCGTGGCCAGCATGCCCATCTGCGGGATGTGGTGAGCATCGAGTGGGCTTGTGCCTGGGAGCCCTCGATCATCCAGTGCCCTGTCGGAAATACCAGGATCTCACCGTCCATCCAGAACCGCGCACCTTTGAGCTCCTCCCAGGCAAGAACCCTGCCTGGAAACGCCTCATGTTGAAGGCAAAGATAGGGGAAAATCCATCCAAGAGAACTGAGGGCACAGGATGTTTGGAGACCAGCGCTTTGGGGACAGGAGAGGAAATTAGGGCAGACCTTTGGTGATGGAACAGCCAGCCTGGCTCATCTCTGGTCTCCACCTCCAATTGACCTTGGGCTGCCTGGGATGTGCCGTGTGATCCAGGGAAGGCTGCGGGCCTCCCACAACCCCAAGGAAGTGGGGGGCCTTCCCTGTCTCCTGGCCAAGGGACTTCCAGAGGCTTCATTCCCTCCCAGGAGTTCCTCTGTGCTTCCTGCAAAATCCGTGTCTACAACGGGCCCCACTTCTTGAGCACCTACGTGGCGGGCACTGTTTTGATGGTCTCATTGAATCCTCGCCTCACCTCTTGATGGAGGTCTTCTATTACTGTTGTTTCCATCTGCACAGAAGGAAACAGGCCCAGAGAGGTTAAGCATCGTGCCCAGGGTCACACAGCAAGCGAGGGGACAGAGCTGGGATTTGAACCCACACCTAACAGATTCTTCACCCTAAGAGTCATATTAAGAGTTGTTAGCTAATATGTACTGGCACATACCAAGCACTGGGCTAAGCCTTGTACGCATACACTTGAAAGTTTATACTCTTATTTTGCATTTTCCTTCACTCACAGGAATATCTGTTCCACGAGGGCAGGGGTTTGTTTTCTGTCTTGTCCACCACTGTATTTCCAGGGTCTAGATACTCAGTACACATCTCTAGGATTGTTTGCGTTGAATCTCAGTGAATCTGTGAGGTAGGTACCAGTATTACACCCATGTCACAGGGGGAGCAAGCGAGGCCCAGAGGGGTCAAGCAACATATGCAAGGTCACACAGCAAGTGAAACAGCGAGCTCGGCTCCAGATCCCTGGCCTCAGGGAGAGCACTTGAATTTGACAGCAGCTGTTGATGCCATGGGCCCCCCCTGAATCACTGTCACCCCTCACAGGTTGTCTACTTCACGGCCACTTTCCCGTTCGCTATGCTCCTGGTGCTGCTGGTCCGTGGACTGACACTGCCCGGTGCTGGCGCAGGCATCAAGTTTTATCTGTACCCCGACATCAGCCGCCTCGAGGACCCGCAGGTACTGCAGGGCGGCCCGTCCCCCCCCCAAACCCAGGGCAGGCAGGGCAGGGTGCAGGGGAAGGGAAGCCGACCGCACGGTTTCTTCGGTTCCTTGGTACACAAATCCAGGTGGGCCCCCGGCCCCCAGTGCTTCTCCACTGGGCTGTGGCAGGTTATCCTCCGTGCTCGTGGGCCTTTCCAGCTGTGTGTGTGTCTTTTCGTGTCGCAGACTGCTGAGGCCAGCCAGTTATAGTCTTCTTCAGGCACTGTGCCAGGTAAGGGGGGAGAAGTCTCATGAGCTAGGCTCCTCCGAGGCCCGGCCTCTGCCCACAGGGCTCGAGAGGGCCGCATCGTGGGGGCGGGAGAGCTGGCCCCCGAGCGCTGCTGGCTTCCTCGGCCGCAGTGGGATTCAGAGCTGGGGATGAGCTCTTGCAAGGTCGAGGGGCAGACACTGAATGCCCACCTCCTGGCTCTCGGCCACGTGACCACAGGAGGTTGGAGACCCCCCACCCCACCCCGTGGTGTTTAATTGGCCCCATTTGAGGACCTTTTGTCCAAAGGATCCTCAGCCTTCAGGTTGCCTTCTGCTCTAGTTCTCTTTCCCACTGCCCTTTTGCCCCAGGCAGGATGTGGTGGGGGTGGGGGGAAGGGCTTAGCCAACATCAGAGGACAGCTGGGAGGGCAGCTCTGTGGCCATCAGGAGCTGCTGGGTGAAGGTTCCGGAGAGCAGCTTTGCCTGCATAATCCGTTGGGGAAATTCCTCCCCGTTCCAACTCGAGGGCCCCCAGACAATAGCAATTACAGTAATGATAGCAGCCCTGGCTTAACAGTCTTACCACGTGTGTGTCTGCACCGGCCTAAGTCTTTAGAACCTGCGTAATAGCGCTGTGGGGCAGGGCGGTGGAGCCCATTCTACAGACGTGACAACGGAGGCTCTGGGCGGGAGTCCTATCGCTCACAATCATTAAATGGTTGGAATTTAGTTCCGTCTGCTTCGTAAGTCCTTCCTCTTAATCCTGATGCTGAGTGACTGGGGGTTTCTTCGACTTTCCTTGCAGCTCAGTATTACCTTGAAAGACACCTTGAATTCCAGCACAAAGGCTCTCATTGCAGTCGAGAATTTGCACATTTGGAGGTGCAGTCCTTCAGGTGGCCAGGAACCCCCCACCCCTGTCTCCTCCAGGAAGCTGGCTCTAACGGCCCCTTCTTTCTCTCCCTGCCACCCCCACCCAAACCCCCCTAGGTCTGGATTGATGCTGGGACCCAAATATTCTTCTCCTATGCCATCTGCCTGGGGGCCATGACCTCTCTGGGGAGCTACAACAAATACAAGTACAACTCGTACAGGCAAGTGTTGCGCCAGCGGGCCTGGTGGACCTTAGAAATGATGATGTTTAAAGAAAAAAAGAGAAGAAGTAGGGAGCGTGGCTTCCTTGTGTTGTGAATTAACTTGCTCCCTGACATATGTGTAACTTAGGGACTGTATGCTGCTGGGATGCCTGAACAGTGGTACCAGTTTTGTGTCTGGCTTCGCAATTTTTTCCATCCTGGGCTTCATGGCACAAGAGCAAGGGGTGGACATTGCTGATGTGGCTGAGTCAGGTATGGTGGTATTGGTGGCAGTGGTGGTGGGCACTGCCACCTAGTGTGTAAGCCGAGTACCGCAGGCATGAAGCCAGACCCCAGGGGCCTTTGGGGGGGGACGAGCCTGGTTTCGGAAACGGACCCCCCCCACCAAGATGTCCCCCAAGATCAAAGAGTACGAAAGCTAAAATTTAAGCACTTTCATTGCAATTTGGCCCAAGGGGCAGCAGAAATACGGGGGTTGGTTAGGTTGGGGACTATATTTTAGCAACTTGTGCGGTCTTCCCTCCCTCTCCTTCCCCAGCAAACTCCTGGTTTCAGCAACAGAAACCGCTTTCCTAACTCAGGCCCAAGCCAGCCACCAGTCGGCATTCCATCACCACCTTCTCAGCTTTGGTTTCTGTATTTTGCACTTTGCTCCCAGCGCGCTCCCTCTAGCAAACTCATTTCATTCATTCCACCGATGTTATTGATTAATGGAGTCTGCCCTGTGTCAGGCACCACCGTAGGCAGCGGGTAGGGGAGAGACAGTGGACATGCCACAGATCCAGGTGGGGGTAGGTGGAAGGACAGGGTGTGGGCCCTGTTGGTGGGGTGCTCCTTCTGCCAGTAGAGCAAAGAGTCTTAGCATCACGGACTCTGCAAAGCCTGGGATCCTAGGCTGGGATCCTGGATCTCCAGCGAGTTGGCTCTGGAACCTGAAAACAATGAGGTCTGCAGTTGCTAGAATCCTAGATCCTCGGAACCACAGTTTTCTAGGACTTGCCCCTGGATGTTCTAAGTCCCTGAAATTGTAGTTATCAGTGGCTTGGAGATGGGAACAAGAACCATAGACTCCCAGCATCCCCAAATTCCACCTTTGTACCTTCTCCACCTCACTCCTATCCTACCCATTCACTTGGTTGGGTGGTCATCAGCTGCCTGAAAGGTTTGGTTATTTTGTACACAACCTGTGCTGCATCCGACCTTCTGATTTCTCTCGACCTCCCCGGGGCCACGTGGAGGCAGGCAAAGGTCCTGGGCTGAGGCTTCTCTCAGTCCCAGAGGAGAGCCCAATGTCCTAGCCCCAGGGACCACCACGGACCAGAGTCAGGCATAGCTGGAGCCCTGGCCATGGCATCGCCCTTGTCCTTGGGGGATACTGGACGGTGTCCTGGTTCCTCAGCCACAGAACCGTAGCGTTGGGGGTCAGGGGAACCTCAGCATTGTGCATTTGGACATCTGTTCTGCAGATGAGGAGACCAGTGGCTTTAGAGCAAGGGCCTTGCTCAGGATGGTCAGGATCCGAGCCGGGGTCTCCTGGACAGGGCGCTCTCCCCCTCCTGGACAGGCCCCTCTGACAGGTGGCCATCCCCCGCCTCCTGCCTCCCCACCCACCCTGGACACACGTGGCAACTCTGGTCCTCCCCGCGTGAGAACGTATCTGAGCTCCTCTGACCTTCTCTGACCTCAGAGCCCGTGGGCCTTGCTTTCCTCCTCACTTGACAAAGATGTCCTCTGCTACCCTCACACCCACTGTGTCGTAGGACAAGTGTGGCAAGCCCACAGGTCCACCCCACGCATCTCTCCCCTGTCCCCAGTCGTCCCAGACCAGACCATCAAACAGAGCTTTCCTACCCCAGAGGCAGGCCAGAGAGTGAGGGCACAAAGTAATTCCAGAAAGATCCACACCCACTTGGGAGCATGACAATTCCAGTGATGAGGGGAGACAGACAATTTGCAGCTCTTCTGGAGTGTTTGCCTTTGTTTTTGTTTTTTTTCCAGTCGAGGGCTTACAAACCAGTTGTGATTGCCAGGAGCATGGAGTGAATTTGGTGGTGGGATATATATATGTGTGTGTATATATATATATGTGTGTGTGTGTGTATATACACACATATATATCTTGATATATAAAATCTTTCTCCGTGGACAACTAGGTGTTTTTATATATGTATATATCATCACCCTAAGTTGTTTTCTTCCTCCTGTCCCCTTCAAAGACCTTGTCGTTTATTCCCCACGGTGATGTCTGAACAGCTGACACTTCAAGGATGATTATTTCTCTAATAAGCTTTTAACAAGCACCATATTGAGCGAAGTGCATTTGAATCCCATCATTATTTGGCGATCGGAGTGCACGCGGCGCGGCAGGGGCGCGTTCTGCGCCCGGGGAGGCCTGCCTCGGTGCGGAGCGGCTGCGTTCCTTCACATGGACTTCTCTCTCTCTAGTTCACCGGGCGCTTTTAGAGCAAGATGCTCAGACCCTCTCCCAGAGGCTGGCTTGACAAAGGCAAAACTGAAATACAGAAACGAGCGCGTTGAGAACCTCCACCAGGCCCCGGGGGGCGGGGGTGGGGGCGGCAGGTGGGGGGGCGGGGGGGCCCCATTTTACATCTGTCTCGCAGTCGGCTGGACTGGAATCCCCACGTAGTGATGCCCACCAGTCGGGCCAGAGCTGCCGCCTGGGGGCCCCCAGGGTCCCCGGCCCAGGTGCCCCCGCGGCTTCTGTTCCAACTTGGACTCTGGGGTCGCTGCGAGCGCCCCTTCCTCCACCTGTTGTGGGGTTTCTACAGCGTCGCCTGGGGCCTCCAGGTGGTGGTCGAGTTTTCCTCGGTGGGGTAGACTCTGCCGGGGAGAGGGACCCGCCTCTGCCTGCCACGCTTGTGGTTAACACCCCACGGTGTGGTTTCTGGCTCCAATTTATTTTAAAGTTGTTTTTGTTTGTTTTGTTTTGTTTTTCCGCTCTCAAGCCAGTCCTTTGGTTTCTGATAATCTGTTCCAAATATCCTGCCCTCTAGCCATTTTTTGTCTTCATGTGTCTTGACCTTTTTAAAAATTTTTTAAATTATTTAAGTTGTGGACTTTTTTTTAAAGATCTTATTTACTTATTCATGAGAGACACAGGCAGAGGGAGAAGCAGGCTCCCTGTGGAGAGCCCGATGTGGGACTCGATCCCAGGACCCCGGGATCACGCCCTGAGCTGAAGGCAGACGCTCAACCGCTGAGCCACCCAGGCGTCTCTAAGTTGTGGATTTTTTACTTTATTTTTTCAGCCCAGGGCCCTTTCAGGCCTCCTCTCTTTTGCTGTTTCCTGCTTTTTGAGGCTTCCCAGAGGCCTCAGTACCATTCCTCCCCTTGGCCTCTCCCCTCAGGCCTGCTGGAGATGAGAGGCCTTTTCCTTTGGTCCCTGGGATGTTTCCAGTCAGAAAGGTGCGCCCTGAGCTGGCGGGGCTCCTGCCTCCCGCACCCTGCCTCCAGATTCCGTCAGGGTCCCCTCTCTGAGGGTCGTGGTCTCAGCATCTGAGAATCTGAGCACGCGACGGCACCTTGGGAGGCGTTTCCGGGATCCTGCCCCTCGCTTCCCGGGGGGGGGACACTGAGGTCCTACATGGGCACGTGCGGACGAGATGGTGGATGGTCTCCCGAGCCCGGGCCCTTGCCCCGAGCACACTTCCCTTCAGCTTTGGGCCTTGGCTCTGGCATCGCTCAGGTGGGGTGCGCAGATGCACCCCGAAGAGACGTTAGCCCTGTAGGGCATGGTTCTGTACTCTTTCACACTGTTTCAGTCCTTTAATTCAAAAGTCAAAACCTTTTCTTTGCAAACGGGGCTTCGGTAGTCAGATAACCAGATCTCTCCCCCTTCGCTTCCTTCCAGCAAACGTTGGCGTGGTTGCTCTGGTTTGGGGTGAGGGGGGAACCCTCCTTTTCCAAGCAGGCAGACGGAGCCCCAGGCTCAGTCCCGCTTCCTGCCCTGAATGACGGGTGTCCGCCGGGTTCCATGAGGCCACTTGTGCTGCTGCATAGGAGACAGATGCTAAAACGGGGCCCCACCCGAGCCCCAGTGCGCCCCATCCGAAAGGGAGGCAGGCCTGGGCTCTTCCCCCAGGCAGGGATTCAACCTGGTTCCTCCCTGCATTTGGGGTTTGGGACACCATCTCAGTCCCGAGTGTCTTTGTGTGAGCTCCGGGGCTCTGGGGGGGCTGGGTCGCTGATGTGCCTCCCCCTCTGCCCCTCCCCATTTTCTCTTCCCTTTAGGGCCTGGCCTGGCCTTCATTGCCTACCCAAAAGCTGTGACCATGATGCCGCTGCCCACGTTTTGGTCCATTCTCTTTTTTATTATGCTTCTCTTGCTTGGACTGGATAGCCAGGTACGTACAGATGGAGAGGGGGCGCCCTGTGGAGGGCTTGCCCCTGGGGTACGTGGTTCTGAGGGAGCCCCCTTCCCACCCTCACATCAGACTGGCACCGTCTTCAGCCATCAAGGTGTCCTCTAGGACCCCGGGGTGGGGGTGGGAGGCAGGAAGAGGCCTGAGGGCAGCAGGGGGAGGACACTGAGTCTTCCACCCCAGCAAGGGGAAACTGACCGCTGGGGGGTGTGGTTAACACAAAGCCCTAGCCGGGAGGTAGGACAAGACCAAGTGGTGATGATGTGTTCCCATGGGGGGTCACGCAGACAGGCAGTGTGGGGAGGAGACCAGCAGTCACGGCCCAAGCCGTCACTGGTTGTCCTAAACCACAGCTGGTGTTCTGTGATTCCTGGAGCACTGGGGTTGTTTCTCACAAAGTGAAAAACTGTGATTCTTCCGTGCTTGGTGCACAGCCAAGCTCTGGGGAGCCTCGCTCAGACCCACTCTGTCCTCTGGCCATCCTGGCTTCTGCCCCCGCGAGGCAGGACTCCATCTATACCAACGCTGTTTCCCTGCACTGCTTCATCCTATGTCCCATCCCTCCATGGGTAGGTCAGTGACTCAACCAGAGCCCGAGTCTGGCTTTGGAGTAACGGTTCCAAGCCCCCTGCTGCTCTGGGACATTGGGCACATTGGGCACATTTCCTGTCCTCTCTGAGACTGTTTTCTCATCTGGTCAATAGGTGTGACTATACCTCTGTTGCCTTGGATGAAGTACGAGGCACAGTGCCTGATACAGAGCTGCAAGTGGTGCTTGTCTCAAGATGACAGTTTAGAGCACAGGCATGACTCCAGGACTGGGGAGTTAGGGTGTGCAGGGCGGGCTGGTGGTATCCATGGACCAGAACCCTACAGGCAGTACCACCCAGGGGCCCGCATCTGAAAGGCAGGCATTTTGCAGTCTCCTGTGTGGTCTGGGTCTCTGGCTGCCTCATGGGAAATCTTTGGTGAGCGGGGGCCCTGTGAAAGGTGAGGCCTGCTGCCAATCAGGAGGGGGCTTCACCACCCACCCGTGGGCAGCAGCCTCCAAACCAGTGCCCAAGGTGGGTCCCTGTGGACTCAGAACCAGGTAGGAGGAACGTCTTAGAAGGTCAGGCAGAGGAGAGGAGGCAGTCTGCCAGCAAGGTCAAGAACAGAGCAAAGGATTTGGCAGGAAGAGGACCAGGATTAGCAGAGAAGACAGAGTGGAAACATTTGGGAGCCTGAAAACAAAATACTTGTGCAGTTGTTGGTGGGCTTGAGCTGTATAAATAGCAAGAGGACTCCATTAATCATCCCTCGTTAATGAGTTTGGCCTTCGGAGGCCCCAAGCAAATGGCTTTTATAACTTCTTCCAAAGCTCTAAGTGAAAGCAAAAAACAAAAACAGAGAGAGGTTAATAAATGACAAAGCATGACATCCCCATGGACCCAAAGTGGGCCTCTTGGGCTGTGGAAGCTGCTTCCTGAGTGAGCAGAGGTGGTTTATTCATTAGGTTTTCTCCCTGGGAGGCAGGTGGGGCCTGGCCAGGGCTAGGCACCTCTGAGCTAGGCCTCACAGCGGCCAACAGGCTCGGGGAATCGTGGGGAGCTCTCAAAGCCAGCCTCAGAGAGAGCTCAGAACATGAAATGCAAGGTTCAGAGCCCTTAAAAGACCTGCCTAATTGATATACCAGGGACAGGCATGACGGAGATTTGAACCCGAGGAGCTAGGGCATGATGTCTTAGGAGTCTGATGGCATAGATTGGAATCCCTCCTTTGCATCCATTTGCTTTGGGAACGCGGGGACATAGGGGAAGGTTTTGCAGATGCCTGTGACTGCCTCACGCACTGCCCACGCTGTGATCCCGTCAGTAGTGGCACGCAAGCTGTTCCTGGGGGCAAGGCTTCATGCCGGGCTTTTGATGTACCCGTGTGTGGAAGAAGGCACATAACCTAAAACGGACAATCTTAACCATTTTTAAGCATGCAGTTCAGTGGTGTTAAGTATACTCACACTGTTGTGCAACGATCACCACCTTCCATCCTCAGAACTTCCCAAACGGAAGCTCTGTCCCTTTTAAGCACAACTCCCCATTGCCCCCTTTCCCCATCTTGGGTTTTTGTTTGTTTGTTTGTTTGTTTATTTGTTTTCCATATGTCAGCTCCTTAATCTGTAGCCTCCCTATAGCTGGGCCTACTCCCAACTGTTGCCCTATGTAGAGCCCAGAAAACTGAGGGAGATAAGGGCTCCACTGAGTCTCCACCTTAACCCTGGAGATCCCCCTGAACACCCTCCTCCCATGGAAGTGCAGAGATGCACAGCCACCCTCAGGCAGAGGCCTCTCGCTAATGGAGTGTGACCCTTGCACGTAAGGAAACACCCTCCCAGTATCCCTAGCGTCTGGTGGGAGAAGCCTGGCTTGGATCCATTGTACCACTCTGTATTTCTTGGTGAGATGGAGTAGGGATGTCATCCACGTGGAGCCAGACGCTAGCACGAGAGAACCAGCAGCACGAGAGGAGGAGAAAACTGGTCCCCATCTCCCTGGGGCTAACTCAGCCCCCCACCATGGGTCCACAGGACTCATGCAATTGCCAGGTTTATTGTCGTGATTTCAGATCTTGCTCAACAGCCCTGCTGAGAGTAGGCAAGATGCCCCCGTTGCACCGGGGAGAAAACTGATACTTGAAGAAATCAGGGTTACACAAGCTGTGAAGTGAGGGGGACCCGAAGAGGCAGGGGGGAGCAGGGCTGAGGGGTGGGGATGCGGTTCTCCAGAAATGTAGGATGCTTGGAAATGAGGAGCTTGTATCAGTGTTCACCCTGACTCTCAATGAAGCTGCACCTTCCTGTCTTTAATTTCCCCATCTCAAAAAGGAAAGAACTTTTGTTCCTCCATTCCTTTTGAAGATTGATGTTTGAGCTGGTTTGCTGTAATTCAGTGGCAATTTAGGGTCAAAACCCGGTTGGCTAACACATCAACCAGAGGTCAAAACATCAGCCACTTCTCTTTGGGCCCCTTTCAAAAGACTCTTGCTCATCTTTTCTCTGAATTCCTGGCAACAAAGAATCATTTTTCCAGACCCTTCCAGCCATGAAAGGATTTTGCTCCTTGTTTGTATTCCTTGATCCTCCTGTGATGCATCCCAAAGGAGTAACTGGTTAGACTTTTCTTGTAGGAAGGCTGGGGAAACATCCTTCCCAAATGCCTCTCGCGGATCAAAGAACAGAAGGGTCAAGGTTTTAGCTCTTTAACTTTTTTTTTTTTTTTAAGATTTTATTTATTTATTCACAAGAGACACTGGGAGAGGGAGAAGCAGACTCTGCAGGGAGCCTGATGTGGGACTTGATCCCGGGACCCCAGGATCACACCCTGGGCAGGCACCACACCACTGAGCCACCCAGGGATCCCAGCTCTTCAACTTTTAAAGCAATCAGACAGACAGGCCTTGGAGGGGGTGTTGGTTGGCAGAGGATTTGGGCTGTAGCCACCAAATGTAAAATGCTTCTACGTACCCTTCAACCCTGAAGCTTCATTTCTGGGTTGTGCTCTGGATACATAGGCAGCAAAGACCGAGGTAGAGGAAGAGCCCTTGCCCAGGTCAGTAGCCACAGAAGGGTGGAGCCCATCCATCGGGCACTGGTCAGACCCATGATGATACCTGTCTACAGGACAGAGTTTTATGCTGCCATTTAAAACAGAGGCAGCCCACTGTGTAATGATTTGGCTCAGGCTCCAAGTCACATTGTTGGTTGCAAAGATGGGAAGATTTAGAAAGACTGAGAATCATCCTAGCATGTTACCCAAGGAGGGGCCTCTCCAGGTGGTCTTCTTTATCTTTGGGAGCCCAGAATGGGTGCAGGCATGTGGGCACTTGGGTGTGTAGGATTCTTTCAAGATCCGTGATTCCCACAGAACCAAAACCATTGTGTGAATCTATTGGAGAAAGTGGGGCTCAGGCTTACCCTGAGTTACCCACCCACCCCACATTCTTCATATGTCTGTTGGGCAGCCACATGTGCCTGGCCCAGCTGGGAACTCGAGACTAGAAATGGGGCAGGGAGGGCCCCTCCCTCAGTGTCAGAAAGGACCAAGATCGAAATGGGGGAGGTGTTGGTGCCAACACATGTGCCAGCAAGCGGGCTAAGGCGGGAGGTCAGCACTGGCTTCAGAGAAGTGGTCATTCTTGAACTGAGTCTTGAATGATGAGGGAAAGGCATCCAGAAGAGCTAAGCCAAGACACGGATGTGTAGGATGTCTGTGCCTGACCCATTGTGGCTTAAGCAGCAGGTGGGACTCCCTGGGCAGAGCCCATGAGACCAGGTTCATACGTTTGGACAAACTTGACCCCCTCCCCCAGGCTACCCTGGGCATACTGGGGCTCTCCCATCTGAGTGGAGAGGAGGTGCTGGGCATCCAGGGCTCAACCACTGTCTTCTCCTCCGCAGTTTGTTGAAGTCGAAGGACAGGTCACGTCCTTGGTCGATCTTTACCCATCCTTCCTAAGGAAGGGTTTCCGTCGGGAAATCTTCATCGCCTTCATGTGTAGCATCAGCTACTTGCTGGGTCTGTCGATGGTGACGGAGGTAGGTGGCTTTCTCGCCCGGCAGGGGGGACTTCCTCTTGCAGGGCCCTTGGTGACCTACACAGGCTTCAAAGACCAGTTAGTTCAGGGCTGTGCCACCCTCTCCTGCCACCAGACCAGCCCCAGGCCCAGCCATAGGGCCCCATCCAGTTCAGGGTCCCGCCCTGCCCAGGGGAAGTGACCTACATCCTGGGCAGCAGGAGGCAGGTCGGGACCCAGCTGACCCAAACTCCCCAACCCTTTCTCCTGTTACCATGGCAACACCAGTCTCTCCTCTCCCCCCCCCCCCCCCCGTCCCTCCCTCATCCCAGGAAGCCTGGGGAAGAGGTGCTTCAACTGAAATCGTTTTTAATAGCAGCTCTTTTCACCCATGAAAACATGTGCACCGGCCCTTCCCGGGCCTGGAGGGGAGGTGGACACGTTCCAGAGGGTAAATGTGGACCTCCTGGTGAATACTGCAGGCAGTACTGGGCCTGTCTGGTTGACAGGGAGTGTGCGCTGTTCAGAGGGTGGGCAGGGGGCTTGAGGAGGACCCATCTAAATGGGAAAAAAGATACAGAAAGGAAGGAAGCACAGGGTGTCTAAGGCGACAGTGGATCCACTGTCTACGAAGAGGCAGGCCAGAGAAGAAAGAGAATCTTGTGCTAAATAACAAGTCTGTAAGCCTGGCATAGGCCTAGGGCCTGCCGTCTCATGCACCCCTTCCCATCTACCTCCCCACATTCTCCAGCAAATTGCTGCATTTGCCCCCAAACGCAATTTGGGTTTCACCACTTTTTCCTACTGGAAATACAAATAAATGTTTCTCTAGAAGTGTCTTTAAGAAACATGTGCACGCACCCACCAAAGGCAGATCACAGGTCCACCCTGAGCAGCTGGATATCACTGGAGTAGTCTCTGCTGGCCACAGTTAGTTTTCAGCACCTCCTTTGGAAACTGGCTTCAGGAAACCCATCATTTTGCTAAGGAAAACATGTTGTGCTTTCATTTTTCTGTATGTGTATGTGTTTTAAAGATTTTATTTTCTTAAGCAATCTCTACACCCAGTGTGGGGCTTGAACTTAAAACCTTGAGATCAGGAGTCACACGCTCTGCTGACTGAGCCAGGCAGGCACCCCTGAGCATGTATGTTTTTAATTATATTTGTCGAACATGAAGTTGAGCATCTTTTTACACAGGTCATCATAGTCTGTGCCCATTTTTCTCTTGGGTTTTATATCTCTTAAGGATATGCCAAAGCTCTTTATGTATTTAGGGCATTGAGTACCATATAGCAAATCAACCTTCTTTGGTTTTTCCTCTTCACAGGGTGGCATGTATGTGTTTCAACTCTTTGACTACTATGCAGCTAGCGGTGTATGCCTTTTGTGGGTTGCATTCTTTGAATGTTTTGTTATTGCCTGGATATATGGTGAGTACGGATTGTTGCATATCCTTTCTCAAGTCTCTGCGTTGGGTCTGTGTATTTTAGAAGCTTCCGAAACAGAATTCTTTTTTTTTTTTTTTTTTAAGATTTTATCTTATTTATTCATGAGAGACACACACACACAGAGAGAGAGGAAGGCAGAGACACAGGCAGAGGGAAAAGCAGGCTCCCCCCTTCAAGGAGCCCGATGTGGGACTCGATCCTGGGTCTCCAGGATCACACCCTAAGCCAAAGGCAGACGCTCAACCACTGAGCCACCCAGGTATCCCCGAAACAGAGAATTCTAAGAGGAATTCATTCTGAGTTGAATACAAAGATGCAGGATGTGATTATATGTTTTGACAAATAGGGAATTTGGCTATGCAGGGTTCACCTATGATTTACTGCTCTGGGATCCAGCCATGCTCCATTTCAACCCCCTCTAGACATTGGATTGGCCACACCAGGATTTACCAGATTTACAGTCTGCCTAAGTTTGCCTGAAAAATATAGGATATACCCAGCTACATTTGAATTTCAAATAATTTCAGATAAATGCTTGCCACTCTTGGGTCTACATAGTGTTGAGTATCAGGACCCCAGAGACCCCTCAAGGCCCCCAAGGCCCCTGTAGTGCAATTCAGATGCTGGTGTTGGACACAGTGTCACCATCTGTCTACCTCTGTCTCTCCTAGGCAGCGATAACCTTTATGACGGTATTGAGGACATGATTGGCTATCGGCCTGGGCCCTGGATGAAGTACAGCTGGGCCGTGGTCACTCCAGTTCTCTGTGTTGTGAGTCCTGCCCTGCCTGGCTGTGGGTGCCTTTTCTCCTTGGGGCTTGACATTCTTACCTGCCAAACCATCTTTCACTCAGCACCTGCCAAGCGCTGGCCTGTAACTAACAAGCCCAGTGACGCCTCTGTCTGGGGGAGGTGGGGCAGCAGGCTGCTCCCAAAAGTTACCTTGAGATGAGTTTTGAAGGATAGGTAAGAGCTGGTCAGGAGGAGAAGACTGAAAGGGGATCCCTGGCAGAGGAACCAGCCTGTGCAAAGGCAAGGCATTCTGAAAGAGGAAGGTGTATCAGGGCACGTCGAGAAATTGAGAGAGTCCACAACAGAGCACATACTCTTTGCCCAAGCCCTTCTGGAGCTCAGTGAGCTCAGTTTGGGTCACTGATTAAGTTGAGGGGCCTTTGGGATGTCAAATGGAGACAGATCATAGATGTGGGAAATGTGGTGTTTTCATGACAGGTGCAGGTTGTGTCCAGAAAGGGAAAGTCCCAGTAAAGAGATGCTCTGGACTCTGCCAAGAACAAGGAAGCTTCGTACCCACCCAGGGCGGTCATGGGCCATGTTCCCCTTCCCATCAGGGTTCCCTTGCCTGCCATCTTGGAATATAGGATATACCCAGGCACCCCACTTCAAACTTGCACTCAGAGGCTCTGGCAAAAGGGAAGTCCTCTGCTTCCCCAGTTGTTGTTTGAAACCAGTTGTGAGTTTTGGAGCTAACTATAGGGGAAGATATCTGTTGTGCCGTCCTCGGCTCATGGCATGGAGAATGCAAATGGCAGAAATGTTCTTTGCATGTAGGAACCAGGTGCTGAGAGATGGACAGATCCTCTCCTCAGTGACCCTGCTCCCAGGCCAGAATAAACCCGCACTGCCATTAAGTCACTGTGTGGGACCTTAAGCAGGTCCCTGATCTTGCGGGACTCTGGTTTACCCTGTCATAAAGTAAGGACTCTGCAGTGGGAGGTGAGTAGCGCCAACAGCCTTGGGCTGTCACTGCTGTCATTGAATATGGCTATGGTCTTCTCATCTGAAGTGCATATTTTCCCCACAAAATTTGGTGAACTCTAGCAACCAGTAACCACAATTGACAGGTTATTGTTGGAGATAAATTTAGTTGGGTTCAAAGCCTGTGTTCTTGTTCCTCATCCTCACTTGACATTGGTTTGTGAGAAATTCCTCTCACCACTCTGACCGTCAGTTTCTTCCTCCTTTCCTCCCTGAGGAGTTGGATAGATCAGAAGTAGTCTGCATCCCCAGGTGGCAGGATGAGGTCACCCTGGTGGAAAGGAATATGAATGGGCAGGTAGCAAGCTTCCTTGTGCTGGGAGAGCCTCGAGCAGCTGTCCTCTGGGCCTCTCCCTGTCTGAACTACACTCCACCCTTAGGGACGGAAACCACAACAGAGCCAGGCGTACACTAGATGCGTAGTGGAAGGCGACTGCAGCCTCGTGCTCTTCCTTCCTCCATCACTAATTCTGATTTATGTAGATTTGTCTTCCTGTCAAACCCCAGATATTAGGTATTGAAGATTTAAGTCATATTTACACTGTGTATCAATTTAGACAACCCTTGGTTATATACTAAGATGTAATTCTGACAAGAAGCAGAAGTCCTGGGCCCTCCCAGCCAGCCTCATGTGCTCTTCCTGGAGGAAATGTGGACTTTGCACAGGCCTTTGGGCTCAGAGCTCACCACACACCACTATTCATGGACGCTGATGGCCACTGGCCATTGGCATGGGCTTGGGACTGGACACTCAAGTGGGCAAGAAGGTCCAAGCCCACACCTTGTTCTGGGAGGCTAGGCCCCGGGATGGAGAAGGGTGGGTGGCAGTGGGAGAGGGGAGGAAAGACTTTTATCCGTGCAGCTAGAATTTACTATGCGCCTGCTGGGTGCACCTGGAGCTGCACCAGGTGTTAGAGAAATAAGGGAATGAGACTGACGCCCCACCTGTCCTCACTGACTCAGTTGGGTGGAGGAGTGCGTGCTGAAGGAGTAATTATAACCACATGCTTCCTGGAAAGGAAAAGTATGGGCACCTGAGTCTGGGTGGGGCCTAGACAAGGAAGGCAGGACCAAGAGAACTAAATTAGGACAAGGAGATGCAGGGTAAGGGGTCCATTCAGAACACAGCCTGTTCAAAGGTCCCAGGGCAGGTAGCTGGGGAGCTGGGCAGCTGGAGGGTAGATGTAGAGGCAGGGGTGATGGGTAAGTAAGGGCGGAAGGGGCATAGCTCTTGGCTGACATTGCTGGCTGGGTTGAGGCATTCGGATGGCATCCTGAAGGCACCGGGAAGCCACAGAGGGGTCCTGAGCCGGGAAGCAACTCAGTCAGGTTGGCCCAGGGGAGCTCCTCAGGCAGCAGAGTGGAGAAGGGAGTGAGGCCCCTGGGGTGGCGCCTGCCCTGGTTCCTGAAGCTTCCTGCCCCCGATGCGCGGGGCCCCCCTGACTGCCCTATCTCTCCACAGGGATGTTTTATCTTCTCTCTCGTCAAGTACGTACCCCTGACCTACAACAAAGTCTACGTGTACCCCACCTGGGCCATCGGGCTGGGCTGGAGTCTGGCCTTGTCCTCCATGATGTGTGTCCCCTTGGTCATGGTCATCCGCCTCTGCCAGACGGAAGGGCCGTTCCTCGTGGTGAGCACATAGACCGAGGCTGGATGTGAGGGGTGCAGGAGGGTGAGAGGCGGGAGGATGAAAGCTAGCTGCTGGCTGTTGGCCGTCCTAGGTTTGCTGGGTGACCTTGGGCACACTGCTGCCCTCTCTGGGTCCCGGATCCCTTGCCCACCACGCGGAGGGGTTGAGATGGTGGGCAGGCGTGTGGGGAAATGGGAACGAAGAACAACTCATGTGGATGAAGGCTCTGCGGTGACGTTGAGAGCAGGGCTGTGGGCAGGAGGAATTTACCAGGCAGGGAAGAAGAAATGGAAGGGTGTGATGCCCAGTGCATTCGCAGGCAAGGACATGTGATAGCCCTTGGGCAGCAATGACATGTTCTGGGGAGTGGGCGATGGCGCTGGGCAGGCGACAGCGGTTTTGCATGCCAAGCTCAGAGCTAGGGGCTTATCCTGGGAGCAGTGGGAGCCATGGGGCTGTAGCCATACGCCAGGAGACAAGGAGCCGGGAAGGAAGCCTGAGCTCCACCCAGAGGCCTTCTCTTACTCTGAAGCCAAGTTTTGGATAAGCCCAACCCGTGCTGGTGGCCCCTTCCCCAGATCTGCGGCCCCGGTCTTGTGCCTGCCAGTTTCCCACCCGAGGCCCCCTCCTCACCACCAACCCCTCAGAAATTTCTCCCAACAATACTGCAGATTCCAGGCTGTGGCAAGAGCTGGGGCTCTTTCCAAGAAATCCTTTTCTTAGAATCTCCCTTAACCTTTGGGCTTGGGCCAGCTCCAAGACTACACTGTTTTGTTCTGGGCTGTTTTTATTGTTATTCTCTTAAAAATCTGGAGCCAGGATGTCCTGGGGCCCTGGCTCCCCCTTGGGCTGGGCCAGTTTCCTTGTGGGCAGGGGAAAGGCCTGGAGGTGGTATTGGTGGGGGGAGACGGGTGGCCTGGCAGAGAGGGAGCAGCCTTCCCGAGACAGAGGAAGTCGGCCGGGGTGTGCCCGGGAGCAAAACACGAAGCCATGAAGCTGGGGTCCATCTCAGCCAGGACAGCCCTTGGGCCCTTGGGGTGTTCCCTCAGCATCAGACCCATTGTAATTCCTCAGAGGACACAGGGAAGGACCCCAGTGCTCAGCCATAGTACTGCTAGGCCCTATCATTTGTTAAAATCCTGAAATACTGGGTCTGGGGACAGACGGGTGGTTGCTACGGCCCTGAGTCCTCCACATTCACCCCCCACCTCTACCAAACACTCCATGCCAACCCAGACCCTCCCTGGGAATTTCCAGAATGCACCTACCACCCATAAACTAAAAGGTTAATTGGGGCACAGCAGAGAGTCTTGGATGTCTGTTCTGCAATTTCAGCCACAGAGAGGGGACACCTAATACTAACCCGAGTCCCTTCAAAGCTTAATTTTAAAGTAGTTTCATCCCAAGTTCAGAGGTTTGATGAGAATGGGGTTTTGTGGGGGGGAAGGAGGAAGGTATGGGTGAGGCCTCCACCCAAACTTGCACCTACAAACCAGTTGGATAACCAAAGCCCCCTCCTCTGAAGGCATAGGAGCCACCATCAATCCATTTGCTGTGTCCCCCGAGCCTACCCCTCGACCTGTCTCCCGGCTGTGCTCCCAGCCAGGTTTGCAAGCCTAGAGCCCCGGGTGGCCGCCTGGCATTGTCTGCCTCTTGTCCCAATCTTCTGGGCACACATCTGCGCAGAGAGGCAGCGTGATGGAAGGGAGCCAAGCCTGCTCTCCTGCTGGACTTCCATCTTTTGCCCTTTAGCTGCAGCCACCAGGAACTGTCCCCCAGGACCAGGCAGGGAACCCAGGCTAGGGAAGCCCTCGGGCAGGGCTGAGAGGCCCCTGGAGAAGGTGATCTAGAGCTGTAGCAGACAGCCATGCACTCAGCTCTGGCCTATTGTTACCAAGAGGGGATGTGGCCCTGGGGTTACCAGGCCTTGCAAGTTTTTAAGAGCAGATGGAATCTGGGTTTTCTGAGTGAAATAGTGTAGCTTTTAATAAGCAGCTTTAAAAAGATTGTAATATACTTAAGTTGAATGTAAATGCCTAAGTAGGAAGGTTTCTTCTTGACAACTGTTTGCTGCTTAAGTCTCAGAATGGATGCTTGGCAGGAGGGGAGCTGGGGAGTTGGGAGCCCTGAGGAGTCCCAGTCCCAATGCCTGGGAAGGACTCTTTTCCTCACCAAGTCCATGATCCAGTAACCAGCCCAGAGGGCAAAACTCACCCTGCCCAAAAGTGATGGGGTGATTCTCATGCAATCCAGCCTCTGGCTTGTCTCTGTCGGAAGGTGCAGCTCAGGCAGAGCAGTGGTCTCCGAGCCCTGAGCAGGGAAAAGCCCTGCAGAGGGAATGGGTGGGGAGGGTGCGAGAAAGCAGGAAATGCAGTTTACAGGTGGCTGAGGAGTTTGGTGGAGTTTCTTCTTGGGGAAGGTGGGAGCCATGGGAGGCTCACAACAGTTATCCGGCCTCTGGCATGCAAATTGCATGAACTCGGCTGGGGCTGCTTTGCAAGTCAGAGAAATTGAGGGATGGGAATTACTAGGAGGCATATTTAGCTCCATGGGAGGAAAGAAGTCGGAACTGGGAGGTGTGAGTCCCCTGTCCCTGCAAGCAAGGGTTGCCCAGGGAAACTCCTCAGAGATTCCACCCTGATTCAAGGCCCAGAGGGACCTTCCAAGCACCTTAGTTCAATTCCTTCATCTGCCGGTGGATGAAACGGGGGGTGGGGGGGTGGTCCAGAGAGGGTGGTAGTTTGCCAAAGGCCAGAGGGCACACTGGCAGGACTCAGGGTGTAGACAGTCGTGGTGGAGCGGGGAGGCAGGCCGCCTGACTTCTCTCTACTGCCATCCTCTTCCTTCTCCAGAGACTCAAGTACCTGCTGACCCCGAGGGAACCCAACCGCTGGGCCGTGGAGCGCGAGGGGGCTACGCCCTACAGCTCCCGCCTGGCCGTGAACGGGGCTCTCATGAAACCGACCCACATCATAGTAGAGACCATGATGTGAGCTCTTGGGCAGACGGGCCGCTTCCCTGCTGTTTACTAACATTAGATTCTCATAGGACCAGGTTTACAGAGCTTTCTATTTGCACTAGGATTGTTTTTTTTTTTTAATTGTCACAGAAAATGTTACTCTGTGTGTGTGTGTGTTGGTGTGTGTGTGTGTGTGTGTGTGTGTGGTATTGTGCGTATGTGTATTTTGTTTTGATTTGGGGATATTTTGTACAAAAAGAAAACCCACCGGCAGATGTCCGGGACGAGGCAGAGCTTTCATATTGAATTAGATGTATTTTATGGGAACTTGGTAAATTTTTCTTTGTATTTTTTTTACATATAATTATATATACATTTAGAGATTGTCATACAGTTTTACCACTTGAATCGATCTTCTTGCCAGCAATAGATCTCGTTTTTAAAAGCAATTCTTCGGTGCTTGTGTAGCTGGCAGAAAGTTCTGCCCCCCAAAAACACAGGGTGGAATTGACCTGGACAGTAGACCCATTTTAAGGGTGTAGTACCTTCTCAGCCTGGTTCGAGTAGAAGCATATAGTGGGGCTGGGGGAGTGGGGGGAGGCCCCACTAGCTGGCCAGACCCAGAGAGGCTGGAGAAAGGAGGGCCACAAGCTTCAATGACACTTGTCTTAGCCAATAAGAGAAATGCCAAAATAATGGATCAACCTCTGAGATCAAGGGATTGACTTAAGGCAGACAGAGGAGGCCGTACAGCGCAAGTCCGATTCTCTAGAAACCGTTGTACCAGCAGCAAAACCCCACCTGGTACATTGAGATCGAGGGTGGATAGTCAGAAGGACTGTCAGGCAGGTTGTCAGCACCAGAGGGAGCGGCAAGGGCTCCCGGGAGGGCCGGTGAGGATGGCACCCTGACATTCAGGAGGCGGACTGCTTGGCTGCCGCCCATGGCCAGCGCAGCAGGAGCCAGGGATCTCAGGGCCCCAAACCTCGCACAGATGGGGCTGTTGTGTTTTATGGGATTCTATTGTGTCAGGTTCTGGCCGTTTCCCCGCTGACATGTCTTGCAGCTCCGTGTAGGAGAGAAGCATGATGTATCTGGTGAGGGACGAGGGGTGAGCCAGTGGACCAAAGGGTGTGGGCCCAGGCGTTCAGAGAGGCCTGGTGTCAGGGAGGGGTGCTTTTCTTTCCTCATCTCTCCATCCTCAGCTCTGTCCTCATCTCCCAGAGGCTGGGAAACTCCTGACAAGCTCCCCGCCCAGGGCTGCCCCAGCTCCTAGCTGGGAGTGCCAAGAGTGTTTCTGGAGGCTCCCTGAATCTTGGAGTCGGGCTAAGCGCTCCCAAGCCCTCCTCCCCATTCGGGCACAAGAGCAGCCCTTGGTGGTGGCTTGGGAGATAGTGAAGCTCTTCAGGACTTCACAACTCCTGCAGTAGCCGGTGTTGGATGCACACCACGTGGGGACCGAGGAGAGGAGGCGAGGGAGCATTTTCTAGAAAGGTAGGATTGTTCAGGGGGCTGGCACCCCAGAACTGGCTTGGCCAAGAGCCTGATTTAGAGCGGCATTCCTCTCTGAAGAAGTAGAGAAGGTACTCCACCTTTAAAATCCTGAGACGGACACGTCTCCACCCAAGCCCCCATTTGGACCTAAACTGTGCCATTTAAACTGTCACTTCCAAGTTCAGAGTCTCAACTCAACCAAAACATTGTCATGCACAAACGCCAGTGACTGCCTCGTGGGGTGCGGAGGGTGAAGCCCAGCTCAGGTGTTGAGAGCGGGGGCTCTCTGAATCCTGGAACCCTCTCCCCAAATTTGGGAGGGGAGGAGCCTCTGGTGTGTGCCCCCTCCCCAGAGGTGGAGGCAACCCTGAACCTCTTCTCTCTGGCAAGCATTCACATTTCACATTTCACTGTTTCCAAAGGATACACTCTGCCAAACAATACCCAGTCCTATTCCAAACCGTTAACAATTCTGTGTTCCTGTTTTTCTATGTATTTATGGTTGCCGCTGTGTCTGAGTTGATTTTGTTGTTGTGTCTTTTCCTAATTTTACTGAGTAGCAATGTGATCTGTTTTCCTTCGTCTCATGGAACTTAGTAAACTAACCACTGTCCACGATTGGGGACAGGTGATGTGTGGGGTCAAGGGGTGCTTGGTAAGCTGTGGCTGCCTGGGCATTTGTGGTCATCTCAGGCTATAATATCTCCCCTCCGGTAAAAAGGCTACAGTATTTGGGGTTGGTAGGTAAACTGCAACATTCTGGAAATGGCCTGAGAAAGGCTTCTTCTCATAAGATTCGCAGACCAAATTCTAGACCAAAGACACAAGCAGACCAAGTCCCCAGGCCCTGCCTGGAAGGAAGGTCAGCCACTTTCCCCGAGCCCCTCTCTTGACAATCTCCCAGTTTACCTGTCTCCAATCGGGCCCTCTTGTCTACTCCCCTGGCCCTTGTGTGTCTGCAGAACTTGGCTCTGTGAGTACAAGGTGTAATGATGCGTGACTTTGATATGTCTCCACATAAAGGAAACTTGTCATTGGAGCTCATGACTCTGGTCCTCCTGTCTCTGGAGAACAGGCAGTCCCCCCACTCTCTGCCTTGGGAATGGGTCAGAAATTCTGGTGTCCGCACCTAGCCCAGTTGGCCAGCTCTGGGAGGGATGTAAGGGAGATGGTTAAAGAACTTTCTGAGGATGCAGAAATGAGTAAGGGCCTTAGGCTAAATCTCACCCAGGGAGATGCTTCTCTGAGCCTGCCATGGGCTGTGTCGGCCCCTCCAGGGGACAGTCCTGCACAGTCAGTGCCTCCCCGGTCCGCGCCCTTGGAAAATGGGGGGCTTCTGCGAGGCCCGGAGCGCAGAACAGACCGGGCACAGCGGGCAGGGACTGGAACCAGGCTGTCCCGAGTCAGTTCCAGTTGCAGGTTCTCTGAGGGGTGTGTGGCAAGTGGCAAGTGCGTCTCCCCAGTGTTCTCCCTGAAGACCCGAGACGAGCCTTTATGAACAAGGAAGCGCTCTGTGCCCCAGCATTCAGGGACGAGGAGAAGCACCCCTCACCCCCTCCCCATCCTCAAAGGTGTGGCTCTGTAGGACAGGCGACTGCCCTCTGCCCAGCCAGAGAGGCAGCACCCCTTCACCCTGGCCCTGCACCCAGTAGCCCTCTGAGCTAGGAACTGAGATCCCTGTTGCATATGAGGAAACTGAGGCCCAGTGAAGCCAGCTGTGGAAAGAAGCAGAAGTCCTTGGGCAGGATTTAGCCTGAGGCTGTGCGGGACATTCCCAGGCAGCTAGAAGCAGCCTTGGGTGATTTCTGGGTGGCACACAGCCCCCTCTCTGTATCTCTCGTTCTCACCCCAGATCCCCAGTGCACCCCTAAAGGAGGTGGTGAAGCACGAGGGGAGCGAGCTGCTCTCTGCCTAGCACACGGTGATCTTGCATCCCCCACAGGCCGCCACGGCACGGCGGTCCATGGTCCAGCCGGCTTCTCCCCAACACTGCCCTTCTGGAAGGGGAAAAGCTCTGGGCAGCCAGTGCTCAAGGCAGAGGTGCCAGCCTTCCCCTCGAGCCTAGACACAGGCCAGGACGGATGCAAGAGAAAGCTCGAGGCGGCTAGAGGTCCCGTCCAGCCCCGAGACCCGGTGCCAGGCAGCCCCACGTAAATCGCACCGTGCAAAAATCCAACAAGCACCAACCAAACAAAATCCCGAGAGCAAAACTCAGAGAGGGGCGTGAGTAACCCGGAAGCCAGAGAACAGCATTTCCCTCGCCCCCCGCCCTGTTAACGCCTGGCCCTCAGAATGCTCTTGTTTTTAATAGGAAGCTGTTTCATTGTTCTCTTGTGGGTGTCACTACAGACGTGTTCTGACAGTTCCCTGAGGGATGGAGCATCTTGTTATATATTTGGCTTCAAATTGAGATGTTGGCTCCGTTTCTCCCCCCCTCCCCCCAATTAATTTTCGAATCCCTAGCAACTGTGACTGTATTTAGCACAAGAGAAAGCTGAGATCGTGGGTCTTGCCTCCTTCCAGAAATATGTCTGGCTCATCAGGACTTTTTTTTAAGACTTCAAAATATTTTTAAGATATTTTAAACTTTTGTAAAAAAAAAAAAACAACAACCAACGAGACTCTTCTGAGGAGGAACATTTGTATCTGAATAAGATCCTCGGTGTATAATTCAGTCTTGCAGTATACAAGCTTTTGTGTATAAATGTTTTATGATATAATCCCTGTATTTCGCAGGGCTCTTCTTTTCCTCTTTTGCTTTTTAGATAAATATGTATATCGATATTTTAAATTCATCTTTGCTTTTTTTTAGAGGAGTTTGTAATCACCTTATAACATGAAAATAAACATTTCCTTTTTAAAATCCAACACGTGTGGGTTCTGTTTTTGAGGAGGCTGTTTTTCCTCGTGGTATTGCCATCTGGGGTCGGAGACACTGAGGCGGAAGACCCCTCCTGGAGGGGATGCCTCAAGGGCACACAGCAGGTCTGTGAAAGAGTTGTCCTCCGACTCCTGGGTCTACTCTGGCTGGTTCCACCAACCCTGGGGACCGACGCCCACCTGCCGCACACCCAGCTGGGAGACCTCACATCAGTCTGTCTCCCCACCTGGAATAAACCATCACCCCCTTCAAGGCTTCGGGCTGACAAGAGGTGATGCACCAGGGGTAGTTGCTTCCTGACGCCCAAGCAGGGGCTTTCTGATGGCCAAGTCTGAGTGGGGCAGGCTGCAGGGAGGAGGCAAGTCCTAGAGGGATGCAAATAGAAATCATGCCACAGACACTGGGGCCTCGGAAGGTGGGGGACACTTCAGGACCCCAGAAAATAAGTGGTTGGCATAGATGTCCTCTGCCTTGGGAATCATGTACCCAACCCACTGTTACAGATGGGGAAATGGGCCGGAAGAGAGGCTTGGCCTCACTGGGGTCACAGGGCAGGTCAATGTTTTGGGCAGATTGATGAGTAGGCAAGTTCAGGGAAGCCTGCTGGGTCCTTTCCCCAACTTCCCAGACCAAAAAAACACCTCTCAGTAACTCATTATAGACGATGTTAAAATAAAACACCACTCCTTCAGCTCTTCCTCTGGCTATTGGCTTTTTGGATGGCCTCCCTCCTCCCTGAGTGTCTTGGCCATAAAACTTGTGTTCAAACCGTACCTCCATCCTTTACTACCTGTGTGACTTAGGGCAAATTACTTAACATCTCTGTGCCCCATTTCCTCACCTCTAACACTGGAATGATAACAGCCTCCTCTGAAGGCTATAGGAGGATCCAGGAGATTCTTGAAAAGCACACAGAACAGGGCCTACACGCAGCCAGTCTGTGGGACGGGGCTGCTTCTCCAGGTCATGACCTGCCCCTGCCTCCCTCCCATTGCAGAAGGGCTCTGAACCTGTCACCCAGAACTAAGAAGAGTAGTGGTGCCCTGTGCACAGCTCACTTTGGGCTCCCTGGCCCAACCACATAATTGCACCCAATGCGGGCTGGCCATGCTAGCACCCCTCCAGTGATGGGGCGCTCACTCCATCCTGCATAGCTGATGGAAAGAAGCTCTTCCTCCGCCCACACAGAGCTGCAGCGAGGACATGTCCTCTGGGCTCATCCTGCCTGGGATGCCCTGGGAAGATTCATCGATGGGGCCCCACCCAGCACCCTTTAGGGGCTCCATGCAGCAGACCCGCCACTCGCCTGCCTCACTGGCTTCCCCCTGCAGACAGAATGAAATCCATAGTCCCTAACCAGAGCCTTACCACTGGGCCCTGCAAACCTCCAGCCTGGTCTCCCCACTCTGCTTCTGGGCCTCCTTTCTCTTTCTTGAACCCACCAAGCTCACGCCCACCTCCGAGCATGTGCACTTGCTGTGCCCTCTGCCTAGGACACAGTTCCTCCCGGTCTCCACAGGGTTGACTCCTGCCTTTAAAGGTCTCAGCACAAATTATTCCTTCAGAGAAGTCCTTCCTGACCCCATTCTATCCCCATGGTTGGTTTTTTTCCACTGCACTCTATACCTGCTGAAAAACCTCCTCACGGTTTGCTCCCCTGGTCACTGTCTGTCTTCCCTAGAATATAAGCCCCACGCAGACAGGACCTCATCTGTCATGTTCATGCTGTTTTCCCAGGGGCTAGAATGATGTGTAGCCCAAGCAGACTTTTTGGATGCATGAATTAATTAAAAGCAGGGAAGATGTCCTAAGATCCAAATGGAAGCTGACTATTGCCAGCCTATGATGAGAAACAAACAAGCAAACAAAAAAACAGATACCACAGTCTGGCTGCATTTAAATAATTTTATTTAAAAAATCATTCCAACAGCACCCCATCCCCAGCTCCTACGTCACTGCAACCCCTGACAACAGATTTACACATAGGCCCCAAACAGACCCCAAATGGCCTTTGCAATGCAGCCCCCTTGGCATGTGCTTCCCGAGAGCCCTAAGAAAACCCCATGTAGAAAAATACTTTACAAGGAATATGCTCTAATCTCAGCCAGAGAAAAATACAGCTTTTGGGGGTGGAAGGGGCATGTCACAGGAGCTATACCCAAAATGCATAGGCAGGCAGGATGCTCACCAGGGACGGGCATCGGGAAATGTCAAGTCTGGGATCTATGATCCCCATTGAGAAGCCAGAAGAAATATTGCATATGAGAAGGCCAGCCACGGCCAGGGGCCACCTGCCGGGCCTGGTTGCATACATCTGGGGGATGGCAGAGGCCTCAGCCCAAGAAGGTGGGGGGGGTGGCAAGAGGGGCAAACTGGTCGGGGTCCGAGTCGGGATGCCACTTCCCTCATCTGCAGTCGAACGCAGCTCTTCTGAGCAGACGCCCTGGGAGTGTGGCCTGTCCAGCCCTGTCACTTGACAGAGGTCCAGAGAGGCCGGGCAACTTGCCTAAGTTCACTCAGTTGTGGCTGCCAGTAGCCATGTCTCTGCTATGTCACCCCCTGGCCCCCCAAGCTGAGGGCTCTCTTGGCTTTTGCTCAGTGCCTCTGCGATGGGTGGGCAGTGCCCTTTCACCCCAGGGGTGAGTGTTTACACAGGAATCCAAGGTAGCAGAGGCATTGGGCAGTTGGCCGGCATGAAGGGCTCTCTGGGGAAGGCAGGGAGTGGCAGGGTGTGGGGAGGTCGAGGGAGGAGAAGAGGGAATGCAGGCCTTCAGGGAGAGTGTGGGCAGGGCGCCCAATGGGCATGGTTCTGGCCATGACAGGGAGGCCGGTCCCTACTCAGAGACTCTCCACCTCTTGATTGTCCAGAGAGGGTCAGACCCAGAGGGCGTCACAGAGCAACCAAGCAGCAATCCAGAGCAAAAAGAAGACACCTCTTGACTCCCCATCTCATCCCTTAAGCGGGAGAGCATTTCAGGGGCCTCCATGGGACAGAAGCACGGAGGACACAGGCAGGAGTGGGTGCTCCATTTTCCTGAGACCCCTTTAAGAGCAAAGCAAATCCCCAGACCTGACTGAATCCTGCCGGCCCACCTCCATCCCTGGGGCCACAGCCAGACCACCAGGTGAAGGCCTGTGCTCTTCCCCAAATCAAAAGGGTTCCTGGTCTGCAGGGTTCATTGTCTGAGGACAATGACTTTAAGGGATGCTGGTGCTTCCAGATTTCAAGTGGGAATAAACTTCCTTAAAGGACCCCTCTGGACACTCACCTCTGGGTGTGAGGGGGATGGCCTGTCTCTGGCCTGTGTGCCTGCCTCTGTCTCTGTGCCTCCCTCTCCTGGTCTCTCCTCCCTCACTGGTTTGGATACTGAAGAGGAGCTGTATCATCTTACATATCCTATCTCTATGGTTTTCCCATCTCCACAGAAATGGCAGGTGAATGAAAACTCTGGGGTCTTCTCCCCCAAACGACTCCCTCCCATCATGAGGGGCTGGGCCCAAGAGGGGTGTGTCCATATGGATTTGCACCTGTGCCTCCTACAAAAGAAGCGGGAGGGGCTGAGAGCCCAGAGCCTGGCACTGAGCTTGCCCCAAGGGTCCAGAACTATGGCCTCAAATCCCAGAGGCTTCAGGCCAGAGATGCCGAAATGCAAGAATCACCCACTTCCAGATTCGACAGGCCGATGTTTCCTGGGTTCAGCCACCCCAGCTCAAGAGTCCCTTAAGAATGAGGATGCCAGCAAGCCCCAAAAACCAGAATTCTGGAGACGGAAAGGGGCTAGACTCCCACCCTGAGGGGCATCCCTCTTGGTGAGAGGCTGTCCAGAACCAGTGCCCCACCCCCACTGCCGCACCCTAAAGGCTCCCACTGGGGGGAAACTAACTACCTGAGCCTGTGTGGATACATTGCCCCGATGCCTCACACCTCAGTCCGTGACTGCACTGCACTGGGGGTATCCAGTTCCCACTCTCTCACCTCCTGTGACAGGGAGCCCACTCCCCCCGGCCACTCCATAGCTCTCCTGGGAGAAAGCACTGCCTACACTGAGCCGTGCTCCCTGGCCCCAGACCCCTCTTCTCCCAGCTGAGCGGCCTGTCTCAGCTCCTACTGAGTAGGGCTCCTCTGGACATCCTGGAGACCCGATATGAAGAAAGACCTAGATGTCACTCCAACTGGGGCAGGGACCTCACTGCCTGGTACTCCAGGCACCACTGAACCAGAGAATAGAGACAGGTTCCGGCCCATGACTCGGAGCCTCCCAGACAGACAGACGGATGAGTGAGTGGCCACGTCTCCAGCCCAGTTACAGGCCTGGAGGCCAGGATCTACTCCCGTGGCTCCTTGGGTGTCCAGACCACACGCTGACTTCAGAGCATCCGGGGGCTGCTGGGGCCTGGTGCTCGTGGGGCTCGGCTGCTCTGTGCCAGCGGGTTGCGGCTGATGACCAGGGCCAGGACATCACCGGCCTCCGCCAGGAGCGGCACGGCCAGGCAGCAGTCGAAGTCCCGCGTGCGAACGTGGTTGACCTGCACGGGACACAGCCAAGGGGACAGACGGCATCAGCTGAGCCCCGGGCTGAAGCAGGCAGGAATCGTGAGATCTCCTCAAGTGGGGGCCCCGCCCCAGCCCAGACACCCGGTAAATCTAGAACATTCACAGAGAGGAAGTCCTCCTCCGTGTAGTTCTCCTTCAGCCCTTCTGCTTGGGGTTTATCAAAGAGAAACCCCTAAGGGGATGCCAGTACATCCTTCCCACTCCCCCAACACCTACGTCCCTCTCCCTTTTTTTAACATAAAAGAGCAGACCACACACTCGGCTTCCTGCCTAGAATTCCACGACATTGCTTTGCTTCTGTTTTATTTTTATTTGACATTGACCTTCTATATGTCAAGCGAGGGGTGCTGGATTCTCATTCCTAAGTGACATGAAAGGCTTCCTTTCAAAATAAGGTTGAAAAAACTCCACCACCCGTTTAAAGGAAACACGGTCCGTAAAGGTAGTGCGAGTACAGCAGAAACCACACCAAAGAAACAAAAGTAGCTGCGGCGTGGGGAAGGCGGTGCAGGGCAGCCGCGCCGGGACTCTCCCAGAACTTTCCATCCATGCACCTGCATTTCCCAGGCTCCCTTGCACTTAGCAAGGTCATGTGACTGATTCTGGCCAATAGGCTGTGATGGGGGATGACACCTGTCACTTCTAGGTGAAGGCAGAAAAACCCACATGTGATTTTCCCGGCCGGGTTCCTGTGTCACGTGGTCTAAGGCATTGGCATGAGGGTAGAGCCCCATTAGCCTGGGAGAGGAAGCCTATGCCAGCCTACAGTGGGCAAATACGGTCGGTGTGTGTGAAGCCAGTGAGATTCGGGGTTGCTACAGCAACACGACCGGGCCTAACCTGACTATAGGGCTGCTGTTACCATTCCCTTCCACAGGAAGCTGGGGCTCAGAGGCAGGAGGTGACTTGCCTAAGGCCACTCAGCCAGTGTAGAAGTGAGGCTCTTTCAGGGCGCCTGGGTGGCTCAGCGGTTGAGCATCTACCTTCAGCCCAGGGCATGATCCGGGGTCCTGAGATGGAGTCCCGTATCGGGCTCCCGGCATGGAGCCTGCTTCTCCCTCTGCCTGTGTCTCTGCCTCTCTCTGTGTGTCTCTCATGAATAAATAAATAAAATCTTAAAAAAAAGTGGGGCTCTTTCCCCACGAGGCAAAGGAAAGCCACACCATCCACAGTGCCCCCAGCTCAGCATTACCTGAAGGACCCTGTCGAATGGCCGGAGGCCCCCACGTTGGGCTGGCCCATCGGGGCGCACAGTGTGGACATAGACACCCTTCTCCAGGAGGCCGTCAGAGACACTAAAACCAAAGTCATTCCGCAAGGGGTCCTTGTGCAGGGTCACCTGGGAGCAGAAGGAGGAGGAGGTCCCTGGAGCTCTGACCTTTGCCCCAGCTCCCCACAGTGACCCAAATTCCTCAGCGTGGGACCCACGCCCAGCGTGCTGCCTAGCTGTGCTCCCCACCACTTCACTGCCTTTGCCGCGTGGCACCCCCTCGCCATCTCCACTGCAGCACACCCTCCAGTTCACGGCACTAGTCATACTGGGGAAGCTGGGGAAGGGGCGCCTTCTCAGTTCTTCAATCCTCTCCCTTCCCCCCAGGAGCAAGTCTCCATGGGGTATCCACGGGTCCCCAACACTTGCTCATCGCCCAATTTACCAAGAGACTTGGAACCTTCTGAGGGCTACAGGCTGAGAGGTCTCTTCTCTTCTGTTTGTTTTTCTTTATGGCAACCTACAGATGGCAAGGAAGGCTGGCTTCTCCTTTAAGGATGTGATATATATATACACACACACACATACACATATACGTGTATCCTATCTAAACACATTTATATATTATATATACACATGCACTAATTTAAGTAGGGAAAAAGTGAGTCTACTTAAAAAAAACTGCTATATTCATAGCAGCCCAGTATATCACAGGGGTATGCATGTGTGTGGATCACCCAAATGATGAGAATTTTGGAAAGTCCAACCTAATACAGAATCGTGTTTGGTGGAGGAAAATGAAGCCCAGGGAGCAGAGGCCCATGTAGAGCCCCTAGTGGGTCCTCACGACACCAGGACACGCATCCTGGCTTCCTGTGCCCAGCCCCAGCGCCCACCTTGTGCATCTCCAAGGGTGTTGGCAGCAGCAGCTCCTGTATCTCTTCAGGGGATGCTCCTCGTACCTCCTGGCCTCTCCGCCAGGGCCGCTGGCTGGGCCTGCCCTCGAGGGCCACGTTCTGCACCGTGCCCGTCATGATGGATGCCTGTGGACACACAGCCCTTCACTCAGACGCCTGTCTGCTCCCTATTTGGAGCCGGCATCTGTGGACACCTCCTTTGTGCCAGCCTTCAAGGTCACAACAGTGAACAGCATAGACAGGATCCCTGCCCTCCTGGGGCTCTCCATCTGCTGGTGGGCAGGGATGGGGGGTCCTCGATCACACCAGCAATCAGAATACTAATTGTTGGTGCTGAATGATTAACACTTACTCTGTGCCAAGCTCGGTTCTACATATTATACACGGAGAATTCCTCTTGTTCTCTATGATACTGAGACAGGCAAATGCCATTTTTGGGGTCCATTTTACAGGTGAGGAAATCGAGGCTAAGAGAAATGATGATTTGAACTCAGAGTCTGGTTTCAAAATCAAAGGTCTTAGCCACTCTGCTATCTTGCTAATCATAAAAATAAGATAAAATCACACACAAAACCTAAAAGAGTTTACGACCTCAAGATTCTCACTAAAAGATCTTAAAGGATGAACTCAGAAGGAAAAAATAGAATGCAAGAAGCAACAGTGAGCAAAGAAAATAATTGCCTACCACCCTAATGAGTACTGACGAAAGCCCCACATTAATTAACTTTGAGCAATTTAAACAAGCAGGGAGGGACAGCCAGGTGGCTCAGCGGTCGAGCGGCTGCCTTCAGCCCAGGGCATGATCCTGGAGACCCCAGATCAAGTCCCGCATCGGGTTCCCCGCAGGGTGCCTGGTTCTCCCTCTGCCTGTGTCTCTGCCTCTCTCTGTGTGTCTCTCATGAATAAATAAATAAAACGTTTAAAAAAAAAGAAATAAAGCAGGGAAGTAAGAGGAGTTTAGAGGGAAGTGTAAACATTCTACAGGCCCTGTCCCATTCAGGAGCAGGACCAAAGGCATTGATTAGACTTTGTTAGAAAAACCAAAGCAGGGACACCTGCGTGGCTCAGCGGTTGAGCGTCTGCCTTCAGCCCAGGGTGGGATCCTGGAGACCCCGGATCAAGTTCTGCGTCAGGCTCCCTGCATGGAGCCTGCTTCTCTTTCTACCTGTGTGTCTCTGCCTCTCTCTGTGTCTCATGAATAATCAAAATCTTAAAAAAAAAAAAAAAAAAGAAAAAGAAAAAGCAAAGCAAAGATAGTGGAAATTCAAGGCAAAGTCAATTGGGCCTGGTCTTTTCAAAAAGTCAGTGACACAGTCTATCCATAGAATGGAATATTATTCAGCTATAAAAAGCATGAAGTACTGATACATTCTTCAACATTAAGCTAAATGAAAAAAGTCAGACACGAAATTCACCAAGAAGTTATAGCAATCATGAATTTATATGAAACTAACAATATAACCTCAAAGGATGGAAAACAAAAATTGACAATGTCAAAAATTTGCCAAATCACCACTCATGATGGGAATTTTATCATACTGCTAACAAAAAAACCCATAAAGATAAATAAAGCATATAGCATTTCATAAGGATGCAGATTTGAACAAGTTTATGACAATCTTGATCTGCAGAGAAACCTACACCCAACAAAAGGGAATCTGCATTGTTTTGCAGGCATACATGAAATGTGATACTAAAACCGATCAGATCCTAGGCCACAAAGAAAGAAGTCTTAGCAAACTCCAAAGAATTAATAGCAAATTGAACATATTTTCTGGCCATAGTACATATGAATTAAAAGCAAATATGAATTTGTTATAAAATTTAGGTTTAAGGGCAGCCCAGGTGGCTCAGCGGTTTAACACTGCCTTCAGCCCAGCATGTGATCCTGGAGTCCTGGGATCAAGTCCCACATCCGGGCTTCCTGCGTGGAGCCTGCTTCTCCCTCTGCCTCTGTCTCTGCCTCTCTCTCTCTCTTTCTCTGTGTCTCTCATGAATAAATAAATAAAATATTTTTTTAAAATGGGGGTTTAAAAAAACCTTTCCACTTCTGTGTAATTCAAGGGATTAACTAAAATCATAATAGATATTTTTAAAATATTTGGAATTAACTGATCAACAAAAGTATCCAAATGCAGCCAAAGCAGAGCTGATGGGTAAAATCATTGCTTAAGATTCACTATGGCAGAAAACAAGGAAGACTGAAAACTAAGAAGCTAAGAAACCAGGAAAAGTATCATTATTTAAACACAAATAAAGAGTCTAGGTGGCTTAGCGGTTGAGCGTCTGCCTTTGGCTCAGGGCACGATCCCGGACTCCAGGATCGAGTCCCACATCGGGCTCCCTGCAGGGAGCCTGCTTCTCCCTCTGCCTGTGTCTCTGCCTCTACCTCTGTGTTTCTCATGAATAAATAAATAAAATCTTTAAATAAATAAATAAGCAAACACAAATAAAGTAGAAGCTAAACACAGAAATGAGTAAGATAGAAAACAATGAAACATAAGAGAGTATTAACAAAGCCAAAAATCAGTTCTTTGAATTGGCAAGACTGATGGAGGAAAAAAATTGGCACTAATCAGTAATATTAGGGGCAGGGATGCCTGGGGGGTCAGCAGTTTAGCGTCAGCCTTCGGCTCAGGGTGTGATCCTGGGGTCCTAGGATCGAGTCCTGCATCAGGCTCCCTGCAAGGAACCTGCATATCCCTCTGCCTCTGTCTCTGCCACTCTCTCTGTGTCTCTTATGAATGAATAAATAGAAAATCTTTAAAAATAATAATAATAGTATTAGGGGCAAAAGCACAGATAAGGTGGAAGTTTAAATTATTGCTCACAGAGTAAGAAGGAGCTTCTGAAATGATCCAGTTGGATCCTTCCCAGCCTGTTCCACTGTGGGCAACACTGACCTCACACAAAGCTGTATTCACTTCTCAGCAACCCTGACCCCTCATGCCCTGTGCTGTCCCTGGGGTTGACACCCACATGCCTCCACAGGGCATGCCCACAACCATGTCCACATACCGCACCTGCACACACAGACACCCGATCTGCCCCTCTGCCTCCAAATGTGCACTCGGACACACATGCTCTGAACATAACCTCAGCATTTGTGTGTACGTGAGCATGCTCCCACGCAGGCACACACACATGCACACATGATGACGCCAGACACGTTCATAGGTGTACACACGTCGATGTGCCATACCACAGTGCTCTCGATCACACTTTTGTATGTGTCCATGCAGTCTGCACGTGTGTGAAGACCTTTACATAGAGGGGGCTGAGCGAGTGCATGATACACACGACGCTGGAACAGGATTCCATCCACATGCTCGCCTCCTACGGGCACTCACATCAGTGTGTCCATGCACAGGGGCCCCCAGGAAGGTCTGTGGGGCAGGTGGCCCTACCTCCAGTTCCCTCAGCAGCTCTGACTGACCACATGACTCCAGGTCCTCAAGGGCTTCTCCGAACATGCGCCAGAAGCCCTCCTCACGGGCAGGGCCAGGGGCTGGGCTGTAACGTAGGAACCAGAAAGCGTCAACTCCTGGTGGGCGGGTGGGCGGGCAGGCGGGCTGGGGCCTGACAAGTCTTCGGGGCCCCAGGGCCCAGTGTTGCGCTCGAGGGGCCTTAGGGTGGGCGGGCGGGCAGGCGGGCAGGCAGGCGGGCGTCCTCGGTGGCAGTGCTGGGGCCCCGGGGCAGTGGTTGGTGACACGGAATGGGGGGAAGACGCAGTTAGGGGCGACCAGGACTGTCGGTGGCCAGTTAGAACAGGGGCAGATGAGACGGGGTGGAGAGCGGTGACACAGGACGCCTGGGAAGAGAGACAGACAGACGGACGGACAGACAGACAGAGAGGAGATCCATGGTGTAGCCCCAGAGGACGGCCCCTGGCCCCAACCAGACACATGGCATCGTAGCACAGTGACAGGGACAGAGCTGGAGCCAGCAAGGACACAGATGGATGGAGAGGATGGCGTCTCTGTGCTGGGGGAAGGGTCAAGGCCACCCCACGGCTTCCATCACAGGCTGTATGAGCCCGTCATCAGCTCTAAAATCGAGGCTTGTTAGAATGGTCACAAGTCACACTTGCACACTTCCTAGTTCCCAAAGCCACTTGCCACCTATAAGGTCCTGGCTGCTTATGAAGTAAGGTTTGCAAAGCACTTTCTTACAAAGGCCCGGGAGCTTCTCTCTCCGAGGGAGACTCGGGGAGGATGATGTACAATAAATAGTTGCCTCCAGCCCTTCCCATTTTAAAGATGAGAAGACTGAGCCCGAAGGGCACTCTCTCCATTCAAATCAAGTCTACGAATATTCCCCGAGTCAGGGCTCTGCAGGGCCTGGGCCTAGGGAGGTGAATGTGGTGTAGTCTCTGTTCTTATGGAGTGGGTGATTCATTCACAAAGTGTGCAGGAGTTCCATGGGGTGCCAGGCACCCGCTTAGGGGTGCTGCACAGAAGGGATGACAGCCAGGTAATTAACCAGTGGGGCACAAGGTAGCCAGTGCCACGAGGAGGCTCGTGGGGACCAGCAGAGGGAGGGAGGAATGCCTGCTGCCCGAGGGAGTCAGGGGAGCCTCCAGAGGCAGGGGAATTTGAGCTGGGTTTTCAAGGCCGGAAAGGCCTTGGTCAGGAGAGAGAGGGAAAGGTGTTGTAGGCAGAAGGAAGCGCCTGAGCCAAAGCACAGACACGGGGGTGGGGTGGCTAGGGCTGAGTGAGGAACAGCGTTTCTCTACAGGGCCTCCCCCAGCAGCGATGCGGTGTCCTTCAGAGCCAACACTGCGAAGCCCACCACGTCCACGGCCAGGGCTGGTGCCTAGGACCCGAGGACCTCTGCAGGAGGCAGGAGGCCATCAAGCAACCTGAGCTAAGTCAGGAGGATCGGGTTCAAGCTCTGAGCTGTTCTTCTGAGAACAGGAGACTACCAGACTCTGGAAAGGCAAACGCCTTCTGCGCCTTTGCCACTGCTGTGCCCTCGGCCTGGCGCAGCCTCATCCCCATCTCCGCCTGGCCGAGTCAGCTCTGCCCGACGCTTCCTCCCCTCTCCTGGGAGGTACTCCCCTCTACCCCCACCACCGTGGCACAGGGACCCTCACCCCGGAGACCATGACTGCCTCCCTCGTGGCATTCCCACCACAGACCTAGTTGGTGGCTCCCAATCCTCCTCTTCCTCCTCCTCAGGGAAGCTCTCGTCCGTGGGGGCCGGGGTATAGCTCATCCTCCGGGGCTCGGTGGGTGGGGGGCTGCTTCTCAGCCGGCTGGGCCGCCACTCCTGGGGGGTCATGCCCCGAGCCGCTGCCTGTGCGGTGTAGGAGCCTGGCAGGTGGAGAGGAGGGTGTCTGGATCCACTCTGTGCCTTTAGCTTGCCTTCCTTCCTGCCCCTTTATCAGCCGTGCTGGATGACTCTGGAAAGGTCTTTGCCCCCTCTGGCCTTGCATGACCACCCACAGTTCCCTGAGGGCCCTGCCACCTAGTCCCTACCTCCAGAACTCCTTGGATCTCTTGACCACCCACAGAAGAGCTAATGCCCAGGGCTCCAGGATCCTGTCCAGTTCCATTGGGCTTAGCCTGGCTGCCTCCAGCCAGGGAAGGAGGTTCCCTATTTTGACCATTGTTCTCTGTCTGCCTTTGGGGATAAGCTAAGAGATACTGATTGAGTACTTGAGATGTAGAAGCGGAGACTTGAGATGTGGAAGGGAAGGCAGATATACAGCCAGTGGGGACCAGGGCTGGGAGCCACCTGAGGACATTAGTTCTCTGAGCTGGGCCTTGGGGAGTCCCCATGGCTCTGCATCACAGAGGCCAGAAGGCCAGCTCCTGGAATTCAATCGGCCCCCAAGCCTCAAGGCCACCCATGGTTTGCAATGTGCATGGGCAGGGAGCATGTGTCCTAAGAGGGCAGCCTGGAGGTGTCCACCTTAAGGCTGGGTCTTGCGGATGCGGTGGGAAGAGGCCTACTGCCTTCCCATCTTCGACTGGATGCAATAAACACACTTTGGGCACCTGCTGTGTGCAGGGCACTGGGCTAGGAATGAGAAAGGCAGAAGTAAGGCCAGCTTGTCCTAAGCTCAAGGGGGAACTCTGCATAGCCAGTGGGGTGCTAAGGATGCTAATCAGAAGATGTGTGAAGGCCTTAGGCCCACGCTCTGAGCAGTGAGGGGCCCTGAGCATGGCTGATGCGGCCCAGGCCGGTCTGCCACCAGCAACTGTCTCTGAAGGTGGGAGGAGGGAGGGGGAGGCAGAGGGAAGAGCCCCTGCAGAGGTCTGGCAGCTGCGGCAGCCAAGAGAGGGCATGTACTTGTCCCAGGGCCCCGGGGTGTTACCTGGGCCCCCAAATCCACCCTCTGTGGCCGAGCTGTCCCAGGACTCCACAGCGCTGTCCACACTGGGCACGGCGGGTGAGAACCGGGCTGGCAGGAGGCCTCCTTTGAGAGCCTCTGGCGGGTCCTCATCTGCATCGCTGGCCTCACTGAGGCTGCCTGACTTGCGGCGTGGGAGGGGGCCTGCAATGAAAAGGGGTGTCACTGCCAGTGGCCTCTGACACAGAGACCCAGACACACTCAGTGAACCTCAGTTTCCCCACTGCAGTCCAGTCTGGGGACTCATAGGCACCGAGCCCCCTGAGCCTGCTGCTGGGCAATCTGCTAGGAGGAGAGGTGGCACGGTAATGGGCAAACCCGTTCCATAGACAGGAAAACAGGCTGAGCTCTCTGAGCTGTGCCTTGGGGAGTCCCTGTAGCTCTGGGTGGGTACAACATGCCCAAGGTCACATGGTGAACACCAGTGGAGCCCAGATTAGAAGGAAGACCCTAAAGCGCATTCTCCTTCCACTGCAAGGGGCGGCACCCCTGCCAAGGTTCAGGGCACAGATTCAGGGGAAACTGAGGAATGTAGAAGCTATGGCCCTAAGGCAGAACAAGCAGCCTTGAGAGGTGGGAAGCGATAAAGAGGGTGGTTCAGACCCAGGCTCTGCCCCACACAGGCTATGGCCTTGGGACCACCACTCCCCTTTCTGAGTCTTGTCTCCTCAGCTGTCCCAGGTAGACTTCCACCTCCAAAGGATTCGCTGAGGAGGCTGTGAGGTTGGGTACATGAAGCCTGACACAGGGGTGCAGAGGGATTTCGCTTCCTAAATGGGCTGATGGCCCCCAGGTGGTGGGGTGAGGCTCACGGTCTAGCTGCTTCTTGATCTTCAGTGTCACGGTCTCGCCAGCCACCTGCAGGAGGTGGATGGCCTCACTCAGAGGCCGGCCCTTGAGGCTCACGCTGTTGATGGCCAGGATGCGATCCCCAACATGGATAGCGCCGGTCCTGGGGAGGGAGCACAGGACAAAGAATGAGAGACATTCAAGGCTTCAGGGTGGGAGGCTCTGTCCTCAGGGAACTCAGGACCCCAAGGCACAAGCCTGACTGACCTCAGTTAAACCCAGCAGTAACAGAAATCTGGGGCGGCATTCATAGAGGCATAAAGTCTAGAATTTGGGGGACATCTGGGTGGCTCAGTCAGTTAAGCATCTGACTCTTTTTTTTTTTTTTAGCATCTGACTCTTGATTTCAGTTCAGGTCATGATCTCAGGGTGTGAGATCGAGTCCTGCATGGGGCTCTGTGCTGGGCGTGGAGTCTGCTTGAGATCCTCTCTCCTTCTCCCTCTGTACTTCCACCCACCCTCTCCCTCTCTAAAAAAAAATAATAATTAAAAAAAAATAAAGTCTAAAATTTGGGAGGGATGGAGGGCAATTTGGGAGGGAGAAGATTATTCTGCAAATTCATGTCAAGCATGAATTTTGAGCACGGTTTGAATCCCACACAGTAGCTGCCACGCACTAGCTACATGACCTGGGGCCCCGTATCTTAACCTCCCTGAGTCTCAGGGCCTTTGTGTGTAAACAGGGAGCGATACACTTACTCTAGTTATAATTGAAAGATGGCTAGGTGGACGGGATTCCTGCTTCCCTCCAGCAGAAATCCAGGGCAGCAGAAATCCCTTTCCCTGGCCCTGTTTCCTCACCCAGAGAATGAGCACGGGGTGCCCGGCTGACCTCTAAGGGGGTGTGAGCACTGACAGGGCCACACAGTAGCACTGCTCTGGCCCAGTGGGTCTCTACCTGGACACCATCAGAATCACCTGAAGAGCTTTTTAAAAAATGCGTGCTGCCTGGCCCCCAGCCCTGGCCAGTTAAATGGCATCCCTGGGAACCCGGCTGGTGAAGGTGATCCTGAGGAACAGCGGGGGGGGGGGGGGGGGGGGGGGGAGCTGCTGTGGATGGGGGGCGGAGCACCTGACCTGGGCGTGGGAGGGCAAGGCAGTGCTCCCTCATGCCAGGCCTTGCCCACCCAGCTCCCCAGGAGCCCAGCGGAGTAAGTCAGGGGGAGGGCGGGCTGAGGGAGGGAGGTCAGAGCTGTCAACTGTGTAAAATACACATCGGATTCTGAAAACGTGGTATGACTAAAAGAACATAAAACATCTCGTTAATGATTTCTAAATTGGGGGGCCCCTAGGTGGTTAAGTGGCTAAACATCTGCCTTTGGCTGAGAGCGTGATCCGGGGTCCTGGGATGGAGTCCTGTGTCGGGCTCCCTGCGTGGAGCCTGCTTCTCCTCTGCCTGTGTCTCTGCCTCTCTCTCTCTCTCTCTCTCTCTCTCTGCATCTCTCATGAATAAATAAATAAATCTTTAAAAAATAATAATTTCCAATTGACTATGTGTTGAAACAAATATGTACTTAAGATTCCTTTTACTTGTTTCTTTTTACTTTGCTAATATGACTACCAGAAAGTTTATAATGAAACGTGTGGCTCGCCTTACATCACAGTCGTACAACACTGAGCTGGATCAGCCCGGTGAGGGGGGCAGGAGGGCTGCATGTTGCGTCCCCAGCACCCAGAATGGACCGGCACACAGTGGGTACCCAGTCAAGGTGAGTGTCCATGAACACCCTTGAGATGGGAATGGCCACTGCCGCGGGCCAGCAGGGGGCGCTCCAGGAACAGGGAGCCTTCCCTGATCCTCCACCCGCTCCATCCGATGGCCGCAGCACTACCATGCGGCCCCTCCTCCTTTGTGTCCTCCTGCAGGGGCCGTGCCTGTCACCCTCAGGCCTGGCCAGGCTGCTCGTCTACAGCCAGCAACTCTCGGTGTCTGGAGAAAGCTGCATCCCACCCAGACTGCGATCACCGACCTGTGACCCCCACGGGGCCCTGTTCCACCTCCGGGCCCCAGATTCACCTGCTCCCACACTAGTCTGGACAGACTGTTACACTCTCTTTCTCACAGTTTCCCCAGAGGAGAGGACAGCAAGGGGGACCCCTCATCCTTCCAGAAAAACCCCAGGCTGTGTCAGGATTGGAGTCACACAGCAGATGCTCCAAAAGGGCTCACAGCGCTGACTTTCCAGAAATGGAGAGTCTCCAGACTGGGCCAGTGGGGGAATCGGTCTGCCTCTGGGGAATCGAGGCTCAGAGAGGGAAGGGACAGGCCCGATGTCACCCAGCACATCAACAGTGGAACTGAGACCAGAATCCACTTCAGCTGTTCCCAAAGCCCAACCCCTGCCCCATGATGGTCCTCGGCCCGCCCTGTGTGCCTCCACAGAACCCCAGCTCACCTCTCAGCCAGACCGCGCTTGGTGAGGCCTGAGATGACAATGGGGTCAAAGGGCTCCTCTGTGCCAGAGATGGTGATGCCCAGGGGACCCCCGTAACGCTTCAGTTCCACTGTGTAGCTGATGGCACCTGTGGTCTCCTGCTCATCTGCAAAGGTGGCACCCATCGGGGCGGGGGTACAGTGTGGCAGGACCCAGGAGCCGGATGCCCCCAGCCCTGGGTGCCCTCACACTCATCCATTCACTCATTTGTTAATCCACCCATCCACTTGTGCCATGGCTTCAGATGGCACAGCCTGGGCACCCTGAGGCCCCCTGTTGCCTCCACAAATGTTTTCTTGCATCCAAACCCCATTTTAAAAAAAAGGAGAAGAAAGAAAAGAATCAATCATTGAAACCCAACATCCTAAAATACAGATTTCACATAGGACACAAAATAACAATAATGAGGATAAGGAGAAACCAGATTTCCAACTTTTCTTTTAAAAAGATGATGATGAAGAAGAAGAGTCTGCCCACAAGAGACAGTCTGGTCCTTCCCAGGGCAGGAGATGGCGGCTGCCCCTCTGAATAAGAGATTGGCTCTCCAGGGGTCACAAGCCTCACGCCTTCCTTTTGCACCCCAACCTGTACCATTTTTCTTACCTCTGTCCAGTTCACTCACCTCTGTCACCTGTCTGGTCTCAGAGGTGTCAGACTTGGCAGGCTTTCCTTCTTCACTCACACACCACCCCAGCAGGACGGACCCCCACCCCTCCGCCCTCGCAGCATCACCGCTCCGCCCACTCCTCTGCTAAGCTCTGTGCTGGACACGGGGGATCCAGGCAGCCCCAGGGACAGTGAGCCATCCGTGCTGAGCTCCGTCCTTGCATTTGTTCATTCAAGGAGTCTCCACCAGCTGCCCGCATCTCCCTCCCGGGCCACAGGGAGCCCCAAATTGCAAGCTGGAACCCGCTGGTCTGGTGGCTGGACCCACAGAGTTGGCAGGGAGGGGCAGGGGCCATACCAGAGTTGTCCTCATCCTTCCGGATCTTCAGCTTCACCAGGTCCTCGCATTGCCGCAGGATTTGCACAGCGTCCTCCATGGGGCAGTTGTCCAAGCGGATATTGTCAATGGCCAGCAGCTTGTCACCTGGCTCAAGGGTGCCCGTCCTGGGGGAACAGGAGTGGAGGACAGGCACGGGTGGGGGAACAGGAGCCTGGCACATGCTACTCCCCCTGGACTACTCCCCTTACTCGCGCCCAGGGTCACCGACCCCTACCTGTGTGCCACACTGCCCTTCTTGATGTCAGAGATAATCAGGGGCTCTCCTCGCTTCCTGCTGGTCGCTGGGGGAGAAGAAGCCATGAATCCAACCTTTGACGGCCTCAGCCTCTGGGAGGGGGACTGGGAGGGCCCAGGAGTTGGGACATGAACACAGACCCCTGTACCCTGCTCCCCCTGCTTCCTGCCTGGTGACCATGAGCAAATCAGCTCCTCTTCTGCCTCAGTTTCCCCTCTGCAAAATGGGGACAACGCCACAGAACTCATGGAGATGTCATAAGATTAAACTAGACAAGGCAAAACCCAAGTGCATCCTGGCACAGAGCAGGTGCTTAATCCACATCAGCACTTTACCCTTCTGCTCAGCCCATCCCCCAGCAAGCTGTGAGCTCCTTCAGGGGCAGTGTCTGGCTGGCACACCAACCTAGCACCAGGTGGGACCCAGAACTCCATGACCTTTCCACAGTTGAGTTTTCCCTTTTCCCAGATGCAGGGAGTGCTGGCTGAATGGCTCACAGGGGGCTCTCTCTCTCTGGGAATTGCCTTTGGCAGAGACAGAAGCCTCAGCCAAGGTTGTGCAGCTCCTGGGTGCAGCCAGGTCCACACAGTGATGCAAAGGCCCAGCTCCCCACCTCATTCAGGACAACTTCTAAAGCCTTCCCGGCCTTAGAGCTCTCCGTGGGATTGGCTGCACATAACCAGCTTCTCTGTCTGCCCAGTCCTGCATCTCTCACCTCGCACAGATGCTGATGCCAAGAGCCCTTCTCAGTTACCTCCCGAAAGTAACTGTGTCTATGAAGCTCTTTCTGGGGGAATGTGACCTAAGACAATGGGTATTGCATGAGTAGCTAAGTGTTTCTGCAAAAAAAACATCCATCTGGGCCAATGGGTTTTCCCATTAGTGAGCAGATGGTAGGAGCCCCCTCTTGGCCCATGTGGCATCTTTGTTGATGAGACAAGGGCAACCCTTCCAATTAGTCTGTTGAGGAAATGATGTAATAAGATTGTAAGTCTACCTTAAATGGGCACCTTTATGTCACGCACAACTTGTGCAACCATATCTGGCAGCCCTACCCAGAAATTCCTGAGCTAGGAGCAGCTTCTCTCCTCCCAGATTGCTTAAACTCCCACCTCCATTGACTGTGGAGGCTGGGGTAGGAAGGAGCTTCAGCAGCAGCCCTTCTAGGCAGCCCTTCTAGACAGTTGCTCTCTGTGAAGCCCAGGGTGGGAATTGAGGATCATTTCACACAGTGGGGACTGCAGTCCTGGTCTTGTTTTTCTGAGGCTCCCTGAATCTCCCTAGGGAATGATGTCTCTGCATCCCTTGCCCGATCTGGGGTCAGTCCGCCTATGTGTGTGCTGCCCTGGCCAGAGTGGACACTTGCCAGGAGGACACCTCAGCAGGAGAGTGGGGATGGCAGTGCTACAGCCAGGCAGGTGGTGTCTCCACCCCTCACCCCCACTTCTTCCCCTTCAGACTCCCCAGGGCACAGCTGAGCTGAGCACAGTGCTGAACCAGGCTCCCAGACCCTCACGAACTTCTCTACTCATCAATCCATCCTATACTCATTCATTCGTTCAACAAACTCTTACTGAACCCTACTATGTACCAGGGAGAGGCACAGTGAGCAAACAAAGATCCTTACCCTCCAAGAGCGAAGCAATCCAGTGGGGGTCACACATAATCAACAAAATTTTAAAGTAAAGGGGCACCTGGGTGGCTCAGTCACTTGAACAACCAACTCTTGATTTCAGTTCAGGTCATGATCTCAAAGTCATGGGATCCAGCTCCACACTCAGTAAAGCTGTGAGAGCCCCAGAAAACACAAGACCAGGACTACAGTCCCCACTGTGTGAAATGATCCTCAATCCCCACCCTGGGCTTCACAGAGAGCAACTGTCTAGAAGGGCTGCCTAGAAGGGCTGCTGCTGAAGCTCCTTCCTACCCCAGCCTCCCCAGTCTGCTTGAGATTCTCTCCCTCTCCCTCTTCCTTCCCCTGCCCTCTCTCTCTCTCTCTTAATAAAATAAATAAATCTTTTTTTTAAAGATTTTATTTATTTATTCACGAAAGACCCAGAGAGAAAGAGAGAGGCAGACACACAGGCAGAGGGAGAAGCAGGCTTCATGCAGGGAGCCTGACGCGGGACTCGATCCCGGGACTCCAGGATCACGCCCTGGGCTGAAGGCAGTGCTAAACCACTGAGCCGCCCAGGGATCCCTAAAATAAATAAACCTTTAAAAAAGTTTTCTAAGTACAGTTGTCCTTTGAACTATGTGGAGTTAGGGGTGCTGACCCCCACCCAGTCGAAAATCCACATATAGCTTGTGACTCCCCCAAAATTTAACTCCTAATAGCTTATGGCTGGCTGGAAGCCTTACTGATAACATACAGTTATCAAACATACAGTTAACATACAGTTCATTAACACATACTTTGTATGTTGTATGTACTATATTCTGTATTCTTACAATAATGTAAGCTAGAGAAACAAAAATGTTAAGATAATCATAAGGAAGATAAAATACATTTACAGTGCTTACTGAATTTATTGGGAAAAAATCCACATTTAAGTGGACCCACACAGTTCAAACCCATGGTATTCAAGGGCCAACTGTATATAGTTTGTCAAATAATAAAAAGAGGCATGCTGTAGAGAAAAATAAAGAAAGGAAGGGGCTGTGTGGAAGGCAGGGCAAGTTTAAATTAGGGTGGTAGAGGAGGCCTTCCCAAGGTCACATTTGGGCAAAGACCTGAAGGAGGTGAGGAAGGAGGGTAGAGGGAACAGCCAGTGCAAAGGCCCTGAGGCTGGAAGGAGCACAGCGAGTTCAAGGATCAGCAGGGGACCAGCAGTGGCTGGAGGGGTGTGATGGAGGGATGGCACAAGAAGAAGTCAGAGATCACGGGGACCAGATCACAAAGGAACTCATCATTCCCTGAGGACCCCAACTTTTACTCAGAGTGAGATGGAGTCACGGGAGGAAGGTTCTGAAGGTCCCTATGCTCATGCATTCTACTCTTCTGTTTTCATTCTCTCACTTTCATTCCTTTGGCAAACACAAATTAAGCTCCTGCTACGTTTCAGGCCACTTCAGGGCCCTGGGAATATGGAGGTAGGGAAAAAACCCAAACCTGGCCCATGTACGTGTTTGGTGCCTTACAAGCTACTTAATCCCACCAGGAGAGCCAGATGTCCAGGAGACTCCCATTGTGTGGAATGGGAAACTGAGGCTTCCAGTGACTGGGGGTATTGCGGGGAAGACAACACAGCTGGGTGTTGCAAGCAGAGGGAACCCAAGCCAGCCCTCCCACCAGGAGCATCCCCCTCCGCCAGGCTGGAGGTATGTACTTCCCCCCAGCAGGCGGCTCGCTCGGGGCAGGGACTGGACAGCGGGGAGCCGGGGGGTGGGGGAGACTCACAGCCGATGGTGATGCCCAGCTCCACGCCACGTCTCTTGGGCAGCTTCACGTGGAAGGTGCCACTGCTCGGGATGACGGACTCTGCATGCAAACACACATGCATTCACCTAAGACCCAAGGGAGGAGACATAGGGAGTCCCAGTCTCCCACACAATCTAGGCCATCTGGGAGAGATTGCAAGAAGTCACCGTCACAACCCCATCCTGCTTCTTCCACCTGACGGAGGAGGAAACTGAGGCATGGTGAGCTGACATTTGTCCAAGACAACCAATCTGATCAGAGCAGACTGGGGGCTGGTGCCAGACCTCATGACTGCCAGCCCAGGGCTTCCCCATAGTCAAACCCAATGGAGTTCAGATCCAGCAACAGCCTACTGAGCACCTACTATGTGCCAGGCCTCAGCTGGGTGTTTCCACATGACTGACCTCATCTAACCCAACTGATATCCACTGTAGTAGAGGAACTCTAGTCATTATTTCACAGTTGGGGAAACTGAGGATGGGTGGTGGAAGGGAATGTCCTGTCCAAAGTCACAGAATGTCCAAAGCACAGGACCAGAATTCTAACCTGAGTTTGTGTCTGGGGTTCTTTGCCTAAGCCCTGCAGAGGGGCATGGAATATTTTCAGCCCCCCTCTGCCCTCCCTGAGGTCCTGTTTCAGCACAAAAATCCCTCATCAACCTTCATGCTGGCGTGTGGGGTTCCTGCCTCCCAGGCAGGGCCTTCCTTGCCACGGCTGGGGCTCTGGTACATGCTACAAATGCTCTGGGAGGAGGACACCAGGTGGGGAGCTGGGGGGGGTGGTGGTGGTGGAAGAGCACATGCCCCAGGGAGGAGCATAGGGTCCCACAGCGTGAGGAGGAAAGTAGGGGCACTCACTCACCTGCCACATCAAACTCGACCTCCAACACGACCTTGTGGGCCAGCGCCGCGTCCCGCAGCAGCTGGTTGGCTTCCTCCATCGTCCCGTCCTCGGTGGCAATACCGTTGATGGACAGGACCCGATCCCCCACCTGCAGCAACCCACACCTGAACCCCAGGCAGCCCCACAGAGAGAATAAGCTCCGTTACCACCACGGCGACTCCTGGGCACAGGAATGCCATGTGTGGGCAGGCTTGGGGGGTGACTCCACAGCTCTGCCCTGTGTGGGCTACAGAGCCTCAGGCAATTTACCATATGACTCTGGCTAAGGGAGTGACCTCGCTGGGCCTCAGTTTCCCTATCTGTCCAAAGGGGATGACGCCGTGCCTTATGAGATATGTCTATAGAGGACTCTGCCTTCAGACAGACAGGGGTTCAAGTCCTGGGTCATTCATGAGCTGTGTGACCCTGGGCAAATGAATCAGCTTTCTCTGCACCCCAGTTTCCTCATCTGTAAAATGGGGCTGATTAAGTGAGATACCCTTGTGAAGCCAGGCTTGGTTGTGACTTAGTTTCTCTGGCTGGCTGTGAGAGTGGCAGGCCCCATGGGGCAGGGGCAGCTGGCTCACCTCTCTGCTGGGCTGTCAGGTTCGATGAAGCGCACGAGGGGAGGGGAAGACAGGGTCTCGGTGGCAAAGATGCCGCCCTGGAGCTGGAGGCCAAAGCCGCTGAGGGGGTCTCCGCAGAGCACGACCTCCGTGGTCTCCGTGTGCACGATCTGTCCCCCTGGCCCCACCGTGCTGGAGGCCAGTGACACTGCAGGACAGGCCGGTACAGCTCTCAGGGAGGCAGCCCCCGAGGGCCCTTCCTGCCAGAATCAACCCATCCCTAGGCTCAAGGACCTGGAGTCAGAGGGGCAAGCTAGGGGGAGCCCTGCCTTGCCCTGGGGGTGGCACAGTCACAGCATATTGAGCAGAGCTCTCCCCATCCGTACTGTGGGTGATTCCCACCCAGCAGGGCTGTGACAAGGATTAAGGAAGCCAGCCCCTGGGACCGCCACACTGTAAAACAGATGTTGTGAGGGTTGTGCTGTTACGTGATCTTAGCTTTGTTACAATGCTATTATAATACCACACTATAGATTATGTTATTTTTGGTGACAGTTTTATTGAGATACAATTCATCTATCATAAAGTTCACCAATTTAAGGTGTACAATTTAGTGGTTTTGCAGTGTATTAATGATGCTACACAACTGTCAGCACAATCCATTCTCATCATCTCAAAAAGAAACCCTGTTCCCTTTAGCTGTTGTCCCAAATCCTCCCGTGTCTCCCGGCCCTAAGCAACCACTAACTTATTTTCTTCTGTATAGATTTGCCTCTTCTGGACAATCCATATAAATGCAATCCTATAATATGTGATCTTTTGTGTCTGGCTTCTTTCACTAAGCATGATGTTTTCAAGGTTTATACTGTAGCACGTATCTGGAATTTGCTCCTCCTTATGGCTAAATAATATCCCATTATATGAATACACCACATTTTGTTTATGCGTTCATCTCTTGATGGACTTCTGGGTTGTTTCCACCTTTTGGCGAAAATGAATAATGCTGCTAGGAATATTTATGCATAACTTTTTGAGTGAACATGACATATGTTTTCATTTCTCCTGGTCATATACCTAGATATGGAATTGCTGGGTTGTATGAAAACTTCATATCTATTTGATATTGTGTTAGTTAATATATCCTGTTTTATATTCCATATATAAAATATATTTGTGTTAATATGTATATTAGATATTTATTAAATATAATTTATTATTGTATGTAATCCTATTACTAATTCTGTTATACTATTCTGTCTTTATTACTATTTTGTTATATTTTATATTATGCATTATGATACATAATACATTGTTGCATATGTTGTTACTATATTTATATTTATTATATTTTCACAGTTACATCCCTAATGATAAGAATGGTGCCTGATACATAGGAGGTGTTCAATTTTTAATTAATTAATTGTTATCATCAATAATAATAATGATAACATTTTATTAGTCATCCAACCTAGTAAAGGGACAGATAAGTGGTCCCAAGAGCCCCCAGCCTCCACATGCCCCCACCACTGAACAGCATTTCTGAATCTTTTCACCTACAGACTCCCGACTTTGGTGTTTGACAAAGGTGGTTGGTAAAGGCATATTTTACCTCTCATCTGACTCTGAAATCTGTTTCCCTTTTCACCTTGGCTTCCAGGAAGCTCATAACCTTATTTCAGGTGCCAGGTGATTTGTACTCTTTTCCCTCAGCTGGCTCAATTCCAAATGGCCTAGTTTGACCTTTCATCCTTCCTGGAGGCCTCTGCAACTCACAGGGCAGGAGGCTGGAGAAACTTTCTATATCAGCAAAGGGAAGGGCTTTTCCTAGGAAAGACTTCAAAATTCTTGGCATCCTTGTGACTTTGCTACATGTCTCCTGCATTATCATTCACTACTATTTGTCTTTTTACTTTTTCAGATACTTAAATACCTTCATCTCAACAAGGAACTAATAATGATCATAAATAAAGAGAAATGCCTATAAATCAAAGGGAAGAAGAAATATCTGTATGGGTATATATATGTGTATAGATAGATAGATAGATAGATAGATAGATAGATAGATAGATCTTTTTTTATTGGAGTTCAATTTGCCAACATATAATATGTGTGCATATATATAGTGAAAATTATTACATCCTGGATGGCTTTACTCAGGCCTATGTATCCTTGTCTTAGGGTAAATTAAAAAATGTCAGAGAAGCAGTAAAGACACAGCTATCCCACACTGAGACTTTCTCCCTGAATGGATCAAAATGAATTAAAGAATGAAAGAAAATGAAGTGGAGGTACTGTGAGAATTTTGTGCACATCTGAAAAGGTATGCTTTCCTCGAGACACTTTGCCATCATCTGCTGAGAATTTTCCATAATCAAAATACAAGTACCAAGTGACTGGCACCCATCAGGTGGGACCTTGTGCAACCCGCCCAGCCATCCATGGCAGCCTGGGGTACCACTCATGCTATTTAGTGACCCTACACATAGACCAAAGACCCTGTGTCCAACACCCCATCCTCTGGCAAATCTCTCAGCCATACAGGCAGCCCAAAGAGGAGGGAAGAGATCACAGCTTACTTACATGAGCTCTTGTGTTCCCTTCTTCGCTGCCGCCTCCGCCCCATTGTGGTCCGAGGGCTCATGGGGTGGGACCCACGGGGAAGGGTGCTGGGGTTGGTGCAGGGAAAGGCATGATTCATGGTCGGCGAAGAAAAGGGAGTCGAGGACAAGGCTGGGGAGATGAGAGCACAGCCCCGTGAACCCCGGAAGGGCCCTCCACCCTGCCGCACAAGTGGGTGCCAGGGAACCCCACCGCAGAGAGACACTGGACGCCTTCCCCCTTTCACCTCAAGCACTGGCGTGTGAACCTCAGGCAGGTCTCTCCCACTCTGGCCCTCAAAGATCACAGGGTTTCACAGACATGGTGAAACCCAGCTGCTAGGGAGGGGGGCCCATCTCATCACTAATGTGCTAGGTAACGCCGGGCAGACCTCCTAATTGCTCGGAGTCTTGGTTTCCTCCCCTATGAAACATGCACAAGCCACGGTGAGGTGGACACATTACATCGGCTCTGGTCCTGGCCGGCAGGTGTGGCCCAGGTGGGCGTCCTGCAGTGGCCGGGCCGGGGGCTGTGACAGGAGAGCACACAGGGGTCCCAGCGGTGTGGCTGCTCACTCCTCTGCACCTTCACTGCGACCCAAGGGAGAGGAGAAAGAGGTGCAGGCGTTAGAGATTCAGCATGTCTGGACTCACTGTGCCCTCCCTCCCCTGGAGGCCAAGTTCCCATCTGCAAGATGAAGTGTGCAAAGCAGGACCACACAGCTTGAGTTTCCCCCAGGCCAAGCCAAGCCAGGCATTCAGATTCTGCTCGTGTGTCCAGGAAGCCCACTAAGTGCCTGGCACTATGCTCAGTGCTCAGCCAAGCAGCAACAGAGATGGGAGGGAAAGTAGCCCCATGAGAACCGGCCCATCAGCTTTGAGCAGTGCAGTTGGCAGATGGCATCGGGCCCCTGAACCTCCAGGAGCTGCTGTGGTGCTATGACCTGGGCAGCCTTGGCCAGGGGCCGAGCTGCCACACAGGGTGTGGGTGGGGGGCACTACGGTTTGGCCATTTCTGCCCCACGCTGGGCTCTCAGGAGCAACCTATGCTCCAGGGCCCCTGGTGGGCTGGCCGGGGTTTGCTCAGAGCCTCACTGCAGACAGGCTGCTCTGGCCTCCTTCCCTCCAAACTTCCATAGGGTTTACCCCCAGATGAATTCTTTGCACTCCTTCTCTGTCTGCTTCCCACAGGTCCCCAGAGTTTCTGCCTCCCTGACCTGCCCCATCTGATCCTCCAAACCGCCTGCCATACAACACCTCTTCCCAGACTGCCCCAGGTCCTGTCGTGGCTCTTCCTTCTGCGGGGCTTTGTGGGGTCCAACCTGGTGCAAGGTATCCATGGATGGATGAGCGAGAACCCAGCTATCTCAGCACACTGACTCCGCCCGCTATGCAGCACCTCCAACTCGGGAGCCAGCGGCCAGGTCCTTGAGATAAGCCATGTGGCCCCTCTGTGCTTCATTGTCATTATCTGTATAATGGGACTAAGAGAGCGGCTGCCTTCTAGGATAATGAGAAGGATCTGAAAGTGTTTAACATGTAGGGTGTGCTTAGAGCTGTGCCTGGCACCTAGCTGAGGCCCAGTATAATGAAGGCCAGGAGGACCGTCAGCAGCCCTCGTAAGGCACTGTGCTTTTCTGAGCCTCAGCACCTCAGCCCCCTGTGTAAAGTGGGCGAACAGCAATACCGACCTCACAGACTTGTCACAAGGATGAAAAAAGAGGACCCACAGGAAGCCCCCTCACTGAGCCCGGCCCACGGCAGGTGCTCCATGAATGGTTTTCAAGAATGAGTCACTCCAGTTCCCACCCCAAAGCCTCCTGTAGCAGGCCCTGGCTGTGGCTTGATGGGGCCTGTGCAGACCCTAGCAGAGATGGGTCCGCACAGAGCTGCAGAGAAGGACCCTCCCCAAGGCCTTTCTCCTCACATTTTATTTGAGGGATTTCTTTCTCTCCAAGATGATCAATTAGGCTTGCAAAGGATGGGGTGGGCCGACTCCATTCTTGCCCACACCAACACACTATGTCCTGAGGGCTAGAATTCACAGCCTGACCACCCAGCCCACAGCCCTGGGCTGTGCTTGTCCTCTATCTCTTTTGACCACTCCCAAGTTGTGATCCTCCCATTTACAGATGAGGCATCCGAGGCTCAGAGATAGATGGAAAGCACCTGTGCAGCCAGGGCAGTGCTGGCATTTGTACCCAAAGCCCAAGGTTTGGAATGCTGGAGGCACTTCCAGGCTCTGAGCTGAAAGCTGCATCCTTGTGGCCACCTCCCCGGGTTGGGCTCTGCCCTCTGGTCTCTTAGACCTCCTGCTTCCTCTGCTCTCGGGCTGCCTAGCACCCCACTCTGGGACACCCCAACTCCTTAAAAGGTGGGGGGGTCTCTAGGCCCTCCCGACTGACTGGCTGCCTCCTCTGGACCTGCTGAGAACCCCAGAGCTGAGCCCCAGATCTAAGTTCTGAGTGGCACAGATCACAGAAGGACTGTCCTCTCCCTTGGGATAGCCCTTATACTTCTATGAATGCAAAGAGCGATGGAACCAGCTTTGGGGCATCCATGCCAGCAGACTGTCAACTCAAACATTCAGGTTGTTTCTCTGCCCGCCCTCAGCTCCTGCTCTTGGCAATCTGAGGTTCTCAATAGCAATGGACATTTGTTCCAGTAAATTTTAGCTTGCCGAGGGCTCTGGTGCTGGGCCTCTGGGACTTTGTGCACCTCTCCCCATCAGCCCTCAGGTCTGGGTCCTAAGACCCTCCAAGGAGACCCACCTGCCTCTGAGGGTTTCAGGGGCCGCCGACTGTGGGGGGCGGGCAGGATCTCCAGCCGCACTGTCTCCGACACGTTGGCCAGGAGCTTGGTGGCTTCAAGCAGCGAGCAGTGTTCCGTGCTGGTGCCGTCGATGGACAAGATGTGGTCTCCAGCATGCAGGGCCCCACTCCTAGCCAGGCAGGAGAGGGAAGGGGGAGGCTGGTCCAGCCAGAGGGAGCTCTGGGCCGCCTTCCCCCCCTGTATCCCTGCCCACCACGGTGGCAGCACCCAGTTGTGCCTCACCTGTCCACCACACTGGCCGGCTTGATGCGGTCAATGGTGATGACTGGCTTGTTCCGGTGGGAGCCAGTGCTCAGTGAGATCCCCAGAGCTGACCCAGGCGTCTTGGTTATCTCCACTATCAAGGGCCCTGAAGCATTGGCCACCGTATCTGGCAAGCAGAAGGCAAGAAGAGTTTGAAATGCAAATACTGAGCTTGCCTCCACAGCCTCAGTCTGCTATCTCCATGTAATCTTCACTCTTAGGGAGGGATTACTGCACCCGAGGGGTTCAGCTCTGAGGGGCTCTGACCCCAGGGCTCTGCTGGATGACACTAACATGCTCACATTTGTGGGGAGCCTACAGTTTGCCGGCACCTAGCTGCGAGTTCATTATTACCACCTTTCTGCACTCAGAAAACGGCATCCCCAGGAACCCACCCAGTGGCTTGAAAACAAAACCTAGCTCCTTCTGCTCTCACCTCCACCCCAACCCCTGCCACTGTGTCCAAGTGTCAGCAAATCAGACCAAATATACTTTGGTCATATTTCCTGAATGTGATTCTTCTATGCTTCCTCGGCAACCAGCCTGGTTGGGCCATGATCACGTTCCTCTCCTCCAGCCTTTCCCATCTCTCCCTGATTTTTTTTTTCTAGCACCACTTACTGCCATCCCATACCCTCTGTATTGGTTTTATTCTGCTTACTGTCTGTCTCTGCCCACCAGAAGGTGAGCTCCATGAGAACAGACACCTCGTCTGTATTGTTCTTACCTGGATACCCAGGGCCTCCAACAAGATAAAAGTGTTTATTGTCCAGAGAGGCTCAGAGGGGCTGTGTGACTGGCCTTTACTGTGGTAAGGATCTGTGTCCACTACCCACTCCCTCAACCCCAGGCCCTCTTCCTGACCCGACCCTAGTTCAGGCCCCCAGCTCACCTGGGATGGCCACATCGTACTCCACCTGGAAGAGTGCCTCGTGGCTGCACTGCCGCAGCGTGGCCAGGGCAGTGGCATGGCTGGCCCCGTGCAGCGGGATCCCATCAACACTGAGCAGCCTGTCGCCCACCTTCAATGAGCCCTCCCTGCAGGGAAGGGCCTGGTCAGCCAGGCTGGCTCCGTGCAAGCACTGGGCACAGCCCTGCCGAGAAGCCGCTGAGAACAGTGATGTCCCAGGGGACAGATGGGGGCAAGCAGTGAGTGACGGAGAAAGGGACAGAACAGTGAGTGAGGGAATGCATGAGGGTGTCTATGGGTAAGCAGCTAAATAAATGAAGTGGGCATGTAAAGACAGCTGGGGCCAGCTCGGACATCGCCCACTCTGCTTGGTGCTTAATAAAGTCATAGGACCGGCTCAATCGTAGGATGTCTGAGCGGGGGTGCCCTGTGGAGACAGGAGACAGCCGGGGCCCAGAAAGGACACCAGCCCTGCCAGGGCCACACAGCGTCGGGGGTGGGGCGGTCTGGAGGCCTCCTGAGGGCCCTTCTCACTGCCCTCTCTCTGCTTTCTCAGCAGGGATTCTGGCCTGGTGACAAATGCACCTGGGGAAGGAATTCGGCAGGGGCCCCGGGAGAAGGGCCTGAGCAAGCAGGGGGTTCACCTCAGTTTGGGTCAAATCCCCACCCTGGAATGCTTGCTCCAACAGGTGGCCAAAGCTATTCTGGGAGGTTCTATGAATAGCTCGTCACAGGGCCCTGTCCCAAGAACGGGTTCAGACTTCTGACAAGGCTGTTCCAGGCTTCTCTTAAAATGGCCAAGAATCTCCCATGGGGGAGGTGAGGGGGTCGGGTGCTGGGAACTGGACATGTTTCTCTCCCACGTTCTCTCCTCCTGGGCCTGCCCGCCTGACCCTTCTGGGCTGTGCCCAGGCAGCACTGGGCAGGGGGGCACAGCCAAGACTCCAGAGGCTGCGTTACAGAGGCCACGGTAGTGCTGCTCGTCATGCCCCAAAACCACTCACAGCAACTCCCAGGAGCTGCAGTATCAGACCCCTTCCACAAATGGGGGTACCAAAGCGAGGGAAGGAAAGAACAATGTAATGCCAAGGCTTGCTTCCCTCCCCACCCCTGAGACAGTAGGACATAAGGGAGGAAAGAGCTCAGGGTCTCTCTTGTTTGGGATTGAGGCCTGGCTCTACCAAGAATGACTCTGGGGCAAGGGGGGTCCTCTCTCTGGGCCTCAGTTTGCTCATCTGGAGAATGGGCACAATGGCTTCTGGTCTGCCTTCTTCACAGAGGGAGCTGGGGGTAGTCAGGGCAGGGAGAGACTGCTCGGTTTCTTCTGGCTCAGGCTCACCTATCAGCAGGGCCGCCAGGCCGGACGTAGGTCAGGACGAGTGGGCGGGTCTTGTGTATATCCTCATGGGCACCCCCTGAACAGAATTCAACAAGAGGTGGCAGTCATCTACCCACTCTTTCCCTGATACCTAGAGGCCCTGACTCAGCCCCTAAGAGGCTCTCTTAATTAAATCTGTGGAGGACCTGTCCTTGCTATTCACAGGCCCTCTTATAAGATAACCAACTGTAAATCCCCACAGAATGGGACAAAAAGTAGGGACATAATCGAAATCCCCTCTCTCTTAAATGGTTTGCTTCCCATCCAATGACCTCATCCTATTTCCCTTTCTTGCCCTGGTTCCTAGGAAGCTCCAAACTTTGTTCTCAATCTCACTCCCAGCAATCATGTACCCTTCATTGCTTGGGAAATTTTTCCATTTAACATTTGACTTAATGGTCCTGGGCTCTTTTTTTTTTTTTTTTTTTAAGATTTTATTTATTTATTCATGAGAGACACAGAGAGAGAGGCAGAGACACAGGCAGAGGGAGAAGCTGGCTCTCTGCAAGGAGCCTGATGCGGGACTTGATCCCAGGACCCAGGATCACAACCTGAGCCAAAGGCAGGTGCTCAACCACTGAGCCACCCAACCCGTCCTGGTCCTGGGTTCTTTAAAGTCAGAAGCAAAAATCTATCTATCTATCTATCTATCTATCTATCTATCTATCTATCTATCTATCTATTATCTATCTATCCATAAATCCATATAATCTCACTAAAGCAAATCAGAACACACATGTAATTAGCATTAGCCTCCTTCCCAAACCCCTTGGCCCCAAGTGCGACTCTTACACTGACCTCTGAGGACAAAGCCAAAGCTATTGCCCTCCTTGTACAGGGAGACGTCCACTGTCTTTGTGATGATCCCTGGGTTGTTCTCAGGGGCTGGGGAGAAATGGAGGGCTCCTTTGAGTCCCTCAGTCACATCACCAAGCCACAGACATCACCAAAGCTCATTCTGGGAGAGCTGGGTGACCAGTCACAGAGATTACAGGGAGGGTAAACTCCCCCACCCCTGCCCATTTATAGGTAGAAGTAAGACTTCAAAGGACCCTCCTCCCCAGTACTTAATCCCCCACTTAGAGGCCTGCCCACGCTCACACAGAGACCATGACAGAGCTCAGACTGTCCATGGCTATGAGCTCAGGCCAAGGTTGAATTCTAGTTATTCAAATCTTAAGACTTTAGACCAACTTTGAAAATTCAGAGCTAGGCTAAACCCTAGGCCACTGCACTCAGTGCAGGCTGGTAGGGGGGAGAGAGCAGTGGGGCAGGGAACAATTTCTTTAGCCAACATTCCCAAAACTTGCTCCCCTCAAGGAAGAACATCTGGACACTAAACATACAACATGACACTGGGTGACAAACAGGGCCCTGCCACCTCTTGGTGACAGCATACTGCAGTTGCAGGCAAAGTCTCTAGGTACGCCATAGATGTTTGTGGCCAATCTTCAGGTCCCACCCGCCAAGGTCCCCAGCTGGCATGTGCAGGTGGGGAGACAGCTGTGTCTACCCACAACTAAGGCAGTGGATAAAGATCCCCGTCCAAGGGCACCCACCGGGCGGGGGCAGCTCATACTCCACCTCCAGCACCACGCGCTCGCCCACATTCTTGAGCAGGGTGATGATCTCATCATGGCGGAGCCTGGTCAGATGGATCCCATTCACTGACCGAATATAGTCGCCCACGTTCAGCAGGTCACTCCTGGGAGCAAGGAGGCCAGAGCACATGCATGGCGATGGGTGCCAGCATTCACACCACTCTTCTGTTGAATCCTTATGATCTCTGAGTCCCCATTTTACAGATGGGAAGCTGTGCCTCAGAGAGGTCAGACATTGTCCAGTGTCACAAAGCGAGTAAATAAGAGAGCACAGATTCTAACCTAGGCCTGTCTGACACTCAGGCCCGGCATTTTCCCCTGCTGGGTGTTGCCCTCCTGATGAAGGCTCTAACCAGCCCCGAGGAGCCTGCGGCATGGCCAGATCATCTCTCCCTTTGCTATTTCCTACTGCACTCACCCTGGCTTCTCACCACCAGCCTTCCATTCTGTTCAACTGGACACTTACCAGCACCTGCCCAGAGGCCCAGAGAGGCTAACCCCTAGGTCTCATGGAACTCGTGGTCCAAGGGAGCCACAGAGGTAAGATGACAGGAAAATCTAGAACGACGCATCCAGAAGCGGCACGTAGGACCATGTGAGCAGAGCAGGGCAGCTGCCTCGCCCTGGGACGGAGACCTCCCAGAGGCAGTGTGGAGGGATGAATAGGAGTCTGCCAGTGAGGAACATGCCTTTCGAGACCGTAACTGCACGTGCAAAGGCCTGGAGGGGCTGGCAAGAGTGGGATGCTGTGGCCAACTCAGCCCATTGTGTTAAGGGGAAGAGAAGAATCACAGCCTCCACAGAGGCTTCCCTCTGAGAAGCACTTGGGTGCTCCTAAAAACACCTGCCTGATTGCTTTGCCTACAGCCCCGGCACATTCTCCCCTGGCCCCTGCCCCCTCCTACTGCCCCACCAAGCCTGCTCCTCACCTGGCAGCAAGCCCCCCCGGTCTCAGGTTGGAGACCCTGGGCTTCCCATCCTTGTCGGTGCCGCCTGAGATGGTCAGGCCCAGTGTGCTGCCTTCCTTTTTGTTCAGCTCCACCATGGTGACCCCGCGGAACTCCTCTGTCAACAGATGGGGGGGCGGTGAGCGGGCAGCAGGGGGCAATTCTGGGCCCCCCAACAGAAGTAGACCAACACTTGGTAAACAGGGTAAGATCATCTCCTTTATACACAAGTTAAGTGGCTAGTCTAAGGTCACAGAGGGAGCTAGCGGCAGCCAATGCCATCTGACCCCGACTCCAAGCTCTCTGTGCCTCCAGGATGGACAAAAAGGAAGGAGAGGAGGCTCATTACCTGGAATGCTCTGTCTGCGGCATGCCAGGGCCACATCGGTCCCTCCTGCATCCTTGCCTCCTTTGGAGTAAGGCCCATCGTCTGCAGGCAAGAAAGAGAAAAAGCCCTGAGATCCACTTTCGTTTCTAGGCAGGAGAACACTTTCTGCCGTGGGAACCATCTCCTTTGAGGATGTGGCCTGAAAAAGAGGCTCCTTCCTGGGAGCCTGGGTCCCAGCTCCACCTGGGTCTCCGCTGGAGCATCCTCATGGCTTCTTCTCTCAAGGGAGGCTCCATCTCTGCTCTTGGGCTGAAAAACCTTCTTCTAACACCAATTACATACAGGGACCTTCTCAGACATTCTGTGGTTAACCATCTCCACAATGTATATTATTCCACTGTACAGATAAAGGAGCCAAGGATCCCAGCAGCACAACGGCCACACAGCTGGAAGTTGTGCAATTTGGATTAGAATGAGGGTCTGTGGACTCCACCACCCAGGCCTGTGCTTGCACATCTGCTGGGACGGGCAGCTCTCTCACAAACAGGCACCACTGCACATGTGAGACCGGGCCGACCATGAGCAAACTCAATCTTGAATGGCTCCAATCCATGCTTCTTCATGAGGACTGTGCTTTATCTTTTACAATTCATATTCTCAGATATTCTGGGCAGCGAGAAATACATCTGTCTCCTTTAGCTTTAATTCTAGAAGACACTCTCCTATTAGTTGTTCAACTGTTGTTTCCTTCCCCCTCTCTTATGAAATGCCTAATAGATATTCCTTGGGACTTTCCATTTTCATAAGTTTCAAACGTAAGGAAAAGAGAATAGTGCAACGCAGAGGTTCTCAAAGTATGGTCCCTAGACCAGCAGTACCTGGGCACTTGTCAGAAAGGCAAATTCTCGGGCCCCCCCTAGGACGGGGTAAATTAGAAACTTTAAGGGTGGGGCCCAGTACTCTGCATGTGTGGTGTTTTAGTATATTGTCCTAACTTGTATTTTCATCTATTTTTTAAAAATCTTACAGACATTAATATTATTTGTGGTGTGCTTCTCTCTGGGTTTTGGGAAATATGTCCTGACCACCACCACAATCAAGATTTAGGACATTTCCATCGCCTCCCAAATTGTCTCTTGCTGCCTCTCTGTAGCCAGTCCCTGCCTCACCCTCAGCCCCCAACTACCACTGATCTGTTTTTTATGTCATTTTGGTTTCCCTAGAATGCCATATAAATAGAATCATACAGTATGTGGGCTTTGGCGTCTAGTATCTTTTACTTAGCATCACCATTTGAGATTCGCTCATGTTTTTTCATGGATTAGTAGTCTGTTTCTCTTTATTGCTGACTGGTGTTCCACTGCAGGGATGTACTGTTTGCTTAGCCATTCACCTGTTGAAAGACATTTCCACTCTCTCCAGTTTGGGGTGATGTCACAGGAAGCCATAATAAGTATCTGCACACAGGTTTTTGTTTGAACAGAACATTTCATTCCACCTGGGTAAATATCCAGGAACAGGATATTTAGGATCAGGATATTTATGATCTAGGATGCTAGATCATATGGTAAGGATGAGGTTAACTTTTTAAGAGACTGCCAAACTGGCTCTCAAAGTGGTCACTATTTTGTATGTCCACCAGTAATGTAAGAGGGATCCAGCTGCTTCATGTTCTCCCCAGCATTTGGCAACGTTAGGGTTTTTCTTTTCTTTTTTTAAATTTTAGTCATTCTAATAGATATGTAGAAGTTTCTCATTATGGTTTTTTAAAGATTTGTTTAAAAAAAATTTTATTTATTCATGAGAGACACACAGAGAGAGGCAGAGACCAGGCAGGGGAAGAAGCAGGCCCCCGGCAGGGAGCCCTATACAGGACTTGATCCCAGGACCCCAGCATCACACCCTGAGTGGAAGGCAGATGTTCAATCTTAAGGGAGCCACCCAGGTGTTTTTTTTTTTATTTGTTTTTTGTTTTTTTTTTTTTAAGTAGACTCTATACCCAGCATGGGGCTAGAACTCACAACCCCAAGATCAAGAGTCACACACTCCACTGACTGAGCTAGCCAGGCGTCCCTCTTACTGCAGTTTCAAATGTGCACTTGGCTAATGACTAAGGTCGTAAACTTCTTTTTGCTATCCATATATATCTTCCTTGCTGAAGTGTCTATCCAGAGCTTTTGTCCATTTTTAAGTTGGGTTGTTTTCTTGATGTCAAATTTTTATATATTCTGGATAGAAGTCCTTTCATGGGCAAAGATCTTGTCCATCTTTCATTAAATATATTCCTAGATATTTGAAGTGTTTTAATGCTATTGTAAATTGGATAATTTTTCAAATTTAATTTTCTAATCATTTGTTGCTGGTATATAATAATACAGTTGATTTTGTATTCTGACCTTTAAAACCCTGGTATTAATTCTAATTAATAGTTAATCTGTAGTTTCTTTGGGATTTTCTGTCATCTGTGAAAAATGACAATTTTGTTTCTTACTTTCAAAACCTCAAACCTTTTCTTTATTTGCCTTTTTGCACTGGCCAGACACCAGTACAAAACTGATAGAAGTGGTTATTGAGACCATGCTTATCTCCTCTCCAGCTCACCCTCTTAATTTCCTGTGAGTTCATGTGTACATCTCAAAGGACTTTGAAGCTGGAAGGTTTCAGGTTACCTGCTCTGTGATAATGCCAGAGCCCCTGTCTCCCCTCAGCAACCCCTTGTTTTAGGCACTGTGCATATTCTGGATTTTCCTCTATGCCTTGACAGGTGAGGGGAAGGGGGCTCATGCATCATGCACCAACCAACCACACTCTCCCCTTATATCTCATTCGCTTCTCACAGTGGCCCTGGGAGGAGGTAGGTGCTACCATCACTTCCACTTGGCAGAGGAGAAAACTTGTGATTCAGAGGACCAAGGTCCTTGGCAAAGGCAACTTCTGCAAAAAGCCAGGACCCGACCACAGGCCCCTTGCCCACACCACTCCATTTCCAGTTTTCCCAGACCAGGTTATTTTTTTTTCACACTCCTTCTCCAGGTCCTTTCTCAGCACCAGACTGAGCTGGGAAAGACAAGTGACAAACCATCAGGCTGGTAGGCTCTCCTGTGCTGCCCCCAGGGGGCCACCCCTCCCAGCACCAGGTATGCCCCATGGGCTTCCACAGCTTCCTAAGGCCTCACTTGAGCCTGCACAAGCCCCTGCCTGCTCTTGAAGAAGAGCCCTCCTGCTGCCCTCATCCCTGCAGCTCCAGCCTGGCCCCATGTTAAAAGGATGGGCTCAGGGTGCAGCCCCACATTAGTGCAGACCCTGGCTCAGCTATTCACCACTAGGGAGAGGAACGCCACTCCTCTCCCTAAGCCTTTGGCTATGACAAGACCTAACTCATAGGACCCGTCTTCCCTTCTCTGTGGAGGCATGAGGAAGCAGGGTTGGAGAGGAATCAGTCTTGGCAAGGGATAGAGGCTGAGTATCCCATCCCAACGAGGTCCTTTTCATGAGGGAGAGGATCAGATTACGGTTTGGGGGGCGTGGTGGTGGTGGTGGAGGGGCATCAGGCTGAGTCAAGGTTAGGGCTCAGCTTGAGGTCAGGGTCAGGGCTCAGTCAGAATCAGGGATAGGGTTCAAACTACAGCAGGTTTCTCAACCTCTGCACTACTGACATGTTTTTTTTTCTTTTCCTAGGTAATTCCACATGGTGGGCAGGCTCTCTTCAGCACTGTAGAGGGTTAGCAGCGTCCCTGCCCTCTAACCACTAGATGACAGTAACAGCTCACCCCATCATGACAACCAAAATTGACTCCAGACATGGTCAAGTGTCCCCCAGGGGTGCAGTACTGCCCCCCATTGAAAATCACTGCTCTAGGGTCAGGGTGGGGCTCAGGCTGGGACTGGGTTGGGTTCAGCATAAGGTCAGGGCCGTGGCTCAGCCAAGATCTCAGGAAGGTGAGACCCTTCCCCACCTGCAGCTCTAACCACTGAGAAACTACCCAGCTTCCCCACCACTCTGCTTCTCCAGACCAAGGCTAGGCTGCCTTTGCTTGCCAGAAGGTAGTAAATAACAAATCAGACAGCAGTTAAGCCCAGAATCATTTCCAGGGCCCCTGAAGTTGGGCCTCCCCTCGTCCCCCAGGTCCCTTGTTCACACCAGCCACCACCAATTCAGGCAACACACCATTAAGTATAATGCCTCCCATTACGGCTCCCTAATTTGCACTTCATTTAGATTCAACAAGATGTTTCTGAGCTAATAAAATTAAAAAGACTGGGTTCTATCAACTACGTGACAGTGAATATCTCTGGTATTTCATGTGGGCCATTCTGGAATTAAAACCTGCCCTATCCCCTGCAAACAAGGTTCTACCACTGGAAAATCCCTCTCTCCTGGGCTGTCCTGGGAAAACCAGAGGTAAGCTTGCTGGCTCCAGGTTTGAGCCTGGGGATGGGGGAAGGAGGGAGATTGTCCTGTAAGGAGAGGACAAGAAAGCAGTGGTCAAGTTCACCAAACTCAGAGCACTAGGATCCCAAAGAATGGAGCATGAAACAACAGTGGGTTACAGGTAGGGTTTGGAGCACAGATAATTGAAAACAAAAGATCTGGAAACCTAGATTGAGGAATGGTGAGATCCCCAAACGCTGGATTCTGAAGCAAAGACTTCAGGATGTCGGCTCTGAGAGGACCCATGTCCAGGGGTGTCTCTGGGGTATCCTCCACGTTTGTCTTCTACACTGCCTCTCCTCCCTTTCTACACCCCAACATTCAGATTTTGCTCCACTGAAGTAAACAGTGCCAAATTGGGCCGCAATTACCTCCTTTGGGTCAGAGGTGTCAGGTCTGCTCATCTCAACACTGAGTGACCCCAACACCCTCCTTTCTACAATTTTTTGTTGAAGGGCTTTGGGCTTCAGGCTATAAGCATTTCTTTTCCTGGCTGTCAGGCAGGCCTGACTTTATGCTGCAAATCAAAATTCACACAACCATGTGCAGACAAAGAGTGAGTGGGCAATAAATAGGGACTTGAGAGACTCTTCTCGAGAGAAGGCGTGTGCATTTTAGTGTGTGACTCTGATGATCTCTCCCGGAGACTGAAGCCACTCAGGACAGCTAATTGCTAGATAAGAGGCTTCTAGATATCCAAGACCCCCCTACCATATTCAGGAAGGCACCCATGAGGAATATTTATATAATAGCTACAATGTTTGCTGATGCTTGTTCAGCAACAGTGGCCCACTCTCATGAGCATCCCAGGGAGGCAGGAAACTGAGGCAGCATTCAAACCCAGAATCAAGGCGGGGCCAGAATTTCCAATTGGCTGTGCAACTTGAGTCTCTATCTCTCCATCCATAGAATGGGGATGTATCCCTCCACTGCCCGCTCCAGCCAGCCCAGGCTTGAGAATTTGAGGGAATTATTTTATTTATAGAAAACCTCACGGGGGTTCAGATACCCGTCCTCCTCCCTCGCAGAACCTGCTCCCTCTCTCCTGCTCTGTCTCCTTTTTGTTCTGGGACTTGGTAATTACATGCTTAGAGATGAAGGCTTTTCAAAAACATCTTTCCCACCAATTTTCAGCTGGAAACGTGCATAAAAACAGGGATATTTTTATCCGCGTGTTTCTTTTTTTCCGTCTCCTCCTTCCAGCAATGGGCAATTATGAGCTTTTGCTTTCAGTCAATCCGTCCTGTAAGGACTCGCTTCAGAGGGAAATGCATTTCCACAGCGATGCCAGCCTGGCCCGGCCGAGTCAGGGGAGCAGGAGGGAGCGCGGCAGTGCAGGGAACGGAGTGTACACCTGGTCGCGGGGGGGGAGGGGTGGGGGGGGTGGGTAAGGGGGGTTGTTCTTTTTTATTTTCTTCCTCTTGAAAGCTTTGCTAATTTGCCTTCATTATCCCGTCTCTCTGGGGCCCCAGGGAGCTATTGAGCTCTGACAAAGGGAAAAGGAAGTCTGCCCCCGGCCAGGCTGCCTTTGCCAGGACCCCGCCTCAGCTAGAAAGGGGCGCAGAGGGCGGGGCCGCGGCGGGGGCGGGGCTCGGGGCGGGGCCTGGGGCGGGGGCGGGGGCGGGGGCGGGGGCGGGGCCGCAGACTCCGCGTGGCGGAGCCGGGTCCAGGAGGGCGCGTTCAGCATCCGAGGGGGGCTCCTGGGAAAACGAATGTCCTGCAGCCCCACTGGAGGCGAGCAGGAGGCTGCACCACAGCCAGCCGCCAGCAGGGCCAGCCCTGCCCGTGGAGGAGGAGATGGGGGCTCCTGGGTCCAGGCCCCACCACTGCACCCAGGACCCCACTGCCAACTCTCAGGAGCGGCAGCTGCTCGCAGCCCCAGCACCCCGCCAAGGGATCTGCTAGTCCCAGCTCGGCTGTTCCCACCTCGGCCGGCATTGCTGGTACAGTGTTAAAGGAAGGGTGGACCTTGGAGTTAGGCAACTTCAGATTCTGATTCTAAACCTTGCTGCTGCCACCGGCGAGGGATCTGGGACAAGTCACCTCCTCTCTGAGCCTCAGGCTTCTCCTCTGCGCTGGCGTGGGTGCCGGGGCCCACCTCCTGGGTTGGTGTGAGGAATCAGTGAGATGATAGGCTGTACAGAGAAACCCTGAAACACAGGAGTTCTCCCCCTGCTCCTGTCACTGACCTTGTTACAAAGGTTTTCATAGATTAATAATGGTAACAACTCCTTATTGAGTGCTGGGTATTGTGCTAGGTGCTTCGTAGGCATTGTCTCGTTGAATCCTCACTACCTCCTGCGATGCTATGATCATTATTCCCATTTTACAGAGGGGGGAAACTGAGGCATACAGAGGTTAACTGACTTCCAGTGGTAAGGAGCAGGGTCGACATTTGAACCCAAGCCCTGTTCTATGAACTTTAAGATGATTACCACTTTATCCTCACAATACTCCCATGTGGTGGGTGCCATGATCATCTTCGTGTGATACATGAGGAAACAAGCACAGAGAGGTCAAGGGAACTGCCGAGCATCACATGGCTCCTTCCTAAGTGGCAGAGCCATGGGGCCCCCTCCCAGCCTCCTCCACCCACCCCATGACAGTCCTGGGGAGACTCAGCCACTCTGATCCAGGCAGCAGCCCAGCTCCTTTGGGCACTACCCACAGAAGAATGCCCCAGCAGCCGTCGCAGGCTGGCCCAGGACAAATAACTGGATGGAGATACATCGGGTACAAGCTGACCTCGGAGTGATAGCCCAGATCCCCCGCAGCTGACAAGTCTCCCCAGAGGCCAGCCTCCCATGGAAAGAGAAGCAGGGAAAGATCAACTTGGCAAACAGGATGACCCCTCCTTCTGTTCAATGCACGTTTTTAAGGGAAATATACCAAGAGATTTATACCAAGAAATATACCAAGAGATTAAAAAAGTAGATGCCCAATTCACTTGCTGCCAAAGATTGAGAAAAAAGAACATAAAAAAAGGAGCGCCAGGCCCACACTTTATATGCACTTACTCATTTAACTCTCCTGAGAGCATGGATGGAGGCTCACTGACTTCCTCATTTGACAGATGAGGAGACTGAGGCCCAGAGAGGTCATTCAGCTGGTGAGCTGCTGAGAAAGGGCTGGGGTCCAGGTCTTTCTGGCCTCCCAGCAGGCCACAACCTTACCCCTCGGCTGCACGCTCTCCCTGTAAAACAAGGCTAACAGACCCCAATGGAGTGGCACCTGGGCGCCAGCCTCCAGGAGGCCCCAGGTTAGGACTCAAGCACCCAGAGACTGGGCACAGCAGAGTACCAGGGGCCATAAGCATGACCTGGAGAGGCTTCCCACCCCACAATCCCCTTTCCATGAGGTGTGTAGGACCCCCAGCCCTGCCCTGAAGCCACACTCAAGCTGACATCCCTACCACGGCCATAGGGCTGTAGTGGCCCCGACACCATAGGAGATGAGGGTGCAGGCTCAAGTCAGGCTTTGGCCTTCTACCTCTTCTGGGCCTGGGCTCTCTAGGGCAATGAAAAGATTCAATTCACTCTGTGAAGAATAAAAGCAAAAGTTCTCACCACAATTGACAGGCCCTTGGCCTCTCTGACTTCACCTCCTAATATTTTTCCCTTCACCAGCTCCACTCCAATTCCCTGGTCTTCCCACTGTTCCACACACCAGACTTGTGCCCACCCCAGAATAGCCTTTGCACTGGCTATTCCCTCTGCCCAGAATGCTCTTCCCCAGTCATTCACAAAACTCCCTCCCTCACCTCCTTCAGGAATTTGTGGAAATGTCACCTTCTCAGGAAGGTCTTCCCCAATCAGCCTGTTGCCTGCTCCCTGCCACCCAACTCCAGCACCTCTCATTCCCTCCTTCTGTGTTTTACTTTTTTTCATGCACTCAACACCATTTAACAGAACTCACTTTTTAAAAAACATAGTAATCTCATTCACTATCCACCTCTGCCTACTAGGATTTCAGCTCCAGAGAGCTGGGTTTTGTCTGTCTGTTCACTGGTGTGCCCAGCATGGAAAGCATGGCATACAGTAAGTGTTCAGTAAATCATCTGGAATTTGGTTCCCACTTACAGAGTAGGAGAATGGGAACCAAAGAGTTGGAATGAGTTTTTGAAGGTCACAGAATCAGGAAGAGCAGAAAGCCAGTATGCACAGCTGGGCCTCCCTGGTTCCACACTGTGGCCTCTGTGGCCGAGAGCCTGGGGTTTCCCCTTGGCCAAAGCCCCTGCCGTGGAGTAGGAGGTCTGGCCTGCTTGACAACCCAGGCAGGCATGGTGAAAGCCCCTCAGAGGAGTGGGTGGCTCAGGCCACAGCAGAAGGACTCCCCCCCTCCACTCCCACAACAGACATACACACCCTGCCTGGGCACTCCTAGGCCCTGGCTGGGTGGCCAGTGCTCACTGAGGCCCAGTAGGCCCTGGGAACAAAGACAACTTTGTGGCAGGAAGTCAGAGTAAACACTGAGGGGCTGGGGAGGTGGGGCTTCTGGCCAAAATCTGTATTCAGGTCCACCGTGCCCCCAACCCTGGTCACATCCTTTTCCGCAGGGGCTTGGGGTTAGTGGGTGGTGAACAAGACTGGACTATGTAGGCAGGAGTCCACCGGGGCCAGAGAAAGGGCACCAAGCAGTGGGTTCCACAGACCCCCTATCCCAAGCCTGGCTCTCACTGAGGAGCTCTGCCAGTGGCCTGACTTCCCAGGGCCTCAACTTTCCCTGCAAAATGCGGAGGGTGTATGGAGTAGTCACCTGTTGGCTATCCTTGTCCCCTGCTCCTGGGAGGCCACATGACCGGGCCAGGCTGGTCAATCAGAGGCCAAGTGATTGGTCGGGGGTGAGTGTGTGGTCCAAGCTGGACCACCAAGAGGCGGCCCTGGGATGTTTGCTGTGAACTAAGAAACAGATTCTCTTTCCTTAGGCGTGACTGACCTGGTTGACCTTAAGCTCAAAGGTTATAGGGCTCTCTGGGCACCTCAAGGAAAGGAAAGAGTCTGCCTGACAATGAAGCTTGCCTAAAGAAAAGCAGAAACCCAGAATCCTAATGATGTTAACTGAGTACCTGGATCCCACTGAGCCTAAGCTCCACCTTTGGACTTCTCCAAAAAAAAAAAAGCTCCCGTGCTGACATCAACTGTAGCAGGTGTAATCGTGAGGTTCTGTGGCCTGAGGAGGAGACTAGGGTGAGGACTACAGTGGTGAGGTGAGGGTAGGGGTCAAGTAAGTCAAGTAAATCAACAGAGAAAAAAAACCAAGGAGATCAAGAAGGGCCTTGAATGCCAAGATAAGGAGCTGTGATCAGATTTGAGTTTTAGCAAGCTCCCTTCCAGGGCAGTATGGGGAGGTGGGGTGGAGGCTAGAAGGCTGAGGAAGAGACTGGAGCAAAGGTCCAGGCAGGCAATGCTGAGGCCTGAGCCCAGGTGAGCATGGCCACAGGCCCATGGGGTGAGGGAAAACACCTCCCTGGCAGTGCTCCAGGGGAAGGTCCCCAGGGCGCTACTGCCCTTGTGGCTCTGACCACTGCTGGACAAGGTCACCCACTCACCTGGGCCTCAAGTCAGAGAGGACAGATATACCCAGGCCAGGAAGGCAGTGCCTCAGTTATAGAGTGGTCCCCAGGAGGGAACAGAGGCAGACCACATGGGGTCAAATCCCAGCTTTGCTACTTCTGGCTGTGTGGCCTTGGGCAAGTCGCTTAACACCTCCATGCCTCAATTTTCCCAGCTGTGAAATGGAGAGAAGAATAGTACCAAACTCACAGTATTGTAAAAATTAAATGAGAAAATACACAGACAGAGCTTAGAACAAAGCCTGGCATGAGGTTAGATCTCAGCAGCTGTCAGCTACGGTTATTATTCATGTTATTATCTAGAGGCCTGGGGGTGACCCGGTCTGTGCCCCTGGCCATGGTAAGGAGTCAGAGTCTAAGTTTCCTGGACTATAAAAGTCATCGGGGTGCCAGTCCTGCCTTGGCCACTCACTGGAGCTGTGGGGCCTTGGGTGGGCCACCACCCCTCTCTGAGCCTGTTTCCTCATCTGTCCGTCGGGACCACACCCCTGCCCTTGGAACTGTTTCAAGGAGCTACCAACAGAAGTAAGTCGAGTGTGGGAAGGGACTGACAGGGGCAGCCCAGGGCTCCCAGTAAAAGACGCCCTGCTCCTGGCTCTTGACAAGCGGGAGGTGGGGGAGCAGGGGAGGAAGGCAGCCCCCGAAGGATGCGGCTGGAGAGACAGGCAGCCAGACAGACGGATGGAGCAGCCCTGTTTGCTCCAGAGCCCCTCTCACAGGGGATGACACCTGCGCCACTGCATTCCCAGGGCTTCTGTCCCCTGCTCCAGGAACTCCCTCCACACGGCCCTGAGCTTGGCCTTGGCTCTCCCATCTCGGGGCAGGGAGCTCCCTCCCAGCAGCTCATGCCTAGGCCGGGCAGGACGCACCTCCCTGGGACACTCTGAGGGGCTGAGCGCCGCCCTCCAGAACCCCGGGTCCACCTGCTGCCCCTGCCGTCGAGACAGCGCACAGCCTCGTGGCCTGGGTCCCCAGCTGCAGGACGGAGGCCAGGGTCACAAGGACAGTCCTCTCGTGCCGCCCCAGGCCCCTGGGGCCAGGTGTCCCAGCCCTGCACTGTCTCCAGGCTCTGGGTCTCTGGGGAGTGGCCGTCCCGGTCTCCCCCTGGGAGCAGCGGTTCCAGAGGGTTCCTGCCTCCGGGTCCCCACGACTTACCCGCCTCTCCAGGGGTCTCCCGGCTGAGCCCACACAGCATGTCTGCTATTGTCTCCCCGGCTGCCCACCAACTCCCTCGGGAGCCACGCTGCTCAGCTCTCCCTCCCCGGGAGGGGCTGTGGGAGGGGAGCTCGGGGCTCCCACTGGCTGGGCACCGAGTCCACCCACTGCAGCGGGCGGCTCTCTGCTTAAAGGGGACACAGCTGCTGTTCGGCTGGCTCTGGGAAGTTCCACAGCGTCCCCACCCCCATGCCCACAGTCTGAGCCTGGGTGGGGAGCTCTGGAGAGGGTGCACCTGGGGCTCCCGCTGGGTCCCCGGCACAGAGACCCCAGGAGGGCCAGTCCTGCCTCCCACCTTGCCCTGGGACTTTGGTAAGTGACTGCTCTCCCTGGGCCTCAGTTTTTCCATCTAGAAAAAGGAACAGTGCCTTCTAAACTTTTTTTTTAAGTAACAGATACCGAGAGAATCTTACACAGAATGCCAGGACATGAGCCAGATAAAGTGCAGCCATGCACCAGAGAGCGTCTACAGGTCTCACGTTAGAAACCCTTAGCTCAGAGTCCCCTGGGGCTCTTCCACTTTTCTGTAAGGCGGGGTATGGGGATGGTGAGCCCAGGAGCCTGCCACCTGGAGCATCCCCCCAGCCTTGGGGAAGACCGAGCAAGATGGGCAGAGGATCTGCCTGCCTTGGGCTTGATGGGCAGGGGCAGCTGGTCACAACTCCAGCCCCAGCTGGGCCTCAGCCCTGCCCAAGCCTACATTCCTCCATGCCAGCTCGGGACTGACCCTGACAACCCTGATGGACACACAAGACCCCTCCTCCAGCTCTCCAGCTGCTTGTACTCTCCATCCCACCAATGTGTGTGGGCACCAAGGGCCAGACGCTGCATAAGTGCTGGGGAGAAGGGTGGGTGAGAGTGACACAGGGTGTCAACAGCCTGTACACCTAACTACATGTTGCATCCTGCTGAATGCAGCAGAGGGTAAGACAGGTGAGGTCCTGGCTCCCATGGAGTTTTTGGGCACATGGGAACAAATGGGGCTGCAATCTGTTCTGTGTCCTGCAGTGAATGAAATTGTGCAGCACTGTGGTTAGGGACCAGGTGCTCTTTCTAGGAGGGAAGGAGCCCACTTCCCAAGGGTGCTTTCTCCTTTGGGTGACTTCACGTATGTCCCAGAGGGCAGGGTCCAGGTTCCAGGCAAAGTTGTTGGGCCAGCAGTGAGGTCAAGGTCTCAGCCATGAAAGGGGTGGTGAGCACTTGGTCAGAGAAAGTGGGCCTGAATTGGTAAGAATTTGCTGGGAGAATGGAGCCGGACAGGGAAGGAGGTGCAGGCTCTCAGTGTGGTGCTTGGTGCCCAGCGATAGTCAGGATGAGGCTCTCAGTGAGGATCCTGACCATCGGCAGGACACCAAGGACCGCTTCGGGGTAGTCCCAGCTCCACATGAGGCAGGAAGGGACCTGGCCCTTCTCAGCGTGTGAATTGCTCTTAATAGATCCTCACCCTCTTCCCCTAAAGGCTTGTGCACCACGCAGCCCTCCACCCCATATTTACAGCTCCCTCACCGTGGAGGGCTATGTGGTGCACAAGACCAGAGCTACATCTGTCCTCTCGTATAAGAAAATATTTGCTCACCATACAGATGCATTTAAATGAGCGATTAAGATTGGTGATCTGTCTCTCTTCCTGCTCCTTTGGAATTTACTTTTGTGGATGAGAAGCTCCTGGAAAGGTCACGCCGTGGGTTATGGGAGAGCTTCCATGCAGCGTTTCTCTGAATGCCTGCTGTGCCAGGCCCTGGGGACCAAGATACCAGAAGACACGTGGGCAACAGCATCTTCTCCCTGCCCTCTGTCCCTGTCATTCCACTGAGCACATTTTCACTTGATTTTATCCAAGAGTGGGTTTAGAAGCAACCGTTAGTCCATTTTAGAACAAGTGGTGCTTAAATAAGTATCTGGCACAAAGGTGAAGTGACTTGCCCAAGATCACCCAGCTATAGGGGTGCAGCCAGGTTCACACCTAAGAGGTCTCTTTTAAAAGCCACTGCTGGGGACGCCTGGGTGGCTCAGCGGTTAAGTGTCTGCCTTTGGCTCAGGGCATGATCCTGGAGTCCGGGGATTGAGTCCCACATAGGGCTCTCTGCAGGGAGCCTGCTTCTCCCTCAGCCTGTGTCTCTGCCCCTCTCTCTCTGTGTCTCTCATGAATAAATAAATAAAATCTTTTTAATAAAAAAAAGGCACTGCTATGTTCCTCTCCAGATTTCAGGAGTTAGTAGAGGGGTCTGGAAAGTGCAGATGAGATGCAGTTAGCTCTGTCAGGGGTCCACCGAGGAGGTGTTTTGAGCCTGATTTTGAAGGATGGGAGGAACTGAGCCAAAGAAGGGAAAACGCATTGCAGGTGTGCATCCAGACATGCAATCCCGTGTGAGCAGTGAGGAGCCCAGGCAGGACATGCACATGAAGCCAGGCCACGAAGGGTCTAGTAAGGCCTCCCTCCTCCAAGGGTAGCCATAAGCAGCAGCCTCCCTAGGAGCCCCTCAGCCTCACTGGGAGCTCCTCAGCAATGTAGACTCCCAGGCCCCACCCTGACCCACAGAATCAGAATCTGCATTTGAACAAGCTCCCCAGGGGATGCATATGAAGTTTGAGAAGTGCTTTGTTTGGAATTTGGCTTTCATCCCACAGGCAAGGGGAGCCAAGGATGGCTGTAGAGCTAAGGAGTAAGAAGGCTCTGCAAGGACCTCAGACACGCAGCACCACCTCAGGGAGAAGGGAGGAGGGCCTGGCAATGAGCAGTGGGGGTCCCTTCTGGGAGCTGAGAGCAGATGAAGCTGCTGTTGGCCGTGCTCCAAAAACGACCCCTCTCATCCAATGCACGCTGCCAAACTTCAGGGAAGCAAAGGAAGAGGGGGACAGATTGCTGGGTGTGTAGGTGGCTAGAAGCCAGGCCTGCTAGGGATCCGGACCGCCAGCAGCTCCCAGTCAGAACATTTGATTGTTTCACATTTCCAACACTGTGAATGGGCCAAGAGAGAGACTGGACCACTTCGGGGAGGTGGCAGGGCCACTGAGCTGGAGGGCACACCCTACATGTTCAGCAGAGGCCCTGACATCCGCATGTCCTCTGGTTTTGTGAGACCATTGGAGGATGGATTGCTGTGTGATCAGGGGCATGCGTCCAAACCCCTCTGGACCTCAGCTTCCTTGCTGTACAATGGGATCATTAAAAGCACCCACCCTCTAGGGTTGGGGAGACTGCATACTAATGAGCCAGAAAGCACTCATCCATCCACTTTCCTGTCAACACTCTCATACCAACACTGGGAAACAGACCAGGGAGATAGAACTTCAAGCTGGCAGAGCATACGGGTCAGGTGCACCCAGGTTCAAATTCCAGCTCTGCCCCCCTTGAACCGTGTAAAGCCTCCGCTTCTCACCCCTGAGGAATGAGGGGCAGAGACTGGGAAGGGCTTTGAGGATCGCGACTGTCCAGCACATACCTTTGACCTCTTCCTTACACGGAACCAGGCCTGCGGGGCCCTTCCTGGCGTCTCTTATCAGGGCACCACTGGCATCATGTTCTCCGGTATGCCAGTCCTGCCCCTGCAGGACACACTGCAGGGCTCCTGGCATTCCTGGTCCCTCTGCCCACCCAGGGGCAGCGACGGCTGCAATTGGGAATCAAATGACCCTATGCCACACAGCTGGGAAGACCGAGATCCAGGTGGGGCCATGTCTGGGGACCCCCGCCAGCGCACAGTGGGGGCCTGGACCTCAGCCTCTGCCTCTTTGTCAGACCCCGGGGCTGAGTCCATCATAACCACAGGGGAGCTGTGCAAGCCTGCCCCACCACCCCCTGCGCCTCTGACTGACAGCCGGAAATGAAGTCTGGGTGGGAAGGAGGCAGAGATGGTGATCTGAAGACAAGACAGATAAACCTTTTACTGCTGTTCCATTGCTTCTTCCTGCCTTTCTCCTCATGCTACCCCAGAGGCCAGGCCAGGACAATCGCTGCCCCCTGCCTGGTTGGTAAACACTTCCATAGGATGGGTCCCCATTTTACAGATAGGGACACCAAAGGCCAGTCTGTGATTCCAGCAGCCACAGAGGAGGCACTCGCTGCCTCCATTTGGCTGCAGTCCCCATGCCAGCCAGCTGTGCCACACACACCCCTCCCCACTGTCCTCACCCGGCTTCAGGGTGGGCTGGGTAGAGTTTCAGGGGTAGTGCCACACCAGCGGGCTGCTCCTGCACTGCACCCCCAGACACCTGCCAGTTCCCAGGGCCCTTCACTGCAGCCTCCCCCCAGCCCTGGAGGGCACAGGGGCATGCCGGCCAAGGGAATGCAGGTGACAGGCTGTGTGCTGGCCCTAGGGCACGGGAAGGCTCTGGGAGGTGAGAGGAACCACAGCTGACGGCTTTTCAGAACCAGGCAGAGAAGAACCCCTGTGTGTGGGGCCTGATGTTCAATGTGTTACATGCATTTCCTCATTTCATCACACAACATCCCCACTTCAGAGATGAAAAAACAGGAGCCCAGAGAGGTGAAGCCCCTTATTCTCAGTCACATAGGGGGTGAGGGGTGAACTGGGATTTGAACCCAGGTCCTCCTGATACCATCCATACTAACACCCCAAACACCTAGGACACTGTCGAGTACAGGGCACACAGAAGTAGCAAGCTTGATCACAGCCCTGACCCGTCTCTCTGGACACTCATTCATTCGAAGAATATTTATTAAGCACTCACTACCTGCTAGAAACTAAGCTTGGCCTGAGTTTTCTGCAATGAATACAAGAGCCATCGAGACTGCCTCTCTGGCTGTCAGTTCAGGGAGAAGAAAATGCAAATATAGATAAGTAATGAGATGGTGCTGAGGGCTGAGGGGAGGCCCGACAGCCCAAGGCAGGGGGTCAGGGAGCTCTCAGGGGAGATGGCATTCAGGCCAAGGGGAAGGACGGCATGGGGGCGTGGGTGTGGACAAGGGGGAAGGAAAGAGGAAAAGGTGCCGTAGAGGCAGGAAACCCGGAACCCAATTTTCTCTGCGCCCCAGGTTAGGTCCCTCCTGCTCTGAGCCTCAGTCTCTCTTCCACCGCACATTTAAGGCCTTCTGACAAGGACAGCCCACTGTGCGAGCCTGGGGAACCGCCAAGTGGGAGACGTCAGGAAGCAGTCAGGATGCATCTCGATGCAAAACGAGAAGAGAAAAATGGGACATTGTGTGTCAACAATACTTCGATGAGGGATCCCTGGGTGGCGCAGCGGTTTAGCACCTGCCTTTGGCCCAGGGCGCGATCCTGGAGACCCGGGATCGAATCCCACGTCGGGCTCCCGGTGCATGGAGCCTGCTTCTCCCTCTGCCTGTGTCTCTGCCTCTCTCTCTCTCTCTCTCTCAGTGACTATCATAAATAAATAAAAATTAAAAACAAAAAAAACCCAATACTTCGATGAAAAACATAATAAAAGCCAAAAAAAAAAAAAAGACATTAAAAAGTGAAAGAAAAAGAAAAAGAAAAGATAAAGGGGCGCTGACTGATTAGACAAGGCACCAGGCAGGAAGGCAAACAGCTGCGGGTTCATGCAGAGCATCCCAACTCACTGCAACCACAGAAGTGAAAACGGAACAATGAACTCTCACTTGACCCTCATCAGAACAGCAAACATTAGAAATGCAGACAAAACAAGTGTTGGTGAGCATGGAGGGGGTAGATGGAGAGTCATGGGCACTCCTACTGGGGGGTAAACTGAGGCAGCTAGAGAGATGAGGTGTCGGTGCCTGCTGTGACCCAGCACCCTCACTCCTGGTAGTTATCAAAGACCAACCCCCCTCACAGCTCCCAAAGGGGCAGGAATGGGAATATTGTTGGTGAAGCTGACCTGGGTCTCCTTCTCCGGGGCAGGGGACGGGTGGCCACTCCCCATGGAGTATGACAGCAGTTAGAAGCACAATGGATGGGAGCGCCTGGGTGGCTCAGCACTTGAGCGTCTACCTTCGGCTCAGGTCATGATCCCAGGGTCCTGGGATAGAATCCCACATCGGGCTCCCCCCTGGGAGTCTGCTCCTCCCTCTGCCTGTGTCTCTGCCTCTCCCTCTGTGTCTCCCATGAATAAATACATAAAATCTTAAAAGAAAAAAAAAGCAACACAGTGAATGGACTTAGAAAACAGTCAAGTTAAAGAAAGAAAGGAAGGCAGAAAAGGAGAAGGAAGGAAAGAGAGAAGGGAGGAAGCGGAGGGAGAGGAAGGAAGGGGAATGAGACCTACCCTGTAATTTCATTTCTGTAACTGAAAAACACACAGAAAGCACTGCAAGGCTGCACACGTGTGTAAAGACCTGTTACACAGAGTGACAGTTTCGAGGGAGGTAACCGGGCTTGGGGATAAGGCACCAAAGGGAAGAAAATTAGATAAAACAGCCAGAGTGAACTGAGGAGTTCAGCCCAACCCCTGGAGCCTGCGGTTAAAAGTAAAAAATTAACAGGTGCCTCATATGGCATGTTAAGAAGTTAGAACTCTCTCCTGAGGACACTGGGGAGCCATGGAAGAGTTAGAGGAAGAAAAGAATAGGTGCTTTAGGAAACTAACTTGAGTGGATACCAAGAGAGTCCCTAAGTGGAGGTGAGGGCCTCAGCTGACCCCAGTCAACCCTCAGCCATGTTCCCCCGACGGGGGCTGCTCCGACTCTGCCCACCTGCCCTCTCACTGCCTTTCAAACAAACAGAGCAAAACACGAAAAGGAATGGGCAAGTCGTCAGGGTGCAGCCCTGGGAAAGAGCAGCGCTGTGCATTCCCATCTCGGGATGTCAATGCCACCTTGGCAGCGGCCCTCCCTGCCCTGCCCTGCCCTGCCCTGGAGAGAGCCCTGGGTTCAGGACCAGCAGCTGCTCACACAGGACTTCCTCCATGCCAAGATCATCACTTACGATGTCAGAACACGAGCATCTCTGGCAGAAGGAACTATACCCAAAGAGGATCTGCTGCAAGCCCAAATACCACAAAGGGGGCCCAAGAGTCAGGGTTGCTGCAAGGAGGCGTCAGGGAAAGCTGCCTGGTAAAGGTGGTGTCTGAGCTAAGCCCAGAGGGACAAAGGAACCAACCACTCAAGGATGAGGTGGGAAGGGCATTCCAGGCAGAGGGAACTGCCTAGGCAAAGGGTGGGAGGTGGAAAGGTGCACAGTGTGTGGGGGGAAAGGCACCAACCAGCATGGCTGGGGTCAGAAGGCCCCAAAGAGCAGGTGGGCTGGCCCAGCAAGTGGGGCTGGGTCTCGAGGAGGCAATGCACTGTACAGGGCATTCCTGGCACCGTGGCCATCACGCGCATGACACTGAAGGAAGAGTGGGCTCTCTTGAGCCTCCCCCCATGAGATGCTGGGCAGAGGGATGGGCATAGAGGGCAGCAGCCTGGGACCAAGCTGCCAGGAGCAGCGGCTGGGGTCTCCGCATAGTGGAGTCTGATTACAATGAAACCCCCTTGTAGCTGGCAATGGCTGACGCTTTGGGAGGGGTGGGCACAGCCCTCGACCTGTGCCCTCAAGTGACCAAGTGGAATGGGAGACTGGCCCTGGGCCCAGATTCAGCCCTTGTGGCAAACACGATGCCTAGAAGCCCACCCTCCATCCTCTAGGTCAAGAATTAACCCTTGTCCAAATGCATAGGCCCCCAAGAGAAGGGGCTAACATGGATAAAAACATGGATAAAGTGCCTACTGGGTACCCAGCACTTGATGTTTAGTGTCTTATGGAATCTTTCAAAAGCCCTGCTCTCCCATTTGATGAGGAGAAACTGAGGTCCAGAGAGGAGAAGACACTTGGCCAAGGCCTCTAGCTAGTACGGGCTGAGGGTCAGATTGTCAAAATCAGGTGCTCCTTCCTTGAGTCCTCCAGATGGGCCTTTCCCTCCTTGTGGAACTCTCCCACCTGCCCCCATCTAAGGATAAAAATCCTTAGAACCCAACCTAAATGCTGCCTCCACCAAGAAGCCCACCTTGACCTGTTCTTTTCCATAGGGGACCCTTGACTATCTTGCTCATTGATTTCAACCCTATATCCAGGGGCGGGCCTGGCATGCAGTAAGTGCTAGAATGAATGAATGAGAAATAAATGATGATTATACATAATCCCTAGATTGCTATGTTGGAAAAGAAACCAACAATTCATCCCCTCTAACACCTCAACCCAACATAGAAGTCCCTTCTGCTGCTTGATACGGCTAGTATACCTCCACAAATGGGGAGCTCCCCACCTCATAAGCAGCCTATCCTATTCCTGAATAGTTAATGGATGAGTCAAGTCACTCCATTATCCCGAGGATGATTATCCTCCCAGGGCCCCAGGACGGCCCTGCATAGAGTCAGATGCCACGTCTGGACCCAGGCCATGGCCCAGGAGGCTGGGATGATCACCTCTTTTTACAGTCGGAACTTTACAAGAGGAAGCTCAGGTGTCTAGCTCCAAAGCCTTAATCACAGTCCAGTAGACACACATTCTCAGAAGGGCTTGGTGCGAGAGCCTCATTTTATTTCGTGCCCTCCTGGTAGACCTGAGTATTGACAGGGAGCCCTAGAGTCAGGGGCTGATGCGGAACCTCAGGCAGGGTGGTAACTAGGAAGGTCTACCCAAGGGTCCCCGCACCGCTCATGAGTATACCACGAGGGCCAGGCCGCAGGGCTCCCACTGGTGGAGCTGGAGGGTGAGGGGCCCTGCAGGGCTGGGGGTGGAACCCGGCAGAGGCCACTTGTTTGAGGACAAGGCCTGACCCTGAGATTTCTAGGCCAGTGCCTGCTGCCAGCCAGCTGAGGCCTCTCACGCTGCACGGCCCCTCAGCGCTGTTTAGGAAGAACCACTGGGAGGCTGCCAACCCGAGTCCAGAACCGGCTACCCACCTCACCCATCCCCAGCACCACGCACCCCGAGCCATTTCCACCTCCCACCTCCTGGCTTCACACTCATGGTCCCCCAGGGATGCCCCCTCCCTCATCCCTCACCTGCCTGACCAAGCGCTGCAAGTCCCCCCAGTGCGGCCCACTGTCTCTTTCCCCAGGAAGCCCTCCCTGATCCTCCAGCCAGCTGATTGGATGCCTCATCTGGGTTCCCAACAGCCTCAGGCACCTCTCAATCCCACTTCTATCAACTCACCAGATGCCACATCCTCTCCTTTGCCCATCTACCCCCAGATGAGCCTGCCACCCAAGTGGTGAGGAACATTGTAGACTGCCCCCTGCCAGCCTGTTAGCACTCCCTCTTCCGGCAGTAGTGCCATGGGAGCCTTAGTGGGGTCCTGGGTCAGGTCTTGACTCTACCTCTGACTGGTTGGGTGACCTTGAGCAAAAATGGCCTCAACCTTCTCAAGTGTAAAATAGGGGTATGCATGTGGGCTGGAGCCAGAGCTGGACCTGTGATCTCTGGTGTGTGGGGAGGGCTGTGTCAGCTCCGACCCCGGGTAGTCTGGGGCCCCTCACCTAGTCCCCGGTGGAGGCTCTAAATGACCCCTAGCCTCTTCCAAACCTCAAACAGACCTTCCTCCACAGACCCGTTCCGCACACAGGCACCAAGACTCAGCGGCAGGGACCTTGCCCAAGGTCACCCACGGGGACCCCAGCTGCCCCAGTTGTGTGGCTATGAGAGCCCCCCCTCCAGGCCCGCCCACCTGCCCACACATCTGCTTATGAGTCACCGTCACCTCGGCCAAGGCAGCGAAATGCGGGGGCTGGAGAGAGAAAGTCAGCGCAAGGAGAGCCAATGGGTGTGTGGGGGAGGCAGCGAGGGGGCTTCCGGCCCCGGGGAGCCCGGCAGGGCCACAGAAGGGAAACTGAGGGCAGGAATGAGCAGGCTCAAGGACCACGGAGGGGCGGTCAGCCGCGATCTCCCATCTAAGGGATGTTGTTTCGGCTCCCCGGGCTGTTTGCTCCGGGAGGGAGACGGGCCCACGGCTCTCACAATTATCCGGGTAATTAAGACAGGCAGATGGTCCCTCTGGACCGAGCATTCGAGCTGACAAGTGGAGACGGTGCTGGGATGTTAGGTGACAAAACCAGCCCTGGTCCCAGGGGTGACACGCGCGGGGCGGGAGGGCCGGGCCATGCGAGGGCCGCTCTGACTTCCCCAGGCCCGGGCTCAGCTGGGGGCGTGCGCTGCGGGAGCGACCCTCACAGGCCAGGGCGCTGACCCGGTCGGCGGGGCCGGTGGGGGCGGGAGACCCCCTGAGAAACGGGGCGCCGCTGCGGAGCAGCGGGAGGGCGGGGCACCTCGAGGAGCCTGGGGACACAGAGCAGCAGCCCCACGCGGGCAGCCCACGGCCCGGAGGAAGGCCCCTGTGGTGGGGGGGGGCGCGGTCAGGCCGCAGGGCCCGGGGAGCGCACGGATTCCCTTTCCTTCCTAGCTGCGTGACCTGGGAAGGTCACATCTCCTTTGGGCCTCAGTCTCCTCACCTGCAAAGTGGGGCAATTAGTTCACAGCTCACAGGGCAATTGTGAGGATGAGGGAGTACATGTGAAGTACTGGCGTGGCACCGGGCAGACAGTAAGTGCTCAGTAAATACCCGGGGAACAAAGCACAGGCCCAGAGCTTGGCCCCTTATCTCTGCCTTTGATTCAAAAGAAGAAGAAGAAGAAATCCCGAGGTCTCTGAGACACGGTGGTTGACGTGAACCTCTGCTGCCCTCCTCCGCCCCGGAATCGAGGAGGGCAGAGCTGGTGCTGTTCGCGCACGGCGGGGAGGGGCTGGTTTCCACACTGGGAGTCAGATGTGCGACCCCAGTGCAGCTGCTGCACTGTGAGAAATGCCGGGAGCCGGATGTGGAGGCGAGAGAGCCTCATTACAGAAGGAAGAAAGGAGTAAATAATTCATCACGGATGCGTCCCATGGAGGGGGCACAGGCACACAGAGCTCGGGAGGGCATGGCACAGCCCCTCCCTATGCCCAGGAGGCGCCCTGGAGCCAGCAGGAGGATTTCTACCCTTAACCTTGGCATAACCTCGTTATCCCTAAAATTGCCCATTGCTCCTCCAACACATCAACTCTCCCACCTTGGTCCAGAACCTCACTGAGCCCATCTCCTCCATCCTCCCCCTTCAGCCCCCCTGCTCTAGCCTTGCCAGCCTGGGAACACCCAACATGTCCATACCTCAGGACCTTTGCACTGGCTGTGGCCTCTGCTATCCACATTCTTCCCCTGGACAGCCACACAATCTCCCTCACCTCCATAAGAGCTTTGCTCTAAGGTCACCTTCTCAGCGTGGCCTTGCCTGGACACCCCACTTAAAACTGCACACTACTACCCACACACCCCATCCCCTCTTCCTGCTTCATTTTTCTTCATGGCATGCATCACCGCCATGCATTTTCCTTGCTCAGCTGCTGTCACTCCCAGAATGTTAGCTCTACAGGGTCAGGGATTTAGGTTGGTCTTGTTCCCTACTGTGCCCCCACAGCCCAGAACAGTACGTAGCACATAACAGGTGCTAACAGACATCTGCTGAATGAGCGAATGGCAAAGGCTACTCTGCTTCCACATCCATCGATTCTGCCCACCGTCGCCCTACACCTCTCACCTCTCACCTGGACCCCAACCCAGCTTCCTCCCCACATCCTCACCTGTAGTCTGTAGCCAGAGCCTGTGCTAACACTCAAAGCTGCCCTCCCCTCTCTCCTGCTCAAGGACCTTCCATGGCTCCCACTGACCTCAGGACAGAGTCCAAGCTCCCCAATCTCCTGCCTCCTCCACGCTGGCTCCCTTCTCTCCTTACACTTTTCACACTGACTAAAGTTCTCAGTTCCCTAAGGCAGGTCTTTGAAGCTTCCAGGTATTTGTACAAGCTAGTCCCTTTGCCTCACAAACTCCTACTCATCCTTAAAAACCCCACTCTGGGAGATTTCCTTGACCTCCCTCAAGCAAGAACATTGCTTTTTTCTCCAGGTACAAGTGGACCCATCCACCCCCATCCATACCTCACCCCACTGAAGCGCCAACATCATCAAACATGTCATTTCCCTCACCCCCAAGTCCTTTTGAAAGTTTCACCTCAGTTGTCCTTGCAGCCACCCAGCAAGGAAGGTTCTGATATTAACTCTATTTTACAGATGGGAAAACTGAGGTCCAGAGAGATGAAGGCACTTGCCCAGCTGCACAGCTGGATTTATAGCCAGCAGCTGGCTCCACGGCCTGTGCTCTGTGTATCCTGCCTCCCTCATATCAACACACATCATATTAAATCCCCCACTCTTTGAATCCAACATGACCATCTTATGCCCCCAGAGGCCCAAGGCGGCCCTGAAGGAAACCTCACTGATCTGACCTCCCGGAATCCTCTGGGGGGTGGGGGTGTCATTATGCCCAGGCTAGGGAGGAAGGCCCAGGGGCCTGGGAATGTCTGGGGTCTAGCATGGGTGTGTTGCCACCAGGCCAGTGCCACAGGCCCCTCTCCTCCCCAGACCTGCATTTCCTCACTGCGCAGGTATGGGCAGCAATGACATGTCAGGGCTGTCCCTGACCACGCAGAGGTGCGCTCTCATCTGTGCATGCGCAGGATGTGTGCCCCCTCCTCTTGGACCCCAGACTCAAATCGGGAGAGTAGAATCAGGACTGAACACCTCCTTCCCCCAGTCTCACCCTGCAGGGGGAGTCCAGCCCCCAGACTTGAGCAAAGCCTCAAATCCCAGGTGGCCGGAGAGACCCAGGACGGGTCTCATCTGGCCAGGTGGCCCGGGGACCCCCTCTCAAGCAATCACAGGGTGAGGAATTTAAGAGTCTTACCCAGAAAAGATGGGAAGCAGAAAGGCCTATTAGAAAATAATGGGCTAGAAATGGGAAGATGTGTCCTCAGGCATTTAAAACAATATTTTGTGAGCCTGGGGGGTACAGTTGGCTGAGCTTCTGACTCTTACTCTCCGCTTACGTCGTGATCTTAGGGTCATGGGATCTAGCCCCACATCTGGCTCTGTGCTCAGCAGGGAATCTGCTTAAGACTCTCCCTCTCCTTCTGCCCCTTCTCACTGTGCACTTGTGCACTCTCTCTCTCTCTCTCTGAAATAAACAAATCTTTTATTTATTTATTTTAAACATTTTATTTATTCATGAGAGACACAGAGAGAGAGAGAGGCAGAGACATAGGCAGAGGGAGAACCAGGCTCCCTGGGAGGAGCTCGATGAGGGACTTAGTCCCAGGACCCTGGGATGACAATCTGAGCCGAAGGCAGATGCTCAACTGCTGAGCCACCCAGGTGTCCCTGTGCCCCCATAAATAAATCTTTAAAAAACAACAGCAACAACAATATTTTGAAAATGAAGACTGGAGAAACACCTCCCCTTCCCCCAATCTCTTAAATCCTTTGAGCTTTTACATTTTATAAATGGATGCAGAGGCTCACTATAAGGGCAAACAAGTTCCCCGTGCCACCATCAGAGCCCCACTCCCACCCTCACCCCTTCACCCCAGCCCGCAAAGAAGCGGAGCGATGTCAGACAGGAGCCTGGTACACACCAGTGCATGGCATGCCCCCAATCAGGGTGTGCCTTCCTCTGTTTTGTTAGGGGTTTGCTGGTCCCAGACACCACCACCCTGGTGGGGGGGCGGGGGGAGGAAGCAGCGAGGCTTCTGATGAGAAGAAGGAATTCAAAATTGCCAGGTGTCTCGCTTGCCCTGGTCTTTCCCAATCATCACTGCAATGTCAGGAGGGTGGCTTTTCTTGGGTCCATCTTACAGATGGGAAACATAGGTTCTTAATGGGCCACACAGGAAGTGAAGAGCCAGGGTAGAATGTGAATCCAGTCTGTTGGAGACAATACAAGAACTTCCTGCGTCTCCAAAGGGTCAGAACCTGAGCCACAGTATTTAGTTGGCTACTCTCCAAATCCTGGGGAAGCTCAAATCTGGAGCAGCCCTCATCGATGTATCTGTCTATCCCTCCAGCCTGGGAGAATCCCACTAGGTTCTCAGGGTGTGTGGACCTGAAGAGGACAACAGCCTTGAAGGGGGAGGGGCTTCTCCCCTGGAGATGCTCCCAACACAGGAGTCCCTGGGAAGCCCAAGGGAGACTCTGTTCCTGATACTCTCCAAGCTTCGACTGCTCTGTTGTGTGAAAGAGGCTTCCAAAGACCTCTGGGATGTCAGACCACCAGCATATGGGCCGGTGCAGAGCCTAGAGTCCTTCAGGCCCCAAGGACCCTGCTACTCCTTGACCACTCCTGGGGCAGCCCCTCCCTATGTAGGCTCCTCCGTGTCTAGAAGATGTTCATGGCACATATGAGAGTTGGCTCGAGAGAGCCTCTGCATGTCACCTGTGTAGCCTTGGGTACATTCCTTAACCTCTCTGTGCCTGTTTCCTCATCTGCACCATCAGGATAAGGACAGGACCAACTTTGCAGGGTTGTTGTGAGGAATTAATAAGTTAATGTATTGCCTGACACACAGTGGCACTGAATTAATGTCAGTGACTGTTGTTTATATTAGCAGCGTGATTATTCTTAGTTCTGAGGCCTGCAGCATAGGACCTGTGAATTCACAATCTCCCACTTCCCCTCCATGTTGAAGATGGAGCGATGGCAGCACAAGGGGGCTGCAGGTGAAACCTAGGGTCACACAGCCCGGGCAGCTTGACGCCCAGCTCAAGGCTCCTTCTACCCCGACTCCCACCCCAGCCTTTCCCCCATCCTGAGCCTCCTCCCAGGGCTGTCGGGGCAGGATGGGACCTTGCACACAATGGGGCTCAGCATACACTCCATCTCACCCAGGGTCAAGTTCTGCCTTTACCCATCAATCCCCTGCCCCAAATGCCCACGTACAGAGGCTGGCCCTCAAAGCACACGTGTGCACACACGCACACACGCACACGCGCACACACACACATAGCACCCCTGCCAGCCCAGCTCCACCAGGACAGCCTCATGCCTCAAACAGAGGGGAAAGAGAAGACTGTCAGGGACATGCCACATGAGAGGGGCAAGGAAGGGGACGGTGGCCCAGGGAAGCAGAGAGGGAGAGGGACAGTCAGGTGCAGAGATGGACCGTGACGGAGACACAGAGGGAGAGAGACAGGTGAGAGCAAGACGGAGGGGAAGAGAAAGACAAGGAAAAACAGGCTGGGGCAGAGAGAACCAAAGATGAGAGAGAGAGAAGCAGACAAAGAGGGACAGCGAGAGACACAGAAAGAAAGAGAGGCAGAGAGAAAGATGGGGAGACAGGACAGCAATTAGGAGACAATATAGCCCATAAATTAGATTAACAATTAGGGGGGGAAAAAGGTGGACAGACAGAGTTAGAAACACTGAGTGAGACAAAGAGAGGGGGTAGGGGCAGTGGGAGGACAACGCAGAGACAGAGAGATGCAGAGATGGAGAGATACGGAAGGTGGCAGACCTGGCCGGGTGGGGAGCAGCCAGACACACGTACAGATGCAGAGACCCAGCACCGAAGCGAAGCCCAAACAGCACCAGAAGACAGGGCGGAGGCAGAGATGGGGCAGGGAGGGAGGCCCCAGGTCCCCCCCACCCAGGGGCCCCCAGCCTCTGCCTACAACCACATCCAGGTCCAGCCGCCCAGCCCTGGGCAGGCAGCAGGGTGGCCCCATGCCCGGCCCCCTCGGTACCTTTGGGACGCCGCCTCACCACGCCCAGCCGCCACTTGAGAGACACAGCCAGCATCGCCCCCCTCGGGCCCTCGGGGCGCAGGGCCGGACACCACCTGCCCAAGCCTCCTGCGCTCCTGGAGCCCAGTGCTCCTCCACGCTCCGGAGCCGCCTGTGCTAACTGGCAGTCTGGGCGCTCCCAGCCTCCACCCTCCCGAGTTGCTAAAATAGATAATCCTCCCCAGAGCCAGCAGCGGTGGCATCGGCAGTGGCATCTGTGGCAGCAAGTCCCTTCCTCCACTGCAGCCCCAGCCTGGGGAGAGAAGCACCGGGGTGTTCTGAACACAGCGGCCAGCCTTCACAGGGTACCCGCCCCCACCCGCAGTCCTCTTCCTCCCAAGGTGCTCACCGAGTCCACCCCTTCCTCTGCCAAAATCTGCCAATTGCCCCCTCCCGCCCTCCCTAGGCTGTGCTGTGCGATGCCCCCGGGCCTTCGCACTCACAGGGCCCTCCACCTGGAACACCTGCTCTGTCTGGCTTGGCTCCACTGAACTTCTCTGCCTAGAACGTTTGCTCAGCCTTCACAGATCCCTGCATGCTGGAAGTCCTTGCCTGCTGTATCTCAATAATGCTTTTCATACCAGGTGAAGATGGTCTATCCACCCCCAAAACCGGGAGCTCCCAGAAAAAGGATAGGGTCCACTTGTCCCGTGTCCCCTACAGTCAGCACAGACATCTGATGGAGTCATCGTGTACGACGATGAGACCTAGGCCCTGCCTCTCCACTTATCTCTACGATGACGCTTGTTTGAAACATGGGATAACGAGAGAATCCACCCAGCTGGCTGATGGAGTGGAGTGGATGGGAGTACCAATGAGGACTCTGGGCATTCAGCAAGGACTCAATAAATGCATCTGGTGTCCCTTCCTCTTGCCGAACAGAAAAAGCTCTGACCTAGCAAACAGAGAGTGAGGGGAAGAATCCCAAGACACAAGTCTTTGGAGATGGACGGACCTGAGTTTGTATCCTGACTCGGTGCGCCCCTCGCAGCCTGTTTTCTCATCTGACTAATGGGGCTAACAATTAGCTCCTGTCTCTGATACGGTGGGGTCTGTATGAAATCCTGTGCAAGGAGTGCTTAGTTGAGTCTGGCACACAGTAGGTGCTTAATAAATAATAAATAACAACTATTTATTTAAAGATTTTATTTTATTTATTTATTTGTCAGAGGGAGCACAAGCAGGGGGAGCAGCAGGTAGAGGGAGGAGCAGGCTCCCCACTGAGCAGCGAGCCATGTGGGGCTCCATCTCAGGACCCTGGGATCATGACCTGAGCCAAAGGCAGATGCTCAACCGACTGAGCCACTCAGGCATCCAGTAACAACTATTAATACTACGATTATTCTGCAGGGACCCCAACCCTTGTGTGTGAGTGGAGATGGGAAAGCCATTGAGGAAATGGTCTGGTTGAAGTCAGACAAGAAAGTCAGGAATCCAGTGCTTTCCACGAATATCATAGTCCACGAGGGTGGTCCTAGGGTCATCTTCATTTTCCAAATGAGGAAACTGAGGCTGAAAGAGGTACAAGATAGCCGTGGGCTCATCCAGCACTCAAGTGGCCAAGCAGGGGCTGTTATGACCACCAGACTACACCACAGCCACTTTCAGGCCATAACGAGGCTCTTGTTATACCCCTACAGTGTGCCAGGCTCCATGCTGAGCACCCTGCTGACTTAGTCCAGGGAAGTGAGGCTGCCAGCCCAGCGTCATATGCACTATTGAGCAGCAGAGCTGCGGGGGGAGCCCAGACAATCCGAGTCCAGAGCAAGAGCTCTGGCCAAGGATGAGGCTGTTCCCCACCTCCGTCAATGCCTTTGGTGAGAAGACAAATGGCCCCAGCAATCTCTGGGACCAGCTGAAATGGACACGTGGAAGGTACAGAAATAAATAAGGATGCACAGAAAGGCAGCATTGGGCCATCAGGGCGGGGAGAGAACCAGCGGCCTGGCCTAGGAGGGATTCCCGTCACCAGTATCTCCTGGAGGATGCCCTGCAAGTGTTCCAACCCGAGGGGTGAGGACGTCCCCGGGGTCAGACCCACATGTGGGTGGGCTCAGCTGGAGGTTCCATTCTGCCCACCTCAGAACCACCACCACCCCTCATGGGCTCAAAGGCCCACAGCTGGAGCCTTGAGACTGGGGTCACACACTCTTGGGGATGGAACGAGCTCAGAAACCCCCCACCTGTGTGGCCTTAGGGAGGGGACCCTTGGTTTCCTCAGCTGTAAAATGGACGCAGTAACTTGTTTCACCTGCCCCCAGGACTGCCCTGGGTCAAATGAAGAAAGGAGGCTCCGAGGGCAGGATGGGGCCGTCCACGGCACCCGGCACAGACAGAGGGCCTGAGGATGTGAAAGGCCATGGAGTGCAGTCACGAGAGTGCTAGAGGGCACAGACTGTGGAACCAGCCCGCCTGGGTTCTAATCCCAGCTCGACTGCTTTCAGGCTGCATGGCAGGGCAGGTCACTTAACCTCTCTGAGCCTCAGTTTCCTCACCCACAAAATGGAGATAATCGCAGTACGTACTTCACATGTTGTAAGGATGAAATGAGCTAAAGTGAACATAAAGCCCCTGGAATGGTACCAGGCATTGAGTAAGTGCTCAGTAGGTGATACACAGGCATCATTACTAAGATGGCTGTTGTGAGGTGTAGCAGAGCTCCAACTTCAGTCTGAGTGGAATTCAGAGAGACCTCGGAGCCTGAGGCAAATGAGCAGGGCAGGTGAGCTGCAGTGGCGGCCTGGGAAAGAACTAATCCTACAGGAAAGGAGCCAAGGGGGATGAGCGCAACCCAAGGGTCCCTACAAGTGGGCCCCTTCACACTGTGGAGGCCCAAAAGGGAGGACAGTGGGAAGGAGTAGGTTTACTTCCCCATCTCTTCCCAGGTTTAAGGGGTCATGGGTTGCCCCTCGTCTAGAGGCACAGGATATACCCAGAAGTCACTCAGGCCCATGGGGCCCTGAAGACCCAGGTCCTACTGAGAAGCTCCCTGGTGCTGTGCTGAGTGCCATCCCAAGAGCAGAGCTGAGGAGCGCATGGTCTCTGTACTCTAGGAGCTCCTAACTGAAGATACTGCTTCTCCCTGAGTCTCTGACCCCATTTGAACGCAGGAGATGGGAATCTATGATGATTCCACATATCAGAGCATCTGTATACCTTCTGTATACAGTAGGTGCTCCATATGCACCTCCTTTCCCCATATGCAGCCCAACTCCTCCAGGCGGCGAGCCCTCTGACAGCTGGCACCTGCGTGGACCCCTGTGGTTCTACCTCCTGTTCTTCTTCCGGCAGCATCACTCGTTCTCCTTGGGAAGTTGCTGCCCCCCCACACTTGGTCTGGGTAGAACTCAGCTCCAGGAAGAGCCCTTGACCCAAACCTTGCTGACGGCACCCTCCCACCCCACCCATGGCACTGAGCTCGGGGATGAGCACACAACCCAAGTCAACCCAATGAAAGACTATTCTGGGACTCAGGGAAATTCCTTCCTCTGGTGGCAGGGCGGGGGTGGTGGTGGTGGCACAGGGATGCAGAGAAGGGGTGTCAGTCTGGAGCTGCTGGTGGCAGAGAGAGAGGGGAGGGAAGAGCAAGGCTCTTGACATCAGGCACTTGGGTGGGACCCACCACGCCTTAAGTTGGTAATACCCCTTTCTAGTTGCTTGAACAATAAATTCCTTTCTTGGCTTAAGCCAGTTTGGGTTGGGTTCTTGGTAACTTGGACCCAAAGGAGTCCTGGCTAATCCAGGGCCTTCCTCATCTCAGAGTCCCAGATTCTCGCACAGACCAGGGGTTCAGCAAATGCACAATGAGCGAATGAATGAAGAACAGCGCATGGATTGACACGCTCCCCAGCGGCCTTCAGCGGCAGCCCCTGCGCCTGGCCCCTGCGCCTCAGCACAAAGGGAGTGACAGATTCCTAGCCTCCAGCGAGCAGCTGCCTGGCAGGCCCGGCACACAGCACAGTCAGTAGTGGGGCTCTGGTTTCCAGGCACCTGACGCTTGTCTGTTATCTCAGCTGCATCCTGCCACGGGCCCCTCTTCCATGGTCCCCGGATTTTCACAGGGCTCCCTTCACAGAAACGGCAGCCGCAGGGAGAGTGTGGGAGAGCACAGAGCCTCTTAGAGGAGATGCAACCAGGGTGAACAGCAGATCAGCCCAGAGGGAGAGCCAGGGGGCCTGGGTTCGGGTCCAGGCCGGCCCTGGACCACTGTGCGGCCCTGGGCAAGACTCTGCTGTCCTCTAGCCCTCCCTGAGTTATACTCCAGGATCCCCACTGTGCTCACCCGCCAGGTGCCATCCTGCTTCCTCTGTCCCAAGGCCCAGAGAGGTTCCTCCTATTGCTTGAGGTCACACAGCCACTGTGAGGCAGCCAGGTTGGGATTCAAATACAGGGGCATTGACCACTCTCAACAATGAGCTGACAGGACTCAAGGATGGGCTAAGAGAAGGACACCAATCACAAAGGGATGCGGACCAGCCTCTATTCCTCAGATACTGCTTTTTCCATTCCTGCCTCAGCCTCACAAAGCCCCAGACTCTAGGGTTCCTGCCACCCCACCTGCTTCCAGAAACAAATTAGCATCTCATCAGACATGCCTTTAATCTTCTCAGCCGGCCCTTTCTTCCCTGTGGGCCAAGTGGTGACATTTCTGCCGCCCAGCTCCGCGGATCTGAATAATACGGAGGCCTCCAGGCTCTGCACGCAGAGGAGGGGGTGTAGGGGGGCAGACCCCTCTTCACCACTTCTCCAGGCTGGAGGAGGGAGAGGATGAGGGCCACCAACCATCCATTCACTCATTCAACAAACATTTATTAAGCACCTTCTGTGTGTCAAGCCCAGAGGTACGGCCGTGAACAAAATCAAGCCTTCACAGATATTCTAGCGGGAGAGGCAGAGAAGAAACGACAAATGTAATAATTAGGTAAATGTTGCAATATGTTAGAGCTGAAACATGCTAGGAATAAACAGAGAAGGGTGAAGGGTGTCGGGGTACAGAGAGAAAAACGCTGCTGATTATAAAGGGGTGGTCTCCCCGGAATCCAGACTGTGGTCTCTATACACCTTGTCCCACTAAAGACAGCCCCCCAGGGCTCCTCGGAGAAGTGGCTGATTCCAAGACTGTGAAGGGGAAAGTACAAGATGATCCTGGAAAATCTCGTGGCGCCAGAAAGTAAGGAAATGCTCAAAGTCTGATAGGGGAAAGGCTGACAGGACACAGAAACCAGCCAGCTTTGTGGGGGCTCCCACTGGCCGACTCTGGGTCACTTTGAGCATCAGAAAGAATAATGACTGCAAAGCTGTAAAAATCCATGTGCTTGTGATTCTCGGAAGAAAAAAAACCTCACTGGCCCCTTTGGAGGTCATTATGGCACCAGTTCCTTATTCTATAAACAGAAAATGAAGGCAAAAAATAAAGCATTTATCCTGTCCTCCCGTATGAATGGTATTTTGGGGGGGAACCCTAATAAGGGAAAGTCATTCTTTGCAGAAAAACCACTGCAAGTAAGTGCATAAGAAATCACAGAATTGGAAAACCACCTTTTTTGCCATCCTAATGAGATACAGGGTAAGCTATTGACCATCAGTGGGAGGCTGAAAGAGATCCTATGATGGAGAGACAAGCAGACAGCCCTTGAACCCCTGGACCAATCTTAGCATCACCAAAAGTGGAACATTCTGGCATTATGTGCCTCCTGATAGGATGTGGAAGGAAGCCCACAGCACCATCCGTGACATATTCCTGCCTACAAAATTAGACCTGAATCAAATCCAGCTTTAGACTCAAATACCAGTTGACAGAGAGTACAGGGGACAGAAGAATGTATGAAATGACACCACGAGGCATTTCCACAGGACAAACAACCCGGTTTCCCCAACAAATAATTAGAGTGGGGGAAAAAATGGGCAGGGGGGAGGGGAGGAGGTTATTACAGATTAAAGGAGAATTAAGAGGCTCAGCAACCAAATGCAACCTGGGGATCTTAGCTGGACCCTGATATGAATAAACCCAGTGTGCCAAGACATTTGGGAGCCAACAGGGGAAACCGTACAAGGCCAGAGTATCCACTGACTTGGAGGACTCCTGCTTCATTCTGCTGGGTTGATGCTGTTCTTGCAATTTTATTTAGGGAAAAGTCTATCTGTTGAAGATATAGATGGAACAATAACAAAAAAAAGAAAAAGAAAAAAAAAAGAAGCCTGAGATTTGCCTTTAAAATGCTCCCAGGGGTATTTCTGTGTTATTTAGAAATAAATAAAATTTTCAAATACAATAAAAATAAATGGGGAAGGGTCATAAAAGCCCTCACTGAGAAGTCAACATTTGAAAAAAGTCTGAAAGGGGGGGGGGGGGAGGATATGCGCTGCTCCAGGAGGGAGGGAGCAGACCTAGCCTGGGGTAGGAAGGAGGGGGTACACCAGAGATGGGAGATGGGACATATGCAGGGCCTCCTAAGGACTCTGGCTTTCCTCTGAGGGAGGTGGGAGCCACGGTAGCATTTGGAGCAAAGGAGAGACATGGTCTGACTGATTTAGCACCATCCTCTGCTGCTGGTGGGGGAGGCTGGATGCAGGGAGGAAGCCCCTGCTGGAGGGCAGGGAGCACCAGAGGCCACTGGACCGGGGTGGGGGGGCAGGAGCAGTGATGCCATGGGCAGAATCTGGTTTCTTCTGAAAGTCCATCCCCCTTCCTCTGGCCTTCCTCAGCCAGGGTTACATGTTGGCACAATGGCAGACAGTTTTTTCTTCAGGTCCGGAGCAAGAGCTCTGGGGTCAAGAAAGAGTTGGCTAGCTAAGATGCCAGTCCCCGCTCTCCATGTGGGGCCTCCACTCGGGGCCTCAGTTTCCCACTGGGAAATGAGGATCATGATTAAGAACTCAGACAATCATCAGGCTGCTCTATGGAGACAAGAGAGGTAAGAATGTCCGATAAACTGGTAAGGGCTGGGCTTGTGTCACAAGAGGGAATCAGCCTTTATTAGGTGCATACTACAAGCCAGGCGCAGAGCTCAGGCCTCTACAGGCATCCAGCCCCACCCTATCACAGGTGATATCTCCTGGGGAGCTTAAAACAACTGTGGCTGAATCAGAAACTTTTTGGGTACAAGGGTAGAGAATCACAGCTTCCTTGCTGCCCTTGGAACACAGATGGGGCACTGATGTGCAGAGAGGGAAAGTGACTGCTCCAGCATCACACAGCTTCTGAGCGGCGGAGGAGAGATTTCCAACAGAGCCCAGCCCCTCTTACCTTCTCCAAAGACCCTCACTTTCATCAGACCCTCCCTCCCAGGCCAAGAGCCAGAATGCAACCCCTGCCAGGGGAAGCAGCTCATCTGTCTGAGAGTTCTGAGACATTTCTGAGCCAAGAAATAAAATGCCACCAAGCATTTTCAGCATGGGCCAGGGCGGCTGTCTGACAGGTGTACCAATGGGGCCACCTGCCAGGAAACAGGTGGCATGCCTGTGAATATTCCTGGCTCTGCCTTCACGGCGCAATAATTAGAAGCAAATGCTTGGGCAGGCACATTAACGAGTATGCAGATTAAGCGGTGGGGCACTTGGGCAGAGGTTACAGAAATGCTCTGTTATGGCCAGGCCAGCACCAGCTGCCCCTTCCACCCTGATTCCTGATTCCTGGGCCTCACTCCTCACAGCTGTCCACCCAGTCCTAGGGGGAGGACGGCCTGGTGGGGAGGTTTAGAGTCTGCCAGAGCTGAGTTCCAATCCTGCGCTGCTTGGCCCAGGTGCTCTTGTGTCCTTAAAGGGGGACACATGACCCAGGCACCAGGTGCTTGTGACAGCCTCATGAAATAACACAAGTCTGAGGCCTGCAAGGGCTCTGTGAACAAGACCTATCTTCTAATCATGCACCCGGTGTCGGCTTTCAGATTGCAGTTTCCTGTCTGCAAAATGGGGATTTAAAAAACTAGCATTTATTAAGTATTGCTCCTCAGAAGACACTGTTCCAGCTCCTGCACACAATAACCCTCTCTGTCACCCCATGAGGTGGGGACAATGACTAGCCTCATGTTAGAAACAGGAAGACCAAGGGTCATGGAGCAGGGCCAGGGGCCAAGGTCACACGACACTGAGCCTAAGCCCAGGCAGGCTGGCCCCAAGCCCACCTCCATACCCACTCTGCTGTTCTTTCTAAACACAGACGCCTCTGTTACGGTCTCTGCGTGAGTGTGTGGGTGGGTGTGATGAAATACAGTGAATGTAGCAGAATGAGCCCTGGGGGCACAGCACAGCCCACAGCCAGGCTCCGGCAAGCTTCCCGAATGGCTGGCCTGGGGGCCACCATTGTTTTCCACCATGTAGCTGTCCCTGCAGGCAGGACAGCCCAGGTGCCTGGACATAGAGGCAGACGGGACAGGACCCCTCCCCGACCCAGGGCTCCTCTCCCCGTCCACACTGTGGGGACATCCACCTGACACATTGGGGTTGCAAAGGTTCATCCGGGTCAGGTGTAGGAGCTAGTATCACATCCACTCTCTCCCCCTGGCACTAGTCAGTGAGACCCACATCTGGGAGCTGAGGCAAGAAATGAAAGAAGGGGGCAGAAGCTGGGTCCATCCTTCAACAGAGGGACTGGCTGGAGGGCCTGCCTGCTCCTTCCCCTCCTAAAGGGGTGGACCTTGTGCCCCAAGGCCCACAGACCCAGAGAGGCAGGAGAGCAGCCCCCACACAGAGGGGCTGTGTGACACTTCGCTGCTCTGGGCCCCACATCCTAGGCTGTAAGTGGACACCGTCACAGCACTGCCCTGGGGGAGCAGGTGCCTATGAGGCCCGGGGACAGAGCAATGTCAGAGCAGCACCCTGCCCCCTCCTGCGGTGCTCAGCAGGTGTGTGTGCCCCCATCCTGGTGTACGGCACACTAAGAGTACACACGGTGGGGGACCAGGCTTTGTCCCCATCCCCCTCATCACCAGCACAACCTTTAGCATGCCAAGCATTTCACCCTCAAGACCCCAACCATAGGGTAACCTGGGTGGCTCAGGGGTTGGGCATCTGCCTTTGGCTCAGGGCATGATCCCGGGGTCCTGGGATCAAGTCCCACATCAGGCTCCCTGTGAGGAGCCTGCTTCTCCCTCTGCCTGTGTCTCTGCCTCTCTGTCTCTCATGAATAAATACATAAAATCTTTAAAAACAAACAAAAAACCCCAACCTCAAGTACAGAGAGAGAAAGGAGGCGACTTGAGGTTACACGGCTGTTAGTGGCAACTACAGATGGAATGTCTGTGTCCTCCCAAAAGTCATATGTTGAAAACCTAAGGCCCAAGATGACAGTATTGGGAGGTGGGGCCTTTGGGCCATGATAGGGTCATGAGTGTGGAGTCCCCCATGAATGGGATCAGTGCCCTAAAAAAAGAGGCCTCAGGGAGTCTCATCTCCTCCGTGACTATGGAAAGGCACAGACCCCACTCTTCAGCACCCCCTACCCCCTTCCCTGCTTTATTTTTTTCTTTAGCATTTATCATTTGACAAACCACTTTCCACTTGTATTTATTTATTAGCTGACTCCCTCCCCCACTGGAGTGTCAGCGCCATCAGGGCAGAGACCACATGCATCTTGTGCCCAGTCCCAGCACAGAGTAGAGGCTCAACATCTATTTGTTCAGTGAGGCATTTTCCTGCTCTTTGCTGGCTGCTGGTCCTGCCTGAGGCCAGCTACACTCTTTAGTTCAGGAGACACATTCCATTCCTCTCGATTCCCCCTCAACATGGGACAAATGCTTGCTCTAGGTCACCCAGCAATGAGATAGGGCTGGGGTTAGAACCCAGGACCTTTGGCTCCAAGAACTGTTTTATCTTTGTCCCAGGACACTGAAAAAATATTTACAGGGAAGAAGAGGGCAGGCCCTCACAAAGAATCCTGGCTACAAATTATTCAAAGTCCTTGCTATCATGTGGGTTCCAGTTGAGTGAAGCCAACCATCCATCATGGCTAGATTAAATGAGTTTACTAAGTGCCATGGCCTTCCCTGGGGACACTGCATGCCTCTGGGTTGCTATGTCATGTGGCATCCAGGGAATCAAGAGACAGAAAGAAAAGTGCCTGGGTGGATCAGTGGTCAAGCATCTGTCTTCAGCTCAGGGCATGATCTTGGGAGTCCCGGGATCAAGTCCCACATCAGGCTCCCTACAGGGAGCCTACTTCTCCCTCTGCCTGTGTCTCTGCCTCTTTCTGTGTGTCTCTCATGAATAAATAAATAAAATCTTAAAGAGAGAGACAGCAAGAGTTTCAGGCTGATACCTGAGTGGGGTCACTACCCTTGTCAAGGGGAGGGGGATCTTCTTGTCCCCACACCAGGGTCTTGCCTGGGGCTTGGGCAATAGAGGCATTGAGAGAAAGGTAATAATGATGACAGCAGTGACAATCTGGTACCATTTATTCCCAGACTCCATGCATTCAGTTATGCCCCATCATTCATTTACTCCCCCACTGTCACTGAGCAGCTCTTATGCTCCAGCAGAGAATAAAATATGTAACACTTATATTCTGCTAGGGGAGACAGACAACATACAGAATATGCAACAGAATATAGGTTGAAATAAGTACATTGAAGAAAAATACAGTGGGCTGAGAGAATTGTGTGTGGGAGAGACTTCTCTGAGCAAGTCTTTACACAAATGGAGAAACTGGGGGACCCAGCCCTGCATATCTCCAAGCCAGGCAGAGGACATATAGCCAGTGCCAGTGCAAAGGCCCTGAGGTAGAACTGTGCCTGGCATGTTGAAGACTGTCAAGGAAGCCAGTGTGGCTGGAGCTGAGTGAGTCGATGTCTCTGTGGATGTCAAGGGGGTCATAGGGGCAGGTGACAGATGACCAGGTTGGGCACAGTGAGAACCTGGGCTTTCCCTCTGAGGGAGGTGGGAACCATGGGAGGATATGGAGCAGAGGGGTGTGATCAGACTTAGGTTTTAACAGGATTTCTCTGGCTGCTGAGGAAGAACAGATGGTGGCAGGTGAGGATGGAGGCAGGGAAACCAGTAAGGAGGCCACTGCAACTAGGGGATGAGATGTGGGGGACCCAGGGTATGTTTTAGAGAAAAGTGATGACTCATTGCACGCACACATAGTCCTGTGAGGCCAGGAGATGTACATCCTCTTTGCAGGAAAGTAAACTGAGGCCCAGAGAGGTTAAGTCACTTGCCTAATGTCACACAATGAGGAAGTGTCAGAGCTAGGATTATAACTCAGCCACCTGGCTCCAAAGCCTGTGCTTTCTCAACATGACTGTCAGGAGTCTCCTCGGGGCTTATGCCTGACTCTCATGGCAGGAGGTCCAAGGTCTGAGGTCAGAAGAGAAACATCCCTCTCCCATCACTAGCTCCTGGGTCTGCTGCAAAGCAAAGCTGGGAAGAGGCTCAGAGGGATGCTCGGGTAGGAGCAGGGGAGGGGGAGATTGGACAGGTGAGAGAGGAGGTGGCCAGGGAGGTATCTCCAGCTCCCTAGGTCTGTTTGTGTAGTGCAAAGTGAGCACAGCACAGGACACAGAGGGGAACATCTCCCAAGGGGAAGCAGTGGGGAGCAGGGTACAATCAGATGACCCATGTTCCCATCTGAACTCTGCCTTCAGTAGCTGTGTGAGCTGCGGCCTAGCATCTAGCCTCTCTGTGCCTCAGCTCCTCCCCTACGAAATGGAGTGGCTGTGGGGGCAAACACATGGAAAGTGCCCAACCAGCGGTAACAAGGCCATCGGGATCCTCAGCAGGGGACCCAGCGAGAGCCTCTTCACTCCATTGCTGGCAGTGCCCACTGTCCCCACCTTTGGAGCTTTGCCTCATACCTGTTCCCATCCTTTACAGTGGACTCAGGGCCTTCTCCCTGCCCCTAATTCAGGAGTGACAGCCATGACTGCGTCGTGCCTGCTTGCCTGGGATTATGACTTCAGGAGAAAAAAAAAAGATTAACGGCCCTTCTGAAACCAGGAGATTGACAGAGTTTTAAGTTTGGATTCTTGGAATCATCCCGTGTCCACACTGTACCTCCCCCATTTTATTCATTGGAGACTGACGCCCAGGAGGGAGGGGATGTTTGCTGAGCCACCAGACTCCCAGATCCAGGCCGGGTGATGGTGTTGGCCAGTAGGATAGACAAGCATCCTGCCGCACCAGCCCTGAGCCATGGCAGATCCAGGGGTCTTGGGGGGAGAGACACTCAGGGGTAGGGGGGCTTGGGGAAGCAGCTGCTCGCCAACCAACAGGGAAGTACTTCATCATTTTCATACCCGGCCACACTCTGACGGGGCCCAAGGGCTTCCTCTGCCCCCTTCCTCCTCCCAGACGTGTGGAGTTCCTTCCTAGGATCTGGTTCCAAGATGCAACCTTTATATGCATAATCCCTCCAGGTCCTCGTGACCACCCCATGAGGGTGGAGGGCAGTGTTAATGACCATCACTTGCAGGGAGAAGTGACTTGTCCAAGGTCCACAGCTGGTGAGCAGCAGAGGTGGCGGCTGAGCCCAGGACTGCCTGACAGCAAAGCCTGACCTCTTGCCACTCTAGCCTTTACCATAGGGCCTCCCTCTCTGGAGCACTGCCTCCCAAGGGTCTCTGCCTCCAGGTCCCCCCACCCCTCCTGGGCCCTGTTGGCCAGGCTCTGCCTCCACACGTTTTGAGAGCAAAATCAGCCCTGCCTAACAGCTGGTTCCAGGTTTCCCTTCAAGGAAGAGACTATCTGGGGATACCCCGGACAGAGAGCATGTGATGATCAGTGGGTCCAGGGGCCAAGGAAGCAGGGGAGGTGGCTGCTGGAGAAAGTCAGAGGGAGTGGGGGGCTGCCTTGGGTACAAAGAAATCCTGGAAGGTGTTTGAGCTGCTTGGGGCCTGGATTAGGGAGTCAGAGACAATTACAGCCTCAGCTGTATTAAGAGCAGAGCTGAAGAGAATGCAATCTGTGGATGTGGGCCCTTCTCGAACTATTTCTCAGTGGACAGCAGCAGGGAAGTTCAGACATAGAATCAATGGTTAGAGACAGAGCAATCTGATAGCGCTACAACATCCAAGCATCTGACCAGTGGCTTCTGTTTTTCATGCCTTTGTTGTCTTATTTCATTTTTCAATAGTTCATTGCTGGTATATTTTTCACATGTATCAGCCTCCAAGAGTCTGAAACTTGAAAGGAAAATACTGGCCTTTCACCAGAAAGTCTGAGAAGCCTTGCTTTAGAGGAACTAACCAGTGACAAGAAGCTGGTACCTGGCCCAATATGCAATTCAACATAAAATAAAGCTGTGAAACAAAAGTGTAGCTTTGGAGATGACACAAAATGTTTATGTGTGCTGAAGCGGAAGTAACTTTTTTTAGATCACAGTTTCTCAGCCTCTAGCACTACTGACGGTTTGGACTGTAAAATACCTTGCTGTGGGGGATATTTAGCAGCATCCGTGTCCTCTACCACTAGATGCCAGTACATTCCCACCCCAGTTGTGGCAACCACAAGTGTCCCCATTGGCCTCTAGGCCAAAATCAACCCCCTACCCTCTGTGGAGAACTGCTGGCTTAGGTATTCTGACTCTGTAGGAAGGTGTGCGTGTGTCCAAGTGAATGTGTCTGTATGTACAGAAGTGTGTGTGTGTGTGTGCGTGTGCGTGTGCGTGTGTGTGTGTGTGTGTGTGTTATCGCTGGCCCACCGTCCTCACTCACACAGCCAGGAATCCGTAGTTTGCAACCTCTGATATCACTCATTACTCTTAAGGGATGCCTGCTGGATCTCCCCTTCCTAAAGTTGGCCCACAGAAGACGCAAAGCTATCACTGAGGACGGTCTAAGGTTGCTATGGGAACGAGGGCTCTCAGAGCTGCAGTCCATGCAAGGCTGAAGCCACCTTCAATGCCTCCTATCCCCACCTCAAAGTCCCAGAGCACCAGGGTCAGTAGACAAGCTCAGCAGGTGGACAGAAACCACAGCCTCCAGCCAGAAGGAAGGGGCTTGGTGCCTGAAGCACATCAGGCTGAGACTGAGAGAAGTGGTCTTCAAGAACCTCAAGTCAACACGGTTGGCAAGGAGGCAGGTGGAGCAGAAGCTCCTAACAGGAGACATCAGCGAGCACACAGCTTGTTCAAACCACAGGATCCACATCCCAACCTGGGAGGATACTGACTCCGAATGACCTGGTGGGGCCTCAGGGTCTGGGTTTGGAAAGCCTATCAGATGATTTTGATGTGCAGCAAGAGTTGAGACCTCCCCGAGTGGATCAGAATCCCCTGGGAAACTGGATAAAAATACAGATTCATGGCCAAAAAATACTTTTGTTAAAGGTCTGACAACACCAAGTATTGGTGAGGACACAGAGCAACTAGAACTCTCACGCACTGCTTAAGAAAATGTAATATGGTACAATTACTTTGGAAAGGAGTCTGGCAAGATCTTTTGAAATTTTTAAATATACCCTAAAATGTACTTCAATATAACATAAAAAATAGGCACATGCTGGGGCACCTGGGTGGCTCAGTCAGTTAAGCGTCTGACTCTTAAATTTGGCTCAGGTCATGATCTCAGGGTCGTGGGATCAAGGCCCGCGTCAGCCTCCCTGCTCAGTACAGAGTCTGCTCCAGATTCTCCTCTTCTCCTCTCCCTCTGCCCCTGCCTCCACTCATGCTCAATAAATAAATAAATAAATAAATAAATAAATAAATAAATAAATAAATAAAATCTTTTCTTAAAGGAAAACATGCATACACTACAGCCCAGCAACTGCACCCAACAGGAACGCATGCACCTGGCTGCCAAAAGACATGTTCAACAATATTCACAGCAGCATTTTCTATGAGCCAAAAACTGGAAACAACCTAGAAGTCCACCAACTGTAGAAAAGATGAATAAAGATGGTGGCGTCTTCATGAAATGGAATCCCACGTACCAGTGAAAAAGGATGCAAGGTTGCTACACACAACACAAAGCATGACATTGAATGACAAGAGCTGGACAGAGAAGGGTACACACTATAAAATTTCATTTATATCAAGTTCAAGAACAGGTGAAAACTAAGTATTGTGTAGTGATATATATGAGGTGGTAACACCAGAAAGAAAACCAAGAGAACGATCAAAAAGTCAAGATGAGGGGATGCCTGGGTGGTTAGGCAGTTTAGCGCTTGCCTTCGGCCCAGGGCGTGATCCTGGAGACCCGGGATCGAGTCCCACATTGGGCTCCTTGCGGGGAGCCTGCTTCTCTCTCTGCCTGTGTCTCTGCCTCTCTCTGTGTCTCTCATGAACAAATAAATAAAATCTTAAAAAAAAAAAAAAGCCAAGATGGCAGTACCCTTGGGTGGAGGAGGAAGGAGGACACAATTTGAAATGAACCCAAGGGGATCCCTGGGTGGCGCAGCGGTTTAGCGCCTGCCTTTGGCCCAGGGCGCGATCCTGGAGACCCAGGATCGAATCCCACGTCGGGCTCCCGGTGCATGGAGCCTGCTTCTCCCTCTGCCTGTGTCTCTGCCTCTCTCTCTCTCTGTGTGCCTATCATAAATAAATAATAAAAAAAAAAAAATTTGAAATGAACCCAAGGGGAACATTCAGGAGGCTGACTACGTCCTACGTCAACCAGGGTGGTTAAAGGGTGTTTGCTTTTCGTTGTTCATTATACTACAGCTCCATGTTATATATTTCTATTTAATGATTTTAAATAAAGGGGGATAAAGGATCTCTGTCATGCATGTATATTTAATGATTTTAAATAAAAAGGAGGGGACACCTGGATGGCTCAGCAGTTGAGCGTCTGCCTTCAGCTCAGGGTGTGATCCCAGAATGCCTGGATCAAGTCCCACATTGGGCTCAATGAGGCATTCCTGCTTCTCCCTCTGCCTGTGTCTCTGCCTCTCTCTCTGTGTCTCTCATAAATAGATAGATAGATAAATAAATAAATAAATAAATAAATAAATAAATAAATAAATAAATAAAATCTTTTTTAAAAATTTTAAATAAATAGGGAAGAAAGTGTCTCTGTCACTCCCAACAAAGCTGTTTCCTCACTGGGTTGGAGCCTTGGAATGAGCATTTAAACACACCCCCACTTCCACTCCCAGGAGATTCTCATTGCCAAGGTTCTAGGGCCACATGTGCTGAGCATGTGCGGGGGTGAGAAGCCCAGACAGCCAGCCCCCAACTGGCAGGTCTGGCGTCTCAAAGCAAGCTGGGCCAGCGCTGGTGTTGAGTGGTGAGTAGCCCTGAGTGAAGAGCCAAGTGGGCCACCAGCACAGGGGCCACCTGGTCAGGTCCTCAGTCAAAGCTGATGCCCTAAAGAATGGCCCTGTGGGCTGCCTGCTGTATCAGGAGTTGTCATGGGTTCCAGGAGGGAATTTCTAGAGATGCCACTTTGATGCAGGGGAAACTCAAAGGGAGGGTGGGCCGGAGTTCACTGGTCACTGAAATCCCACTGCAGAGGGATTGGCAGCCCGGTGTAACAGCCTGGATGCCAGGCCAGGCCGATAACCCCTTAAGGAAAACAAAAAGGATGAGAGGAAGCAATTAAGGGTCTGTCATCAGGGAGGCAGCTGGCATCTGCTCAGGCATCTGCCAAGACTGTTCTGTCTCCCCAGAGCCCAGGCAGGGGGACGGGACCGGGGAGCCATCAGGCCCACCCTGTGTGTGACAAGCCATAGAAAACACGGAGCTGTGCAGACGTCATGTCTCCTTATTGGCCAGGACAGGCTGGCGTTCATGTCTCGAACCCACGGGCCATCGCAGGAGGGAGGGCAGCTATCCCCCAGCAGCCCAGATTTATATAACAGGGAGCTCCAAGAGGCTTTCCTGGAGGAAAGATGCATGGGGTGAGGTCTGCAGGATTCGCGGGAGTTAACCATACAAGGCCCCCTCTCCCCCCAGGCCGAAGGAGCTGCACGGGCAAGGGTCCTGAGGTGGGAATTAGAGTGAATAGCCCTGAGGGCTCCCACGCGGCACTCAGTTCATCCTCATGATGACACCCTGACACAGGTGCTATTATTCCTATTTTACGGATGAAGAAACCGAGCCTCAGAGAGGATAATTAACCTACACAAGGTCACACAGCTCATAAGCAGCAGAGACTGGATGTGAACCCAAGGCACTACCCTACCTCCCATTCAGCTTGTTCCCCCCCAAGGAAGGAAAGGAGGCCAGTGTGCCTGGAGCCCAGAGAGTGAGGGGTGGGGGCAGGGGGCCAGCAGTACCGGGCCCCCCGGGGAGGATAACGACTTGGTCCTGGCAGCAGGGGGAGCCAGTGATGGTAGGTAGAAGTGATGTCATCATGTATGTGTTTTAAAGATGCTGCCGGGGCCAGGATACGCTGAAGAATGGAGCAACACAGGAGTACCAGGAAGCGCCCCCTGCAGCTCCCATTTACTGAGCACCTCAAACATCACGATATTCTCTCCAGAAGGTTGGTTCCTTTTGACTCTCCGGGAGATGGCAAGGACATCTCAAATACACTCTACTTCGACGAACAGGAGAAAGTGCTTTCAGGCATGAGCCCCAAAGACCCCACTTAAACCTCTGATTAATTCCCTGCTAAGCGCAGTGAAACCACTTCCACGTGGTTCCATTGCCATTTTTGCTTTATTGAGGTCGCTTTTACGGAGATCAAGTCTTTCCTAATTAAAGTTTGTAATGATGATTTCACTCATCAGCCACTTTCTTTGCACATCACACGTGCTACCGATTGTGGACCACGGCCACCTGGGGTGTCATGTTCTGGCCCTGACTCTTGTCAACCCCAATCCTCTTGGGTCAGATTTTTGCAGATGTTAGTGTCGGCATGGGGATTGGATTCTTCCGTCAATTTTTAGGTCAATAACTACTCGGACTGTGCATAGTTTTAGTCGATGTCAGTTTTATTTTGTGTTGATTCTTTCCACCAGTGATGTTCATGACGGATTAGATCAGAGACCAACAGTTTGTGTTTCTGAGGCAATCCGTGAAAAATGGAAACGTGTTTGTGAGCAGAAAAAGAAAAGACTAAAGATAGATAGCGAGATCCAGAGACAGAAAGGCTAACAAGGAGAGACAGAAAAACAAAGACACAGAGATACGGATGGGAAGAGAGACCCGTGAACCCCCAACCACTCAGCAAAGGGCAATGTCCAAACTGGTGGGCGCTGCCTCCTGTCCAATCAAAGCCTGGACTTCCCTACCTCCTGACCGTTGTCCCGGCCCAGAAGGCCCTTCGCTTCTTGGCATTCAGCTTGGGGTTTGCTCATTCCATCACTCAGGGAAGCTTTATCAAAATAATAAGAAGAAAAAAGTCCCTCAGATTGTGTCCCAGCAGATGGACGGGCCCCCCCGGACAGACACTGACTAGCTAACAGCCCCAGGCCCAAGTGAAAGCAGGCCCAGCCCTCAGCCTGGAGCAGGGGACTCCCAGCAAAACCAGGGCAGCTGCGTGGCAGAGCGAGCAGGGCCCGGGGGTGGGCCGGCCGGGCTCCGGTTCTGACTCTCAGTAGTTTCTCCACCTCCATCTCCGCTGCCTCATCCGTGACCCGGGGATAAACACCAGCTTGCAAGGGTGCGCGTGTGCAGCTGGGCTCCGCGTGGGACGCGCATAACAGGCCCCTCTGCCCCGACAGCATCTCTGGCCACCCCGCTGCCGGGCTGGCTGAGGACGGGGCAGTCGCTCTCAGCGCTGGTGACTCGCAACGGTGCACATGGCCCGACCCACACTCTGGGGCCTCGGCGGTGAAGAGGCCTGAGCTGGGTCCCTCCTGGCTCAGCCTGCAGGCTGGTGAGCAGAACTTCTGCAGCGCACAGCTGGACCCTTGCCTGCTGCCTCCGATCCATCATGAGTGGCTACGTGAGGTCAGGTGTTAAAAAAGCTTCTGAGGCTGAGTCAGCAGGAAAGTCGGTGACAATCAATTAGCAATATCTGCCATGGCCTTGGGCTGGAGAGCCTGGCTTTTGTTTTCTGCATCTTTAGCTGGTACAGAGCAAAGACCCAGAGCCCAGATGACTGGGTTCGAGATTCAGGGACACCCCTGCATGCCAGTGACTCAGACAAGTCCCGTTACCTCCCTGAGCTTCAGTCTCTCACCCGAGACATGGGGAGAATATTGTGATTTATCTCACAGGACCCTTGTGAGGATTAAGTGAAATGGTGTATTTGTCGGTATTGATAAAATTTCATGAATGGATGAGGTTTTTTCTTTCCTTATTTATGAGGTGAGTCGATAGCGAGGTAAAAGAGCTCTGGGCTGGATTGTTTTTGTACTGGGTGACCCAGGCCAGCTGCCTTCTCTGACTCTCGATTTCCTTATCCATAAAATGGGCTTGTTTCTTACAGAATGTTGACCATAACATTTAGCGTGCAGCCCCATTCCCACTCCTGAGGAATTAGCCTGGAGAAATGGAAACGTGCTCACATCAACACTTAGACATGGGTGTGCGCAGCAGCTTTAGTCACAGCGACCCCAAACTAGAATCCACCCAAACGCCCATGAACAAGAAGAGACTGGATAAAGACACTGAGGTGTACCCACTCCCTGGGGACACTCAGCAAGAAAAATAACAAGGTCCTGACACACGCAACAGACTGGATAGATCTTAAAACATGTTGCATGAGTTGAACATGGCAGGAAAAAAAACTACATGCTGCATGATTCCAGTTACGCGAAACTCCAAAAAAGACAAATCTGAGATAGATGGACAAAAGGCAGATCAGTAGTGGCCAGGGTCTGGCAGGAATAAAGGGTGGCAGGAACTATCCGAGAAGGACACAAGACAACTTTGGGGGGTGATGGGAATGTTCTAATTATACATAAACTGTGGTGGTAGTCACACACGTGCAGATCTCTGTCAAAATGGACCAAACTATACACTGAAAATGCATGCATTTTATTGTGCATAAGTTATACTTTGATAGGGTTGTTTCTGTTTTGTTTTGTTTTGTTTTCACGCTCCTGAGACAACCTTCTTGCACACTTCCTAAGGCTGGTCGGTGGTGAGATCTCACATACCAACAGACATGACAATTCTGTCAAACTGAAGAGTACTTTACAAGTGAAAGGGATTTTTTTCAAAGATTTTATTTATTTATTCATGAGCGACACAGAGAGAGAGAGGGAGAGGCAGAGACACAGGCAGAGGGAGAAGCAGACTCTTCGCGAGAGCCTGACGTGGGACTCGATCCCAGGACCCTGGGATCACGACCTGACCCAAAGGCAGATGCTCAACCACTGTGTCACCCAGGTGTCCCACAAGTGAAAGGGATTGTGGTTATTTTATGGGTGGTACTGAAATGGCCCAGCAGCTGTTTGGGATTCTGTTGAGATTCCTTCTGCCACGAAGGTTAAGTATGCCATGGCTCTGGAGCCAGGCTGACCGGGGCTGCAATTCAGCCTCCCACCCTCACCAACCCGCAGTGCAACCAGGGACAAAGAGGTAGTTTCCCTTCCAGAATCTCAGCTTCTGGAATATCCCTCTGACTCAAAGTCAGCAAAACCCTTGGCTCTGGGCTGCACACAAGGCATGCAATCAGCCTTCATCAAACGTGGACTTCTCTAGGGTCCCACCAATGGAGAGAGCAGCACCAAGAAGGGAGCAGCTCCCAGGACTCACAACTCCACAGTGGCAGAGGTGGCCGGAACCTCACGCTCTTTCTCACCATTCCTCTGGGCTGTGGTCAGCGCCGGACTGGGAAGTGGGCCAGGCCTGTCCGATGCATGTGTAACAGCCTCTGGCACTAATTACTGTGATTCTTCCATCAGTGAGACCAGCAGCCCCACTCCGTTCAGCACAGCAGCTGACGGCTAAACCACCTCATGCCAGGGCACTGGGAGAGCTGCTGATCCCACCGTGAAACATCACGCTGGGTGCCGGGGCTGCCTCCCCACCAGCCTGGGGACCCTGCAGGACAGAGGCTTGGTCTGGCCACCCCTGTGCTTCACCTCCTAGAGCAACACTCCATGATAGTGAGCGAGAATCACACCCAGGTCCTGGTGGCCCCCGAAAGTTCTCCTCTCCTCTCCCTGTGCTGAGGCCATGTGGCCTCTCCTGTCCTTCCCCAAGTGGTTCTCCCAGCCTTAGGTAGGAAGGGGACAAACACATTTTTACATTATCATATAATACTTATTTTAAAAAACGTCTTTGGGGCAGCCTGGTGGCTCAGCCATTTAGTGCTGCCTTCGGTCTGAGGTGTGATCCTGGAGACCCGGGTTCAGGTTCCGCGTCAGGCTCCCTGCATGGAGCCTGCTTTCCCTCTGCCTGTGTCTGTGCCTTTCTCTCTCTCTGTCTCTCATGAATGAATGAATGAATAAATAAATAAATAAACGTTTGTCGCTCTGTGATTATTTGTTTTATGTGTCAGGTTGGTTAGGCCATGGTACCCAGTTGTTTTGTCAAACACCAGTCTAGAAGTCACTGTGAAGTTATTTTTGTAGATGTGATTAACACTGACAATCAGCGGGCTTTGAGTGAAGCAGATTACTCTCCATGTTGTGGTTGGGCCTCATCTAATCAGTTGAAGGTCTTGATAGCGAAGACAGAGGTTCCCCCAGGAAGAAAGAATTCTGCCTCAAGGATGCAGAAGAGAAACCCCCTGCTTGAGTTTCCAGCCTGCCCAAGCTGCACTATAGGTTTCCGTATGCCAGCCCCACAATCACACGAGCCAATTCTTTAACATAAAATCTTACAATAGATATATAGATCTCATACTGATTCTGTTTTTCTAGAGAACCCTGACTGATGGACTCTAAGCCCACTCTCCTCATCCAAGTGAATGGAGGCCCCTAGAGTAGACATCAGTTGTTTCTAGCCATGCAACATCCAGCTCTTCTTCTTTTGGTAATAACACCCTGATTTTGCTCTAGGTGGGGAGACGCTCTGTCTGTGTATTTTATGGGGCTTATCTTGCTTCCAAGGTGGGCCAATACCCAGGTTTAGCCAGTCACAATAGTCTATTCTCTAGGCTACAGGAATTGGCTAAGGAATGGACATGTGACCCAATACTGTCCAATGGGACACAGCCCCAGGACTTTTGCTGGAGCCATCTGTGCCTTCTTTCCTCATCAGAATGTAGAATGATAGGAATCTGGAGCAAAGCCAGCAAAACAGAGAAAGAGAGGCAAGTAATGAAAAGATTAAGCTGTGATGTCCTCCTTTGAGCCCCTGGATTCAGCCCTTCCTGAAGCTGATGTAAACATGTAAGCTCTCTTCCTGGCTTGGGCCAGTTGGGGTTGGGTTTCTGTACTTTATAACCTGGTACCACCTCCTTCAGCAGGCTTGAGAAAGAGCCTGGCTTCTGTTTTGGACACTGGTGTGCAAGCTTGGAAGCAAAGCTGATGGGCAGGGCAACAAAGGCAAGGCTGTGAAGGGGAGGGAGAGGGAGTGGGAGAAGAGACCCAGCACCAGGGCTGCCAGGGGACAGGCTGGAAGAGAGAAGAGAGGATGGCCGGGTGAATGTGACTCCATGTTGCTCTGTGGGGTGTGATGTAAGCTGCTCCTTGTCCCTCCAGGGAATCTTTAGTAAAGTGACATTTACACTCCCACTCTCAGTGCATGAAAGTCCTGCTGTTCCACCTCCACGCAAACACTCAGTATTGTCAGTCTTTTTAATGTCAGCCCTTCTGGTGGGTATCTCCCTGTGGTTTTAATTTCCATTTCCCTTTGTAAGATGCTGTCGAGTACCTTTTTATGTGTTTACTGGTCATTGGGATCTCCTTTGTGAAGCACCTACTCAAGTCTCTTGTCCAGTTTGCTGTCTGGGGGGGGGGTTTCTTGTTGATTTATAGGAGCTCTTTATATATTCAGGATATGACCCTTTGTTGACTATATATGCTGAATATGGTTACAAGTTGGGCACAGAAACCATAGGCTACTCATGAGACTTAGGTGTACGTGTACTTAGGATGTGTCTAAAAGGTGTCTTTGAACAAATCATGAAGCATTTCCATCTTGGATGTAATAGGAATCTCTGACCCTCACATTAAGGTTACATGGAGTATTCAAGCACAGTTCAGGGAGAGCAAGAAAGCAGGAGGGCAGTGGGAAGGAGGAAGACAGACAACAAGTATCTGCCCTAGACCAAGACCTGTGCCAGATGTATCAGCTGCTTCACCTCACTCCTCCTGCTGCCCTGGCCTTCCCCAAACAACACCAGACTTGTCTGCACCTCAGGACCATTGCACGCACTATTCCCTCTGCCTGTGCAGTTCCTTGCAGAGCTGGCACCTTCTCATCATTCAAGTGCATGTTCAATTGTCAGCTCCCCAGGGAAGCCTTCCCTGAGTGCCGCAACTGAGGAAGCATCTCTACCATCTCTGTGACCCGACTCTGCTTCACTGATGCTCATTTCGTGGCCGTTGTTAGACAGCACACCTCTCTGCTGACATGGTGCCTGGCTGGCTTGCACACAGAATGTAAGATCCATCAGGACAAGGTGCTCATCTTTCTTAGGCACCACGATATCCCCTGGGCCTAAGGCAGTGCCTGGCACATAGCAGCTGCTCGGTGAACATTTGTCAATGATGTTGACGCAATGATTTGTGTCACAATGATTCATCTGTGAATGAATGAACAAGCCTCACAGCAACCCCATCAGATAAACATTTCACACTGGGCCCATTTCACAGAGGAGACCTAGAGAAGTGAGGTGACTCGTCCAAGGTCTCTGAAAACGTGGCAGAGCAGCAATGGTACCCGGTCCTTGTGACTCCACAGGCTGGCCCTGGTCTCCTGCCCCACTCTAGCTCTCTGGGGGTGGCCGTCCAGGGATTATCACTCTGTCTTATGACTGGATTTCTGGGCCCCCAGATGAGCTGGGTCAGAGAAGGTACAGGAGAGAACAGACTGCGGCAGGGACAGTTGCAGAGGCTGGGACCCTAGCCAGGGCACCAGTGCATGAACTGGAAAAACCAGGCTCGCCACAGTGAGCAAACCATCTCCAGAGATGTCCCAAGAGTCAACTAGTCCGAACCCCTCTGCAGAACAGGAACCCTTTTGACAGCAGCTTCGATGGGGAGCTCACTACCTCCTGGCACAGTCCAGTCCAGTCTTGCCCAGCTCCAAGGGAAGCAAATGGGTGCTAAGGCCTAGCTGGGAGGTCTGGAAGGGAAGCCCAGCACCTCCAGAATGAGGAGGAACTCTGAGTGCTGCTAAAATGTGACAAGAAATTAGGTTAAAGAAGGAATAATCAGCTCATTAACCCTCTCACCAGACTATACACACACACACACACACACACACACACACACACACACACAGCCTGCTTCAGAGCTACACTGCTGGCTGTCACTGCCTGCCTGGATCCGGGTGGAGCAGTACAAGTGAAATATTTTATTTATGTGTCGTGCATATTTATTAGGAAGAGGTAAATAAATTAGCTGCCTGCCATCTGCAACCACCAGCCTACGATACGTTTCTTCCCTCCTCTCCTGCCTTGGGAGGGGCCACGCCAGCAAAGCCCTGGGCTTGGAAAGGAAGGGGCCCTTCTTTTAGTATGATTTTCTCCAGGGCTAGAGCAGCCCTAGAGTTACAATTTTTCTGAGAAAATGGACATTGAGTACTACTGTAGGCCATTTACCCCACAGCCGATCCCCCGCCCCCGCACTCTCAGGAACCTGGGAGGTGGGCATATTGTCATCCTCCTCTTATAGATGAAGACACAGAAGCTCAGAGACATTAGGTCACTCATCTAGGGTCACACAGCAAGTGAGTGGAGAGGCTGAGCTCAAGCCAGGAGGGCCCCAAGACTTCCACAGTGTGCAGGGGAGAAAGGCCAGACCAAGACCTGATTACATTCTTGGCTCTGACATCAGTTGCCTGGGGGTCCACGCTGGTCCCTTAACTCTCCTGACCCCCCTCTGGGGGATAGAAAAGTAAAATACAACAGGACAGACTCCACACAGGGCTGTGTGGAAAACCCAATTGCCACCCATCCTGAGTGGCCTTCAAGTCCATCATCATGGAGGCTCTGGACTCCCCTGCTGAAAGGGCCAGACCCCACCCCTGCCCCAGGCCTGCTGTGTGACTCTGGGAACACCAGGGAACTGCTCAGAGCCTCAGTTTTCTCTGCTGTAAAATGGAAAAACAACTTGGTGAGGGTGGGGGAAGGGCACAGGCTGTGAGGAGGAGGATCTCACAGTGTGGAAAGGCTTGTAAAATGCAGGTCTGGTGGGAAGCAGGGGGCAGGCTAGGGTCAGGGACCTTGGGGGAGGAAGGAACCTAGAATGCCCAGAGAGGGGCCATGACTTGCCCAGGGTCACACAGCAATCATGGCCATTAGGAGCCTCAGACCATCTGCCTCTCAGGCCACGGAGACAGAGCCCAGAGCACTGAGCCCAGCATCTCCTATGTTCAGCATGGATCTGAGTCTTTCATGAAGCATCATAAATCTCCCCAGAATCGCTCTTGCTCAAGCCCACAAGCCCTGCCTCACTGCCTCTGCCTCCCTGCAGGGCCTTTTCATTAAATTAAGTGCAGAATCAATGCAATTGCTTTGGATTTTCCCTGAGGGGCCACCAGCCACCTCCCTTCAGGGAGCTTGCAGCACCAGAGCTGCTGCAGGCTGCTCACCCAACCCCTCAGACAAACATTATAGAGCTCTCTAGATGAAATATTTTATAGGATGTCTGATTTAGTGTCTTCGATGCTGACATGAGTAAGCCCCCACTACATGCCAGCAAAACCTCCTAGTAGCCCCAGGAGGCAGAAGGAGCCTATTTCACATAGAAGGACAGTTCAGAGCAAACACGGGCCTATCAGACCCCCAATTCTGGAGCCCAGTGAGGTGGTGGGGGGACCACTGATGCGCAGAGCCCCCTTGTGCTAGGGCAGCTGTCCGAGGGAACAGGCATGAGCCACAGCAAGGAGACAGGTCAGACCCCAAGGAGGCCAGGCAGCAGCCCCAGTGTACTCTGGAGCAAGCCAGTCTCACCTCTTGACCTTCTTCATGAAGAAGGGAGCAGCAATAAGAGTGGCTAGCTCAATGAGGCACCTACTGTGTGCTGGGCATCGCGAAGGTTTCCCATGACCCTCAGAAGAGACCCAGGGGCGCCGGGGTGGCCCAGTTGGTTAAGCATCTGCCTTCAGCTCGGGTCATGATCCCAAGGTCCTGGGATCGAGTCGCACAAGCAGGGAACCCACTTCTTCCTTTCTCTGCCTCCTCCCCAACTCTCTGTCTCTCATGAATAAATAAAACCTTAAAAAAAAAAAGAAGACACCCACCTGCTGGCCTACCAGTCTCACCCCATTCCACTCTCCTGCTCCACCACCACACTGTGGCCACACCGGCTTCCGCTCCTCAAACATACAGAGAGTGCCCAGGGCCTCTGTCCCTGCTTTTCCTCTGCCTGGAATCCTCCTCTCCCAGATCCTCCCTTGGTTGGTCCCAGCACACATCACCTTCTCCAGGAGGCCCTCCCTGACCACCCATCACCCTCTTTCATCTCATCCCCTTTTCTTGTCTTCTGAGCGGCACTTCTCCCTGTGAACTTGTATTCATTTCTCCACCAGTTTATGGTTTCTCTCCCCTGTACCATGAGGACAAGCACTGTCTTGTCTACTACTGTATCCCAGCACTTAGAACAGTGGCTGGTATATGGTAGGTCATAGTTAAACAACCACAGAAGGACAGGAGAAAGGAAGGAATCAAGCCACAAAGGGTCTGAGTGCCAGGACCGGGACAAGGGCAAGAGGGAGGCAGCAAATGCCTGGGGCTTGGGCAAGATGATGACAGCCCTCCCTTCCCCACTGGAGGTTAGTTCCCTGCATCGAAGGTGCTGGAAGGGAGGGATTAGGGCAGGGGGTGGCTTCCCAGAAGGAGTGGGGAAGCCTGGTGGGATCCAGAGAGGGGGAAATGGCCTGGAACGTGAGGAACAGCAACACTCCAGGTTACATGGCCATTAAAAATGACAAATTTAAGAAATAACATCTGCAGGGGGAAAAAGGCCATGCAGAATGACATCAAGGCTGATGGCGACCACAGGAAAGCTGAGTCTCGCCACAGCCTTGTTTATAACAGCACAATGCTGGAAACAACCCTGATCCCCAAACGTGGGGGAGCAGGTGGATATACTCCATCTGCTACAGACACCCCAGGGGGCATTCTATAACTGATCCTATAAAACTTAACAAAGAAAAAAACCCCACAAAATGGTATATTCATACGATCTCAACAAAAATAGACAGCAAAGGAAAGAAGACTGGAAGGAGATGCACCAAAGTTGTCTCTGGATGGTGGGTTGATGGAGGATGATTTTAACTTTCTTCTTGTTTTTTTTATCTTCCTTTCCAGAATGGTCTACATTTAACAATAACTGCATACTTAATCAGAGAGAAAGTAACTTAATATATAAGGATACTCTTGTGGCACCTGGGTGGCTCAATCGATTAAGCATTTGACTCTTGATTTTTGGCTCAGGTCTTGATCTCAGGGTTGTGAGATAGAGCCCAGTATCAGGCTCTACGCTGGACGTGAAGTCTACTTGCTCCCTCTCTTTCTGCACCAACCCCCCCTTCCACATGCGCGCGCTCTCTCTCTCTCTTTTAAAAAAAAGATTTCATTTATTCATGAGAGACAGAAAGAGGCAGAGACATAAACAGAGGGAGAAGCAGGCTCCCTGTGGGGAGCCCGATGCAGAACTCGATCCCAGGACCCGGGGATCACGCCCCTGAGCCGAAGGCAGACCCTCCACCACTGAGCCACCCAGGTGCCTCAAATAAAATCTTTTTTAAAGAAAAGGATATTCTTTTTAATGACTGCAAGAGGCCAGGAAAATGTGTACATATCAGTGCTGTATGGAGAACAAGGGACATTACAATGTTTTTGTTGTTGTTGTTGCTGTTGTTGTTGTTGTTTTTACTGATAACTCTGGGTTTAATTATTTAAAATAGTTCAAACGCCCAACGACCATTTTATGTTTTATTTTTTTTAATTGGAGATAGAAAAAGGACAAACCATGAAACTGGTCCACAGGAGGGCTGAGAAACAAGTCCTAGCTCAGCCACAAAGTGGGGCGAATCTCTTCTCCTCTCTGGGCCCCCATCTCCCCGTCTGTAAAATGGTGTTAACCACCCATATCCCCCACTGTTGTTGTAGAATCCAATTCTTGAAATATTTCAAGATCTTTCTTGTGTGCTGGGCATCGTGAAGGTTTCCCGTGCCCAGCACTTAGTAGATACTCAGTAAATGTTGCCTTCTGCCCTCCAATCAAGGGAAATCTCAGCCCAGGATCCCAGGGTCCCTCCAACTACTATAGTCCAACAATTGGGCAGGGACTGGTCCTCAAATCCTTTTGCTCTTGCACCTCATCTGTATAAAAATGTCTGCGCATTGCCCTGCATATTATTTATGACTTACCCATGTGTTTCCATATCCACGTGTCACTCAATTATAAGCATACACCAAACTAGAAAAAAACTAAAATGTGATAGAAAACAAACGTAAACTAAAACTCCTAGTATTTTTTTCCATCTCTTTCTTCAAAAGATGGTCCTGGGTGAGGCACCCCTACCTCACTTGTGGGGTCCTGAATAGCAGAGACCCTTGAGGTCTCTGTCAGCATATAGTACCAGCAAATGGCCAGGACTCAATCAAGAGTAGTTCAGAGGGACATCTGTCTTTTGGGCTGGCTTATCTTCGAAAGAAACAAAACAGCGAAAAGAAAACTACACAAACCAGTCTGACCCTTCAAGTCTGAAGAACTCTGGCCTTCCCTGGGACCTGCACTCTCCCTCTCTCTGGACACAGTCTCCCCACCCAGAAGCTGAGGGAGCTGGACCATGTGGCTTCTGAGGGAGGGGACTCTCCACGGTCCTCCAGGCATCATCCCCTTGAGCCCCTTTCCCACTCCCTTGAGGAAGGCAGCCTCTCTTGGGAGGCCGGGAGACCATAGAGATTTACAGCCTCCTGGGCCCCAGCCTCACTATAAAATACAGCTCTCCCCACCCTGCCTGTCCCCCAGGACTCCTGCCAACCACCGCCAGCTGCCCATGAGCCCCCAGACATAAATCTTGAGGCCCAGCTCCATCAGCACAGAAGGCAAGCGGTAAATTTGAGGCTCCCTGGTCTCTGGCAGTGGAGCTTCCTGGGAGAATTCATCTTTCACCCTAGGATAAATTATCCTTGCTGGACTAGAGAGGGAAAGCATTTGTTCATACAGTTGAAAAATGGTTGTTCAAAGGGCACCCCTCCATGGGATTCCCCAGCTGGGCTGCCAGCTGCCAGAGCTATCCATCCAGAGGCCTCCAGGGCAGATGCCTCTTGGCAGGTCTCTCACACTCAGCCCCCTAAAATCCACCCCTACCTGCCCCCCGAGCTCAGTGAAAGGCACTAGCATACTCCCCCCAGGCCAGGAGAAATCTCAGGCAGGAAACTGAGTGTCATCCAGGCCCGGCCCTCCACAGTTGTCCATTGCCACATCTGGCCCATTCTGCTGCCTATGTCCCCCTACTCTGGGCTTGCAGTCTCTGCCCTGTGGAGCAGACAGGCCAGAGGCCAAACCAAAGTCACCATCAGCCCTGGAACCATGAACAAGCACACCCACCTCAAGGTGGTTTTTTTTCTCCTCTTTTGTAAAATTACATGAATCCCAAAGGGGACTAGAAATCTGAACAGCCATTTTGGAGAGCCATGTTGCACCGGGAGCTGAGAATGATCTATTTCTTAACCCCCCGGTCTTACATTGCTCTTCAAAAAGCACAAATGTCTTAATCACTCCTCTTCAGGGACAATATGTCTCATGATAAAAGAGCAAGGTGCAGAAGTACACGACAGTATGCTGCTGTTTGTGTAAAAAGAAGGAAAATTGGGCATAGTGCCAGGAACAGGTGACCGCAGCTCCCGTCGGCAGAAGGGGTGGGGACTTGGCAAATGGGAGCAGAGGTTCCAGAAAGACCACTGATGTGGTTGGAGGTTTTCCTCAGAACCACGTAGCCCTGTGTTCCCAAGCCAGTCTGCCACTGATGGACAGTTGGTGTATTTCCTTTTTCCCCTCTGCTAACACCGCAGCAAATGTCTCTGTCCATGGTGCCTTATGCATCTGTGCTAGATTTTTTTTTCTCTAGACTAGAAAATATTTATAATACTTACACTTAGAAAAGGAATAGTTGGGTCAAAGGGTTTACGAGCTTTCCAAACTGCCAGATAACTTATCAAACTGCCCTCCTATCTGCCTCTCCTTCCTGCACGTCAGCTTCAGCGTCCCCTGTGACCGCACCAACACTAGATGCTATGAATTTTTTAACTTCTCCTTAAAATTGATACTGTGCTATTGTTTCTCTGAGAATTTTCCTCACGCTAATAGAATAATCCCATAAAATGTTGAGGTTGGTCGTCTTTCATTCACTTTCTGGCCATTTGTCTTCCAGTAACATCCTGCTTGAATCCATGATGTTCCTCCTAGACTGTCTATCTTTTCTTATTGACTTCTTGACCTTTCTTATTAACTGTGTATATTTTCTTATTGGCAGGAGATCTTGATATACACTGGATATCAATCTTTACCTGTGATGTATGTTGTAAATACTTTTCCTCCCGATCCGTGGCTTGTCTTGGAACCTTGTGAAAAATGCCTTTAGTCATACATAACTTCTATATTTTTAAGTAGTCCAATTTTTCAATCCTTTCTTTCACAGCATCTACTTTTGTAGCTTCCATTTCCTCTGAGAATGCTGATAATCCGACCTTGCAGGGTAGTTAGGGGGAACAGAGACAATGTGAATAAGGCACCCTGCAAGGCTGAGCAGATGCTCCTAACATGGTCATTTTGGGAGTCTCCCTGCCTCACCTTGCCTTCCATGCCCCAGCAGCCAGCAGAAGCTTCCTAAACATGCCACCTCTTGCTTAAAATCCCTTCAGCTACTTGATGATGACGAAGTTCAAACTCTATTAGTGAGTGAGTTCAAGATCTCAAGAAGAAATACCACTAAGGCTGAGCAAGTGAGTGAACGCATCGGGGGCCAGACAGGGAGCATGGGAATACACTCCCAGCCCACACGGGACAGCAGAAGTGTAAGCCCAGTGTTACCAGGTCCTCTGAAGAAAGCTGCAGATCTATTTATTTTTTTAAGATTTTATTTATTTATTCATGAGAGAGAGAGAGGCAGAGACACAGGCAGAGGGAGAAGCAGGCTCCACACAGGGAGCCCGATGCGGGACTCGATCCCGGGTCTCCAGGATCACACCCTGGGCTGAAGGCGGTGCTAAACCACTGAGCCACTCAGGCTGCCCTCTATTTATTTTCTTAATGTCAATCCCACCCCGTCCCCCAACACACACACACACACACACACACACACACACACACTCAAGTTTAATGACAACCAATTTCTTTGCACCATTGTCAGGGTCAAGAAAGACCCATTTGTGACCAGGGTGTGGCCATCTCTACCCTCACAATCTCTTCCCAGCCAGAATCATGCCCACCTTTCCCACACACACAGTGCATGCAGCTGACGTGCTAGCCAAACTGCACAACTGTGGTCACACCAGGTTTTTCTCAACTCTGTGCTTTTGCACACACTGATCTCTTGGCCGTAAGTGCCCTTCCCTTCCTGGCCACTCACTCGTACTCTTTCAGGTCAGAGGTCAGTGTCAACTCCCAACCCCAGGGAGAATTCCTGGGTACCTCATTGCTTGTGACTTTTGGAAACAGAATTCCAAAGGAAGCAGCCTGAGGTCAAGGAAAGAGCCCTGGTTTGGGAGAAAGAGATTCCTGGGATAGAAATCTGCTTTGCCACTTCCTAGCAGCACATCCTTGGGCAAGTGACTTAACCGCTGTGCTTTGGGTTAACAGCTGTGAGATGGAGACAGTAAGACCTACACATGGTCAGGTTTCCCAGAATATAAAGTAAAAGAGAAGTAGCTGGCACATAGTAGGGGCTTGATAATGAAATTGCAGACTTAAAGAATAAATGAGAAGGAGAATAAATATTTCCTCAGAACGCTCGAACACACAGGCGAGGTGTGGTCCTGCTCAGTGAGTAACTGGGCACTGCCCCCTCACTGTGCCAGTCACCATCCCACTAGTACACCCTACTCCATATAGCTGGCAAAGCCCTCCCCTATCTGTCATCTCTGGATCCTCACGACAGCTCTCCTGGAGGCTGGTAATGCTCCCATTTTACAGAGAAGCTCAGAAAGGCCAAGTCATAGAGGTTTGTTTAGATATTGGAATGAGGGGCGCCTGGGGGACTCAGTGGGTTAAGCGTCCACCTTTGGCTCAGGTCATGGTCTTGGGATCTTGGGATTGAGCCCTGCATCAAGCTCCCCACTCAGCCTTTCTCTCTCAAATAATTAAATAAAATCTTTCGAAAAGGAATGGAATGAGGCGGGGACTGCACACCAGGCAGGGAGAGGCAGTTCACCTCAGTGGGGAGCCCCCCACACACCAGGAGCTCAGGGCAAGTCCACAACCCCCCTGAGCCTCAACGTCCTCATTACTAGGCCACTGTGAGTGAAGGATGTGAATATGGTCAGTACAGGGCCCAGTTCACAGTAGATGCTCAGAAGGGTGTGTTCCTCTCCTTCCTTTCTATTTCATGCACCACTCACTTAGTGGACACCAGCTGTATGCCAGTGCTGCAGACCTACAGAGGGATAGACAGGGCTGCTGCTCCTGGAGCTCTGTGTAGAGGAGACAGATGATTAGACATGATTGTGCTCCAAAAAGGAAAGGGGCCAGGACAGAAACGTGGAGGGAGAGGCTAACACTGCCATGTTGGGAGGAGGAGGACACGGGAAACTGCACATTGGCCTGGCCTGGGGTTGGAACCAGAGGAAACAATACTTTTCTGGGTGGAGGAGCGGGTGGAGGAAGCACTCCAGGCAGAGCGGCAGCCTGAGCAAAGGCTCAGAGGTGGGACTGAACAAGGTCGGCACATGACTAAGGAGGGAAGAAAGGTCACTGCAGCCAGATGGTAAAGGGCCTGGGGTACTAGAGCCCTCCAACTCCAAAGGGAGCACCGCTGGACTCCCAAGGTCTTTGTTTGAATCGATGTTTAACATTTTGCAGTTGGGAGGTGGCATGTAAAACTCTGGGTTTTTTGCTTCTCTAGAAAAATCAGATCTGGGATGCTGAGCCAGAGCTCCTATAAAGTCTACATACAGTCTCTGTCCCCCAGACCCATTTCACTCCCTTCATCCACTAATGTTTACTGAACAACTACCAAGTGCCAGGCAATGTACTGGTTACCAGGGATAACATGGAGAATAAGATAGACACACAACCACAGCCCTCATGGCACTTGCATATAGTGAGAGAGAAGGGCAATGAACAAGGATATAACATAAGGTCAGGAAGTGCAAACTCTGGTAATAAAAAGAAAGCTATGGACTAAAAAGCTGGGAGGGTCAGGGAAGTCCTCTCTAAAGACGAGACAGTTGCATAGATCTAAATGAAGTGAGTGAATTGTGTACATGTAAGATCAACCAAGCAGAGGGAACAGCGAGTGCAAAGGCCCTGAAGCCTTCTTCACTCATCTACTGGGTCACTTGCCTTGCCCCTTTAGGCATGCAAGTGCAAGACCCCTCCTTAAGTAATGGAGCACATGAGGAATGTATAAACAGATGGAAACCACTCCCAAAGGTATGTTTCAGGTAAAATACCTCTGACCAGTGGTGAGAGAGACACGGAGAAATAGAGACATGCATGGAAGACATGGTATGATTTGTTTCCAACAGGAAACAGGATGATTTCTTTTTCCAAAGACAAAGAGGCAGAGGAGGCTCATCATACACGGAACATTAAAACTTGAGCACAGGACAGAGAAACCAAGGGTGGGAGCAAGGAAATCCTCATTTCCTTCCTCACCAGCTGCCTCATCTGCCAAGCCCCACACAGTGGGAGGCAGGAGTGGGGAAAGAGAGACTAAGAAAGCTTCTGCAGTCCTGGAGCTGGTTGCTGTTGTTGCCATGTTTTGTCTCTTCCCAAGCCCACCTGGGCTGCTGCTTTAGAAAGTCAACTGCAAAGGAAACACTTTGGTGGGTTTTGTTTATTGTTTCCCCATTCCCTTCCTCAGCAAAATTAAAGTGTGGATTCCTTGTCCTTTTACCCACAAAGTAGAAGAAAGAGAGGGCATTACTGTTCTAAAGGAGAGGGGAAGGGAAAAAACAGAACTACAATCTCAAACCAACCTTCTTGGCGGGGTGGAGGAGGCAATTCTGCAAACTGACATCACAGTTCATGTCACAGGACATAACCTCCGCCACTCAAAGCTTTATTTGCATTTTTAGAGATAGAGGGAAACGTTGAAAATCAGCTCCAGGGCTGACATCGCAGTTATTAAAACCAAACAAAAGAGCCTTTCCCAGGTCTGGCTGGTTCTTCTTAAATTTATCTGGGCCCCCACTACCTGATTTAAGGCAATGAGCAGATGTTTCACAGCAGGAAGTGCATTAGCTCCAGATGCCGCCGCTTTGTTCAAGACGGGCACACACATGCACCGGCAACCACACACACACATGCACGTACTTGCGCGTACACACACACACACACATACACACAGGACTCGGGGCAATGAACATTCCCAAGCTCCCCTTTTAGCACCTGGCATGCCCGCATGGACCATTTGTAACCTCTGCCTGCAGTTCTGACACAGAGATGAGCAGCGGGAGTGAGTAGCCAATCAGATCCTGCCCCATCGTCTTCCCGTTGTCTCCTAGGTAACCGGCACAGGGACACATCAGCTAGCTGGGTACCACGGACACACACACACACACACACACACACGCACACACACGAGTCCATAATTGCAGGGGACACCGGATGTGCCTGTCAGAACTCTAGACAGCTCCCCGGAGCGGCATTCAATGCCTTTGGTCCCTGCCTGTCTGGCAGCTTCAGCCCCTACAGCTTTCCCACCTCCGCTCCTTTACTCATGCCATTCCTCTGCCTGGCGTGCCTCTCTCCATTGCCATCTCCATCACTCCAAACCTTGCTCATCTTCGGAGCCAGCCCAAGTCCTTGGTCAAGACTTCATCTTCACAGAATAATATCCACGCTCCTGCGCCTACAGTGATCTGGCCTTTCATG